>NC_081832.1:8650000-10077500 GCF_030867095.1 Alligator mississippiensis | reverse complement strand
TGCTACAGTGGCCACATTCTTGTCTTCTCCACTGTGGCCAATGCAGTATAAACTCAATTCTCCTTCACGTAGCCGTACCAGGTATCTAAAGGACAAGGAACGGAGAGATAAGTGCATTCTTCACCTCCTAGTTATTAGGAGTAGTCTTTTGCCTTCAGCAGCCAAAGAAATTCTCACTTACTAATGAGTCTTCACACCCCTTTGATACCTTTTGTCCAGGGACCACCAAATACCTTACCAGCTTTCAAGAATTAAGTTTAACATTGAAGTAGTAGGGACAGCTTTCATTTCCATCTGGTGCATAAGCAAACTGAGGCACAGAAAGGGACTGCCATGCCTCCTGTTACAGCGAGACACTAACAGAACCAGAATTCAGTCCCAGGTGATCCGCCCGAGTAGCTAAGAATTGTATTCATCCACCTGCCTGTGTTACTCCCACCACTCCCCATGTTTTCCCCATTACTATTTTAACTTCCTTATTTTTCCTGTCTACCTGGTATATTTTATGTCTTAAATTGGAAGCTCTTTGTGGCAGGGACTGTCAGTTACTGCGTGTGAACAAAGTACCTGACACAATGAGGCTCCACGCTTGACATATAGACTTTACTGCAATAGGAGATTCAAATTCCCCTGCTCTAAATTTAGATTGCATACCTCACTTCCCCTTTCTCAAGCTTGGAACCATCTCCTCATTGGTGTAGAGAAGAGAAACTACAGGAGTGAATGAAGGCAAGTAGTTATTACGCAGGAGGAGGACAGACAGGTCATTAAAACTAAAAGCAGTATATCTTGTGGAAAGGGAATCAGGTGACATGAATTGTAAATCAGAACTCAGCTGAACACACCTGTATTGTGGCTCTGTGGAAGTGTCTTCGCCCTTCCGTGTCTCCTACCCTTTCTCTTACCATTGCAAGCTTCTTTAGGCAATGGTTTAAACCCTCTCTCCTACCTACACAGGACCCCTGCCTGGAATGGGCGGAGCGGCCTCTGCCAGGCTTTATAGATTCATAGATGTAGGGTCGGAAGGGACTTTGCAAACCATCTAGCCCAACCCCCTGCCCTGGGCAGGAGAGAAAACTGGGCTCAAATGACCCCAGCTAGGTAATAATCAAGCCTCCTCTTAAAGACCCCCAGGGTACGAGCCAGCACCATTTCCCTTGGAAGTTGGTTCCAGATCCTAGCTGCCCTGACTGTGAAGTAGTGCCTTCTAATGTCTAGTCTGAACCTACTCTCTAACAACTTATGGCCGTTATTCATAGATTCATAGATGTTAGATGTTAGGGTCGGAAGGGACCTCAATAGATCATCAAGTCCGACCCCCTGCATAAGCAGGAAAGAGTGCTGGGTCTAAATGACCCCGGCTAGATACTCATCTAACATCCTCTTGAAGACCCCCAGGGTAGGGGAGAGCACCACCTCCCTTGGGAGCCCGTTCCAGACCTTGGCCACTCGAACTGTGAAGAAGTTCTTCCTAATGTCCAGTCTAAATCTGCTCTCTGCTAGCTTGTGGCCATTATTTCTTGTAACCCCCGGGGGCGCCTTGGTGAATAAATCCTCACCAATTCCCTTCTGTGCCCCCGTGATGAACTTATAGGCAGCCACAAGGTCGCCTCTCAACCTTCTCTTGCGGAGGCTGAAAAGGTCCAGTTTCTCTAGTCTCTCCTCGTAGGGCTTGGTCTGCAGGCCCTTGACCATACGAGTTGCCCTTCGCTGTACCCTCTCCAGGTTATCCGCATCCTTCTTGAAGTGTGGCGCCCAGAATTGCACGCAGTACTCCAACTGCGGTCTGACCAATGCCCTATAGAGGGGAAGTATCACCTCCCTGGACCTATTTGTCATGCATCTGCTGATGCACGATAAAGTGCCATTGGCTTTTCTGATGGCTTCGTCACACTGCCGGCTCATGTTCAACTTGGAGTCCACTAGGACTCCAAGATCCCTTTCCACCTCTGTGCCACCCAGCAGGTCATTCCCTAGGCTGTAGGTGTGCTGGACATTTTTCCTCCCTAGGTGCAGCACTTTGCATTTCTCCTTGTTGAACTGCATCCTGTTGTTTTCTGCCCACTTGTCCAGCCTATCCAGGTCTGCCTGCAGCTGTTCCCTGCCCTCCGGCGTGTCCACTTCTCCCCATAGCTTTGTGTCATCTGCAAACTTGGACAGAGTACATTTCACTCCCACGTCCAAGTTGCTGATGAAGACATTAAAGAGTATCGGTCCAAGGACCGAACCCTGCGGGACCCCACTGCCCACACCCTTCCAGGTCGAGACCGACCCATCTACCACGACTCTTTGGGTGCGACCCTCTAGCCAATTCACCACCCACCGGACTGTGCAGTCATCCACATCACAGCCTCTTAATTTGTTCACCAGTAAGGGGTGGGATACCGTATCGAAGGCCTTCCTGAAGTCCAGGTATACGACATCCACCCCTCCTCCTGTGTCCAGGCGTTTCGTAACCTGGTCATAGAAAGAGACTAGGTTGGTCAGGCACGATCTGCCTGCCACAAACCCATGCTGGTTTCCCCTCAGCATAATTTGTCCTGCCGGGCTCTCACAAATGTGAGCCTTGATAATTTTTTCAAATACTTTACCAAGGATGGAGGTGAGACTGACCGGCCTATAGTTGCCCGGGTCCTCCTTCCTCCCCTTTTTGAAAATGGGGACCACGTTAGCCCTTTTCCAGTCCTCCGGGACTTGGCCTGTGCGCCACGAGCATTCGAATATTCCCGCCAGTGGCTCTGCAATGATGTCGGCCAGTGCCTTCAGCACCCTCGGATGGAGCCCATCCGGGCCTGCCGACTTAAAGGCATCCAGTTCTTCCAAGTGACTCTGCACCACCTCAGGATCTACGCATGGAAGTCTGGCGCCTTGCTGCTGCCTCTCTACAACCCCAGTGAGAGACTTGTCGTGCCCCTCACTTAGGAACACTGAGGCAAAGAACTCGTTGAGGAGTTCAGCCTTGTCCCCCCTATCTGTCACCAATTGCTTCTGCCCATTTAGCAGCGGTCCTATTCCTCCCTGGGCCTTCCTTTTACTCCCTATGTATCTAAAAAACAATTTCTTGTTGTCCTTTACTTGGGTTGCCATCCTCAGCTCCATGGTAGCTTTGGCCCGCCTAACTGCCTCCCTACAAGCACGAGCAGAGGAGGTATATTCATCTTTAGTGATCTCACCCTGTTTCCACTTTTTATGTGCTCCCCTTTTGGCCCTTAGGCTGCCCTGGATTTCTCTGGTCAGCCATGGAAGCCTCCTGGCCCCTTTCCCTCTTTTGCCTCGCTCGGAGATCATCTTGCTTTGTGCCCAAAGGATCGTTTCCTTTAGGCACAGCCACCCTTCTTGGGCACCCATCCCATCAAAACTCCTACTCTGCAGTGCTTCCTTGACTAATCGCCTGAGTGCAATGAGATCAGCTTTCCTAAAGTCTAGCACTTTCACCCTACTAGTTACCTTACCCACTCGCCGTCTTATGTTGAATTCTATCATAAGGTGATCACTGTCTCCCAGATAGCTACCGATCTGGAGGTCCCCTATCATGTCATCTCCCGTTGCCAATACCAGATCCAGTATGGCATTCCCCCTAGTGGGACCATACACCTCCTGTGTCAGGTGGAGGTCCTGTACACAAGTTAGAAACCTGCATGAGCGATGGGACCTTGCTGTCTGCGTCTCCCAGCAGATGAACCTACTCTCTAACAACTTATGGCCGTTATTCCTTGTTACTCTGGGAGGCGCTCAGGGAAACAAGGTCTCCCTCATTCCCTGCTGGTCCCCCCTAGTAAGTTTATAGATGGCCACCAGGTCCCCTCTCAGCCTTCTCTTATGAAGGCTGAACAGGTTAAGGTCCCGTATCCTCTCCTCATAGGGTCTGCCCTGCTGTCCCCGGATCATGCAAGTGACCCTTCTTTGGACCCTCTCAATGCTGTCCACATCCCTCCTGAGGTGCAGCACCCAGAACTGGATGCAGTACACCAACTGTGGCCTGACCAGTGTCGCATAGAGGAGGAGGATCACCTCCTTGGCCCTGCTTGTGATGCATCTATGGATGTACGACAAGGTGCGGTTAGCCCTACTGACCGTGTCCACGCATTGGTGGCCCATGTTCGTTTTGGAATCAATAATGACTCCAAGATCTCTTTCTGACACTGTGCTTTCAAGAAGGGAGTTCCCCAGCCTATAGGTATGCTGCTGGTTCTTACTGCCCAAGTGCAGCACCTTGCACTTGTCAGTATTGAATCCCATCCTATTCTCATTCGCCCACCCCTGCAACCTGTCCAGGTCCAGCTGTATCCTGTCCCTCCTTTCTAGCATGCCCACCTCACCGCAAATCTTGGTGTCGTCTGTGAATTTAAACAGGCTGCTTTTCACCCCCTCTTCCAAGTCTCTAAGAAAGAAATTGAACAGTGCAGGCCCAAGGAGCTTTCTCCTGCTCCCTGATCAAGCATGGTGGGGGAGAGGCTTAAACCCCCATCCCTCCTCTCCGTTTTAGTGTGCCAGCCTGGGCCAGGGTCTGGCCACTCCCCCCACTCAAGTGGAGAGCAGAGAAAAGCCTATCAGGGGTTTCTCCGCCCCTGCCAGGCAGACCCCAGCTGAGGTCCAGAGCCAGGTTCCCCACCTTCCTTCTCAGCCAGCTGGAGCAGCAATAGGGCTCTGCCTAGGGAGCATAGGGGCAAGGCCAACCCTGTTCCACTGGAGCAGACAACACAACCCAGGGCTGGCAAAGCATCCTGGGATGCTGGGGGACTGAGAGTTAACTTGAATTGGAAATGGATCTAGGACAGAAGTTCCATAAACTAATTTGACCCAAATCAGTTCAGTCTGATACAACATCCAACCAGGTATATCTTAAACCAGTTTGGGCCATGTTGAAAGCAGTTTAAGTGCACTGAAGTTCTGTTGTGTTACAGATTTGAACTAGTTTCTGATCACTTAAACCTGTTTATGTGTAACTTCTGTCCCTGGCCCTCACACCTGATTGGGTCTTCAAGAATATTGCTACTCTGTACAAAATGAGGGTCCTATACTTAGTAACAATCTTGTGGGTTCGCTATGCATGTACATGTATCAGGGTTGTCGCAGAGCACTGAGGTGCCCTGCTCCTAAAGGGCGGAAACTGCTGGGGAAAAGAGCCCTAGCAGGGAATAGGAGTCCACCTGTGGGTTGCCAGGGCAACTGAAAGAAGCAAATGACCCACACCTGCCAGCGGTCAGCTGCCTGTAGGAGATAGGGCCTGGCTCCTATAAAGCCCAGGGCTGAGGCCAGGCTGGCAGTTCCCTGCCAGCAGCCAGAGAGGCAGGAGCTCCTGGAGCAATGATGGAAGGGGAAGGGGAAGGGGAAGGGGAAGGGGAAGGGGAAGGGGAAGGGGAAGGGGAAGGGGAAGGGGAAGCCTGACTACAGGTACCGCTCTAGCAGAGTAAAGGGTGGCAGTGCTAAGAGGTCCAAGCAATGTTGTTATAGCCAGGTGGCTTACATTTAGGTTATAGCCAAGAGGCTCAAGTTTCTGTTTGGTTTTGATATTACACCAGTGGTTTGGGTGAGGCTATTAGGGGTTGGAGGAGGCCTCATAGGGACCCACAGTGGTGTGGGGCCCTAGCACCAGTGAGGGTGCAGTATTCTCAGGGGGAACCCCCAGTGGCATGGTGACCCCAGCGCCAGTGAGGGCGCAGTATTCTCAAAGGGGCCTCACAGCAGAGTGTGAGGACCCTGGCGCCCAGGAGGGCGCAGCTTACGAGGTGCTTAGACCCCAACCCCAGAGAGGGGGCATTTGAGAAGCCCCAGTGCAGGCATAGCAAGCCCTAGAGAGGGGCACTTTTGAGAAGCCCTAGTATGGGCACATAAAGCCCCAGAGAAGGGGACAGCTTACTGGACAGCCCCAAGAGGGGGCTGTTATACTGAGAAGCCCCAGTGCGGGCGTGACGAGCCCCAGAGAAGGGGGCAGCACTTAGAGAAGGCTCCAGAGAAGGGGGCAGCACTTAGAGAAGGCCCCGAGTGGGCTCGGAGAGCCCCAGGAGCGGGCAGCACAACAGAGAAGGCCCAAGAGACGGGCGTGAATATAGACAGAGAGACAGACCAACGTCAATTCCATCCGCGAGGCTTGGGGCGTGGTATCTGGGGTGGTTGGAGCCACGCATAGCCCATAAGGCTAGGGCGCCCTGAAGCACACATTTACAGGACAAGACCCACGAGGGGTCCGAATAAACATAGAGACGTGTCCGAGAGGGCGTAAGGCAGCCTCCCAACCAATTTAGACCGTAAAAGACGTGGTGGGCGAGAAATGGATGGTGCCCCTTGGGCCAACTTGACATGGAGAGGGGGGCCTTAAGGAGATCACGGCCCTCCTGCAGGACCCCGCCATGACAAGGGTGTTTTGTCTTTATAGCTAGCTGTGCTTTCCTTTCTCTTCAGGGTTATTGATCTTTATCCCATCCTCCCCCCACTTCAACACTTCAGTTTCATCAGAGCTTTTTTTTCCTCTCCTCTGTCTTCAAGGTGTGGCTGGTTGATTAAAATGTTATATGAGGAATTTAAACAAGCTTAGCTGCTCTGGAAGAATTAAACATAAAATATAAATTACCTTTATGCCCACATGCACAGTCAAAGTGATAAGAATTGTTTAATGGAGCTGGCAATTATATTGATCTCTCCTTCCTTTAAACTGGGAACTTATGGCTTAATCGGATCTCAGGGTGTCTCTGCCATTATTTACTTTGCCAAAAAAAGAGGATTAATATCAAGTGGAAAGCAACCAGGACTTTGCTTTGCAAGATAAATAAAAATCAATTTTTGTTTGTTAGCAAACGTGTTAAATGCAGAAAGATAACAAATCCAGAGACACTCCCAAGGATACCATTTACAAAACATAGAATAGTAGCCTTTTAAAAACAATTACAATAATTTCCTGTGGTTTGTGTGCTCTTTTGAGCTAACTACCATGTGCAGCTATTTATAATGTTAAATATTTTCATTAGCTTTTGCTATGTGGGGTTTTTTCCTCTCCTGATCATTTGACAATATGAGCAATGCACAGCTCCACAACACACCAGGCAGATAAGAGAACTGGTGACAAACTAAAAAAACCCTCTACTGCTAGGTCCCTAGTTCAAAAACAACTTGGGGAACAACCACCATTATCACATGCAACAAGCTGTTTATTAGCTTGTAGGAAATAATGTGGTCATGCCAATCTAGGTCCTAGAGTGTAATTATTCCTAATTCTAAAGTAATAGACCAATTCAGATCCTGGCCGGTCATCTGAGCAGCATCTTAGAATGAGAGAGAATAATTAAGGGCTGCAGCACAGCCATTTTTTTCCCTCTTTGAGAAAACAGTGCTCTCTAACAGAACTTATGACGTGCCCTTGCCTTCTCCAGCAACTCTGACAGCAGTCTTATCTCATTGCATTAGTGGTTGAAAAATAAGGTGATTGAGAAGGTAGAGAGAAGAAAAATGGTATAGGATGAAGGAGGAGGAAACTCTCCAGTCTCGCCCATTAAAAATCACTTTGGCTCTAACTATTATTATTATTAATTTCTATTGTAGGAGTACCCAGGAGTTCTAGCCATGTGCCAGGGCCCCATTATATCAGGGGTTATTCTGATGCTGATAACAAAACTTATTTTATCTGCTCTCCCATTAAGGATAAACTGATCCCCTCAAATTGAATGCAAATGTGAACCAAAACATTATTTGATCTACAAGTTAAAACTTTGCTTTAAGTAAATATCAGAACCCACAAAAAGTCCACAACTGAGAGAGACAAGGTACTACTATGAAGAAAAATGCTATGCCGTACGTCACCCATTTCACAGATGCCAAACCGTCTTCCTGCAAATCCAGAAGTCCTTCATGTATCACATCAAATACCGTGGGTCTGCCAAAGTAGGACTCTGCAGGTCTCCCACATGAACCGCTCTGAACAATTTTGCCCATAAGGTGCAATATCTGTAAAGTAAGTGACCGTAGATCATGTGTTTTTTATACATCAGGTCAGTTCCAAAAAAGGCCAGGTGGCTGAGAGGGTGTTTCTACTCGCCCATATATAAAATGAGACAACATCATACACAAGATAAATCAACTGCTGAAAATAAGTATGGATATCACTCAATTGAGATTTGCTTTTATGCCTGTATCCCTGAACCAAGGGTGTCAAACTCATCCAGCTCCATGGGCCAGATGAGCATCCTGCTGCCGTGCCCCACTGGACCAGCCTTAGGTACTGAGTCTGGCATACACAAATGGTCCACAGGACAGATCATAAGGCTCCACGGGCCAGATCTGGCCCATGGGCTATATGTTTGACACCTCCCATCCTAAACATGTAGACATAAGCACAGGATAATCTCTTCCTAAAAGGCATATTATAAAACATAGATTTTTTTTGTACATTAGCTATGAAAACTATTGTAGAAAGTAATAGTCAGGCTTTCTGTAAATCTTCTAGAACTCCATTTACAAACCAGGTAAAATGCCATTAGCTTTGGCTTCATTCCAAACACCACGCTTCTCGCCTATTCAGCTGAATGCAATCAAATACACCTGAATAGAAATATGAGAAAACTAAGGGCTTATGTATCCTTGAAAGTAAATGCAGATTGGAGCAAAGTATGAAGTTAAAGTGCAGTAGCTGTTATTAGGAATATACGTAGGTGCTCTTATTCTAGAACAAGGGTGCTTTTCCCATCTAGCTTAATTCACTGTGAAATAAACAGCAACAAGACCCTCTACTACTCCTAGTGAGGGTCCTGTTAGTGGCCAATTTAGGGTCACAGCAAAAAAAGAGATTGGGAACCACTGCGCTAAGGGCTTAAGTCAAAATCTTTTATCCAAAAACCTCTCAAAACTTCAAGAGAGTTTGAAATGAAACATCTATGAATCTATGAAGCATTGGAACAGGTGACCTAGACAGGTGGTAGAATCTCCATCTTTGGAGGTTTCCAAGGCCTGACTTGACAAAACCCTGGCTGGAATGATCTAGTTGAGGATGGTCCTGTTTTGAGCAAGGGGTTGGACTAGATGACCTCCCAAGGTCTCTTCCAACCTTAATTTTCTATGATTCTATGATTTCTATGATTCTGTCTTAAAACGTTGAAAACTGATGTACTTAGTTTACTTTGTTACTTAATTTTAGTTTTAAATCAAGTAAAAGATTTCAGTAAAAGGGACATCTCCCTGAAAGAACACAATGCGACTTCTTTGTAACCAAAATAGCTGCTCCTGTAGAAGGCTGGCTCCTTCACAGATTAAAAGATGCAACAAACAGCAAACACATGTTTGATACGAGTTACAACAACCCCACAAAGTCAAAGGAGACTGAAGAGGTGTGATTAGAAACACAGGTGGAATTAAGGGGAATGGTTTATTCACTAATTTATTCATGGAAATCTGGGAATCTCACCAGAGTTGAAGCATTTCTCTTTTAAATGAGCCTCCTTAGATATCTGTGTAACAGTAAAGTATGTGCTTTTGGCTGTTGCATATAGTTTTTCATCATAGCGGTACAGCTGAGAGTGGTGCATGTCCAGGCTGCTGCCATAGGCCTAGCTGGATTTTGCTGCCCAGTTCAGGCCCAGCGTGATAGGCCTGAGCCGCCTCTTCTCCCTTTTGCAGTTTATGTCCCAACCGAGCAATGTGGCCAGGCACTAGCTGTAGTTCAGGCCCAAGTCAAAATAGGCCTGATCTTTCCTTCAAGTTTTTTCACAGTTTTCTGCCCAGCAGAGCTGGGATTGGGACTAGGGATTTTGGGGTGCAGCATGTTGATGAAAGCCGCAGTTAACCCCTCAAAACCACCATGCGGAAAGGTGGGGGTCGGCACTCTACCACTTCTCCAGGAGCAACAGAGTGCCTTGCAATGCAGAAGGACCCACACTCTTAAGCAGCTCCCTCCAGTGCAGCAAACCAAAGGAGCAGCTCAGAGGACTCTGGTGGGAACCCCTGCTCCAGCCCATTGCTGAAGGGCAGATATAGGGATGAAGGCCCCTGGAACTACCCGCTGGGGAGCCCCAAGTCCCAGACTTCCTGGATATGGAAAGTACCACCTATAGACTTTGCTTTATAGTTAATGGCATTTTAAAAATTATATTAACCATTTTCTTTAGAGTTTTTTTTTGTTTTAGTCTGTTATAAATTTGGGTTTTTGTGTTTACACTGCTTGTGAGCAGAGGTTTTTGTTCATATGGGATGCCCCAGCAAATTTAGTGCTCCCAGATTCTTGGGTGGGGCCTTGAACCACTGGTATAATTAATGGGGTACCCCGAAATGTGAACCCAGCCCTCCTTGCTGCCAACTGGTGCCCAGGGGAAGGGTTACATCTGTATAGCTAAACTGAAGCAAAATTCTGCCTTTCACTTGCACTGCCACGCGCTAAGCAGTCAAGGTTTAAACCACGGCACAAGTTTACAGTAATATTTGGGATATGTGGTAATATATGTCTACTTCTCTACTTGCAGAACATAGGAGTATAACAAATTCCCAGGTTGCAGAGGGATTTTTGGCACTACCTTAATACTGAATAGATGATAATAAATATTAATGGTTATAACATATAACAACTTACTTTTCTTTTATCTTCAAAAGACACTGTTTCCAGTATATAATCCGGACGCCCATGAAATGCAATGTTGAAGTGTTTCCCCTCACCATCTTCATATGATTTCACTTGTGAAAATGGGAATTTTTTCTTGAGTGTTCCTTTCTCAATGTTAAAAATGGTATTTGTGTTAAAATCAATCTGGAAGAGAGAGATTTTCATCACTTGATACCATCTTTTCCCTTTGGAGGAGTAGACACTCCTTCCCACTATTAACATGCAAGACCATTTGGTTCTTGGATAAAGAAACAATTGAGAAAATGTATCTATTTTGCTGATGATTAGAATCAAGAAGAACAGCATTTCCACCATCTAGCCACTGCGTTGTATTTATTTTAGTTACCAAACAAATATATATTCATTGTATCTGCTATTTCCTTATCTCTTTTTGATAAATATGCATCAATTTATCATTTTGAAGCATTATTTCCTTTGAAATTTTCCACATGCCATCTACATGCTGTCACCAGAGCAAGAACTTTCTTTACTAGCAGCAGGTGTACAGGCTAATGGCATGACCATGTTACTAAAGCTTTAATTACTGGTTAGATCAACCATGTTCTAATATTAAAATAAGGAGAGGCTGGTAACTTCCATGCCAATAATTTCTGTTAGAAAAAATATTCTAAAATTATATTATTTTGAAAGAAATTATCAATTTCTGCTTGAGAAACATATTGTTTGCTATTTTAGATACAAATGCAAGGTATGTGGGGGTGGAGTTGGTAAGCAATTGCTTCAGTTAAGAATGTGATATTTTTAAAACAAATATAGATATTCTGGCAAAGACCCATACTTCCAAGAATTTAAAGGTACTTATACTAGTATCAGCTTATTCTCATTCCTTTAAAGGAGAAATTCATCCCATTCTCTATGCCACAGGTGAATCCCTTCTGAGCACATAGTACTTTGTGGCACGATGATGTGGGAACAGCATTTGACTGCTCAGGACTTGGTGAATTTGAACTAGAGAAGAGACATGGCCAAATGAGTCTCAGGCCCAAACCTTCCCTGGTTTTAATTTTGGCTTTCATTGTACAAAACAAAAAGAAATAACCAAGGAAGTTTTGTTACACCAGACGCATCTACACATGCAGCATCTACACAAGCAAATAAGCGCAACTAAATGTAATGCGCATTAATCAAATTTTGCCAGGTGTTTACCCATGCAGGGACATGGGACTAAAGTTAGTGCACTTAGCACTGAAGTTAGTTCCAAGTCCCTTCAGCCCTATCATGTGTCCCTGTGGCCACAGCAGCAATTGGCAGCCATGTTGAAGCCAGAGCCACCTGCCAGCACCTGGCAGCCACCTTGGAAACTCTGATCCCTGGTCAGCCCCTTCCCTGCCCAGAAGCTGCATGCCCAGTGCCAGCTCCCTCCTTTCCCACTCCACCTCCCTGAACCAGGGCTGCTCCAGCCCCTGCCCCTGCTAGCAATGCCTAGCACCCTGCTACTCCTGCCCAGCCTCTGCCAGCAATGACCAGCGCCCCACACTCTTGCTCGCCATGGTGCTGGTCCTACTGGTCCCAGCAGGCACCCCCCTCCAAGGACCCAGGAGAACTATGCATCTGCCAGCAGAGGCCAAGGCCCTGCCTGACCTCCTCCTCTTTGGAGAGGTATTTCTCTCTTCGACTGTAATAAGCCACTAAGTCTGAGTGGAATCACGGCAGGATGATTTGAGAACAGCCAGTCCGTTCTCTGCTTCAAATTAAACCTTTAGACAAAATGTGCCAGATTCTCAGCTGATGTTAATTGAACAAACTGCATGAGAATCAATGGATCTATGTCAGTTTAAACCAGAATGACCTAGAAAGTGAACAATAATTAGGAAAAAAACCCAACAATGTTCTTGGAAGAAATGTAAAAGAGTGGCATGATATGTTATTATAGTACACGGTTCATAAATCCTCAAAGACTTTGAGAGCAAAAAATCTAATTTATAATTTGAAAATAATTACATATTTTAGAAATCGAGTTCCTAACTCTTTACCTCATGCTTTGCAAGTCATAAATTTGAAATGATTTTTAACAAAGCATAAGGGATTTAGGAGCTACTAGTTCTACTGACCTTAAATGGCATTTTGAAAACCTCTCCCTTACTTTACAAACTGGCAATTATAAGATGATGACTTTTTCAGAATTTCCTTTGACAATACATCATTATAGTTATGGTGTATGAATCTTAGCTAGCACTTAAAAACTAAGAACAGTTCCCTAACAGTATCTACTGAAATCAAATATTTTTGTCATGAATCACATGTGTTTAGAGATGAGATAGGCTTCTCATATCTTCAAGTTCATTCTACATAGTTGTAAGGTTATAATTCCTCAATAGAGGGTATCTAAAATTTTAATCCTGTAGTCCTTTTTGTCTAAAAGACAGAGAAATAAAATATAATACCAACTCTCTCCAGTGAATTTTAATTCAGACAGTATATTGGACTGCAGAATGCGTTACAGCCCCCCCCCCATGCTTTTACTGTACATTCAGTATTTTTGTATAACCCTGCAAAGGCAAGAGTTTATATTCAAAAAGTTACCTGCAGAATTCGTTTCTGCCACCTGTATCTTCTATATTTGTAGATACTAAAGTTGAACTGCAGACCAGGCACCGAATCCTGCAAATCCTGGAAAACATAACTGATATCAGCCAAATCCTTTCATTCTCTTCCTTACAT
This sequence comes from Alligator mississippiensis, assembly GCF_030867095.1. NCBI lineage: Eukaryota > Metazoa > Chordata > Crocodylia > Alligatoridae > Alligator > Alligator mississippiensis. The sequence goes on along the minus strand of NC_081832.1, from coordinate 10,064,239 downwards.
TCATTCCTGTTCATGTGAAAGTTAGTTTGATACATAGGTGAAGTCCCTTGACAAAGAGTGTTCAAGGAATAATTGAGGATTTGCACAGTACCCCAATGGCCCCATGTTCAGAAGCACTAAAATCTACAAATCTTATTGAAAGCAAAAAGGCAGAGCATGGTTGCATCTTAGATTCAGACAGGCATGAGCTTTCATAGGAAACAACCTACTTCCTCACCTTGCTACAAATAGACTGACAGATAAAAGGGACGTATACAAGGGAAAGTAACAGCAGTGATTCGATCAAAGGAGATGAGCATGGCAGTTAACACCTTGGGGATACTGGAGTTAACAGCTGGTCTGGAAATGGGTTAATAATCCACAGTTCCTGTTAAAACCACAGTTAATACCCTCCAGCCTGTGAATGATTTGTTATTCCCCAATCTTGTGTTCAAACTGGCTTTTAAGGGTGCAATCAGAAGTGACAATTTTCGCCTGATCTGGCCACAGAAAGCAGTTTATAGCTGTGACCTAACACAAGTGCACCACTGCAAACAGCTTAAAAAATGGCTGACTAGGTGAAAACTTGGCCATTCATTGTATGTGGTATCAGATCAAGGTGTTACAAAGTGTAGTATCTTTTGTAACTTGTGTCTACAGAGCTCCCAGCCTGTCACTGTTTTCAGAATGGGAGGGGGGAAAGGGAGCAGAGGGAGTTCAGTCTGGGGGATTTTCAGCCCCCCAGAGAGTGGGATGGATGTATTGCAGCCCCCCACCCCCGAGGTGGGCAGGGGCTCCATTTCACCCCCCCTACCCTTCAGCACCAGCTGGGGAGCCCCAAGAACTAGCTCCCTGTGCTGCCTTTCCCCCTCCCATTCTGAAAATAGCAAGCACTGGCCATTGCTATGGGAACCTGGCTGCAGGCTCCCAGCCCACAGCTAGATTCCCCTCCCTCCTGGAACCAACAGGGAACTTCTGTTTGGTCCGGGGTAACGCTGTAACTCAGAGCACTGCAGGAATCGTTCTGAATTATAGCTGGGAGCTGCACTTCTGTCTGAGCCCTAAAGGTTTTTTTATTTAAGGACAGCTACTCTGAGGTCAGTGATGGAACATCTAGAAAGGTTAAAATATTCTGCCATGGGCTTTTCTGTGCTTCTGGAATTGATGTTGAATAGGTGCCTATTTATTCTTTTACATAGGGATTGCTGGCCAACATAGGCAGCAGAAGGGCACTGTAAGCAGGTGATGGCATATATGATGTTGGTCGAGAAACATGCGAATGGACCTTGGATGTTATAATTCATGCATCCTCACGCTGTAGCAAGGGAATTTTAGGTTGATATTAGGTGACAACTTTCTTACTAAGAGGGTGATGAAGCATTGGAACAAGTTACCTAGAGAGGTGGTGGCGCAATCTCCATCCTTGGAGGTTTTTAAGGCCTGACTTGACAAAAGCCCTGGCTGGAATGATCTAGTTGGGGATGGTCCTGCTTTGAGCAGGGGCTTGGACTAGATGACTTCCTGAGGTCCCTTCCATCCCTTTTCCATGATTTTATGTTGTTGGGCCAATGATGATATGGCCAGTGATGTGGGGGCCTAGCTAGCAACTTGGTGTGTTGGAGCATGGCCTGGAAACTTGATGAGAACTGGAGTTAAGTAGTCTATTGCTAGAGACATCATTTGACATTGGGGGGCTGTCTGTAAGCCATTGGGGGGCTGTCTCCCTGGAGACAGCTGTCATTCTTCCAGAAAGTTTTGGAGGTCAGTATTGAGGTGTCTAAGGTCTTCAGACTGTAAGTGATTACCAGAGGCATTTTGTTGTCCGTGTCCCTTTCCCCTCTATATAAAGCCCGTCTTTCTGTCAATCCATTCACTACATCTGACAAGGTAGGTTTCTGTCTACAAAACTCATGCCCCTCTGAACCACATAGTTTCTTAGGTGCCAGCTGTCCTACCTTCTGCCTAACTTCAGACTAACATGGCTAACCACCTCTCTGTAAATCCTATTGGAATAACAGGAGCTGACAATAATGTTATGAGAGAGGAGACGAGTAAGTGGAAGATAGAAGTAGAAAGAGACAGAATTCAAAGAGCATGCAATAAGGTAGAACCAAGACCATGGAACTGTACTAACAGCATTTAAAACAATACAAATGTGTAGGCAGTCTGCTAACCAGACTAAGTAGCAAACAAAGAGGGCATCAGTCTTGGAAGAAAAACATTTTCATCGAGCCATGGTACAAGATGCAGTAGAACTACAGAGAAAGGATGATATTGAAGTTGATGTTGATATACCAAAGCACGATTTAATATCTCGCCTGTGAAACTGGCTGCTGCGTTTTCACACGCACATAGGTCAAAATTTGATTTAGTTCTCATAATTATAATCTACAATAGAGTGGGTTGCAGAGGAGGAACCGTTGATAAAGCACTATTTCTAGAACAGATAATCTGTGTGTGTCCCATTAACAATAATTCACTTTAGGGGACTTTCTTTGCAACACAGACTTAGCTTTTGTTTTAATTCATATTGACAGAGCCTCTTTAGAGTCATAAAATTAAAGAGAGTCATTCATTTAGCCTGTAACCTTTGATTCAATCATCTTTACATCTCTTCTGTAAACTCCTGCCCTCAGTGTTTTTTCCATACACTTTTTCCAGGTATACACAATCATATAGTTGTAATATAAATTACTTTTTAGAGTTATGCAAAAGGACTTACAAAATGGCAGATGCCTTTGCAGAAAATAGTCTGGAAATGTTAAGCTGCAGTAAGTAGGAAATAAATTGATAAATGTCATAGCTACAAGCACCCAGTTTAAAGACAATTATTTCTTTTGCCTGAATAAGAACATAGTAAAATAAAATAAAAAAGTAAGGATCATCAAAAGCTAGGCTCCCAACTGCTCATTCTAACTCCATTCTGTTTCATTACTTGATAAAGAAAATGTAGCTCCTTTTTTTCCTTACTTTGATAAAATCGTATCCATATTGTCCCACGTGACCCAGCCTAACCCCCAGCTGCTTCGAGCTGTTCTGCCAAGCAGAGCTCAACTCTCTCTCTGCAGATTTTTTTAATTCTTCTAGATGAGTCCTATGCAAACAGAGAACTTAAGAAGTGCTGTAGAAACTTATTAAAAAGCAAACCCAAAAGGCATTTAGAAGAGTTCTCAGGACATGACACCCATATTTTAAAGTCACTAGCAGCTTCTCTGGCATGAAACATTTTCTGATTGTGTCATTAACAATGGAAGAGATTTTAATAGTTCCCATAGATGTTTGCACAGGACGCTGGTTTTAAAACTCCCATCCTAGAAGGCTAGCAGATAGGGAAATAATATTGGAAACTGCTCAATTCAGTGAAGGTGACCAATTGTGGCAGGTAAGGACTTGAGATTAGGCAGGGTTGACAGAAGATACCAGGAAGAAATGAAAGAACTGGAAAGGGAAAAGGCCAGACTGATGAGAGGAGAAGTAAGGACCTGCTCACTGAAAGAACATGAGAACTGGGAAGAAGCCAGAGGCAACTGAAGGATAAGGAGTCTGTTTCAAAGATCGGTCCTTTCAGGAAGGTAGCATGCAGCTTTTGCTTTAGGTTCATTCTGACCCACCTTCATCAGCTCCCACCCCTATCTGAGCCACATGGTATCAGCTTCTTTCACTTGCACATGAGCAAAAGAGGAAACTGTTGATAAGTTTATTTCTTTACAGTGAACCACAAAGGCTTTCATGGCAGATAAACTTTGTGCTTCACAAGGAACATGCCAGGGGTGGGGCCTACCCATCTGATCTAAGCAAAAAAAAATTCAACACAAGGCTAGAGCCTCAGGCTCAATACAAGATCCTGTGTTTTGGGAATCACTTTGCGATTCAGATTATCCTTGGCTGACTAGGAATCGAATCAGACCCAAAGGGAGTGTAGAACAGCTCCAGTTTATACCAGACTATCCTCAATTCCTTGGGGCCACTTCCAGGGGAAAGCCCTGGTAACTTTTCTCCCAGATATGCCTCTTACAGCTCAACTACAGTGTACCCACACTCGCTAACACTGCTATCCATGCAAGGAGAGATCCTTGGTTGCTTTGTGCCTCACTGGCATCACAAAACTACTGCAGAAATCGATGCATCTCATTTCTGAGGATTCTTTCAATGCTGAGAGTACACAGGCCATGGGTGGCCACCATGCCGTCTCCTGTTATGCCATCGCACCAGGGACCTAGGATAACCTGCAGCTCCTGCAAACACATGAGTTAGCTTTAGACTAGCCAACTCCAGTACCAACAGCAAGAGAGCTGCAGCAGCATGGGGTTCATTCTGGGTTGTAAAACCCATCTGGGAATGGGTTAGATATTCAGGCTGAGAGCTATGGTCATACTGCTATTGATGCCCAGAGCAAATAGTTAAAGCTAAGTTGTAAATGTCTATATGAGTAGCAATCACACCCTTGACTACAGTGTAGACACACCCTCCTGCCAATCACAGAAACTTTACAGGACAGAGTAATTCAATCTGAAATTATTGCACAACAAATAAAAGGAGACATCTTACCATTTGAAGTGTTGATTTGGCACCTTCCATTTCTGTACACATCTCTTTCTGTGCCAAATCCAAAGCTCCTTCAATGCTCAGTTCTTTATTTTTCACCATGTTCATAATTTTCAGGATTTTTTCCTGGCTTAGCTACAGTACAAATCAACAAAGAATTTTTAAGGAGTGTTTTCTCACCGAGCTATTGAGCATGGAACAGTTACAGTTACAACAGCTGCCATAAAATTACAATTTCATTCATATTTTATGTTTTATCGACAACCTGCCCAGCAAATATAATCTTCCTTTGAAGCCCAGTGAGAACCTACAAGATATCAAATATACTGGCATTTGTACAATTTCAGAATACAGGGTGGTAGTACTTGGAACTAAAATTGCTGGGAGGAAATCTTTTTTTTTTTTAACTTGGAAAATTCAGCAAGAAGTGAGAATATCAATTTTTATGCCTGACTGTGTCTTACCTATGGCATGAAGTATCACATACAAACAATGCAAAAGCAAATCAGCAATATGCAGGGTGAATGGAAAAAGAAGTACAATCCAGATATGACTGTCCCAGCAATATGTTGAAATACATTAACAATACAGCACTTATACACTGATTTCAGTTTTGCACAAACAAAAGGACACTCTGTTTGCTTCCACATAAATAATTCCTTCCTTTTCAATGCATCTTGTGGGGGTTTTAACGTCAGATAAGACTCAAAAGGCAAAAAAGGAAATTGCCTGGAACTGCAATGGCTTACATTGTTATTGAAACATTTTCATAGGCGTTTACTTCTGTTTGTAGAAGGAATAAACAATTGTCATTTCAGAGCAGACCAGTGGTTAATAGAGTCCAATATCCTAAACAGTGCCCAGTCCCAAATGCGGAGGAAGAAGGTGTCCACAATGCATTGGGTGGGCCTGTCCAGAGGGTCCTCATTCTTCATAGTGCTCAGTGCTTAAGTCCTCTTGTTCTGCTTATATTATGGGCTCCTTTTGAAAGGAACCCCTGAACCCTTATGCACTTTTTGAAAGGGCTGAGGCAGTGGGGACCAACCTTGTTTGGCAGGCACGTAGTCCCACACCCTCCCTACGTGCCAATCCAATCTTTGTCCTTTACCTGATCTGCTGCTCTGCTGTCTGCCCTGTGCTCCTTGCCTGCTCTGTAGGGCTGTGCAAAGGCCTACAGAGCAGTGAGTCTGTTCACTACCCATCTAAACTCACAGAAAAGCTCACAGAAAACCATACAACTCAGATCGATTCCACCTTGGGCTTTCTGAATGTCTGTACCTAGCCCTTGACATTTGTTATATGAGCAAGTCCTGCACAAAAGCCAGGGCCACTGGGGGCAGCACGTTTCCACCCTCCCAAATTGGCATTGCTCCAGGAACCAGAGCAGCATCCAGTCAGGGGCTATTCGAGCCCATGTGCATTTCTCCAGGGCTACCTATAGCCTACAGCAAAAGCCACAATGGCAGTTACGCTCTTGGGCTTGTGAGAACCAGGTCAACATCCACCGATTTTTCCTGTAAACCCCTTCAGCAGCATGTAGCAGACAATAAGAATCCCTCCCTCTGGTTTCTAGGTACGATGCATTTTAATTTTTATTTCCTAGCGCCAGTCTGCTGCGACGGGCCTGGGTTATAATATGTCAATGCAGAGGTCAGCATCTACTGACTAGTGAGCTGCACTATATTAACCACACTTAACATGACTATATCAGACCTTGTACATCAGCTACTGTATCCGCATAAACACTGCATTTCTTATCTCCAGCAAAAACACAGAAATAATAAACAAATAAACAAGTATTTTGCTTCTAAGAATTGGGACTTTCCATGCTAATACAAAGCAACTTATGGTACAACTCCCACCTCCAAATTATAAAGAGAGCTCTGAGGAAAGAATAAAAGCAGTCGGATAATGCATTCACATTTGCTGAGGCACATAAGTTTCTTACCATGAGCTCCACATCCTAGATTTGAATTTTAAATGGTGATATATTTATCACACACAGATACTGTATATAATTATATCTTAACAAGATAATTCCCCACTGAGCAGCTTGCATGTAAACAAACAGGACTTTAGGTATGTGTACATTAAATATATATATGTATATAAATAAATAAATAAATAAATAAATATGCATAGTTTCCTTAAGGCTAAATTCTGTCACTTAAATGTGATATCACATTGGCACAGGAAAGCCTTTCCCTGTAGGGAGTTGGTTAATGTTATCAAAACTGTTGAGGCAAAAAATTTTGCATGGGTATATAGTCCAAAGGTAAAATCCTGGCCCCAGTGGCACTATGCTCATTCAGCACAGTAGGAAAAAGATTTCACCTCAATTGGTCAAATCCTAACACAAGCACACAAGTATCTGGATATATTTACAGATGCCTGGTTTTGTGCATATTACTACATTACGTGCCTGTACAATAGATGTACATAAATCCCAGTTTCTACCCAAACTGTAGCATTTTCTAGAGTTGAAAAGAACACAATAATTTCATTTGGGGGGTGGAAAAACAGACACTTTTAAATTTGTTTCCCATGATGTGAAACACTTGGGTTCAAGTTCTGGCTGTGAAGTGGGCAGATTCCTGAATCAGGATGGCCAGGTACAGACACTACACTTTACCAGTATACATGACTGGAAATCGGTCTATACCCATAACAGAACAGAAGTTTGGCACACAACACCAGTCTATACCCATAAGAAAACAGAAGTCTGGCATGCATAAGCTGGTTTAAAAATGGCAGAACCCAGTCTAAGATTTGCACCCCGAACCAAGGGGCAAATGTGTCTTCTGTTCACTACCAATCTAAACTATGCCGCTTACAGAAAACCGCATACTGTGGATTGATTCTGCCTCGGGCTTTTCGAATGCCTGTACCTAGCTAAAGGGTCCTAACTAATCTGTCCTGGACTAAAAAAAATTCCCGAAAGGATTTTCATTAAAACCAGTTACATTTGCATGAAATCTGGGGAGAGATGTAGTATTGGGGAAAGTTTGGAGTATTTTGCAGTTTGGGAATTTTGGGGAGGACTTGGTCAAAAAAAAACTCCTTCATGTGAGAATTGGAAACATTTTTTAAAGTTCTAATATTGTCTCACTTCAGTTACATGGGCAGAAAAGTGCATGATCTTTTGTGCAGCCAAAACCCCTTCTCCATATTTTTTCTCACCTGCTCCATTATGGACTGGTAGAAGTCTCTGTTAAAACCGGGTGCCGACTTTGCCAAAGACATTAGAACAACATGAAACATCTCTTAATTTTCTTAATAATGTATGAAGACAAATGTTTGCAATGGAGAAGCGAGCAATTTAGCAAGACATAAATTTCAGGAGATTAGTTACTAAATTAAGCTGCTTCCACTTAATGCATTCCCCAGAGAGAGCACAAAACCCCAATGCTTGATCCTGTTATTTTTAATAGCATGATTGTGCTTTGAATGCCACTGCTTTGCTTCTCATTACACATATATAAAATGCTTTAAACACACATAGGAGGAAAAAAAAGAGGTTTTCAGCTGATGAGATGTATTAAAATTATTTGTCACCAGTCTGTCTGGCTTGTTGCTGTTTTTGACAGTCACATTAGCATGGTATTTCACTTGCAAACAGGATTCGAGTAGCATATCCTGACCTTTATAGTTCTGTATCTGTGGGGCTTTTTTCTCAGCACATCACGGTGACTGTAATGCTCAGTTTTTGTTTGTTTGGCTTTGGTTTTCCTAAAAGCAAAACAGCTTTGTCAAATTATCTGCTGAAATGTCACTGTCAGGCCATGATACATTCTCTAACGGGATGTGACCAGTGCAATCAGACGTAACATTCTAATATGAGGTTCAAAACTGCTTTGAAAAGAAAAATTAAAGTGTCTCTATAGTAGAAGATACACATTATGGAAATGTGTAACAATTCCATTAATAACATATGCCATTTGCTACCAGGTTAAAGCTGCTTATTTGCTATAAACATGAAATTCATGTCATCCACTAAAGCTTTGGATTTAGATGGGTACAAATCTGATTTGAAAATAAACCCCTATTCTCTCAATTGAGGAAAGCAATGAAAACAAGTGGATGTGCAAGACCTGTCTATGCATTGTATGTACAATCCTCTCTTCTCTGCCCAATATTTGGATCATAACAAAATTGGGACAGCAATTCAAAAAGCATCCAAAATTGCAGGTAGTTTGACACAGCAGAAACAGACTACACTATGATGGTCTATAGCTCAGATCTCATGGGCAGAGGGAGAGAAGAGTCAAGGACAGCTGGCTATTCATTAAGGAAGCCTTACTGAGAGTGAAGGAACAAACCATCCCAACGTGCAGGAAGACTAGCAAGTATGGTAGAAGACCAGCTTGGTTTAGCAGCGAGTTCTTCAATAAACTAACTCACAAAAAGGAAGCTTGTAAGACGTGGAAATTTGGACAAATAAATTGGAAGGAGTATAGCAGCATTGCTCGGACTTGCAGGGATGAAGTCAGGAAAGCCAAAATACAATTGGAGTTGCAGCTAGCAAGGGACATGAGTGGTAACAAGAAGGGTTTCTACAAGTATGTTGGTAGCAAAAGGAGGATCAGGGAAAGTGTGGCTCCCTTACTGAATGGGGGAGGCAACCTTGTGACAGAGGATGCAGAAAAAGCTGAAGTACTCAATGCCTTTTTTGCCTCAGTCTTCACAGGCAAGGTCAGCTCCCAGACTACTGCACCAGGCAGCACAGTTTGGGGAAGAGGTGAGCAGCCAACGGTGGCAAAAGAATAGGTTGGGGACTATTTAGAAAAGCTGGACATGTGCAAGTCCATGGGGATGGATGGGATGCACCCAAGGGCACTAAGGGAGTTGGCTGATGAGACGTCAGAGCCACTGGCCATCATCATTAAAAACTCATGATGATCAGGAGAGGTCCTGGATAACTGGAAAATATAGTGCCCATATTTAAGAAAGGGATAAAGGATGAACCAGGGAACTACAGACCAGTCAGCCTCACCTCATTCCCTGGAGCAGATCCTCAAGAAATCCATCTTGAAGCACTTGGGAGAGAAGAAGGTGATTAGGAACAGTCAGCATGGATTCACCAAGGGCAAGTCATGCCTGACCAACCTGATTGCTTTCTACGATGAGGTGACCGGCTCTGTGGATGTGGGGAGACCAGTGGATGTGGTGTACCTTGATTTTAGCAAGGCTTTTGATATGGTCTCCCACAACATTCTCACAGGCAAGCTAAAGAAATAAAGGTTAAATGAATGGACTGTAAGGTGGATAAAAAAATTGGCTGGAGCATCAGGCTCAGAGGGTAGTAATCAATGACTCACTGCCTAGTTGGTAGCCAGTATCAAGTGGGGTGCCCCAGGGGGTGGTCCTGGGGCTGGTTTTGTTCAATGTCTTCATCAATAACCTGGAAGATGGCAAGTTTGCAGCTGACACCAAGCTGGGGGGAGTAGTAAATGTGCTCAAGGGTAAGGCTAGGATTTAGAGTGACCTAGACAAATTGGAGGATTGGGCCAAAAGAAGTCTCTTGAGGTTCAACAAGGACAAATGCAAAGTCCTGCACTTAGGACAGAACAACCCCATGCACCGGTACAGGCTGGGGGCTGGCTGGCTGGGCAGCAGCTCTGCAGAAAAGGGCCTGGGGCTTACAGTGGACAATAAGCTGAATATGAGCCTGCAGTGTGCCCTTGTTGCCAAGAAGGCTATCGGCATATGGGGCTGCATTGGTAGGTGTGTTGCTAGCAGATCAAGGGAACTGATTATTCTCTTCTATTCAGCACTGGTGGGGCCACATCTGTAGTGCTATGTTCAGTTTTGGGCCCCCCACTACAGAAAGGATGTGGACAAATTGGAGAGAGTCCAGTAGAGGGCAACAAAAATGGTGAGGGGGCTGAGGGACATGACTTATGAAGAAAGAATGAGGGAACTGGGCTTATTTAGTTTAGAGAAGAAGATACTGGGGGAATTTAATTGCAGCCTTCAACTACCTGAAGGGGGTTTCGAAAGATGGAGCTGAACTGTTCTCAGTGGTGGCAGATGAAAGAACAAGAAACAACGGTCTCAAGATGCAGCAAGGGAAGTTTAGGTTAGATGTTAGGAAGAATTTTCTCACTAGGAGGGTAGTAAAACACTGGAACAGGTTACACAGAAAGGTGGTGGAGGAATTTGGAGGTTTTTAAGACCCAGCTAGACAAAGCTTTGGCTGGGATGATCTAGTTGGAGATGGTCCTAACTTGAGCAGGGGGTTGGACTAGATGACTTCCTGAGGTCCCTTCTAACCCTAATTTTCTATGAGTCTATGGCAGTGGGGTTTGGCACCAGGTACTACAAAAAGGAAGATACCCAGTGAAGAATTTTGTCAGGTTTACATAGCTGAAAACATTATCCTTCAGTGTCCTGAGTGAGAATTTCAGTGACAGCGAACCAATCTTGCAGAAATCCTACTGCACATGCAAACAGCCTATTTTAAATCCCAAGCATGTTAATTTTTATCAATGGGAAATTTTGTCCAATCATTGACTGAGAGGAGCATTCTCCCCGTCACACAAACAAAGTAAGTGATGTGTAGACAAGGGGTATGTGTGCATGACACTTTAAAGTGGACTAAATGCTTTTGCACTGCTTTAATAGTCTCAGTGTTTGCACACAGCGGCAGCATGTTGCGCATTAATTCCAGCCATTGTAGGAAATTCATGTAATGCGCCTTACATGACTTGGGGCGCAGCAAACTAACACTCCTTTGAGGAGTGTTAGTTTGCTGCTCTACTGCTGTGGAGCGAACCACCGGGCTCCGTGCAGCTCAGGGGCTCTGCAGGAAGCCTTGCAGGCAGTCTGGCGACAGCCCGGGAAAGCAGCTCTGCCCAAGAAAAGCAGCAAGCCTGATCTTTTTTTTTTTTCCCCCTGGAGCCTGCCTGCATGCATGAGCTGCATGGGGGCCCGGTGTTTCCCTCCGTGGCTGCACTGCTCCCCGGGACTGCCCATGCCGGGTGTCTGTGGGTGGGTGCCACCTGGGGAGGCAAGGCCACCACTGCTGCGGAGGGAAACACCAGCCCCCCCTGCAACCCAGGGACCACTTTGCCCACCAGCAGCTCACCCTCCCCTTCATTTCAATTTAGGGCCTCCGTTTCGTCTACACATGCCCAGAAGAGACACTAAAAAAAGGACAAAGGTTTCTATATGCTGTAGGACTCTAGAAGAGGGAAGTGCTTATTTTCAGATTGCTTTTTATTCCTAGCATCTAGCAGAATGGTCTTCTTCCTGATGTTTTTGGAATCAGTGTTTCAAGGGAAGAGAGGCATTGGCCAGAATGAAATAGGAAAGAAGCACGTAACAGCTGTTTTCTATACCATCCTACATACATGGGAAGTCTGAGCAGGTATTAGTACTGCCTGAGGCAGCATTAATACCGATGCCTGACTTCCTTCGCTGCAGGGGATGATGCCATCATTCTGCCAAAGGGAAAGGGAAACAGAAGGGCAAAATGCATAACAATTCTAGATCTACTAATGACAACTGAAAACCCAACCTCAGAGCTACAGCGTATCCTGGATTATCACATCTCGCCATTACAAGTGAAATGGGATGTTTATACACAAGTTTCCCAACCTTACAAGAGAAATATGGGCAAGAAGTACTCACTGCAGCATATCAGCCTGATTCTTTATATCCAACAGCTTGTCACAATTTCATTCACTTCAAAATGCGATTTTTTTTTTTTTGTGTTTAAAATGAATCTTAAAGGAACAATAAAAGGGTCTGTTTTTTTCTGGCAAAGAAGGCCCAAGTGGCTTTGAGGTAAAGCCTTGGGGGGGGTCATCTTTTGACTTAATGCCTTCCAACAACAGGTCACAGGGCCATCTACAAAACAAGTACATAGGGCAAACTTAAAATAAATGCCAGGATGCAATGCAGTTAGTGATTGGTGATGAAATGCACATCGTTACCTGTATGTTTCAAGCCATGCCTTGAACAAGAGAACTGGGGGGCTGTTTCTTTGTTTTGCTTTGCTTTGAAACAACCTCTCCATTTATAGCACTAAATTCAGAAGCTGCTGTACAGGGGTTCAAATCCACTGTTATCAGCTAAGTTGCACTCTTTTATGTTATGTCTAAACCTGGCCTGACGTACCTATCCCTTTGCAGCAGATGCTCCCAGAGATTAATTTTTTACTTTCATGGCTAAGGGATATTTGAAATACATTCATTTCTGAGCTACATTAATTTACATGAAATATCAGTACCGATGACTGATGTGATATTCCTAGCTGGCAATACCGTCTTCTGTAGCCGTTTATAGACATGGTCAAATATTATTTGTCAAATAATGCTGCTATTCATCAAATAAATTATTTGTCTGTAATAATATTTTGCATTATTTGTCCAGCTCTAAAACTGGTTGAATAATATCTGTCAACATTTATTCATAGAAGGCTGATAGTCATCAAAATATATTCTGTTTCCATTGAAATCCCTGAAGCTTTGCCATTGGCTTCAATAGAAGCTAGAACTGGCCCAAGGATATGTTATTGTAATTCATTCCATTAGAGATAGAAAGGTGCAGTGCCCTTAACACATTCACAAAAGAGACAGGGCAAGATTTGCAAAGGTATTTAGGTACCTAAAGATGCTTAGTGGGATTTATAGCTACCTAACACAGTTAGACCCTCTAAGTCCCATGATAGTCAGCACCAAACCAGCGCAGGCATTTTTTTTTAAATATCTACATGCAAATGTGGCCCATCTGCTCTGAGAAACTGGCAGTCTGCATGTGCAAAGTTATTGCTCAGGCATTTGTTAGATCAGCCCTTTACTGGTCCCTGCACTAGGAAAACACCTTTACCCTGATATCAGCTGGAGTGGATTATGATTTAGCTACCTACACAGGCAGGGCAAGCCCATGTCTGCCTCCCATTGCAGAAACATGCTGAAGGGGTGAATCCTCAGGGTCCAGGACATGAAACACTTTTATTCTTTTTGACATCAGTGACTCAGTTGTTGGCTATATAAACACTGCCTCAGACCTGTGCTGCAAAACCCCTGTGGAAGCTCGACAGTGTTGTTATAATATGTAGATCTCTACTAATGTAGATCTGTGCTTGTATTTAGTTTTATATTTGCTTGCACTGTTATTTGCACTGGGGGGCAAAGGGGGCTTCTCTTTGTCTCATTAGAGTCTTTCCGTATTTGTTTTGCATTTTAACGAAGTCCAAGATCTGAATGTAATGCATGGATGGCTTCATTACTATTTTTTGCAAGAACAGATTTTAAGAGAAAATGACTGGCAGATACTAAACAAATACTAATAATATAGCCAGATATTAAACAAACAGAGCCCAGAGTGAAGAATATTTTGGTGCCAGAAAAGAGAGATGTTCTTTGAAAATTCCCAGCTCCAAGGCAGCACCTGCTATTTCATCACCGTGCTGGGCTGGTTATCGTGAAGCCTCAGCATTACTGTTATGACAAAGTACCAAAGTGCAAGACCCATGAAGAAACCCTCCATAGTAAAAGGTGCTCATCATAAGACATCTGATGAGGATTTTCCTGACCTAGACACCAAGTGCTCCAGATCCCATCTGAAGAAGGCATGAAAAATGGCATGGACAATATGAGGCAAGGGGGAGGATGCTCCCAAAGCTTTTGAAAAATCATATCTTGATGCACAGAGCCCCAAAAGCATGCAGCTCGGCCCTCTGCAATTAAATCAACACCCTTTTAAAATCTTCCCACCTTAGAGAGCAGGGAGGATGACGAAGAGAAAGGATAGGGAAGAGGTTGAGGGAACTATCCCCTAGAGAGTAAATACTATCAACACATTAATGGTCATTCTAGTTTGACGACCGCATCTATTTAGTGGCAGTTATCTAGTGAGGTGACTGGATGTGGAAAGTTTAGGTTAACAAGCATATCAGCAGAGCACCGAGGAGAAATGTTTGTGCTTTTATTTCCTCAAATGAAAATGTACTCTCTTCTTTGAAGGGCATTGTCATAACTCCTCTCTTCAGCCATTTCCATCATCCTAAGCCTCAAGCAGTCACCCCATGTTAAGGAAAAGACCCTAGGAGAGAGAAACAAATTGGTGTACCCAAACACCAATGACAATACCTTGTAAAAGGCTCAGCCACCAAATCTTGGTGATTTAAAAAATACCTCCAAGCCCCTAACTCAGGCTGATAGTCTGGGGGATGACAGAAGGGCACTCGCACGTGGACAAGTGGCATTTGCTGAGCTGGGTGCTGGAAATCAACCTTTTGCTAAAATGGAGGGCATGGATGTCAGGGTAACGTCTCAGAGTAAACCACTTCCCAACCAGCTTTACCAACATTTTCTATGATGAATGCCTTGACCAATCAGCAGAAAAATCTGAGCTCACTCAGTTTTCACTTTTGCTTTGCAGTTACATTTGAGCTATTATTAAAGCAGATTAGAAACCAATTTACAGTTTTGCATACTGCATGCATCCTCCCGATTCATTTTTCTCTTCTTGTGATGGCCTCCTCTGTAGACTCAGAAACACGAAGTCTTGAAAGAATATACATAGTTCAGTGAATATTTTTCTTCCATATGGCTGAGTTTATAAAAGTGGACTAATTGAGTCCAGTCTGGATTAACAAGTGGATTCAGTTTGCCTTTAAATCAGATACTGATGTGAGATTTTTCAGAAGTGCTCAGTAGTTAAGCCTACTCGACTCACACTGAATTCAAAGACAAAACTCCCATTGAAATTGATGGGAACAGAGTTAAAATCAAGGCCAAACACTTTTGAAAGGAAATGATACGTACCCTTCATTTCTATCTCTGTGTTGCCTTGTTCAGTGGGCCTCTAGTATCCATTTGCAGTCCTTAAGAATTACCACAGCAGAAACAAGAAGTGTCCTGTGTACTTTAGTGGCTGCTGTATGGTTTCAAGGCAGTGCCTAAGAAGTATGAACAAACCTACTGTTTATTATCTGTGTGTAGCTGAGAAGCTCCCAGGTGTAACTTTACATTTTTACTACTTAATGGACTGAAAATAAAATAATAGGGAAACTGGTTGATACATTGCTGCATCAGTTCATTACTAAAGTAATAATGCCCTGTGCCTTTTAATTACAGTAATTAAAATAATCCACAGTGGTAAGAACTGTAGAGGATTATCATATTTGCTTATTAACATGATAGTCCAATTAGTCCTGTGATGAAACAGTGATTACCAAGCTATTAAAAAGTGACATCTCATTATTTTGGAGAAATTTATGAGGATTTCCGTTCAGAGGTTTGTTTACAAATCTCAACTTGCTCCATCAGATCTTGTTAAAAGGAAAGATGCAGAATGGGAGAGAACGCGGTTGCCAAGGACCAGACCTCTTAGACGCTGGTCAGCTCCATGAGTTGGTCTAACTGGGATTTCAAGATGAGTTATCAGAACACATTAAGTGACATGTACTGACTAACACATGCCAAAAATGGAGTGTAGATAAGGCAATGTGGGCTTTAACATATGTTCAGGTGATTGGATGAAGCCTAGACTAACTCAGTCAGTGTTGCCTTTCCCTTTGAGAAGCTTGGCTGTATTTGCCGGGTTCCTAATTTCAAGACATTGTCCTAATCTGTGGACAAAACACAGCTCATCAATGCTATGAATCTCTTGAAAAGTCTCCAATTGGCTCAATTCTAGGAGGCTTCACTGAAGAAGTCTGCTGTTGACCCTCTGAACACCCTGTGGCTTTCTTCAGTACCTGATGAGCTGCTTCAGTTCACGTAGCAGGGGCATGGAAATGCAACAAAGTCGGCCCTCCTATGTTTGATTCGGTGCTGCACAAGAAAGTTGACATTCTCCGTTTGTTGGACAAGAAACAGGGAAGGTCAGGGATAGCCACAGTGCTTCCCATTCCCATGTAGATTTGTTATCCTGCCTGAACCCAAAGTACTTCACACTTGCACAGCAGCTTTCATCCAACAGCTTCAAAGCACCCTAAAAACATTTACAGCACCAGTGGGAGCAGATAATCTGTTAACCCTGAACCCCTCTGTTCTGCATGACAATTAGTAACCATGAACAAAAAGGGGTTAGATGTTTTGCACTCCCCCTCTCTGACCACAGAGTGGATCATTAGAGATCTCAAGAGGACAAGAGGACATCAACATGAAAAACATGCCTCTTTCTGGTGGCAAGGACTATACCAGAAGCACATGAATGTGCACATCAGAATATATGGATTCATTTGGCCTTATTTAAAAGGAAGTGATCCCTTGATAAATACATAATGAAAACCTTCCTTAAGCAACCTTAGAAAAGACCAGCAAAAAATAAAAAGATCAATCATTTAAAAGAGGTGGCCTTTAACTAAAAGTCTAACAAAAATTGTACAGGGAAGCCTTGGGGATATAGTACTTTAAAGTGGTTGATTAATGCAAAGTAGAGTGGAAAGGCAGAGAGGCCCACAGCGATTCTGTGCACTACTGTAATGCTATCAGCTCCCGCTGGAATCAGGAGGAGCAAATATTTAGAAGACAGGTCTCAGGAAGGCTGAGGGCCAGATTTTCAACCAAGTACATACAAAAAGGCATGCAGGCTTTTTTCAAGCTTGTCCCAGGTGTGGAAATCCCCAGAGCATGCACAAATTGGGTTTTGTTCACATGCTGAACTGTGTGCATATGCAAGCTCTGCCTTGTATAAAACATCAGGGTAGTTGCATACCCCTGAGGCTCCTCCATTACATGCTGCAAGAAGTAGTAGCAATGATTCAAACACTGCGGCTGGCCTCCAAGACGGTATGGAGAGACCCCATGCAAGCAGCAGAAATGGAAACTTTCTTTAAATTTGACTTCTGCCTTCTCACTACCGTTATCATCAAAAGCTTTTCCAAAGGAAGCCTGGAGTGCCAGCTTGTGCTGAATAGTGCCAGATGTAACATGCAATTTAAGTCGAGTTCAAGCATTAGTAATTACCACAGTATCTAACATCTTTCAAATGTCACCCACCCCACCCTTTCTCCTGCACAGCTGCTCTTTCCCCCTTCATATTCAAGGAAGAATGGCTCTGGGCACCTCCACCAATGAAGACTGGCAGCACTCACTGGGCCCAGCTCTAGATCCACCCAAGCATGCAAGTGTTCATAACTATAAATCACCTTCTGACACAGGTATAATGCTAAAAGGAATATATACCTAGCAGAGGCTGTGGGACTTATTCTGATCCGGTGTAACCTAGCATAATCCTGTTCCCTTTAGTGAAAGGACCCATCTGCTTTTGTGCAAATAACAAAGAGTCTCTGTATTAATAAAGCTCTTCGGTGTCACATGGTAATACAAAGAAGCCTCCGGAGACAAGATTTTCAAGCTTCATACCAATGTTCATTATTACCCTATACAAAAACTATTTTTATATCAGTAGAGTCACATATTGTGGCTCTTACGGTTAAAGAAGCAGAGTCCCTTTAGCCTGTTTCAGACCTAACTTTATCACGTATCACATATTAAGCAGTGAGGGCTGGTATCACATAACAACAAACATGGCTAATCACTCCTACTGCCAATTCCCTACTAGGAAAACACAAAGCTGTTTTCAGTTTCTGAAATGCTGTCTCTTCACTTAGGCAAAACACATGCAGCTTTAACAGCACCAATAACCATTTCTGTCTTTACCTGGGGAAAAGTGTCTTGTGTCTTCTTCTTGTCCATGGCTGTGAAACTTCTGTTTGTTTCCTCAGTAACCCATAAGGTTACACCCAATAGTTTATTCACAAATCACACCTGTGCACTATTCTCCTTCTCTTGAAATCTCACAGCCACTCGCTTTGGCTTTTATTAAGTGTTATTTCCTTGTATGCTGAGAACTCAAAGAAACAACGATGCTGTGCTGCTTTTTGGCAGACCAGCTCTGTGGAAAAAGAAGAAGTAGAAGTTTTTTGTTTGCTTTCTCTTGACCTATGTATCTTTCAGTTACTTCCTGAAACCTGTGAGTCATGAATGCTAAATTATGATCTATTACTAAAACTGATTCTATCTGAACACGAACCAGTCCAGCTGCTAAAATAATATGCACCAGCAAGCATTACACAGTCTCTCAGAGAAGTTACAAAGATTCTTCCCACCCAGACTAGACTTTCATGGCTATAAGTTTCTGTGCACACTTCCATACCTCTAACGTGTGTGTTCAAACTCTGCTGTGAGCAAGTTGATAGGAGACAGGTGTAAATGCACCTTCATGTCCCCTGAGGATAGCACTGAAGGAAATCTCTGAATAGGCCAGCAGGTTTTAAAATAGACCTTGGCTCTTTGTCTAGGAGAAGAGCAGTCTAGTGTTTGTAAAAGAAAAAATGGGTTAAGAGTCAAGGATGTCTACTCTCTAATTCAAGCATGGACATTTATCTCCCTGCCTCAGTTTCCCTATCTCACATCAAGGTTTGTCTAATGTAAGATGCATACAGTACTAGCAACAGGGGTGGAGCCCAGGGCTCACCTTCCCAAAGCAGAGCCCTGCCCTCTCTGTTGCTTACTGGATTATTTGTTCATGTTAGATTGGGCTGTCATGGTGTAAGAAGCTGAAATAGCTCAGCAGCAGGGTCCAGAACCCAGGTCTCCCCCAACCTCCTAGGAAGAGCTCTAACCACTGGGCTACAGAACCACACTCCCTCTTGGTCACTGCCCTTCTAGCCTGGAGAATGGTGTATCCTTGGCTGCCCCATGGGCCAACTTCAGAGGCATGAGGCCAAGTGGTGAACAAGATACCACTTGGGAAGTGAGAGGGGGGAGAGACTGCTCAGGGTGAGGCTGGTGTAAAATGCAGGTCTTCTGACTCCCGGGCAAATGGTCTGACCACTAGGCTATTAGACAAAAGTTGGGTACCACTATCTCAGCCCCTGTGTTCAGAATAAATGGGAGGTGGGGGCGCTGCACTTGATACTGGGCTCATCTCTGCTGCTGCCACTTAGCTGTTCCAGTTCAGGTGTGCATCTCCCTTCTGAGAGATCTGGAGTCCAGCATGATGGAAGTGCTTCCCTTGCAACCTGAGAGGAGGTGGGAGTTCAGACACACTGCTGGTCCTGGCATTCCTGTATGCGCCTTTCTTCTGAGTCTGATTGATTTGGATCAAACCCGGGAGGCACTGAGGTGTCCCTACTTGCTATATAGGATCCCTCAACACCTAACTTGTAGGTTTGGATCACTCTCCTTAATGAGATGCTTAAATTTTGGGCTATAAAGCCCAAATGGAAGCATCTTAAATGTTGATTAGGATCTGGCCTTAAATGACTTGGAAACACATGGGAACTCTGTAGGAGGATGAGGAGTTTAATCTAGATGTCCCAACTCCTAAAGCATCCTTCTTCCCAACCGTAAAACATATATAATACCACTTAGCTCAGCTCTCCATGACTTAAAGCCTGTGCTTTGAGATACCAGAATTAAAGGTATTACAAAAGTGCTAATACATGCTCCTAAAACAATATTCTAATTATTAGAACCTATAAATAAATAGGACCTTCCCTTCATAGGCCTGCTCCATAGAATAGGATCTGATAGCTTAGCAGACATATCTTTCAAAGAAAATATTTATTAAAAGTTTATTTACTTCTGCAAACATTTTTCACTCCTGCTTCTTTTATGCCCAGGGTGATAGTGTGGAAGCTGCCCATTATACTGAAAAGTGATAAACAGGGATGACATACTTTTAACCATTTTTATGGGATCCCTTAAATTGTTATGAAAAAAATATTTCATTAAAAAAAAAAAGTCTAATTTATCCATTAATTAAATCCCCAAACTGGGCAATATGTCTTTGGATTCCCCAGGCCCTGAAGAATTTCTAGGGTTTTCTCTTTAAATGAAAGAATCCTATGGATCTTTTTCTCTAACATGATTATAGCATTGCAGAACGTTTCAGAATAGAGAAATGACAGGTCTATTTTATGAAGGTTTTGAAGACATATTAGATGTTCTTCCTCTACTTTCTGCAGAACAACACACTTTGTAAGGTGGCAAAATATGTGAGAAAGCAGTTAATCAGAACAGAGCTCAATTACTACTTTTAGAGCAAACATTTTCAACTATTGTGAAGTTGCTAATTACAATTTCCTTTAATAACTGCTTGTGTGATACCTTTTCCTGGCCCCTGTATTGACTGATGCAAACACATACCAGAATCCAGGGTTATATAGCAAACACATGGGGACACGCAGCATCCCTATACTCTGCCCTTCCAAGTGCAAAAGAATCACACAGAGTGAAAGTTGAACCTACCCAGGAGGGTGAAAGCATTATTGGAATTGGGAATGAATCGGCTGACCAAAGGAATGGAGTTGGACAGTATCAACCAGTTGTAAAGCTGGCCATACTTCTCCAGAGTTCACCAGGAATGATCTTTAGAGAGCCAACCCAAAGGTTAGGTACCTTTTTTGGTTCTATTTAAACACCATGCAGGCAGTTCAATTTGGACTGAAATCATGGTTACAACTTAGACTCTCAGTTTGCACAGGGGTGCCTTTCACCCAAAATACACCACTTCATTTTCCACTCCCCCCCAAATTTGTAGATGGTTCTTTAATAACTGAGGAAAAGTCCCCTATGCCCACCTTAGCTGCAAGTCCCTAAATAAGCCCCTTTCAAAACCAACCTCTGACATTTTGCTCATAATAACCCAAGCTTACATATAAATGGCCTATTGTTCCCTTTCTCTATATGCATTTAGATGCAAGGTCTGCAAAGTCAGGACTGACCTCCTAACAGGTTTTAAAAGCACCTTATTCACAGGGCTTCAGTTAATACATACAACAGCTAAGTGCCAGTAGTGCTTTATAGACCACAACATAGCAGCTTTTATTGAAAAAGGAAAACAAAGGCACTGGAGGGATGGGTATTCTGTGGAGAAAAATTCTCCTAACACTTTAGGGGTTTGTATCCATCCCCAGTTATCGTGGGGTTATGTGACAGGAGCAGTTATTGACTGTGAATCTTCACTTTCTTTTCCCATTCTGTATTTGCTATCAAACTCAGGTTTCCTTGGATGAAAACAGCACAACCCACTGGCTGTGGAGTCAACCTGGTCTGGTTTCATCCTGTATGGAGTGCTGCTTGCTTGCGTGACCCACATGTCAGCATGTCAGCACCTGTTGTGCTCTGGGTTTGATCCATGGAGGACATGGATCTGTTTGAGCTCTAGGCTGAAGAGTCTGTTGATTCAATTCGGTCTGTAAATACCCATGGCTTTTTGCTCGGGCAGCCCCACTTCAGTCCCAGCTGTTGGCACTGCATCAGCTTTGAGCTACTTGAATGTTTTGTTTTTCAGGTTAGCACAGGGTGCTAAGGGCTCAATCCTGTGCCTTTGAGAACCACGACAAAGCTCCCATTAACTTCAATTGTGCAGGATGAGGTCCTGAGATCATACGCTAGATAGAGAGGACAGGAAGGGTAAAATCTTCAAATACAAGCCAAGCTGGGAGCACTCAGCATTGTGTAGCAAAGAGTTTTAATAAAGCCACCTACTATTTAGCAGAGCTTCAATCAAAAGAATGAGCAGCTTCTCCTGGAGGACTTGGAAAGTCTGACAAGGTATGCAGGATATTTATCAAATATTTCTTTTGCATTGTCTTATTATTTGTATTATAATAGCACCTAGAGGCCTTGTCGTGTTAGGTACTTGTCCAAATTTTTTAAAAAGTCATCCAATAATCACAGCTTTCTTAATAGCTGTTTATTTTAAATTTCAGTCCCCATCAGCTCTTTAATAACTGCATGCTGCCCCAGTTCTTCACCAACAGAAGTCACCAGAAAATAACTGATTTTTCCCCAACCCTCCACTGGAAGTCCCCAAAATTTGGAAAAACAAAACTTGCTTCCGGTCCACCTGAAATCATTTCATTGTGAAATTCTTGGCAAACAAAAAAGCTTCACTGTAATACTGGATCATCAAGATTTTTTAGATAATAAAATTGAAGGGAACTTTGAAAGACAAGTCATTTCACATGGAAAAAAAATGTTCTGAAAAAGTTGAAATAATGTTTCATACTGAAAAAAATTGAAACTTTAAAAAAAAAAAAACTTTTTCCAAATATGAGCATTTTGGCCAAACCTGCTTTGGAAAAAAAAAAAAAAAAAAAAAAAAACCCTTTTCCTGAAAATATTTGTCACATTATTATTTACAACAAGGAGCCTTTCTCTTTAGAGCAGCACCTGAAGACAACAGAAGCCAAAACTCCTAACAATATTGGAAAATATAGGAACTCCTAACTCCTATTGGGCATTTTTTTAACCTAGTAAGATGGCAACTGTACCAAAAACATCATGAGCAGAAAAAGACTTTGGGAGATAATATGATGGTAAACCAAGAAAGAAGAGCTGGAAAGCAACAGACGGATAATAAGAGGGTGGAGAGGTCACATTTCTGAGGCAATGAGAAAAAGTAGGCAGAAGATCGAAAGGCTGGGAAGAGGTAGCGGATACATTACAAAAGAAATAAATTGCTATTGAAAATACTAAGCCTCAGCCTTAGCTAATAGGTACATCAAGGAACTAACTGAGAGCAGATAAGAAGCACCATATTATGGGTTAGAGAGAGCAGTGCGACAATGAAGGACCGATAGGTACCAAAGTATAGATCTGTCACTGAACTGCAATGCACAAAGAGAAAAATAATACGTTTAGTGCAGTTATCGGTCTCCAGGGTGAGATGGGAATGCAGGTAGGGAAACATTTATTGGAAAAAAAGGAGGAGGACAGTTAAAAGGGAAAAAATGTGAAACTTAGAGCACTGCACCCATGTTGGATTTCACTTGCCTTAATACAACCAGCTGGTAACACATGGGCTTCTCCCTCCCACTCCAACCTGTAGTCACCGAAATACATTGACTCACACCTGGACCTCACTTATGGCAACTTCTCATTTTAGCCAGGCTAGCGACTCTCCTGTTTCCAAGATCTCACCGAACTGGGAGCGGAGGTACGCAGTGCTTGCCCAGAGGTATTCACCAGCCTATGAAATGTATCTCTGAGCCAATAAAGCATTCAGTGGACTAGAACGTGACCTGGGAGCAGCATCTGGTCCACTTCGAAAGGTGAATTCAAACACTGCATTTGCAAAGGACAGGCTCGAATAAACGGGAATGTTATAAACAAGGTAATTCCAGCCTGTCCTCTGTCACCTCTGTCTCTATGAGAGTGGGAGGTTATTTTTGTTACTTATCTTCAAGCACCTCTGCACGCAGTCAAGACATTTAAGTCACGAGTGAACAAAGCGAGGTGGGATTCTGAATTCGTCCAAAGACTTCAGTTGGGATCAAAACTTTTGGCTCAGCACAAAGTCAAAGGCTATCAATACTGAAATGCCCTGCATTCAAAAGGGAGAACACAATTAAATCAAGTTCTTTATTATGTTACAACTCTGACAATCATAAACACAATTAGAAATCCTTTACCTTTGCAGGAATGCATTTGGAGAGGCATTTTGCCCTTTTATTTCACAAATATACATATTTCTGCTCTCTTCCACCTGCATATTGGTACAGTGTCAATTAGCATTTGAGATACGGAAATGAAATCAGATTTGCAAGATAGAAACCCGTTTAACTTGACACCTGTTTCTTTTTTGTTTCCGAGCAAATCTGGCACAGGAAGTCATGTCTCTAAAAAGATACAGTTATTTCAGACGACCTGATTCTGATCCTAGTTTTAAGCCAAGAACAATATTTATGCTCAATGGATTACACTCTGCGAAACTGAGGAATCCCTTGTGCATCGCATGCAAAAAAAAAAGGAAGAGAAAAAAAGCAGGTGAGATCAATCATTTAAAAGGCAAACTCCATGCTACTGTTTCCACCAGGAGCCATGGCAGGTCAACAGTGGCATCTAGTGGACATTTATATTCAGAACAGTACTTTTCCATATAAAAATGTGTATGCCACAGTAAAACCCCTAGGAGTATATACAGCAAAGTAACAGAAAGAAATAACTAAACAGAGCATTTGGTACTTATGCCTGTGTTTTTAAACAGTAAATGTTATAGTTAAATAATAAAAACCCATAATTGTTTTATGCCCCCCTAGTCCAATTAGAATTCCTTTAAAGATCAATTCAAAATCTCCTGGAGTCTAAGCAAACCTTCAAACTTCCCCTCACTTGTGGTACCAGTTTCCTCCCTTTAGCCATGCAGGCTCTTCCATTACTAGGCTTTAAATGCAGGCAATGAGGACTTTTTTTAATGGCAGCTAGGATTTTAGATATGCCAGAAGGAAAAAGAGGGTAAGTGTGATGGTTACAGTTATATGATTATATGGCAGAGTATTTCACTAATAATGCACTTTATAAGCTTTTCTTCCTATGCTATAACTTGAATGTTGCTCCCAACTCCACTCCCTTCCACAAAACAAAAACCTTAAAGCATTGTGATGCTTTTAATGCAAGCTGGCTAGCCCATCGCTAGGTACAGGCTACGAATAAGGGAAGCGGACCTCACTGGCTGCTAGCTAGAGCTGACTGATATTTGCAATTCTCATTCCACAGAAAAACCCCAAACTCAAATTTCTCTCATCCCATTTCAGAACAGAAAAAAAATTAAACATTTTGAATTTTTTTCAAATTAAAAAAAAAAATCTGCCTTGAAATAACATGTTTGTCCTGAAAATTAAATCACTGAAGAAAATCGAAAAGCCTAGAAGTCTTGACAGACCCTTGGCAGACTCGGAGGGTCCCAGCCTCCTGGCTCTGTTATGGGGAACCTGGAAGCCTCCAAAACGAGCTGGAGTTTTTAGGGCCTCTAGATTCCCTGCTGCAAAACTGGGACCAAGATCCAGCCAGGGATGCTGGCTATGCAGCAGAAAGCCTGGAAATCCTGAGATCCCCAACCCTGGGGATGTCCACCTGGAAAAAAAAAAGATACCTGAGAAACTTGCATTTTGCTGGAAGCCAGGGTCACTAGCATCTTGCCAGGCAACGAGCAGGGAACCAGGCCAGTGTCAATCCATGATGGTGCTCCTGGCATACAAGCTCTCCCACCAAGTCCCTGTACCGTATTGAAGTTTTGGTATGGAGGGGTTTTTAAGTAAATGTCAAATATCCTTATCCATCTTGCCATTTCTTCTGCACATTTCTACATTCTGTTAAATGTAGTGACAGTTTGGCATAAATAAAGCAAATTAGTAATTAGCTCTATAGGTATCAGTTATCCTTTGTTTGAAATGGTAATGCCTATTTAGCCATTGACATTTAAGAAACAAAAAATGTTTCCCAGTCTTCTGCTTTTGCTGATGGCTCATTGTCTCAGCCAAGTAGAGAAAGAAATCCACCTACGCGGTTTTAATAATAATAATAATCATCTGGGCATCTCAAGTAATTGCCATTCAAGCAGCTCACTATTTTACAGTGTTGATGAAAGTCTCAATCCTGCACAGCTGAATCACAGCTGATCCAACCCCTTCTAAAGGTAGAAGGGCACCATGGTGGTGCCAGCCTCTTCCCAGTGTGGGGGCTGAGGTGGGCTAGAGCGAAAATTGGAGAAAGCAATACAGACTTACACATTTTTGAACACCTACAGGACATGCACAAAACGTGAGTCCAAACTCACTCCTTCTGCAAGCCTGAGGTCAGTGTATGAGGCATGTAGGGCCCATCCCGCCATCTATCAATCTAGTGACCAAGTCAGGAATAGAAGGCAGCTCCCCTCACACTCATCCCCAGGTTTTATTCCGAGATATAGCTTTAGCTATACAGTGTGCATATGGTGCATGTATGTGTACGTGTGCATGCATGTGTATTTTAGGGTAGTTAAACATGTCAAAAATCATGCAAATAAGTTTCAGTTTTTAAGGTCTCCATACTCAATTATCACCTCTAAAATAGAGCCTTTTATATTTCATAGCTGATATGAAAATTGAAGTATGAAAAAAAATCAGGTCTTTGAGCAGACAGGCTCATTTTCAACCACAAATGAATTTGCTGTGCTAATCTGAGGAAAGAGTCATTCACTACAAAATAAAGTTTGAAGACCTATGAAATGATCCAAAAAGACAAACATTTTTTCCACAAAGTTCTTAAAAACAAAAAGACTTTGCTACTAGAAATTAACCTCTAGAATTCATCTGTTGGAGCCTAAAGCCCAGCACACAGGGGCCAGCATCACCTAGAGAAACACAAACCCATACCACATCTTCAGCTGGCATAAATCTGTGCAGTTTTACTGTACGTTAATCTTTAAAAGTAATTAAGCTACATTGAATGAGATTAGTTGAAAAATCTGATCTAGACTATTTTTTTCCGTTGCCTAATGCATGTTTTATTCATAAACCTGCACTTTTGTGCCTTGAAAATGTGTCATTGATGGTCTGGCCAAGCTGAATGCTGAGAACCAAAATCAATGCCAGAGTCAGGCACCTGAAACAAAATCTTTTATTGCTGATGGACACAGATGCTAGAAAAAAAAATCCATTAGGGATTTCTCTGGAAATACACACCCACGTCACAAGGTGGCACCAGAGACTACTTTACCTTAATTAAAGCCCTTAAAACATCCAACTAGCAAAATAGGGTAAACTAATATATAAAAAGAATACACCACATAAATATATGATCTTAACCACATCCTCCTTGCCTGGAACCTGGAAGCCTCCGGCAGCCCCAATGCAAACTGGAGTTTTTAGGCCCTCCAGATTTCAATCATGTTCAGATCATGACACCGTCTCTAAGTCCTGATACCTACGGTAGCACTCTTCTGGGATATCCACTCTAGTTCCTGAGCAGATGAATTTGTAAGTCTTTTGTACAAACAGAAACAGATTCAGCAGAAGAAACTGAAACCCACCCCAGAATACAGACTGCTGCTTAGGGCAAACTCCTAGGATAGGGACAGAAGTTACACGTAAACCAGTTCAAGTGATCACAAACTGGTTTAAACCTGTAACAAAACAGAAGTCCAGTGCACATAAACCAGTGTCAAAATGGTTGGAACTGCTTTAAGATAAACTTGGTTGAATGTAGTATCAAACTTAACTGACTTGGGTCAAACTGGTTTATGAAACTTCTGTCCCAGACCCCTTCCTGGTTCAACAGTCCTCCAGCATCCCAGCATGCTTTCCAGCCCTGGACTGGGCTGTGCTGTCTGCTCCAGAGAGCATGGTTGGCCCCGCCCCTCTACTCCCTAGCTGGAGTAGTGAAGAAACAAGGGGGTGGGGGCCAGCCTGGCTGGGGATGCCACCCAGTCTGCAGGGGGAGGACTGCCAAGCAAACCCTGTCGGGGGCCAGGGAGGGGAGTTAAACACCCCTTCCCCCACTCAAACTTACTGCTGGCTGCATCTGTGGACTACAAATCCCACAGGCACCTGGAATCAAGAAGAGGAAGTGCTGAGCAACCCTGCAGAGTCCTGCTGCTGTAATTCTGGACTGTAAATCCCAGAGACCTGGGGGTAGCAGGAAGAGGAAGTGCACACACAGCCAGAGCCATGCTCTAGTGTCCTCTGGCTTCTGGCCTGAACCACTGCAGGCATGTGGTTGCATTTCCTCACTCAAAGGTAAATGTCTGTTCACTTCTGTTTCAGTTTAATCTGTGCAGTTTAGACTAACCTGCAAAGACTGAATCGATTCAGTCTCAGGCTTTTTGACTCTCTGTACCTAGCCCTAAGGGTTGGGAAATCTAGATTAAAAAATCTGCCCTCTGAATCAGTTAGAAACAGGTTTTGAGCAGGAGTCTACCATGCTCTAGGTCAGCATTCTCATTGCTGAGCTACAAGCTCTAATGGAAGTGTAGGGAAGAAGAGGCACCACCACCACTGCCCTGCCTATCCTATTCTGTGACTTTTTTATGAAAAAAGAATGAGCTTTTATCAATAAAAGCCTGGAAGCAAAACAAAGTGCTTTGTTTTGCCAAATATTCCAGTATGCCTATCTATCGTATTGATGCAAAATTATTATTTTTTAATTAACACAGTGAACCATTAAAAAAAATCAATTTTTCAGAAGGCTTTAGTTCTGTCACAGTTTTTGTTTAAAAGTTGGTCATCAAGCACTGGAATTCAACATGATGATTCCTGTGTCTTTTGTAAGCTTCAGTCAGACACTTCTGACTTAATTTTCAAAAGTTTAGACATACAATTGTGTATCTCAGTTTTACATGAAATTATTGCTTCTGTTGACTACGCACAAGTAGGTGTGTCAGCAAAAGACCAAAGGTGCACCTAGCTGGATCCCACTACATCTTCAGCACACAGTTATATGCATTTTTTTGGAAATATAGTTTGCAAGTATAGAATAGTATCACTTTTCCAAAGATTGGGCTCTCTAGATTTGACTGGTCAACTCTACCGTTTTACCTTATTCATGCATGCAACCAAAGTAAGCATGCATGGAAAGGAAGCACAAAATGGCAAATGCACTTTGCCCTGACTTTTTTAAATCAACTATACCAATGTCACTGTTTGATGGATTACTCTGCTGAGACTTACATGAAACAAGCCTTTTACCGGCTGTAGATGACTGAGAACAGATCTACACTAAAATGGGAGGACAGTCTCTAAGAACAAAAGTTGGAATGAGACCAACCACCCTGTTGTATTGTAGCTGATTTGCCCTCCAGGAACCATTTATCATTATCCTATATTTTACAATGAAGAAAGCACTTAGCTGCACTCTCACATGTATTTTCAGTCATGCGTTTTCTTTAAAATTGTAACCACCAACTGTTTGTCCAATGGCTGGTTTTCACTAAAAGCTTTTTTTTTTTAATCCAGCCTTAAATGTCACTGGAATTACTTATCATTGGTCCATTATATCATTTCACTGGGGGGAAAAAAGGACAGGGTGGGAAAGCCATCCAAATTCAGAATCAGTCACACCTCTCTCTCAATCTGAGAAAGCCATGTAGTATTTGTGAAGGAATAAGCATCTCGCACCAACTTCGCATGGATTCATGCACTAACGAAGATGTGAAGCTCAGACTTAAAGATTGACCGTAAAGGCTAGGATCATTTCAGAAGATCTTGTGATTAAGGCAGTAAACCAAGAATTACTAGATCTTTGCTTAAATTTTAAGTCCCTCCAGACTCATTCTTCGTTATTTTGATCACAGTGCTTAATTTCATCATGCCTTTTATGTAAAATGGAGCAGGCAATCATTTTTTTCTCTCATCCTTTTGTCTTATGTACTTGCACTGTAAAAGCTCTTCAGGGCACAGACTGTCTCTGACTCTACACGAATATATTAACAGCAGTTGTTACAGATTATAGGGGCATGCTGTAGATCACAGTAGTGGGAGTTGAGCAGTTCTGCTACTGCCCTGCCATATGATCGTCCACAAGGTTTACCTAATCCAATTTAGTATGGAGAAGTGGATGCAGAATTTGGCCTTGATATCTCTCTCTCTCTCATACACATGCACACACGTGCCTGGCAATGTTACAAGTGGACACTATCAGAATCATCAGTGCAGGCTAAAAGAGAAAAGATGTATCCATCTACAGAGACAGAAGTCAGATATGGAGAGAAAGCCTTATAGGGTCTTCCACCCTGTCCCATTAAAACTACTGTCTTATAAGTTCTCTGGGTGACTGTGGCTGCTGGGTATACTGGGAAGAAAAAAAAGAGGTGGGAATACATCCATCAACTTTGATGCTGCAGGATTTCATCCTGCACATTATCCCTAGAAGCAGCCAAAAACTAACGTTCTGGTGTAAAGCTCAGACTCACCCCACCATATTTAGAGTAAAACCTGGAGAAAGATGTAGGGATACAACCTCTAAGGCACAGTTGTATTATTTATATTAAATATTCAACAACATAACTAAAATGGATGAAAACAAATGAAAAGCCAGGATTTCAAAGTATGTAAAACAGTACAGCTTGATTGACTTCAAGGAAGTTGCATCACTCTGTACCAGAACCTGGTTTAAAATACCAAGGTTATATAACATATTCAAAGCTTCAGACCGAAGGTTGTCAATAGAAGCAACCTTGGTGAATTCAAAAGAAATCTAATGGTCCTTGCCATCAAACGCCATGCAAATTGAATGATGTAAGCTCTGCATGACAACGGTTTCTCCTGTCAAAACAATATTCATTCTGAACAGAAATCTAAAGGTCAGCCTATTTTCCAAGTATGGAACAGAAAAAAAATGTAGCCCACTGAAGCTGTGAATTATAGAGGTAGAATACATGAAGAGAGTTGTACCACTGACTTCATGTACTTGTACTGAAAAGAGAAATCTGTAAATAAATGAGAAATGGTTTAATTGTAAAGATAACCTGGTACTTGTTGTTTCTGTTTTCTATTCACAGATACCAGGTGCAAGGTTCCATGATAGCATTTACTTACTTGGATGTATCTTGCCCTCCTACTCAGACAGATTGCTATCTTTTTTGTCCTCCTCTGCTATTCATACAAGCAAATATGCATTTCTAAGGTAAATACAAGACTTACAGTCTGACAAATTAATATTGCTAGAAATGAATGGCATAAATTAGGAATGCAGAAAAGTGAAACATGAGTGAGGAAAGGGTATTGTGTCTTGATAGCAACGTAGCAGAAAGCCCCCTTTGTACCTTTCCCTTCTGGACATGGATATAACAGAAGCCCCTTCTTACCTGAAACCCCCTACCCCCCTGATTTTATGCATTTCTTTTCCTTCTCAGTATTGGCAGAGACCTAGCACACTCATTGCATGGGTGTGGCAAGTCAGAACAAGCCAGAAAGCTGAAGTGGCTTTCTGTAAAAGAAACCTAGAAACTACATCTACATATCAATCAAGCTCAGTGTCTCTAAAGAAAGCAAAAGAGCTAAAATATCCACTGCAAAGTCTGTAAATATATCCCGTGCTAACCTAACTCACTCACTGTCCCCAGTAGCCTTTGATCCTCACTCCCTCACATTGCACTTCTATATATTTCTCACAGTGCATTTTCATGTTTCATCTGTCTCATCTTTACCATGGTATTTTGTATTTTAGATTTTATACTTTTAAACTCTTAAGAAATGCACTCCCTGTAGAATGAAGTTAAACCCTGGACCATTGTTAAAAGTGAATTGAAACTGTAATTGTAAAGTGATAAAATCGGTTGAGTGAATGCGAGTGAATGATGGTCATCAGTAGACAATAGCCTAGACAAAGGAACTCCATTTTAAACTAATCAAGCTAAAAAACTGATTCCTGGAACTGAGTACTTACCCTATGGACTACTCCTGTAACCCAGGACAATACAGCCATTAAATCAATAAGTCAAGGGTGGACTCCTAAAACTTCAGGTACCAGCAGGCAGAGACCCTTGTGACTAACAGCTGTCAGGTACTGCTCAAGACCCACGTGGGACAGCGACCTCCAGATCGGGTAGCCAAGATGATGCTGGGGGATTACACAAGTCTGCCAGAAAGGGATAAAAGGCAATGAAGCATGACCCTCAGTGGCACCCTCTCACCCAGCACCTGACCTACCAAGGCAGAAGGACAAACAGGCGACCCCCTTCTGGAGAAGACATCACCTTGAAGGAAGCTGACCATCAACAGCAGACTCCAGGGCCTCGGATAGGTAGGTATACGCTATACTACATGGGTTTGAATGAGTGTGTGTATGTGCTAAGGTGACCAGTACCACCCATAACTCAAAGTTTGCATTTATGATTTTATTGGTAACTTCACATCCCGTCCAATAAACTAGAATTTATTATGATCCCATGAGTTGGTCCTTTGTAGCCAACATCAACGCCGAACCAGAGTTAGTGGCAACATTGGCCATGAAAGAAGCATGTTCTAATGGTCATAGGCAACTCATCTCAAAGCTGTCCAAGGTCAAAGTTGTATAAAACTGTTTACAAAAGTCACTAAGAGAGGAAAAGTAAATTAGTTCAAACAACAAGGCCAGCTGAGTCAACCAAGGACTGTGTCATCTGGTAAAAGCCTTTGGAGTTTCCATGCTCCCTATGTCACATAGCTGACCACACAGAAAAACCACCGAATGCCAGGGAACGTCAAACAACCCTCAGGATCTGGCCCATTGTATTTTTAATTCAGAAGGTACCGCTATAAAGCCTCAGTTCCATAGGCTGACAGGAATGATCAAGGAGAATACCGCTGCATAGATCTTTCACTGAGAGGTGGAGATCGAGTCTGCTGGTGGTTCTTGTCACCAGTGAAACCAAACATGAGAATACAGCTACATCAATCATATCTGCTTTGTCTCCCACTCCAAAAGAGACTTGACTGGTATTCATCTATATTTATTACTCTGCAGGTATTAAAATTCACTAAATGTGACACAGCCTGCAGGTGCTGGGAAAAGTATTTTTCAATCATGTCTGCTTTGTCTCCTTTTGAAAGTGGATGAGAGGGAAATTGCGTTTGGATGTCTAAAGGTTGGGTATTTTTTTTTTACATATTCATCAGTCAAAATCACAGGACCATTCATAGGAAAACATGGCCTGTTAACAACTACTATGCAGGTACTGGGCATTTATAGATGTAGCTAGTTCTCCTACTTCCGATACTACCTCTTTTAATCTAAAGCTAATAGACCAAATCCAGAGCAAGTATATACTGGCATAGCCCTACTTCAAAGGACTGTCAGTGATTATATTAGGTCGGGGTAGGTAACGTTTTTTGGATGGACTGCCGAAAAACACCACAGTGCCTACCTAGGAAGGTGCCAGAGTGCCGGCATGCCAGAAAAACAAAATGAGGGCAGAGGGTACATGGCAGGATGCCCTGCTTGTGCCCCTTGCCCCCCATCCGAAGCCCCTGCCCACCAGCCCTGCTGCCCCTTGTACCCCACCCAATTCCCCTGCCCCCCAGTCCAAGCTCCGTGGCTGCCACCAGCTACCCCCATCTCTGGGTAGCTGCTGCCAGCCAGGAGCCCAGGCTGCTCACAGCAGGCAGCTGGGATACTGCAAGCCTGCTGGGAGCAGCCCGGGCTCCATCACTGGCTGCAGCTACCCAGAGCTAGGGCTGGCCATGGCGTGCTGAGCAAAGTGGCCTCGCGTGCCATGCTCAGCATGCATGCCAGGGGTTGCCGACCCCTGTATTAGGTGAAAAACTAGTAGTCAGAGGGTGCATCTACACAAGACACTTTACTGCACAGCAGACTAATTTGCTGTGCAGTAAAGTGTCACTACTACATGTGTGTGGCAGTTAAGGCACAGTAGAGTAATTTACTGTACTTCCAGATAGTCCTGTCAGATACAAGTGGTATCCAGCAGCATAGGAAATGGCTATGCTTAAATGCATGTATAGACAATGACATCAGGATTAGTTTACTCTGGCTCAAATTGAGCCAGAATATATTCAGTCACAATAATTGCACATGTAGATGCACCCAGATTGTATAACTAGTTTCCAAACATTCTTGGTGCAGACTAGTCAGAGGGGACCAGCAGGCATTGGGGGGAGTCCCTGTTCCCCCGAGCACTACCAGGAGTGACTAGAAATAACGGGCACAAGCTGGCAGAGGGTAGATTCAGACTAGACGTCAGGAGGCGCTACTTCACTGTCAGGGTGGCTGGGATCTGGAACCAACTTCCAAGAGAAGTAGTACTGGCTCCTACCCTGGGGGTCTTTAAGAGGAGGCTGGATGAACACCTTGAGGGGGTCATTTGATGGTCTTTCCTGCCATGGCAGGGACTCAGGTCCCTTCCGACCCTACCAACTATGAAACTATGAAATGCAAACTCACATTGACTTCAAGGGAAGTTGAACCCACTTTTGCCTTTGATTGAATTTATTACCAAATATGGAATACTTTAGTAGCTCTAGGTGTGGATTATACAAGTTATAAACCAGGTTTATCTGGAAAAGCACAAGGAAAATCATTCCAATATTTATAATGAGTATTTGATGTCCAGTATTGTAAGTATTTCTGCATTCCATGGATACAGTAATGCTGGTAGATGTCAGTAAATGAGAAGAATACTCTAAAACTGTTCAAGTAAGGGAATCTCCATTTCTATTAGAGCCATGCAAAACCAGCTTTCTATTTCTGCTAGAATGACAATTGACTGAGTGGGTCAGGAGTCTGTTTTTCATGGTACTTCACAGGATTGCATCCGAACATTGTCATTGGTTTTGACCCTTCTGGGACTTCTGCTCCCAGTTTTGATGAGTTTGCCTTAAACTCTCAAAGCAAAATTTGGCACAAATCAAATTTCCATAGTTTCATATCCAAACCATGACATTGGTAGGATTTCAATGCAAAACACTAAATGATTTTTGCTTCAAACTTGACACATCTGAGGTTCATGAACCAGAATGAATCCTTTGATGAACACAGCCTGAATTTTGCAGTACCATTGAAATATTCTGTTACCTGCTCTGGGGGGCTAGACAATGTTCAAGACAAACCTATGCATCTGCAAATTTAGCAAAATTGTCATCATGAAGTCAGTGAGAGTTGAAGCCAAACATGTGCTTAGGGTCCTTGCTCAGAGCAATGGCTGCAGTAGTCATCACAAGAATGTAAAGCCTGTCTAACATAATTTTTCTTTGCTTTGCTAGCAGTAAATTTATTCTTATAAGATATGACCTTTTTTATGGAGCATGAGGTAAGGAAAGGTCAGTTGAGGGTTCCTCTATCTTTTTAACTGTTTGTGAGGAAGCAAGGCTACATAAAAGTAATTATCTCTTTAATATCCCCTAAACTCCTTTCAATTCTCCAATTCTGTCTTCTATAAACAACCTTATTGCTGAAATATTAGTAAGAAAAAGAAAGAAAATAAAAGCATGTATTAGTCATTAATAGATGGTGCAAAACTCATGGCAAATGTTTAATAAAAGGTTTTTCCATTCAGTATACTCACAGGGGAAACATGTTCAGAATATGCCGTAACATCCACTTAGCATTAAATGAGACCTTTTCCTCTTTTTTTTCCTAGAGAACTAAACAAAATAACAACAATAAAATACAAAATAGAAACCTTAAAAATAGGGAAGTGCTTTTTAAAAATGGGTTGAGGTTATTGCCCAGGAAAACAATTTGATTCCAAGTACTCTGTAGCTGCAATAATAATGTAGATGCACCAGTGATAAAATAAAGCTCTTCCTCATAAAGCCAACAAACAGCTAAGCAGAAAACTCTGTCTTTTAGCTTGTAAGAGACAGGTGGCTACATGGTAAGTATATAAGATGAAATCTGGTTCTCGCTGAAGTCAAGGGGAGTTTGGAAGCAATATTTATTTTGTTCACAATTTATTTTAAACCTGAAAGGCAGAGAGTTTGAGGTCCTTTGGGTGCTTATTGCACTCAAAACTTAGGTGTTTAGCATCAGAGGTCATGTCCACAGGTGCAGGCACATGTGCTTGCTGCAGCTCAAATAGGAGTGGCACAAATTTAAACCAGAGATTTTTGCCTCAGCACACATGCCTGGATATGCACTTCGGTGTGGGGCAAATTGTGCCACTTGGGGCAAAATAACCCTGCCCAGCTCCTCCCAGATCTGCAGCCAGGGGCAGCTAGAGGCTGGGGCCAGCATCTATGCTGGCCCCAGCAGTATAAAAGCCTGCCCTGGGAAGCAGCTCAGGGCTAGTCGCTCTCAGGAACTTCCAGGGCCTGGCCAATTGGTATCTGGGGACATTACCCCTTGTGCCAGCTGGACTGCTGATGCATCCCTAACTGAGTGCACTCGTTACCCACTGCAGCAGTCTGGCAGTGGGGGCTGATGCCTGGCTATGGCCTGCTGCCACCTGTGACAGCATGTGGCCCCAAGGCTGCGCACCTGCTAGACCCAGATGGGGACTGCACCTCTGGGCCAGCTGCCAGTGGGCTGTGGCTGCACAGCTGGCCTTTGTGTGGCACTACTGCCATGTGTGCCACTGCCCTGCCCTTTGTGCAGCTATCACCTGGAAGACGTTTGCAGTGTGGTGGCCTGCTTTGAATTATCAAAGCATATCCTTCTGGCCCCTCCTGGTCAGCCACCTCCAGCTGGATCCTGGGTGCCAGCCCTGAGCAAGCTCCTCTTCCTGGGTCCTGCCACTTACCTCACTAGCAGGAATTTTGGTGTTCCCTATTTAAAAACTGCAAAATCTCTGATACAAAAGCCCAAATTCACTCTTTAAAATATCCCAAAATCCATTTTCTTCCACAAGTAAAACAAAAGACCACTAGATATAGATATAGAGTGAGAGATCAGTTGGGCAATGTTTTATTGATATATTTACAACTTCAAAGTAATTTGGAAGCCTACCAGTGTCTCTATCATAATAATAAAATTAATTCTAAATATCTATATGTTTTGATGTTTGCTTTTGGTTTTCTTATCATAGAACAGTTAGAGTTCCCCCTGACCTCTTCACTACTCAAGCTATGGGGACAGCTGCCCCTGCAGTCACAGCTCCTGTCAGCAGGTCTCATCCTTATAGCCCAGCCCCTGGCACGGATCTTCGAGAGATCCTGGCGCTCTGGTGAAG
This sequence comes from Alligator mississippiensis, assembly GCF_030867095.1. Classification (NCBI taxonomy): domain Eukaryota; kingdom Metazoa; phylum Chordata; order Crocodylia; family Alligatoridae; genus Alligator; species Alligator mississippiensis. The sequence goes on along the minus strand of NC_081832.1, from coordinate 10,027,384 downwards.
TGCCTGAAGACTGGAAGGAGGCCAATGTGGTGCCGATCTTCAGGAAAGGGAGGAAAGTGGATCCAGCTAACTACAGGCCCATCAACCTGACCTCTATCCCGGGGAAGGTCTTAGAAAAGATTATCAAAGAGGCCATTCTTAACAGACTGGCCGATGGCAACATCCTGAGGGAAAGCCAGCATGGGTTTGTTGTGGGTAGGTCTTGCTTGACCAATCTTATTTCCTTTTACGACCAGGTGACCTATCACCTGGACAAGGGAGAAGAGATTGATGTCATATATCTTGACTTTAAAAAAGCCTGCGCTCTGGTATCCCATGATCACCTCTTAGCAAAACTGGCCAACTATGGCCTTGGCTTCACCACGATCCACTGGCTGGGGAATAGGCTCCGTAGTCAGACCCAGAGGGTGGTGGTTGACGGAAGTCAATCGTCGTGGTGCCCTGTGACCAGTGAGATCCCTCAAGGCTCTGTCCTTGGCCCAACACTATTCAACATCTTCATTAATGATGTAGACATTGGTATCAGAAGCGGACTGTCCAAGTTCACTGACGACACCAAACTTTGGTGTAAAGCGTCCACACCTGAGGACAGGAGGGTGATCCAGGCTGACCTGGACAGGCTCAGGAAATGGGCAGATGAGAACCTGATGGTGTTTAACAGCAAAAAATGCAAGGTTCTCCACCTTGGGAAGAAATACCCACAGCATGCTTATAGGTTTGGCAGTGCTACGCTGGCTAGCACTACGAACAAAAAGGACTTGGGGGTCAGGATTCACAAGATGAACATGACCTTTCAATGTGATGCAGTGGCTAGTAAAGCGACCAAAATGCTGGCTTCCATCCATGGATGCTTCTCAAGCAAATCCCAAGATGATATTCTCCCATTGTACTCAGCCTTGTTGAGGCTGCAGCTGGTGCACTGTGTCCAGTTTTGGGCTCTACAATTCAAAAAGGATGTGGAGAAGCTTGAGAGAGTCCAGAGGAGAGCCACGCGCATGATCAGAGGTCAGGAAAACAGACCGTATGATGAGAGGCTGAGAGCTATGGGACTCTTCAGTCTGGAAAAGCATAGGCTCAGGGGTGATCTGGTGGCTGCCTATAAATTTATCAGGGGTGCTCACCAGGATCTGGGGGAACATTTGTTCACCAGAGCGCCCCAAGGGATGATAAGGTCGAACGGTCAAAAACTCCTTCAGGACCATTTTCAGGCTGGACATGAGGAAGAACTTCTTTACTGTCCGAACCCCCAAGGTCTGGAATAGACTGCCACTGGAGGTGGTTCAAGCACCTACTTTGAACACCTTCAAGAGAAATTTGGATGTTTATCTTGCTGGGATCCTATGCCCCCAGCTGACTTCCTGCCCCTGGGACAGGGGGCTGGACTTGATCTTCCGAGGTCCCTTCCAGCCCTAATGTCTATGAAATCCTGTCTGGCAGCTGGGCAAGCTGGGTGCGTGATGGGGAGATGTGGGGTTTGCAGGAGGGGGTGGGAATGGGTGTGGGGGGATGTGTGTGGGTGGGTATGGAGGGTTGCGGGGGCAGCATGGGGTGTTTGGGTAGGTGTGGGGGGACTGGTCAGGAGGGGTGTGTCCCCTGCCCCCCCACAACATGCAGCCCCCCCCACAGCACATGGACTGCCCCCCCACAGGCCCACAGCTCTCTCCTGCAGGGTCCTCATGCCCTCCCCCCACACAGCCCACATGCCCTACCCACCCCACAGGGCCTACAGCTCACCCGCGGCAGGAGCCACCATTGTGGCACTTGGGGCCCTCCTGGTACAGCCCCCTAACACAGCGCAGGGCAGAGCAGCTCAGCCCTGGCCGACTGGCACTCGGCACTGCCCGTGCCACATCACACCAGCCCGGCCTGGCTCGGCGCAGGGCCATGTGCCTGCGGGCAGCTCTGGGCCACTTGGGCTGTCACCCGGGGCCCCACACTGCTCGTGGGGTCCGCCTGTTGTGCCAGGCCAGGTCTTGCATGCATGTACCTGGCCTGGCCCAACCACGCACAGGGCCCATGCATGCAGGACCCAGCGCAATGCAACATGCTGTCCCTGCACATGGACCACGGAGCTCTGGGTGACAGCCTGAACAGCCCAGACCTGCCTAAAGGCACACAGCCCCATGCCAAGCCAAGCTGGACCTGTGCAATTTGGCACAGGCAGTGCCATGTGCCAGGTCACCAGGGCAGAGCCCCGCTGCCCCCTCTGCATGGGGGGGGCTGTGTCAGGAAGGCCCTGAGCACCCTGATAGCAGCTGCTGCTGCGGGTGAGGTGTGGGATGTCCAGGGGGGCATGTGGGCCATATGAGCTGCCCCCCCTCATGCTCCTCTGCACCCTCACAGCCCTCCCCCACTCCTGCCCACCCCCTACTTACCTGGAACAGAGCCCAGGTCCAGGTTGCTGCAGCCTGCATCGCTTTTTGCCCTGCATGGGCAGGCAGCGTGCTGCAGCATCAGGGCAAGGGGCAGGCATAGAGATACTCTGGTCGGCTACCAGAAAATCTCTTCGGAGGACTCAAGCCTCTGGTTGAACACTGACCCACTTTATCTGGGGGGTAGGAGGGAGGATTGATACCTAGATATCCAGGTATCAAATTTTGAGCCCAACCTGCAAATATGCAGCACAGGAAGCCTTTTTTTGTTCCCAGTGTGCCTCTTGCCCCATCTCAAGCTGCTTTGAGACATAGTAAGAGGCACATGATGACTTGTCTGGACATACCCAGAAGGCTTATTTGAAGAAACAGGATTAGGTGCCTAGGCACACTACACAGTGGGTTCATCTACACCAGACGCATACTACTAAGTAGCCTAATAACACTGCACAAAAACCGTGCTAATAAGTTACTGCACCATGTTATTAGGCTACTGTGCAGTAACCATCACAAAAAAAAACATGCCAGTGCTACTGCACAGTAAATGTAGTCACTGCACATTCAATTAGTACTTCATTAAGGAAGTACTAAACTAAATGCACAGTAACTATGGCATATTAATGAATATGTAGATGGCACCTGGTCAGTAAGGAAAGTTAAGCAGTTCTGAGAGTCCAGAACCTAAGACGGAAGACCAAAGAAAGGTAAGCCCCATTGAAAGCTACCCCCATGCACCTGTTCCTTCGAGCTGCCTTTTGGAAAGAGGGTTAAAGTCTCAGAGATGACATACAAAGGAAAACAAATCTAAATTATGCTCTCTGCCTCCTTGCCTGTGTGCACCATGGTGTCTCCAAGTGTGAAGACTTCCTGTAAAAAACATCCTACTGGGAAAGGCCTGTGTGCAGGAGCGTGCTTTTAAAAAAAAACTGGAATCAAAGAATTCCCAATATTCAGTCACAACTGGCTGTCCCTGGTTGGTTGGAACAGGCTTAACCAACCAAGGATCCAGGCAACTCATTCTGTGTATAAACCCAAGAAACTTTTGCAATGAACCTGAAACAAACTTGAGACAAATCAGTTAAACTCAGTCTTTTGAGATGTGGAGCTTATGCAAATACCATGCGGGGGAAGGAGGCAATTCACTCCCATTTACAAGGCAGGGTGCACAGCTGTGGGAAACGTTCAAACAAAAGATCTGCTTTAATGTGCTTCATGCAAGGTTCATGAACTGCTTCATTTACATTGCAATACTTTGCTCCTATCCCAGCAGACCACACTGCAGAATCTGCATCCTACTGCTCTCTCAGTTAAAATTAGTACGGGAATCCAAAAAGAAATAAAGGTAGTTGCATAGCAACTAAAAGGGCCAATGCTAAAACAGCCCCAATTCAACGCACCAGGGGATTAAAAAACAACCCTGCTAAACTAGACGGTTGGCTCTGGTGTGTAAGCTCAGGTGGCATCCAGAATGGAGAAGAGAGCTGTCATTACTCTTTGAATGTCAAACACACATGCTCCTTCTAAGGATGAGTGTGGAGACTATGACTTGAAGTTAATCATGAGGGAGACATAGTGACAGGGACAAGAGAAGGAAGATTTTACTCACTCATTTAAAGGCAAAAATTATTTAAAGTGACTATCGATGACAAGGCAAAGAAAGTATCACGCCGGGCACCACCAACTCCTACACAGAAGGTAAGATTCAGAGATTCTGCATGGGCGGCCTGTTTCTTTAGCCTCTCACTGAGGCCATATAGTGTCCTCCACAGCAGGGTTTAGAGAAGGGAGATGGAAAAGACAGTCCCTACACCAATGCAAATCATTTTCCTACTTTGAGTGTCAAGGGTTATAGCAACTTCAGTCACCATGCAACAGTTGTACTGTCTAGGAGGGTAAGGCTCCAGAGCCCTCTGAACAAGTGCAGTACAGATGGAGGTCTCTTTAGCCCTAGATTTTTTAACCACTACCATGGACTGTTCTCCAAAAAGACATGTTATTTCAAAAGCAAGTGGTATATGTTCCAGCATGGGAGTTTCTCCATTGTTCCCCATATGTGAACTGCCTTCAAAAGCCTTCTATCATGAAGCCAGTTTCCAACTCCCATTCAGAAACATGGAAATGACAAGGGAGCTCTTTGGGATCCACAAATGCAGAACTCGTGTTTTGTGGCACTTTACTAGCTCTTGTCAACACAGTGAGATCTAGAGTATCAAGGCTGTTCTCAAGTCTGAAGGTGGTCCTACACACAGTGCGACAGACCTAACATCTTTTAATGCCTTTAGGTAGAAATAGTCACACTGCATTAAGTCCCCACTATGCTGTCTTGCACATTTTCCCTGCTCCTGGCATTGTCCATATAGTAACAGAAAGCATTTCTCCTTTCAGCAATGCAACTCCATTCCAAGAATATTTGGAAATGCTGCAATGCGAGACTCACCCTGAACCCTGACCACTTTTAACATGTATAGAGAGAAACAAGACGCACCAATATTAGAATGAACTCAAAGGCCTGAGCTCAGTCCTGATGAGCCCACAGGAAGCAGAGAAAAGTCCTAAAGTCAAGATTTTAAGGTGCTGTGCCACTTAGCCTTTCAAGACCTACCTGACTAGGCTAAACAGGAAAGATAATTTGCATCAAGCCTGGGCATGGATTTAATATGGAATAGCTCTTCCTGATCAGCTCTGTGCACAGATGTTGTTACTCCAAAGTAAGAATGCCTCGGTTTCATCCCGGTGGATTAGCTAGTTCAAAACAAGGCATTCATGCCAGTAACAGCTAAATCAGGAATCACTCCCTATGTAGGCAGCCCTTAACAGACCTAAGTCCTATTTCCAGAAATCATTAGAAGACAAGTCCCATTCACTTTCATTGAGTTGCTAGATACCTCTGTCACTATTAAGAATGGAATTTAGCTATCTCACTCACTCATGCCTTGCCCCGCTGGGTGACACAACACCTAAATACCTTTAGAAAATGAAGCCTAAGTGCCTTTTATATGGAGACAGCTTTTTTTCCCCCCAAATCAATTTTTCTATTCACCTTTGCTTCAGACAGGGCTTGCAAGTATTAGAGACATCAGAGAAGCTGGGTACCCTTTTTAGCGCTTAAATTGCATGGTTAATAGCACCATTAATCCACTTCGGAGTATAACAAATTCAATTTGCACTTACTGCCCTCATTGAAAATGGCAGCTTGATTATTACTGTCTGACACATTAGGAAGTTAACTCAGCTACTAACTTAATGTGAACTAACTTAATGGCACCATGTTCTCAAACTGAGGTCACAGCTAGTCAAATCTGCAGCTTTTGTTGATTGAAATAGTGTGGCATCAGAAAACAGAGGAGGAAGCTGGGAGTCAGTTTTCCTGCTCAGTTTTGGAAGCTCAGCTTTGGAACCTGTGCTCGGAAGGGCTGTGTGAGGCTTCGGACCGTGTTTCAGATCCGGAGAAGCTTCAGACGATTCGGCGTCCAAAGCGGCATGTCCAGCTCAAAGCGTTGGCTTCATTAGGCTTTCTGAAGTGGTTCAGAGCTTCCGAAGTGCTTCGGAAAAGCTTCAGAGCCACTTAGGAGATCCAGCATAGGGTATAATGGGGAATCAATGAAATATCTATAACTGTTTGTTTGGTGTCTGATTTGGATGAAATTTGCAGAGGTGGTAGCCTCTGCTGAGAGCATGAAGTCTGCTAAGTTTCAAGAAGATTGGCGCAGGGGTTTGAGGGGAACTGCACCTCAAGCTGCTGACAGGCAAAACTCATGACATAGATGACCCTGTGTGTGTTAAGGCGCAGCAGGCTGAAAACTGCAGGGGCGGTGGCCCTTGCTGAGGCCAGAAAGCCTGCCAAGTTTCAAGGAGATAAGTGCAGGGGTTTGGGGAAAAATGCACCTCAAGCTGCGGACAAGCAAAACTCGTGACCTGGGTGACAGTGTGTGTGTTAAGGCGCAGCAGGGTGACAGCTGCAGGGATGATGGCCCCTGCTGTGGCCACAATGCCTGCCAGCTGCCAAGGAGATCAGTGCAGGGGGGCTCTGGGACCCTGCACCTCTGGCTACTAACAGGCAAAACTCATGACATGGGTGCTTGTGCAACTGTATCTGCCTTGGGGCAAGGCGGCATGTGGGAGATACACTACTGCAGGCCTGACTGCTAAACTACTGTGTTACTAGTTACCAATCCATCATTATTCACTCAGGGACCAGCTCAATACACAGTACCTAGCCACTACATAACGAATTAACGAGCACGGATTAACACCTACAAAACCACCAAGGAGAGGAAATAATCAATACAGACAATCAACTGCCCCAAGACAGACACAGTCAGTCCCACAAGCACCCATGGCATGAGTTTTGCCCGTCAGCAACTAGAGGTGCAGGGCCCCAGAACCCAGAGCCCCCCTGCACCGATCTCCTTGACAGCCTACAGGCTTAGAGGCCACAGCAAGGGCCACCATCGCTGCAGCTTTCACCCTCTCTGCACCTTAACACACACGCTGTCACCCATGTCATGAGTTTTGCTTGTCCGCAGCTAGAGGTGCAGTTTCCCCAAAACCCCTGCACTTATCTCCTTGAAACTTGGCAGGCTTTCTGGCCTCAGCAGGGGCCACCACCCCTGCAGTTTTCAGCCCGCTGCACCTTAACACACACAGGGTCATCTATGTCATGAATTTTGCCTGTCACCAGCTTGAGGTGCAGTTCCCCCCAAACCTCTGCACCGATCTTCTTGAAACTTGGCAGGCTTTGTGGCCTCACCAGAGGCTACCACCCCTGCAGTTTTCACCCAACTGTGGTATAACATATACACGTGACAGGAGTTTTGTTTTCAAGAATTTGGGGTACAGTTCCACCCAAACCCCTGTACCAGTCTTCTTGAAACTACCACCCCTGCAACTTTCATCCAAATGAGACAAAAAACAACAAAGTTATAGATATTTCATTGATTCCCCATTATACCCGATGGCCGGATCTCCGAGGCAGCTCTGAAGCTTCAGAGCCGCTTTGGCTGGATCAAAGTGGGAACCCGGTCTGGAGCTCTGGATTGGATCCCTGGCATCCAAAGCAGCCGGATCCAAAGCCGGATCAAATAGCTGCCTACTCACACAGGCCTAGTACTCAGATTGCTTCGGCTTTCTGATTCAGCATTTGTGAGTTCAGTAATTTACAGCACAAAATGAGGAAATAAATTACTTATCTCAGCAGAAGGTAAATTCAGAGTGGCATAAATCATTGTCAGCTGAGCTGGATACTGCCCAGTGTACTGGATACCGAGCTGGATACTGGATGTGCATTAATCAAATTTGCAGCACCAAATCTGCTCACCATGAAGAAGTTATGAAATATTATGAAATATGACGGTAAGACTGTCAAACCTGCCTTGGACACCTGAGCACAAGTCCCAGCAAGACTTATACCAAGGCTGTTAGGTGGCTCTTAAAATCCCATACCAATTTCACCACTGGATGGGGGAAGTCCAGGGACATGTGCCCCCTTGAAGTCCAGCAGCCAGCTGCCTGGAGAGGAAGAGAACCTGGACTCACAGGAAAGCTTGGCTCCCTGGCTGCCCTCAAAACTTGATAGAATCAGCACATCCTGATGAACATTTCAGTTCTCATCAGCATTTCAAAAAAAAAAGAAGCTCTGTTAAGAAAGTCATCTCCAGTTCTAATTTGCCTTCATATGAACTTTACTGTTAATTATCCATCAGGGATCTTCCCTTCATGGCAACTCAGAAATGAGCTAAGACAAAATATGGAAAACAAAAAGTACATAAAAGAAAAATGATTGTTTGTTTCTGGGCACACAGCCAAGAACTGTGGTCCCTCCCAAAAAGGGCCAAAATCCCATTCTTATAGTGCACTGGGTGTGCCTACATGTTCATTAATGCACTTCAGGTAATGTGCATTAAATTTAGTATCTCCACTGTGAGGTGCTAGAAAAAGGTGCGTTAGCCTATTTTAACGCGCTTTAGCTAAAGAACACTTCTTTGTGACACTTTAATTCACATTAAAATAAGCTAAGGTGCATTAAAGCACAAATGGGGATACACCCACTGTGAGTTTACAGAAAGGAAATAAAACAGGTTTGGTTTGGTTTGGTTTTGCAATCCAGCTACTTTGAAATAAATCAGTATTGGTTTAGAGAAGTGACTGAGAGAAGCTGGTTTAAAATCTCTAATATATTAATTAGAGAGCTGCTGAAAGTCCAGAACTTAATTGGCTGATTAAGAGTTGCTAGCCACCAGACTTGGGCCCTGAAGAATCCCCCCTTCTGGAAGTTAAATTCAGGACTTACTGTCTTGGTTTTCTAAAATTACAGACCTATGGCAGTAAATACTTGTTGTCCTGGGTGAAACTGGTCATCCAATTGAATAGGAATTCTATCATTTTGGATTAATAGTTTTTGTAAATGGAACGCTAAGCAGATGTCCCACAATTATGTAAAAACCTATATGTAAGACCACCAACTACAAAACAATACACAATTATGTGCTCAGGGATTTTAGAATACTGTCCACAAAATCAGTCATTAGGACACAGTTAGTGAGAATGATGTGAAAGGACAGCCTTCCTAATTGCTTATGTCCATATGAGATCACCAGTGAATAGGAACATGACTGGAGAAACTTTAAAACTCAATAAAACTACAAAGTCTTTGTAAGCAGATGCAAGGAAGTAGGAGATAGAATCAAAGATAAATAATTTTTTTAAATGAGAGGGTGTATGTGTGTATGGCAGGGTTTGGATTGGGGGCATAGGGTATGTTGGAGGGTTGTGTATATATGGAGGGTTGTGGAGGCAGAGTGTGGGTGTGGGGGGTTTGTGGGGTGTGAGAGGATGGGGGGGCGGGTCTAGGGACTTCCTGTACTCTTCCCATGGTGCAGCAGCAGCAGGCTGGGCACTCAGGGCACAGGCACCCAACGGGGCACACCTCCAACCAGCATATCACAACAAGGGGTGCAGCCTGTATCACTGGTGCTCCCTGCCACTCACATGCAGCCACTCGCCAGGCATGGGAGGGAAGCCCCCAGTGCTGGAGCCAGCTGCTTCCCCCCCACCAGAGAAAAACACCTAGGGCTTCCCTCCTGTGCCATGCAGCCCCAGCTAGGCAAGCAGCCAGCTCCAGCATGCAGGGCCTCCCTCCCGTGCCCGGCCAGTGCAGGGGCTGCACGTATGTAGCAGGGAGTGCCAATACAGACTGCTTGGCAGAGGCTGCGGCCCTTGCCACAATGTGCAGTGCTGGCTGGAGCTGCACCCCACCAGGAGCCTGTGCCAGCTATGAGCAGCCTGAGCGCCACAGCCTGCAGGGGCTGCAAACCATGGGGGTCCTAAGGCGATCCCCTCACTCCCCACCCTTCTTCACACCCACATGCTGCCCACCCCAGCTCCACGCTGCAGCCAGCTGCACAATCTGCACAGAACTTGAAGGAAAAAGAACAGGTTGCAGCAGGGAATGTTTAGAGAAGGCATTGCATTGTGAGATCTATTTGCAATGTCTTTAATGCTACCTGCAGGTGAAGCACCTCTGTAAATAACTTTCTTAATAAAGGCCCAGCTTCATTTTAGATGTATGGAGTCCTCTCTTGGTTTTACCCAGCAAACTTTGTTTAAAATAATGCTATCCCTCCTAAATGATAATTCAGGCACAGGCTTTTGGCATGAGACAATATTCAAGCATTGAAAATGTCCAGAATCTTTTCTCTGCCGAGGGAACTACAATGTGCAGTGATCACTGGGAAATCAATACTGACACAGGATTTGCTCATTAAACGTATCCTTTCAGCCACCTCTGCAAAAAGGATGCTAACTCAGATGCAACAGCAAATTAAAGCTGCCCCCGGCCCTAGCAAAAATTCAGCACAACACAGTGGAGATCTATTGAGTCATAGCCCTGACTCCCTGGGGGGCATCCCACAGCAGCTGACTGCTATGTTGATGCAGAAAGGTGGCATTTATGCCTCCCTTTGCCAGTTTCTCTAAATCTTGCCCATCATTTTTAAAGGGTTTTTTCCCCTCCTTTAAGGCAAGCATATTACTCCAAACTCTTAGGCTTTTACTACATACCACATTGTCACATGCCTTTAAAAGATTATATATGATTTTGTGTGTGCACATGTACACATGCACAGGTGCATACATACATATAAATGTTTTGAACACCTTACAAAACATTTTAGAAAGGCAATTAGTCTTTCATGGTTCCATGCCAATTTAACAAAATTCGATGGGTAAAAAAATTCAGAATCTCTCAGTACTAAAATCAAATATTGGGGGGGGGGGGGGTTGACACTAGCATTTCCTCTTGTTCTGGCTTTTGCAGTTCATTCAGAGTTTCCCCAGTGCAATTCAACTCAAACATAAAAAAGTCCATAGCTGACCAGGGTGCAGAGTAGTGCTATGCCTGCTCACCTTGGATCACTACAGGACTACACGCTGCTTCAGCTGAGCCACGTGAAGTCGCAGCATGATCTGCTGCAGCTTGTAGTCTGCCCCTGTCACCGTGACTGTGTCCACGCATTTGCTTGAAGCTGCAGATTAAGGTGAAAAACAATGGGCTGAGAGCTGTCAGAAGACCGCTACCAACCAACTACCAAATATCATCCATCTCACCTTTGACTTATTTTCCCTTACAAAGTCTGCTCTCCCACCAGAGTGCTGTAGGTGCAGTAGCCGCAGTCTGATAGATCTGGAGGAAGTGCTGCCCTTCCTCCAGGAGCATTAGGTACTGGCAGTATTATCTCAATCCCTCTATTCTCCTGACCCCCCTAAAGTTGTCAGGAGTCCCTTCAGGGGGTGGTATCTGGACGCCCTGCCACTGCTGCAAAGTATTCCACAATCACAGAGTGGCACCTTCATTCTGGCCCGAGCTGCCCCTTCCCAAAAGGAGTATCTTTAGTCATGCTGCTGATGCTGTAACCTTCCTCTCATTCCCTACTCTGACTTACTGACTTGAGGAAAATTCAGCTCAAAAGGCATGTCTACACAGTCAAATAAAAACCGCACTAGAGTGAGCTGTAGTAAAGCAGAGTGCACCTGCTTTGCACACATGCTACACCCTGAGAGCAGCGCTGGGAATGCCCCAGTGACCTGACCCTCTCAGGCATGTTCATTTGGCACACGCCTAACACCACACTAAGCGTCGCTACTTTGCACGCTTTCAAGGAATAACAGAGAACAGGCATGCTGTGCTTCATTGCAGAGCTCCCAGCCCAGTCCTTTGATAGCATAGAAATGTGCAAAATGACCATGGGTCAGGTTCCCGTTCCAGAAGGAAAGAAGTCAGAACACATTATATTCCAATATTTGCATTTAGAATAAGTCAAAGTGATCAAAATCGAACTGTTTTTTCCCCAGAACTTCCCTCCCTAAAATAGTGATCTTTTTCCCCCCTTTCCCCCGACAGGGCAGAAACTCTGTTTTCTGGCCAGTTCTAATTTTCAGTGCAAACAGATTCTCTCTCTGATCTGCAGAGGGCACCAGACAGTTTTGTACAAGACAAAAAGGCACTCAACCAGGGGCTGCTGTACCTGATGTTTGCAGCTGTCAGTCAAAAAGGTGCTTGCTCTCTAATGGCCGTTGTACTGCACAAAAGATAAGTAGGAGTTGTTTTGCTGTCATGAATGTATAAATCTCTCAATTCTTTTTTTCCCCCCCTTCATGCGGTTGAACTAGCAAGAGAGATTTCACTGAGCTGCAACATGCTTTCTGACCAGGAAGCCTGCGATGGTCCCAGCTCTCGGTAACAGATCAGAAAACTATTTGCTTTTAATTTATAGGAGAACTAGAAACAGTAAAGCGCAGAAGGATGACTGAAAAATGTGCAGCTCATTTTTACTCGAAAGAAAAAAGAAAAGCAGAAGCTGCATGTCTGACCCAAAAGTCATTTTTAATGAAGACTTATAAATATTTATATTTTTAAGCAACTAAGGCGAAGTCTCGTCTCATTCTAATAAGCACAGATATATTTTTAAAGGACTTCAAAAAAAAAACAACCAACAACAAACCCAAACCTTGAACTCTACCAGTTCTAGAGCTGCCTGTGAAATCAAGCCCCTTGTTGATAATGAATACTACACACTGTTCGCTTACATTTCAGCCTGTGCTGCTTAATATCACTGAGGACTTCAATGACTCAATCCTCCTCAACAACCGAAGCAGCAATGGATTCTGTGAGCAAGTCTTCATTAAAGCAGAAGTCTTCTTGACTTTAGGGATCATCAGCCTGCTGGAAAACATCCTTGTCATCCTCGCAGTGCTGAAGAATGGAAATCTACATTCTCCCATGTACTTTTTCCTCTGCAGCTTGGCAGTGGCAGACATGCTAGTGAGCATGTCAAATGCCCTGGAAACTATCATGATTGCAATCCTAAGCAATGGCTATTTGGTTATTGATGACCACTTTATCCAGCATATGGACAACGTGTTTGACTCAATGATCTGTATCTCCTTGGTAGCCTCCATTTGCAACTTGTTGGTTATAGCTATTGACAGGTACATTACTATTTTCTATGCTCTCCGTTACCACAGTATTATGACTGTGAGGAAAGCCTTAATCCTCATTGTGGTCATTTGGATTGCTTGCATAATCTGTGGCATCATCTTCATTGTCTACTCAGAAAGCAAAACTGTTATTGTCTGTCTCATCACCATGTTCTTCACCATGCTTCTTCTCATGGCCTCCCTTTATGTTCACATGTTCTTGTTTGCACGCCTGCATGTTAAACGGATTGCAGCCCTCCCAGTAGATGGGGTGCCCCACCAGCGTACTTGCATGAAGGGAGCTGTGACAATCACCATCCTACTTGGGGTCTTCATTGTTTGCTGGGCACCTTTCTTCCTTCATCTCATTCTCATTATTTCTTGCCCAACAAACCCATACTGTGTATGCTACACTTCCCACTTTAACACATATCTTGTCCTGATTATGTGCAACTCCATAATTGACCCCCTCATTTACGCTTTCCGGAGTCTGGAGATGAGAAAGACATTCAAAGAAATAATATGTTGCTGTTATGGCATGAGTGTGGGACGATGCATGCTGTAATCATTTGGCTTTTTACTGGGGACAGAAAAGGTATGAATATATCGGATGTAGATATACATACATGTGTGTGGGGGGTAGGAGTTAGCAACTCTACACTGCAACCAGTGATTAAAGGAAAGACAGAACAAAAAGAGAGGGGAGGTTTTACTTGATGTCTTTAAATGTTAGGCTCTCAGAAAAGAAAGACAGAGAGTGATCTACTATCCAAGGCGATAACAGAAGTAAAGCCAGAGTGCTTTGCGAAGCAGCTCAGAGAGTCTAACTTCTCTGCAAAAAATGAATTTGCTAAGTAATGTACTATAAATGCTATATTGCAAAGACTTATGTAACAGTCTTTCCCTTTTACCTGTTGCTATTGTTTTATTTCTGCGCCGTCACCAACCAAAAATCAGTATAATCTGAAAGAGGCATCTTGAGAAATGCTACTGAAAACTGTTCATTTCCAAGAGAAATCAGAACATCAAAGAAACAACAGCAGTAGCTTGTAGTCACTGTTACACACATTTCTGCTTTTCAGAGGGATTATATTGATGTTTATGCTGCTTCCCCTAAAGCAGCCTAGGAGAAGTCTTTAATTAGTAAAGGCAAAAAGTATTCCTGAAACACTGAAATATTGTTTTAATACCAGTCAGCTAACAGAGCCAGGAGACCTACCCCATGCTTTAAGCAAAAGTGGGGACTAGAGAGCTCATCAGTGAAAGGGGATCATTCTAATCAGGCATTTACATTCTACATGAGCATCAACTCATTAAAGGTAACACTGTAATTTTGCTACACTAAGCAATGAATTCTTGATTATATTAATAAAGCAAATCACCGCAAGTCATCTTTTGGTGAGAGGTTACTGGTTAAAACATAGAGAAGAGCTAAAATAGCACGTACTTTGACCTAAGGTTTGGTCTGTACTTTGAACTTAGTGAAGTAAGTGAAGGCAAACAGTGTAAGGGTAGCAACGGGCTGACAAAGAACTACCTGCAAGAAGAAAGGTGTAGACAAAGCATCGCATCCTTGGGCTTAGGGATAGAAACACTGGGTCTGAATCTCTTTTTACTTAGAACAGGCTTCACGGTGGTGTAAATATTTTGACTTCAGGGGACTTGCTTCCGACTGAAAGAAGAATGAAATCAGCTATTTGCAAATTGCTTTCAAATACTCTGTCTGCAAGGTGGCAGCCTGTAAAACAAAATGCCTCACTTTAAGCTACATAAATGAAGTGACCTGTGCTTTTTAATAGAAGCAAAATAATAAGTGACCTTCAAATGGTGTCTGTCGCTGAATGCAAGCTGTAAATTATTTCTGTATAGTACAACATGTGAGCAGCATGCACAGACTGTGAAAACTTACACTATCATTTGACATTTTTGCAACACTTTCATATTCTTAAAAACATATATCAAAAAATAGGGCAGTAGACAGAAGTCTTGCAAGTCACATGCATATAGGTTATATATTTTCTTCAGATGTTTGAAAACCTATTAATTTACTTTTAAAGAACTTATTTGTTTTAGTCTCAAGATATTTCATTAGCTTGTTTGCCATTTCCTGGAATACTATGCCTTGTTTATAGCACAGTTGTCTAGACTATTTATTGGACTGCCTCAGGTCCTCAGCATCCAATGACCTCCAAAATATTAGTGTCTTTAGTTCAGCAATGTCTCATCTTTGCAACAGCTAATGTGTTATGCTGAGCCCACTAGAGACAACTCAGATTTTCAAATAACCAAACTCAACTGTACATAATTATTATTAATACTCTTCCCTGTATCCTATTTCATAATGTTATGTTTGGTATCACATGTTGTCTTACACTGGTGTACTTTAAGCATTTATTGTACGTTATGTATTATTCACTTCTTTTTTAAATAATTTCAGATAGCCATCATTCAAGTTGTATTACCCTTTGCTTTGAAGTTCTCAAATAAGGGCCTTTTGAATTCCTTGCCTAATAAAATATGTTGAATAAAGGCACTGCTAAGAATCCTTTATTTTATGTGACCCTGATTATAATGCTCAATGGATATGAGGTTCTCTTTCACAGTGGCCACAGTTCATACACACTGACCAAGTTCAAGTCTCCAGCACATCCAGCCACCACAGCTTCACTTCCCTACACCTCTGTCTCTCTTCTACCTCCCTGCCAGGTACCTCCAGACAAGGACGAGAGGTAAGGTGAGCACTAGGAGTCACAGTTGAAAATTGAAAAATGGGGTAGAATGCTTCCGGGGGGTTATTTGGACAATGGCAGGTGCTTTGTGGTCGTCATGTGAGGCCAGAGTGGATGCTCTTGTAAACCACTTTGGACAAATGCTTATTACATAACTGCTTGCAAAAACAGGGGACTAGACTAGATGGCCCAGGCAGCACCTTTCAGCATGCTTTTACACGTGCTCTGGGGGGCAGCACTTAAATTAGAGAACCTCTGAGCTGCTCTAATTAAAGCACCCCGAACACCTCACATGTCAGCATCCCTGTGCTTCAAAATGGCAGCTGGGGCGTGTTATCTAAAGCTTGTCAAACGAGCTTTAGTTAAAGCACCTGCCACCATTTTGAAGCACAGGGACACTGATACATGAGAGGCAGAGGCTGGATGGAGTGCAGTGATTACCATGCTCCAGCAGACTTGATTAATCAAGTCTGCACTAATATGCTGCATTACAGCGCATTGGGGCAGCCTTCACCCTTATGTACAGGTACCCTCTGTTCCTTTGCTTAAATCAAAGACACCAAATCCTCTGTAAATCACTGTAAAACTGGCAGCTTTGGGTTAGTTCCTCAGCACTAGCCCCTTTTGCACCTGGATGCATCCTAGGAAGAGAAGAGGGTTGTTGCTGCCACCTATCAACACCTCTCCAATCCTTGGGCCAGTTCTGAGATGCAATTCAGGATGCCTCTAAGTTGCATCACCTGGTTACTAACACCAAGGAATGATTAAAGCATTCCTTAAATGCTTAAAGCATTAAAGATGGTGTCTCCGGGTATCTCTAGGATTTAGAGATACCGGGAGACACCAGCCATGGCCCCTCTTGCCAGAAATGTGTTCTAGGTCAGGGCCAGGTGAGGGAATGGCAAAGTCCCTATTTAAGCAGATCTGGGCTGGCAGAGGTGCAAGGAAGCTGAAATAGGGAGTAAGAGCTGACCTTCACAAGGACGGCAGTCCACTCGCAACTTCAGATGAATCATCCCATTGCCTTCATTGGGAGCAGAACTGGGCCTCTTGTGTGAATCAAGTTGATCACATAAATAAATGGATTCAGATTTGGCCCTTTATCTTATTTTAAGCTCTTGGCTTGGTGCAACTCAGAAATGTAGACTAGGAGGAAGGGAGGTAAAGGCAAAAGTAGTCTTAGGCCATCTCCAACCCTGGTCTAAGAGACATTTCTGTTAAAATCAACTGAATTGCACCTGCTTATCCCAGGGCTTGTACATGTCTAGGCTGATTTTTAAAAAAAAGTCACACGCATGACATGCTTTAGTATCAATCATTTTAAAGGGATGTAACTTTTCAGTTTCAGTCTAAAGCACTAAGCAATGACTGTCTGCTCCTACAAGAGTATTTTTTCATTATGGTAAAAAGATTGAGCAGGTTAAATAAAAGCAACAAGATTTGTGATGAGAAGAAAAATGGTGTAAACTTCTAAAATCGCTGCTGGTTCCTTAACTACAGCTCCTTGCTTTCAGCTGAGCTGCGACAATTTATCCCAACAGGGTATCCACTTTGTGTATTAAATGTTTTTACAGTTGAAGTGAGAGGTGAACTTGCTCAGTAAAGCCGTTCTTCTCCAGGGCCCTGGGTGGTTGTTCATGTAGACAAACGCTTCTTATCTGACAAAAAACGCTGGATGCTAAACTAAGCCACAAGTGTGGGAAGTTTCCTTTTAAACAGCAGGAGAAATACGGGACCAAGCTTGTATCCATCATTTATAAATATGGTTTTATGTCTTATTAGTTTATTGATCCACTTTTCTGCAGGCAGGGTCACAAATTAATAAGCCTCCCTGAACACTGCTTCTTTCATTCAGGTCTCTTAGTTAGGTAAAAGATTTGTTTTTAAAAAACAAACAACAACAACAAAAGTCAGTCATCTATAAATATTCAGGAGCACAAGCTATTCCAGCAAAATGACTCAAAAAGGCATATTCTGTTATTTGCCTGCAGATATACCTTTTTCATGTAACATTTAGCTGATACACAGTTTTCTTGTAGATTCTCAAATCATTGCACAAAGCAACGTATTGTTCCCATTTTATAGATAGGAAAATGGAGCTGCAGGGCATTCTAGTATAAGTTACGCAGCAGGCTAGCACTAGATCTACAAATGGAGCCAATGTCTCCTGGCTCCCAATGCCATGCCTTATCCATTGCTCTTACAGTGGCATAACAGAGTTGCACACCACATGCTCAAACTCAGACTGGGACCAGGGCTACATGGTTCCAGTAAGTTGTGCCCTGCAGCTCATTTTCAAAACTGAAATCATTTTAACCTCTGTGTTTCAAGTGGCTTCATTAATATCACAGAAAGTGCAGAGCTCGAAACATGATGCAAGTGCCTTAATGGCTAGTTCACAGGTCTAACAGAAACACATAGGGGAAGC
The DNA here is from genome assembly GCF_030867095.1 of Alligator mississippiensis. NCBI lineage: Eukaryota > Metazoa > Chordata > Crocodylia > Alligatoridae > Alligator > Alligator mississippiensis. The sequence goes on along the minus strand of NC_081832.1, from coordinate 10,009,382 downwards.
TTGTTATTCACATAGCGGTCCTGTACAACATGTGCCGCTGCTTCCTTTTAATTCAGTGTTTGTTATATTGGCAGGTGATGGGGTCACCATTAAAGCTATGGATGAAAATAAGCTTGGCTGGACTAGCACCAGTGTGAAACAGAGCTACAGATATCTTGATCTGCTCAGGGGAATTTTTCTTCTCTCCCCCAAAAGTACCAAACAGCACTTTAAACATGGGAAACACATATAGCTTTTTAAACTGGTATTTAAATGAAGGTAATGGATCACTGCCTTGTTTCTCACATGCCACTCCCACAGCATACAGGGGTCATAAGAGGGCTCACAATTTTCTGGGAAATAAGCCCCTGGTAGTGTGCCAGGGCAGGGGCACCATGGCAGGGGTTTCCATGCTCCTCATTGATGCAGGAACTCCAGTTCACTCCACCCAGCCCACAGGTCACTGTTGTAAGTTAGTTGACTGAGGGAAGAGGGGAGTATGTCCAAGAAACCAAAAGGTGACTTTACCTCCCTTAGCAGCCCCAGGAAAGGAGTATCTCTGTGCTGCATCTCAGTAGAAACAACTCTGGGTCAAATTTTTATCTAAACAATTAGGCACAAATAATAGCGGCAGTTCTCCACAATACGGTTTCTTCCAGACAACGACCTGACGAGGACTACCTTTATGCATCTGAACTTCCCTTAGTTATGAGAAAAAAACAGCATGGAAAAAAATTGTATGGGTCACATAACCAATTATTTCAAAGGGAACAAAAATAAGTTTAGTATGACTAAATATAGTGACAAACTATAAAAGCTCCTCTGTGTTCTTAGATGAAGAACATTAGATCAGGCATATGTTAACACTAACAATCATCCTTTGACAGTGGCATTACAAGAACCCCTTTTGTCATCACCCTTGCTTTCTCTTTGTGTGTTGGGTGGGTTGTGCAGACAGTTTTCTTAACACTTCTGAATGAGTATAATAATATAGAACAGGTTCCCCAACATGACTGCTGTGGGAAGCTGTGTACGTCACGAAAGACCAGAGAGCAATACGTTTACAAAAGCAAGACCCATAGAAAAAGAGTGGTCTTGTCCTGCGGAGCCATGAGAGATATGCAAGGATTTTAACAGAGACTGCAAATGCAAGGCAAGAAACATGTAACACTCTCAGGAAAATCTATATTAGGATTTTGAAGGTGGCAGGGATGTTCATGAAAATGCAGGGCATCACAACAGTTACAAAATTCTGAAATCATGAAAAAGTTGGTCAATTTTACTTATATCTGATCCACCCACTTGCCTTCATGCTGAGCCCTTGAATTTAGAGGGCAGAGCTGACTGCCAAATTCTTGATCCTATTTTCATCAGGCGTGTAGCACTGCACGAGTATATATATTATTTGCATTTTCCACCTGCATCTAAAACAGCTAACATCAACTCCTGTTGGAGACAAGATGACCAGATTACAAAACACTGGCATATTCTGCTGTAGCCACAGAAAGCCATACATTTAAAGGAAGTGGGACAGAACTTGAATTGTGGTATATTATCATTGCTTGACCAGCTAGCACCTCACCCAGGTAATTCTGTATTGCCTAGTTTGCTTCGAGTTTTTCAAAGTGGAAGTATACTAAAGAAGGGAATTTTCCTGCATAAAGCTATTTCTAATTTCTCATCATTATACACTAAGCGTGCAATATGTCAAGTTGTTTCTTCCACTGATGAACGAGAGCAGCTTCTGACAAATTTATTGTAGGTTGTTTTTCAAAAAAAGTGAATTGTCATGAAGTATCCCAAGATGCTCTTCAGTTCTTTATGGAGTCCTAAAATCTTCTCCCAGAACTCTTCTTTGCTTGGAAAACCTATTGCATTAAAGAAACACACAGAAAATTGAAACAAGCCCCTTTAGCCACAAATACAAATAACCACAAAACTCCACAACATCTCTAAGATACCCATCAAGAAAATTAGACACAGGACAGCTCGACTCCCCTGCACTATGAAAAAAACCTCCATATTTCCCCATTAGTGGGAAAAACAACCAGTATCCATGGATAAGCATAATCACTGTTGGTGTTATTTTACTTTATTACATGATATATTCCCTACCATTAGTCTACTCTTCAAGAGAGAAATCAAGCACTCTCAAATCAGGAGATAGAGCCCTTTCTCTTTCGTTATAACAGGTATATTAAGCAGCATCATGGCACTCTCTCCACACACTACAGATATAATTACCAGAGCTGCGAAAGCACACATCAGGACTGTCACATCTGAACCACAAAAACAGAACTCATGGATTTGGAGTTGCTCTATAGCAATACTGCAGTGGGGTGTTCTCTGTCAGACTAAGCGATTTAAACACTGGAAGTGGATTAAAGCTAAACAGTAACAAGGCTTACTATTCCAGAACAAGAGTGTTCACACAGGGAGTGCCTTAGGAATAGTTACTGCACTTCAAATTCACATCCTGTTGTAAGCTGAATACAAGCACCTGCAAGTCTTTAACTCTCCTGATGGACCTTAATTTAGGCTGATAAGTAACCATACAGGTGAAAGCAGCCAAGAGCTGTGCAGAACAAAAGTCAATCACATGCACCCGCTATATGCCTTCCACCTTTAGGTTTGCTTACTAAAAATATGAATCTTAAGAGAGCAGCCAACCAGTGTATTTTAGCTCTTGTTCACCTTTCAAAGCTGCCATATTGATGCAACATATGCCAAAAGGGCCTTTACAAGAAAGGAATCATTACTGGAGACAATAAAAAGGTGTACCAGGAAGAAGTCATTCCAAGTGGCTATGCATAAATTTGGAGAAGAAAAAAAAATGGTCCATTAGCATTCATCTCATTCAAGCTTCATATTACGCCTTGTTAGGATTCTGTGATCATGGATTAAAGCTGCATACTGCATACCAAGAAAAGCATGCAATTAGGAAAGAAAGAGCTTCCTCAGCCATTAGCATACAGCTGTGAAGGCCCCACTCCCCCCCCCCCTTAAGACTGTTCTAACTATAAATGCATTTAACCCTTTCCCTACTAGCTAAGTAGATCACCATCAAAATTAAAAAAGTAAAGAAAAAAACTAAACAGATTTTAAAATGATCTGGTGCTTGGCTTTTCAGAAGACAGCAGATATGAGAAAACTCTGCCTTTACATGGCATCTGCCACTCAAGGAACAGACTGTTCTTTTACAACATCAATAAACATGATTTTGATGACTTTATACAGAAAAAGAAAGATCATCTCAGTTTTCCCAAGAAACCAAGCAGACAGAAAACATGGCCAACCAAAGGCCAACCACTGGCCAAGCATAAAAATTAGAACTCTAATCTACAGTCCTAGCCTCAGTCATATTCCTTACTCATTATGGGCTAATGCCTATATATTTTCATTAATCTGATGATCTGCATCTGCTTGATCTTTTAATCTAAGTATCTCTGAGGCAGGGAGCCAGTAGATGCTCAGAAGGGACTTGTTAGATGCAGCAAAAACTTCTACATAGTCCATCCTCACTGAACATGCTCAAACCTCTAGGCCCGACCACAGTGTGCATACACCATCCCCATCAAATGATCACACAATAGGAGTGGCTCAAAAGGACTACCTGTATAAGGGCTTCTGACAGCTGTTTCAGGCTGGCATTGACCGGGGCACCAAAACTGAGGGCAGGGAACCAACCGCTCTCAATCTCAAATGTTCCTGCTGATAGTACGAAATAGTTGATAGCATCCTTCTGAAGTAAGAAATAGTTTGGTTCAAATATAGAGGGGACAAAGAAATAAGGAAGGGGGAAAATACTAAATTGCTTACTGCTTTCTAGTAAGACTGGCACGGGACAAAGGAAGAGAGAAACTTGGTGACTGGAGACAGCCTTGGTTGGGCAAGGAGACTGGAACTGACAGGGAAACAGCAAGTGGCCCAAGAGCCTAAAAGCCAGTAAGAGTCACTGAAGTAACATAAGGAGCTGAGTTAACTAAGCAAGAGGCTGGGAAGGAGACGCATCCAACAAGTTGTTGCACACAAACTGGAATGGTCTGGGCAGTGAGACCAGGGGATGGGGCATGCCCTGGCCAGCCTGGATGGTGAATGTGACCCTGGGGCTGGGAACAGGATGGAGCCATGGGAGACTTCAGGAGGTCTGGGGGGTGGAGAGGAGGGGGCCGCTCCCTGCCACTGCATGCAGCCCCAAGCAAGGCATGAGGGGCATGTGCCACCCAGATGTATACATGGGGTGAGGGCTGGCTGCCCACTGTGGGCTCCAGGCCAGAGGCTGCACTGGCCTTTACCCAGCAGGGGAGGGGCGAGAGAAGAGAGCTGGGCTGGGACAGACAACAGCAGTGATAGCAGTGCTAGGAGGGGTGGCTACAGGGGGAACTACAGGGAATTTTGGGGTGGCTATAGTCCCCCCAAGTGCCCCCTAGCACCACCCTTGCTCAGGGCTATAGCCACCCCAAAATTCCCCAGAGCCCCTGCATAACCACCCTGCCCAGCACCACAGCTGCCTACCCCACTGAGCCTGGCCCACTTCCAGCCCTAGGCCCACAGAAATCACAGCATTCACAAGCTGTCTGGTGCCTAGAGGTATGTAGAAAGAACATTTAAACCTATGTCTGTTTGAATCTCTGGATCGATTCAGAGGGTTCCAATTCGATTCAGAGAGATTAAAGGGTCCTCTGATTTGATTCAGATTTGGAGATTCAGCTACCGAATCGGGCCGAATCTCCACCGAATCGAATCAGGGACTGAAGCTTCGCACAGCCCTACTATCTGATAGCCTCTGAGTGGATTTCTAGGAGTCGTTTGCACTTCTTTTATTAACCACCCTGAAAGCTGTACCTAAAAGCTACTTAAACTATATTATTAAGACTGCAAAACAGATTTTTAAAATGGGTAATTCTAAATTGAAGATTGCCTGTATAGCCTCAACTTACTTCCCTAGTCCTTTTGCATTATGAGACAGTCTTCAGTTACATGCCGTCTTCCCACAGGACCCCTGCCTTGTTCTGTATACAGTAGGTTCTGCTTGTGGGAAGAGTCGGGGTTGTGTGGTGACGGTGGCTGTGGTCCTTAAGCCTATGTCTTAATTTCCAGCAGAAGCACTGTAGAAAGCAAGAAGTGGACTTCCTGGTTAAGGCAACTGAATGCTGACCCAGATAACTGGATTTCATCCTAGCCTCTGCCATAAAGTAGTCTTTGTGCTGATCAGAAGGTCACTTAAAGAAAACTTCAGCAGTGGTAACTGCTTTCATACCCATATTGAAATGTTGATTTGTACATGTGCTAAGCACTCGTAGCTGCCAAAGTCAATGGGGGCTGTGCTCTGAACACTTCATATTAGACTCAGAATTCTGAAAACATCAGGCATGTCCACTTGGGCACTTAGAGTAAAAAGTATTTTAAATGAACTGTAACTTCCCTAGGTGCATCAACATAAGACACTTTACTGCGCAGCAGTGTAATTTAATGTGCAGTAAGCATGTGCGTCTACATGTGTACACACTTACTGCACAATGAACGTTGCTCATTTACTTGCTTACTGTGCAGTAGCGCTCATGTAGACCCTTGGCCAGGTACAAATCTGCTCCCAGTCACCTGGCCAGCAGGGGGAGGGAGATTGCTCCCTGCCCCGGGGAGCTGCCTGCTAGGGTGGGTCCGGCCACCACAGCCCAGCTGGGGACTACGTTCCCCTGCTCCAAGATCACGATCAGGAAGCAGGGGGACTAGGAAATCATTATCTTCCAGCCCCTGCTTCACCATCACAATCAGGGGGTGGGGGGCTGGGAGATCCTTATCTCCCTGCCCTTGCTTCACCATTGCAATTGGAAAGCAGGGATATTTATCTCCCACTGCCAGTTCCAGGGTCGTGGGGCCAGAGCTGGGAGATCCTTATCTGGGCAGGCGCCTACACGTGCAGGGAAGCAGGAACAGATTTGAAGCTAGCAGCAGAAAACTACTCCTGCTTCCTGGGGCCCTGCAATGGCCCTGTTCTACGCTCCCCCTGGGTGCTAACCCAGGGGCTGGCAGGGAGCACTGGGCCAGGAGACAGCTGTCTCCTGGCCGGGGCTGTGACTTTGCTCCCTGTCCCTGGGGAGCTGCCTACTGCTGGGGTGGGGACAATGTCCCCCTGCCCTATAACTGCAGAGCAGGGGCTGGGAACTGTCCCAGCCCCGTGGCCTGATCAGGCGATTGAAGCAGGGGGCTTGGAAACAGCTGCACGGGTAGAGCAGGTCTCATCCCCCTGTCCTGATCTGCCAGTGGAGCAGCTAGTAGCAACCCACCAGAAGATGGGGGCAGGTAGCTGGGACCTGCCCCTCCCCTGCAACTCTTTCCAAGTCCCCAGCCCCAATCGGGGAGCTGGGGCCAGGAGCGCCCAGCTGCCAGGACAAGGGGACATTGTCCCTGCCCCAAGCAGGAGACAGCTGTCTCCTGGCCCGATGCTCCCCATGACCTCTGGGCTAGCACCCAGGGGTAGCCTAGACCTCCCCCTGGTGGTGGTGGCAAAGGCCCAGTGCAGGGCCCCAGGAAACGAGAGCAGTGTGCTGCCATTAGCAGCAAATCTGGTCTCACTTCCCTGCACACCTGCCCGGAAGCATTTACTTGCAAGTAGCTTACTCACAAGTAAACTGCTCCCAGATCTAATGCACTTGTAGACACACCCACTGTGCCTCAGCTCCCCATTTTTTAAATTCATCTTACCTGTTCATTAAACACTTGAAGCTTTCTAAAATGTCTGAAGGCATTTTCCTTACCCACTGTCTGTCTGCCAGATTGCACCATAATCTTTATGTCTGTGTACTATAGATTCCCAAAGAGAGTCACAGAATACAGGAAACAACTATTTCTCAAAACCTGATAGCCCAAATTGACCTAAAACCCTTTCAACCCGATACAGACTAACTGTGTGAAATCTGAACCAAAATGTCGAAGGATTTACAAGCAAGACACACTTATATAAGGTTAGACAAGGTTAAGTATGGAGTCACTGCTGGTCTCTGGAACTATCCAGACATGGGGCATCACAACAATAGCATCACAAGCAAACAGGAGCCCTGTTCTACACTGAATAGATTAATTCCCAGTTAATCAGAATCACTGAACATGAAAAGGATTGCGTGAGGAATAGGGAGGATAGACATACTGAAAGACATGTAGACACAAGAATGGAAAGAGAAAAAAAACAACTTTTCATTAAAGCTTTTAGGAGCATTTCATCAGCTGGGATAGTCAGTGAAAGACGCGCTATAGAAAAATGGTTTATGGGACACAGTAGAGCTGTGCGAAATTTTGCCAGCTGTTTTGATTCAACGCTGTTTTGATTCACTTTGAGCTTGAAACAGCAAAATTTTATCAAAATGAAAGGCTTCAAAACAGCCTCGAAACAAGATGAGGCTAGTCAAAATGTTTTGAGTTTCAAAGCAGCCAAGTGGTGGGAGACAGGAGAGAACCGGGGCTGCGCTCCCAGCAACAGCCGGGAGTGCAGCCATGGCTCTCCCCATCTCCTGCCGCCAGGCTGCAGGAAGCCGATTGCAGTGTAGGGGCCCAGGTTCAGTTCCTGTCCCAAGCCCCAATCTGCCTGCCAGATGAGATAGGCTGTTTCAAGCTTCCCCATTATAATGGGTGAAAGGTCAAAACAGCCTCACTGTGTCAATAAAACAGAACAGCTGTTTTGACTCAAAATGAAATTCGAAATAAAACACTGTTCCATCGAAACCTCAAAACTCAAGTCGAAATGGAGCGGTGCCGTTTTGCACAGCCCTAGTACACAGCCAAAGCAAGTGGAAAGCATGAAACCAGAAAACAGGAAATCAGTGTGATACAAAGCATACGAGTCACTATTAAAAGAAATGGATTTTTTTTTCTACAGTTCCTGTGAACAACCATTGTAATGACTACGGCATTTCTGAGAACAGAACACCGTGACACAAACAGCTCTTCTTCTGAAGAAAGACTAAAAGTTATAGTGTTGGCAAAAGGCCAAACAATTTTTACAGCTTATTTACTGCCTCTACTATCACTGGCTGTGTATTATCATAGCCACTTGCTAAAGGCCTTGGTTTTTGTAACAGTTCATGTCGTGCAGCATACACCTGGGAATGCACTTCACAACAGGGGCTTATAATATAAAGCTATTAGGATTCATGGGGGCACCAAAGAAATTTTGAGCACTCTTTCTGCAACTTGTATGCTTCAAAAGCCCGCATGAGAAGCTCATGCTAGGAAGCAAAAACAAGTAGGAGAGACATTGCCTTGTGGCAGATCTACCTCCATGCATGAACAAATCCAGGCTTCCACGCAGGCAATGAAGTCTGGGCATACAGAAGCCCTTCCATACTTTTGCAGCTCAACTTTTGCAAGCTTAGTAATTATATATATTTTAGTGATATGTGTTGCACTATAATCAGTCAAGCCAGGCTTTTGTCAGAGTTGAAACTACACTGTATCAGACCATTTAAGCAATTCATTTTAGTGTGATTCAGACAGCTATGTAGAGACATTCTTATTATTCAACATAAGAAGGATGCAAACTATGATCTTAAGTTAAGCACTGGATTTTTACATTTCAATTCCTGTTCTCTCATATTTTCAAGTTGTTGGTCAGATGTCACAAAATTCCAAAGGTTTGGCTTTTCTTACTTGTGACTGCACAACTGGGATTACCTATACTCTCCTGGCAATCCCATGTCCAAATTAGCTGGCCTGAATGGGTCATTTGACAGGAGACAATTGTGGCAAAAGACTGCACAAAAAGGTCAAATGCCGTTACAAGAAGCTGGTCTTCAGACATCCTGCTCTTTGCTTTTGTCAGTTAGTTTCATCTCTAAGCCTTGGTAGAGGACTCGTAAAGAAACTGAATTGGAGTACAGTACTAAGGTTCATTTTATGGTGATTAGCCCTTAAAAAGTGCGAAAAAGGAAAACGTGTTTAAAAATACTCAAGCAAAAGAGGGAATTCTTGACAATTGGAGAATAATGTGAATGACGTAAAGTCTATCACTAAAAATTGTATCTGTTATGCTGAGGGAAGGAAAACCTGTTTAAAGGGGGGGGTTAGGGGGTTTTCTTTGGGGGGGTTGTTTGTTTTTTTAGAGAGAAGAGATTATTTGTTCAGGGGACAGAATAGGAGAGCAAACCTTTCACCTCTAAGTTGCCAGTTTGGTTGGTAGTGACCAAAAACTGCTAGTTCTTCAGAGGGCCACATGAAATGAGCTACATGTTAGCTCCAGTTGCCAAAACCATGTAGCATGCATGATGAAACCGTGCTGCCTGAGGGATACAAGTGTGCACAAGTTATGAGAACATGAGAATGATAGATTCAAAAAATCATATGTATTTGCACCATAAAAAGGTCAGTGGCATAGTCAGAAGAAAAGACACCTATCACCCTCCATTCCTTCTGATACGAGGTAATGGGAATGGTTTTGCTGTACTCATGAATTCACACTTACCTCTCGCCACGTGACAAAAGGCACAATCATCTTATCTTCTTTTCAAGGTCCAAGTATCTCCTGGATTTGTTTTGCAACAAAACAGCTTGGGAAGCACTTCAACAATCCTACACTTGGATCTAGGTTTGTGCCCATCTTCACTGGACTGGACACCTTGTGTAGATGCCCAACTCTCAACTCCCAAAACAAGCACTCAACTCCCACCTTAGTTGCAGCCTGAGACCTCACAGTGGCCAGAGGAAACACTAAAAGGACACAGTGAAGGCATCTCTCAAAAGCTGGGAGGAGCTGGCTGATAATGAACTCTAATGGTGCTACAACCTCAACCAAGCAGCAGCCTGCATGGGGTAAAGTGTTGTGCCCTTGAAGCAGAAAAGAGAGGACAGAGGAAGGAAGGAAGACAAATTCCAACCTACAGCCTACTCTCCGTGGCAGAACTTTTGCAAACAGGTCCATGGTTCAAAGATTGGACTCTTAAGTCACCTCAAGACCCATCAATGAGCCATAGTAGAGATCATCCTCAATTCAATGAATTGCTCCTGACGACGTGGATCCAGAAAAAGAAACCAAGATATTTCAAGTACTAAGTAGCGATTGTCCTTATTTTAATACTTCAGGGCATCATTTAGGGCAGATGTGTGTGATAGCAGTCCATTTACATTTCAATTGTTAAAGTGTTTATGGAGGAATTGATCTCTTTGGTTGATGGAATATCTGTGCTTTATGTTGTGCACTGTTTCAGAAGGTCCACAGCATAAGGAAAAGATTGTGCAGATGATAAACCTGTGGGTATAACAACAATGCAAACAATCTTTGTAATTCAGTTTCATTATGAATAACATTCCATAAGAAAAGCTACCTTATTATTACTACCAAAGTACACATATCCTTCTGTTGTTCAATACATCTTAAAGTGAAAAGAATACAGAAGACAAGAAATAGTTAGATTATAATATTTGCAAAAAGTTCATAACTCCGTGAAAAACAGAAATGTAAGTAAAGTGCTAGGAGAGACGGAAATAACATTGGAAACAAAATGTTCTTTCACATATCACCATCAGAATGACTTGCTACAGAAAGGAGCCAGACTGCTGGAATTTCTTCAGCCAGGTAGTAATTAGTTTTGAAATCCGTTAAAATGAAATCATGCACATGCGGAATTTTTTTAAAAGATAATGACAGCATAAAAAGCAGGCGCATACATTAAAATAATTATATATTCTTAACAAAAGGAAAGGTCAGAACTTAAAAACACGCTCTCATCTGTCTTTCAATCAATAGTTTCTTTTCTCATTTCATGATATACTCACAAGCAGTGTAGTTGCTCAGACTTCTGCCGCTTCCGGGCATTCATTGTGCAGAGTCTCTATTAACTGAAGTGTGAGAGCGACTTTGTATTTCTGAAGTTTCTGTTTAAAGAAAAAGGTTTTTTTGCTGCCTTCAGGAAGTACAGATGCCAAAATGCAGTTAAAGGGACCCTGAGTTGGATATAAATATCCAAGGACATCCTTACAAATAATAATGTGAAAACCTGAACAGTAGTTTAGGCCAGGCCTCTGCTAAGAGCTGTTCATACTGGACTCATCTAGAGATAAAAAGCTTCAAAACTGCATATATGAATTAGCCTGCAACTTCTGCTGACTTTCAACAGACAGTGGGCATGTCTACACATTCATTAATGCACTTTGCCTAATGCGCATTCAAGTTTAGTACCGCTAATGTGAGGTACTAAATAAATGCGCATTAGGCTGCCTTACTGTGCAGTAGCAAAAGCAAATGCTTTTTTAGTGTCGCTTAATGTATAGTAGCCTATTTTTACTGCACATTAGCATGTTAGCATGGTTTTTGAAGTGACACTTTAATGCGCAGTAAAATAGGCTACTGCATATTAATGCATGCGTGTAGACGTGCCCGCTGTGTATAACATTCCTCAAGGCATTGTTTTCCAAACTTTAAGGTGCTCTGCTTGTCCCCTTCCAAAGGGAGAGGCAGCAAAAGTTCCTACTGGGGCATGAAAGTAGGATGACAGCAGAAGCAGCTGATGCTGAAGGCAAAAAACTGGCTGCAATGAGCACTAGGAACTGCAAGAGTGACTATGGCAAAGCAAAAATCCAAAAAGTTTGGGAACCGCTGTCATAAAGAGTTTTGAAAATGCCACCCAAATGTTTATGCCATCTGCACTTCCATATCCTTGAGCAATGAGAGGATCCCACATCTTCACTGCACAATCATAAGCTGAAATACTGGAAATGGTTAAAAAGCAACCAAGCCCACAAATATCCTTAAAAAAATGCCAGAGCCTTTAGAAACTGATTATAAAGTCTTTAATACTGATTAATACATTGGGCTGTCAAGACCAAGTAGCAACACAATTCAACTATTTAAGTTCTAAATTGTACTTGTTTTAATGCTTACTTCTAGAAATGCACTGAGCAAGAAGAAGCAAAACTCATTTGCTAATCAAACTGCTCAGATGACATAGTATGCACAGTCCTTCACAGCTGGGTTCTAATGATTTCTGTTTGATAGCTATAATTAACTGGGTCTTCTTGACCAGCGCACTTAGGAGGGTGAAATTACTGAAAACATGAGTTAATAGGAGGTACTCAAAAACAGCTTATTTCATGTGCAAAAGCAAGAGATGAGTATTAGGGGGTTGTATGTACAGGCAGTCCTCAACTTACAAAGTTTTGAGTTACAGCGTTTCTACATTGACACCCTGTTTCAACTTTCTGATGTCAGTTTTGACTTTACAGCGCTTGATCTGATGTGATGCCATGACAGAGAACAAGTTCACTGTGTCACCCATCTCCTCGGAGGACATCTGTCCAAACTTCCTTGGACACTTTCGTTAAGAAACCAGACAAGACTCCAGAAAAACCTGCAGCCAAGACTCCTGAGAAGACTCCAGCCAAGAGCCCTTCAAAAAGTCCAACCAGGAGCCCTTCAGAAAGTCTGGCAAAGTCACCTCAAAGAAGTCCTTCCAAATCACTATGATTGCTATTTACAATATAAATATGTTAATGTAGCTATATTACTCATCTATAATTGATTGAGTACAAAATTCTGGGGTATTTTTGGTGAAAATAGTGTATCAGGCCTTGGTTCAGGAACCAATCCCCCATTTATAACATTGTTTCCTATGGGAAAATTGGTTCCGAGTTACAACGATTCGACTTAAGATGCTGTTTTCAGGAACCAATTGTGTCTTAAGTCCAAGGACTACCTGTACAGTGGATATTTAACATGCACAAGTAAAGCACGTGTAAAACTGTACCACTAAATCTGTATCTGATATATACCACGTCATGACTCCATACTGGAGTAGACTGGTAGTAGACGTAGAACCTGAGCCAAAGCCCACTGAATCAATCAATCCCCATTGACTTACTGTGTCAGGGCTGGAGTTGTCCAAATAACTGATATGCTGACTGGGCCAAACAAGGCTGATGTTGGATTGAACAAAATGAAGCTTTTCAGGTTGGGGAAGGACTTTGTAAGTCAAAAGTAAGGGAAATTTAGTCTTGAAATAAATTTTATTCCCAACGTTGATGTGTTTTGTCTTGAGAACATTTACACCATCCTCCAAACATTTGTTTCAATTGTCTTTTTCAGCCCAAATTAATTTAGCAAGAACTTGTAATTTGTTTCAGTCTTCCTGAATCTGTGTTTTTCAGCGATTCAGGATACCTAGCTCCAATCAGTACGTCGGACAACCTACTCTACTGGGCCTCACAGGAACACCAGTAACATCCCATACTAGCATGCACTGAATCTTGGATTAACCCAAGGGAAAGAGTGTTTCTTTGGTGGCTTTCCCTACTTGGCCAACCCTTCACTCAGCTGGATGGCCATTCCTCTGTAGGTCACAGGATGACCTCTGAAACCTGGATTCTGATCAGTTCCAACGTTAAACCCACGTTCTAAGCCTGCGTTGGAAGAGCCCTATTGATTTGGGTGGAACTGGAGCGCTAGAAAGACCCACGTTCCACTGGCGAGATAAGAAATCAAGCCCGAAGAATGCCAGTAAAGGAATCTCTCTGCTACAACTGACTGCTGCCTATACGTATCACAATCAGCCGATTAACATGCCGCCCGCTTTCAGAGCTTGAGCTACTTACAGAACACAGCGTGTAAGTCTCCAGGTTTAGGTCTTCCAACATAGCAGAAATAGGCAGGGAGAATCATCAATTCTTAGCTAGACAACAACCAAGTTGAGAGAAATAGAGTACTTATTTCAAAGACTTTTCAGGATCTTACAACAATGTGATTTTTTTTTAAGCTAAATATTTCCCTTTGGTAGCTACCACTAATTAAAAAAATATTCTGATGCACTGAGGTAACACTTTTCTTCTATGACAGTCCTTATTTGTTTCATAATGACTAATCGTTTTTTTAAATGGAAAATAGCTTTTCTAAACATGCACATACATATTGCTATTTAGCAAACAATATACCAACATTTGTGCTTTAATAAATTACATGAAGGCTGTATTGCTTGTTCCAAGATTCATTAGAACAGAAGTGCATTAAAAATCAGTTCTGTAGACAGGAAATGGATGATGTACCTGATCAAAATAGGACATCAGAAGTTTTAGGCAACCATATTTTCTATATTGCCCCTCAATGAAAAAAAAACAGATATAGTTAATAAAACTAATAATACTAAGTGTACTCTTACACAAAGCTAAATACATCATTGTTAAACCATCTTCATTATAAAGGACAGTACATTGGAAGCAAAAAGTTCCAGCTGTAGGAACACAAACAAATACAACTTATAGACATTTCATTATAAAGAAGCACTGTCATTACAAAAAAAATACATTTTTGTCTGAAGAACTTTGTACTTACTGTAAAGAATTACAGAGTATAATGGTAACAAAGCACTGAGAAAAAGTTCTCCTTTTTATTTGTTTTTATTGTGAATTGGACTGTATTAGATCAATAGTTTCCATACCTGTGTAATGAGGCAGTTCTAATCCGTTAAAGCAAGAGCTGAAAAAATTCCCATTTACTATAATTGGCTTTGGATCAGGACCTCAGACAGGCAGCTTCTCCTTGCTAAGTGATGTTTGCATGTAAGAATTGACAAGCTTTAAGATTCACAAAATATTTTAACTATGTTGTTCTAAAACTCAAGACGTGCCAATCGGGCTGTATATAGATGAGCCAGTTTCATCAATGACTAGCAATTATCTCCAAGACAGCTTCACAAATATTCAAGTTGACAGCACCTCTTTAAGCACTGATTATGGCTCGATTTTCCATTTGTTTGAATTCAATGAAAATCATATATCCATAGGCCAATGTAAATTTGAAGAAATAAAATATCTTTCTGTAAAACTCTACATACCTAGTTACTCAAATATTCTCTCTCAGGATTCATAATCTTTCCCTCGTAGCAATTGATTCATATTGACCATCTATGCCTAGACATGGTTTTTTTGTTGTTTTTTTTAAAAAGAAAGAAAGCAGACCACATTTCAAAAGGTATAAGCCTAAATTGTACTTGCTGATTTGATTTTAACACCACAGGCACCGTGCCTGCAGCGCTTCCACTTTGCTTCCACAAAACTAATAGTGCACATTTCAAATCAGTCTTCTAATAACACACTTTGTTTTCAGCGCACACCATACAGCACTGCACCATGAGGCTCTATTTGCCATGGCTGCAGGAGCCCAGACCAGCTTTTGCCCAATCCACAGAAACTCAGGGAAAATCCAGGACTTCTGGGAAATACCCAACAGCACATCTACGCAGCCTGCTGCACAGACCACTTCGCCTCGTCGGTTTTGTCTTCTTCCTAATTTGTATCATGCTTTTCTTTCCCTGCAAAAACATCTGTCCTTTTTTTGTTCTGGTGCCATCAGCACACCCAGCCGCCTTGAATTAGAGTATGGAAAATGAACAAGAATAGCCAGGAACTGAAAACCTTTTGCTACATTGTTCAGGAAGCTGGCATAAAGCAATAGGAATCATGAGCAGTTTAGTTAAATGGTCTAAAGATCCCACAGCCTTGGTGTACTTCCAAGCCCCCTGACAACTTAATCTCTTTGCTGCTTGATTTACTTTTTTTTTTTTACTCTGTGATGATTATAAGTAAATGCAACACATTATTCTACCCGAAATATTTAAAAAACATAAAAGCAGACCTTCCCTCTGCTTTGCCAGTTTAGGCACTTGATGTATTGAAAGCTCTTTGGCCAGAATTCCCAAGAGTACATTTGAGCCTCAAGCTGTCAGAAAAATATGTCCATTAAGGAAATAAGGGAAGCCACTGGGCGCAGAGAATTCAGGCTGCTGCTTTCACTTGAATTTCTGTACCGAAGTTTATTTGAGAATCCAGCCCCTTAGGGCACCCTGCTTTGGGGTCTGATTTTCAGAAAAGCTCAACGCTATTTAAGGACAAAAACAAGGGATTAAATTTCCAAAATACAGTCCCTTGACTGAGTTTAAAGCTACAGTTTAAACCCTCTGGCATGGCTTGTACGTGTAAACCAGGACTCCATATTTCCTTTGGTTTCCCCAAATTGTCAGAAGTCAGACTGCTTTTAGACAGGTGAGTGGTTATGCAAAGCCAACCTGACAAAAAGCACAAGCTGGCATGCTGCAAAGAAGGAATCAGTGATGGATTCAAGAAACACAGAGCAAATTTGCAGAAGGGGCTGAAGCCTGACAGACCACTACTGCTGGTCCACCCCCTCTGTGTGATCAGGAACATTTACAGACAACAAAAAAAATGCCCTGACATTTCTGACATTTTCATGCAATTTATATTAATAAATTGTGGGAGGAAATAGGCACAACGAAGCACAACATAATTGCCATGGACAAGTATTGCAAAACAGCCAATTTGTCTGTGTATCAAGTGAAAAATGACTATTGCTCAGCCTTCGTTTACCATCCTCTGTCAGCGCCTGCTCTAATTCATATTCCTAGTCCACAGAGAGGGGATTATATTGCACACAGCAGGCAATCCTCAGGCTAACTCAGTGGCTGTTGATGGCTACAGAGACATGGTACGTGATTATTGCTCCTGCAGTTTAAAACATGGGATCGCACTGAAGCTACCAGCGTCCAGCTTCCACTGTCAACTTGAATGGAAAAATCAGCCAAGGGCTCAATATTTTCGTCTTGTCGGACAAGAAACTTTCTGAGGAAACAGAAGTTTTGTTTGTGCAAATACTGACAACACACAAATGCAAGAGGGGTGCCGACATGAGAAACAAAAAGTTCTTTTCTAGTTCACTAATGTCGTTCCCGACACTGGCCCACTTCACCACAATCCAAACCTGAACTACCCAGAACAGGTAACTGGAATAAACACTATGGAATGGATCGCTGAAGCTGCCCGTCAGGTGCTGGGGGGCCTTAAACTGTGCTGGAATGAGTGGAAGTTGAGAACACCCTGTTCTCTGCAGGAATGTGTGTTCCTAAAAGGTTATGAACCATAAGCACGTTGGTATTTTTTCCTGAAATTTCATACACTTGCACAGTCATTGCTGAAGCTCCCAGCAGGCTAGCATATGCCAAGCGGTCACTAGCAGTTTCACTACCCAGTTCTCTAAACAGGTGAATTATCTGGATAGACAAGAAAGACCCACAGTCATCGCACGCAGTCACCACGCGACAGCTCCATCAACAACGACTGGACGCTCAATGATATGTCCCAGTTTAGAAACAACCATGGAGCAAACAGACTCCGAAAAGAATATATAGTTAACAGGAAAGGGAAAAAAAGACTGCATATTCCCACATTGTAACCAATTCTAATAAAAGCTAGAGATATGAACTAATAACTTCTGCAGTCACATTCAAGAAAGCAAAGCAGGTCTTGACCCACAATTCCTCACTACCCGATTGAAATGCTAGCAGATTTGTTTTTCTATTAAGTGTAGAAACTGCTTCAAGCATGACTCATCCAACTGTACCACTTCAGCAACCTGCTAATGCACACCACTTCAGCAAAAAAAAAAAAAAGAGCCAGAAGCATCTCATCTAAGCCCATTAAGAAGCTCTATCAATAGGGGGAAAATATTCATAATTAAAGATCCCTTCCACAAAAACTATTGACATGGGCAGAGCAGTAATCCTTCCCTAAGTTTCATCAACTTCAAAGATCTATCCATCCCTGAATTGTTATAGGGACTGTTCAGTGAAAAGCTACTGAGACCTTGTTATTCGTTACTACTGAGGAGTAAAAAGCATTTTCATGAGAAGTAATATGCTTGTCTTCATGACCACGCATACAAATACAGCTTCAGTTTAAAATTCCCTGGTTTCATTGTAGCTAAACACCTATTTGTTCTTCATATTCCATTCTTGAAGGGTTTTCCTTACCTGGTGCAAGGGAGACAACAATTGCAGGCCTTGGATCTACCAAATGCACAGGGCTTGCTTGCCAGCTATTAGGGGCACATGAAATTGTGGGCCATAGGGCTAAATCTGCTCTGCAGTCTCGGCGGGTCTTGCCATTGCCTTTCAATGGGCAAAAATTACACTGGTCTCCATTCAGGCACCCAAAGGAAGGCTACATTTCCAAAAGATCCCATCCCCAAGAAGCTCCCATAGTGACGCAAAGAGGTTTCCAAAGTGCTCTGCGCATACCTGTGAACTCTCATCTGTAAATCTGACCACGCGTACCCTATTTTGGCATTTAAATAGGAGATGAGCATTTTTTGTAAAGTCTCCCGCAGGGGAGGAGCTGGGCCCTTCTAAAAATTCCAGCCAATGGAAACCGGATTAGTCCAAAAAGAAAAACAAGAGGGTCCATCCCTTGGGGACCCCCAAATTGACAGCAATGCAAGTACATAGCCTAGGCCACAAAAGGCTCTCCAAACCTGGCTGTACTTTTTTTTTTTTAATGTAATTATTTACAAGTTGGTTAAAACTTAATTTCAATTTAAAAAAAAAAAATCCTTAAAATAGTTGGTCGATGTGAGCATTTGCTAAAGGTGGCTATGCATGGAGAAGGCAGGGATGTGTTTCCTCAAAGTAATTTTTTCCTAGAGCAGGTTTCTTCACATCTAATTGCAACTGCTTTGATGTTCCCTTCAGGAAGTCACAGGGGTAGAGCAAGCAGCAGACCAGATAAGCAGGAAAAACTGTCAACCCGTGCCTCCCAGCAGCTGGTTTCCTACAGGGAGGTGACAAAGCTTGTCTGGTTTAGCAGGTAGAAATCAGCAATACTCTTTTGAAATCAGAGGACTGAAGTCAGTGGAGTTCTGCTTGATGTAAACCAGCATATTACCCTCCACAGAAGCAGGCAGAATAGTTTTATCATTTGTGGGCATCTCAAAAGGCCTTGCCAGCTTCTGCAACATACACAGAAATCATATTTTGCAATCTTAAGCCTCCCAACAGTGTTGGGTCCGCTGCCCGTACCTCAGCTCTAGGCTGCAATCATGTGCAGCACAATTCTGGGATTGCCATACGTGTTCTTAATTCTGCTGGGCTTGTTAGGAGAGGAGTTGTTTTAATGGGCAATATTCTTTCTCTGGGATGGCTCTGAAAAGCAAAAAGCAGATGCTGTGAAAGCAATTGGAACAACTGGGGGAAAAATATCTACTTTCCTGTCAGTTTACTCAAACTATGCCAAGATGCACTATACACTTATCTCTGAAATGTCCTCTGAGCGTGAGCAATGCCAGCAGCCTTGGAGAGGGTGTTGGTTTTATATTGTTTTTCCCTCCAGATAATTAAAGGAAGAAAACTGGTTGACCTGAAGTGAGGAGACAAACTGATTTCTGGAAAGAAAGTAACCTTCCTTCCAGTGCTATTTCCAAAACAAGCATTCATGTGAAATGGTAACGTGTTTAAAAATAATTATATAGAAGGGATCTTGAAATTGCAAGCAGCAATTACAAGTAAGTATAGCTGGTAGAAACAGAAGATTGGCAACAGGACGTTAAATATGGACATCAAGGTCCACGGTACTTTAACAAAGTTGGTCTGCAAAGTGTTCAAGATCATTCAGTGTTTCCAAGAGCACTAATTCTGTATCCAATTCCAGTTTGTTGTACAATAGGAAGAGCTCCACAGTGCCCAGACAATCAGTCTAGATAGCTCAGCCTTAAAGCAAGGTACCTTGCTGGGCCAGGGGCCTATGACTCCGACTCAATCTCATTTGTCAGATCCAACTGGGAAGGGGTTAAGCATTTTCTTTGGAGAACAAGGACAGCTCAGTTGAGAGCTGAGCTGGAGGAAATACGGTGCCTAAGGCAGGTGCTGGAGAAGAGGGAAAGGCACAAAGGGAACAACTTGGGCCTGCAGCCTGGTTATTTGGAAAAATAACCTTGCTTGTGTTACACCGCAAGGTTGCATTTTGTAGCCCAGGTAACTCGGGTATATACTCCCCTTCTCCAACTGAAGGGGATTGTTAGCTGGCAGGTGTGCTGTGGGGGAACTGCAGACCGCTCAGTTTCCCTCCGTCCCTATAGAACCAGGCCGGGACAGTCAGGGACGTAACTATATACAAACTTATTTACATTAACTTATCACAAGGAAAAGAAACATGGATATAAACATATGCACAATATATATATATATATATATATATATATATATAAGATAGCTAAACAAATAACAAACAATACCCTCTGGGTAATTGTCATAAAACCTTATACCAGTGCTCCAGATACAGGTAAGTCACAGGTAAGTATCAGATCTGAAACTGATAAACCCCAAAGTAAACACGGATAGCTAACAGACAAACTCTAGATAAGTCTGGGTGAACAATAAATAAGCCACAAATAAATACAAATAAACAACAGGTGAAATAATAGCAACAGGGGGTCCCAGCAGAGCCCTAGGACTCTACTCATCTAATTTACAAACATGAGAGTTCACAAAATATAAGGTATGCCATCACACCACTTATGGCGCAAGAACCCCAAAGATAAACTTAATCCCAAGGGGAAATCCCAATGCCCTTGGGCTTTTCCCAAGCCCTACAAGGAAGCTGGTAACTTTAGGGGGGCCCCTCTCAGTGGGACCTCCCCTTTCAGGAGCCCTTAACCAGGGGGGACTTCCCTCCCCTGTGGGAATCCTCTTTTCCCTGCAACTCACGGCTCCCAGGTCTGGAGGGTGGCCCTCGTCCTCTGCACCAAGCTGCTCTCTCGCCTGCAGTGGGTTCAGGGGGGGAAGGTCTCTGTCCCCTTGAACAGGGCTCCGCTATGCAGGGCTTCTGGGGCCTCTGGCTAGGCCTTGTCGTCTGCCTCAGTAGCCCGAGCACCGTCTGGCTCCCTGGACTCAACCTTTTGCTATGGGTCAGAGGCCTGGGCTGCCTCATGCAGCACCAGGCTCGGTCCGCTCCCAGACCTCTGTGCAGCACCTCCTACACCAAGCTCCCAGCCTTGTTCTAGGGGTTGAGGACCTGAGATGCCCCACGGGCTCCAAAGATCCTGCTCCATGCACCGGCTTGTGCACTGTGTCTCTGGCTGCACACCAGAGGTTGCAGACCCGAGCTGCCTCACGCAGCTCCCAGGGTCTGGACGCCATGCTGCACACTAAGAGCCTCACCACTGGAGCTGTCCGCCTTTCCCCGCTGATGGAAGTCATCAGGGGCACTTCTGGGCTACTGCTTCTCCCTGCTGAGCAGCTCTCCTCAGCTCTTCTAAGCCCCACTCTCCTCTCTTCCGATGTGTTCCCCTCCTGCTGGGCACGCAGCTCCTTTTATATGCCCCAGGGCTCCGCCCCCGAAGTCTTCCAGACCTGAGTGTTGCAGTCTTCAATTAGGTCCAAGCTTGGGGGGAACTCCTCTCCCCCTCCCCTCAGGAAAGAGGTGTGACTTAACTCCTCTTGCTGCCTCCTGATTGGTGGATGGGCTCCACCAATCAAAACAGCAAGATTTCAAGCCTGGGACTCAACCCAAGCTCCAAAAGGCAAGCCTGCTACAATCTGAATAAGCAAAGTGCCCTGAAAGAAGAGATTTGAATGACTCTGGGCTGGTGAGGAAGACCCCTGGCCTACGTACCAATCCAACCCCAATCCACAGAGACCAGCGGCTGTGCAATGAGTTACAACGGCATCCTTTGCTGTCATTCCAGGAAAGAGGCCAAAGGGCTATCAAATTCAGACCTGAAGTCCTTTCTTCAGCTCCTAGCAGTCCTTGATCATGGGCCCATTGGCATTCAGCACATGCTGAAGTGTGGGGCTAAGAAAGGGTGGCTTGCCAAGAGCCCTACTGCAATAACTTCAGGCCACAACAGCCAGTAGCAAAGCTCATCTGATTTCGGTGTTGTCAGGAGAAAGGCGTACAGACTTCTGAGGCAATCTCCATTTCATGCTTCCACTCAGCAGCAAGAGGTGGTTTATTCTGTGACTGACGGTCACTTTGGTAATGTAATTTGAAATGAAGGACTCTACTTTGAAAGAGATAATAAATGTCAGCAACTGTGTCCCTACTTTCTTGGCATTCATTTACAGCTGGAAGTCAGGGTTTGGGCTACACTGATGACCAAGTGACTTTCAGGACTCCTGCCAGTGATGCCTCCAAGCCTCTGCAGAACCAACAGTAGCAGCATGGACACTAAACCACAGATAAGTTACAGAGAGGCCCTAAATGAAGATGTAAATAAGAGCCTAGGATTATCCTTTTTGCTCTGGCCGAGTTGCTTGTGCCATTATTGCATAGAGAAGGGGAGATGCTCCGTATGCGAGTTTGAGGCATGCCAAAATGGCACAAGGGAAATTAAAATGTATTTGGCACAAGCGAGAAACTCAAGCCTGGGTTTTCCTTAGTGACCATCTGAATAACTGTCAGGCTCAACAAGGAATCCTCTGGTCCCTGGAAATTATTCATTATTTAGAGTCCTTCATTTGCAGCTATCCCAGGAAAAAACCTAGCGTGACATGTCCAGCCAGTAGTACATTATCAGGCTTGTAGTTATTTTCCAAACCACAACAGAATTAGAAACAAACAAAAAACGACCGCCGTGCAAATTTAAGTAAATATTCTTGGCCATTTAGTTGCATTATACAACAAGAGGAAATTAATCTCTGTTATATACTACCCAGACATCTGCAGACCAACGTTTTGGAAACAGAAGTCAAATACTACACCTCCCCCAGGTCTTTTAAATTAAGCCCAAAGTTTCATGTAATAATGGTTTTTATTTTTCCAGTAACCAGTTCTCCTGGAAAAAATAGTCCAGGTAATAAGCCTGGTTAAAAAGTACTAGGGACTAAAATTTCAGCAATTAGTCCAGAATGCAGTCAATACAACCAATATAGAATAATGGATTTGGATTTGCAGGTTTTCAAGCTGTCTGCAGGGAAACATTTAGAGTACTTCAGTTATATCGTTAAGCTACAAATAAAAAGAACCTCAAAATTGAAGAGCATGTCATGGCTGAGTTAAAATTATCCCTTTGGTCACACTGGTACAGTCCCATCGGAGCTACCAAGGCTTCACTGGTGCAACTGAAAAGGAGAATACCAACTTTTATTCCCTGCTGAATGTCAGAGTTGTCAAGGGCCCCCCAAAAATGCCAATATTAAATAAATAAATAAAAACTCAAAACAAAGAAGTTTTGCAAAAAGAAGCAAAAATAAAATGGAGGCCAAATTAATCCTCTGACTTAATACCTAGCACCATACACACACCCATCATTAATAGAACAAGTGTGAAGATCGTGGAAGTTCTCCTCTGGTTCCTGCTGGATCATTGAACGCAGCTCCTCACTCAGCATGCTGCCTTTTTGAGGCTCGACTCTGAAGCACCTTACTCTCCAGAGGCAGGCCAGGTTCTCTGGGGAGATGTGATAGCTTCTATTGGACTAACTGAGTAGTTGGAAAAAAGTTCTTTGCAGGCTTTTGGACGCAATCACTCTTCTCCTGATGCATTGTGCAGGGAGCTGAAGCAACTCACTTGGGGCTGCAGATCCCTCTGTGGGGACAGACATCTAAAAGTAAAATGCTGACGCTCAATCCTTTTGTGGAACTGTGCCTTAGTCCCCAGTCTATAAAATGAGTCTATACCACAGGAGTAATTTAAGGATGCCTTCATTAGGGACTAAAAGATACTTTGCAGCTACAGTACTGGAGGCCATAAAGAGAGATACAGTACCAAAGTCATTGGCAGGGAGTTGAAAATAAACTGTTCTTTTTGCTTCAGTTACTGGAGGGAAGGGACAGGGAAACACTTTACCCACTTAAAGTTTAATTATTAGACTGTATCCTTAATGCACAGTACCAAACTACTTTCCTTTTATAACTAATCAATACAGCATTTTGATCAAGAGGCCAGCTAATTCAGCCCTAGGTATTTTTCTATTAGTTTCTTGTAAAATTTGATGGAAGTGTAGGCTCTTCTTTGATGTGATGACTTGTGTTTGCATGTCCAGGCCTTTCATGCCCCCCTTACCCATATGAGTAAAGGGATGATGATAATGTTCAGATAACTTTATTGAATGGGACACAATCTAGTACTATAAACTCACATGTGTAAGGGAACATGAAAGGCCTGAACATACAAACACAAATTGTTGCATTGATTTCAAACAGGGTAGGTTAGCTGGTCTGTACAAAAGAGTTGATCAGAATAGCTATTCCAATTTAACTATGAAGGCAATCAGAAGTCAGCGCGAAGCAGTGCCTTATAGGACAACTAAATTTAAGGAAGCATAAGTTTTTGCAAGCAACATTACTTCAGATTCATAGCATCTGACAAACAAGCTGTTGCTTATGATAGCTTATGCCTCCCTGATTTAGCTAGAGTGCCACTCTGTCTTATCATCTGCCCAACTTCAGACTAACACAACTAACTCCCTCTCTGGAAGGCAGTATTTCCCCCTCTCTTCCCATGACACAGACACAGCTTATACAAGCAGAAACATTTTCTTGCTTGTGTAAATCCTTTACCAGGTCCCTGAACAAAGCAAGCTATAGCTCCAAAAGCACTTTGCTACTTGTGTAAATGAGTCACCTCTCCAAACCCTGCTACAGCAAGACTCTAACGTAGACCTCACCGATGTGTTTTCAGCAACTTCACCCAGTGTGTTTTCAGCAACTTCACCCAGTGTATTTTCAGCAACTTCACTGCTTCCCTTTTGTTCTCTGAATTACACAGGCAAGAATGACAACATTGTAGCTGATGCTATGTTCGTGAAAGGGTCTGACGTTTTCTAAGTTAATTTACTGCAAGAGAGCATCTCCACTGAAGGAACGTGGCTCACACCAGAGACCGTCTTTTTTCGTTCAGGAAATGACTTAAGCTCAAGTTATTCCCAAGCAATGCAGTCAACTAATTAACAGTCTGAAACACAACACACTCACAATAGCTCTGTAATATATTTTCACATTCTTTTACCTCTTTCAGCTTTCTTCTGTTGTCTTCCAAAAAGCCGAGGGATTGTATTCACCGGGGGTATTTCTAAAGAAGTCACTAGAAACTGAGCCAAGTGAACAGGGAAGTTACACAGATACCATTTTATATTTTCTCAAAATTAACATTAAATAATTTAATAAAAATACTTCAAAATTAAGATAAATTATGCGCTGAAGATTATTTAACTAGCTTTGTGACAAGCTGACGGATGCCAGAATTTCGCTTTGATGTTAGCCTTATGTTTATATGTCTTTGCATGACTGATAGCTCATTGGTGAAGAGTCCAATTCTGAGAGGCAAAAAGAGCTTCTTGCAAATTGCTAAATATCCTCTGATTCTCCCTGAAGTCACTTGATTTTGCACTCATACAATACGCTGCAGTACATTCATTCAAAAGTTAGTCTGTCGTGGTATGTCTACTATGTCCATTTGTAATGGAGTGGAATGATCCAAGTGATGGGCTTGATTTAAATATACTGAGTAAGTCTTACAGACAGCTCATGCCAGCTGCTTTTTGCAGCTTCTCTGCTCATTCTTATTCAAAAAAGGGGGAAAATGTAAAGGAGTGCAATGTTCCACCGCTACAATATAAAGGAGAATTATTTAGAAGGCAAGTGTACAAAAGCAGTGTGCTCTGTAGTCCAAGTGCCTTGAAACTTGCTGCTGAGAAAAGTCAGACAGCATTAAGAAATGCAGTCATCCAAAAAAGATTCAGTGAAAAGCTGCCAAAATCAATGAGTTCCACCTGCTTTCCACCCAAAACCATACACTTGAATCATCTTTGGAAATTCAGTAATGCTGTAGCTTTCTACACCTCACCCACATTTCAGCTTTAGGGTCCAAAATTACCTCCGCTAGCAAAACCCCTATTGATTGCCATGAGTGCAGGGCTACATCTTAGAGAAGGTGTATTGTCCCTGCTTGGAGGTTTCACAGGGGTAGAGAGTGAACCATTTTCAATATGATTGAATTAAAGCTTTCTTTATTATTCTTTGTTTTTTGGCATATGTTTTCAGATTTGAAGTTCTGTCTTTAGATTGGCCAACATTACAGTAACATATATTGAGCATCTCAAGGTCTGTAAGATTTTTAACCTCACCGTTTCACTTTGAAGTATGACAGTGTTATTATCTCCATTTAACACCTAGGAAAACTAAGCCCCAGAGAAGCTAAAACTATGCGCCCATGAAGTCTGTGGCAAAGCAAGGCACTAAGTAACACACTATCCACTGTGATAACAATAGGTTCACTTCAATGACTGAAGAAATGACAAGAAGAAACAAATCAATGAAGACTTAACAACATAGCTACCTCATTAGCTTCCTTTCCAGGGCATCCAGCAGTCATTCGATGCTATACTTTTACCTGGAAACTGGGATAAAGGAGAGGATATATATTTTTTTAGTATATGAACAGAACATCAGGGTGAAAACACTTAGTGCAGTCCAAACACTGCTTCACGTATGTTCAGGGCTTATCCCTCCAAATTCTAAGGGCTTGATTTTGACAGACCATGAGGAAATCCTACTGGTTTAAACTGGAGGTGTTTGTCATCTAGCTAGATTATGTAAGGGGGGAGGCAGAAATTGGAACACAATCTTGCACCTCCGTGACCCCCAAGCTAAACTCCATACTGCTGAGGAATCCTGATCAGCTCAATAAGGTCTACAGGAGTCATTGTCTTGTAATCCATTAGACCAGGGGCCGGCAATTATTTTGGGCGGAGGGCCACTCACAGAGTTTTGGCAAGCCATCGAGGGCCGCATGACAGGCAGCCAGGGGCAGATAAATATTAATTTTCTACGTTTTTAGGGGCCCCGTGGGCTAGATAGAATGGCCTGGCAGGCCGCATTCGGCCCGCGGGCTGCATTTTGCCCACCCCTGCATTAGACTGTAGCCACATTTCATTCTGGTTTAGGCTTTCAAGCAGTATCAATTAACCTAAAGGAACTATGCTGCTGTTAGTTAGTTAGTTATGCCCCATTATTGCTAGGAGAGGAAAGCAAGACACTCCCCCATAAGCCAGCTGCATTCATAAGGAGAAAAAAAATCCTTCTTGACCCTTATAGGAAACCAGCAATAGTCCAGAAGCATAGGATTTAGGCACCCACCACACTACAAGAGATACCGTCAGACCCTAATTTACAGATTGCAAATGCATCATTCCATATATTTTAGATAGGCAGATGTCTTAAAGACTTGGGCCTGATAGATTCACCCGGTCATACAGAACAGGAAACCAGACCCAGGCCTTTCAATTCCTGGGGCCAGCTTCCTAACCACAAGGCCACCATTTGCTTCAGGGGTTCAGTGACACCACAAAATGTTTGCAAAACATTATCAGCCTTTTCAGTATTTCCCCATTTCAGATTGTAACAGGTAGGCAACAAGAGGAGGTTCAATGAGTCACACTTCGTGTACAAGGATTGTTATGTATGCAGCACCAGAGATTTCCTAAGCAACAACCTGCAAACAAATAACAAGACAAGCTCCTTGTCTTAAGGAGGTGGCAGTTTAACTAAAAATTATGCAGATAGGAGATTGGGGGGGAAGGGGAGGGGGAATGTGACAAGTAAAGCAAAGAGCAGAGAGAACAGCAGTGCTTAGCCACACACCCCATGGTTCCTCACTTTGCGGCCTTTTTAGGGATGCATTTTCATTTCTTCGACCTTCAAGTCATGGGGATGCAAGAAGTTAATGAACCTTGTAAGAGAAAGGAGTCTTCAGAATAGATGGGGGGCACGGGGAGAGAGGGTTGTTCTTAACCTGTGCTAAGAGCACTGCAGAAGAGTTTTGTGGAGCAGCATCTGGCTCATCCACCCCTCAGCTATTATCAAGAATTACATTCAAGTGACTGGTGAGAGAATAAAAATTAGCACGAGTGCCTTGGCAGCCCTGTCATTCCTCCAGTAAAAGCTTAGAGCTAAACACTTTTATTTAGTTCAAAGAGAACTTCTGCAATCTGTCCCCTTACTTAGATGCCAACCAAATGTATCAGGTGCCTCCTTCACAAGAGACAAAGGGGCCGCCACCAGACAGCAGAGCAGATTATCCCAATCAGGCTCAGAAAATGAGACATAATGAAATAATAGAAATCTGCCAATCCAGTAAGGATTGGCAGATTTCAGGAGCGCTCTTCCTGAAAGAGTGCTCTTTACAACAATTGTTCACAGGATCAGGCTCCTGGAGGCAAGGGTGGATTTGCATTCATTCAAATTTTTCATGTAGTCCCTAATGTTATCAAGGCTCATTTTTCCTAGGTCTTAATTCATTTCCAGCCAGCCAAACGTACTTCATTTCCCTGATGAAAAGACAACGACAGATTTAATAAAAGGAACTAAGCCTGGGATTTCAACCTGGGTGTCTCATGACATTCATCCTTCTTCTGCCCACAGTCTGCCTTCTATTCCCAATGATGTAGTTGAGAAAGTGTCATTTATCATAGAAAGATAGGAGTGATCATTTAGTGCAATTCTCTGCTTAAGGGATCATCCATGTCAAGCAATCCCAGCTAAGTATTTATCTAATCTGTATAACCTCCGTTGTCTTTAACAGCCCTCTCTGTATCTGAAGACAGTGAGGTGGCAGCCTCAATGATAAAGCTTGCTCCTTCTTTTCACTACCTTGAGCCACTTTAACTAGTAGCAGTTACCTCTGCCCTTGACTTCCCTGAAAGCTGCTATGTACTCCTTGAGTCTTGTTTGGCTGCCTCTATCCCATTTAAGCTTCTTTTTAATAACACTGTTTTTATCCTAGTTGTAGGAAGTGGGAATGTTGCTATCGACTTTCCCCAAGTGGAGGATAAATACGCTTCAGACAATGATAAGAGCCCTCTGGACTTCCACAGAACCCAAGACTTTATCCCTGCAACCTGAAGCTGAAAGTTTTGCCATTGATGTCAGTGGAGGCAGTCTCAGACCCACAAGGTATAATGTTTAAAAGCTTTAACATTAAATGTATTATTCTGTATATTCCAATTATTTGTTTTTATGCAAAACAAACAAGCTAGAAATTAACTGAAACTAACTGTCTGGTCAATACCTGCAAAAGAAGCCATTGGTCTAACAAGCATGTAAAAGTAATTTACTGCCTAATAAAGGAGCTCACATAATAATCAGCAGGATGTGAACAAACATTTTTGATTTAACTCAGTGCACACATCAATGCATTTTGAATCAACAACAATTTCCTTGAACGCAGCCCAGAATTGAAATGATTTAATCTATATTTAACAAGGGGCTGTTCTCTTTCGCAGTCGAAATGGAATAACATATTCAAACCATTAACAAATTAATAGTAAACACACTGCAAATCCAAAGGTGTTTCTTAGGACAAAGATAGTACCAGAAGTATATCAAGAAATTGGCTAAATGACTATCATTCAGTTTGTTGACAAACATGCTTTCCATTGGCAATTCATAAAAGTAGGGGTTTAATAAGAGCTTTTGTACTATGACCTCAGTTCAAACACATTTGACAGCTGTGTAGATGGAAATAAACATCTGTACATTTTTTATTTGCTTGGCTTTGTTTGGAGGGCTCTATTACAAATGATGTAGCTTCCTATTCTAACCCTTACCTTTGCCTCCAGTGCAATAACGACATATTTTATATTTTTTCTAACCACAAGTTTTTGCAGTAGATCCAGTAACTCTAGCAATGATAATGCACTTTGTTGTGCGTCACCATGGTAATGCTTGGAAAAATAGCTTTGATTTGGGGGTCAAGAAAGACTATGCCTTTTAAAAATAGACAATGCCTACATTTCTTGATTTAAACGTGAAGCTACAATGCTTTCATTCAGTTGAATTTATGCAAAAGGCAGTGTTCTGGACAGAATTTTTGAACGATAGACCTCTGACAACTCTCCAAAGTTTCACACAGACCATTATGTGTCCTCATCAACCTTGTAATTGAAAACACTATAAACGTGCACAGGTTCCAGCACTATCTGTGACCTACGTGACCCACCAGTGATCTGCTTACCACATTAGGGAGCCATTCTTCTAGAAGAGTTTTGGATTGGCATGTCTGAATCCTGGAGGCATTTTATAAGTTGGTGGACTACTTCACTGGTGTATTGGTGTGGGGAGAAAGATACAGTTGCACAAGAATTTAGATACCTGGAGATTTGAGCTGACCTCCTTAGAAAAGCAGTAATTACACTATTACTTTGCACTTCTTTGTTATCCCTCACATAAGGATTTAAAATTGCTTTATGTGTGTCTTTACTTACAGCATCTCAGTGTGTATGATTTTTTAAGCTCATATTAGAGCTAGGTACACAGACTCACTCTGACATGAAGTAAAGCAAAGTAGTAGCATATCAGCAGAGGAGTGCTAGCTTTCCTAACTTAATCCCATAAACTCAATGCAAGGAACAATTGTTCCTCAGACCCACTGCAATCTTGACCATCCTGAAAGAATATCCATAATCCTACATGCATACAATTAGATCTGCACAGCATTTGGATATCCAGTTCAGGATGCTGTGCTTCAAAATTGATCCTCACATCAGAATGGCGATATCTCTATTCTAAGCAAGACATTGTAAGATATACAATAAACCTGAAAGACAGCAAGAACATGAAGCAAACAGCAAGGGAGTTGCAGCTATACAAGGAGATGCTCCGACACCATTCTCATTAGTGACCTCTCAGCAGAAACCAAGCCCAAATAATATGGTGCCACATATAGCTCCTGAAGAACACTACAAAGGGTCTTTCTATGCAGCTCCTCCTCCTCAAACCCTCCAGCTTCGATGTCTCCATAGGCCCCAACCCCAAAAAGTGCTCCAAATAGGTGGCGTAGCCAGCGAGCTCAAAGGGCTCCATATGAACACAGGGATCCACCCATCATAGAACCACTTCCATGGGGGCCTACAGAGATTATTAATAAGAATCTCAATCCCAATAAAAATCAATGGGAGTAAAAAGAAAAATTCTTGCCCCCTCCATCCCAATTAAGACGTCCAAGGCATTCAATCATGCAGTACTTATTCAGAAAACATTTAACTTCAAGGGCAATACTATTTGCATTTAAACTACAAAACTGAACCACAAGTAAGTGGTAGGAGAGGTAGGTAAAGACGCTTTCCCTAGCTATCATTAACTCTTACAAGTTAATGATAGACCACAGTTTATTTTAGAGTCACCTTAGGAATAATTCTCCTTCAGGAGATGAGAAAATTCTCTTTGTTGACACAGAAAGTGGGACAAGACAAAAAAACCCCAACACAATCAAATAGTAAAAGGCAAGGTGCAAATATTATTTACAGAGGTCAACTCAAATATTCCTTGAGTTAAATGTGCTTCAAATCAAGCAGGTCATCTGTATAGGATTAATTTGCAACTGAATGAAACAGAGAAAACTGCAGAGCCAACAGGCCACGAGGTTAAGTTTTCAAACCAACAGTCGCTTTTTGCAAGTATTATTTTGGCCATAACAAACCGTGAACACAACCAGAGGTCTCCAACTACAGGTTGAGGTGATCCAAACTACGAACTCTGACTCGGTATTTAAGTTGTGATTCCGTTTTTGGCAGGATCTTTTTCATAGGGTTGTCTTATACCATAGGGTATTCGCACATTAGGGTAATGGACTACAAATCAGAGGACCTGTATTTGTTCCCAGCTTTGCCACTGATTTGCTGCAATAAACTTGCACACATCACTTTACCACCACCTGTGACTTAGTTTCTCCATCTAAAGAAAAGGGGAAATGATTTTTCTCAAATTACAGAAATTACAAATGATTTCTGCAAACTACTTTGAGACTTACCCAGGGGAAAAAAAAAAAAAAGCTGTATGTAATGTTATTATTTCATGTGCAAATGATGCTCATTTTGGGTGCAAAAGCCATCTTCTTTGCTTGGAAAAATGCTGCTCTCCCCTCCATCCCCCTCCCTGCTTAATTTTTTACTTGAAAACTTTGATGTTATGCAAGGTTTTCTATGAAAACGGATACAATTAAACGCATAATCAATTAGGGAAACTTTCGGTTTAGAGTAGCTTTGCGTTTTCTGTTACCAGACATCTCTTGGTAAGACTCCAGTGTGCTTCTCCACCTGGTGGTTAGACAGGAAAATGACTAGCAGCATTGCTCCCTGTAGTGCAGTACAGGCTGATATTTTATTTTCTTTTTAATTTTTGTGATATTCCAGACAATAATAATGACAAAAAGCCAGTACTAGCAGAGTTGGTTACTAGGTTGCCTGGCACATTACTGAGGGAGGAGGAAGAAGAAGAAGTAGAAAGATGGAGGAGGGAGGAAGGACACATGCATGCACACACCCACCCACCCACCTACCCACCACATTAATTTATGACTAATCATGTAGCTTGCACCCTTCCCACCTCAAGGTAACAATTTAGTCTGGCTGCCAAAACAACCACGCAATTAGTCAGTAATATACCATGTCATTACAGAATTACATTGTTATTTGTACTATGCAAAATGCTGTGACATTTGATACGTTTTTATGGCTAACATGCCATGGAATAACTCTTGGAGAAAAGTTGATGCTATGCAATTTTGAAGAACGTCACTAATTTAATGGCTTTATTCAGATCAACTTGGTTCATGTATTACACCCTAGGCTCTGTTTCTTCTTCTGGAGAGTCACAAGCCTTTTGCAAATGGGCTTGATCGTGTATTCTTCATCCTTCTAAGCAGTCTGGGTCTCATCACAGTGCACACATACAGACCTCTTCCTTGGGCTTGGCAGTTCCATGAGACATACAGAATAACCCCAGAAATGAAATATTCAGACATCCCATGCCCCTACCTGCTCATAGAGCTTCCCAGAGAGTTACGAGACTGAAGGGCTCTGGCTTCACAGTTAGAGGGACAACATGGCAGGAAAGCAAAGACAATATACTTAGTATAACAAAAAGCACCGCTAGGAAGAAATTATGTGTAAAGTCACCAGAGAGCTACAAATCTTTGCAAAATATCAAGCAGTGCAGAGATGTACCTCTGCATATCCCAATCTCACCCAGTCTTCGCGTGTCAGCATTTCAGGTTAGCTTCTTGCCTCCTCTCCTTCCACTGCTGTCTTTTACCCCAGGGGTGACAGATTGGCCCATTGCTACAGAAAGAACCACTCCTCAAGTATTCTGTGACCCTTTACGTGATGTTCCAGGCAGAGAAACTCTAGCCCATCTCCTTGATGAGCTTTCTGTTCCCTGTGAATGGGCCAATTGTTGAGGAACAGTCAATGGCACCAGATTGCTGGAGAACAACTTCTCAGTCATAGTGATTCAACCATGTTTTGAGCACCCTGCTGAATTTGGGTCTAGAATCCAATATAAATCACACTTACATTACCAATGTCGGGTTGGTTTTCCAATACATGGTATACCGTGGTAGTCAGCAAACCAAATGGAAGACAGGGCCCAAAGTGGAAGCCATAATTTGATATGGAAATATTCCACTAGGTTACAGTACCCGTGCATATTCTTGTGTGTCACATTTGTCCAACAATGAAAGGTTACTTAAAAAACAGTGGCATACAGGTAAGGCAGTGGACTTGATTCTCGTCTTTCTTCATTTTTATATCAACTGAACACCACTGCAAAGGAGGTAATCCTGATTTACAGAAGCATGAAAGGAATACGGTCCTTTACAAAGGATGAATAACGAAGGTAAAACAGAAGGCCAAATTCAATACTACTGAAGATCGAGGTAAACCTAGAGTGAAAGTAAACCAGATCCAGAAGTTATAAGCTATATATAAACACACACAGAGAAAAAGAATACATTAAAAATTAATGAAGTGTGGTTGTTGACTCTTTCTTAAGCATTTAAAAAGTTTCTTATGGTCTGTTCATTCATCAATACAATGAATTCTTAACACTGCTACTTTAACAACAATGTGATACCAAAGGCTCAGAAACACAAGCCTCTCTGTAAGAGCCCTTCTCAGGCAAATCTCCCACCCACCTGCACATCAAATATTGTATTCTATTATTGATAGTGTCCGCATGTGAGGAGATCATTTATTTATTAATAATCTTCAAGATGGTGTCATCTTCATGGAGAGCTTAGGGCCTGACAGAGTTCTCCTAAGAAGAGGACTGCTTGCTCAGGTCCTGAACTGGTTCCTCTTTCAAGTCAGCTTAGAAGTGCAGAATACCAAACCATTAAGTACTGCTTCACTTTGCAGATCTCATTATAAATGAATGGATTTGTCTGATGAAAAATAAAGGTTGACACTGCTGTTAAATAAAACATCCCTGTCTAGAACAAAAAAGGGAAAGTAAGAAAGCCTTACTAAGAAATCCTTGGAACTAATTTCCCGGGTCACAAACCATTAAAAAATGACAGTTATTTCAAAATTAAACTGATTATAGAACTACCAATCTATAGCTTTTACTTCTTGCTGTCCAAGATGCCAAGCTCTTCAGGATGTGTTTAATTTTAAAACCGGATACAGATTTTGAATCATAAATTCCAATGAATCCTTCTAAAGATAACTCAGAAATACCAGCCGCTTTTCACATTTCTGTCTATTCAACATACCTTCTGTTTCATCATTTGTATCAGAAGACACATAAAACAGAATTTTTAACATGAATTATAAAATCCTCAGCCATCAGTTCACTCTAGCTGAGAATCCGATTTTAAGCGCCTCTAAAAAGTCCAAATGATTCCATACTCTGCTATGGCAAGACTAATATTCTTCTTCATTTTTTGCTTTTTGTGGGAGAGAAGGGAAGATAGGGAACCTCTTACAAAAATTAATGGGCAAGATGTACTAGTCCAGCCAGGCACCAGACATGCCAACTTATTTCATCTGCTCAAGGAAGGCGGGTTTCCATATGCTTTGGGCATAGCAGCACCCCCCCCAAAAAAAAATCACTGGAGTTCACTACCAGCAAATCTGGCCCAATATTTTCATAGGGTAAATTCTATGCAAAGTTTCTCAACACATGAATGTGTTTGGGCTTATACAAACCACGAAACTGCAAGAATTGAAGGACCCTTTAAAGGTTCACGCCATCTACTTTGCAAAATTTTCTTAGCAACATGGTTTATGGAAAAGGCAAGCTGTTGCACACTGCAGATTGCTGTCTCAGCATCTCCTTCCTGCTATTGCAGAAACTTCTGGAAAAGACTTCGATATTCCTCTTGCAAGAAAGCAGCAAAATGGAAACAAAGATGTCATCTCCAAAGGATGCCTCTCAGGTACCATGTCTATGTATGTTATCATGCCTCTGATGTCTCCAGTATGCTGTGCAGAAGTGTGGGGTTTGGGTTTTTTTTAAGAAAGTGTAAAGGTCTTTGTAAGTCTCACTGGCTGCATCTACATGAGATGCTGACTGCAAAGTTGTTACTGTGCAGTTACTTAGTCCTTGAATAACCAAGAACTAAATGGCTATGCAGTAACTGGCATTACTGCTCAGTAGCATCCCCGCATGACTTCCGGGTGATGAGGACTGTGCAGTAGCCCCTTAGTACTGTGCAGCAGTATCACGTCGTGGCTCATGCCCCGTGACACTACTGCACAGTAGTAACAAGCTACTTCACAATAAGTGTCTCATGTAGACACGACCACTGTGATTGTGAATAGATCTCTCTCCCATGAGATAGAACTGGACACACTTCCCCCTTTTGTACACTACCTTGCACAGTTGGGTCTTGGTCCACAGCTGAAGATCCTACGTGCTCCTGCAGTACAAATGAACATCAGCAACAATTCTCATTTTACAGACTAGGAACTGAGACAAGAGAAATTAAAGCCAAAATTTGCCAAACCAGACTCCAATTTTGGTGTCCTTCCTGAGGTGCCTTCAGGCTATGGTCCCCACACCAGTTTTGCAGTGATGCAAAAGGTGATTTGAGCTGCAAAAGGAGCAAGAAAGGTACAGAAGGAAGGAGTTTCTATAAGGAGAAGGGAATGGATGTTGACCTTTCAATTCAGGTACAACAGGGATTACCTGGTCTGTTGCTTGGCTTGTCATGCTCAGTTTTTGAAGTGTAGCTGTGTTTTCTGACTGTGCTTTTCTATGTTACAAGATACTGCCAATAATCTAAAGCTCACGTAGCTGTGCATGGCCCTTCGGATCCATACAACCAACAACCACCCACCAGATTGTCCTACTTAACATCCATCTACAAAGTACATTACTTGTTCTGGTGCTATGCTGATGCCACCACAGAAAAATCCACTAGGAAATTAATCTTTTCATCTTCAGACCAGGGTTCTTAGAGCATATGCTAAGTTACCTCTATGGCCACACAGCAAGAGGTCAAAATTCACTCAAGCTTAACAGCCCACAACTAAATATGATTAAGGCACATCAGTCCCTAGAGCCAACACTACATAAAGGATTGACATGTCTAGTATCACATACAGCAGCCATCAGCTCAAAGGAGTAAGAACCTATCTACAGCTGGGTCAACAATGTCGGTGCAAGCTCAGAGTGAAGGTTAGATTTGGGCCGCTACAGTAAGATTCCTTAACTGTTCAGCTATCATGCCCCAAATGCTAAAAAAGAGGACAAAATGCTGAATGTCCACAAATGAAACAAGAGTCCTGTGGAAAAAATACCACGTGATCATGTAATTAAAGACAGGACCCACATGCACACAAACATGTGCAAACTAAAGGGTACATGTGCAAACCTAATTCTGGAATATCCCAAGGGATACATTTTCAAACTTGTTTTTCTTTTTTCAGGAGGGGGGGAGGCAGAGTAAAATTGTATGTACAGAATTGTACAGCTAGAGCATTCACCATAAGTACACTTTATGAACTAGAACAGCACCATACATGACAGCAACTGTCTCATGACCTTCAGCAAAAAACTCAGAAAAGTTTTTCTTCTGTGCAACACATTTTAAATTCTATTTTGACAGAATCCCAACAGCAAAGACTCCAGCCTGCAAAGGAAGTTTTAAATTGAACCTTACATTTCTTACTTAACTGCAAGTAATATGTGCGATGTTCCTTTTTTAATTATTAAAAGGACTTTTTTCATAACAGTGAATAACAGCATTTTGCTTCACTTGGGAGCATTTTTAACCATAGCAATATAAGTATATAATATGGGTTCTAATTTGTGAGTGTCTATGGTGATTGTCTCTAAAATGCAATTCAGATGTGAATAATAAATTAAATATGTAGTAGATATTTAAGAAAAAATTACTCCAATTTTTATCTTTAGTTGGTTCCATTTAGAAGATTTCAGGAAGCAATTTTATTCAGTTTTTAAGCTCTAGCATTTCAGAGTAGAGCACCTATTATTATTTCTAGATAGAAAATGTATCTCCAGCTATCATTTTCCATCATCTTAAAGTATTATTACAAGGCATGAATTTATGGCAAATAATTTCAATGTAATCCTTACAGTCCACTAAAGAACATTTTAATGAACTGATTATGGTCCATTAATAGCAGTCTGAGTTTTTGCAAAAATAAGCAAAGTTCTGAGATTTTCCAAGCACATCCTACAACTCCAATGGACAGTGTAGGGCTCTGTGCATCTTGAGACACGTTCAGTTTACCATAAAAATCATACCTCAAAGCCTCAATCCTGTGACCTGTCCTTAAAAACACTCAACTTCAGTGGAAATGTGGATAGGATGAGGATCAATTTTGATCCCCATGTG
The DNA here is from genome assembly GCF_030867095.1 of Alligator mississippiensis. Taxonomy (NCBI): domain Eukaryota; kingdom Metazoa; phylum Chordata; order Crocodylia; family Alligatoridae; genus Alligator; species Alligator mississippiensis. The sequence continues at coordinate 9,972,002 of NC_081832.1, read as the reverse complement.
GATCAAGATTCTGGAAGAAAATATTATTCACTGCTCCAACAGCCAGCCCTTTGAACTTCAGCACACAGAAGCAAGTCACAGTTAATATAAGCAAAATCAAAATTGTACCTAATCAATGGCTAGATCTATGCAAGTCACATGCAAACAAAAGTGCTCCTTTAAAAAAGACACTTACCCATTGAGAAGCATTCTTTGATGCTTATAGCAAGGATCCTGGTATTTGGGAAACAGCTGTATGGGATGATTGCAGTTCAAGAACCAGTTGCATGTGTGAAATTATTTGTAGGTAGTTCAGGAAATTATCAAGACTCTGGTAACCTGCTAACATTTGGGTCCACACGATCCTGTTGAATGGGCTCTCTCACCATAACCAACTTTCTCAGGAGAACAGGGTATTGATAATCCAGACCAAACAGCATTTGAATATGTTAAGAGTCATTCTCTTCTAAATGAGCTTCAGACTTCAGGGAGTACTATTAGAAAAACAGGCCAAGACTTAATCCAAAAATGTTACTTTGCTGCTCCCAGTGATTTTAATGGGAGTTTTGCCATTAACCACACTGGAAATAGGATTAAGTCCTTTTCAGACTCAGGGTGTTTCTAAAGCTCTTGCTCAAATTAGTTTCCCTGTGTCTACCTTTTGCAGGAAAAGAGCCAGTCCAAGATCTCTCATTAAGAGTAATATTGAAGACAAGGTTTGTTAGCATTGGTAGGGACCACATTTGACGTTCCTTTAGAGCCTCCAGCTTTAGCATGAACTGGTCAAGATGAGTATATGAAAGATAAGGAGAAAAAACACTCTCTTTATGAGTTTCTGCACACCTTGGTTAGAGAGACTGTAAAACACAGGGGTTTCTATCAATCATTCTCCAGTGTTTTACTGTGGAAGGAGTGATATTTCGGAGATAAGGTACCTCAGCCAATACCCACTATGATTAATGAGAGATTTTCCCCTCAGTAGGAGTTGGATCAACTCCTAGATGCTGCTTCAGGAGGGATTTCAGTGTTTTCCCTGTCCAATTCACTGTCCACAGCCAATATAATGAGAAGGAAATGCAGACACAAGACTGTATGTAGAATACAAGTTCCCTCGCTGCGATCGAAACTGAATCTGCACAGCATTAGCATGTTATTACTAAACTTGTAACCCTATTAAGAAGCAGAACTAATCAGGGCTGTGCCTTACTGTATCAAGAGATAAATTGCTTTTTCCCAGCTACTTAGGTTAATGGTATTTAGTTTAAATATCCTAAAAGCGACACGGATTTTTATTTTTCTTCCCATCTTCCCTGAAATATTATTTAATAGACTTGCTAAGTGAATTGTGCTTGCGGCCACATACATGAGATTAAGCACTATGGAGCAACATCTTGAAAACCAAGAGAGGCTACATTGAAAAGCAGAATTCACATGAATTTAAATAAAGACATTTGCATTTGCTGATTGGGAGCAGCATTCCACAGAACTGCTTATTGCAGGAAAGTTTACACCAACAAAAATATATTCCCTGCTAAGTCCTTTAGAATAACATCCACTTTCCTGATGAGCTAAGTGAGAAACAATGCACTTTGGCATATGGTTGCTTTGTCATGTAACACAGCCCGAGGGGCAGTGCTGTCGTGTCAAAGAATAGTGAGACTCACTCTCTACTTGGAAAGTATGTTCAAGAGGTCAGTGCACAAACCCTAGGAAGGTTTCTCCAAGGTGCAGAAATGTCTTAGATATTTCATTTGTGAGTGCACGTTTAGAAGCAGACATCTGGCAGGTTTGTTCACTTGAATGATAACTCTCAAGATACCTGCTCCGTCTTGTCAGCTCGAACATAATCATTTCAAACTTACCAAACAGCACAAGAGCTATTCCAACACAATACCTCTGCAGAAGAGACGTAGCCACTAACCCAGCACTAGGAGAGAATCCCACTGTTTCTCCCAGTGGGGAAAGTATAAGAGCTCCTGCTACACCAGGCAGTAGCCTGAGATTTGTGATGCCCATTCCCAGCAAAAGTTCAGGTGCAGATCAAGAAATCAGTTGCAATTACTCCCTTATTAGGCTCCCGCTTATAGAAGCTTTGTCAGCGGAGACAAAGTTCCCCGCTAACCCCACTGTATATTAGTGGAACCTGTAGCTAAGGAGGAGCTGGTTGCTCTTGAACTCCAATTGCAACCCAAATAAACCACAATTCAAGTTCCTGAAACTGAGGGTAGAGCCTGTCTGGAGTTCATTGGGCTTTTCCCATTTTCTGCTTTCACCCTGCAAAAGGAAAGGCATTATAAATGGGTACTGAAATGCTGGGCATGCCAGGTACCATGAGACGATCTGTATGTCACCTGCCCCATCCAGCTAGGAGATAAAGTAACTAAAGAGAGAAAGTTTACAAAATTCAAGAAAGTGGATATACCAACGTAAACCAGCCACTCTGAGGAGGTGCTTGTACACGTGATGAAAATTGCCCTTTTTCTGTGGCTTACTGGCATCACACTTTACACGTACATGAGTATTTGGTGATTTAAATGAGTTGCATTGTCATAAACCAATCCCCATCCTGATGTAGCTTAGTTTGTGAGGATGCAACTTGGAATGGTGCAGCCATTAATGTGTCACGTGTACATGGTAACTCAGATGCTTCTGCTCTCTTAGTTTCACAGAGACTAAAAATAGGCTGAAAGGGCAAATAAAGCAAAAAATGGCATTGTGCCCACTGGCTAAACACATACGGGGGAAGGGGGGAAACCCAATATAGACATCTGAATACATTACAGAGAGATGTTGCTCTTCCTAGTGTCCTCCTGCCTGTGACCTCTAGTCTTGGTGGGGCTAAGAGTCAAATTTCCACAGCCAATAGTCAGTTTTAGCAGTTGCTTTATTTAAATCCAAATATTAGCATCTCCTGCTTGCTTTGTTCCGCAAAATCCAGAAACCAGGTATAACAAAGAGAACATCTAAATGCTGCTAGTAACATAACTTTGCTGCAAATCAAACAAGATTTAAAGTGGATGGTGATGTCCTACCGTTGGAGTGAGAACTAAGCAGACAAGAGCGGTAGGTGCTTTTACGAGATGTTCTGCTTTACTTTGTGCAGCTTTGCTAACATTTCTTGGCACTGGACTTTCAGGCAGTTCAGCATGCAGTTGTGCATGAAATTTTTGCTTTTATTCTTTTCACAGCTGGGCATACAAATCAATAAGTTGTGTGAACAAAAATATACAAATGCATTTGCCTGATATGAGTGTATCCCTGGGCCAAGCATGAATTAAGAGCACAACTGCCCCCCCTAAGACTGCCAAAAATTTAAGCAGGTTTCTGTGCCTTAATTTCCCAAATATAATTGATCTAGTAACAGCTTCCCAAATTGGAGGTAAGCTTTAGTTAGTGAATAGCTGGGACACTCTGAACCTTGAATTGTGGTTGACAATATTTTATTAGCAATGGCTCAAGTGCTTGTGCAACTATCTTTGATTCCCTAACCATAGAAAAGTAGGATTGGGAGGGCCCTTGGGACGTCTCTAGTTTAACCCGCTGCTCTTCCTAGACAAGGGATGGTCTAACCTAGGGCCATGGGAGGATTTGGCCTGCAACTGGTTAATGTACAGCCCCCTGCTACCAGTGTAGCTGCTGCTCCATCAGCAGTAGCTGCGGTTTGTGGGACGGACAGGAAGGCATGGTAAGAGGCCCAGTCTCTGCCGACATGGCAGCACTAGTGGGAGGTGGGGATGCACAGCTGCAGCAGTGGGGGAATCACCCATGCTGTGGTGGTGCCAGGGGAGGGGGGAGGGAGCTGCACTGCTCACATGACACCCTATCCAGATCATCCTATATAAATCTCTTGGTCATAGTAGACAAATTACAGTCAGCCCTGATACAGCCATAAGACATAACACCCAGACCTGCCACAGGTACAGCAGGGGGACCATGGTGGCCAACATCCTGCTGTTGCAGAGATGCTTAGGAGATCCTAGAAAGAAGGACATACCCCCAGCTACAGAGGAAGGCAAAAACCTCCACAGTCTACACGAATCTGACCATGGGATAAAATTCCTTCCTGACCCCAAATGATGATTGGTCTGACCCTGAGCAGAAGAACAAGACCCCCTACCCAGGAATATCCAAGTTTAAGTCCCATCAGGATCACTGGCACACCCCAGTTAAAATCCCCAGCCTTGCTTGCAGCCAACACCCAATGCTTCTGGGGAAGGCAACCCCCTGCTCCCCGACCCACGTAGCAGCAGGAAAAGAAAAAAATCCTTCCCAGCCCCATGTGGCAACCAGCAAAGCCCAGAAGCATGAGATATAGCTCTAGTAATAAAAAAGGGGAAAACAATAATTAAGAGAGCAAATTGTTTTTAAGAACGGTTTTCCATGAGTGGTCACGGATTTTCTTGGATGCTGCAGGGGGTTCAATCTGGTTTTCCACCCTGGGTCTTAAAGATAGCACAGGAAAGCAGGCAACAGTCCAAAAAAATAGGGTCATGGTTGTTCCCACAACAGGACAAAGCCTGTGGCAATTTAAAGTAACTTTATTTAGTTTTCACTAGTCCACAAAGGATCTGGTTCTGCCATCTCTTTTTCTTAACCAGAAGTAGAGAAGAGACTGGAGAATTACTGAAAGCCTATTTATGCTTCCCTAATGCATTTCTTCTATCATCTGCAGTGTCTCTTCCCTCCTTGCTACAGAGGTGAATGACAAGGTGGCTGCTTAATTCCCATTGAAGTAAAAGCATTTTACAGCACAATGTTCCTGGGCATGTTTTGAACCGAGCAAAGAGCTACAGCAGCTGCACACTAGGCAGGCAGCTCCCTGAAGCCAGCTGAGCTGTAGAAGAGCCAGCAGTGCCATCCATTGACTGTGTGTTGTACGGCATGTGCTCCTAAGTGATGCAGACAAGGAGACATACCTGTTGGGGGGCAGATGCTATTTTCCCCTTATTTTTCTGATTATTGCAGATAACATACCAAAATGAAGAGTCACAGGAGTCGCTTCTAGTAGGATAGAGATCCCTGTACTGCCTGTTCTTAGCCAGCAGCTGTCAGCTGTGTTACAAAGCACTGCTCCCACAGGCAAAACATTGCTATCCTCACATGTTCACTCATGTGACTATTAGAAAGAGTGTTTGTACCAGCTAATTAGTGACACAAAAGGAACATGACAACTAGAGGGTTATCACATGCCTACAGCAAAAGAATGGGCTCCTTATTTTCTCCCTGTTGAGAGATGATAGCACCAAAATGCATAACAGAGCCAGGTACAGTTAACATGGCATTATTAACAACATCCAAACTCTCATTACAATTCCATTGGCAGGGTGTAAATGGTTAATAAGAAGAGAAGATGTTTTAATAAATGATTAATCAATTGTTATAGATCATTAGAGTGTCCATCAGATCAATAGGCTGCTTATAACTACACATAACACTTTCTACCAAATGGGCTTTTACCACATTGCTCCTGTCTGTTATATGCTTATACCAGTTAAATTTTAAAAAGTGACTTTTAAGACCTATTGCAAGTTTGTGTCCATTTCACTTTTGGATGAATAAAAAGATGCAGAAGGCATCAATGCTCAGATCTAAATTAGGGAAGCTCTTCATTCTGCACCTCTTCCTTAAAATTGGTCTGCAAGGCAAAAAATCAGCCGTGGGAACCGTGCTGGCGCAGCTCTGCTGGAGAGGAGACACCCACCGTCCAGAACAAGAGCACAGGGACTCCACACAAGTTCTGACCTCTTGTCGAATTGCAGAGACCTCTGCGCACTTCAGGGGGTAAAATTCTGACCTGGTCTGTGGCAGGGCAAGGCCAGCACCATCAATCTGAGGGGTCCTGCAACAAAGATGATCCAAGAAGGATGTTGAATGCTCTTTTTCACCTATTTTCCAGAATACTCTACCCAGTCTGCTCTACTCAGTGGACTCAAGAAAGGTGCTATGGATGGGCACGGTCTCTGTCCAAGCCTAAGGTGATACAACAGTCCCTACTAGGCCCTTTGTAGACAGCAAGGTACGGCAGCTCTTAAGACGTTCTAAAATATACCAGCACCTGCTTTGGCTGAATTCACCTTCCTCGCATCCCAGCTCTCCTCTCCCGTGGTGAATATAGACTAGGACTGAGCTCTGAGTCAAGACAGTTGGTCCACACTTCACACCCAGTCTGTGCAGCAACAGGCAGAGGTTAAAGACAAAGATTTACAACTCTTTATCATCTGTAGTTCTGTCAACCAAGTCTCGAAAAGGGCTAGATGATGTGCCCTACAAATCTTTATTGCTTTTCCTCAGTTTACAGGCCAGATGTGCTTACAGTGAAGTCCCAGATGGACGTCACGGATTTCAGCTTATCGATGCACTTGAGTTCTTGTTACAAATTCTTTTTCATAGAATTGCATTACCAGGCCCCTCTCTTTGCTAACAGATGTGCAACAGCCTCTTAAATGTTCTCTAAAGCCAGCAGGGTTTCTCCCCCCCATCCTTTCCTTCCTAAGTTTTTTTGAATTACACTGTTTAATGCTGACATTTTAGAACATTTTATAGGAACAATTTCCTCCCAAACTCAATATTTCCTGCAGCTTTTTAAGTAAGTAAAATTATCACAGAGACTGATTCTCTTAAATGTTTCTCTGTAGTTTTCCTGGACCTTTTGAAAGGTCTGACTGTCAGAACTAATTACGGTTCAGACAATTTTTAAAGATGTACATGTTAAGCAAATGGATGAATCACACCTCAGTTACTAACCTTCATTACAGCATTTCTTCATGTATTCATTTGAATGATCCTTCCTCTCTGTTTGGAACTATAAAAAAGGAGGCAAGTCCACACATGCATTTATTTGCTTGTGGAATGGTCTTTTGAAGACGGTAATGGAAACCACATTTTGGAGACATAAAAAGCCATCATGGAGTCAAGGCCCTAAAGGCTGTACCAACCTCCGTTGTTTCCTGTGTTAGACTGGACCAAGGGCTCCCACATGTGGAAATGGGGCGCTGGTATGAAAGACATTGGGCACATCTACACATACAATTAATGTGCAGCAATAAACTCCGGCTCATATCGCACCTGAATTTATTTCTCTGGGGAACCGTGTTTGAATATGTGCCTGGGACCACCGCAGCATTTTGAGCCAGGTTGGAGCCTTTCTAGCTGGCACAGGGCTGGGGGCATCAGCCTGCCAGCCTGAGGCTGCTCTGTCCTGGCTCGTTGTGCTGTGGAGGGGCTGGCTGGGGCACAAAAGGGCTTCAGTGTGGGGCTAGCTGGCAGACAGTCCCTGCAATGAAGCACCCTCATGCCCCAGCCACCCTGGTCAGTGTCTACACATGTGTTGCTGTGGAGTAAAAAACCCCACTGTAGGGTAGTACTTGACTTTACAGCAGAGTTAATTAGTTTACTCCATCCTAATAGCGCTGTACATGTAGATACTGAGCCGTTTACTGCACAGCTAAATATGCAACTCCAGAGTAAATGTCTCATGTAGATGTGCCCATTGAGAACCATGGGCTTTTCTTATTTCTAACTTTCATTCATAAGCCAACAGTAATGGAATCCTATTTTCTACAATTAGCAAGCCTTAAAATCATGCAGGCTGAATGCCCCGTGTTTACTCCTGTGACAAGGAGAGCATAGAAAGTGTTACACAATCGTCGCTTTGCACTCCCTTCCCACAGATGCAAATGACAACACAAGGGGTGAAGCAGGTGACTCGGGTTGCCATTATTCTACAGAGGCAGAAAGGACCACCCTGTCTTGTAGGATTGGTATCTGTGCTACAGCCTCTAGTCAACAGGAGCATCAAATGAAATCAAGTTCTTGTGACTGGTTTTGTAGTGAGCCATTGTATGCTGGTGTGTGTCTCGAACTCCAAAACTATCATTAGCGAACTAGGTCAGTGCTAACAAAAGCTGACAGTGTTTATAAACATGCAGGCAAATTGAGATTTGGTCCTGAAATGTTTGCTAGCTAAGTAGAACACTGTTACTTGTAAGAATATAAATGACACTATCTGGAGATGGAAATTCTTGTAGTTAGTCTAATGTAGGAACAGAACATGAGGATGGAAGTGAGGACTCCTGGTTTTCACGAGCATGCCCAAGTTATTGCCTCCTCCTTGCCTCAGTCTCACCATTTGTAATAACATCTACCACATCTACCTCACAGCAGTTTTGTGACACCTAAATAATATTTGTGAGCTTTTATGGTACCCTCTGATGAAAGGCAATAATAACCATTTTATCATCAATTATTTATATTGAATAGGTAAAATCCTGCACTTGTAAGAGAATAGGAAAAATGTAGGAAGTAGATTTATCGGTCTTAATTTGGGGGCTGATTTCTCAGAATCAAATCCTTTAGAGATAGGATGAAGGTCATGGTAGGATTGTTTCTCGATGGCCTATAACATCATAACTTATGGGGCTATACCCCAAGTGGATATACAAAAGCTGAGAGATATGCTCATCAATCAAGGCATGTACAAAAGAATACAGGTTGGCAGTATTATTTACCTTTGGCACAGTTTTAAATGATATCTTCCGCAGTTGCAATGTCGCCAACTTAAAGCCGTAGGAGCAATGTCCACTGACCTCAGAAAAATGTGAGCTAACACGCTGACTGTTGATAATATTTAGCCACACATGTCAGACACTCTTAACCCACTTCAGGGGGAAGACAGCATGTTTCATACATTTCATAGACATTAGGGTGGAAGGGACCTCAGAAAATCATTGAGTCCAGCCCCCCTGCCCCAGGGGCAGGAAGTCAGCTGGGGTCACAGGATCCCAGCAAGATAAACGTCCAATTGATTCTTTAAGGAGTCCAGAGTAGGTGCTTGCACCACCTCCAGGGGCAGTCTATTCCAGGCCTTGGGGGCTCAGAGAATAAAGAAGTTCTTCCTTATGTCCAGCCTGAAATGATCTTGGTGGAGTTTGAGACCATCTGATCCTTGTCATCCCCTGGGGCACTGTGGTGAACAGGCATTCCCCCAGATCCTGATGCACACCCCTTATATACTTATAGGCAGCCACCAGGTCCCCCCTGTGCCTGCGCTTTTCCAGGCTGAAGAGTCCCATGGCTCTCAGCCTCTCATCGTAAGGCCTGTTTTCCTGCCCTCTGATCATGCGCGTGGCTCTCCTCTGGACTCTCTCAAGCTTCTCCACATCCTTTTTAAATTGTGGAGTCCAGAAGTGGATGCAGTGCTCCAGCTGCGGCCTCACCAAGGCCAAGTACAGCGGGAGGATGACATCTTGGGATTTGCTAGGGAAGCTTCTATGGATTCAAGCTAGAATCCCTTTGCTCACTTTGCCAGCTGCATCATCACATTGGTGGCTCATATTCATCTTGTGGTCAGTCATGACCCCCCCCAAGTCCCTTTCGGCCGTGGTGCTCGGCAAGTGTAGCATTGCCAAGCCTATAAGCATGCCACGGGTTTTTCTTCCCATGGTGGAGTACCTTGCGTTTTTCAGTGTTGAAGGCCATCAGGTTTTCGTCTGCCCATTTTCTGAGCCTGTCACATTGTATGGTGCTGAACAGTTTGACCACAACCTCATTAGGTTGTCACACAGTGGGCATGCCTGCAGTTGCCTAATTAGCTCTGCAGTAAACATCTCAGGATCTGCACATGCAGTGGTATTAGGATGGAGTAAGCTAATTAACTCCACCATAGGTTAGTACTTGTAAACACAAGTACTAAGCTAGAGTAGAGGTTTTTATTCTGCAGCAATACGCATGTTGATGCTGATGGGGCTGACTGGGACACAAGGATGCTTCAGTGCAGGGGCTGCCTGCCACCTAGTCCCACACTGAAATACCGTCATGCCCCAGCCAGCCCCTCCGCAGCACGTTGAGCTGGATCGGAACAGCTCTGGGCTGCAACAGCAATGGATACTCAAAAAGTTTCACGGAGCAGTATTACTTTGCATCACTTTCATGTGTTATACACATGAACCAACAACATCTAAGTTTTGTTGGGTTGAATAACTTCCTCCCTTCAGAAACACTGAATACAGTTGTTCGCTTTTCTCCTGAGTCAAAGATCCAAAGATCATATTTGACTTTTCTGTCTGAAGATGAGATTGAACCAAACAGCAAAATAGGAAGTTGAAATCTTAGCTAAAAGGCCAAATTAGATCTGCATAAAACTTTCTGCAAATCACAGCAAATTAACTTAAGCCACAGGTGGAAAATGGAAACTTCTTCATGGATGTCATGGTGGCTACCAAGAAAGGGCATTAAAACTAACTCTAAGAAGCTGTTCCTGGTGTAGATGACTAGATGCCTCTGTGCATCAAAAAGAGGGATTTAGAGCCACTTACTTCATGGCTGTTGCTTCAAAGTAGCCCATATTAACAGGGACTGAAAGATATCAGTAGGTGGCTCCTTGTTGACTTACACAAAATGAGAAGGAGTTAGGCACATAAGTCTCAAGTCAGGTAAAAGTCTGCTGCTTATGAAAGCTTATGCATCTCTAATTAAATTAGCCTGCCTTCTGTCTTACATGAAATGGGTCTTGATAAAATATCTGGATCATCAAGCAATTCCACAGCTGACAATAATGCTTAATGCACTGGCCAACATTGGAGAAATGAAGATGTGACTGGATGTGGAGCCTAGACTCCCCTCCAGGTTAGAGGTGAGATAGCGTGGGAGGAAATTTGCACTGGCATTGCCTATGCTTGTTCTGCTCTATGGAGAAATAAATCATTTCCTTTGCTGGGGTTGTCAATTCCACACATAGCCAGAGCCCCTAAAAGTGATTCTCACTCACATACACACAAAGTGACTATCTATCATCACACCCTCCAAATGAAAGCACTACTCATCATTAAAGTGCTGCAGGGAATCTTCACACACAAAGGGAACCTAAACCTTCTCCCCTGTCACACCAATAAAGCAGAAAGGAGACAGCAGCAGGGACTAGCTTTCCTCCCCAGTACAAATGACTTCCTACTCAATAAAGCTGACACCTTGTCCCACCCACTTGCATAATTTGCAACTGGTGCAACACACTGGTGCTTTTTTCCTTAGTTTATTTTAACTATCTGGGATCAATGAAGAAACTCTGCTCAAATAGAAATTCAACCCCCTGCAATGGACCAGCAAGAAGGCCCATCTATGCGTCATTCATAGGAGTATTTATGGCCACAGCTTAGCAGAGCTCCTGCTGCTTTGGCACTCTCTAGGCTGCTGTTTTTTCAGGCTCAGTGCGCCAGACCCAGGTGCTCTTAAGCTACCCTTGGACTCTCCGGCAAACTTTCAGAGTACGCACTCATTTCCCCTTCACTGAAATGGACCTTACAGCCCAGCTGCCCTCAGATACCAGACTCTCTGTTGCTTAAGCACAGTGTTTCCCACAGCTCCGATCTTATGGGCATTCTGGGTTTACGGTTCACCCCTCAGCGAAGGCTGGTAATTGGAGAAAACAAGCATATAGAATGGGTTCCTATCTGAAAAGGTTCAGGCGTATACAGATAAAATGATTTTGTCAAATCACCAACACATTTTCTGGTCTATCACTTTGGGCTTCTCTCCAAATCTTTACCGAAATACAAGGCGTTTTAGCTCCCATGCCTGGCTTCTCCAAAGCACAGCGACTCTCCTGCTCAGTTAGTTTTCTATTTCCTCATCTGGTCCCATGGTTAGTTGGGACCCCACTGTGAATCTAAAGTTATTTTCTGTTAAATCTGTTGAGGTCAATGTACACTTTTACTTTGTCTTCACAATATAGTCTGTACCTGCTAGTCTAGCAGCACACTTGTGGCAGGAGTAATTCATTTATTAAGGTCCTGGGACAAACATCCCTGGGTCACTTCTGTTATAGGGATGTTTCTTTCTTGCTTAACCTTTCTGTATCTGTGATTTGCTCCGAACCTTTCCAGGGTCACTAAGTCCAGTCTCCTGCAACTGCAAGCAACCATCCAACACATACCTGCCCAGAATGGTCCACAAGGCCTGTGCTACACATCACCAAGCATCTAATAATACAATAACATCTACAATAATCCACAGGGAGAAAGCAGGGTAGAGGAACCCCCAACCTTAATCCAGCCCCTGTCTTTGCCACTATGATAGCTGGGAAATTGAGTATATTTTACCTAAAAGGTAGGTACCCCCTGTGCTACAGAGGAAGGCAAACAAACACCAAACCAACAGTGCTCCTGACTGAGCGGGGGATTCCTTCTTGACTCCAAAACCCTCCAGCCAGGTACCTGCTTGAGACCAAGAGAAGCAAAAATATTTTTAGGTGCAATTTTTTTCCTATTCTGTTTGAGTATTTTCCATTCTCCAAATCCCTGCTCCTGAAGGCAAATTTGACTGAACTGGATTCCCTGGGTTTCAGCCATCACATCTTCCCAAGCCAAGGTGTTTCCAGTTCCACTTGAATGGAAACCGTCGAGCTGGAATACCCTTCCACTCTTCCTAGTCTGGGAGATATATGATACAGCCCTGACAGCAATTTGTGGATTCCACACACACAGAGCCACTGACTGATGCAGCAGTTCATAACAGCAACCAGAATTCATAAATTGTACACAGCCAGATTTCCCCCATTCGTTACACAGGCCTTGCATCATCTGCTGTACAGAGACAAATTTCACCCTCAGTGAATTGGTGAATATTTCCTTAGCAACGGGCACTGAGTAACTCTCCTAGTATCCTAATTACACCACCCCCACTGCTCTTTTTTCCCCCGCTTTCTTCATAACCTAAGTCATATTGGAACCTGCACACTCTAATGTGAAAAAGAACAGGGTCACTTAACCCTCTTAAAAAATACCCACGCTCCTAATTTGCTATGCTACAGAGACTCTGTCCTGCCTTCTTTTCTGAATGAGGCTCATGATCAGGTCCCAGTTTTCCCCATTATATTCATCACACATGGTTTAACATCTGTAATGGTAATAAAAGATACAGCCTACATCATGCATATGTAATCATATCCCACTTATTTGCAGGAACTATTACTTGTTCATTATAAGGCATTATATGTTGGACTGATCAGATTCTCAATTCCTAAATTATTAGCAAATGAAAAGCTTTATAAAATGTAAAATAAATTTGCTGCCATGCATTTACATGAAATAAAGAAAAAAAAAAAAGACTTCTGGGCTTTCCTCATTCTGAAAGCATCATTATAATTTAACTGGGAACATGGTTAATGATGATTATAGACTATCAAAATAAATGTGGATTAACTATGTATCCATCCTCACAAAATCATTCAAACTGAGGAACAGGTTGAAAATGTTCAAGTTAAAAGATAAGCACTACTTAAAAGAGAAGAAACACTGTGAAACTGAGGAAGACACTGTGTGACAGTTATTTCGAGTTCATTGATCCAAAAAAAGGAGATGAAAACAACTCTTGCTCGGGAAACGAATGAGAAGGCAGTTTGGCATTGTGGCTGAAGAAGTGGCCTGGGACTTACAATGCCTATGTTCTATTTCTGGCACAATCTCTGGTCACGATGGACTTCTCTGTAAAACAGAAATAATGTCCTTGACTCTCTTGGAAAATTATGGAAGAAGAGCCTTATATAACAACTAGGTAATACTATTGTGGTTGTTATTGTTATTAAGGTTCCCAGAAAGAATTTAAAAAACAGATCTTATTAATGTTGCTTGATGAAGCGCTTGATTATAAATGTATTTCTCCAGTACAAAGAGGAAGACTATTTCTAAGTTAAATTAAACAAGAACAATCATATGAAGAAATCTGACCCCGTGGAAATTGAATTTTACCACTGACATAATGAACCCAGAATTTCACATGTGGTTTTCAGTGTATCCAGCTCTCTCTTAATGGCTCCCTTTATTTTTGCTTAAGATAAATAACGATCCCTGATAGTTTAATGACAAAAATCCAAGTAGCCCTCTGTCTGTTCAAAGCTGAAAATTATGGAGGAAAGAATTACAACCCTGAAACAACAATAACCACCGTTTAGAAATCAGAAGCATGTTTATGTTTAAGCCCAGGGAACAAGAAATATGAAAAATGCTAGATAAACTGTGTGTCAAACTACTAAACCAAAGTCTGTGGCCACAGGTACTGAGCACCTCAGTTGTGGGGGTTCTCATCTTGGGATGCCCAGGGGTGGATTTTCAGAACTGTCGAGCACCAAAAACTGTTGTTGACATCAAGGAGTTGTACAAATGCTCTGTATCTCCAACAATCAGGCACCGGGCATCTTAATTTTGGTTTCCTAAATCAGAACTCCCTATTGAATGAGTGTCCTAAATGCTATGTTTCTGAACCACTGCTGAGTTTTTGAGAGAAAGCGGATAGCATTTCAGAAATAAAGGCAAAACTTCTGGTGGGACCAAAGTCACTGGTGCACTCAAGCAAGATCCTGTCACCAGGTGGCATTCACAGACTAACAAGTTACTGTTTTGAACATGAGAAGAGCTATGCTTAATGGGTGCCTCATGTATGAAGACCTAGAGGGATGGAAGATATGAAGGGAAGGCATGTGATTGCCGTATCGTTGGCAATGTTCAGGGTTTATTCTGATCTTCCAATAAAGTCTGGAGTTACAAATCCAGCCTGGGCTGTATTTTGGGCAGCGGATATTTCACTGAATAAAAATTCATTTTGAAAAGATACTTGCACATTATTGTTTTAATTAAGCATGACTGATATTTTTATTACTTTGAACAACATAGCTGGAGCAATGAACTGGGTGCCCTTAACTCCCTGTGACTGAACTTCTTAGTACACTTAACACTGTGTAGGTCAAACCTCTAAGACAGGAACCATCACAAAAATCAGGGACCAATCCTGCACATTCTCCACGCATCTGGCACTCAGTACAAAGTCCCTGCACAGTTTCCACATCTATAAACTATATAATTACAGCTGCATCTACATAAGATGCGCGTTGTGCAGTCATTTAGTACTTGTATAGACAAGTACTAAATGCTGGCACAGCAACACAGTTACTGCACAGTCGTGCTGAGGAATGGCTGTTTTGTGATGCTGACTGCGCAGTAGGGTCGTGCGAAATTTCACCACCAGTTTTGTTTCGACTCTGTTTTGACTCGTTTCAAGGTCAAAACAGCAAAATCGAAATGAAACAGATATAGTTGAAACCGCCTTGAAACAAAATGAGGCAAGTCGAAACATTTCACCGTTTCAATGCTGCTTTGACGTTTCGCCCATAGGCTATAATGGGGAAGGTCAAAACAGCCTATAACTTTGTCATTTCTGGACTAATTTGGATGAAACTTTCAGGAGTAGTAGCCACTTTCGAGGGTATGAAGCCTACCAAGTTTCAAGGAGATAGATGCAGGGAGTTCAGAGAAACATGAAAGCAAAACACATGTCACGTGTATGTGTTAAGCCACAGCAGGGTCAAAACTGCAGGAATGCTAGCCCGTGCTGCGGCCACAAAGCCTGACACGTTTCAAGGAGATCAGTGCAGGGGTTTGGGGGAAACTGTACTTCAAGCTGCAGGCAAGCAAAACTTGTAACATGGTGACACTGTGTGTGTTAAGGCACAGCAGGGTGACAGCTGCTGGGATGGTGGCCCCTGCTGTGGTCACGAAGCCTGCCTGTGTCAAGAAGATCGGTGCAGGGGGGCTCTGGGGCCAGCACCCCTAGCTGCTGACGGACAAAACTCGTGTCATGGGTGCTTGCGTAACTGTGTCTGTCTTGGGGCACAGAAGGGGAAAGTTTTGCTTGTCCACAGCTTGAGGTGCAGTTTCCCCCAAACCCCTGCACTTATCTCCTTGAAACTTGGCAGACTTTGTGGCCTAGCAGTCCTGTAGTTTTGACCCTGCCATGGCTTAACACATACACGTGACATAAGTTTTGCTTCCAAGACTTTGGGGTACAGTTCCTCTGAACCCCCTGCACCTATCTCCTCAAAACTTGGCAAACTTCATGCCCTCAAAAGTGGCTGCCATTCCTGCAAGTTTCATCCAAATCAGGCTAGAAATGACAAAGTTATAGGCTATATAGCTTGTGACTACTGCACAATAACATTATATCATGCTTCCTGCCACGCGAAGCTACTGCGCAGTAGTCAAGAGCTACTGCCACAGCACCACATGTAGACGCAGGTCTGTGATCTCCATATCCCTGCTACATTCCCCAAGACAGCATAAACGTACATAGCATCAGATGTGAGATCTTAACTTTAAAGCCATTTGCTATTCTTTACATTGTCTATGTGACTGCGTTTCTTTGATTTAAAAAAAGGGAACACCTTTATAGGATTGTATACCTTTTTGCCCTCTAGAAAATTCTGTTAATTATATCACCCTAAGGAGATGACATTTGAGCTCATACCAAGCGTGACTCAATCTAGCTGTTAAATTAATATCTATATATCATCTGTATCTACGTATGACCAAATCTGTGCCAGAGGTAGACAACACTCATAGAAATGTCAGTGCAGTAAATAATAGACCTTTTTCAAAAGCATAGCACTTATTTGTTATTATGGAGCACATATAGTATTATTGATGTATCACTCATCACAAAGCACAATCTTCCTATAAAACCCAGAGGAATATTTATTTTTAGAGATGTGTGTAATTAAAAAGAAAAAAAATCGGTCTGAAAAAGGAAAATTAGCCCATTAAAATAGTCCATAAATTCTGTGACTTTTAATTGGAATTTGTGTGTAGATAATTTTAAGGCATTGCCAATATCTTTATCAGCAAAACTATGAATATAAAAATTTAGCTGCAATTATGTAGTGACTACATCAAGTGATCACATATTTGGTATGGATCTAATAACATCTTGGTCTGGTTTGTGTGTTTAGGAGGAAGTTAGAGAGAGACATGATTATAAGGGATATGTGTGGAAAAGCCAACATTCATAACATCAAAGCAGCAAGTCAAATCGGAGGTCTTTTTGTAAATCTCAGAAACAGAAATTACTGCCTAACCTTGGAACTGTCTACATAAAGTGTTACAAAGCTAACAGAGATGTAGGAACTGACTTATATTCACAGGGAAGACGATCGTGCCTAAGAGAAACCAGAGAAACGAGTCTGTCTTATTTACATTCAGTAGATATTTCACTGACTGCAGTGAATATAATTTCAGGCTTCCCCGCCTGGTACCTGTACTGCTAACAGCAAGTAAATGCTTGACAAGTTCAAGGAAGGTCTTTCAATGTACAGGACAAAAGCAAAAGTTAAACCAGGGTTAAATATGAATGAGATGTTACTGCAAACCTGGTGTTCAGAAGCATAACTGAACACAGCTAGATCAGGATCAGGGCCCATGTGTTTGCATGGCTGTGGCAAAGTTTAATGACAAGATAATAATGCAGTTTGGTGCCACACACATAAAGTCGGTCATTGTAGAGCGCTGTCCTGTTAATAATTCTGTCTTCTAGCAGGGTAAATGCTTCTGTGTGGATAGACAAAGAATTATTTCCTTTGCCATGTTTTGTAGCAGTACCAAAAGAGCTGGTAAAGATATGCAGCAGAGCTCCTGAAAACTGTTCATATTCTAGGTTCTCAGAAAGAGACAGATTTATGGAGCAAGGACTACATAAAGAATAAAACCCTGGCAGTGTGTGCCCTGCCCATTATGCCTGGAGCAGATGCTCCTTTAATGTATGCAAAGCTCCCTGACTCTCTTCCTTCAAGAGACTCCTTGAAACCCATCTGTTCTGCGGTGCATCCTGCACCGCCCAGCAGGCCATTTCAGTATTGTTTCTTTCTGGGTAGTCCTGTGTAGTTCCGGCATGAGCGGCTTGTACTAGAAGCCCTTCCGGGCAGGAAACCTCCTGTTTGCTAGAGACAGTTCTCCTACTGTATAGGGCAGTGTATGCACACAGCATTACAAACATACCACCATAGGAAAGAGAGGAAGGATGGCTAAGTAAGGAATGAGGATGAAAACATTTGCTTCCAGAGCTTAACATTCAGATATGTTAAATGTTCATATGCAGCTTACAGTTTGGGCTGTGCAATATGCAAAATTTCCCCTCTCTCCCACTCCTGAGAAATACTGTGTGTGATCACAAAAGGTCTGGAAATGGCTGAAGTCAGACATGAATCCTGCAATACTCCCTAGTAGCCCCTTTACCTTGCCGCTGCAGTTATCTGTAAAAGTCAACGATATTTTGGGAATCACCTGCATATAACAAATTGCTGCACCGAGCCCTAAGGCGCATTCAACTATATGATGAGATGGTGTTTTTATTTCCTTTTTTTCTTATTATATTTGTAGCTTAATGTATAAAGAACAGGATTGTTTACCTGACTTTGCCGGCCAGTCTTTAAAAATGTCAGGGACACGGTAAGTTCTTTTGAGTGAAAGGAAACTGTGGGGTTTCGCTCTGCTTGTCCAGTGCCTGATACAAGGGGGTCCCAAACCGTGCCTGAAGCCCCTAAGAGGGCCACAGACCAGACACACAACAATACGGGTAGTCAAGTGCAGTGTGCCTTGTCAGAACTGAAAGCCTCGGTGCATTCAACATGCCTGTTTGATGTGTGGTACATATGTTAACCATGTCAGAGCTTGAGCATGTCCCAGCTATGTCACCCCAGAAAGGGCAGCAAGCGTATGTCCCTTGGTTGCTTTCCTAGCTCATAAGAAATATAGCTGGTTAGATGGAAGGAGGCTTAATACATGTTTCTTTTTGCAGCTCAGCTGGATGTGCCATGTCTGCATTAGACTGCAACATCACCTGCACGGACACAACACGCAACTCGGAGAGGTGTTACTGCCGCCCTTGGGCCTTTCTTCGGAGAGCACGAGGTCCTGTGGGAGCCATTCCACCATCTTGTCCAACTGCTCTGGCAGCAGAAACCTTGTCGCGGGTGAGCACCTGCATATCAGTCTCTTGAAATGCCAAAAGTCCACTGGATTTCCAGCTGCCGGTGACTCTTGGAGACGACGTGATGTTTTTAAGCCTCCCTCAGAGGCACTGGGTGTTGGCTGCAGTAAAGGCTGGGGACTTTGACTGGGGTGTGCCAGTGCTCCTGCTGGGACCAAAGCTGGAGGCTCCTGGCTAGAGGGTCCTGCCCCTCTGCTCAGGGTCAGACCAATCACCATGTATGGGGTCAGGAAGGAATTTCACCCCATGGTCAGATCAGTGCAGACTATGGGGGGTTTCGCCCTCCTCTGTAGCAGGGGGCATGGCCCTCTCTCCAGGATCTCTTGAGCATAGACATTTCCTAGAAGCAGGATGCTGGCTGCTGGGCTCCCCCTGCTTTCCCTGTGGCAAGTTCAGGTGTGAAGGCGATCTGCCTTGTGTCAGGGCTGCCGGTCGTCACATGTAGAGATTAGAGCGTGGGTGTGCACGGGGCGGTCTGGACAAAGATGCTCCTGCCCAGGGCTAGACGTGACCCCTGCAGGTCCCTCGCAGCCCCACTCCTCTAGGATCCCATGGCCTGATCCAGGGGGGAGCCCCTGCACGGCTGCCCAGAACCCGACCTTCCAGGCCCCCCCCCGCATGCTGCGGAAAGAAGAGGGGAAAGGCCCAGGGCCCGGTTCCCTGCCCGAACGGTCATCTCCACGCTGGGGCACGCACCAGGGGCTGCATGAAGTGAGGGAGCACACACACACACACACACACACACCATAAAGTCACACATCCCCCCATGAAGTCACACACACACAACCATGAAATCACACACACACCCATGAAGTCATGTGCACACACACACACACATCCATAAAGTCACACCCCCATGAAGTCACATGCACACATGCATACACACCCATGAAATCACACATACACCCATGTACATACACGCACCCATGAAGCCACACACACAATGAAGCCACACATACACACACATGCACACCCATGAAGCCACACACACAACCATGAAATCACACCCCCCCCATGAAGTCACGTGCACACAAATGCGCGCACACACACATCCATCAAGTCACACGCACGTGCGTGCACACACCCATGAAATCACACACACACACTCATGAGGTCTCAGGCACACACCCATGAAGTCACACACACGTGCACACACCTACCCATGAAGTCACATGCATGCACACCCCGCCCCATGAAGTCAAACGCGCACGCGCATGCGGGGCGGGACGGGGCGGGGCGGGTGTCCCCGCGGTCCCTTTAAGGAGGCGGCGCCGGGCGGTGCGGGCTCCTCGGACCGGGCCGCCCCGCCCCGCCCCGCCCCGCCCCACAGTCATGCCGTGGCTGCTGCTGCGGGCGGTGCGCTGGGGCGCGCGGCTCGGCGGGGCCGGCTGGCTGCGGCTGGTGCGGGCCGGGGCCGGGGCCGGGGCCGGGGCCCGGGCGGGCGCGCTGAGCGAGGCGGCGGCGACCCGGCAGCTGCAGCGCGCCGGGAGCGTGCGGGCGAGCTCCGGCGGCGGCGGCCCGCAGGTGGGTGAGAGCCCGGCCCCGCGCGGGGCTCGCAAACCCGGCACGCACCCTCCGCCTGCTCCGAGCGGGGCGGGCCGCCCTCCCGTCGCCGCGGCTTAAAATGGGAGACGAGGACGGAGCTGCAGCCCAGCGGCCCCCGCCCGCCCGCCCGCGGACGGGCACTTCTCTGGCACACGAGTCACGCACTCGGACGCTGCTTGGCAGGGGCCTTTCCTACCTCCTGGGACACCCAGGTTCTTACTGGAACAGGCATTTATACACTGAGCAGCTGATATATATATATATATATATATAGAGTTGCTCAGTGTGTGTGCACGTGCACGCACACTTGATTCACACTGTGCGTGCATCTATATTTGAAAGCCCAGCATAGCCGTTACAACAATAGTCCTCCTCCTTGCCCTTAAATAGGAGCCGTGCAGGCCTGCGGCACACATGAGGGCCGTAGAGATAAGGGTGGGCGTGGGTGTGCCCACATGTGGAGGAAAGGGATGGCAGGAGCTCTGTTTTCTTGGGGTTTCTGTTGTTTTGGAGGGTTTGGTTTTGTACAGGCAGTCCTTGCTCGGACTTGCGCCACAATTGGTTCCTGAAAACTGGGTCTCAAGTTGAAAGTTGCAACTTGGAGCTGATTTTTCCCATAAGAAACAATGTTATAAATGGGGGATTGGCTGCTGGACCAAGACCCAATACCCTCTTTTCACGAAAAATACCCCAGAATTTTGTTCTCAATCAATTATAGATGAGTAATATAGCTACATCATTGATTTGGAAGGATTTCTTTGAGGTGACTTTGCTGGACTTTTTGAAGGGCTCTTGGCTGGGGTCTTCTCAGGAGGCCTGGCTGCAGGTTTTTCTGGAGTTTCATCTGCTTTCTTAAAGAAAGCGTCCAAGGAAGTTTGGACAGGTGTTCTCCAGGGAAATGGGCGATGCAGCGAACTTGTTCATTGGCATGGCATCATGTCGGATCAAGCGTTGTAAAGTTGAAAGTGACGACATAAAGTTGAAAGAGGGCGTCCATTTAGAAACGATGTAAGTGCGAAACCTTGTAACTCGAAACATTGTAAGTTGAGGACTTGTGTCACTTGTCTACCAGGGCTGGTTTTCTGGGTCCTGCTGGGATTATCCACCTGCTTTTCTGTTCCAGGTGTTGGACAGGCGAGGCTTCCCTTCCAGGGTCATTTTCAGGGTTGGGCTGCAAACCAAACCTGCGTGCCTGGCTTCACAGAAGTGCTCCTCACCCTTTAGTTCCTACCAAAAATAATAGGAGAAGGTACCTCAAGTTCAACTAGCAAATTTTTTAATTAAGTATCAACACAAAAAAGGTGGGATGTGGCTATACCTGTGCTTTAGCAGGAGTCTCCTTGACTGTCAGGCAAGCACAAATACTATTAAATTAATGCCAGAAATGAGAGTCCTCCTCCTATGCATCCTCACTGACTGCCCAGTAACTAGTGAAAGGTTCCAAGGTCTCTGTAGGTGAGGGGGAAGTTGCCTTTTTTTCTTTTCCTGTGTCTTGGGCAACATTTGTACTTTATCTAATACAGAACACCATTCAAGGTGGAGTAAGGACCAGTACTGAAGACATGCTAGCTGCTCTGTTTATCTGCAGTCAGTTTCAGCTTATACTGAACCTTTTTTTTTATTTTTCAGCATTCAATTTTAGTTTAAATTCATTATTCTATAGGCCCAGCACAAGGAGAAATATAGTGGGTTTCCTGCATGCTTTGACAGAAGCTTACTGGAGAGATTAGGCTGCTAAACGGGTGCTTATGTTTTGCTTTTGCAGCATTTTACAGCAGGAAAAGTACTGCTCAGACTACTGCTGTAGCTCGGTAGCAATTCCCAGATTCTTCCTGTTTGTACCCGTTGCACAAAACGTGGTTTATAGGAGCTTAAGCTGTTGGTCCTTGTCCAGCAGTAAGTTATTTTTAGCCGATAACTCTGCTTCTGAGTTGTCGAATGTGCTTTCTTTATTACTGTGCTTCTCAGCATCCTGTAGCAGGGGTTCTCCACCTTCTTAGACTCAAGGCACTGTTTGGAAAATGCCAGCTCTTGGTTTCAACTTTATAATAAAAAAAGAAAAAATAATAGGCTAGTTCTTCTGTTGCGAAGAAATCAGAAAGATCACAACTAACTATGTACCTGTCTGTCTGTTTATCTTGTGACTCATGTTTGTAAAAACAGTGCTAACGTTTTGTGGCACCCTGCAACCATTGAAAAGATCTCAAGGCACCGTGGTTGAGAATCATCCTCATGCATGAGGATGAATGCTGAGATGCATAGCAAAATCATTCCCATATGCAAACTCAGGGACTGGCCCTGCAGTCACTGTGGAAGTGAATTATAGACATGCATTGGGTTAGGGGCAATACTGAGACCCAATTCAGTGAAACTCAGCCCAGTGCAGAAGCCCATACAGAGCTTTAAGCTTGAGGCAGATAAACTCATTTGTGTTAATTCCAATATGGGCAGATTTCATCTTAATATACATATTTTATTTTTTCATACTGTCCAAAGCACCTAACAATAACATTGCAGACAGGTTTTTTGGTTTCTTGACCTATAGCTGAAGACCACTAACTGGGAAGCTGTGTGTAACATGAGTATTTGTTCTGAATTGTCATTTTCTCTCTATGTAGGACACAAAAGGATCCCCTGAATCCATAGACCCCAGTGACAAAGACAAGAAACCTGACAAATCCCAGCAACTGAAAAGAGTTTTTAAGGAATATGGAGCTGTAGGGGTTTCATTCCACGTTGGAATGTCATTAGTATCTCTGGGAATATTCTACCTGGTTGTTTCAAGGTACTCTCATCTTTGTACCCTCTCTGCTTATTGGTAACGTTAGGTGTCTACTAAGAAAAGTGTTCAGCAAGTGTGGATTTGGGGTACTATTTTACTTCTAGAACTGGCTTGGGGTCTAATGTTGTGTCTGTTCCATATACAAAAGTCTCATGGACTCCAGCTGGAATTGCATGTATGGAGCAGCTAAGTATCTGAGGCTAATCTCTAACAACAGGAAAAATGAGGATGTGCATTCATTAAATACCTTTCCTCTATCCAGGTGCACAGGAGGATCTGAGTATGGGGCCGAAGCTAGGGCTATTTACTTCTGAAGTGGGGGTAAGGGAGAGAGAGTATTTGACTTTTTACATTAACTTTAAAAAGGACAGTGCATTCACTTACTGGAAATAATTTAACTGCTCTTTTTTCAAGTGTAACCTAAGGCTGTTATGGGTTTACAGAAAAAATACTGCATTATGTATTTAGTGAATAGTTAGTATCTGTTATATGTTACATGGACCTTTCACCATTTAGAAACGGATGTCAATGAATGAAGCAGATCAGCTGTGCTGCGATGTCATGGCACAGTCTATCTACTTCTCTGGGTGAAATTTCACATTGCCTCTTGTCCCATGTCATTAAGGGCAGGACAGGGGGCAGTGCCTTAGGGTTTTATGATTTAAACAGAAAAGGAAAATGTCAAATATTCCTTCTAGGTCTGGAAAAAGATTTCAGGGCCAAGTGTTGATGAGTAAGGGCCAACCCACATTTACATTGCTCCATTTAAAATGTATCCATAGTGCAAGATCAGAATTGGGCATGCAGTGTAACTGAGTTTAAAAAAATGATCCAATGAATGTTAACACTGTTATTATACAGATAATGTACAAATCCATTAGAGGCTATGAGAGGATGCAAATAGTGAACTATTTTTTTTTTTTTTTTTTTTTCAAACCTGAGGAAAATGGCACAACTTTGCTTTTTATCTATTAAAAATAATCCTTTTTTTTTTCCTTTCCCCAGTGGCATGGATATGACTGCAATTCTCTACAAACTTGGATTCAGTGAAGCAGTGGTGCAGTCCAAACTGGCTGCTGGTGCAAGCACATTTGTGCTGGCCTACGGTGTTCACAAATTGTTTGCTCCAGTTCGGATCAGCATTACCTTAGTTTCTGTACCATTTATTGTCCAGTATTGCCGAAAAATTGGCTTCTTCAAGCCTCCATCCCCATGATGCTATCCTGATGTTAGAAATGCTTCATACTCACATAGCTTTTAAAATTGCTGTGCTACTGAAAAAAACCTCTTTGGACCCAGGTTCATACTGACCTTGGCTTTGTCTTTTCTGGGAAATGTTGACATCCATGTTTCATCCCCTTCCTTACCTCTCCATTGAGAACTGTGGTAAAATGGTATCTGGAAACTCCTGCTAAGAATAAGCGCTTGACAATGAACGAGCTGTTTAGAGCAGACTCGGAATATATATTTCAGTATCCTTACAGCTCACCCTTTAGGCCTTACTCTTCTCTGGGTGAAATGCAGTTGCTACAGTTAACTATTTATATATAATGTATATGAGGGACTAAATGAAGATTGATTTTTTCTTATTGTTATAATTATCATCATGTTTCCCTCTCCTTTGCTATTACCTTAAGGAGATACTAAACTACCATGTCAGTTCCCCTTTTGAAAAATATAAATATTAGGAACCCAGTTTGTATATCTGGAACTTTTCTTATTTTAATATATTGATTCATTCTAAAAAGACCATTGACTTGTGCTGTACTCCCATGTTTCTGATCTGAGCATGGACTCTGAGCATCAGTTAAATTTGTTGCTCTTGTTGATTAACAATTGGCCTTAAAGAAATCTTTCCCTTCATGCTAGAGCTCCATAGACTCTGGGGAGAGGAGCCCAGAGTCCACTGAAGTCCTGGAACCACTATTTGATCCTGTATGGGCATCATTCAGTAAAAGCCATAGTAGATTTGCACCCATCCTGCCTTCTGCTTGACTTCAGACTATAACTTTGTGTCTCTCTCATCTTCCAGTGTCCATTGAAATTGGTGACAGACTTCCTTTGTGCTTTGTGCTAGGCTCAGGCTCTGTAGGAAATGACATACGCACAACTGAAAATTAGCAGTAGGTCCCAAAGAAAGGAACCTCAGATACATTTCCGAAGTCCATGCATTAAAAATGTGACTGCCTGGTGAATGCATCTGCTAGTCACTTGGTTCTTATATTAAACTATCATAAATACTTGCTGTGGAAATGCCCTTTAATACTTCATTGCTCATTTCTAATGAACTCATAAAAACTCAGTTTAACCATTAATATTTCAATTGTCCATCTGGCTTACTGTTTACTGTTCTTATAGGTCAATGTGATTCTGTACAAAAATTACAATGGCTATAAGTTCATCAAGCCACAATTTCTAGATCTCCGTGACATCTAATGCCATATTAACAACTTGAATATTAAATAAAAAATGTTTAGTTCAGATCCTTAAATTCCAAAGAGTGATCAAATAGTGACATTTCCACACTAGGAAGCATTTTTGTGAAATCAGTGGCATTTGTCCCAAATGAACATTTAGGAGCAATTTAGGCACCAAATATAGATCTTTTTTCCCTACTAAATCTAATAATTGACTCCCTCCACCCCTCCCATTTGCTTTATCTGGATGTTCTTCAGCAGTTTAGTAAAACCAGTAGTGCCCCTTGCCCCAGTGAGAGAGCACTACAAATTAATAGTCTATAAATATATATTTCCATTTATAATGGGTTAGAAATGCTGCTTAAAAATCATTTTCTGTATGATGATGTTCCTATCATACAGCCAGACAGCACCCACAAACCCTAAGAATGGGTTTTGAATAAGCTGTTCTACCACATATACTTAGGGAACCTTGGGAGAGAGCATGTAGTTGCACTACTCTAGCAGTAAGGAAGGAGCTACACTGTGATGATTGCAGTATGGTACCTGCTTCTCCCTTATCTGATGTATGTGAAGCATTGTTATGCTCCTTGCTTGCTTGGCTGGTTCCTAGGGATTGGAAGCCTGTACAACTGTGTGGAGTGGGGAGGAGCTGCCTCTTGGTGCTAACTTTCTTTCCATCATAACCTCTGGTATAAGTAACTTGTGAATGGCCCTAAAGAAACACCTTGTAGCCAAGCACAGATGTGTAAACTGGAGTATAACTGGACAGTAGGTGTGTTGGTTATAGGCATGTTCCTCTAAGGACATAGGCAGACAAGGTTCTTTGGGTAGATGTGATTTCTTTTATTAGACTAACTAAATAGTTGTAAAAATTGTTTTGGATAGTAGGCTAATTTTGTCATTATCACAAGCATTTGAATTATTTGGCTGCTTTAACTTTTGAACAGAAGTTTTTACTTGCTGATACTGGGAGAGGTGAAATTTATAACCATTGCAGTTGTAGGGGTGACTGTATTTTGAGAGAAATCCAGTATTGGTTCAATTAAAAGGGAAAAAACCTTTTTTCTGGCATAATTTTTAAGAAAATGATTTTGTCTGGGTACTTGATTGAGGGTGTTCCACACTCCTGAGTGTTAAGACACACACCTCTCTAGCATCTCAGATGAAGATGGTCATGATGGACTAAACTGTTGCTTCTGATTCAGTATGTTGTGTATTACCACTAATAAGAAAGCAAGTGACATTCAAGTCTCTATCAAAGTTACTTCCTATAAAAGCAGTCATGATTTAGTGGTTTCTTTAGAAAAAAAATGTCCATCTGAAAAGTCACCAACAGAAAAGACATTGTATGACTATACTTTAAATATAAAGTTATTTTTCCAAGTGTAATTAAACTGACTTTGTTCCCCTTTTTGCTCAGAAGGAAATAATTTTACCTCATAATCATATAGTGGATTGTATAAAATGTTCAGTCTACCTAGATGAATGTTTTACAAAGTATATTTTGAATTAGCTTGACTATATGTTCAAAAATGCATCTTCACCTGTAAGCATAACAATAATTAAAATAGGCTTTTTAATACCAATTTTAGAAGAAATATAATAAATGGTTTAGGAGGTTTTCCTGGTAGTTTCTTTGGTATTTTCCAGTAGAAAGTTTTTTAAATAAGAATAAAAACTCTTCACTTAACACTTTCAGAAATCAAATGTCTCAAATTAATACTCTTACATTCAAGAAATTCCATTGTAAGCCATACAGCAGTAGTTTAACAGTGAACTTCCACTATTGCACTTTAGAAAAGTGAAAGCTGACACTATAGATAGAATTGTAGCAGATACTAGTGCCTGCATAAGGCTCCATTAAAGTTGATGAGGGCACAGCTGGGGTCTGACCCTAGACCATCACTATTAGTTTACCTAAATTATTCCTATCACATCCTGCATCTGAAGTGCTTACTAAAAGGTTTTTTGGACACAGTGGCCACCTCCACACAAGTGTTGGCTTTTGGTTCCACAAGGACAGCTAGCAGCAAGACAACTTATGCCATTAGTTGGCCCCGGGTAATGCTTGTGCTATGCACCCTCCTCCTATGGCACATGGCAAGTTGTCCTTGGTTGGGTAGGGGAGGCTGGGGCCAGCAGCCTTACCTGGGGGCCTCCTGAGCTGCTGCAGCAGCAGTAATCCTGCCACTTAAAGCCTGGCTGGCAACTCTAGCATAGCTATGGAAACAGTTCCAGTTTTGAGCAGCAGTGCACTGTCCCCACATGTGCTGCTCTGTTTTGACCCCTGGATAGCCAAGGTATGGTTCCCTACCTGTGGTCTGTAAGGAACATGTTGCCCAAAAGACCCCTCAAACCCAGGGTGTAGGCACAGGAATTTAGGAAGCTTTAAAAATAAAATCAACAGGAACAAAGTATGTTGCCTGTACTGTTACTTGGCCCATGGGCTACAGCCTAAAGTTTTGTCTTCATTGCACAAGACACTGTTTTAAATGCAGTTTAAAGAGTAGTGAAAGCAAGGCAACTGCTTTAAGTTGCCTCAACATGTTCAAATATAGAAGGGGTTGAACTTTAGCTGCTAGCTTTAACTAGTTGTTGCATCTTCACTGGTGCAGAATAATTTGAACACCCCATCCCCTTTCACACAAAAGAACTACCAGCATGTAACCAGAGTTTATTTATTTAAAATTTCGATTACCTCACCACAGTAACAGGACTGACAGTTAAAAACAAGAAAAAGAAAAAAAATTCAAACATAATTGTTATGACAATTGCTAGGAAGTGTGTTCATGTTTCATTCAGCTTCAGATCACAGTGCATTCATGTTTCATTCAGCTTCGGATCACTGCACATTTCAGATACCCATAGCAGCCCAATAAATTAAAAAACAAAGACCACAGGCATCTCTGGGATGTGTTATTGCACTGTTCATTAAGCCATGACCTGGATTTGGTTGCATGATGAGCACAGTTACAAGGCTCTCATTTTGTTCAATCCTTTTACAAAAGGAGGATAGCCACCTGGCCAAGACTACGTTTTGTTGTTAGCTTCGCTCTTTCGACTGCCCGCAGCCTCGCTCACTCTGCTAGCAGGTGATTTTGTAGAGTTCTCTCTAATCCATGGATGTTCAAGAACATCTTTAAGTGGTAGTCTGTGGTATGGATTATGTTTTAGAAGCTTTGAAATTAGATCTTTAGCTCCTTCTGATAAAAAGGGAGGATATCTGAATTCAACCTGAGGGGGAAGAAAAAAAATGTTAATTTTCAGTGGTAAGCCAGACTTAAAAAATACTAAGTGCCAGATTAAATAAGGCAAATAGTGACAATCCTAAAAGTATGACTACATACCCCATCTGCCTCAGAGGCTCACTGAAGGCAGAAAATATACAACTAAATGTCCCACTGACAGTGTAGCTATGGATTGTAGTTACTACATACAGGAGGCCGCACCCCGTCCCCCCCTCACCTCAACTAAAAGACTGCAGGCTCCTCTCCAAGAGAGAAACGTTACTACAGACAAAGCAACTAACCTGTTAAGTAGGCAGAGATGCTTGAAAAAAAAAAAAAAAAAGTTTTAAAAAGCATGAAGTCAGTCTAGTTCATGAAAGCAAGATAAGTAGGAAGAGGTTATTTACTGCTTACCTTTGAAATACATCGGTAAGTTTCCTGATATGTCTCTGCCTCAAAAGGAGGTTTTCCCACAAGGAACTCATAGCACAGAACCCCCAGGCTCCAGATATCCACCTTTTCATCATGTGTTCTTCCTTCAATCATCTCAGGAGGCAAGTAGTCAAGTGTTCCACAAAGAGTGGTCCTCCTAAAAATGAAAACATAATGGTTTCAGAGCGTCTGTAGTTTGGTCTTTGTGGGGCAGTGCTGTCAGCTTCTAAAGACTACTGCAAGTTGTTTGTTAGCAGCAGCTTCTACCCATGTCCAGTTTTGCTTAGGAATGAAAGCTTCCTAAGGTTAATTTTAGACCCTTACTGTGAAAGTGACTTCCTGTGAGCAAGTTTCAGGAAAATATAAAAAGGACTTATGAATTATAGCACAATTCACAGCCCTGACTTGGGTACAGAGGCTTCCGATACAATGCATGGGGAGTTAGATGCCTCTGTAAACAACAACTGCTCAGGATCCTGTTTAGAGAGCAATAGGATGGGGAGACGAAATCCAAAGTGGTTGGGCCTAGATACTTTACTTGGGGTAGCAGAATAGCGTTGGTCCCCCATTGCTGAGATGTTGGAACTCTTGCTCATCATATGGAAATCCTGGGTTAGGTTCCTCAGATGGGAGAACTCAAACCCATATTTTCTAGGAGACACTTCTGGGGTGGGAAGGAAGTATTTCAGTGGGTTTCCTACCATTAAGTTGAACAGTGGTCTCCCACCTTTCAGGTGAGCATGGTAAACTTTTCTGCTACAGCAATATTTTAAAATTATTCCATGAAAAATTTAAGCCATGTGCAATCTTGTACTCTGGCCTAACGAACCAGAACTCTCTCTTGTAGAATGCCACAGCTTCAACAGAAAAATCTAAAAATCATAAAGAAGTGCTTTCTTAGAATAATACAAAAGCAGGGCTGGAAAGTCACATCTAAGTCCAACCCCCTGCCTGAAGCAGGATCATCTCTATCCAAACCACCCTATGCAAATTTATTGTCTAACCTATTAGACAAACTACAGTCAACACAACCACAAGACAGTACCCTAACCTGTCACAGGTAAAGCAGGGGATCAACATCCTGCTGTAGCAAGGGTTAAGATTTGCATGAGAGATCCAAGGAAGAGGGCCACACCCCCTGCTACAGAAGAAGCCTCTACTGCTTGTACCAATCGGACAGCGTGGCAAAATTCCTTCCTGACCCCAAATATGGCAATTGGTCTGAACCTGAGTTTGCCCCTCCAGCCAGGAACTTGTAGGTTGACATCCCCAGCCTTGGCTGCAGCCAACACCCAGTGTTTCTGTTGCTTACCTCTGGACCTCACCAACTTCTCCATATCCTTGTTTAAAATGTAGACCTCAAAACTGCACATAATAGTCTAGATGAGGCCTAACCAGTACTGCGTAAAGAAGCACTATTAATGCCCATGTCTTGTGCCCAATTATTCTATTGATGCATACAAAAACTGCATTCTCTGTGCAGCTGCACCACACTGCAGACTCGTACTGTATCTGTGATCTAGTTCCTAGATCCTTCTCTGTAGTGCTGCCATCCAGCAAGGTGTCACTCATGGTTTATGATCAGGAATCTGGGTTTTCCGTTTCCCCACAGAAAAACAAAACATGGATTTTCCCATCTTACTGAAGGGAAACACAGATTTCCCATTTTAGCAGAGAAGCCCAGATTTTGCAGTTTCGCAGCGAGCTCCAGCCTCAGTTCCAGCCTGCAGGGGGCCAGGAGGGAGCAGAAAGAGGGTGGTCAGGCAGGGGGTGCCATGTGCATGGCCCCAGACAGCCTAAAAAGCAGCTCCCATAGGTGAGTAGGGGAAGGGCAGGGAGGGTGTAGAGAATTGAGGCCTCCCCATATGGTGGGATGGAGGCAGTTGGGCAGGACTGAGTAGTGCATGGGTTTTGGGGCCTGGGGCTGGAATGCACAGCTGCAGGGCCCAAGCGGAGAGTGGGACAGGCCATGTGTGGCTCATCTGGGGGGCGGAGGGCTGGGGCCGTCTCCCTGCCACAACGCACACTCCCAGAGGGCAGTGGGGACCTGCGATCCCCAGATCTGTGCAGAGGGCAGGGGTGGGCTCCCACCCTGCTGCCCTCCCCCAGGGTCCCAGCAGCCCAGTGGGCACAACCCAGTGCGGCAGGGCAGAGCATGCTCATACAGGCAGCTTTCTCCACGCTGGCCCGGTGATGTGCCCCCTGCCTGCACGGCAGCTTTGAGGGGCACAACCCCCACCCCCTGCTGCCCTCACTGCAGTTGCACGTCACCAGGGCAGCACAGAGCACCCAGTGGCAGGCAGCTTCTCTGCTCAGCTCCGCTGTTCCCTGCCACTCTGGGATGCACCCACTGGGGTGCACAGGCCCTGGGAAACGGCAGTAGGGTGGGAGTGTGAGCCCACAGCTGATGCCTACCCCCAACCCTGCCCTGTGCATAGATTTGGGGGGGGGGCTCTGCCCCCCCAGGGAGCACGCCCCATGGCAGGGAGTCAGCCCCACTCCCAACCCGAGCCTGCACCCGGCACCTGGAGGGGGGGGAAGCAGCCAGGGGACAGCCGGACTGTGCTCCGCTGCAGCAGCCACCACCTCCTAACAGGGGCAGAGGACTGTGGACCCAGATCCCTGGCCCTGTAGCCCTGGCAGCTGGGGGCCCCTGCAAAGCTGGTGGGGGGAGGGGAAAAAAAAAAAAGAGCGCAAGAGGCACAAACAGGGCCGGGGGGAGCTGCGGGAGGGCTTTAACTTTAAATCACAGATTTTGGTGTTTCTAATCAGAATTTGTGATTTTTAATTAGAGAATTTGCATTCATGCATTTATTTATTTATATGGGGGAAAACCAGGATGCCTGCTTATGATGCATCAGAAGCTCACTCCAGGACTCAAGGACTTAAAAAATAGTTGGGCCAGTAGTTGGGTCCACCAAGTAAGTAGCCAATTTGGTGGTCCTTGCTTATTTCCAGTCAAGTTAGATTCTCCCATGAAAAGAATTGTAACAGTAGTAAATAAACAATACTGGTTCCTTAATTCAGAACCACAGAAATGTTGTACTTCATCATAAGATTAGGTGAGAGGTATGCAAATTCTTACCTAGATGATGGAGCATGCACAGACCATCCAAAATCTGCCATCTTCAGCTCTCCATTTGAGCCAAGAAGCAAGTTTTCTGGTTTGATATCTCTATGAATCACACGTTTTGAATGACAGTATGATAGAGCATCTGCTAACTCTGTGATGTACTGTTTAAATAAATAAGAAAGTAAATTAGTGGTAGCAGCTCCTTCAGGATGATTTTTGAAGAATCAGATAGCTTCTATAAAGCATTTCCTAGGTATTACATCTAATCTTACAATGCTAATTTCTGACCAAGTCATTTTGTCATCTTAAGCTCCTGTTATTTGGTACTGTCATTTAAAGCAGAAGGAGGTTGTTGCATCTCTACAGCAGACACTTTAAAGTACCAAGAAGCAATGAAAGGTATGCCATTATGCAAACTGGCAAGCCTCCCAGAGCTCCAAGTTTTGGATATAAATCCAAAATAAAAAATATCAAATTTTCGTCAGCATGCCCCTGAAGTAAACTGGTTTCAAGATCAAACTTAATATTTCAATTATTGGATATATTTGCAGGATAGGTTTAAGAAAGAAAAAAAAAATAAAAGGGTTTAGAAAATGAGTGTGTATACATGCAAACTAGAGCAACTTACATTAGCAGTTCTTTGCTCATCAAACTTCGTAAGCTTCTGTAGCTCTTTGTAGACTTCTCCACGAGGTGCATACTCTAGAATAAGGTATACTCTTGTGGCATCATGAAAATACCCATACAGTCTGAGAATGTTGGGATGTCTGCAAGAAAGTTTGAATGTCTTTTCAAAACAAAAAAATATTAACAGAAGGAAAGCTTTTGCATCCATACACAGGCTATGCATGTTAACACTTCACTGAGTCTCTACCTTCTCCAGTGTTGACTTGAGTCAGCAACAATTGATACCATGTAGGTACAAGCTAGCTTTAATATAAAGGGCTGATGAAATTGAATGTATTTGTCATTCCATATCCCCCACTCAGGCCTCAAGCTTACACAAGACATCAGCTTACAACACACTCATGTAAATAAAGAGGTTTTACCTGTTACCTTTAAAGATTCTTTAAAATTCTCCAATGAGACATTTAAGTGCATTTTTGCCTAGCTTCAATATTTTCTCTAGGGTGTGTGGGTGTGTTGTTATTTTCTTGGGGGGACAGGGGGTTCCCCACACTTCAAGAAGGTGGGACCCCTACCCACCCTCCAAGCTGTACAGCAGGGGTTGACATCATTTTTGGCTGGAGTGGCAAAAACACCCCAACCCGGACCCCACACCTCAACTTGGCATGCCAGGGACGGACCACAGGGGAGCCGGTCCTCTGCCGACAGCAGCTGCATGCATGCCTCTGGGCAGATGGTGGGGGAGGGGTATAGGGCAGCACAACCCCAGCCTCTCTCCTGCCATCTGCCCAGAGGCACACAAGCAGCCAAGAGCTCTGGAGCCTTATGGAGCCATCTAAAGCCTCACCCCCCAGCTGCCTGCCACAGCCAGCTTGGGTTTCAGGCAGCTGCTACCAGCCGTGGAGCCCAGGGTGCTTGCAACATGGCTTGCAGCTTCCCAGCTGTCTGCTTCAAGTGGCCCATGGCAGCTGCCCAGAGCCTGGGGCCAGCTGTGATGTACCAAGCAAAATGGCCTCGCATGCCATACTCTGGCATGCATGCTGGGGGTTGTAGAGGGTCTTAGGATGTTATTGCTAAAGATACTTTTCATTTTTTAAATTGGTGTTCTCCCTTATATCCAGGTTTATTCAATAGGAGAGATGCCATTTGGAAACACTGCCAATGACAAAGTCTGTTCTTCCTCAGCATGTATAGAATTGAAGCATTTTCAAGTACAAAATAATTCACTGCATTATGCCAGCCATTATCTCACACTGTCACTTTGCCTAGCAAGTCAGAAGCCAGAATCCAGTAAGGTTAGTTTAAGAGAAAGTTGGAGTTGCATCCTCTCTGTTGTATCCTTTATACAACAGGATATAAAGACTTCCCCCCAAACCGTAGTTCTTTCAAATTACTTCCTTAAACATGTTTTGTGTAAAGTCCACTGTAACTTAAAAATAGATGCAATTTTAAGGGATTGCCATGGCAGAGTATAAAAGCATAAAGACTCCTGTTACATGTAGACGAGTTCAAACTTTGTGTTAAGGTGATAGAATTCAGGAGGCAATAAGTTCAGCTGCTTATCTTGCTTGAAACAACATATCTTTAACTACAATTCTAATAAGTTGGGGGGGAGGGGGTTTGTTGGTTTGTTTGTTTTTTACCTAAGATGAGACTGTATTTCTACTTCCCTCCTCAGCTGATGCTCTACTCCAGCTTCCTCCAGCTGAGATTTAAACAGCACCTTCAGTGCCAGAATAAATTTGCTTTGTTTTTCACGAGCCAGATATACATTTCCAAACTTCCCTTTTCCCAGAGGGCGGCCGATTTCAAAGTCATCAAGAGACCACTGCCTCCTAAGAGAGGAAAAAAAAAAATATAGTTAAACTGCTAGAATACAAAAGGCCTGGAACTCTTTTTTTTTGTATAAATGTCCATGGAGTTATTCTGGGTTAAGATTTGTATCAATTTAACCAAGATCAAGATCTGGCCTCAAAATCCAATATATTTAAACTGCAGAATACTTTTTCTACACTATTTATCCTTAAATGCTAAGAGTGAAATTCTAACCCAGTTATCACTGACAAGCATTTTAGACTTCTGGGTCTAGGTTCCCAGTTAACACACAAAAATACTAGGAATGCAACTTACTTTTTAGTCTCTTGATTTTTCGGTTTAGAAGTACCTTCTTTTTCAGGCTGGTTTGCTGCATACAAAAAGTTTCAACACCTTAATTAATCAAACCCACAAAACACAACTGCTACAACTGTCAGCTTTTACCATGCTTTTTCTAGATTCCAAGTTTTGGGTAGAATGATACTTCTATTATTATAATATTATATCTATCAGCAAGGTACCTTACCATCTGTGGCTGTTAAATTTTAGTCACTATTCTGTTATGGGGACAAGCAGGTAGCACCCTGCTAGTTGGCCAATGTTATTAATCCAGAAATAATTCTGTGTAGGTTCATACTACCCAACATTTCAACCATCTTCCTATGTGAATGTGATCCTCTTATATGGAAGAAAGTCAGGATGTAAGATAAGTTACACAAACCTGATCTATAGAAAATAAGGGTCAGGTCTGTTAATTTGCTGCAGTCAACCAGTTTAATGATCAATCTTTGAAAGTCTCCTGGGTGTCATGTCAAGATGAGATAGATGTGTAAATGAATCTATTTACCAGATACTGGGACATGATGAGGCTTTTCATTATTATTTGGAGCTTGAGGCCTAGAAGATGTTTGAACTACACATGTCGGCTGAGGCTGCTGCATCCGCTGATTATGAGACAGTTTCTGATTAGACGCTGCAGTCTTTGGAGCTTGTGATGGTACAGGAACTCGCTGAGCCAAGTTTGAAGGACACAAGACACGTTGTGCTTGGGCTGCGCCTCCAGGGACTCGACTCTGAGGAAGCTGAGAGACGGGGACTCGTTTTGGGCCATCCCCAACGTGGGCTGGAATCTAAACAGACACACAAGACAAGGCAGAAGCACTAATTATTGTACTGTAACTCATGAAGTTCATTTTCCACCCTCGCACAACCTAATTTAGCTGCATTTCTCCCCATTAGCCTACCAATGGAAAGTAAAAATTTAAATCGATCTGAAGTGGGGACAGTACCACATTCTCAGACTGTTTTAAGAACAACATAGGCCTCCATAACAGAGCTATTAACACCTCTGCTACGCATTACGTACATTATGCTGCCCGGCCTCATACACAGGCAGGGCGAACACTTGGAGAAGGCAGGGGGGCCTTCTGTCGAGATGACCAGAAGGGGTTATCGCAAACAAGGACCAGGATGAACTGGTGGAGCAAAGAACAAGGCCTTTTACCTTGACACCATGTGTGGGCAGGCCGGGGCGGTTCTCTTTCCGGGTTCTGTCCATGCTGCCTGAAAAAAGAGAGAGTTCAAATACAAGCCAGCCTGGCCTGGAGGCTCAGATCAACCTCTCCAGCAGGTCCATCTGCCCCTCCCCCCTCCAGACCCATCTGCCCCCTCTCTCCAGGCCCATCAGCCCCTCCCCTCCCCACCACTCCAGGACCCCTGCCCCCCCACTCTCTCCAGGCCCATCTGCCCCTCCACCCCCCACTCCAGGACCATATTTCCCTGCCCTCCTCCTCTCTCCAGGACCATCTGCCCCCCACACGCGGGGATCCCAGGAGCCCTCCCAATACCCCCATCGGCCCTCACCACCACCGCCCCACACCCCACCGCGAGCGCTGTTTGAATTCAAACCTCCCTCCCCGTAACAGCCTTTAAAACCGCCGCTGCTCCCTATTGGCCCGCTTCCCACCACGCTGGCGCTCTGATTGGCTCCTGCTCCACCCTCCCCGCCCGCCCATTGGCTCACGACTGCTCCCGCCCCCTCCCGTCGCTCTCAGGCCGCGGGTCTCCAGAGCGCCTGCGCGGTAGCGTGAGCCGCTTCCAGCCCCTAGGGCGGTGCCGACGCAACGTGCGTAGGTGACGTGCCGCCCCTCGGCCGCTTTTCCCCCCCACCCCCGGCGCGCGCCAACTGCGTAGATCGGCGAGACAGTTACGTCGGTTTTTCCGCCAGTTCTCGGCCTCGGTTGGTCTCTCCTTACGCAAGTCGCGTAAGCCCAGACCACCCACCCGTGGCAGCGATGGAAGTGCCATCCCCGCCGCCCGCCGCCCCGTGAGGCCGCGGGGCGGGCAGTTAGCGGGGCAGGAAGTGCCTCAGGTCAGTCCTGCCCCCTGGCTGGGAGGCGGCAGCCCCCGGCTCCTGGCAGCGGGGGGTGGGGGGGGCTGCGCTGCCCCCTCAGGGGAGGCAGGAGGGCACCGGGCCCGGGCTGCACAGGCCGCACGGGGCAGCTGTGCCGCAGGCCGGCGTTGAGCGCTCGGGCGCAGCCGTGATACATACGAGCACCACGAGGACGTCCGGAGGCCCAGCCGCAGCGTCGCCCGCTCGACGCCTCCCGCCTGCGGGCACCCGCGAGTGGCTCCGGGTCCCACCGGCCGCCATCGCCCGACGGTGAGCCCAGCCGAGCCGGCCCGGCGGAGCGAGAGCAGCCGCAGAGGTAGGTGGCGGCTGACAGCGCCGTCGCCCGACAGAGCGCGGGGAGGCGATCCCGGTGCCGGCAGCGAGCGCCAGGATGTCGGGCCGCCGCCTCGTCCCAGCCTGCGACAGACGCCCGCTGCCACGGGGCCTGGGGAACATGGGCTCCCCCCCCATCGACCCGCGGGCCCTGCGCCTGCCCTTCCTCGAGGCTGACGTGAGTACGGCTGTCCCTTGGGGCGGGCGGGCGGGGGGGGGTGCCCAGGAGGAGCCTGCCGCGCCTGAGACTTTGCTGCCCGGTTGAAGTGGGGAACCAACCGGCGCTGCCACGAAAATCGGCGGGAGCCCGCGCTTGCCCGCGGTGTCCGGCTGCGGCAGTGGCCTAGCACCAAGGGGGCATACCCCCAGGCGCCGGCTGGGCCCTCCGGGGGGTATTCGGTCCCCTGGCGGCACTTCCTGTTTCGCCACCGTTGTTTCTGGCCTCGGCGATCGGCCGCCTCCTCCCACTTGGCGATTGCCTGTGGACAGGCAGGTGCAAATGTAAGCATTGGTTCCTGGGTGCTGGAGACCCGTGCTACGCCAGTGGTTTGCACGGACGCGTGGCGGGACAGACCCCGTACAGGAGCACCTGGCAGTGACGGCCCTAGGGGAGGGCAAATGGGGTGACTGCACTTTAGGGGACGCCTAGAAGTTTGCAACCAATGTCTGTGCTTACAGGTCATCCACATTTAAGCCTCCAAGGGGCCCCAGACGACCCGCTGGCCTGCGGCCCC
The DNA here is from genome assembly GCF_030867095.1 of Alligator mississippiensis. Lineage (NCBI taxonomy): Eukaryota > Metazoa > Chordata > Crocodylia > Alligatoridae > Alligator > Alligator mississippiensis. The sequence continues at coordinate 9,933,842 of NC_081832.1, read as the reverse complement.
AACACCCTTAAGGCCACCATTGCACCCAGGCTGCTCCCTGAGACCCCACCTGCCCACAGCTGGGATCTGAACCCACTACCCTCAGGCCTGGGCTGCCCAGTCCCCCACTTGCTGCCTGCCCAGGAGCCACAGCAGCCTCTGCTGCCCTTCATTCATCTCCACCAGACTCCCTTCACCCGCAGGGATCACGAGACCCCTCTGCCCATGCTGCCCCCACCCCCCAGGATCGGGCCCGCGTGTTGGACGTGCTGGGGGAGCCCATGGACGGGTCACGTGGCTGCCGGGCGCGGCGGGGTGCGCGCATGCGCGTTGACGCGGCTGTCCCTTCCCTTCCCTCCCTGCCTCCCTCCAGGGCCGGCTCCCATCGATGTGCGGGCGCTCGATGCAGCTGCCTTCGCGGCGGAGCCTCCTGCGCTCTCGGCTGCTGCTGCCGCCGCCGCCTCCCCCGCCGCCGGCGCCTCCCATCGATGTGCTCAGGGCTCCGGGCGCCATTTTAGGCGGAGAGCGAGGGAGGCCGAAGGAAGGGTCGGTAGGTACCGGCGGGCGGGGCTGCGCGTGTCTTGTCCCTCCCCGGCCCGGCTCGGCCGCGCTGCCCCGGGAGCCGCTGGGTGCGGCCGCTGCCGCCCTGGCGGGCGGGTTTTCTTTCCCCGCCCTCCTGTGCCGCGAGTCCCCCACGCCCCCTTCCCGCCCGCGCGGGCCACGGCGCCCCGGCCGGCTTCTCCCTCCGCTCCTGGCCCCGCGCCCGTCTCGTCCGCGGAGCGGGGTCCTGCCGGCACCGCGGCTGCAGACGGCGCCGCTGCCGCTCTCCTGGCCCTTGGCCTTTGTCAGCCTCGCATCGCAGCCCCACGCATGCTGGTGGCCAGCGCGCTCCTCCGCTGTCACTGCCGTCGGGAACGACTTTGTCATCTCTTCTGGCACCTTGGTTTTTGGCCTCCACTTCGGGTTGCAAACTGAGCAACTCTTCCCCCCCCCTCCCCCCAGTACATATAAGACCTTTTTTGCCCTCTACTTTTGATTGCAAGCTGAACATGTCTCCCTCTTCCCCCCAGTATATATAATACCTTTTTTGCCCTCTACTTTTGATCGCAAGCTGAAAATCCCACCCCCCCATGCAATACCTTTTTAATTGACTTTATCTCCATTAAGGAACTTTGGAAAATGACATGCGGTTCACTTTTCTATGAAAGGCAACGCCAGTTCAGTCCAATTTTATTTTGTGATTTTTTTTTTTTTATCTTTGTTTCAGGCCCCTGCAAGGCAGTCCTTGCTCGCAATGTATAGAACAAAAGTGAGCTTGAAAGATCGTCAGCAATTGTATAAACTGATTATTAGTCAGCTGCTGTATGATGGATACATAAACATTGCCAATGGCCTGATAAATGAGATAAAACCACAGTCAGTCTGTGCACCCTCTGAGCAGCTGCTGCACTTAATTAAACTAGGTAAGCTGTAAATTTTAATGTCAATAAATGAGGAATTTTGAAATTCAACTTTGCTTACAGTGCAGGTACACAGTGGTCTCAGTCTCTCATGCAAAAATCACTCTTAATGATGCTCTGTTGTTAGTGTCATGGATGGCATTGATCCTGCTTTGATTTAGGGTTTAGATTGGATGATTTTCCAGTGTCCTTCTATCCCTACGTTTCTCTGGTTCTGCTGTGGATAGGAAATATTAAATGCAGGGCTTTCAAAAGCAGTTTGGTCTTTTGCCACATACAAGAATGCTTATCCAGTACCCTGAATGTTTTGAAAGCCTTCAGGATCATAATACATGGGTTCATTGAATGTACCAGATCAAAGCAAAGCATGTGGTAATAAAGGTCATAGAAACTGACATAACCAGTTCCATATGAACAACATAAGCTGTACTCAGCCCACATCTCCTTGCAGAGAGTGGACAAACCATGTGTCCTGTTGTGTTTTGAAGGCTGGAAATGTAAACTGCTTTAAGGATTTTGGAAGACAGTGGGATCCAAAGGTCCAAGGCCACAAAAGAGGCAGCCCTGCCACTCCCTCTCTAATGACATACCTGCACCTAGACTACAGCATAGCATCAAAACAGCTGAACTATTCACATCCTAAAAGCAGCTTAGCCATAGCAGCATGGAGTTCCACATTGGTTAATTTACTGCAAAATGATTAACTGCGCCGTTACATCAGTCCGATATCGGATTAGAACTGATATAAAGAAAACTGGCTGTATTGGAAATCGGCTCAATGTGGCCAATAATTTGGCCAATAAGTGCTCATGTATGTGCATAGCCGCAACGCAGCACTCAGGCAGTGAGGAGCAGAGCTGCTCGCAGCTGGTAAGTCTGATGTGGTAGAAGGGGCTTTGGGGGGGCAGATCAATGTCCCCATGTGTGTGTCCATCCGTCCGTCCCCAACATGGTGAGGGAGGGGGCAGATGGGGCACGGGCCAAAGCCACAGCTCCTCGTGGTGGGGGGGAGGAGGGGATTGTTCCTGCCACTGCTTGCACCCCAGGAAGGCATGTGCCCCCGGATCTGTGCAGGGCAGGTGAGCTGTAGCTGCAGGCTCTTCTCCATGTGAGCTGGGCTCGGGGGTGGCTACAGAGGAGGGTAGCGTCCCATGCTCTGCCCTGGCTGGGCAGCACTTGGCCTTGCCCCCCCTCTCACCATGGTGGGGTGTTGATATTCCCCCGCCCTTTTCCTCCCCTCTACCACAATGGACTTACCAGCTGTATCAGAAATTGGATTGATATCAGCTGATACGCCTCCTTAATTTTAGCTATTGGTATCTGCCCAAAAAGTCTCTATCGGTGCATCCCTAGTTAACGGATTGAACTTCATCTTGTATACCTTGTGCTATATGTCACAGGAAGTATGTCTTGAGGAAGGGCAGGTAGGTCCTAAGTCACTTAGCGTCTGCTGGAATAGGGGCATTGCATACCCTAATGTTGCTTATCAGGTCAGCATTCAAATCTGCTATAGTACAGCCTGTTTGACTGGACAATACACAGTGTGACTGTACAGCATAAACTTCATGTTTGGCAGCAGACATTAAGCAATATCTGCATTGGAGTATGCAGCATAACAGAATTTTTTTTTATAGAGATTGTGCTGTAGTAGGATCTAGAAGTCTCAACAAGGCAGTGACCATATTTTAAAAATAGCTTTGATCGAAAGACTTTACCATTTTAATAAGCTAAGCAAAAAAGTCAGAGGTGAAAAAAAACTAGGAAAGAGAGAGTAACTGATGTATCCAGATTTCAAACCAAATCAGTAGCAGAACCAGAAATAACAATCCAAGTCTGAGTCTCAGTCTGGTATCTTGACCACTAAACCATACAGTTCTAGTTGTATCCATTTAAAAAAGTGTTAGCTTGTTCAGCCAGAAACTATAAACATGCACATCATGGTTATACTGTCCTTTTCAGTGCTGAGTTGACTCTTGCTTTGCCAGTGTAGATGCATCCTGCAGGCAAAGAATCTAAAAAATGTATGTCATGCATGGAGAGGATTAGCCATTCTTATCAGTGGTACTGTGTTATTGTGGGTCAGTCTTGGTTCTCTTCACTGAGCCCCAAACAAACAGTTTTATAAATGTCTCTTCTTCAGTCTTTTCAAACATCAACTTATATGCAAGCAATATTTTTGTTTGAAAAGGTGACTATAGGTGTAATCTTGGCTTCTTCATTGCATTGTGAATACTAAAGATTTTTTTTTTTTTTTTTAGGTTATGTTAAGAGGTGTGGTTTTTCTAGTATACATCCTGTTATAAGTAATGGGGATGTAGTTAAAAGTGGCAGAGATGTGCTTTACATTTTACCAGTGTTTTAAAACTACCCCAGTGGTCATAACAAACTATTTTATCTCAGATTTACTGATGTAACTGCATCTGTATTAGGTGCTTCTGCTGACTGTGTTGAATAGGGATCACATCTTTGCATACTTTTGTCCAGCATCACTTTGTTGGCAGAAGAGTCTGTATTTTGTCCTGGCTGTGGTCAAACCTTTTGCAAGGATACTTGATATGTTTAATTTCTCTTTTTTCAGGAATGGAGAATGATGACAGTGCAGTTCAGTATGCTATTGGGCGCTCAGATACAGTAGCTCCAGGCACAGGAATTGACTTGGAATTTGATGCAGATGTACAGACTATGTCTCCTGAGGCTTCTGAATATGAGACCTGTTACGTCACATCTCATAAAGGGCCATGTCGTGTAGCTACCTACAGCAGGGATGGTCAGTTAATAGCTACAGGATCTGCTGATGCATCAATAAAAATTCTTGATACAGAGAGAATGTTGGCAAAAAGTGCCATGCCCATTGAGGTAATGTATTATTTGAATCATAAGTGATCAATGAACATTTAAAATGGTATATCCTTATTAAACTGTTTCATCAGCCTGGGATGCCAGTACTGGGAATGGTATATTTTTGTTTGAATGGAATCTGTGAGAACTAGTTGTAGTACATGCTCTTAATGTTACCCTGATCAAAATTAATGCAATTCTGTGATATTTTTTTTTTAATTGGAGATGGTGCAGTATCATAATTCAGGGAGACATAGTGACAAACTGACCCTTTGAATTGTATTGGCTTTTACATTTGATCTTGAACAAGTTGTTTATCCTTTTATACGGATCTGCTTGCTTCTCTGAAAAAAAATTGTCACTTAAAAGAATGAGTAGTGACTGCCTTATGACAAAAAAAAAAAACCCATGTGCTTAACTTTTTTTTTGGCAAATCAGGCAATTTATCCTCTATAAAAGAAGTATTTTTTTAGTATACCTATAGCTTTAAATTAAATATTTGACAGCAATTTGTTTCGTTGTCAGAAGCATGCCGTCTTCTAGGCATCTAACTCATTTCAGTGTTCTTCATAGGTCATGATGAACGAGACAGCTCAGCAGAACATGGAGAATCATCCTGTTATTCGAACTCTTTATGATCATGTGGATGAGGTTACCTGTCTGGCTTTTCATCCAACAGAACAAATCCTAGCCTCCGGTTCAAGGGACTACACTCTTAAATTGTTTGACTATTCAAAACCTTCTGCAAAAAGAGCTTTCAAATATATCCAGGTGAGATGTTATAGCCCGAAAACATAAATCAATAAAGGAGCTTGAAATCTTTCAGACAAACGAACAAAATGCATAATAGCAGTTAATTTAATATGTCTGTACGTGTAACTTCCAGACAGGCTCCTGTGATAAGGTAAATTAGGTAAATAACATGTGCTTTTGCCTGACCAACTTGATTGCCTTCTTTGAGATGACTGGCTCTGTGGATGTGGGGAGAGCAGTGGATGTGATATGTCTTGACTTCAGCAAGGCTTTTGATACAGTCTCCCACTACATTCTTGCAGGCAAGCTAAGGGAGTACTGGACTGTACTGGTAGGTAGAAAAAAATGGACTGTATCGTGGATAAAAAAACTGGCTGGATTGTTGGGCTCAGAGGATAGTAACAAATGGCTCAGTGTGTAGTTGTCAGCCAATATCAAGTGGAGTGCCCCAGGGGTCAGTCCTGGGGTTGGTTTTATTCAATATCTTCATCGACAATCTGGAAGATGGGATGGATCACACCCTCAGCAAGTTTGGTAGATGACACCAAGCTGGGGAGAGCAGTAAATATGCTGGAGGGTAGAGGTAGGATTTGGAGAGACATTGACAGATTGGAGGATTGGAACAAAAGAAATCTCATGAGGCTCATTAAGGACAACTGCAGTCCTTCACTTAGAACAATCTGATGCACTGGTACAGGCTGGGGACTGACTGGCTAGGCAGCTGCTCTGCAGAAAAGGCCCTGGGGGTTACAGTGGACAATAAGCTGTATATGAGCCAACAGTGTGCTCTTGTGAAGAAAGCTAATGGTATATTGGGCAGCGTTAGCGGGAGTATTGCCAGCAGATTGAGGGAAGCAATTTTTTTCCCCTCTTATTTGACACTGGTAAGGCCACATCTGAAATACTCTGTCCAGTTTTGCACACCCCGCCCCCCCTCCCTCTGGCCCCCCACTACAGAAAGGATGTGGGCAAATTGGAGAGAATCCAGCAGAGGACAGTGAAAATGGTGAGGGGGCTGGGGGCACATGACTTCTGAGGAGAGGCTGAGGGAACTGGGCCAATTTAGTTTGGAGAAAAGAAGACAGAAGGGATATTTTATTAGGGCTATGCAAGCTTCGGTCCCTGATTCGATTCAGTGGCTGAATCTCCGAATCCAAATTGAATCAGAGGACCTTTTAATCTCTCCGAGTCGAATGGGAACCCTCCAAATGGATTCGAACATATTCAGCAATTCAGACATAGCAGTAGCTTTAAATGTTTTTTCTACATACCTCTAGGTAGCAGGCGGCTTGTGAACACTGTGATGCTGGGGCGCACAGAGTGTCCCACAGGAGTGCAGAGGGCTCCCCAGTGCGCTCGGCAGCAGACCTGGAAGCAGACCAGAAGCACCTCTGGTCTGCTTCCAGGTCTGTCCAGGAGCATGCAGGGGGGCTCCCCTGCACTCCCCCCAGCTCAGTGACAGGTGCCTCCTGGGCCTGGGGTGGTACTTCTGGTCCACTTCTGGGCTCACCATCAAGCACGTGGATGGCCCCCGCGCACTCCTGTGGGATGCTCCATCCACCCCAGCATCACGGAGTTTACAAGCTGCGCTGGTACCTTGAGGTATGTAGAAAAAACATATAAAGCTATGTCTGTTTGAATTGCTGATTCTGCAAATTGGCATCGACTCTTCAGATTCAACTAAATCAAATCGGGGACAGTGATCCAAATTAATGAATTGAATCACTGTCCCCAATTTGGGCCAAATCCGAATCAAATAGGGTCCACTTCGCACACCCCTATTTAATAGCAGCCTTCACCTACCTGAAGAGGATGGAGCTGGACTGTTCTCAGTCATGGCAGGTGACAGAACATGGAGCAACTGTCTCAAGTTGCAGCAAGAGACGTTTAGGTTAGATATTAGGAAGAACTTTCGCGCAAGACTTTGCTTGGGATGATAATAGTTGGGAATGGTCCTGCTTTGAGCAAGACTATGTAAGATCCCTTCTAACCCTCATTTTTTTTACGATTATGGTCTGTGAAAATCTAATGCTTGCCTGCCTGATTTTTTTTAAAAATAGTCGATTTTCAGAATCCGTAATTATTAGTTCCTGAGTTTCTAGCACACATTTTCTGGAACAGTTAAAGTTTTATTGTTTGTTTGGCTGAGAGTAGAGATTCCCTGACTGCCCCTTCAAATAAGCTTTGAAATCTTCTTCCCCACACTGCCCATGCAAATAAGATTTGAAAATTGATGTAGGGTTGCAAGTAAAGTTCTGGTGTTACTGGCCGCTTGCAGATGTTAAGAAAAGCCAAAAAACATGATTTACCAGAAGAAGCAGCACGTTACTTTGACCTGGCTCTGTATGGATCAGATGTTTCAGCAAGGCTTTTTGGCACTTGTATCTAAAGCCGATTCAATCAGCTATTACATAAAAGCACCAAAAAAGCTCCGCTCAAGTGCCCAAACTACACAGATGATGGGCAAGCTGGTTCAACTAAAGTGAAGCCCCTTCTGGGCACGTGCTGGGCTTGGCATGGGAGCACGCTGAGTTTAAAGCACCACTTTTTGTTTGTTTGTTTGTTTGTTTGTTTGTTTGTTTGTTTTAACATCTGCAAGCAGCCTAAATGTCATTGTCTTATGAGGAGGGTGGGGAGGAAGAGATTGGTCTTCATTTTTTCTGGCCTAATTATTGAACACTGACAAATCTGAATTATGTTTTGCTATTAAAAATGTGTGTTTAATTCTAAATTGACAATCTAACAGCACGTCTTTTCCCTGGAATTTTTAGTATTTATATTAATTATGTATTTCTGATCAAACAGGAAGCAGAAATGTTACGCTCAATCTCTTTTCATCCTTCTGGAGACTTCATACTTGTTGGTACCCAGCACCCTACTTTACGGCTGTATGATATCAATACATTTCAGTGTTTTGTGTCATGTAATCCTCAAGATCAGCATACTGATGCTATATGCTCAGTTAACTACAATGCAAGTGCTAATATGTATGTGACAGGCAGCAAGGATGGTTGCATCAAATTATGGGATGGCGTTTCAAATCGATGTATCACTACTTTTGAGAAAGCACATGATGGAGCTGAAGTATGTTCTGCAATTTTTTCAAAAAATTCAAAGTACATCCTGTCAAGTGGAAAAGACTCTGTAGCTAAACTATGGGAAATATCCACAGGTCGAACGCTGGTCAAATATACAGGTATGTGACCTATCGAGCAAAAAAATTGCTTCCTTGGCCATCAACTCATGATGACAAGTAATTCTTGATGAAATGCAAAACTTGTTACTATGTAGTCAGGAGACTGGTAGGCTTAATTTCCTTAAAATCTTGTGATACCCACCTTTTATTTCATAGACATTATAGACATTAGGGCTGGAAGGGACCTCAGAAAATCTTTGAGTCCATCCCCTTGAAACAGTAATTGCTAAAGTTAGTGAGAAACATTCTGTGAAGTTGAAATACTAGTGTTCTCTGAAGTGTCTGCTATTTTTCCATCACTAGTAACGTAAGGCACAACACTAGAAAGAAATCACTTACTTCTCTTTTAGAACCCTGGTCAACATCCTTTACCTGGTGAAATTAGAGAACTTCCTATCAGACCTGTTTTATGGTACAAATGTCTTACTACTCTGCTTCCCATAGCAAGAAAAGCAGCATCAAATATCATTCTCTAGTTGGCTAGAACTTTGAAACATCCACAAGTAGATTTTGCTGCAGCTTTGTAATATTAAGGAGAAATATTAAGGCAGTCCAATCTGTTAACAAAGTGACACATTCAGTCTACAAAAAAACACCCCCTCAGGTAAATTAAGTGAATGTTTGTGTTGCAGTCTTATTTAAGGTAGAAATGTAGTGCTGTTCTTCAACCAGCAGGGTGCAGCAGAAGCCTAAGTAAAGAGCTACAAATGTTCAGAAAATGCTGCTGCTATTGTTGATTAAAGTAGTAATGATTGGAAATTTTCTACAAGAAAGCTAAACTTGTTTTGTCATTTGTGAGTAATAGCATATCTAGGGTGTTGTGAGGTTTCTTTGTTGTTTCTCCTCTTTCAGAATCTATTTATCAACGATGTGTTCTTAAAGGGTTTTTTCCACCAGTACTTCAGAGTACTAAATAGAAGTGCATTTATTGTGAGCAATCTGCTTATGAACATTCTGGCTTGGCAGAGTGACACAATTAGTGACTAGTTTTTAAGCCCTTCCCTCTTATACAGACCCTTCCACAAAGTACATAAAGGAGTTTTCTTCTGTAGGATTACATTCCTGAAACTTTTTTTTCCAAGGTGTTTTCCAAAGAGGGAACTGTTTGGAATGTAGTGGTAATGGTTAGTACTGCTATTAGTAGCTAGGGTGGCTAGTATTCAAGATCATTCACATCAAGCAGGAAGTTTGGTACCCTAATAGGCCTCTGTGCCTCCTGAGTAGAGACTGCCAGCTGTGCCTGATAATATATAAATGGCTTCACTTTGATTTCCAAATCCATATCTCTTTGTAAGTCAAGGGATTGGAATGATGATGTCCAGAAGCATAATTATGTAGCTACTGAGAAGAAATGTCCTCAGTATCATTTTGTACTACCTCCACTTCAGATTTGTCTGTAGTCTGCTGATCTCTGTTCAGTGCTAGTTTTAGTGATCCAGTTCTTTACTTGGACTTCACTATTGTGTTTGGGCATCAAAGTTCATTGGCTTTGGTTATGTAGTCAAGCAGCTCCCTTTCCTTCTTTATGTTGATTGTTTTATATTTAAAAGTCTACACAACTTAAATGTTTTTTGCCTTAGTAAAAGAATCATTCTTAAGACTGTGAGATGCATTGTTTCCCTTACTGAAAAAATGGTAAATGGTAGAACAGAAAGCTGATGGTGGGTGGAGAAATTCAACAGCCCAGTTTTTTAAGTCGTCCTCTAAATTAATGGTCCTTGTAGGTGAATCTTAGTAATTAATATTTGAAGAGATGTACTTTCTTAACCTCTGAAAACCTGCCCTCAAAGTGAAACTATTTAGGTTGATGTTTCAATTAAACCTTCAATGAACACTTTCACTGCTTTTACCAGGAGCCGGTTTGAGTGGACGACAGGTGCATAGAACACAAGCAGTTTTCAACCACACGGAAGACTATGTTTTACTTCCTGATGAAAGGACCATAAGTCTCTGCTGCTGGGACTCAAGAACTGCTGAACGGAGGAACCTTCTTTCATTGGGTCATAACAGCATTGTTCGCTGTATTGTTCATTCTCCTACCAATCCTGGTTTCATGACATGCAGTGATGACTACAGAGCTCGATTTTGGTATCGAAGATCAACCACAGATTAAAGACAATGTTTCATAAAACGGTGCTTATCCAGATTCGTTATACCATCTTGTACTGATTGTACTGCCAAAAGTTTGGAGCCGTGCTGGTTCTGTGCTTCACGTCTCACATGTGATGGAAAAAGATGAAAATGCTCAGGCTTAGTTTTCCCGTGCCTGCTGTTTTTTGTGGGATTTTTACAGAAGTGATGCCACACTAATTTTAAGTCATCTTTACCATTTTTCCTCAAATAAAATTAATTCTCCAAGGACACTTTTAAAAATTTTTTTATGTCTAAATTTTGGGGGGTTCGGGGAACAGGTGCGAGTGAATCCTGTTCAGTATGGGTAGAATGAGCCAGTTTTGCTCTGGATTGGGCTCGTGCAATCCTACAGAAATCCATCTTTTAGAACGGATTGCACTAGAATTCAGCAGAATTTGGCCAAATATTTTAATGAGGTCTGAAGCCATCTTTCAGTTCTGATTCATGCTTTGTACAGGCAGATGTCTGTTTTATATCTTTTTATTGTGAGGTTTTTTTTAAAAGGTCAAATGACCTTCCAGCTCTGAGCCAGAATCCTGTGCCATAAGAACTTGACTTTCACTTTTAAATCTTTTTAGTTGAATTCAACAAAATGTACTTTTTTTTTAGTTCTTATATTAAAGCTCAGACTTGAAATCTTTGTCTTTCATCTGAATTACTTAATGGGGCCCTTAGACCACTGAAAAGTGTTTTATAGCCCTTTTACCCATAAACATTTTTATGTAAGTATGATCTGAGAAAGCAGTGTGACTGTCAAAGCAAATGAAGGTAAGAAAAACAAGACTTATTTGCAGATATGCAGAATACCAACTTGACAAAGTAATCAAGGTTGGTGGGGAGTATTACTATGTGTATGTGTATATGCATATACATGAATGTATATAAAATGTAGGGTCACTCAAAAAGTATTTCTTTTAAATATAAGTTTCTAAATCCAGCAGCTAATAAGGCCGTATGCCTGTATCCTAATTTGCAACATGTGCAAAAGATACTTGGTGTCATACAAGCTGTAATTTAGACTAGGCAGACTGAAGGAAGTCCTCCTAATGTCATTGCATCATCTACAGCTGAGGCTAAGCATCCCTCTACAGTGAAGTTCAAGGCCTGGTTTACAGTGGTTGTGGAATGGAGAGAATACTTCTTAGGGATACGTGACATAAGAGTCTCCAGGCCAAGGAGACATGCTGAGAGCTGCTGTAAGAGATCTAGATAGCTGCTGAGGAGAGCAAGTTTGGAGTGAGAACTAGTAAGACAAATTAGCTGGTAAGTGCTTATCTTAAGGCTAGCTTCTTGACAGACCCTCAAATGGAATCTCTGGACTTAATTAAGGAGAAAAACCCACTTCTATTTGCAAAAGGAAGTAAACATTGGCGTGCAGAAGGTGGAAAATTCTGTTTTTAAAGTGCTAATGGCATCTAGGAAATCAGAAGGATATTAAGATCTTGTGTACACTGCATCAGCAGCATCCCCCAGCTGAGCATGCCCTGCATACCCACTCATGCTGGTACTCTCCCAATCTTAGAAATACATTGTTAAGACCCCTCAGGGGCATACTGCTGCAGCTATTTTCAAGAACTCGGTCTTTGAGCTTGGGAGAAGATGCTGGTGAGCCCTGGATCAGCTTCACCCACTGTAGTGGGGAGCAAGTGGGCAGGGCATGTTCAGGGGTGCACTCGCATGTGGAAGACATGTCCAAGTCACCTTCAGAACGAGGCTTTATGGTCTCAGTCCAAGGATCCATAATCCATATGTTGATAGTCAACACCACAGCTATGAGTTATGTCAACAGGCAAGAGAGATGGAGGTTGGATCTTGAAGAGGCTATATAGCATTTTGGAATTGATGTTTCAAAACCAAGTTGGGCTGTTGGCTCTGCACATTTTTGGTCTTCGAAACAACATGGTAGATCAACTCAGCAGGTAGTTCTCCAACGCTCAGGAGTAATCTACAGCAACGAAGAGTTATACGGAACTTTTTTTCTCACCAGTGGGGACTCCCAGAAATACACCTGTTTTGCCACAGACCAAAGCAATGGTATCAGACATTTTGCCTCAGAGGTGGTGCAAGCTCCAGCTTCCTTTTTTCACCCTTCAATGTCAGATTGCCGGTTCATCAAGCAGCATGATACTGAGGCCCTGAGAACAAGATAGGAGGTAGAAGGGATTGATAATTGCTTCTTGTGGCTCTGTCATGTGACAGCATTTTGACAGACCTCTTGCACATCTCTATCTCTGCTTAACTAATACAGAACAGCAGGCTCCTTGCCATAATTTTGTTACCTTTAATTTTACTGGCTGGATGAGCTAAAACACTTGTATACATTTGCTAGGAGCTTTAGGCATGTAAGAATCCAAGTCTGCTACCCAGTGGAGCTTAAAGTCTAATGCAGCAAAGAATTTTGGGACAATTGCTTTGTATTAAATCATGATAAAACTTAGTATGTTTGGCTGACATCTCTCAAGTGCCATGCAAGCTCTTGTGGTACTAGATAAATTCTAGCAATTTTAGCTCTGTTACTCTTATATCAAAGCTTCTAAAATAGGAACCACAGGAACAAAGCAGAAGGGTGGTTTAGTGAGTGTGGTTACTTGCCCCCATTCGACAACAAACAGATTAAGGAAACAGCTAGTCCTGCAGGCTTTTGTCCGTCTTAGAAGCTATAACGGTTTGGAGTTCTCCCTTTTTTGCCCCCTTTTTAATCTTATCTGTTGTCACAGGAACTGTCTTTCACTGGAACTTTTTGTATGACTTTCTGAATACTTCAGAAACAACAGTTGTCAGACACTTGAGAAATAGTTCCTGACGCACTGTGACTTTGCAAAACTTGAAGAATCTATGACACTGTGGTAGTTAATAAATACTCAAAGTGAGGGTGTTAGCTGCTGACAACTATGGATAAAAATACCGGAATCAACACAGCTGCAAAGGTAGGTCCATGTTGTTTGAGGACACAAAACAATGTTAGGGGCTGGATTATGTGTGATTATTTTCTAAGCTCAAAATTACCCTTGTTATAAGGGTGTTTTTTGTATTTTTACCTACATGTTGTAGAAGATTTCTTTTTTAGGATACTTGGGTGTCTGAAGGGGGTCTAGATTTCTGCTGTTTGGAGAGACGGTTGTCCCTGGGTGAAAGGGGTCTGAAAAAATTTCCACTTGGACAGGATTGTAAATAAAAGGAAACCTGAAGATTCTTTTAAGTAGTAATGACACTGACAAAAATGAACTAACCCATACTTTTACCTTCAAGGTATCATCTATCTCTTTACCAGTTCTTAATAATACTTGATACATGATTAATGCCCCAGTGAACTTTAATGGCTATTAACTAAATTGTCTGCATGATGTGTAAAGTAGACAAGTCATTTCCCTTTTTTATAAGCAAGCTTCAACAAATAAAAAGGTTAAAATGCTATATATTAATGAATGAAATATATAAGTATTTTAGGGTAGAAAACCTGCTTGTGTGTAGTGGATGGCTTACTGCATACAGTTGTAGATCAAGCAGTTAGGGTATTTATCTTTACTCAGTCATTGATCTTGATGGTTAATATCAATAAATATGGAGTCTATTTTGCCAACTGGGCATTTGCATTCCCTTTTTCTTCCTTAAACCTCCCAAGGGAAGATATGTGGACCATTTGTTTTCCTGCCAAAGGCTGTAGAAATAAGATGATAATGGGTTCCTGTTGTGTTCCTTCTCCATAGCTCTGTGAATCTTAAAATATTTTGCCAAGTGGCTCTGCTTCAGCTGGAGAAGTCCAACAACCCTCCTCTCTCCCTTTCTATATTAGATGTGTTCAGAGCACCACCACACATTGGCTTCTTTGTAGGATGCAGGTAGGTGCCTGATCAGCAGGGATCCTGGTTTTCTCTGGTTTATTTAACCAAAAATTGGGGATTTTTTTAAAGTAACCCCAAATCCACATTTTTCCATGATTAAAAAGAAACACCGCTATATATATCTATATATTAGTGGTGTTTCATTTAAATCATGGAAAATGTGGATTTGGGGTTACTTTTTTTAAACTGAAAATTGGGGATTATTTTTAAATTGGAGAAAACCAGGATCTCTGCTGACCTGCTTAGGTACTTAGCCCCACCAACATGACAGCAGTTCTGAGCATGCACAGAAGCAGGACTTCAGGTGACCGGAGAAGTTTCTTAGCAGAAATTTAGGGCGTCTCTCCATATGTTCAGCATTAACCATACTTGGCAGAGGCCCCTCGCAACGTGGTGGGCTGCCTCTCAAATTGGAAGCAATGCCCACCTTGTGCCACAGACTGGCTATAACGTGGAGCCTGATCAGTACCGTAGCAAGGAGGGGGTGAGCGGAGCAACTGTCCCAGGCGCTGAAACAAAGGGGAACGAACAGGTGCTGTCCAGCTGGAGTGGAGCGTAGGATGGAGCCGCAAGAAGCTCGTTTTGGGGGAGGGGAGGAATGGGAAGGGCAGCTCCCGCTGCTGCACGCACTCCCAGACAAGCATGGGGAGGGGAAGGTGCCTCCAGATCTGTGCATGGGGCAAGGGCAGGCTGCCACTGCAGGCTTGCACCAGGTGCCAAACTTCCTTGCTACGGTACTGAGCCTGATTAGCTGGCATCGTCACTCAGTGGTGTTAATTAGCCCAGCTGGAGCACAAAATGGCTGCACCTACGTTGTTCTAGTTGGGAAGCAGGGCACACAAGTGCTGCAAGCTCACTTCGTACAACTAGTCTTGGGTGACTAAGGGCTCATGAGATTCTGTGGATCATGAGATGAGACTTCAGCAGAGTGTAGGTTCTGCTTTGGGTACCAAAATACCCCTGTGGACCTGGGCCTGAATGCTTCAACCTGGATGTCTACAGTCTCGTCCTGCAACTAGACTGGAGGACAGTACGCTCACAGGGACTGGCTGCTGTGCACTGTGCAAAGACTTCAAGCTACATGTGCATTCCTTTGAGCTCGAGTTAGCTGTGTTCAGTCTACCATCAGGAGCAACTTAGAGCAGCCTATTTTTATACCAGCTACCCAGGGCTTGCAGAAGCCAGTGCAGCAGCTGGGAGCAGACACAGGGCAGGGAATCCCCACCGCTTGCTTCTCTCTCAGCCACAGCTTGGCAATGTTAACAGAAAGCTCTGGAGTAGTGTCGTAGTTCTTCTGGCTTTGAGCCACTGGAGGTTTCACTCTGGGGTCATCCCTTTAGACTAGTCATGCCATGGGTGCCACTCCAGGGCAATGTTTTATCTGCAGGTTGCATCATTGTAACTCTCACTTTCCCTACCAAATTTGTGCAGGGTCTCTGAGCTGAATTCTCCTTTTGTGCCTGATCACTGACTGATAACGCCTCTTGCTGCAGGCTTCCTCTGCATGAGCTTCCTCATGCCAGACACTTAGCTTTCATGCAAGGTTGATTCATTGTTTCCCCACTGCTCAGTCTTGTCAAATTGCATGACATCTGTATTTAGAAAACAGCACTTTTAATGTAAATTTCGTCATTTTAAAGAGAGCTTTTCGTGTTAAAAGTGTTCGTGAGATTTTTTTTCCTTGTAGTTACTAGGGAAAGAGGAATGAAAAAGTCTAGCCATCAAAAAGGCAAATGATTAGCTCTGAGTAACACAGTGGTTCTCAACCTTTTAACACTCAAGGCATCACTTGTTAGACTCCTGTGGAAAATGCCAGCTTATGCTTTCTATTCATTTTTTGACTACAGAAAAATAATAGAGCAATTATGTTATAAAAAATTCAGAAGTGACCACAACAGGTCAGAAAGTGTTGTATCCACTGATTTCAAATAGGAATTCATAGTGTTAATCTTGTGAATGATGCTTGCACACCAAACAGCGTTGACCTTGTGTGGCAGCCTTGAAAAAGGATCTTAAGGCATCCCAACGTGTCATGTCACCTGGTTGAGAATCACTGGTATAAAGGAATCGGAGAGGATTGTGCAGAACCAAAGATGTGGCATGTGATTACACCGAGCAGGGCAGGCAGGCGCCATCGTGGAGCAGTTAGTACTCCATAAAAATACTTTGTTTACTTGGATGGTTTAGTTTTGCTCTCCGTTTCTCTGCCTGTAAAGATATGTGGTTACATGATATGATTTGTGCAGCTGCAGTGGTATCCCTGAGTCGCTAATGCTTCTAGCAAATTGAACATGAAAAATTCAAACCAGGAACAAAGTCAAATGGTTTCTGGATAAAACCAGCTGAAAAGAAGAAATGCTTCTGGCTGATGAGCTTCAAAATTGCTTTCTGCCTGAACCCTGCCACAGGGTGCCTGCACAACCTTCTTAAGCAAAATGTAAAGGAAGTCCTTTCTCTGCCTCTCTTCTTGGAACCAGAGGCTTCTGGAGCGTCTGTGCCACTCCCTCCTTCGCTGCAGACCAATTGCAATGTTAGGGAACAGTCCCTGTGTATTTGGCTCCATTCATTCCCAATAGCTGCTTGTTTTACTGTGGAGCTGGCAGCAAATCTGCCCTGGGAGCAATAGGTCTGGGGATTAGTCTTCTAGCCAAACCCTAAAGTGCTTTTAAACTGAAGAACTTCAGTTTGAGGAGGTGGGGAGACTGGATTGTACCATTCTGGGTGATGGAATAAGACAGAGAGAGAGAGAGGAGACAGGAATATGAGGGTCAATGTAAGTACTAACTAGATTATTTTATGCTTTTTTATTTGTTGGGGCTGTCATGAAGAATTTTTGTAACTGATAAATATCTTTTTTTTTTTTTTTTTTAAGCTTTACCCTACTTCTATTCACCAGTTGCTAATACATCATGTGTAACATAATCTTAATTCCTCAAATTTAAAAGAATGCTACTATGCTTGAAGAAGGGGAGCACTCTTTCTGAAGAAGAGTGAGCTTTTGTGTTCTGTAAGTAAGGAGCTAGACCATCACCTGTTCTATACCAAGTAATGTTTAATGAGGGTGACTGAGTATTAAGTGTCAGACTGGGCATTTGCCATCTTCATTACAGTGTGATGATTTTTTTTTTAGTATGCCAAGTGATCAAGCCTCATCTTTATTTTATATCTCATCCAAAAGAGGAATCATCCAAGCACAGTTTTGCTACATATTACAAAAAGAAGCACGTCTGACTTGTGCCAACAAAATCCTCTTATTCTGTTGGTGTACAAATGTCAGGTAATGTGAACAAGAGTTACGTGAGTGCACAGAGGATTCTGTATTTTAGAGCAATTATTGAACATAGCCTGTAATACTCTTCTGAACTGAAGTTTACTCTGGCTAAACTGAAAAACAGCAAATGGTTGATAACATGGGGGGGGGGGGGGGGTTCTTCAGAAAAGTTTTGTATTCTCTCAGATTACAGGGGAAGATAACAGCTGCATACCAGAGTGATCAAATATACATCCTGTTTGTGATTATTTTGGTCTAGATTTTCAGAACTGGGAACACTCAGCAGCACAAGAAGTGGCCAGTTTGAAGTGTGGGTTGTAATTTTCCCATGTATTTATCAAACCTGCCAGTTTTATGTTCCCCAATCAGTTGTGTGTCTGGAAATGTGAACCAGGGCTCTTAGTAGTAAACATTCTCTACCCTGGTTCCTTTCATCAGATTATCTTGAAACTCCTGACAAATATTTGACAAGGGGGAACAGTAAAATGAAATGCCTTGCTCAAGGTTCAGGTATGCCGGCATGGTGCCATTCCTCGTCTTTAAGAACATGCACGCTGGAAAATGTGTTCTTTTATTAACCAAATGATACCGGGTGTTTATGACCTTCTCCCTGTAGCCTTCCAGCATTGGTTTTCTTTATGCAGACAGATGGAAAATGCATGCATTGGAAAACTTTTATGACTGTCTTTCAGTCTAGAACATAAAGCTGACAAATGACAAGTGTAATTTAGGTGGCGATGACACGTATTTAGTAATATGAGTGAGGAGCAGATCCGGGGGTTTGCAGTGAGACAGTTGCTTCCCCCCACTTCAACAGCGAAGGTCACCTGTTACTCCCCAGCCAGAAGCAGCAGCACTGGATGTTCGGCTTGGCAGCAGTGGCTTCCTGTCCCTTCCCCCCAGACTTCCCCCACCAGCCTGGGGGACTGCAGCTGCTGGGAGCAGCTTGGCTGGACCAGGGAAGGCTACAGGGGTGGGTGGGTCCCCTCTCAGCCCCTGCTCCTAGCCAGTGGGAGACACCTGGGCAGAACAGGCAGGGAACAAGTGCTGGAAGGGGAGACCTGCACACTGCTACCACTTTCCCTAGCTGAGCCCAGCGCTCTGTGCTGTTACACGCTGCAGCTCCCGGCTGGAGTGAGAGGCTAATGGCCCCGAGGCTTCCCTTGTGCCTGGATCAGCTGGGGACAGCAGCAGTGGTAGGGGGTTGCCCCTTGATAGGCTGAGAGAGAACTCCTGCTGGAGAGAGGGGCATGGGAGATAAGGGGTAGTACCCAGACCAGGGTGAGTGAGGGATGAAGTGGGGAGTCATACCTGCTTCAAGGACTCAAAAAAAGCCCCATGGGACGGGTGCAGTGGTGCTATTTGCCTAGGGCGTGGGGGTTTCAGTCACAACCTCCATACCCATTTTTTGACGTTCTAGATTTGCCCATGCCAACAGCCTCACCATGTGGACATTGCTTCCTACATGTGGAAGGGAGTATAGTTGAGGGAGTCAGGTTCTTCAGAAATGCTGCTGGTTTTTCCATGGAAGTGTGTATGTTCATCAGCATGATTTTTTTGCAGAAAGTGTCTGCTTTCCAAAACACTTATAACCTTCTGCAGGACTCCAAAATCTTGGGGGAGGGGTAGATGAAAAATCAGAATTTTTTTTTTTTACTGAGTCTTTTTACTGAATTTTGCCTTGGGGATAAAACCAGCTCTATCATCATAGAGAGCAGTTGGGTAGCTAAGAGATCTGGCTTTTAGTCCTGTCTATGGAAGTTGCTTGCTGTGACTCAGAACAGCTCCTCTTTCCCCATTATAACGTGACTTTCAGCAACATTTGTGCTGTTTATATTTTATCTAGTTCTCCTGATCTTGTGTCATGGTGTCAGGTCACCATTATATCATTATGAAAGAGAAAATATAGGAACAATTTGTTATGATCCATGTGGCGTCACTTGAAAATTATTTTCCTGGAAAATCATGAGGGCATTGAAGAAGTGGACAGAATTGAGGCCCCTGACCATCCCCAATTTCTTTGTAATAGCTGGAGTTTTAAAAGAGATTGTGCCTAGGACTGGAGAGGATAGTTTGCTCAAGGGAAAATGGCAAAAACAATCTCTTGTATGAAGAGATTTCCAGCTTTCTAATTCTTATTGCTGCCTCCAGTTGGGTCTTATGAGCTTCCAGAATGTCCACAGCTGGGTAGAAATATGGGGGATACCCAGGAAACATCTCTCTGCTCCAACGAGCCTCTGGTCAACCCCTGTCCTGCCTATTTCAGCCATAGGTGCCTAAAGTCCATCAGATACTCTCTCTCTGTCTTTACTAGAGTATCAGAAGCACCTGTCCTCAGTATAGCCAACAAATCTGGAGTTTGTAGGTTAAGACCATTTGAAGACTGAACATGCCAAAAAAAAACCCCATCCTTTTTTTTTTAAACAGCTGCAGAGAATTTTTTTCTAAACAGAATTTGAAAACCTATTTGAAGGGGTTTTTTGTTGCTGTTGTTGTTCACTTCCCGGGAGAATTCGGAGGCTGGATGTGAAATGCTGAAGGACTGAAATCTTGGCCCTACTGAAGTCAGTGGGGATTTTGACTCCAGTGAAGACAGATTTTAACTCAACATGGGACTTTTTTGGCTAGAAAAAAATGGAGGAGGGGGTTGGAAAAATTGATTTTAGGAAAATAAGTTCAAGCCTAACTATGAGAGCTATCCACACTCTGCAATCATGAGAGAACAGGATTCTCTGGATAATGTTGCCTCCAAAAAAGTTACACATACAGATGGAAAGCCAAATTTTCCAGCTTGGTTGGACCCTCTTTTTGTCAAATACTGAGTTTACCAGGCTGGGTTTGGTTCTATGAATTTAAAACTTGAGGGGAGACAGCTCTTCACATAAAAAATAAAAACTGAGCGTTTGTCACCATTCCTGGTTATCCAACACTTATTGATACCCAGTCCTTAAACAATTTCTATATACAAAACCCAGGGGATGACAGCAGTTTTCCTTCTGTTGTGCAAACAGAATAGTTAAAATGTAGGGCTCTTAAATCACTTGTAAGGAACTCTCTAACCCCTGAAAATGAACCCATGGACAGGAAGAAGGAACCCATAGAAGGAAGTTGTGTGCATTTAGGGAAAATTCAGACACGTTGAAGGATTTTCTTCTACTTTGCATTTTTAAAAGGTACTAACTACTGCCGGTTTACAGTTAACTTAATTTGCCAAGCTAATTGATGTAATCTACACTACTGTTTAAAAAAGGAATCTTAATTTTAAAAGGGCCTGGGAATTATTCCACACTTAGAAGACAGTGCAAGGATGTTTATTTGTTCAGCTTTGTTCAGAGGTGAATAGATTAACTGGAAATGGTTATGTAAACATGTCGAAGGGTGTCACTGATGCATCAGTGTAATTGTTTTGCAAACACAGTCCCTGGCTTTAGTTGTATCTTCTTCTCAAATATTTGAACTCTGTTTCTCTGCACAAAGGGTTCTTAAAGATTTCCAAAGAGATGCAACATGTGGCTACAGCTTTTAAGAATATTAAGTCTGAATCCACTAACGAAACTCCTCTGCATAAAGAAATTTGCATTTAGATTTTTTTAATGGCGTTTTAAAAGATGAAAACTAAAACTAAAGCTGGGTTTCCTTAGAAAAGAAGATCCCATGAGGTGCCTAACTTCTTTGTGGATACCATTAAATGATAAGCAATACTAAGGTATTCAGGTTGTAGCCATGTTGGTCTAGAGAGGAAAAAGCAATCAGCACTGTGGCAAAGGTGGTATCTTTCATTAGACCAACTAGATTTTTGCAGTATATATATAATTGCAATTAAAGAATTTTTTTTTTTTGCAAAAATCTAGTTGGTCTAATAAAAGCAAGAATAAGGTTTAATCTATTCACCTCTGAGATACTTCAGGTCTCATTCAATAAAGTGTTCCACATGCTCAGGAAGAATTAGTTTTCTAGAAGGGTCAAGGGTTGAGTTGATCCAATTAGGATGTGAACTAGTGTTGCCAGGGAGCTCAGATTGTTCCTTACTTTGCCACATCATCTCCTTTTATCAGCCTTTTTATCAAGCCAGAATATCTGTATTCCTGCAGACAGGACTACACATCATTTTGGGGAAAAAAACCTACCTTCTCAGAAAAAAGTTGTATATGATAGTCATGTTCCAGGCTTAAAACTCAGTGATAATCTAGCTCAGGTTTAGCTAGCATGAGCTACAATTAGCAAATCATCTGCTCCCATGAAGGTACAGGCTTCTAACAAGCGTTTGTTCTTCTTAAGCATTTAATTTTATTTTTATATGGCACCAATAGAGTTGATGGAGAAATGTTGCTATACTGCAACTGTTTGGAAGATGCAACTTTTTAAGAAGCAATAAAAAGACAGGCAAAACTACTATGATCTTATCTGTTCTGCTTTAGTATTTACAGTGGGGTGATTATCACAAGCGTACATGAAAAAGAAGTCTAGAGATCATATGAAAATATTTTAAAAGCCATGTCCAGTTTGCCTAGTTGGCATTTTTGTGGATGATAAAATTAGACAAGCAACTTCCGTTCCTCTGGTACCAAAGGAAAAATAAAGTTCCCTTTGGCCTCAGAGCAGAGCTTCCTTTGGTCCCACCACTCCAAGGAGGTCTCTGTGGTCCTGAGAATGACTAGCTAATAAACATAAACACAAGCTACAGAGACACTTCTGCTCAGATAACGGAAAGGGCCTGTGATTATGAGTCTTTACAAGCATCCTTGCCTTTACATATATTCTAGGGCCTGATGTTGAAAAAGGTCCTCAAATTTGGTGCTGCCAATTTTGTATTGCAAATAACTGGTGCAAATAACTGTGGCTGCAATTGACACTTCATTACCCACCATCCTGATTGCAGTGGCAGATCAAGTGCTCAAAACTCTTAGGCTAGGGGCAGAAATTACACATAAATTGGTATAAGTGATTGGAAACCAGTTCAAATCTGTAATACAACAGGCATTTAGTACACATGAACTGCTTTCAAAATGGATGAAATTGGTTGAAGATAAACCTGGATGGATGTAGTATCAAAACAGCTCAACAGATACTATTAATATTTATAGTGCAATTATACCTGGATTTAGGTTAAATCCATGTATTGAATTTGTCCCAGATTCCCTCCAGATTCAAGTTGAGTCACATTCCCCCAGCATCCCAGGATGCTTTGCATCCCTCCATACACCCTGCCTTGCAGGGTGGATGGGATAGCCTTGGCCTAAGCTGTCTGCTCCAGCTGATTAAGGAGGTATGCTATAGCTTCCCTCAGCTTCTGGCCTGGGCTACTGCAGGCATGTGGCTGCATTTCTAGAATCAATGGTGAATGTCTGTTCACTTGCTTATCAGTTCAATCTATGCAGCTTAGTCTAACCTGTGAAGATTGAATCAATTCAGCCTCAGGCTTTTGTGCTGTCTGCCCTGATGTCATGGAAAACAGCTAGTTGTTTGTACCCACAAAGTTACCCACACATTTCCTGGTATCAAGCTAAGCAATATGACTAGTCAGTGTTTACACAGAACATTATTTTTTATAATCTAAACTGGAATGGCTTCACCAACCTGTGGCTGACTGGCAATTCGCTGTTTCCCAAAAGGAGCTTAAATCTGAGGTGGGAGGGTGTAAATGTAAAATTCTTTGTTGTGAAAAGGCCAGTGAGTGGAGCCTGGGAAACACGTGGGACATGTGCATCAATCTGTCAGTGACTCAGTTTCATTGCACCTCACTTTGCTTATTGGAAAATTAATATTATTTAAATTAGTGAGGCTATTAAAGGTATGTCTACACTGCATTCACTGTTACAACTTCAATGCAGCATAGTTACATCCAACCTCCCTTTAAGTAGTTCAGGTACCTGGCTGAGGTGGCACAAAGTTTAGTGTTGTCTGGGAGTGTCTACACAAGATGCTAAATGTGCAGTAGACTAATTCTACTGTGCATTAGCACGGCAAGCAAAAACCATGTTAATGCACAATAAAATTAGTCTACTGCGTATTAGCGTCACAAAAAAATGTGTGATGGTGCTACTGCACAGTAGCACCTATTACAGTGCAGTAACTAAGTACCAGTTATTACAGATACTAAACTTAATGCACCCATAATTATGGTGCGTTAATGAATGTGTAGACGCACCCGCTGGGTAACTTCTCAGGTTGTTAACCCAAACTGAGCTCCAACTACTGCAGCTAGCTTGCTATCAATAACTTTCCTCTAGCTGAATCAATGTTATCTCAGGCATGTATATTCTAAGTCAGGCCATGGCCTTGGCCTGCCTAGCATGGCTGCTCATCCCAGCCTGCTCCTTCCTCACAGAGCACGGGGAGGACACAGGAGGCCAGAACCCTCAATATAGGTCTAGCCACACACCCACTTCCTGCTCCTGGAGTAGCTGGACAAGGTTAGCTAACCATTCACCCCTTCCACTATCAACTCCTGACTTAGGAGAGGAAGTGGCTTAACTTTGTACCTAGGCTTCTGCACCCTTGGCTTGTGCTGCTACTGCCTCTGATAGATTCTTTGAATAGTGGATCTAGCTCGCCCGTGGACCCCAAATTTGGTCTGACCCTTTGCATACCTGACCCAACTTTGATTTGATCCGAATACCTGACCTGGCTGGCCTCCTGACCTTGCACTTTGCCTGACCCTCTGGATCTCTGACAGGTTTCCCCAAACATCTCCTAGCTTCCTGGCATCCCTACATCTGGACATGGCATACTCCCCTCGAATCTTGGCTGCTTCTCCCAGCCCTGAGGCAATCCCCCAACCTGGCCACCCACAGCCCGGCATGTCCCTACGCCGCAGTCACAGCAATGGCATAGGCTAGAGATTCCCAAACTTTTATCAAGGGCCTCCTTCCAGGTTTACCACCTGCCAGCATACCCCTACCAGCATACATTTTATATTTTAACCCTTTAAATACCAGTTATTAATTGTAATGAAAATTAAATCCACCATTACACAATTTCTTTCACTTACCCTTTCCCACCCCAGCCCAAGATGCCTTGCATACCCCCAGGGGAGTGTGTACCACAGTTTGGGAACCCCTGGTATAGACAAACCCTTCATTTTTTTAACACTAAGAAATTATTTTCAAAGTGTGCACTGATTATACAGTTGCACACTTGGTTCCTGGTCCCGATCTGAGGCTCCCAGGTATAATTGAAATATAAATATTAATATTATCTGTTGAGCAGTTTTGGTGCTACATAAGTGCATAGTGTTATTCTTACTCACTACCCAAATGTTAGGCTGTCTAACCACAACCTGAAAGGAAACGAGAAGAAAAAAGTTACTATATTTATAGTATTAACAGATAGGAAGGGAGAACATAAGGCATGGAACAACAAGAAAACAGCACAGTGCAAAAAGCTTTATCATTTATAACCAGTGTTGGTGTTAAGTGGTTAAGACTGCAACAGTATTTTAGCAGCTATATTTTTGCATTTGCAATACTCTACCCCTGATAGCACATACAACTGCTGTAGCTGTTATAATTTATTTTACCATAAAGCAATACCACTTCAGACTTACAATTGACTTACAATTACTGCATAGTCATTTTGTATGTGCAATTTAGTATGTGCAAGTATCTAGTGTGTTCTGTGTCCTGGGTGTTTCTTCCTACTGCTCAAATCTCTTCAGATATGAGTGCCAATGCAAATAAGTATACAATCCTCATGAATAACCTTAGACCGGTTTCCCAGCTCATTTTAATATATGATAAACCAGTACCAACCATATGATATCATGCAATGGAAGAGCAGGCAACAAAATCTGTGAACACAGAATTTATCATACTTATCTATATGGATCTCTCTCTAGACTGGAATTGTATTTCCAGCCATGGCCAATACCCTGATGCTCCAAAAACAGGCATATGAAGTTCTGTAATCCTCCTGGACAGATGTGGAATGCTGAATAAAGGGACAGATGGTAGTAAGAATAGTCTCCTGATTCCTGTGTCACTGACCACATGCCTGGAAGCATGGGGTTTAATTTGGCATTACCCAAGGTGGCATAGTCTAGGCCTATCTAAATCTAAAAATGAAATTTTCAAGCCATCAAGATGAGTCAACTAAACAAGAACTACTCAGGGACCTGGATCAATGTACTTATTCTGCCTTGCCAAATGGAACGATTTCTGGCCTTCCACCTGCATTCATCGAAGTTGAGATTTTTATGAATATCAGTCGGTATACAAGGACAACAGATTTGTAACACACAGTGGGGCAGAGAGCTCAAATTCCAAGTGCCTCCAGCAAGGGGCCCCGAATTTACCTAAAACCCATTTGGCATGGGTCTGAAGCATTCCAAATTAGAGGCCACTTTTGCAAATTTGGACCAATACAACTTACTGTGAATTTGTCTCGCACTCTGAGCTTCTTGGCCCATGGGTGTTTGTATAGGTGTTATGTACAAAGCCAATGGAATGCATGCCTGTGCATCAAACAGAATTCACTCCTACATTTAAGAGCACAAGACCTCACCTGTGCTAAGCTTCAAATTCAATTTGGTGTGCTCTTGAATATTGCTGGACTTTGATGATGATCTGCCAGAAGTGCTGTTTGCTGATCCAGCTCCAAGAGAATTTTCCTGTAACACTTTTTGCTATAGAATGACCTTAAAATGCAGGAATAAACCCTGTACTGATTACACTGAGACAGTGGGATTGTCTTCCCTATTCATTTGCAGCAGAAGCAGACCTGGCTACCCCTAGAAAAGGAGATTAGGAAATACTTGGAATACTTTCCCCCAGGAATGCTTGCTGCAATGTTTGGATGTCACTGAAGCATGGCTAATGTGCAGGGTACCTTATGCTTTTATCTATCTTGGGCCAAAGCCTACAGTCCTCATTTGCATAAAGTCCCATTGAAATACATGGACCAAGTTTAGACTCGAGTCCAGCTCTTTTGAAATCACTGAAATCTCCAAGTCCTCAAGTATTCGCTGGGTAGGGAGGGGGTGGGAGTGTGTAACAACCACTGAAGCAGGCCTAATAGTCTTCACATGATTTTCTCTTACAAAAGAATTCTCCGGGAATATGTTGCTATCCAAATGTCTTATACAATCATAACTTCAAACAAATTCTGCTCTCTTTTTCATGGCTGTCACTAGGAAGGATATTTCCATGGTTAAGGCTCGGCACTGGGACAACGTTCATCTGGCTTCACTTCCTGCCTCTTGCTACAGATTTCCTGAGTGACCTTGGATAAGTCACTTAATCTCTCTGTTGCCTGTCTGCAAAGAGGGATAATAGTTTTCCTTGGGCTTTTCTTTCTATTTAGATTAGAAGCTCTGAGGGATAGATACCGTTACCACACGTTTGTACAGCATGCAATACAAAGCAGGCCCACAATCAGTTGGCATGTAGAGAGACTGGGGGAAGACTACTATTTCTATTGGCACAATTTGGCCTTTCTTTTTTAGAATTGTGACCATGTCTAAGACCCTCACCTCCCAGGGATTGTCCTGTGGGATAAGATACCCCCCACTTAAACACAAGCAGTTCAAGCATTTGGTATTGTCAAAGTTGGATCTGGAACTGATGTTTGGGAAGCCAAAAAAAAAAGCATTTTAGCCAACTATGACGCAAGGTGATGGGACTGTTGCTGTCTGTCTCTGACAGCTGCTGGTGCTGTACATGTGAACAAATCCACATATAATGAAAAGGCTATTGTTCCTGACCATCCCTAGGAAGAAATTTATGCTACCAACAACAGGCCACTTTCATCAGCTCAGCTGACAAATTGATTTTCTTCTCCTAATACTTCAAACCAGCTGTTGTTTTACAGCAAATGCTCTGGATAAAAATACAAAGCATCATATTTCCAGTGCAATCACTCATTATCTCTTTGGAGATTCCTTGCACTGTAGGATAAGAAACTCTTCTTCCTATGTTCAGACTGAAACATACTCAATGGGGAAGTCATCAATCTTATTTTTTAAAGTTGAAAGCAAAACCCATGCACTTGTTTAGAAAATAAGACGTACAGGCTTCTTCTTTTTAGCCCTTTGGCGAATTTTACAGAAATGCCCAAACTGATCAAGGCCACATTTTTTTGGCTGTTTTAATTTTTGGTTTTTTTAACATTAGCAAAATCAGTTAGGTGCTAAATAGTTAAAAATTCTAAAAAATAAAGTGTGTTCAGGTGCAAACCCACTTTCACTGAAAGCTGTAGATTTTTAACTCTCAGAGGAAAAAGCATCCAGCTGTTATGGTGCATATCTGAGACTTGGGGCCTCTGTCTTGTCTTCCATAAAGCCTCTGCTCTATCATGTATTTTGTGTGTGACTCCAAATCAGGTCTTTCCTCAGTTTCTTATCTGTGAAGAAGTAAGAGAAGAGGGCCTTGTGGTTAAGGCCTGCTGTAAGAGACGAGATGTTCCAACACCATGTGTGAGGAGTGTGGTTAAAAGGTGCTAAAGATACTAGATACGCCAGGATATGCTGGTGCTATGCTTTGCTTGGTGATACATTTCCTGTATAACTTCAGGCAAGTTGTATAAGGTATGTCTATACCCCCACAATGCAGCCCCAGAAGAGATGCATTGAAACACACTGCACCTATCATATATGAGCAGTCTCCTGAACCCAAGGCAGCATAATTACTTCAGTGTAGGGCTAGGCAGGCAGTAACAGGTTCTGACTTTCAGCAGCTCTTATTATTGTGCAAAGCAGTGCCATGAGAAGCAGCTGGATGACTTTGGGCTTGAGAGGTATGGCATGCAAGACAGAGATGGATGCTAATCTGGTAGCTCCAAATGACATTCCCACATGATACAAGCAGTGCAATATGCCCTTTGTTTTTTCCTTCTCCAGAATACGTTGGCAAAAGCACTCTATGACAACAAGGCAGAGTGTTCTGATGAACTGGCCTTCCGCAAAGGAGACATCCTGACAGTCCTTGACCAGAACGTCATAGGGAGCGAGGGATGGTGGAAATGTTCTCTACATGGAAGACAGGGCCTGGCACCTGCTAATCGCCTCCAGCTCCTTGCTGGTTTACAGGAAGGCATGCTGTCTCCCTCCAGCCAACATGACTCCCAGGAATTGCCGTCCAATCAGCCAAACATCTACCAGGTTCCAAAAGCTCCCAAGTCTACCTTGTCATCGTCGGTGTACGAACAGATGGATGGTTGGGTAAAGCCATCTTCTACTGTTTTGTCTCTGCCCACTCAAGAAATGTATCAGGTGCCAGCTTCGTCTGCACAATTATTCAGTGAAAAGAGCCACACCTTAACAAATCAGGTAAGAATATAAGCAGGCATTAAGGTGCCAAATGTTTGAAAATACTCAGGAGAGAAAATACTGGTGGCTTTTAATTTTTCAGCAAACTCTTTGGGACCTGAGCACTGCAGCTGAAGTTTCCACAAAGTCACTCGACCAAGTGATGGTTAGGTTAGTTAACTTCAGTAATGTTATCTGAAACATTCCTATAAAATATTCCTATGGTTATCCCCTAACACCCTACTGAAATGCAGCTATCTCTGTGTGATGGTATGAAGCTTTACCATTTAGGACAGGAACAGAAGAATAGCTGCTTTGAATAGAGTATGAAAGTGATGCCCAGTCCTGATAAATACGCACAAAGAATTTCTGAAGTTAGTATAGTTACATCCTCAGTTCTCTCCTTCTGTAGTTTATGCACACAGTCTCCTTCATGTTCATGGGCCCTTGGCATCTGCTTGGACAGTGGTGAAGGTGAGTTGTGATTTGTGTGGAGATACAACTCTTCACATCCCACCTCTCCAGCAAGTTCAGAAAGCATCAAAACACTGCACCTTCAACGACAACTAATCCCCTCTTCATTTTAGGATTCACTTCAAAATTACTCTCCTTGGTTTTTAAGAGAGCTTTCCTCTTTTGCAGAGTGGATCCCTTCTTCCGTTACTTATTCCCTGTGTGAACATGCTTCAGTGCCTAACTGCCCAGTTCCAATTTGGGTAATCCCAGCAGCACCTGGTTATCCAAATGGACTAAATAAGGGCAAAGTATTAAGTGTAGGTTTGAAAATTGGGCCTCCTACAAGAAATAATTACCTGGGAAATCTTCATAATTAAAAATGAGCACTAATTATAGGGATTTGCCGGAACAAGTTGTGGCATTCTATTTTACTTTGTTTTGTCTCTGGGACCTGGTATTGGGTTTCCCACACAAACCATTTTCCAAAGGAAGTTTATCCTATAAATGTTAAATGACTTTGAAGTAGAGAATATTAAGGCAGTCCCAAAGAGATTCAACATA
The DNA here is from genome assembly GCF_030867095.1 of Alligator mississippiensis. Taxonomy (NCBI): domain Eukaryota; kingdom Metazoa; phylum Chordata; order Crocodylia; family Alligatoridae; genus Alligator; species Alligator mississippiensis. The sequence goes on along the minus strand of NC_081832.1, from coordinate 9,904,111 downwards.
AGAGATTCAACTTACCCTATGCTCTGAGCAATCCTTTCTCTCTACTCACCTCTTTTAGCCATCTTTCCTACTTTTGCATCAGTAGGCGGGTTGTATTGATGTGTGCTGCTTGTAAATACATGCTGGAAAACAAAATATCGGAAGTGTATCTGAAGACGACTGCCCATACTTTAAAAACTGCAACTGTGGTGCTAACGTCTATGTATAATGATCACGATTGCAAGATCAAACTGGGTTACTCATGCCAAAGAATTCAATCCATTTTTTTTTTTTTTTTGGTATCTGCCATGGTCTGATCTGCACACCTGCATAATGACATTCAGCATGATATCACATGAACATTTGCATGTGAAATCAAGCCCTCAACATTGAAGAAGTCAATCCCTGAAGTTGCCGCATGCTTATTCTTCACTGAATTAGAAGGGAAAATAAAATGTAGGCTTTGGCATGTCTCTCCCTCTCACTTTCTCTGACCTAGCCTGTGCCTGTCTCTGAGTTTATAATAGTCCCTTCAGATACCTGCTAGGTTTAAGTATTTTTTGCAATGTTTCTGCTTTGCAGCTTTAACTTTTCTTCAGTGGGGAAGGAAACAATACTTTAAAATAATTAATGTCTTTTTAATCTTTAGACTTCCAGGTTTGTCTCAGCTGCATCTTGCACAAGGTAGCAGTTGTTACTGCAAAAAAACAACTGTACTCTAGCAGTCAGCAGCCAGGCAGGCATATGCGGACACATTTCAGGGCGTAGAAGGTGAACAGCCCATCTGAGTGCAGGAATACACATAAGAGTGCCTTAGATCACTCCATGTAGCTGCTATAAGACAACTGGGATAGCCCGTGACATACTCAGCTGTTCTGTGAGCAACTGGGTGAAGCTACTGTCAAGTCTTTGAGGGATCCTGACTGAAGAAAACTAAATCCATCTGAAAAATAAAAACAAAAAAACCTACTGGCCTTTCACTCACGTTCTAAAGGACCTTACCTGGTATCCAATAAAGATTTAAGACATTCCTCATAGCCTACCTGACCCTGCAAATATACTAAGGGGCTTGTCCTCTGTAGCAGGTATCAGTTTATCCAGCTGCCACTTACATTTGATCTACTGTCTGCAAAAAAACAAAGCTTGTTCTTTCATCGTTCTGTAGATGCTTTGATAAGATAAATAGTCCTTCTTCAGAATGATGGAGGGATTTCTGTGAATTTATTAATTTGCTTTCTTTACAAGGAGCCAATGTTTCAGTTCTTCAGGTCTTTAAAATTCAACATGTAGAAATCAGCTTGGAGTCTTGTGCTTCTCCACTCCTCTGACATGAGTCACTACCTGAATGCGGTGGCTCTGCCAACTAATGTAGTGGAGAGTGTTCTCTCCCAGGGGAAGTATTTTCAGGTCAGCTGTTTGGTTTATAGACTAGCTCTGGAGACCTATATTCACTTCACTGCTAAACGGACAAAATTTAGAGCCGTTTTGAAAACAAAAGGCTCTTTCCAATAGTTTGTATTCTGGTGGCATCTTAGCTAAACATCTTCCGTCCTCTAATCATGGCTGAAGTCCTTGGCCCATGGCTCTTAAAATAATGTTTCTGGCAAATTTTTTCTTACCTCTTTTCAGTCTGTTTGTTTTTGGAGAACCAAAAGATGCAGCAGGTGCCTAGAGCGGGATGGATGCGCTAGAAATTTTCTCTAATGAGTGGCAATTTACCTCTAGCCTTGTGACAATCCATAAGTAGAGTAGAAACACTGGTAAAAGGGTGTTTCAGGTAAGTATACTCTGGGATTTTAACAGACAGACAGTGAGCTGTCTGTTAGAACCAGTGAATGAGGAAGGTTTTTACTTATAGAGCAGTAAAAGGTGTTAAATATCAGCAAAGTAATTCTAACAATAGTCTGTTTGGCTTGTCCTACACTTTAGCTCATTGCAGTTTTCTCATTACTGTCTTTTTTCCCCTAAAGCACCTGTTGACTCTTCCCAGAGTATCTCAGGCCTCAGCATCAAATATCCAAAGCTATGTATATGATGTTCCATCTCCCCAGCGCCAGGAGTCCTTGCTCACTCAGGTGAGTCCTGCTAAGCCGTGTGTCCACTGCAGCTGTCATCCAGCACTCCTGTGTCCCAGGCCACATAGAACAGTCCTACAGGACAGAATGTGAAAGTAAATGAAAACTTATTTATATCTTGACTTTTTGACCTCTACTCTGAAACTTAATAAAAAATCATCTCTAGGAAATTCCATGGTCAGGCTCAAAACCTGTAGCAAAGATCTTTGTTAAAGCAGCTACATTTCTATAGATCCCTGTAGGTCCAATCCCTATTAAATTAATTCTACATGACTTTTCTATAGAGAGGTTCATCATGTTAGATAAATCACCTGGCCTCTGAGTTCAGTCATTGGTACATAAACTAAACCTTTCAACCTTTTAGTGGGGGCTGTGACTGTCAAACTTTGTGGAAAAGAGGAAGCTTGGACTGACTGGACAAGGAGACAGGGAGTGGGAAATGAGTGGGGACAATAGGGAAAGGCTGGGCAAATATATTAGGACCATAAGCCAGAGATGGAAACTGAAGACAGTACTGATTTGAGGGGTGACTGAAATTGGACAGAAATCTGGAGGAAGACTGGGAATAGCTGAAAAAGGAGACTGGGAATGGGAACTGGTAATGCAGGGACAGTAAGAGAATTGGGACCGGCTGAAGAGATCGGGAGGGAGGGAAACCAGCTCAGGGCTGGGAATCAGTAGGGCTGTGCGAGGCTTCGGATCCGGAGAAGCTTTGGACTCTTTGGGGTCCGAAGCAGCACATCCAGGTCAAAGTGCTGGCCTCGTTAGTCTTCCCAAAGCGGTTCGGAGCTGCCTCGGAGATCTGGCGATAAGGTATAATGGGGAAACAATAAAATATCTATAACTTTGTTGTTTTTTGTCCGATTTGGATGAAATTTTCAGGGGTGGTAGACAGAGAGGATGAAGCCTGCCAAGTTTCAAGAAGATTGGTGCAGGGGTTTGGGGGGGTTGGGGGGACTGACTGTGTCTGTTTTGTGGCCGGTGGGGAGACACTGCTGCAGGCCTGGCTGCTAAGCTACTGTGTTCCCAGTTACCAATCAATCAATCATGATTCACTCAGGGACCAGGGATGCAGGGACCAGCTCAATACACAGGACCTAGCTACTACATAACGACTTAACGACCATCAATTAGCACCTACAAAACCAGGCTAAGGAGAGGAAAGAATCAATACAGGCAATCAACTGTCCCAAGACAGACACAGTCTTGGCACGAGTTTTGTCTGTCAGCAGCTAGGGGTGCAAGGTCCCACAACCCCTGCACCGATCTCCTCGGCAGCTGGCAGGCTTTGTGGCCGCAGTAGGAGCCACCATCGCTGCAGCTGTCACCCTGCTGCGCCTTTACACACACACTGTCACCCGCGGCACGAGTTTTGCTTGTCCACAGCTTGAGGTGCAGCTCCCCCCAAACCCCTGCACCGATCTCCTTGAAACTTGGCAGGCTTTGTGGCCTCAGTAAGAGTCACCACCCCTGCAGTTTTGACCCCCCCTGTGTTGTAAGACGCAGCCGTGACATGAGTTTGGCTTTCAACAATTTGGAGTACAGTTCCCCCCAAACCCCTGCACTGATCTTCTTGAAACTTGGCAGGTTTCATGCTCTCAGGAGAGGCTGCCATTCCTGCAAGTTTCATCCAAATTGGACAAAAAAACAACAAAGTTATAGATATTTCATTGAATCCCCATTATACCCTATGGCCAGATCTCCAAGGAGACTCTGAAGCTTCAGAGCCGCTTCAGGCAGATGGAGGCGGAAACCCAGTCCGGAGCTCCAGATCACATCGCGGCCATCCGAAGCAGCCGGATCCAAAGCCGGACCAGATCGCTGCTGACTCGCACAGGCCTGCGAATCAGTGGGGAGGAAGGATGTGTGTGGTCGGGGGGCTGGAAGGGAAGAGAAAGAGGCTTGTCAGATGAGGAACCAGAAGAGGGGAATTTGAACTGTGTGGGCAAATTGCCCAAGGAAAGAGGCTGGGGGCTGGAAGGGACGTGGGGATAGCTGAGCAAGGAAACCAGAGCCTGGAGGGAAGACTAGGACTGGCTGGAAGGTGCCAGGGACAGGGATGAGAAGCCTGAGATGAGAGATTGGAACTGAACAGAGAATGAGAATGGGACAAAGGTAAAGAACCAGGGAAGAGAAAGACACATCAGAGTGCATGGGGCCAAGCTTGCTGGGGGGAATGGATAAAGAAGTCTGTGCTTACAAGAGCACATTCACCTCAAGAGCCTGGATAAGAACAAGCATGAACCTTTTGCCTGCTGGCAGCAAATGTCTAATAAACCCACTGTCAACATGGAAGTCTTCTGTGCTCCTGGGCTACACTGAGGACTGATATCAGAGTTTTTTTCGCTAGCTCAAACAACAGAGATCTGTGCCATGGATTGAAAGGTTGCCTGCAGGTGTCTCTGTCATGTAGAATGATGGAGTTCTACGTATTCAGGTAGCTATTCGTAAACACTTAAGAAATTACAATTAAAAACAATCTTCATTCAAGATGCATTATGAAAGTTGTAAAGTCAAGTCTTCAAAAGAGTTAGGATATATCAGAATTAAGGTTGTTAGTGCAAAGTTAAGTGGCACCCTTTGGGCATATGCATTACTTTAATTAAGAGCTTGAAACAAAATATTGACTAGCTGCTCATTCAACAGCTGCCCTACTCGCCCTGAGAATTTGATTGATGTAGAGGTCATGTGTGAATAATTGTATGCGGTGGTATAGTATCAGAAAATATCACATAAAATTCTGGCATTCCCTAGCTTTGGAAGGCTTGGCTTTGAAATCTTAGTAGGTTCCCTCAGTGTAGTGTGTGTGTCTGCATGCATGGGCTGCAGAACGGGGTGGGCCACCTGGGCCATGGCCTGATCAACTTTTAGCACATTAATTTAGCTAGCTATGCTGTTAAAAAAATAGCTATACAGATTTAACCAATATGACAATTCCGCATTTGTCATTGGTCATATAAATTAACGTGTAAAAGTTGTTCGGGCCATGGCCTGGGTGGCCCATCCTGTTCCAAGGCCTATGCGCACATGTGTGTTGTGCACACATGTGTGTAGGTGTGTCTGAGTGCAGGCACATGTCATTATTCTCTAAACCAGCCTGGTGCCTGTGTGAATGAATCCTTACTTGGATGTAAAATTTGTGAAATTTGTGCAACAGCCCACTGCGCCATCTAGTGTCTATCTCCCCTGCCTACAGAGCTCTTGTAGGAACCATATCCTGACTCAAATCTACACAGAGGGATTCATACCCAGGGCTTTTCTACAAAGGCAATCTAGGACTTTAAGTCTTTAGCAGTTTGTATAAAACTAAACAAAAGTTAAGCCAACTTTACTTTTGTATTTGATTAGAGCTATGCCACTCCACCCACAGCCAGAAAGGTCTCCACGCAGTTTTCCCTCACTGAATATTTCCAGGAAGGACAGAAACAGCTTTACAACATCCCATCCAGCCCGGAAAAGGCAAAAGACCACATCCAGCAAGACTCTCTAGCAAGCACTGTAAGTGTTACTCCTGAATGGTAGAGACCAGTCTCTCATTAATGCTGTTAAACTAATGCAAGTGACTAAACATATTAAACCATGAAGCCTGGGGTTGTACTAATGTGTTGATATGAGGCAGGGCACTGCTATGCTTAACAGAAGTGCCAAGAAGATTAGATATAAAAACATCCCATCTTAAGTGTGATATCGCTTTAAGATTATTTTAATATTAAGAATGTATAAAGTGATGAAAGAGGCTTGACTCATGGTTGTGCTTCATAATTGCCAGGGCTGGAGTCATCACTGCATTTAAATTTACTTATTGGAGTTAAAGTAACATTGTCATTAAAAAGGAGACTCAAAATCTGTTAAGTAAAAGTGACTGCGGATTCCTATGTACGTGAACATCTGGGAATAGAGTGATATGGGCACCTATCTGGCTGACTGCCCGCCCCACTCCTACCCAGCCCTTTTAGAGCTGGTGGAAAAGTTGCTGACCCACAGTGTTTCTTTGAAAAATGCTGATTTGTAGAGCCTAATGTGTTTCATCTGAAATATCTTGGATTTGATGATCCTTTGCAGGGTCCCTGGCTACACCCACAGAGTAAACTATCTCAGGGCTGCTAGCTTGTAGGGTCTGTGGCTCTGGGGAGGATTCTCAGCTGGACTGTCCCAGTTTTCCAGGATTTCTGACTTCGGAGCAGCAAGCCATGCCAGGGATTCCAGGTTATCTGTCATGGAGTTGGGAGCCTGCAAGGCCCTGACAGCCTGGGCTCTAATCAGAGCCAAAGACCTTGCTATCACTGCTTTTATCAAGGTCAGGTGAGCAGCTGCCTGGGAGCAGGCTTCATGTTAATCTTTCCAAAATTCAGATTTTTGGGGCCATCACAGAAACTTTGGAAAATGTTGGGTCTGATCTGATTTGGACAAACATCAGAATTAAAAGAATCCCACAAACCAGACATATGGCCAGTTCTATCTGGGATCCTTAGCAAGCAGCAGCCACTGCAGTTAAGTCCTGGAGCTTCGCACTCCCATTGCTTTTTAAGCTCTTTCCCTCTCAGGCTTATGAAGCAGCTGGACACAGTCTGGGCCAGATTGCTTAGTTAGAAGTCTTATTATTGGCCATATCAGACGCCATTTTTCAAGCAGCAGATGCCAGCTATGCACAAGACCTTATTGTAAGGCTTTGAATAAGATCATTATCCATCTCAAGAGCCTCTTGAAGAATGCAAATGTGAACACCGGGCAATTATTTAAGTGTGGTCAGTTGTGAAGTCTCATAATTTGCCTGTGTCTTTATGTATCTATGAATACTGGAAATGAAAGAGATTAGAATCAGTTCTCTTAGGGGCTCATGAAATCTCATTTGCTTCATTATAGAAAACCTGTTTGTCTGATATTGCCCAATACTTTGATATCTGTAGATATGACAATAGTACTTTCATATACAGGGTTTGACTGTGTATTTCAGAGGACAACTAGCATTAGAACGGTGGGCCTGGTCCTCAGCTGGTGTAAAATAAGTGTCATCCCACAGACATCAATGGATTTGTGCTGAAGATCTGGCCTTATGTTTCTTAAAATGCACTTAATTTCCCTTGATTTCCAGATGTATGATGTCCCCCCTACCAGAGAACATGATATTCCCATCCAAAATACATCTCAGAGAAAATATGTGGGCTATTGCAATACCTTGCCAAATCCTCGGAAGTCAGAATGGATTTATGACATTCCAGTCTCACCTGAAAAACCAGGTTTGAAACAGCATCCTCCTAATCATTCCCTGGAGAAGCAGATGTTGTATGACATACCACCAGCCAGGTATGGTGCCGGGGTGCAAAATGCAGCTAGCACCCTACCAGCAGCAGCAATTGAAGGTAAATTGGCGAACCCACAAGAATATGATGTTCCACCAATACAGAAGAAATTAACTTTTCCAGATGCTCCCCTTTATGCTGTACCATCCTCATGTGATATGTTGCGTTTGAGGAAAAATGGCAACTATCGTGTCCCCCTGAGCTTTCTGTCCGCAAAGTTTGAAAATCAGAACTGTGAACAAAACATTTATGACATTCCAAAAGTATTGCCTACTGCTTTACAGAACAGAAAGGGGACTGAAAAAAACAATGGTAGTTTTGAAGACCATACATACAATGTTCCTTTACAACTGTCAAGGGATGCCAAATTAGAGCAAGATAGGTTATCATTTGACAGTGTGGACAGTAGAACCAGCACCATATCTACATCCCCAAGCACTTCTGTTGAGTCCTTTTCTCTGTCATCAGAAGAGGAACCTGCTCAAGAAATTAAATTGGACCTTGATGTAGCCATAGAGATGCTGACCAAGCTACAGCACAGCGTATCCAGTTCAGTTGCGAGCCTAATGCTATATGTGAGTAGTAAATGGAGATACCAAGAACACCTGGAGGCAAACATTGAGGAAGTTCATAGAGCAGTTGATCACATAAAAGTTTCTTTGGGAGAATTCTTGAACTTTGCTCAAGGTATTAAGGCAAATGCCTCTTGCCTCAGTGACAATAACCTTCAGACCAGAATTAAAAAGCAGTTACAAATTCTTGTAGACTCATTCCACATATTAGTGGAAACAAGGGAAGCACTGAACAACTGCAGCTGGTCTTTGCAGGTTCTGGTCATTAAGAAACCTCAGAACAATCCAGATGATCTTGATCGGTTTGTTATGGTAGCCCGTGCCATTCCAGATGATATCAGGAGGTTTGTCTCCATTATCATAGCTAATGGAAAGCTTCTCTTCAAGAAGAATGACAATGAGCAGAAGACTACACAACCAAAACTGAACACAGAGCATAAGATGGCAAAACCAGTCCCGGCACCCAGAAAAAGAGAATTTAATTCACTTCAAAGAAATAAACCAAACAAAAGTGAACTTTCTTCTGAGAAATCAAGAAAAAATGTCAGTGAAGACTGTGATTACGTTCACCTGCAGGTTTGTATAACATTAACTTCCTACCTATGTTCTGCGTTGTGGTGTTTGTAGATAGCAGTTCATTTGTATTATTTCTGCATTAATACAAACTTGGCTGTGCTTTATATGCAGTTTCCAGCCCACATGTATGACTGCTAAGCTTTTATTGCCATAGCTATGAATGGCAGGAAGCACAGAATTCAGCAGAATTATAAGAGGAGCCAGACTTATTTGGCAAGCAGTATAGAAAGCAGTTCATTAGCTCCACCACTGGATTGAATTTTCAGTTGGGCTTCAAACAGTAGTTTCCTATGTGTTTCTTTACAGTAATGTTCTTATTCTTACTAGTATATTAAGCTTCAATCGTTCTGATACAATTTTGGTTTGGGGTACATGTCTTGTTTTGATTCCTTGGCATAAGAAAAATCAGTTTAATTTTTCGTAATTTGTTAGAAAAGATTGTTTGTTTCTAATACATACTCTCAGATCTCAGTGATGGTTGATAATATTAAGCTATAATGCAGATAGCTATTTAATACTAAATGCCAGGAAACAGCTAGATTTACTGTTGGAAATCACTTTGGGAATGGAGGAGAAAGGACGCATATTAGACAGTTAGCCATTAAATATCAGCGTTTAAATACATTAAATAGATTAGAAACCATTAAATACAGAGCATAATTAAATATTAAATTATGAGTTGGATGTGGTTCATTGATAATGGAGCCAGTGCTAACTTTTGCAGGATCAGTCCCTAAGTTCTTTAATACGAACAACTCTGACTAATGGGTTATGCTCCTAATAACAAGTTCAGTGTAGTCAGTGATTACACCTAGATTACATGGCATGGAAGGCTTATGCTACCACATAGAACAAAACCAAAGCCATATGGAACCATTTTATGTAAACTTTTCATTTTTCAGAAATATCAAGATCTGGAACAGGCAGCAAAACACCTTTCACCTAAAGAGGTAGCAACGAAGAATGGAGATTCAAAACAAAAGGTATTTCTGGCCTTTAAAAAAATGTTGCTAATTAAGACTGTCAAGGCCTCAAGCTGTATAAAGCACCTATACCTTGCTAAAATGTAAAATAGTTTGAATTTGACAGGAAACTTCTATAGGGATCTATTTGTCCTGTTTCTGATCTTTTATTCCCCACACCATTTTTTAGCAATAGTGCTGATAGCATTTGTAGTAGTCCACCAAAACTTTTCTGTCTCCTATGTCAAGGGATACTGTAACTTAAAATCATAACGTAATTGATCGGCTTGCCTTTTTTCACTTCATTTTGAGTGGAACTATGACTGGCCTTTATCTCAAAAGCTATAACAAGAGAGGAAATCCTTGATTTACCAAAGTCTTGTTCATCCACAACTTCCATGACTCCAATACCTTTTAAAACCAGATTTAATGGCTTTATGCTGTTTAAAAGCTAGATTCCACGTGTTCAGGCCATTTAAGGCACTAATGTTTCAGTATGATTGCAAGATTTTTTGCTAGTAAAAATCATGTCATTGAAATCTGTTGCGCAAAAGCCAGACTGTAATTTAGATTTTATCGTTTCTGTGAACCAAGCAAAATGAGAATAGTGCCATATAACTGCAAAAGGCCTCTAGGCTGTGCCAGTTTTGGGGCTACTGGCTAATCAGGTGCAGAGAAGTGAAGAAACTATACAACAAAAGGACAAAGTGGAAACAGTTTTTAGGTCATCAAGCTGAAGGTATTTCTTGTTTTCTTTTCCCTTTCCTAGGTTATTCCAGAAAAACCTGTTCAAAACAAGCAAGACTCATCAAAGAAAATCATTTTCTCAGAAAACTGTAGGCTGTGTTTTGGTGCACTTCAAAAAGCCATCAGTGTTTTTACCAATAGTCTCAGCAATAACCAACCACCTGAAGTCTTCATAGGACACAGCAAGCTGATCATTATGGTAGGACAAAAGCTAGTGGATTTTCTCTGCCAGGAAACTCAAGAGAAGGATACAAGGAATGACATCCTCCACAGCAGCAGCCAGTTTTGCAGCCTGCTGAAGAACTTGGCTCTTGCCACCAAAAATGCTGCAGTGCAATATCCAAACACAGACGCAGTGAAGGAACTTCTGGGTCAAGCTGACACACTGTCTAAATATACACAGCAGTTTCAAGACACAATGGAGGGATGTAATCTTTCTATTCTTTGAAGGACCCGAAGGAAACCCTCACAGTGTCTCCATCTTTCTGGGTTTTGACCTCCTCATCTTTGGCATCCTGCAGTCTAAGGAGGACAGGACTCTACAGAGCATCTCAGTGATGCCAATCTTAACTCATCTATAGGGATTCCTTTTAGGAAAAGAAAGGAGTTAACTCATGCACTGAAGTGTGTTCAGTCTCCAGAGATCCAGCCTACCAGTGACACTGTGACCGGGACCAGAATCTGCACTTTCTACTTGAGAGTTCAGTCATACATGGAAGATGCTAAATCAATCCTTCCAATCCATTTTTCACACTGGCTTGGCAAGAATTTTCAGTGTATAAGTACAAATATATTATATAATTTCACTGTTTTGGCACATAAATATATTGTATTTTTCTAATTTTTTTTCCATTTGGAAATATAAGGTTTTGTTACTGTTTTTTCCAATGGCACATCAGTACACAAATAGCGTGTGTAAATCAGCTTCTCTTTACAAGGGACTGTTTACTGTATTTGTTTTAAACTACAATAAAAAAATCCTTTACAGCTGTTTCACATTCAAATGTTATAAACATCATGGGATAAATTCTGACAGGTCCCCCACATATATATATATAGAGAGAGAGAGAGAGAGAGAGAGAGAGAGAATGTATTTAGTTCTACTGCGGCACTACTACACAGTAACCCTAGTTACTGTGCATTCACTTAGTACTTTATTAAGCAAGTGCTAAACTAAATGCGCAGTATCTAAGGCATGTTAATGAATGTATGTCTGTGTGTGTGTGTGTGTGTGTGTGTGTGTCTACACATACACCTATAGAGAGAGAGATGGGGTAGGACCTGTCAGAATTTAGAGAGAGAGAGGAAGAGAGGACCTGGCAGAGTGTGTGTGTCTCTCTCTCTCTCTCTCTCTCTCTCTCTCTCTGTGTAGAATTATCAGAAACCCAAGTTGAGTATCCGAGCATGAAGAGAGAGCTGTTCTCCACTGTTCTAGCTCTCATCAAAACCCGCAGAGGCTGCATATGTGGTTCTTTACATCGGGTACTAAAGAGAAGCATTCTGGAAAAGGACTCCATGTTTAAGAGTAGAGTTAATATGTTTATGGAAGGAGCAGACAATTATTTTGGGTGGAGGGCTGCTTACTGAGTTTTGGCAAGCCATTGGGGGCTGCATGACAGATTAATATTATTTTTTAAAAATTTTTAGGGGCCCTGTGGGCTGGATAGAATGGTTTTGGCAGGTCACGTCTGGCCCGCGGGCTGCATTTTGCCCACCCCTGGTTTATGGCCACTAAATGCAGGCAAGTTGTCCGAGCAAAAGCTGGGAATTAACTAAGAAACCATCTGCTTGTTGTGTCACTGCTGGCCAAAACAGGAATTCATAGTAATACTCTACTACTCTTGCCGAGTACCTACATGTTTATTTTGTGGCCTCTCCTGCATATGTCAGGAAACTTGAGAGCAGAATGAATCTGCTTTCATCCAATGATTTGTTTGCCGCTCATATGAGCGTGATGGGGCCATACTCACACCTGGATGCATAGTTTTAGATATGTGTGTGCATGTGTTGTATTTTTCTTCCCAATTAATTTATTTTTTTAAATACATCTGAACTTTCACAACTTGCCTTTCTTTTGTAAGTGAAACTTGAGTCTGCATTAGTTGCTTCAGAGAGTCAGGCAACGCTTATTTGCAGTGCGCAGTTCATTTGTGATACAAAAAATGCATATACCATTTATACCTGTGAAAGAAAGTTCCACTTGAAGTTTTAGTGTATTCATTACAATCGCCAAGTTACATATATTTTATATTAGTTAAATGTAGAAATATTTCAGTAGGATTATATTTGAATAGTAAAATGCAGGTAATTGCATATGATGGTTGTCTTTGTTTTTTGTACGTTAAACTCACTCGTGAATCAGTGAAATGTTCCAACATGAAACATAACGCATGGATTACACAGCAGCCTTCAAAAGCTGTGCAATGGAAGAGTAAAGAATAGTAATATAAATTGTCATTTATTTTGAGCACACTTTATATATTTCAGCCTCACTTGATTTACACAGGAATATGCTCTCTGCACTTCTGCCATTTACCAGCCAATTTTGTCCTTCAGATATTTGCTTTCGAATGATTTTTTAAAAAATGTTCGTAAGTCACGCAACACTTTATGTTAATAAAAATAATTTTTTCATCAACATTTCTTAATGTCCCTTTCACCCCTGTAACAACTTTCTCACAGACTGTTTCAGGCAGAGCAGAAGGGATTCTTTCTTCAGGTCTCTTTTCTGAGGCTGCGGCTACATTACAAGGTCGTGCCCTGACGTGCACATTGGCTCTGGGAGCTTCTATACAAGATGCTTACTGCGCATTAGCCTAATAACACTGCGCAGTAGTGTGGTGGTTAAAAACTCTGCTAATAGCCTATGTGCAGCGGTGGTAGGCTAACGTGCGATAAGCGTCACAAAATAACCGTGGGCCAGCACTGCTAGGCAGTAACTAGTTACTGTGCATTCAGTTAGTACTTTATTAAGTACTAAACTAAATGCGCAGTATCTAGGGCACATTAATGAGTGTATAGACAGGCCCTCAGAGTAAAAAGCAGCAAGGGAAAGTGGCTCCCATGGAGCTCTGCTACCGCACCTAGACGGCTGGGCGAGAGCTCCGAGGTCGCCCTGCACTATCTTGCAACGTGTAAACGTGCTCTCAGTCACGTCATGCAGGGAAACAGCCTAGAAGCAGGTGGTCGAGATACCATCAATTCTAGCGATCCAGGCTAACATCTGAACTGGTTACGTGTCCGTTCCTCACAGATGGGTTTTTTTTTTCTGTTTTGGGGCCTGCTCAGGAGAACCCCTTAGGGAATCAGTCCTGCTTCGAACCACCCCAGGAGTCTCTCTAGCTGATTCCACAACTGAGGGGCACGGATGGCGGAAGCAGCCGTAAGAAACACCCCCCTGGGAGTCGAACGTGGCAAACGCCTGAGCCCCGAAAGGGGGCACCGGACCCTGGCGTGCAGGTATCTGTAGACACAGCCCAGCTGCCGGGCTCTTAGCAGGTCTCAGCAATAGTGATGGGGACTGTGGTGTCCCAGGAGCCCCCCAGGGCTGGGGCTGCCACCTCCTCTCGCTGCCCAGGCTGCTGGCGACTCTGGGAAGCCTTGGGAAGGATGGGTGACGGAGAGCTTCGCGGTGCGGGGTCATCCTTATGCCTCGTGCTCTGTAATGCTAGGTCTTCGGTACCGAATAGTTGTATTGGGAGTTCAGAATTGCTGTCTCTGTAAAAAACTATCGTCTGCTGAAACAATGTGCAAATACGTCTTCTTCTGGATCTTGTATTGCTCGCGGTAAGCGAGCGAGTGAGAACTGGGACGCGGCAGCTGACGCCTTTCTTTGTCTGCAAACCCCAGAGGCAAGTCAGGCCTCTGCAAGAAAGACTTGGGGTCCTGCACGTGCTGCCTCAGTTCCCTGCCTCCAGGATGGCGCCTTTGGAGCCCCGCGGCTGCTCTGGGTCGGACCAGGGATGAAGCATGGCAATAGGAGTGAGCATCCTCCCGCAGCAGCTCCCGCGCCCGCCCAGTAGGGGGTTGCTACGCAACGGCCGCCAGGCGCGCGCTGGTGCGTCATCTCCGTGCGCCGGAAGTGGCGTCCCTCGCGCCGGAAGCGGGGTTGTTTGGCCCGGAAGCGAGGAGCGGGCGGCCATGGGTTGCGACGGGGGCACCATCCCCAAGCGGCACGAGCTGGTGAAGGGGCCGCGCAAGGTGGAGAAGGTAGGCGGGGAGCAAACGTCCCGGCCCAGAGGCTGGGCAGCCCCGGGGTCATGGCGGGCGTGTCACGGCGGTTACGCGGGCACTAGGCGTTTGTTGCTTCGCGTGAAACGCCAAGCGGCGCCTTGGCCGCTCGCCGTGCACCGGCAGCGATTCTTGGGGCCGATTCCGGAGGCGCGTTGGCCGGCAGTGTCGGTTGGTCTGTCCGTTGGGCGGGGGAGGGGGGATGACTCCCACCGCTGTGCGCATCCCAGGAGGGCACGGGCGGTGTGTGTGTCCCCTGGATCTGCACAGGGCGGGGAGGGCTGGGCTCTTCTCGGCGGGGGCTGGGGCAGGCAGCAGCAGTGCTGAGAGGGGGCTATGGAGGCAGGGGTTGGAGGCTGTAGCTACCCCAAAATTCATTGTAGCCTCTGCATAATCACTCTTCCCAGTGTCGCCGCCTGCCCCAAGTGCAGCCTGGCCTGCACAGATCTGCGAGCGCCCGCCTCCCATGGTCTCCTGGGGTGCACGCAGCAGCGGGAGCCACCGCCACCCCCCATGACCCCCGGATGAGCTGCGGCTCTCTCCTGTGCCCTGTCCCACCCTGGCTCCACAGCCCCTGCTGCTGCTCCACCCCCTTCCTCACTGCAGCGGCTTCCATCTGCCCTCCCCCCATGCCCCTTCCTCCCCCCACAACAGACTTAGCAGCTGGTCACAGCTCGCCAAGCTGCCGGGCTGTGCTCCTCACCGCCAGCGCACTGCAGCTGCTGGCCACATCCGGCAAAAAAAAAGCCATTTTCCAATAACATCAATTTTCTTTATGTCGGTGCTGATCCGGTATCAGACGGGTGTGTGGGTGCACCTCTATTAAAAGCCATTGGCAGTTTCTTTCTTTTGTGGCACAGGGCGGGCTGTCCCCACTGATTAGGATAAAGGAACAGCCTGGAGCTCCAACCCTGCTCCAGGGCTGCTGTCACACTTCCCCTTGGTTTTGGATGGCCAGAGCCCGAGCCAAAATAGGGAACAACTTACAGCCAGTGGGAGATAAATGTGGAAAAGAACAAGGGAGAATAAAAGGAAGGGAAAACAAATGAAAATGGAGAGAAATGAAAGGGTCTGTTCCAGCAAGGTGCCCCAAGAAATAGGATGGGAATCACTGGGAATGGTTAGTTTCCTCCACAAGTTGATAATCTAACAGTCTGAATTTCAGTCCTTCTGAAATCTGTGCTAGCAGGATTGGGCTCAAAATCAAATATAGGCAGTCCACGTATAATTTTTAAGTTGTGCCTGAACGTCATGAGGTGGGTTTGCAAAAGTCTTTTGTGGGATGATCTTGAAAGAAGAAGGGGTGGCCACTTGTAATTTGGTAGGATTTGCCAGAGTATTCAAAGGGAAGTTTTAAGTGTTAATTTTCCCAGTAGGAACAGCTTTCTCTGAAAGGAATGAAATCTCCCCCCCATTTCTCTCTTTTTTTTTTTTCCCCTCTCTTTCTTCAGGTTGACAAAAATGCAGAATTAGTAGCTCGGTGGTATTACTGCGCTCTGAGTCAAGAAAAATTAAGCAGACCAATTGTAGCCTGTGAACTTGGGAGGTATGGATTTTTCTTCTTTAGATTTCTTGATCTTAAAAGTAATAAATTCTGAATAAATGTGGGTTACAAAAGTTGCAGAATACTGATGATAAATTGTATGTTGTAGGCTATATAACAAAGAGGCCGTCATTGAGTTTTTACTTGATAAGTCATCTGATAAAGTTGTGGAAGCTGCGTCACACATCAGGAGCATTAAGGTAAAGCCCATGTACCTAACATAAATAAATGCCAAAGTTAAGTGTTATGCACAAGGCAAAATAGTAACGTATCTTAATTCTGTTATCTTTTCATACCTTTTCCACTTCAAACTGCAAACGATTTAACACAGATATTTGTAAATCCTTATAGGTCCTCAGATAAATTCAAAATTTCATTCTCAGGCTGATGTGGTGTTTTGATGTAGTAAGTTGTAATATTGGAGATATAGTTGTGATAAGTAAGGACTATATATTTTGTGACAGCAGTGTCCATTCTTTTGTTAGCTGAGGACAATATTTTTAACTTTCTGAGTAGCTAAAATGTATATCCAGCATAGATAAAGTGTAGCAGCTAGTCCCTTTTCTCTTTGCTCTGGAACAGTGTTTCCCAACCTTTTTTCACCCCACAGCACACTTACCTAAATAAAAAAGCACCATGGCACACTGGACGCGGGGGTGGGCGTAAAGCCAGCAGGACACTGACCGGGGAGGAGGGGTGGTGCGCAGCCAGCCGGACGGCATTTTGAGCTGGAGCCATGCTCCCTGCCTGGCTGGAACCATGCTCCCTGTCTGTTTGTGTCTGCAGGAGCAGCAGGCGAGGGGTGTGGTTCCAGCCCCAAATGGTGTGGCAGACCTGGACATGCCTGATGGCACACCAGTTGGGAAATGCTGCTCTGGAAGATGTAGCCTTTGTGGACTGATATTTTAAGCATTGCCTGCTCTACTGTGATCTACTTAAGCGTTTGACCTGTCTAATATGGAGCAGTGCGTGCTGGGATAATATGCCTCCTGAAGCTGAGGTCCTGTATTAAAAATGAGCACTGCCCATATTACATCATAGAACTGAAATATCTGCCTTTAGATATTGCTTCTCTGTGTGAAAATCTAATACTCTATACATTAACTTGAGAAGAACTACTTCTAGTTCTGTTCTGGGAGAATGCAATATTTCTCTTATTTTTCAAATGAGTTAGTTATGCATAAATAGGCGAAGACAGGGAGCAAATCTAATTGATACTGAACCTATTTGTATATTATTTATCTTTAAAACTTTATATCTTGGGCAAAAACTCCAGCACGTCTTTCCAGGAAATGCTTGGCAAATGGGGAGCTGCTCTGGGACCTTTTTCTCTTTTTTAAACAAATTATTTGCATAACTTCCAAAGTTGTGGAAAGCTCTAGTACAATAAGGCGTACAGGAAGAATCTCTTCAGAAACATTAGCATTTTGGTTTGCCTTAATATGTATTAAAAAACAACTTTAAACTTATGGTTTTTTGTATTTCAGAATGTCACAGAGCTGAATCTTACTGATAATCCTGCCTGGAATGGTGATAAAGGGAATACAAAAGGGGATAAGTATAATGACATCCAGTGTGCATGCTTTATTTGCCCTGTGGTGGGCTTGGAAATGAATGGCAAGCACAGGTTAGTATTTACCTTTTAAAAATAAGACCCCCAGAGTTTGCTAAATTGAATAGTAGCAAATGTAGAGCTATAAAAATGAATATTACAGAAACCAAAGTGCTCCCAGAGCCCTTTTGGCAAAGATTTTTGTTGCTGCTGAAAGAAGGGTGCTCTTTTATGGTTCCTCTGGCCTTCAGGTTGAGGCATGGAACACAGAAGTCGACTGGTAGCGTCTTAGGGACATATCCTTTAGCTTGTGGGCGTGGGGAAGAACAGTGTTAAATATTCCTGTCCTGCCCCTTGACACTGTTTTGCATTTTAAAGGGAGTGTCCACTTCTTTTCACTTTAGGATCAGAGCAGGTCTGGGTTCTAAGATATTTCAGCACTGTACTGGTTGCCATATTTTCTTTGTGACTGTGAAGGAATGTTTCCCTTGCTGTTAGATGCTGAACCTGGGTGGGTTTTTAGCCTTTCCAGTGGTGGCTAAGTGGGTAGGTGGCAGTGTCAGGTTCAGATCGTCACAGCTTAGCAGATATTGGGTATCCAAGGCGGGCACTCACTCCCTAGAAAGTTTGGTTCATAGATACACGTGGACTTCAAAAAAGGCCCCTAACAAAGTTGGGAATCAAGATGAGGAGTATGGAGACAATCCTGTGTCATCACGGTTCCCTTCTAAACCTTGTATGGTGGGAGGTCTGGAATCAAGTTGAAAGGAGGGGGGCTGAAACCCTTCTTCAAAAGGCTGGAAAAATCAGGGAAACATGACTTGCATTGTACAGTTTATAGCCAGATAATATTTTCAGGGGAGTTAATTAAGTTGTAGCTAATTAAATCATGCCTGTGTGTCTTGTGAGCCCCTCTGCATGGCCAAAGCAATAAAGTTTTGGGAGAAAAGATCCTCATCTGTAAATCATAGCTGCAGTATAGGGCTCCAGTCAGAGTTTGCTGCAAAAGGCTTGTAGCCAGGCACTAAAAGGTGTCTGCTACTTTAAGGGCTCAAGCAGCTGGGCCAGGGAGCTCTGCAAGCTGAGCAGAGCTCCACAGCTGCAGGTTGCCTGAGCAACAGCCTAGTGAGGTAATTGGCTAGCACCTGCAGGCAGTCAGATGCCCAGAAGGAGGCAGGGCCCTGGGGTGTATAAGCCCAGGGGAGGAGCTAGTAGGGCACTCTCTGCGACAACTCCCAGGGGAAGGAGCTCCTGCATGAGGGAGCTGCCTGAGACCTGGTGCCACCTGTTTGACTGCTCAAGTGCAGTAAGACTCCAGGTGGCCTAGGTACCCAGGCTAAGGGGCATGCTGTCTCAAGGGTGGAAGTTTGCCCCCCTTAAGGGGCAGAGTGCTGTTGTCATTTTAGGTGTTTAAGTCATAGCCCATGGGCTTATGCTTATGGTGGTGTTTGCACCAGTGGTTTTGCAGATGAGGCTATAGGGGAGGTGGAGACCTCAAGAGAGCCCTACTGCCAGAGGGGTGCAGCTATAAGGGCACAGAGAGCTGTAGTGCCAGAGGGGCAGAGAAGTGACAGATAGTAGATATCTGTGAGGCTTGGGATGCCCTTGGTATTAAGGAAAATAAAGGGAAGCCTCCCACCTAAAGACAACTTATTAATTGTATCAAAGGTGTGGTGGGCGAAACAGGTGGGTGGACCGATGTAGTGATCGGTCTCGGAACTGCCCCCATCACAAGGCTTTACTCTGACTGTACATGCAGAGGCCTAGGGAGTCCTTATGCTGATGGATATTATCCTGGAAAATATTATTAATGAATTTGTGAAATAGTACACTAATCAAAAGTGAACGAAGTATGATCTCATGTATTTCACAGACAGAGAGCTTTTAATGATGGTGTTGCTCATTTAGTAGTTAACAGTATTTGCAGTTATGTACTTTAATATTGATAACATTGTGGATTATATAAAAAGTAACACTTATTAACTGGCTTAACATAGTGTTTCTGTCTCAAATAAATAGAAAATGAAATTGGTGTAGGAAGTGTATGTTTAGCAAATTTCCCACAAGACTTTCTCTTTGACTTTTTTTTCTCTTTAATCTTCCAGTGAGCTTCAAAATTAAAGTTTGTGCATTGCAGTGAATAGTCACTGTAAGAAGAGTCCTGATAGGGAGGCTGATCAATAGAATGAGAACTCAGCTTTCATAGTGGGATCAGTACTTCATAATTTCCAGTTTCCCTAGGTACACTGAAATTTCAGAGGATACATAGCAACCCAGAGTCCCACAATAGTTCAGTGCTTTCTGGGAGATTGTAATAAACCTGCTAATACCCAGTGAGAGAGTTTATTTTATACTATCGCACGCCAGTCAAAAAAAATGAAAAAAATTCAATTTGCAATGCGACTCAGCCTGTATCACTTCTACTTCTTGTTCAGTTGTTGCAAAGGCTTTCAGCATCATTCACACCAATTAGCAAGGTTCATCTTGTACTTCTCTTGATTAGCCACAAGAGGGCTTGCAAGCAGTTTTCTGTACAGTGTTCCTTACCACTGCAGTGTTCCTGTGACGTTGCTTGTGTTCAGACAGATAACTTACCTTGCTTGTAAGCTGAATTTCTTAGAATGGCAGTATCAATTACTTTAATTTTTATCTTTTTGAAAGGTTTTGTTTCCTGCGGAATTGTGGGTGCGTGTTCTCTGAACGTGCTCTTAAAGAAATTAAAGCAGATGTTTGCCACAAGGTAAGTTTTCTTGTTTTAAAAATAAGAGGTGGGGGAACGTGGCTGTAATGTAGTGCTTGACTATAACTGTATGTGCATTCTTCAGCACCAAATGGCGGTTGCCCCTGGAAAACCCATTGATTCCACTTCTCTGTTGGCTTAAAATAACTGCATGCCAGTTTAATAACACTGACTCACTTCCTTTGAGGTATTCCTGGGAAATGCTCTTATTCTAAGGCTGATTTGATTGGCAGTAGCTATTTTCTAGAGTAAAATATTTTATTTATTTGTTCTGGATGCCTTAGTCTTTTTTTCCTTAAACTGAAATTGAAAAGTTTTGATTTGCTGAAGGCTCGCCTTTTGCATTGAGCCATCTTACTATGGGGTAAGCAAAATCAGACCTCTTCCAAAGTATAACATAAGACAAAATAGTGGTGTTGTGCACTTTGTGGATTAGCCTTTGAGGGTGTCTAGGCCTGATATTTAATTACACAATCAGAGCAACTGGTGACGTGACCGTTTTAATGTCTGAACTAGCGCCACATACAGCAGAGGACTGATGAGGAAGGAAGTGGCTTACCTATTATATTTTAAACATATGCTTCAAAAGGGTAAAAGGACAAAACACACTGAGCAAGTGTTTGGGGCACAATATGAAGGTCAGGAATTTTAGGAGCTGGAGAAGCTGTTTGTTTTTTAAGAATTGGACATTTTAAGATTTTGTGTTGGGATTATTTTATTTAATTGTTTTTGGGTTTGTTTTTTAAGGCTTAGATATTTTTCTAGTTAATGAGAGTGTCAAGGGTTAGGTTATAGAATTTAAAACACATAAATGCATGTGGCTCTGAAGTTGAGACACATCCCACACCAGCAGGTTATGGAAAAATTGTCCATTGTAAAGTATCCTTTGCCACTCTCTGGTGCACATGATAAAACTGATTAAAATTTACAGATTCTTAAATAATTTTGCTGGTGTGGCCCTATTTTGGGGCAGTGTTATTTATTTATTTATTTTTAGCAATGCTAGGTTTATTGCTGAATATACTGACTCAGTTTTGTTTAATAGAGCTGATTGGCACCTGAGGAAACTTATTTGCTATGAAATTGCCTGGAATAGTTTCTTGTCTAATAAGATTCACTCCTTTTCATTTAGCTGAGATCAGTGATTCAAATGGTTTGTCTGTCCATGTCTCAGCATCATTAAAAATCTACTTAATATTTGATCACTGTAACTGTAAACTCCATAGGTTGTTAACCAATGATACTGGTAGATATTTGATACAGTGTATTGTGCCTAGTAAGCTGTTGAAGTGTGTGGTCATTACATTCCTGTTAGCTTTGTTGCCTCTTTCTTTCAGTTAAAGTTTTATGATAATAAAAATAACTAAAGACAATAAGGAAAGCTGGATTCTTTTTTTTTTTTTTTTTTAAGCTTGTTAGGTATCTAATAGTTGTGGCAGCAGGACCTCTGTCTGACCTGCCCTTTCCTCAAGCCCATTTCCATATGAGCAGAGGGGTAAAAGGTAGATTTCCCTTCCCCATAACAGGAAAGAATGTTTTACTTATTTAAAAAACAACTATCTAGTAGGGTGTGTGAAATGGGCCGTATTCGATTCAGATTCGGCCCGAATCGAGGACAGTGATTCAATTTGTTGATTTGGATCACTGTCCCAATTCGATTTGGCCGAATCTGAAGATTCAATGCTGATTCAGAGAATCAATGATTTGGCCCTAGACACAGCTTTAAATGTTTTTTCTACATGCCTCAAGGTACCAGCGCAGCTCGTGAGCACTGCGGTGCTGGGGCAGATGAAGTGTCCCCCAGGAGCTTGGAGGCCCCCCTGCGTGCTCGACAGCAGACCCAGAAATGGACTGGAAGTACTTCCAGTCCACTTCCGGGTCCACAGCCGAGCGTGTGGGGGATTCCACCCCTCCCCGCGTCCTCCCAGCTCAGCAATCAGTCTTGGGGACCCTGGGTGCCCCCCCAACCCAGAAGGCACCAGTCACTGAGCTGGGGTGCAGGGGTAGGGTCCCCAGTGGACCCAGAAGTGGACCGGAAGTGCTTCTGGTCCAGTTCCGGTTCTGCTGCCGAGTGCACTGGGGGACCCTCCTGCGCTCCTGTGGGATGCTCTATGTGCCCCACCATCTCAGCCTTGACAAGCCACCTGGTCCCCTGAGGTATGTAAAAAGAGACACAGCTTTAAATGTTTTATGTCAGAATCATCAAATCGCTCCAAATCTCTATGAATTGATTTGGATGGAGGGTTCCAATTCGATTCAGAGAGACTTAAAGGGTCTCTCGATTTTGATTCAGATTCAGCCACCGAATTGAATCGGTGACCGAAGCGTCTCGCAGCCCTACTATTTAGGCCTCTACCCTCCCACCCTGCACCTATGTCTCTTTCTTCCTTCATTAATGCTGCTTGGTTTCTGAATCCAAGATCCTGTTAATTTTTCCCTTCTCTCCAGTTTAAGGCATTTTGTTTTGTTTTTTTACCCTACGTCTTTCTTTCCAGTGATATCTTGTGCATCTTTCCACTCTTTAATGTTCCTTTTCTTCTGCTCCCTTCTGCTTGTTTCAGGACATTTTAACTCTGAGAAACCCTTCTTTTTTTTCCCACTTCATTCAATGCTGCCTTCTATATGTTTTCCTCTTTTTCTTTTTTTTTTTTTCTTTATTTTATTATATGTATCACTCCTCCTGAGTTCCGTTTTTGGGTATGGGATTTTGTTCATGTTTTATATGAAGCAGTTCGAGCACTTGAGTACCTGCAGCTTTGATTGCTTATTTAAGGATTAAAAAAAGGGAGCTGTGATCTAAGTGATTTTTTTTCACAGCTGACAAGGAATTTTGCAATCAGGAATCTTAGACTTGTGTTACCACAATGAATTTCAAGCTGTGGTCTACAGACTTGGCCTGTTTCATGGTTTTCTGTTGTTTTGACTTTTGCTCATGTCAAGTGCATGTTAAGAACTCCTAATTTTTAGGTTGAGGGTGGGAAGAAAGTAGTAAACCAGTTACTGTATTGAGGCATGGTCTGTGTAGAACCTGGATTATTAAAACATACATTTCAGCTTTTTTACCATAAGATATGCAGCTGTATTAAGTCTCGGAAGTAATTTATGAGCCTTTTTGTTAAGTCACTTTGCATCAGATAAGTTTTTCTTATTTTTTTTAAAGGACAGATAGTCTTGAATGATCACCCCATCGTAGAGAAATAAGGCAGCCTTTCTGTCTCAAGGCTACATTGTCTAGTACATGAGTCTGAGGATGAAAGGAAACACTATGTTTGTTGCATGCTATTGTGTGTACAGTTTTAATATTTTAAAGGAACAGATGACTATCTTGTGTTTGTGTGCAAACATAGTTAAACATCCATGTAAATTCACAACAAAATTCAAGCTCCAGAGAGTAGCTTTTTTTAAGAGTTTTCTAGAAACAGGGAAACAAGCTTGCTGACTTTTTTTTCCCCTCCCCTCCCCTCCTCACTGGTTTCTCTTGTGTGTGTTGAGACATTTATTTTCTTTTAGGGTGTTCCATTGATAGGTAGAGACCTATTGAAATCTCCATTATGCTGGGTTTTTTTGGTGGAAACTGTGATTTTTGGAGGGGTGCTGGGGGGGGCAGGCTCTGTGAAAAACTTTTGGTGGGCTTGTTGAAAAAAACCCAGGCTGTTAGAAGAGGAAACAGTGGGGATCCCTGAAAACCTGAAGCACTGGGGGAAGAGTGAGGGGGAAGAGAGCAAATCGGAGGCTCGGCCCCTGACATAGGCTCCATCCAGGAGCCAGTCTGGGGCCAGCCAGGGAAGCAGGAGGGTTTTTGCATGGCTTTTAAAGCTCCCACAGGCATACTGCTACATGCATGCTGCCATCTGAGGAGGAGCACGCATGAACACTAAGAAACCCTCTAAGATAGCCAAATACTTGTCAGCACTGGACTGTGTAAGACAATATCCTGCAGGGACCATGCATGCAGATGGAGGCAGACTCTTCTGTACCTCCCCCAATGTAACTTTGGATGTGTTGAGGAAAACCAGCATAGATCGACACCTAACAGTCCAAGGCGTACATGAAGTGGAAGGCTATTGCAGAGGCTGAAAGTCAGAGCAAGAAGCAAGCAACTGTGCCCTCCCTCTCTTAAAAAAAAAAAAAAAAAAAAAGCCGCAGAAAGCAGCTTGGCAAGGCAAGAGGTGGCATTCTCCCTCATGGAGGCCTTTGGGGTGGCGAACATCCCAGCATAGAAACTCGATGACCCGAGGTTAAGGGACTACCTGGACCAAAACGTTTCAAATGTTGACAGTTTTCTGCCTGCCAACAAGCTTCCCCAGCACTATCTCCCTGCAGCAATTGCTTTGCGTGCACAGTTCATAAAGGCTGCGTTGGCAGTGTATGACTCCTCCATTGTGGCTGATGAAGTCGCTGACCCTCAAGATAACTTCATGCTTCACATCTGATTTGGACCAGGGAACTGGACAGACTGAGACTTGCCTGTGTTTCAAACTAAGCTGATCCACCTCACGTCTGAAATTTTTCTGCTGTCTCAAGCCATCCTGAAGGTAGTTATCAGCTATGGTGTAAACTTTAACAAGATCTCAGCATTTCTGTCTGATAATGTGCAGTGGAATTTGTGGTTCATTGTGGTCCATTGCCATGCCAAGCATATGCAGCTCTAGCAGCAGTTTGTGAGCAAGGAGCTGGAAATTGCCCAGCACAAAGTATGTGTTTAAGGTTTGCGGTCTCTTGGCGAGGGTGACATTCAAGATCGTGTTGTTTTGTGGCTGACAATGTCATGTGGTTCATTGAGCTCCTGGTGTGGTTTTTTAGGCCAGCAGGATGTGATCCACCACACAACAAGCTGATAGATTTGATAAGCTGGGTTGAAGACATGGCATCGCAAGAACTGTCAAGTTGTCCTTGTGAAAACCAGTGCAGAAGGGACCTGTTCCAGGCAATAGCCATGAAGCTAAACCAGTACTTCTGTCCCTTTAGTTGTCTCTTCATTGGTAATCCTGTGTCCTGATTGAGTCCCAGTTTCATTCCCTTCTCCGTGCTCTTTATCCCCATGCTTCTCTTTCCCTTCCTTCCCTTCCTCCTTCCATGATTATCTTCTGTAATTACATTCCTAAAGAATTTTAAAGATTTTGAATTGTAATTGTGCATCCAAAGAATGGTAATGAAGACCACAGCTTTCCTCTGGTGCAATAGAGCTAGAATTTCTTAGCAGGAGAGACCAGAACTTTCTCAGTACTGCCCTAGACTTCACAATAAACTTTCAGGACCTAGAAAACACCACAAACTTTACACCTTTTGGACCTGCTGGAAACTTAAGCAAGGGCAGGGTGAAAGAACTTAAGGGCATGAGTTAGTTGCTTATATGGTGTTTTTAATGTATATTAAAAAACCCACACACTGGCTTCCCCTAAAGAAAACTTCCTGAAACAAGGCACTGTACTCTGCACAGATGACCTCTTGTAATCGCATAACTTTTTACATGTGACGTTGTTAATCATCTGTGGTACTGGGAGGCACTCAGATATTCCAGTGGTGACCTCTGTATAAGAACCTACACAAAGAAGAGCTGCTGCCCACACTTTACTACTATATTCACTATTGTTACGACTGCAGTGGCTTCTAGGAATTCTTAACTTCTCTCTTGGTTCAGCTTGAACAGATTCACTGCTAGTTTAAAATGAATCTGGAAAAAACTAATGATTAAAAACCTGCCCCCCTATCCTGTACTCTTTCTCATCTCTGTATAACTGCCATGTTTTAACTAAAATAAATGTTCTTTATCAGGACAGTAATTTTTTTAACAAAACAAAAGATAGTGATATGAACCAGTACCCCTTGTTTCATGAGATTCTCTTGATGTTTGTGCTTATATCTAAATTATCAAAGTGTGTGATTACATTTAATTGCCCTAACTGAACATTGGTGCAGTTGCCTTAATTTTATGGAGAGGGATAGTGCAAGAACTCCAAAGAAAATTATATAATAAAGCTGAGGAAGGAAATAAACCTGTAAAAAGCAAAGATTAGGGCTTCAGAGTCTAGTTACCATTTATTGTGTTCTTACTAAGGATTGAATTAACTAAAGTTGTAGTGTACAAAGTCATAACTAATTTCATAAATCATTCTTGGCTCTGAACTTTCAGGACCTTGAAAGAACATTGCCTAGAATTTTGATTTGCAAGAAAGTGTACACGGGTTAATTCGTACACTGGCAACATAGCTTTATTGGTTAAAAAAAAAAAAAAAAATTAACCGTGCTCAGTACATTGATCTGTAGTTCCTTTGATAATTAGGTACACTGTGCAGCATTTTCAGCTTTAATTTGGCTGTTTAGAAATATTCCAGTAAAGTTCTCATGCATTTTATTAACCACAGGAAAGGAACAGAGGTTTTCTGAATAGCCATAAGGGAACTGGTTTCTATGCCTTCCGGTAGTTAACAATTTGTTTATATTGCAAGCAGTAATTAACTGTATTCCCCCAGTGCAGTATTTCTTTATGCAATAGTGAGAAACTGAAATGCGTGCAAGATTATGAAGAAAAAAAGGCTACCATTTCCTTGATGGAGTATATTTTATGATGGGTAGTTAATAATTAACAGTATTCCTTTCTGAGCAGGCTGGCTATTAAAACACAAAACTTTCCACAGTATTTCACTCCGGTTTTTGTAGATTGTCACAAGCACTTTGAGGCCACATACGATATAGTATTAGCAGTTTGTTCTGCTAGCTGCTATACTTTTTAATATACTCTGTTTTCTTAAACCTAAGAATTTGCCTGGATGTTTATGAGGAGGGACTTGTGATGCTAGTGTTACCAGCTTGAACATGGGTCCTCTGATTACACCTGCTGCAGTATTAGAGGGGCTGTATGCCCAAAAGAAATGGAAGGGTAATAAAACATAGCCCATAGATCCTGAATTTGTTAATTTTCCTATTTTGTGCATCTAATGTTTCTTCCTTATTTAGTCAGGAGGCAACATGGTAGGTAAGACTTGTTTTAAATGGGATTGTGGTAAAAGATTTTAAACTGTAGCCAGACCTCATGTACTCTGTTGTGCTGAGTACTTGATAGTTTCATTCACCTGCTCTGAGGAGTGGTCAAGAGTGCATTTCTAGGCCAGAATTTTCCATGTGCTATTTTAATGCAGTTGAGTGCTGACCTGCACAAAGTCCTAAGTACCTTGATGTAATCTGGAAGCTGCTAGCTGACTTTACTCTTGGGTATACTCTGAGCAGTGTAGGTATATTGATCCACAGAGTGCACATCTTGAGGCTGTGTAGCCATTCTGTTCCCTACTAATCTGAAATCCATGATTGGATTCAGGTTAAAAAGTTGTGCCTCTCTTTAAGTGTGAGCCTAGGGACCAACCTGTAGATGTTGCTAACTTAGAAACAGCAAGGGCTTCTGAACAATGTCTCTAGTGATAAAATTCGTAACATCCATTATAAAGAGAAAACATCCAGATAAAGCAGTGGTGTTCAACCTTTTTTCATTTGTGGACCCTTAAATATTGAATGGAGGTGCTAACCCATTTAAGTGAATTGATCATACTCATCTTTTGTGGACTCTTTAGACATAGTTTGTAGACCCCCAGAGGGCTGCAGGCCACAGGTTGAAAACCAGTAACATGGAGAACATGATTAATCAGTAGCTCCAAACATGCTATCCATGTTTGTTATGTTACATTTCACATAACCCCTAGGAACATTCACAGAGCTGATCATGTCTTGCTAGATCCTCAGATGTGCTTAAAAGGAGGAGGTTATCCCCCCACCCACCCACCTGGCTTTTCACTCTGTCTTTTCATTCCTCCACTTTCTCCAAGTGAAAGCAACTACCTGTTGCAAAACGAAGAAACTATGATCCAACCCCAGAATTGCTGGATCCTGCCAAAATCCCAAATATACTCCTGAAAAATACTGTGCAATCCAAAGACAAAGGGGAAAGAAAAACAATGAAACATGCCATTGCTCTTGAATACTAATGCTAGACACTGGCACCAAAGTACCCTTTCCCAGTTGCTGTGATTCTTGGATAAATTGCAGCAGGAGCCAGGGTAAAGAAGAAAACAAACTTTTGTGGTGGAAAAAACCTGATGCAGGAAAGATGCACAGTGTTTCTGTAATCCTGTCCCCCCACCCCCTCCTGTGAAGAAGGCAAAAGTCCCCATTGCTTTCAAACCCCAGGATTTCTGTTAAAGTCGAGAATCATAGCATGTGCACACCTCTCAAGAATGTGGTCCGTTACATGACTGAGAATTTTGGAAGCAATTATAACAATTTTATTTTGCTACTAAGGTAGGCAGAAACTATCTCACTCGTTTCTTTCAGTGAAGAAACTATGTTGCTTTCTAGCATAAGAGAGGTTTTCGGAAGTGGTTTAGACTTCAGACAGTAGTTGCTTTAAAACTGCTCTTTGACTCTTCAGATCTCCATCCTACCCTTACTTAGCATTCAAATTGTATGTTCTCTTAGAAAAGTGAAACCTGTTGGAGGGATAGATGAATACATGCAATTCAAGAAGTCAGACATAAGTCTGTAATGTTTAAAAAATTGTTTATTGTCACCTTTAATTTGTTTGGCCAAAATGTGGCTGTCTGGGAAGAATATTTTGGAAAATAGTTAAGAGCTTATTTTTGAGGGAATTTGTGTTTGTGAAGGAGATTTTGATAGATTAAGGCTTTAGGAAGGTCTCTTTTACAGAACCGTAGTCACTGCATGGTCATTTTCTTTAAACTGGCTCCCAAGTCATTTTTTAAACATTTACACACATTCAGTCTTGATCATACAGCACAATATCTAATTTCTCTTGAAGATTAGATGACAATGTACATCACAATGTAAGGCCTCAATCTCTGTCAACACGTTATATTTACTGTGGTAGTGTCCAATGAACCAATTAGACCATCATCTTGTTAAGCAGTGCTAAAGTAAATCCTCTGTCTAGCATAGATAAGAACTTTTTTGAATATTTTTCTTTATTCTTTTGCCACAATTTTTGACCAAAAACATAAAGTGAATTTACACCAGCTGAATCTTCATAAGCTTTCGTGGAGCTATGCTGTTTTGCAGCAGCTGTACTTTTCACTGTTCCTATGTAATGGGGTGGATTACTCATTTCTGAGGGTAGCAAGAAAAATGAGGAACAAATCTTAGAAGAGGAAATGGTTCTGTAAGTATAAACCAGTGGTTCTCAATTTTTGGATGCATAGCTCCTCTCCCTAACTTTAGTGAATTAAATGGCGTGCCATTTCAAAAACTAATTTACGTATTGCAGTGCTTAGCTCCTTGCATTGGAGCTGGGCAATGGAGGCAGTGATGGAGGATCGGCCAGATAGGGACAAGCCTCAGCTTATCTCTTCACACGTCTCTTACTTTGCCATACCTGGAGGCTGGGCGTGCCAGGGTGCTACAGTACTCTGGTTGATAATCACTAGTAAAATATTTGTTTTAAGGCTTGAAGCTATTTTAATCTGTTTTTAGAAAATGATTAATACCAAGTTAGGCAAGATTCTTTGAGTAGATGTGATTATCTCTTATTACACCAACTGAATAGTTGGAAAAAAAAGGTGTTTTTTTACAAGCTTCCAGGCACAGTCACCCTTCTTCAGGCATGGGAAGTCTCTGCTGTTCTCAGGCTCCAAGGAATGAAAGAAGCTAAAAGTGTGAAGGATGTCGGTGATAATGTAACGTAATACCAAGTTGGAATTGTTCCTTCTAAACTGAGTTTTGCAATTGAGTGTTTAGGTTTTTAGGTGTTTTGTTTTTTTTTAATAGGAATGGACTCCTGTATTAATTGGACTCCAAACCATTAACTTTTTTTCTTTAACACTGATAGTGCTGGCTTTTATTTCCTTTATAGACAGCCACTACAAAGAACGAATGGGCAAGTATAATATGAACATGGTAGCTTGAGCTGCTGAACAGTTACGGTGAACATAATTTATGATCCTGCATAGGCTGTAGATAAGGAAGTGGCCTCGAGGGAGTTGTGGTAAGCCAGCCTTGTAGCAGGAGTCCATTTACAGTGTCATTTGCAATGCTATCAGATGATTAAGAGTCTAACTACTTAATTGAAAACGGGGGTTTCCATAGACAGGCTGTACTAAAGAGCAACTCCGAGGGAAGAGAAGGGATGAGGGGAAGCAGAGGAGGATTTGCGGACTCAAAAAGTTGATTTCCCATCACCGGGCAAGACTTTAGCCTTCCCTGGATCGCGGCCAAGAAAGCGACCCCGATGCAGCCGATGCAGTTGGCTGCATTGTTCAAGCATTCCTTTCGGGCTGTTTTTTCCTTGGAGAGGCTACAGTCTGTGAGATGCCTGTATACAGATAATATTCTGGGCCTAGCTATACCACCAAGAGTTATCATATATTCATTGGAAAGCATGTAACAATGAATATTGGGTGATGTATATGATCCATAATGATTTGGAACCTTCAGGTTTTGGGGTTTTTTTGTTCTTTTTCCTTAATTGTTTTTCCCCAAAACCCTATTCTAGATTCCAGCTTTATCCTTGCAAGGTACAACAGGCTCCCAAAATATATCTTGAGCGCTCTTAAACGTAACACACATCCGAAGCAGAGAGAAACTGAAGTATGAAAAAAAAATTAAAAAGTGGGGACACGTGTGCCATCTTTTGCATTTCTTTAAAATTTTATTCGAAAAACAGGTCAGTTTTTGCAGACTTTAATACACAGTTGGCATAGTACCTTCACTACTGGACTTGTGCCGTGTTTAACTTAGATAGACAGCTATTGTACATGTGCAACAACTTTAGGCTTCGCAGCAACCTGACAAGCAGCATTCATCCATAGAGGAAGTTCATCTACAGTACATTACACAGCATAGCGTTTCCTTATACAAGGTCACATTGACATTGCAGACTCTGAACTCTATTTAGTGAACAGTTTCAGAAGTCAGTAAACACAGACTGATGTGACTGGTCTAACCGTCGTGGATGATTTGCTAGTTAAAATAACATGTTTACTAATATTCTGTCAATATATATATAACATATACATATTTTCTGTTAGTGCTCTTCTCAGCTTTCATAATAATAAATGGCTTCTTTTAAATTATGGTTGGGGAGAAAAAACAGTTAAAATACTGTTTGTTTTACTTTAACGAAGTTGTGGTAATTCAGAGTAAGGGCTGAAACATTTTTCTTAAACTATCCTGTTGCCTCTGCATATTAATTGGGAACTGTATGCCTCTTCCTGCCACTTTTTTTTTCCATATAACATTTTGTACTAAAACTCTTTAAAAGTAGGAGGATCACCTCCAACTGTGGGTTTTTGGGTTTGCCAGATTTTAACTTAAACCTTGATATTTTTTTTTTAACATGAGGTATTTAATGTATATAGTAAAGCAAGAGATTGTAATAAAATATTCTTCTGTTTTAATCTGGGCCACATTCTGTGTCCCATTCTTGCATTAAATAGCATCTTATGAATAAAGATGTCAGAATCAAGGTATTCACTTTGAACTAAGGCATCATGAGACCCTGAGAGTCGGTCAAATAACAACTGAATGTGAGCTTTTTTTATAGAAATTATGTAGAGCAGGTAAACACGCCAATGTTTTTATAAAAAAATTAGGTGGTATTAAGGAAGAAAGTCCATGGCTAATTTTGTTATGACTAATATGCATAAAATAATCCCTGTTTTCAGTAGTAGTTTTCAAATGATCTCTTACGAGTACAGAGAGAAACCCTTTTCACATTTTCCCCCTTATTTAAAACAAATAAATAAATAAAAGCATTTGCTTGTCTATCATGCAGCTCAAACCTGTAAGCAGTAAAGAAAACCGAGGCTGTGGTAGGGTTAGAAAGTTGCCTCCTGTTTTTTGATACCGTTTAGTTATGGAGGGATGTGGGTTGAATTTCTAACTTTTTCAATAAATAGTGAAACAGATGTTCAGTGCTTAGGTTAGAACTCATTTCAACTAAACTGTGCCATCTAGAAACTGTACACCAGTGTAGAAAATGTTAACTGATTAGGCTTTGATAAACTGGTGGTTAAAATTCAGGTGTGAGCTTTTTCCAGCTCCACTGGTGTCTCTGTGAAAGTTACTTAGCTTCTGTCTTCCCCTTGCCCCCAAGAAATAAAAAGGGAGGGGAGGGGGAAGAATAATAATACTTTACAAGAATATTGAGGCTTCGTTTGTAAATTGTTCTGAAACTTCTGAATAAAAATGTCTGTAGGAGTGAAACAAATATAGCAATGTGTATTTCATTAGGTCCCTTAGAAGTTCACTGAAAACAAATTCGCAAATGTGTTTTGATTCACTAGAACGAGGTTCCAAAGCGCACTTTTTTTTTTTTTTTTTTTAAGAAACACTGCTTACAGGGAGGCTGACAGTTTGATTTTTAAAAAATTACTATTAAAAATACAAGTTTATTCTAGCATTCAATCGTCATTAACTTCGCC
This sequence comes from Alligator mississippiensis, assembly GCF_030867095.1. NCBI lineage: Eukaryota > Metazoa > Chordata > Crocodylia > Alligatoridae > Alligator > Alligator mississippiensis. Next base: position 9,871,413 of record NC_081832.1, on the reverse strand, counting down.
TGAATTTATGTGCATGTGTGTCTGTTGATGAGAGAACCTCAAAGCTTTTTGAGAGACAGAGACCAGAATAAGCCTCCAAATTGTTGTTTTTTAAAATGTTTTATATATATGAAAGAAGGAAGGAAGTAAGCTTGGGGGTTTTCATAGAAAGATAGACAAAAACATTTTTTTAAAAGCTTGGAGGTTTTCTCATCAACAACATAGTCTAAACGGAATTTTACAAAACAATAATCAGAGTAAAAAGAGTGGAGGGGAGGGTCTTTTCTATCTCTTCCTGGTGTTGGTTTATAAGAGCCTCTCAATCCAGGAAGAGTGGGTAGGCCTGAGAACAATACCAAATGTATTTCTGCCCCACACTCGTCCACTCCATTCAGCAGCGCACCATTGAAATAAGGCCTCATAGGAAAGGCTAGGAGAAAAAAGACCACTATGTTCAGAACATAGGGAGTGGAGCCCAACTCCTGTTCACAACCACGTTGAATCTGGTCTGCCTCCGTGCTCTGACTTGTGCCTAGCAGGTGAGGGGGGTGTCATTTTTCCAACAGCAGGCCATTCTTTCCTTTGGTCCCCAGAGAGGTTTAAAGGTAATGTCCATTTGCTGGATGCTGCTAGATCTTCTCTAGCGTTTGTAGTTGTATGCAGAGGTGTTCGAGAGAAGCTGACTACCAGCATATACATTCATGCATCTGCTCTGCAAGATGAAAAATTGGGGCCACTTCCCCAGTTGTTCGCCATACCTCTTGGTCTTGCCTACGTTTCCATTGTTCTCCATAATCCATACATGTGTCCCTAAGAAAGGGTGCCCATTTGGCTCCAAATACAAATAGTGGGCATCCCTGTTACTGCTACTGACAAGTATCCTTTAGTGAAAAGTGCATGTCCAAGTGTTCACCGGAACAGTGCATGTTGTCTCATGCACTGCATGGTGACAGGCAGTGCAAGTGCTCATCAACAAAACAGTGACATAATCTACATAAAAAGTGCTGGCAAATAAAATTTTAAAAAGTAAGCTGGAAAAAATAATATTCTGCTATTTTTTCAGTGTTAATAATTTAGGTGTTACATGCAAGTCTAGTAAGCTTAAAAATATCACCAGTAATTTTTTTTCAACTTGCATTGCCCCTTTTACAGTGTAATGTAAACTGCTCCCTTTATTCAAAATAACTTGGTTTATTAGACTTAGACAGTAGACGCCACTTAAATTCAACTTTGAAAAATTAATATTCTGTCTTTTTCTTGAGTCTGTTTTTTCTTTCACTCTTCCATCCCTTCCAAAGCATTTGTTAACTTATTTGATAATCTTCTTCCTTAGATGCAGTCTTTTGTTTTTTTTAAATGATGGTAATGGTTCTTTATTCAATAATCAAGGGTTTTTCAATTTAATTAGGAAGCTTCTTGCAGTTTTATTCCCAGAGATTGTAGTAAGTGAACAACAGAAGGAGTCTGTATGTTCTCTAACTCTGATGTACATGATGAAGTCTGCATTTTAAAAACATCTCAGTAGTTTTTTGCCATGCTTTGTCCCCCAATTCAGATACTGCATGGATTCAGTTGTTCAGCTTCATGTTAAAATAATTTTTTTCCTGAAAACGCCAGTGTGCTTCTATTGGGACTTCAGCTTGCTGCAGTACTTTAAGCCTATAGCGCCTCTCCAGGCAGTCCATAACAAGGGGGTACTTTCCAGACTCAAACTTGTTGGCAAATAAATGAGGTGATTCAATGATCCATTGTAAATCCCCCAGTCCATAAATACAAATATTTCTGATGTAATGTCCTGCAAAAATGAATAATTCATATTGAGAAGAGGGAATAATAGATTGGAGCTGTTTATTTTCAGGTACTCAGTGGGCTTGTCTGCACTGTTGGACAAGGCTAGGGAGCACCCTCATGAAAATTCACCCTGCTCTCTCTTGGTGACTGCTTCATGGTGAAAAAATATCATTGACCACTGCTAGAATGATGCTAGGCACACATAATGCCTTTCATGAGCATACCAAAGTCTGAGAGAATGGGAGTGGCTCTGGGCATGTGCCAGGAAGCAGCTACGTGCAGTGTTCACAGTGTGTCTGTGCCTATGGCAGTGTCCTCTACTGCTGTCCTGTGCAGTGTAGACAGGCCCTGGGCAGTACTGACAAACATGACAGATCCATCTGTGCGCAAGTACTTGAAATAGAGAGAAAGACTAACACTGCTTCTTTTTGTGAACACGAGCACTGCACTCTGAGAACAGATTTTAGGGGGAGAAATGTGCATGGACCTCACTGGGGCATGCTGTCTCATGTTGTGTACTTGGCCTGTTAGTGATCTGATCCCATACTCCTGTCTGCAGTGTGACCATTCATTTTTCTTGTTTTAGGCTGTGCCCAAGTCCTTCATGCTTCATTTATGGCAATTGCAGATCTAATGAAAGTCAGTGCTTACATGCTCAACCAAGGTCAAACTGCCATTTAGACAGCACAGCGTTGCTATATTTTTGCTTATAATACTGGGCCACTTGTTTTAACTTCGGGAGCATATATGTGTTCTCTTGTTTCACATATGCATTTATCAAAAGGATGTCGAGCAAACCCTGTTCTTTTTATTTGAAGGCTGGATCTGCTATGGTTAGTGTTCTGGATAAAGTCCATTTAATAAATGGGAATGAATGCAAGTAGGCAAAACCTGGTAAACATCAAGCTACAGTTTCCAAACTTGAAAGCTTGGAATGTAAAACATTAGGAACTCTGTCATTAATTTATAAAATTGGCTAATTTATAAAAGATCATCCTCACTGATGAATAAAAAAAAAATGCTTGCTTGTGTGTGTATATTAGTGTGTATACATATGCACATATTTATACACATAGATATTACACATGCACACACACACACTCAAATAGTTTCTGCAGCATTCTGCCATGTTGAAAGACATTTGGACTTGATATAGGAGGGTAATGTAGTGGGAGAGCTTATCTATTTTATTTGTTACATTCAAAATAAAATATGCATAACTCCTGAGGCACATTTCATGGATAATTATGAAATGTATGTTGTATTCTACAACAAAAGTTACAGCAAGTACATCAGTCTGAATGCAGATCTAGTTCCTCCTGAAATAATTGCTTTACCTTTGCAGCCATTATGTTTAACTCCTTCTTGATCTTTCCATTTAATAGCTCGTATATTTCCTTCCCAGTCTGCATTTGGTGTGGCACCTGGAGAATCTGGGGGGAGGAAAAACAATCACGGCTGAAGAGGGCTTTTATTCTGTATACCCCTTGGGAATAACTTTTCCTATCTCTGAAGATACCCTTATAAAGTATTGTCTTGTTAATTGTTTATTTACATGCATTTGGATAAAAAGCAGCTTGAAATAGTAATATCTCTTGATTTTTCTTGATTTATTACTTTGTTAGAAGAAGAGGTGTATATGTTATACCAGAAGAGGTGTAAACTAGGTGACTGTGGCATTGATGCCTAGACAGTCAGATGCGTGGCAAATTGGCTGGATCAGGCTTGTCCAACATGCGGCCCTCCAAGTTGTTTTCTGAGGCCTGAGGTGCTGCGACGGGAAACAAAAGTAAACACCGTGCTTTCATTTCGTGGGGGGTAATGTGGTACCGCTTTCTGTGAGGTCTTTGAATATGGCTCGCCAGCCCCCTGGATGATTAAAAAGTTCATGGTCCGGCCCCACATCCAAAAAAGTTGGACACCCCTGGTCTAGACAGTCGCACCAAGAGAGTGGTGGTGGACGGGTCGTTTTTGACCTGGAGGGATGTGGGCAGTAGAGTCCCCCAGGGCTTGGTCCTGGGGCCTGTACTGTTCAGCATCTTTATCAGCAATCTGGATGTGGGTGTGGAAAGCACACTGTCCAAATTCACTGACGACACGAAGATGTGGGTCGAGGTGGGCATGCTGGAGGGGAGGGACAGAATCCAGCTAGATCGAGACAGGTTACAGAGGTGGGAGGATGAGAATAGGATGCAATTCAACACAGACAAGTGTAGGGTGCTACATCTGTGGAGAAGGAACCAGCAACACACCTATAGGCTGGGGAACACCCTTCTTGTCAAAACAGTGGCAGAAAGGGATCTTGGAGTCATTGTTGACTCCAAGATGAACACGCGCTGCCAATGCAAGAAAGCGGTCAGTAAGGCTAACTGCACCTTGTCGTGCATCTACAGATGCATCACAAGCAGGTCCAGAGAGGTGATCCTTCCCCTCTGTGCAGCGTTGGTCAGGCCGCAGTTGGTGTACTGCATCCAGTTCTAGGTGCTGCACTTCAAGAGGGATGTGGCTAGCATGGAGAGGGTCCAGAGGAGGGCCACTTGCATGGTCAAGGGGCAGCAGGGCAGGCCCTACGAAGAGAGGCTAAAGGGCCTGAACCTATTCAGCCTCCACAAGAGAAGGCTAAGAGGGGATCTGGTGGCTGTTTGCAAACTCACCGGGGGGACCAGCGGGAATTGGGTGAGGCTCTGTTCTCCCCGGCACCACCGGTGGTTACTAGGAATAAAGGCCACAGATTGTTAGAGAGAAGGTTTAGGCTGGACATCTGGAGACTTTACAGTTAGGGCTGCCAGGCTCTGGAATGGGCTCCCAAGAGAGGTGGTGCTCTCTCCTACCTGGGGGTCTTCAAGAGGAGGCTGGACAGATATTTGGCTGGGGTGTTATGACCCCAGCGCTCATTCCTGCCCAGGGCAGGGGTTGGACCTAATGATCTGTTTAGGTCCCTTCCGACCCTAAGCACTATGAAACTATGTTGGGTATAGGCAGAAAACATTCTTAATAGCAGTATGTTTTGAAACCAGTGGCTAGTGGTCTGCCCTAACCTTTAAAAGTAGGCCATCTATTTCTGGTTTCTTTCTCTAAACAGGATGTGGATCATTGCAACAAGAAATAATGTAAATTTTGGGAAATGACTTCCGTAGCTAGTTTAACAGCATCAAACCAGTGGCTATTCATAGTATAAATAATGGTCTTCTTACCAGTTAAACGATTCAGTGTGACCCAGTAGTGTTCATCTGGACTGTATGTGTCCCTTGACCATTCAAGTAAGTCTTTTGCTCGTACATCAGTCAGTGCAAACTCTACAAACTCTCGAGTCAGTACGTAGTAAGCACTCCCAAAATATATGGTTAAATTATGAGGGGGATTATTTTTCACATTCTTAGTTGGATACACATAGGATGTCCCGGAATGGACATATTCTTTGTAACTAACATGCGTCCTGTATTTTATATGAGGTGGTTGGACCACCCCAGGAGTTATATTTTTACCATTCCATTTGCTTTTGATATATTGTATAATTTCTTTGTTTGTTTTGATAGGATAATCCTGGCCACATAGATTAATGACATAATTCCACTGAATGTTGAATTTAATCAAGTCCTTCATACAGTTGATATCTGCTTGTAGTCTTGAAAATCCTGCATAAACAACACTTTCTCTTTTTGATGTTATAAATATGTTTTCAAAGCAGTTGACTATGGTTTGCACAGCAGCTTTGTAATCCTTGGATGTTTTTTCATCGATGTGAATGCAGTACACATTCTGCGGCACATAAATGGCTCGTAGTAGTTTTACAAACATTTCTAACTCCTTGTGAATTGTGATGATGTATGCCAAAGAGAAGTTTTTTTCTTCTTCAGACAGTGGTTTTGTTATGAAATGCAAATTCTTCAGGACAGCAGAGCAGTTGCATGGAGTCTGTATACAATAAAGCATTTCAGGTTGATGTATACTCTGACACACATTCCCAATCTGAAGTGCTGCGCTTTTCCCCTCAAACAGAGCTGAACAAAGCTCATCTGGATAAAAGCCACATTCTTCCACATTTGGGAAGCTCTTTTCACTTGATTCTTTAGGAAGCGTGTTCTTTACATAGATGAAAGTGAGGATAAAAATAGACACACCAAGGCATACTAAAAATCCTGATTTTGCTGCATCAAGCTGGTTCATTTTTGTTCTGCAGACACTTTCTTTTGATCATAGTTTACTGTTCACTTACCTGAAAGGGAGAAGAAAAAACACAGGGTTGGGTTTTTTTTAATTGATTTAATCTGATTAAATGAAAGTGATGCATGCGCAGATGCTGAGATCCTGTTTGTAGCACTAAATAGTAGTACTACAAATTCTCCCCAAAACAGGGAAGAGAGAGGCAATAAAGTTTGCTTTCTAAAAGATTTGTACCTGTAATTCCTCGGTCCCTGTATACTCTCAGTTACCAATGACAAAGAATTGAGAAGAGCTGCTATTTCTAGGGTTACTGTGTTTCCAGTTCCAAAAAAGAGGATACCTGTTGCACAGGGGAGGAGGAGGACCCAAAAAGAAGACCTGTCCAGGAAAACCAGGACCTATGGTAACCCTAGCAATTTCAGACTCTTGCTTTCCTGTTATTAGTTACGTTATTTCTATATTTTAATTTATTATTTGGTTTTGATCAAGAGACAAATAGCTGCTCACGACTATGTAACATCTGGGCCTCGTTTCAATTCCTGTGTTGCTCCTTTAATTGGAGCAGGCAGGACATGCCAGTAATGTTTTGGCAACAGTAAAGCTGCATAGCACTCTGACCGGCTATTTAGCAACAGCAAAGATGTTAAAATAAACAGCAGTAGAAGACCAAATTCTGATCCACAAAGGTATATAGTTTTTTCCTTAATATTAAGTGACCCAGAGTTCTTGTTTGTTTACTCTGTAATCTATATAGATCAGTTTTCTAATGCTGAATCTTGGCAGCCAAATAACTGCATTTTCTTGTTTTGACAATGTTTGAATCCTTCCTGTAATACAGTAAATTACTGGCATTATAGTAGTACATTTTAATGCTCAGAGAACAAGCAAATAGCTAATTCATTTCGGCTCTCCTGGCTGCCACAGCTGCTAGTTGAAGCCTTTGTTTTTTTGAAGTATTTGGTGAAGTAGTACATATACCTTCCTGAAGAATTTAAAAAAAAATCAGTCAAATTGACAATATGATTAGGACTCCTAAGTGTTTTGCTTTGTGATTTGTAGGAGTGTTTGGGGGGTTGGTTTCTTTGCTTTTCCCTGCTTTATGTTATGCTTTTATTCAAGCTAAATGCTTATAGAAAAAAAAAGTTGATATTTTACTTGCAACTTTATCATATTTTGTATCTGTTAACCTCACTTATTATGTAAGCCAAATTGGTACATTTGATAGTTGGATTCATTGCTAAAGTCATCTTACAATTTCAGGATTGTTTGCTTTTATTTAAAGATCTAACTTAGTTTCTTTCAATAGAAGACACTCCCTCCACCCTTCCTCCCCAGCTTCTAAAACAAAGGATGATAATGGAACTTAAGTATAATAGGAACACAAGACTTTAAGTACTGAAATTTGAGAATTTGTGACCAGGCTAGATCTTCTATAATGATAAAAACTTTAAATTTTAGGAGAGAAGACTTTCAATAAAGAATGTATTTAGCTTAGTCCTTACTGATTTGCGCAGGATTTCATACTGGAAGAATGCCTTTTTCCTCTTCTGCTTATTAATCCATTCTTTGGAAGATTTGGCTCCAATTTTGTATCCGTTTCCCTGTTGTGCTCGATCTGTACATATTCTTCAGCATACATTGAGTGCACAGGCAAAAGAAAAACATTAGGAAACCAGGTCCCAGAAGAATATATTCATTTGTTTAGTGGCTCATAAGGGATATGCTTACTGCATAAACACACTTGTGCAAGCTTGATTCTAAGTGAGCCTTTCATTTGTTTAAGCTGAAAAATTCAGCACTCCCATCAGCATCAAATTTTTGATGTTGTGGAGAAAGCAGCTAGAGAAGAATGCCTTTTGCAAGGCAGATGCAAGGTTTTTCAGAGGAATAATCAGATACACCAGCACTGCTGTCGATGGACTAACAGAGCCAAGAAAAGATTAGCATAATGGACGTTATGTACCCGGTAGTGGAGGTTAGTGGGAGGAGAGTTTGTTACAGTAGGGTAGCACTGACTTTGTCTTCGAGCCAGAAAACCTGCTTTATAATGAATGAATAATTAAAGGGAGAATAGGGAGGTCACTCTAATTTAGTGAATAGGATGAGGATCTCTAGAGCACGTTTTGAGGTTCACCATGCTGGGCCTAAGTATTATACTGAAGGACAAGAAATATGCAGTTATTGGGTTTTCACAATTTTTTAAATAGCATGTAAATCATTGGTGGACTGTTGCATTGTATTAGCATCAGTCCAGCCATAGGAAGTACAGTATCTCATTAAAGATAGATTTAAAAAATTGGAGTTACCAAGGAATTGGCTTATGATGGTATTACTTATATGTGATAGGTAAGAAAAAAAGATTCCTTCCCCCAAGTCAAAATATTTCTAGGGCTTTTTTGAGCCTCTTAAGAGAGAACATGTAATAACTGGGGACCAATTGTTAACCCTTTCCCTTCCCACTCCATAAATCCTAAAAAATTGGCTTCCACTTGTTTCATAATGTTAATTATCTGCTTTAATTATTTGTGCATTTTTAGGAGGTGCTCAGTTGAGGCTTATATAGCCTGGCTTGCCCTATATAAGCTAGCTGATGTACAAAGATATGTGCTAACTAGTATGCAAAGCAAAAACATGCCCTAATCAACCATTTCAAATCTCACAAACACAGGATGCTATGATTGACAAACTGGATTGGGCCAGGAGATAAGAGAAGTCTCTGCTGACAGTCTGTTAAATGGATTTTAATTGATAGCATTCACTTGAAGGAAGTGACAGCATTTTTAAATGTTAAGGCTGAAACTAATAGTTTTCATCTTAATGTGATTTTTTTTTTCTTGTACCAGTTAATTACCTTTTTATAAAGATGTCTTAAATTCTCTTTAATTGGCGTATGTAATTGGCAAATTGGGCATGACAGATTAGAAATTCCCTCCTTTCTTCATGCTTAAATGATCAGGGTTTGGGCATGGACATACAAGAAGGTGATGCAATGCCATACTTCCTATCCTGAGAGCCAAGGCTATTGGGTGAAAACAGACCCCTCACAGATGATATTCTTACCATACATAGTTTGTTCTGTGATCCTTGCATAGAGTGTAGGCCTTTGGATCAGTGTTGGCTGGTTCCTGTCTCTCGGGCAATAAATTAGTTCCATATTAGCATCACCAGAGCACTCAGACCTTACCCTGCCCTTAGAGGCCATGTGGAGCTTGTTGTACTGCCTCCTGTACTTTAATGTGCATATACAAGAATCCAGTTGTTCATAAGTGTTTGTTGCAGACAGCCTGTGTTTATATCATTTTCTACATCTGTTCTTTGAAATGTAAAGCATTTAAGTCTCTTTCTCCCTCCACTTGAAACTAAGCTGAACTCTCAAAGGTTCAAGCCAATTTTCAGGGACCAAAGTATAGATTTAAATCCTGAGTTTCAGGTACGCAATTGTGACAGTTTTGATGAATGTTATATTTCCAGCATGTGCATGCAGAGATTTCCTTAATAATGATAGAGGGTGGAAAATTACCAGATTAGACAAACTCTCAATTTTAGTTTGAGAAGATGAGCTGAAAAGGCAGGTGGGCCCACAGTAAAATATTTGTAGACATGCCAACATACTAGTAATTTCAGTCCATCAAGATCCTGTTTCATAAAATACATGCATGCAGTATATTTAATTGTTTTAAGCAAACTGAATAGTTTTTGTGATGAATTTTTACTTTTGGGGCCCATCTTGGCCCTCCAAATTCTGGGCTATGTCATTGCATGCCTAAATTAGCTACTTCATGCATTATTTGGGGGGGGGGGGGTTAATCCTTTTAAAGTTTAATTAAACATTTGGCTGTACCTGTAATTTCTTGAGTTGAATTGCTTTAGAAAACTGAATGTCTCTAATTTTAATGTCATGAAAGGGTTAAGGAACACTGACACTTGTATTCCAGGACTCTCATATCCTGTCTGCCTGATGAGCTGTTTTATGAATCGAGTAATGATGTTATATAGGAGATAAGTCACTTTTGAAGTAGAAAGTAAAAGTTTACGGTCTTCAAAATAAAGTAATAGCAGTAAATACCACTTCATTTATATTCTTACAATTATTCTTAAATTATCTTGAAACTGTTTCTGTTATGACTTTATCCTGTAGCCAGTTAAGTAAGTTAGTGAAAATTTTGCCAGATTGGGCTTTTAAATTTAGTATTTCCTTAAAGTCCTTTTGACTTCAAAAGATGAATAGTGGATTACTATCGACTAGAAACATCAAATGGGTTTATGAGGGGTAATATTTCAGCTGCCGTCTAGTTATTTTCTTCCTTGCACAAAATGCTTGTACTTGTATCAGTTTAGTGAAGATGTTATGGCAGTAGTGTTTTGGCAATAGATATAAAGCCCTGGGTTACAGAGTTAAAATAAGTTAAGTGATTCATAACAAATCGTAGCTTGCATTCACACAGACCAGGCTTTTATATTATAAGAAAAAAATCGTTTAGCATTTTAACCATCTTTCTTCACGCACGCATCTAATTCAAAGTTGTTTTTAGTCTAAACATTATCTAAAAATAAAAGCCTCTTATTTTCAATAGTGAAATGCCTTGGTCAGAATCAAAGCATTTGTTTTAGAGCTTTCAAAGATTTTTTTTTTTTTAAAGCATTTTCTATAAAAAATATTTTTTTAAAATTCAACTTATTTAAACTCACCTTGTAGAAGAGGAGCCAGATGTTAGCAGCAGAATTTTATAAATGTATGAAGTCCCATTGCCTTTCAGGTGAAAATCAGATTAAGTTCTTCATTCTGTTGCTTATGTGGAGACCTCACATTGGATTAAATAGGTTAAATATTAACATACTTTTTTGTTAGGGGTTAGTCTAGCATTTCTTAGTGCTTAATAGTTTATTCTGCAGTGGCCTCCAAGCACTCGGAACAGGCAGTCTCTTTTACGTAATGACAAGAGAAAGCTTAAGCTTCTCCAAATTTTTGTTGACTGTTCTGACACAGCCTTTAAAGGGAGTGAAACTAGTCTTTGAAATCTGTAGAGACTGCATTGCTGCTGCTTAAAGATAGCATTGCTAGGACTTTAACCTCTAGTTGCTAACCGAGCAGAGTGAATGATGTGGAGGGAAAAAAACAAAACCCTTGCTTAACTCCTTGGCTGCTGAAACTTTCCAGAGTATGCAACCAAGTAAGAATAATGTAGGGGGGCGGTTTGGCTACCTTTAGCTGCTTGAAGTTAAATAAATCTTCCTCCCAGTCTGATGCATGTATTTAGTTAAACAGTTTTTAAATAAGCAAAAAGATTATCCTTTTTTAATGTCTAAAAGCAAACAGATTAACCTAGTAGGCTTGAGCAGCTTTGGTGCATGAAGAGTACCTTGCATGAGTCACAATTGATGTATTTGTGCGTCTGTGGTCTAAAATAGTATGTGTGGTAGTTTCATAGCTGTCTTTTTTGTCACTTGGATTGAATTAAAGCCTGTTGGTCAGAAATAATAAGTACAGAGGAGGCCTGGAAGTATATTGAGTAGAGGCGCACCGATGCATCAGTCCATATCGTATCGGCACCAATAAAAGGAAAATTGACGTTTTTGGCAATCAGATTTTTTTGGCTGATGTGGCTGGTAATTTTGCCGATTTTTTAAATACTGTGTGCATGTGTGCAGCTACAGCATGTATACTGCCAGGAATGCAGCCCGGCAGCTTGGAGGGCAGCATCCAGCCAGAAAGTCGGGGGGGGGCAGATAGAGGCCCCCACCGTGAGGGTGGGGGTGGGGCAGGCAGCGCCCGAGCAGAGCCATAGGCAGCTCATCCAGGAGGCGCAGCAGGGTGGGGAGGGGGGCAGCACCCCACCCCAGTGCGCACCCTTAGGGCAAGCATGGGGGACACTTGCCCCCTGGATCTGTGCGCTTTTGGCTGTGGCTCAGTCTGAGCTGGTAAGTACCATGGGGGGACCCCTGCCAGCCCCCACCAGCCATCCCCCCCCGCACCCCCCTCATGGCTGCCCTGCCTACCCCAGCTCCCAGTGTTTTAAAAAAAGCCCCGGTGACGCACCAGGTGCTGCCAGGTGGGGGGCGATCCCCACTGCCCCATGCTGCAAGGGGGGCTCTGCATGAGCTCCCCCACGGGTGCCCCGCCTGGGCCAGCTCCGGCCCTTTAAGAAATAAACAAACAAACCAAGAAAAGTCCCAGAACTCGCCTCTCCTCATGTGGCCTCAGGGCTTCGGGGGCTCATGCAGAGCCCCCCATGTGGTACAGGGCAATGGGGGCAGCAGGGATCACCCCCTGCCTGGCCGCACCCGGTGAGCTGCAGTGTTTTTCTCCAAAGAGCCAGGACCTAGGGCAGCCATTGCCGGGCTGGAAGAGCAGGCGGGGGAGCACTCAAATCAGATTCGGCCGAATCGAACTGGGATAGTGATTCGAATCACCGAATTGAATCGCTGTCCCCCAAATTGGCTGAATCTAAATCAAATACTAGCCGCTTTGCTGAGGCATATGCTGCACTCTCTTCCTTGCCATAGGGGCCTTGATCTGTGTCATGACCCAAAGGTCTGATTTTTTTTTGTGTGTGTGCTTTGGCACTAAGAATTATCCCTGCGGGTATACAGATTCGTTGCATGGAGGAGTTCTGCTGCGCAGAGAACCCGCGTGCAGGGAAGTGTTCCCGCCACTTTGCAGCGATCTTTGCAGGGTGCATTTCCTTTGCAGCACAGAAATGCACGGTGCAAAGGTTTCCCGCTCGTCGTATGCAAATTTGTGCCCCGCAATTGGCTAGTTCTAAATTATTCACACGTGGCGGCTAGCAATTGGCCTGCTAGCCGTATAAGAGGCTTGAGCAGTTTCCGCCCAAGCCGAAGAGGACTCCGCATCCATCTCGTGGGGACTCTGGGTGTGCGCGGCAGGGTAATAGAAACCCTGTGTGTCGCTCAGAGGAGTTTGGCGGCCTGATCCACCGCCCATCTCTTCCCATCTTCGAACGGAGCCTACTATAAGACGTAACGACGAGTTTGATGCGCACTTGTCCTGGACATCCGGAGTTTGTCTGCGTGGAGCCTAGCAAGCTCCACGTGATTGTTCGTGTTCTGTCTGCGTGGAGCTTGCAACCTCCACGTGTGTTCATGTTTTTTGTTGTAACCGCAACTCAAGCAAGTTCTCAGCCTACACCATGACCATCTCGGTGTAAGTAAAATGATCTTAAAATCAACCGTTACGTGTCTGTGCCTAATTCTAGTTTGGCGCCCGCCCTCTCTGATCCGGCCTGCCCAGGCCGCTGGCCACAGCCCGCGTGCAGAGCGACGAAAGCAACCCGGGGTCAGACCCGGCGCGCACAATCTGCACCCCCCCCACCCCCAACAGACTTACCAGCCAGACACTGCTCTCCAATGCATATCAGCAGTCGGATTACTATCGGCTGATATGAGCCATTGGTATCTTTATCAGTGCACCCCTAATATTCAGGAACTGCTGCAGGCACTCCAAGCATGAATTTCTTGTCGACTTCGGGGGGGGGGGGGGGAGGGGAAAGTTCTGTATACAGAAGTGGTTCCAGCATCTGCCCCATAACCAAATTGTGTTGGTGACCTATATGCTCTTACTCTCAACTGAAAGTATAAACTTGCAAATTAATAGCTTAAAGTGCAATGCTTCTCTTTCCTAATTACCATCATCCTTTCACCCCAACCCTTGCTCTCCGCCCACCCACCATCTGGAAAATTAATTTCTCTGCTCCTGGCTTATATTTTTCCTAATGAAATGACCTTTGAAATATCATTTGTACTTGGTGTTCCTTTCATTTCTTTTTAGATAGTAATCATTCATTTTTCTAGGCATTCTAATAATACATTGGCTTGTAATTGGCTGGCACAGGAACAGTATTTGGTCTTTAGTCTAAGGCAGTAGTCAGTTCCAACTACTTTTATTTAGACAGAGGCTGGCAAGGGAGCACCAATATATGGTCTGCTGTGGATTGGCTGGATGAGAATTCTGGTCCTTTTTATGATTTTAAATAAACATTCATACTTTGAAGGGGTGAAGTAATGAATTTGGTTTTTATGGCTTTGGGGTTAGATTTTCAAGTTAGCTTTAAAAAGTACTGATTTAAAGCATGCCAAAATGTAGGTACATAAAGCTTAATCTCTTAATCGGCATCAAAGGTATAAAATAGTAGTAATAACTGTAGTAATAACTGTAGTACCATAGAGCCCAAATCCTGGACATAAAAACATTAAGCTAAGTGCTGTATAAACACAGGACAAAAAAACCGAAAATAAAGAAAAAAGCAGACAGTGTCACAGACAGCTAACAGTAAAAGTAGTTTAAGCACAAATTCTGATTTTTGTTATGAAGCCTGAACTTAAAAGAAGCAGGAAGAGGAGATTTTAGAATAAGGAGAATGAATGCTTTTTAGATTCAAGTTGCATTGACACCAGAAGGGCCTCACACTATTTCTTCAGGTAAAACCGTCTGTGCTGCTGTTAAACTAATATAATTTAAATCTCAAAGAGTTTTCACTTTTCCAAAATCTGCTGCTCTTGCTCATTTAAGTTTTGGTACCTACTGACATCAGGATTTCTGTGTAAATAGACTAGCATATGTTTTATATCATTAAAGACAATCATCTGAACTCTGGTGGTGGTAGGCCTTCAGGATATATTTTTTTTAAATTACTTATTTGTGAAAAAAATGCAAAGGTCAGGTAGAATTATTATGAAGGCTTCTGGAGCTTAAACAGTTTAAACAGTTGTTTTAATGTAAACATCTGAAACAAGCAACTTCACAAATATCAAATTCAATAAACATTTGGCAGAGCATTTGCACAGAAACAACACACGTGCTTCATTCTCAGACTTGCTTGCATTTGCTATCAGTGCCATACCTTTCTCTGGTTACAGCTTCAGTCATGTGAACAGAGTCGCTTGGCTGCTTTTTGTCCCTTGGGAACTTCAAATTTTCTGGGATTAGTGATGTCTTCACTGTTACAAAGAGGAGGAGGAAGCAAAAGCAGCAATTAAGTATATTCAATTTTGTACAGGTTTCCAGTTTGTGATAGAGATGTTACAGGAAGCCAAGCCCTCTCTTGACTTGCTCAATCTTGAAACAGAGCTTCGCTGGAGGAAGTGGCAGCTTGATCACGCATCACTCAGAAGTCTTCCTGTTTTTTGCCTTAGTCCTTCGCAGTTTACTATGTCGGCTATTAAAATGTTGTTTTTTTTGTTTGTTTTTGGTTTTTTTGTACTCATCAGCTAAAAGCCTTAAGGATATAGTTTCAGTAACGGTGACTTATTTTCTAAATGATCAGCGTTCCTCCAAAGAACAAACTGCTGATGGTGCCACGTCTTTTCTTTGCTCGTGTTTTTTTTCTTTTCGTGATGTGCTACTTGAAGTACTGCCCCTCAAACGATGCTTATTTTGCAATACCTTAGAAGGGTTTGGTCACTCAAACATAACCAGAGCTGTCTCTCTCTCAGATTTTTCTCGTTGTTATATCATCCAATTCAGTATGTGTAACTGCAAAGCTAAAAGCCCATGTGGTAATTAAAAGGTTTAGAAAAGATATTGGAGGACTGTTTGTAAAGATACTTCCTCAATATTTTGAGGTCACGGAAGATGAGGGTCAGAGTTGTGGTGCATGATGCCTGGGTTGTAGTAACTTCTGAGCAGAAAATTACTGTATCTTTGCTTCAGAGGCATCAACAACAAATCACTTCTATTTTTTGTGGGGCAGTAACGTTTGCTTCGTTGCTATCTGATATGACCCTTGTAGAGTGCTTTTGCTAAAGAGTAAAATTCTCTGTACTACCAAAAGGGAAGATTACTTGATTTAGCTTTATAGGTGCCTTCATTAGTTATCATTTTTTAGAAAACGTGTACAAAATGGTAGACAAATATGCACAGTTAAAAATCCGTTCTGAGGATTCACTTAAATATGACTTTGAAATTACAGGGAAGAAAACTCTGAAACATCTAATTAGTAAATTCATTTTACTAAAAAGTTCCATCAAATGTTTACATTGAGTGTATCAGATAAAGTGCAGTAGTACAGAAACTGGAGGATAGGCACCTGAGCTGTTTTATCATGTGCAAGCCCATTGATTAATATCACCTTTGTTATCATTATAAAGATGGTTTCACAGTACTGTGTTCAGGAAAAAACTCTGACAAGTAAAATTTTATACTTGATTTCCAGTTATACAAAAGAGATGCTGCTTTCAAGTGTTATTCCATTTGTAATACAAATTCTAGAAAAAGTGTTGTTGATCAATCCTAATTTAAAGATTCACAGGCAACAAATTATCGGGGAAAATACTTAGTTTATTATTTTGTTACTTAAACTGGTTTGTGGGGCAGAACTGCACTGCTGCCCAGAGCATCTACAGGTGGCGGACAGTGGAATGACCTTCAGGGAAGGTTAGCTGCAAAATAAGCCGGGGTAACTCTGACGAATAAGCAGTCATGGACCAAGCAGTGGCAGCACCACTAGACTGTGGTGAAAACAGCAGGAGGCAATGGTTTCCCTCCTGAAAAGCCATGTACATCCTTTGACAGTACTGGGACGTGGCAAGAACAGGTCGCCTCTATAATAAGCCTGCCCAGCCATGGGTCTACAAGTCCTCAATGGTGGAGCCGGTAGAAGATGTTAGCATCTCAATGGCTGCAAAGCTGGACGAAGGCTGCAGCGGAACAAGATTCCCAGATGTCTTGGTCTCCTTGTCTCTGGATCAGTGTCTTGTTCTTTCAGAAGCCACGTGAAAGCTGATGTGCAGCAGCTTGTCCATGATGAAAGAAGTCATGCACAGGTGTCTTCTATGAAAAACAGCTTTTCCAGCACATTCCTCAAGCCTTATGGCAACCAGCTAATGGCAATAAGAGTAGGGTTGTGAGGTCTGGAAGCTCCTAGACATGAACTGGCACAAAGGTGGCAATTACAAGAAGGTCGTCTAGCACTTGGATGACACAGGAGTGTGGTTTGGTAGCTGAACTGTGACTGAACAGCCTTCTTCAGGATCTGCTGTACTCACCCCATATGAGGAGGGGCATAGAAAAGGTGCCCTAAAAATAACCTAATGTAATATTTTGTATTTCTTCCTGACTGGATAACCGTGTTGACCTTTACTGTGGTCGATAATACCAACAATGGCACACCATCATTTTTGGGACCTGAAACGTCAGGACCCTGATGGACAACCGTAATAGTGAATGTCCAGAGTGCTGCACAGCAGTCATGGCTCGAGAACTTGGGTGACACAGCATCAGTGTAGTTGCACTGAGCAAGACGTGGTAAGCAGGAAATTGTCAGCTCCAAGAACATGGAGGCAGCTATACCTTCTTCTGGAAGGGTAAACAGGAAGGAGAATACCAACTTCACAAAGTTGGTTTTGCCATTAAGAATGGCAAATGAGTTCCCTATTAAAATTTAATGAAAACCTTATGACTCTCCATTTTAAACTAGCAGAGAACCAATATGCCACTATCATCAACATGTATGCCCTTACTCTTGACACTGCCGATGAAATGAAGGAAGAAGTCTACGCCAACCTTGACAAAGTTCTTTCTGATGCTCTGGAGGGAGACGGACTTATTCTTCTTGGTGATTTCGGTGCCAATGTCAGAAGGGACTCTAACCTTTGGAATGGAACCATCGGCAAGGAAGGGGAGTAGCAAAGGTCAACTCCAGTGGCATCCTATTCTTGACCAAATGCATGAAACATGAACTTCTCATCACCAATGTCCTGTTCCACCAGAAAAACAGGCACAAGATATCTTGGCAACACCCACGATCTAAGAATTGACACCTGATTGCCAAGTGCCTATGAAGAGACACTTGGATTCTCTACCAAGAAACATCAAGACTAGTTTGAGAACAACCTAGAGATCCAATAGTTGATTGGTAACAAGTGCAAGGCCTTTTATGAATTGCAAAATGACATTAACTTGAAGCAAAAGAAATTGAATCTTCAACAAGTCAAGGAAGAGGTCCAAAAGAGGACCCGCAACATGAAGAATAAATGGTGGGAAGACGAGGCTAAGGAGATTCAACATCTACCTGACATCCACAATATGCGTGGTTTCTTCAGTGCCAGCAACGCCATCTCTGACCGAGCACTTGGGAACCCCAATACCCTTGTATCATAAGGATGGGGGAGACCTGATCACGGGAAGGGCAGCCATTCAATGCCCGTTGGAAGGAGCATTTTGAAGACGACCTCAATCGAGACTCTGCTGTTGACGAGAGTGTTCTCAGCTCTGTTCTGCAACATCTGGTCAGAGATGAACTTGGAATCCCTGCAACCCTTGACAAAGTGAGGAAAGTCGTCAGGCAGCTGAACAAGGCATCTGGAGCAGATAGAATCCCCGCTGAAATCTTCAAATGGTGGAGAGGAGCTCACATCACAGCTTCATGCCGTCATCTTGAGGATCTGGAACGATGAGAAAATCCCAGATGACCTCAGGGATTCTATGATTGTGACAGTCTTCAAGAAAGGAGACAAGTCTGACTGTGGAAACTACAGAGGGGATCGCCTTGGTGGGGTCCACCACAGAAAAGATCATTGTGAAAACCCTCCTGAACTCTCCCTCCACTTGCTGAAAAGTAGCTTCCAGAAGCTCAGCGTGAGTTTAGGGTATCAAGAGGCACAACTGACATGATCGTCACAGCTTGCTATCTGCAAGAGTAATTCTGGGAACAACATAAGCTTCTATATGTGGCCTTCTTTGACCTCACGAAAGCTTTCAACTCTGTCAACTGAGAAGTGTTGTGGATGATCCCTCTGAGGTATGGATGCCCACTGAAATTTGTCACGATTCTCTGCCTGGTCCATGACAGTATGCAAGTGGAGGTTTTCAGTAATGGATCTATCACAGATCCCTTTGAAGTTGAAATGGGAGTTAAGCAAGGCTGCATCATCACTCCAACACTCTCTTCAATATTCCTTGCCACGATGCTATATTTGACCACCAACAAACTTTCAGCCAGAGTGGAGCTAAACTACGGAATGGATGGTAAGCTGCTTAACCTCAGCCAACTCTAAGCAAAAACCAAGACCACCCCAACCTCAATCATTGAGCTCCAATACGCTGATGATGGTGTGTGGTCACTCGGAAATAGACCTTCCAGCAGTCATCAACATCATTACCAAGGCATGCATGAAAATGTGACTGATGCCTAACATTCAGAAGACTAAGGTCCTCTACCAATAGGCTCTTAATGAACAGTCCCCAGCTCCGATAATCCAGATCCATGGTGAGACGCTAGAGAACACTAAGTATTTCCTATGCCTCAGAAACCATCTCTCGCGGAAAGCTGACATCGACAAAGAAATCCAACATCGCCTCAAATGTGCAAATGTAGCCTTTGGATGCCTGAAGAAACGGGTGTTCAAAGATCATGACATTGGATCCAAAACCAAGCTCGTGGTTTATCAAGCAGTCATGATCCCTACCTTGTGTGGAGCTGAGACATGGACAACATACAGGAAACATCTAAAGTTGTTGGAGAAATACTATCAACGCTGCCTGCACAAGATCCTCTGAATCCAGTGAGAAGACAGATTCACCAACATTAGCATCCTCCTACAAGCAAACACCATGAGTATTGAAGCGATGATTATCCAACATCAACTTTGTTGGGCTGGCTGTGTCGTCTGGATGTCCAGACTCCCAAAGCAAGTTTTATTTTCCCAGCTCAGCCAAGGCTTATACTTAAGAGGAGAACAGAGAAAGCACTTCAGGGATGTCCTCAAGGCCAACTTAAAAAAATGCAGCATTGATGTCAGCTCTTGGGAGACAATACTGCCAGGACTGCCCCCAATGGAGGAAGAATCTGTTGCAGGGAACTCAGTACTTTGAAACTTCATGACGACACCAGGAGATAGAAAAGCGGGAGTGGCAGAAACAGCATGCTGCAGACTAAATGAAGAATCCAGCGCCACCCGCCTCACATGGAAACACATGTGCTAGCTTCAGCAGAGTCCTTTGATCCCAGATCAGCCTCATTAGCCATCTTCCAACACATAGATAAGACAATCATGAAAGATGAGCACTCTTGACTGCGAGGGATTGTCAAAACTTACATTGTTATTATTTGTATAAAAAACTGAGATTGTGTTTCTCGTTAGCTTCCTATTATAAGAAAATTGTAATCTAGGCCTGTTCAGAAAAAGTCATTAATTGTGGAAATCTAGATCAATTCCAGTTAGGGCTGCTGTATTTGGTCTCAACACTGTTTTAAAGCAAAAGGCAAGAGAGCTTCTGGGACCAAACTTAAAGAGGTCCCTCGCTCAAAACATGTTGTGCAAACCCTATTGATAAAAGTGGTAGTGGAATAAATATGCAGTTTCCGTACCTTTTTTTTTTTTTTACATGGAACAGGTTTGCACAAGATCAAAACCTTCATGTTCAGTTGGATAAACGAGTGCAGATTGGTTCACATATGTGAGCTTTATTGTAAATATAGTTCTCAAGTTCATGGTTCACCATTGAGATCACAAATTATTTATTCTCTCTTGATGAGGGAAGATGCTATGGAGGATATGTTTTCAACAATGGAGCAAAACACTTAACTTTATCCTTTGGCAGTGATAGTATGCAAGTATAAGCTAATCATTTCAAATTATTTAATAAACGACTTAAAGCAAAAGTAAGAACAGGCTTGCAATACAAAGCATTTATTGCTGCGGTTCAGTAGCCATTTTGTTTTGCATTTAGAGAATGCTTTCGATCCTCCTCCTTGAAACTGACTTCCTTCCCTTAATTGGCACTTTGAAAAAGGAGGAAAAGTCAGATATTACTTCCCAGATATATGTAATGGAAAAAAGGAACGCTGCCAACTTTACTTTCTGGTTTTGTTTCCATTACATTAGGATTATGGTAAGTGATAGAAGCTTAGAGATCATAAAACATTCATTAAAATAATGGCATTATCTTGTTAAGAGAAATTACTATTATTGCTCTAAGAGCACATTTCTTCCACTCTAGGTCTTGTGTCGTCAGTGTTTCCATTATCATTCTTTGTGCTGGAGACTTTACTAATCTGGGTTAAAAAATTCTCTGGAAACTTTATCTAAACACCTAAATCAGTCTTTGGCAAATAAGACGTTGTCTAGCAGTAGATGACTTCTTTGGAAAGTTGCTAGAGCAGTGGTTCTCAACCTTTATATACTCAAGGCACCCCTTGGAAAATGCCAGCTGTTAGCTTTCACTTCTTTTTTTTCTTTTTGTTTATGGAAAAATAACGGCAATTTTGTCTGTTGCAACAAACTAAAGAAGAGCACAAAAGGTCAGAAATGCTTTTGACACTGGATTCTTACTTGAGATTTCTGGATTTATCTTGTGAATCGTGTGGGTGCACACCTAATATTACTCAACCATGGCACCCTGGTTGAGGATCTCTGTGCTAAAGGAAAATGTGACTTCAAATTAAGCCCTGCAAGCAAGTGCAATTTGGACATTGACTGAGCCATAAAAGTGCTGAAAACCAGTTCAGCTTTAGTTTAACATGTATCAGCGTATCTGCAGTTTCCAGTTTTGCCACTTGTTTGCCTGTTGGTTGTGGACAAGATTATTCCCTGTGCAAACTGTAGGGAATTATTTGCTAATATGTTGTATAGAAAGGTGATTCGTTTTGCATATTGGGCGTATTTCATTTTTTCTTTACTTTGCGGTGTTTTCAAATATTCATATCATTTATTGTTTGAGTTTAGGTTCAAAATAAAAATATCTTTCTCTTACCATAATTGAAAAGAAGATTATCCATCATACCTGTCTCTGACATTTCCACTCTGGTTTTAAGAAAAGGAATCAGGAAGTGATTCCTGCCATTTTATAAGTCAGTGGTGCTCAACTTTCCAGCCTCATGTTGGATAAGAAGTACAGGGCTGGCTCACTCATGGGCTAGATCCCATGTGCTGGCCTGATCCTGTGTGCTGCATCTGGCTGCAGACCAGTGATCTAGTGCACAGGGCCACAATTTGGCAGCAGGGGAATAGCAACTAATTTTGCCACTTCCCCTCTAGCAAATTACCAGGTCTGTGGGGAGCCCCGGGGGCTGGATGACATGGCTCTGCAGGCCAGTGGTTGAGTATCACCTCTTATAAGCCTCTCTTCCGTTATGTCATTGCCTTTTAACTTTGGAAAGGTCTGGTTTTTCTGTGGTCAGAAACTAGCTAACTAAACTCTGTATGCAGCAGCAAAGCTCTGACCGAGCAAAAGCATCAAAACAAAATTCACTTTGAGATGTGTTTTGTGCACCTTATGTGCACCTTTTGTGCATCAGCCCATTGCACAGTTTAAGCTTGTGATGCTGAACAAAGAGGTTTAAGCAGAATTAAGTGCATCTGCACAAGGAGGTTGGATCAATGTAAATTAAATCATGATTCGGTTAAATTAGTTCAGTGACTCTACTGTAGGCTTACAAATGGCTTCAAATGAACAGTGTTTAGAACCGGGCTATTCACTGGTTTTTAGCTTTCTTCCTTATGGTATGGTTTGCTTACATAAAGGACTCAGACTCTATGATGGCTCATCTCCTAAAACTATGTTCATTCTTCCTTTTTTTGGTTGTCTGTTAAAAGATGATCTGCGATGTTTAAAACATTCAGCTCCCCCCCCCCTTTTTTTTTATTTCTTGATAACACAGAAAGAGGGCTTGACACCATTAGAAATTCAGTCTAGCCAAGGAAATCCTCATGGTAATGGCATTGAACCATCATGATTTACCAATTAGCAGATATATGGCTACTTGCACTGGCAGCCATAGAAATAGAATAGTACTAAGAGCCTACACAAGCAGTCTACCTGAGGTGCTGTCTATATTTTCACTCCTTAGTCATCCTCAGGAATTGAAGCACTTTAGTGTATGAACACAGTATAATTCCATTTCTGCTGTAGAAGCTGCAGCTTCTGACTTGTAATAAAAAGAGAAATTTATACAGGGCAATAGAAAGAGGTAAATGACAATGGGAGGATTTTACTGTATCTAAAATGTGATTAAGATCTTGCAGAGTTATATCATGTTCATTTCTCTTTGTCATTAAAGTGTGGTGTTCCCTTTCAAGAAGATGATGTGATTCTACTTAATGGCAATAAAGATGACATGGAAAATCTGAAGAAGAGAATGGAGGATAGAAGACTTAAAAATAAATTGGGAAAGGTAATGTTTCTATGTAGATTTAAAAAATGCAAGAATATTATAAAAGGGTGTTATCTGTAATGAAACCTTCTGTGAATGTATTTTGTGGCTGTGAGTTCAACTCCTAATTATGGGATTCTTCAGAGAGTCTCTGTGTTAAACTACCCTGATTTAGTATTTGTTGATAAATCTGTGTAGTTTACCTAGGACACACAGACAAAAATATGTTAGTCTTAACCATGACAAAATATTTTTAAGTGTTAGTTTTTACTTCATACAACTGTAAACCTAAATGGAACTTGGACTTCTGACATATTTGAAATTTGGACCCAAAAGTTTGGGTGGGGGAATGGCAAGTGATAGGAAATAGCAAACCCTTTCCATTTTTGGCGGTAGGGTTCATTTAGGTTTTATGTATGCTTGATTTTTTTTTTCTTTTTTTTTTTTTTTTTTTTTTTGAAAGCATCAGTTTTGAGAACTGATAAAGCCCCCTCTTGGTGGTACACACCTTTTCATTTCTTTAAGAAGCCTAACACTGGTATTCATAAAAGTATTAGTAGCTGTGGCAGCACACTTAAGAACAAAAAATTCATCATCTCCTTATCTGGATCACTAGGTGATAGAAAGGAACCTTAATAAGCCATCCTGTACTTATTTAGTCTGTTCAGCATTTGGGAATAGGTCCTATTATAATAGGTACTCTCTAGTTAGAATGTGACTGGCCCTGTTGGGCTTCAATGTATATACAAATCCAGCACAGTCCAAGAGATTTCCATTTGGTCAAATACAAGCCCCAAAATAGAAAGATCTTTCAGCGATGGAACTGCCAGCATCTTCCATAAATACCCCATGCTCCACTCTGCACCATTACCTCTGTTCTCCTACCAAGTCCAACTCCTTCATTCTGTTCCATGAAACAGGAACTTTGAGTTATAATGTGTGTAACAAGTCTAAATTCCTGTTTCCCTTTCTTATCTACTTTTGCATTCTCTGGCAATTATTTATTTTTAAGCTGTTTGTTTAAAAATAATAAACATCTTAAAAATAAGCTTCCTGTTGTTCATTTCCATTTTGAGCTTTGTTTCCTGTTCAAAACCCAAACTAAAATCATACATCTGTCTGAATATGGAATTAATTCTCCAAAACTAGGTAATAGAAATGTTTCCCCAATGCTGTTCTGCTAAGCTAAATACAGGAAGTCAGAAAGCCCAAAGCTGAATCGGTTCAATCTTCGCAGGTTAATCTAAGCTGCCTAGATTCAACCAATAAGCAAGTGAACAGACATTCATTTTTGTTTCCAAAAAAGCAGCCACATGCCTGCAGTGGCCCAGGTCAGTAGCCAGGGCGGGCACTAGAGCATGCCTCCCTGCTCAGCTGGAGCAGACAGCTTGGGCCAAGGCTAGCCTGCCCACCCTGCAAAAGGGGTTTTGTGAGGGAGATGGAAAGCATCATGGGATGCTGGGGGACTGTGAGTTAGCTTGAATCTCGAGGGGATCTGGGACAGAAATTCAATAAACCAATTTAATTGTAAATCAGTTGAGTCTGATACTACCTTCATCCAGGTTTATCTTAAACAAATTTTGACCATTTTAAAAGTGGCTTATGTGCACTGAACTTCTGTTGTGTTACAGATTTGAACTGGTTTCCAATCACTTGTAGCTGTTTACGTGTGAAACCTGTCTTAAGTGACCACTTAGAGATGAATGAGAAATGTATTGGGTTTGTGCTTTAGGGTTCCCTTATAATAAACATTTAATGCAGGTGATTGCCAAGTAAGGTTCTACACCAGGGGCAAGTAATTATTTCTGGTGGAGGGCCGCTTAACAAGTTTTGGTGAGGTGCTGAGGGCCACAAGGATAGCCCTGCCCCTTGACAGGTGCCCCACCCCCTTGTCACCATCTTGTAACCAGAAGTCCTGACCCCTAACCTTTGCATTTGTGAGTCTCTCCCCTTGCCCAGGAAATACTCCTTTTGGGGTGGAGAGCAGTTTGCTTGTATATTGTGTCGGGGTGTGGCAGGTGTGGTTGGGGGGATGTGTGGGGTGTGGATATGGTGCAGAGGCAGTTTGTGGGGGCATAGGGGTGTGTGGGGGTATGTGGTTGAGGTGTGGGGTGTGTGGGTGTATGTATGTGGGGTGGGTATGGTGGGGGTCAGGGTGTGGGTTTACATTTGTGGGGTGTGTGGCTGTAGTGCATCAGACAGTGTTGTGTGTGGGGGTATGGAGGGGGTGTCAGGGGGTGTGGGTACGTGTGTGGGGTGTGGGTGGGTTGGGTGTGCACATGTGGGGGCTTTCTCCCTGCCTGCCCTTTGTGATGGGACTGAGCCTAGCCCTCTGTGGGCAGGGGATGGAGAAGGGGAAGGGACTTGGCGCTGCCTGCCTGGCTCACAGCATGCTGCAAAGGGCAGGAAAGCAGCTGCCACCACTGGCAGCAACAGAAACCCCTGTGAGATGGGAGAGGGGCAGACAGCTGAGCCTGGCATCACCAGCTCTCTTAGTCTCTGTCCCATACCTTCTGCTGCTGTTGCTCCTCTATCACCTGCCTGTGTGGTGGGGTTGCACCAAGTGCATGCTGGCTCCTGCTACTGTTGCTCCCCCTCCTGTCTGTCCCTGCCTGCCTGGTGGGGCTTTGTGAGCAGTCGAGCTCCTCCACTCCCCCCCCCCCCCCCCCACATGAGCAGGATCGGAGTGAACTGGAGGCAGAGCTCACCCCTCTCCATCAACGCTGCAGCTTGCCCTTCCTACCTGCCCAGAGCGCTGCAGCAGGGACAGCTTCTGGGCTCCCTCAGCTTCCAGCAACTCCTCCTTTCCCTGGTGGAGTGCTCCAGGCAGCAGGTACGTACACACATACACATGTGTACGTGTATACATACACACGCTATATAAAAAACTAAGAATTTATTTTTGAGTTATTATGCAATCACCTGCACATACACTATACAAATCATGACAAAAATATTTTTTGTAATAAAATTAAAATATGTTACGGTAGGTGTTTGACTTTTAGTGTATGATTCAGTTTTTTTCTGGTTCTAAGATAGCAACTTCCCCCTCCCAAAAGGAGTATTTCTGGGGGGCAAAAGGAGGGACTTCTGGTGGCAAAGGTCAGGGGTTGAGGGTGGGATTTCTGGTCCCAAAATGGCAACCAGGATGTGGGGCACCTGTCAAGGGGCGGGGCCACCCATGCAGCCCTTGATCGCTCACCAAACCTTGTTAAGCAGTCCTCTGCCGAAAATAATTGCCTGCCCCTGGTGCACATGGTTCTGGGTAAAGCTTTTCTATCACGAGAACAAAGCTTCTAGGTTATTTGAATGTGTATGCAGCCTTGGTGTGTTGTTTTTTTTCCCCTTGCTCTCTCCCCCAGCGCTGTGAACAGTTGGTCACCATCCTCTTTATAACAACCTCTATCTACTGGAAGACTTAATGGTGCTTCCCCCTTACCTTGACTAAATAAACCAAACTGCTTCATGTTCTAGCCAAAATAATAATGTATTAGAAGTGCCTGATATAAATAGTGTATGCTATGCTGAAAGCTGTTCTCAGTCCAAAAAGCTAGTAATTGATGATTGCCCTATAGCAGCTAGATTATCATTTGCCCTCCCAACTTGAATGATCAGAACTCGTATATAAATCTGGCATCCATACAATATTGTTTTCTTACCTAGTTTCAGGAACAAGAAGTTTCTGGTCATATTAGCTCCTTTAAAAAAAAAAAAAATAAAGTTGTAAAGTCTTGGTTGCTGTTAAGTGACCAGTTGTCAGATTTGGTGCACAGAGCATCAGAATGAATGTTTTGCTTGCTTCCTTACATACCCTCTCTGTTTTGAAAGGAGACAAACCATAGAAACATACACAGATGTACGTTTCGGTGTCATCCCTGTCTATGCTAGCAAAGATGGAAGCACGGAGAAGAGATTA
This sequence comes from Alligator mississippiensis, assembly GCF_030867095.1. Classification (NCBI taxonomy): domain Eukaryota; kingdom Metazoa; phylum Chordata; order Crocodylia; family Alligatoridae; genus Alligator; species Alligator mississippiensis. The sequence goes on along the minus strand of NC_081832.1, from coordinate 9,844,455 downwards.
GTATTTGCGCATGCATAACAGCAAATGATCACGAGAAATCTGCCTGGTTTTATTATGGTAGCCTTTTACCACCACCTTCTGGATGAGATCTAGAGCAGCATCTACTACTATGTTACTTGCTTTCCCCTAACGTTGTCTCCTGTCTTTGTAGACTCCACAGCATATTCTAAATGTATGTTGAGCTTTTCCTTCTTTGGATTTAGTTGAGTCATTCTTTGCAACGTGTAAAATTCTTCTGAGACGTTACTAAGTCAGTATTTGTATAACATTTATACAACAAATACTGCTATAGTTTGCAGGGCGGGGTTTAATATGATAGGTCTGGGGGCGGGAGGTACACGCACAAGTAGACTTTTAACTTTTTTTTTTTTTGTATGTTGTGTGCTTTTTGTTAGCTTGGTTCATTTTAAAGAAGAAACCAATCAAGCCAAAAATTGATTTTAGGCAGCTTAGTTTCAGCCTGTGCATTGTTTCGCCAAGGCATCTGTGAGGTCACCAAAGAGCATTATTTTTTCCAGATTGAAAGGGTATGTAAAGCTTAAAGCAACTGTATGGAAAGATCAGTTATTTTATAAAATGTACAAGCATAACAAATAAAATTATGTCTCTAAAACACAAAATTGACATTAAGTGACACATGCAGCTTTTTAAAATAGGTTCTCAGCTTCTTGCTTATATTGTTTCAGAAATCGAAGAAATGCAAGGCAGCAGAATCAGTTTCTCAACAGGACGCCACTGAAGGTAATGTTCTCACAACTTCAGGTTGGCTTTACCATTTGAGTTATGAAACAAGTTAATGATTCAGTTGGGGGGGTTTTCTTTCTTTTGCAGGTTCTCCCGGACCGTCCAAAGTAAAGAATGTAAATGATGACCTGAAATCTAGTTCTGGAGAAAAGAAACAGATTATATTCACCAAAGGCACAGGTCAGTGTGCATGTGTCCTAGTGTAACTGAACAATTTTGTAAATTCCTCCACTTTTGTTAAAATCATTTTAACAAAACCATTTTGAATTACTTCATGCCACATGTTTAGCTGGGTTTTTATACAGTACATTTGTGCAGTGACCTTGCAAACACTTTGCATATACGTGTATTAATTTTTAAACTGTTCATAAGATGTTAAAATCTGCCTATATAAAGCCCATTAAGAGGTAATATTCAAACTTGTATGCAGGTTTGTATATATTCCAAAAAGTCACGGGGGGGTGGGGGGGGTCCTACAAAGTTCTGCCTTGGACCCTTTCTCTCCATGCTCTACACATTATTCTGCATAATCTCATTCACAGATACACATTCAACTGCCATGTCTTAGTCAACAGCTCTCAGATCTACCCCTCTATTCCAGACCTGTCGTCTTCTGTGCAAACTAAAATCTTGTGTGCATCTCTGACATCCCTTTGTGCATGACTAGCCATCTAGTCATTTGCTCTTACTCTACATTGCTAGCCGATCTCTTAATCCCTCCACTCTCACCGGTCACCCTATCTCCTTTTCCCCAAATAATGTGGACAGCATCACCAATCTGCCAGTTGTTCATTCCCATAGCATGGGCATCATCTTTCATTCAGCCCTCTCTATATCTTCACATCCAAGCCCTAAATCTTACCGATTCTCGCTTTAAAGATTCAAGAAGCATAATTTTGTGGACATTTCTTTCAAAGGAAACAAACCCTCTTTGCATATTTTAATAATTTGCTAGTCCTCCAGTTAGCTACTGCTCTGCTATCATTAAGGACATTCAGCAGCAAGCGTGAAACTGAGATTGAATTTGGCTGCCTTTTAATCCCAAGGAGGCAGCACCAGTTTAGGTAACATATATATATTTTGCATAATTCATTTGCTCTGTTGCTTTCATTCTTATGGATTTTTTTTTTTTTTATCCAGAGATTGGGGGGGGAAAAAACCCTCGTATGTTTTAAAATTAGTTATTGTTTAGAAATGAGTCATTTTCTGAAGGGAAAATAATCTGAAGAATCTGATATTAAATAATGAGCTTTAGTGTTTCCCTGTGATGAGCCTAGAGTATTTACATTATAAATGTCCTATCTTCTCCTCCGTACAGAGCTGCAGATTTCATCAGTCTATAATGGATCGTGTTTAAATTGTTGTTCATCCCAGTTTCTTCTAATTGCTCGTGGGTGTCTGTGCAGTCTCGAATAACACTTGAAATTAATTTCGCACAGCACATAATGCAAAGGGGAAAAAATCACTTGACCCTTTTTGAAATGACAGGTCACTGGTTTCTGTCTGGAGACCTAGTTGCTTTAATGAACTAGGGAAAAAAATGAAAAACAAAGCTTAGGTGGAGACATGAGGTAGGCTGTGGGCAGGGAGGAAATGAGCTTTGTTTGATGCTGTCCCTTGAAGGTGCATTAATTTATTACAAGTTGCGTTTTTGCGTTTTTTTTCTAAATGTGTTGGTGCTGTTGTCTTCCCAGTGTTAATTCTGGGGGATAACCATGAAGCTGAGAGAAAGGAAAACAGCTGTCTAGGTGAACCCTTTGCTTATCTTTTCCTGTTGAATGAGTTATGTTAATGGTGACGTTTTCCAAAATGAGAAGGCTACAATACTGCATTACTTAATACTGTGCATGTAGGGTTCATAATTGCTTGTATAGATCAATTAGTAAACATGCAGACAGGCTTCCAACTAACTGTTTCTGTGCCTAAAATGTACTCGTTGTAGGCAGTTTAGGGGAGACTTTTGTGCTGTTTTTTCTCTTTGGTTGTGAGCCACAACTGCAGCTTTTCAGAAATACTTTTGTGTGTCCTTTGACAACATGGTGGTAGCAGCAGGTGAAGTGCATAGAAGTGGTGTCACAAATAATGGGGCAGGCATTTTCCTGGCTTCAATGAGAAATGATTAAATGACTTTCAGGCCATTGTTGTTGTCTATAGGGACTTCATAAAGGATAAAGGGAGTAGATAGATTCCCAGGTGATAAATGTCACGAGTGTTGCCTTTGGCATTTGACAGCTATTTTTCAAGCAATAGTTAGGGGGAGAAATCCTTCCACCTTTGTGTGAAGACTGGAGCTTAGAGCTTTCTCTTTGGCTTGCTGCAACTGATGCTGCTAGTACTATGTTAGGGTATGTGCATTCATAGGAAAGAAACCTACTTCCCAAGCTGTGCATTGAACAGACATTTTAATGAGTCTGGAAAGGAGTATGAATTACATGACTTAAACATATTTTTCCCTAGTCTACCAGAGATGTTCCTGGCAGGCCAATTTCTGAATCTCTTGGAGTTGTAGAAATGACTGGAAAAAAAAAAAAAAAAAAAAGACTAATATGCAAGTGCAAAAAAGCTAAAATGTCTTGTGTTTCTGTTCCTTTTTTTTTTCCCCTCCCTCCCCAATAGAGGCTATTGGAAGTTCATCAACTGTGCCAGGAAAAGCTGCTTCATCTGGTACCACCAAGAGATGTATCACGGAGAGGGAGGATAAATCGGAGGCATACAAATCTATTTTTACATCACACAGCTCAGCAAAACGCTCCAAGGAAGAATCTTCCAATTGGATTACTCACACAGCATACTATTTCTGAAACAATACTCTGCATGATTGTAACAGGCAGTTCCGCTTTCCTTCCTTAGGCTTTTTTCTGGAAAACTGATACAGTGTATTCATTTATAATCAGATGTTATTTGGAATTACTCAATTTGCAAGTTGTTTATAACTTTCTGAATAGCCAATACACTTTGCTTCCCTGTAGATACTGTTAGGTAAGAAGAAGATGGCAGTCATCCTTGTCCTAATAAAATCAGGAAGTCTTTGTAAATTCAAAATTCTGCAGGCTCATTCTGTCATCTTCAGTCACAATGACTTGTGTCTTGCTCTTGGTTCCAGTGTAAGTGAAGGGCACAGTTAAAAATACACTTTTCTGTGCTATCAATTTTAGCTGAAACTGTCATTGCACTTTTGTTTGGATTCAGTAAGAAGGCTGAACTTTTTTTGTAACTACCTAACATTGCTTACAACCAATAAAAGAACAATGAGACTGCCATATGACTCCAGGACAGACACTGAAAGTGCTCTACAGAACCAAGAAAAGGGAAAAACATGCTGGTTATGAGGGTTAAATTAGCTAAGGTATGAAAAAGCAATCTTAGAAGTAAAGAGAGATATTTTTTTACAAGAACTGTCTGTTCCATTTATCTGAAAAATATAAAGATCTTAGCAAAATGCATGGATTAGCAGACAAAACGGCCATAGTTTTGGAGTCCTGACCCACCAAAGCAAGTAGGGCAAATCACTATGTCTGTGTATTTGTAAAATGGGATTAAGACCTCCTTTTCTAAAAATGCTTTGGCATCTACTGATGGAAAAATCTATAAAAGATGGGTATCGTGGCTAGCACCATCTGGTTAAAGCCCATTTATGATTCTAGCACATGAAAATGCAGATCATGGGTCCATACACACATTGAAAGAACAGTGATTCTGGTACAAGGGTTTGGATGGAAGTGCAGACAATCGCAGAGCACTCCTTGGGCCAATTGCTAACACAATCAGTTTTTGAAAATGTATTTGTGTGCAAAGTAGATTCTGCAGTTTGGCCCATTTGCTGGTTTTCGTATCAAAATCTAAGACTTAAGCAAAATTAAGGAGTTTGCTTTTATGTATTTTAAATGTTTTCTGTGCTGAATAGCAGCTGTTCACAGTGACTGCCTAAGGAAGGTGGGGAGGGGAGGGAGTAATTGGATCTGAAAACTTCAAGGTCTCTTCCCAGCTGTTTTTCTGACAGTGCTAATTTCATTCTTTCAATGCAGTTTAATTGAGGGTAGTTTAGACTGTGGAAGAGCAGGCTCTGCATTTCAATGCATATTCTGGTTCTTCCTTGGAAGTGCATGCAGGAGTGTTTGGAGGATTTTTCTATCATAGGACGAATCTCAGAACTCATCCATGGGTGGAAGGGATAAAAAGCTGTGGGCTAAATTTTTGGAGAGTTTCCAAAAAACTTAAATTTGTGAAGGCAAATATTTCCTTTGTATTATAGTGTTATATGTCCAAATGCCATTCACAGGCAGGCTTTTGTGTGCGCAAACAGTTGTGCCCACATACTCTAGTATGCTTTGATAAAGACCATTTTAAACCTGGGCCCTGTATTTCTGTCCGTGGAATGATTCTCTTTCTTTATGCATACTGGTTCGCAGTAAGTGAAATGTGCTGCCTTCAAAACAGCTCCATAACCCATGATGCTAGATTCCTAGCCGTAGACTATTAAAACACAATGAACATTTTGGGGGTTTTAAATTGAGGTAAGTCTCAAAACTTATATATAAGGGTGTTTCAGAAAGTAACGGTAATTTTGAAATAAAACTGATTTTGCATGTAGTGATGGTTTACAGGAGCACATTACTTCTCTACGTAGTTGCAAACAATTGGCGCATTCAACAGTGCCGCCATCTGTGGTTCCCCCCTGTTGTGTAGTTTTTTCCTACTTTGCCAGACCATACAGTGTGGGCAACCATTTTGTCATTACTTTCTGAAATGCCCTTGGAGATGAGACTGCTACTATGCGGAGCAAGAAATAGCATCTTGCTCTTATTTTTATTAAGTCTCTCCGTGTAATTTTGTTTGAAGAAAAGTGGTTGATCATGTCATATGACCACAGATATTCATGTTAGCATGCATGGGGCACACTATCCCAATGCTTATGATGTTTGAATTGAGCAATGGTTAGTTTATTGTGAGCTTTCCTTAGTCAATAATTCTGTTATGTTATGAGTCTCAATTTAGACAGTAATTACCTACATAAAGTGATCAAAGTAAAGTCTGGAAGCTTCCCCTTTTCCCCTCCCCCTCCCTTCACTACACATTTTCACTAGCCTTGGTTCAAACTAACCAGGATAGAATTACAATAAGTAGGAAGATATTTAAAGCTACTGCACAATATAACGTAGTTACTTTTGTATGTTAAAATGATTAATTAGTCTTGTAATTTATTTTGAAAAGTGTCTCCATTTGTAATCTGTAATAGTTAATTGGAAATTCAGATGATTTGTTTATGTTTGCACAGGTAGTCTTTCTGATTCATGTGTGTTGAATGCAACTGCTGATATTTTCTTATTATTTTGATAAGCATAATTAAGCAATTGTTTCCACAGTTGGTTTGTCATGGAATTTTACATGGTAAGCATTTTTGTTTTCCAAATATAGGATACAGTCTCGTATTTTTTCGCATCAAAACAGTTTGCATTTCAGTTGAGCTTCAATGAATCACTTTGCTACATTTGTCTATGTGCTAGCATGAGCTTTATTCTTCCTGTATTTTTTCTCTTCATTATTATTCTCTTTATTATTTGGTAAGGGCAGACAGTAAGCTCAATGCAGGAAAAGATGCACAATGACAGTCACTTCTCTTCTTTTGCAGTCTAATTCTATTTTGAGAGTGTGCACTTAACTCCTACTTTTTATTTTATTGGGCTGCATTTCTTTTATTTTTGGAACATATACCAGCCCCATGAGATTATAGTTTAGTTCTTATTTTATTTGGTTATTACGTATTGCTTTGCTACCATGTAAAAGAATATGAGCATAAATATTTTAGAACTTGGAGTGAGCAATATTGTTTTCTTTCCTTGACCGTTGTTTCTGGATGTTAGTATTAATGCCCTGGCTTTCTTACACGAGTTTAAACCTAAGCTTTTTAAATAGGATCCAGCCTGCTAAGTCATTCCCTGCTCATTTGAGGCATTTTGGTGATCTCCTTTTTGGTCTTTTTTTTTTCTCTTGATCATGTATTTCACAATATGCTCATGACTTCCACAATAATTTTAAGTACATTCTGATTTTCATTATATACTAGGCAATTTATGCCGTGCTCTTCTTGCAAATTAGGTTTGTTTTTAGAACGTGGCAGTTTGTTTTAATGTTCTTTCTCAGAGGATTTTGTTTGGTTGTTTACCATCCAAGTTTTGTGGAAGAATTTCTTAAACATTTTTGGTTTGTACAAGCTTTTGTTAGTGTCACTTTATATCTTCCCTTGGGCCCCCCCTTACAAAAATCCGCTGTGAAGGAATTTGATATATTGCTGGCACACATCGTAATCCATTGCTACAGCTGACTTTTGTGTATAGAATTGACTGCTCAACATAAAATACACGAACAAAGCACTGACGTTTTGGTGGTTAGTAGGCTGAGTTAAGCAATTGAGGGTAGACTGTTGACTTATTCTAGATTCTGTGAAATCTCACTATACTTTGCTTTGGGATGCTTGCCTGGTTTTTAAGTGTTTTGCATCTTAATTTGTTTTTAGGTGAGCAAATTTTCATGTTGGTGGAAGTTGAAGGACTGGAAAAGTTTGGGGTCTGAAGTCTTCCCTGTCTTAATGAGAGCTGCAGCATGGGCAATATTAGTGGAGGCATGTGTGTTGACTGTGTTCTGGGAAGATTGCAAAAGAGTTTTACTTTAATGTACTTCAAACCATGGCCTGAGAAGCACTGAAAGGAGCCAGTTTAGTACCAGTTATGTATTTGAGTTGGGCGTGGGGTGGAGGCAGCGTTGGGGTTGTGACATGAAACCTGTCTACTTGGAATGGGACTGAAATTCTTCACTTGCTTTACATAGACAATAACTGGTTAATTTTGATCACAACTTGCAAGGGCCAAATAAACAGGGAAATGAAATGCTTTACATTCTCTTGACAGACCTCTGAACCATCTAGGCTCTGCAGCGTTCTGTGCTCTGGTGAAGCTTTTGTACTGGCACAGCTGGAAAATCCAGCATATTTCAATTCTGAATATTCAGGGAAGATCAGCCTAGAATCAGTTTTCAATGAAATTCTACTCAGCTGGTCACACTGAATCATCAACAAAGCTCAGTGAATTCATCTGAAGCACAGCATTGCGAAAAAGATATTGGTCAGATATTTCTTTTCTCATGTTAATGTCTTATTCGTAGCATGATTGGGTGAACCATGATCACTTTTTTTATGGCTTGGCTTGCTTGCCGTATAGCCAAAATACCCGTTACTGTTGGTGTGATTGCTCTTAAGATGCAGAACTGTAGCGATCCTGCCAAACGTTCTCTTAGTAGTTATAATAAGAAGCAAAAGAGCTGTTTCTATGTTGCAGTCTGGAAAGGGTTTGAAATCAGTATGTTCTATAGTGCATGTAAATTATGGACAAAAAAAAAAATTTTTTTTTTTTTTACAGGGTTTCACAAATATGGAACTGATTACTACTTGATATGAGAGATTTCCTTTTGTAAAATGGAAATGATACACAGTTCCTTCCTGACAGTTAGGACTTATTGTGGTTTGGGTTGGTGTCTGTTTAAACTTGACTTAATTTGAAAATATGCTTGCAGCTCAAAGGGTGAAAACTTGACCCAGTAAAATCAAATGAGAATTTTGTCATTAACATCACTGGGTGCAGGTTTCAACCCAAGTATCTATCGATTTTTAAAACACTATTATGGAGGTATTGATATAACTATGGGTTGTGCTGTGCATTTCACTTCAAGTGCAATGAATCTGTCTCCCAGTTCAGTGACTGAACTGAGATTGCAAATGTACTTTGACTTCTGTTTGGTGAAGAGTTTGTGTCACTATGATGTTGAGTGAAAGCACTTGGAGAAAATGAAATTCATCCCATGTGGAAAGGTTTCCCAGATTGTTTTGCTGCTCTTCAGTCTCTGTACAGGTACATAACTGTAGTCAAACCCTCATGCCCTAGTATGTCAGTAAGCCCCAGTGGCCTAATGGACAAGGCTCGAGTTTCTGACCGCGGAGACAGTGGATTCGGGTCCAATTTAGGATGTAAATGTTTGCTGTTCCTGTTTGTATAATGCACTTCAGCCATACAGAGAAGCCATCCTACATACTACAAGTTTAATGCACAGCTTGCCACGTATTGTTCCTCTTCTAAGAGAAGCCAGTGGATGGGTCCAAATCCAACATGTATTTCCAGTATCAAACTGTCATATCAAACCATCACCTACTGCTTAATTTTGCTGCTTAGATCTGCTCCTCCCATAGCTCTTCAACTAGGTTTTCAATCAGTAGGAGGTAGGTTGGGCAGCAAAGCAGCCTGGAATACCTGAAATTACATTGGGATATACTGGCTTGGCAGTCCTCTTTGCCCTTGGCCAGGGCTGATCAGATCTGTATTTGTTGCCCCACCAAACAGCCTGCTTTGACCTGACCTGACCTGACCTGACCTTTACCTCACCTTCCAGCTCAGGTCTTGGATACTGATTAGGGGTTGGCAGTGAAAGTCCAGACTGATCGGGGCCTTGATACTTCTGGAAGTTTTCTCCTTGTCAAGCAGCTTTGCCTGGAAGTCTTATTCTGTCCCTGTCAAACATGAAGAGACTGGTTTTCAACAGTGACATTAGGTAAATGATCAACAGAACTTGTTTTAGTTGAAAAAAATGCAAAATTTCCTTTAATATCTATTTTCATTCAGTTGGGTGGGTGGGTGTCGCTTTCAACTCATTGACCAAGCTAAACAAATGCAAACCACTTTATTGCTCAATTATGCTAATGAAACAAACCTGGTAAGATCTTTAAAAAAAAAAAAAAAAAGCTAAACTTGAATTTGTTGAGTCCTATTTCAAGTTGTAAAACACCTTGAGCCCTTCTGTGTAAATGGGCCCTCCTAGTAACCTAGCCAAGAAGTTAAAAAGGTAGGGAACTTCCTAAAGCTTGTTTCATTGTTTTAACTCCTGTTCAAGTTAACATGCACTGCCCAGGCTGACAAGGTGCTAAATTGACACAACAGGGTTAGTAATAATTAAGTTACTTTTCTGTTGGCTGTGGAGAATGGGAACCTAGTGATATTCTTTCCCAAGTACTTGTGAATGGGATGATTAATAGCCCTGACTGAAACCAGGCACAGTGCAGGCATATACTCTTCAAGTTGCTTGCCTATGGCTCTGCCAGTGCTTGTGTCCTGGCCTTTGTCTCCCCACTTCTTCATTGCTGCAGCCTCTTGCGCACAGCCAATGCCATGAATGCTTCAGGGTAGTGTCACTTATGTGACTGTATTATTTTGCTTGCGTGTGCATTGCTAATACGCCCCCAACTGTAATGTAAGGGTGTCCCCACAGATGAGACATGACAGACCAATACATTAACTTCAAAATATAAAAATCTAGGTTGTTAACTTGCTTCGCTACTTAGTCAAGCTTTTATCTTCAAACTGCTTTTTCATAGTTCTCACTGAATCTTAAATGGTAATGTTCTTGTTTACGTGAGATGAAATGACATAGGGGCAAAATATCTCACATTGTCTTTTGTGAGGTTGTTATACCTCCCTTGAAACATCTTTTGCTGACCACAGTTGCAGCCAGTATACTGGAGTAGCTGAACCTTTGGTCTGATTTAATACAGCAGTATGGTTAAACACAGCCCTTCCTGTCTTTGAATTATGAACAGCAGTAGGCGGACCAAAACAGATAGCATTGGCATGTGCTTCTCTTTATTGTGAGTAATTCTGTCTGCATCTCATCAGATTTGCATGCATTAACGCTAGTCTGTAGGAAGCAGAATCCTTCCTTGCTAATTCTTGTCTGTGAACCTAGTCCCACCATTGCTGTCTGCTGAATGGCTAGCTCCATTAATTACTTGCTTTTTTCAAACATACCACACTGAGGCAGTAGTTTCCTAGGAAGTTTCGGTTGGAGCAGAATCCATGGGGATCAGGGTTGGAGTCGGTGACTGAAGGATCAGAAGGGCCTTCTTACTGTGATTGACAACTGCCAGCCTGATATACCTCGTATATGAGCCTAACAGTCAAGATAAAGTATTCTCATCCAGGGCAAATCTACCCCTGATGTAGCTGTACAAACATCAGTGGAGTTATACCACCAAATTTGACCTGTTGTATTTATGTCAAGCAGTAGGCAGTTGTCAATCCTGAATCCTGGTGTTTATGTCAAGCAACACTACAAAAGAGATGCTTTGAAAGGTAAGATGCGACTGTTACCACTACCTATTCCTGGAATGGGCCCCGTTGAGAATAGCAGATTGAAATTAGCACAGGAAAACATCTCAAACTATAACCTGTAAAGCAGTCCCCTGGAGGAAGTGATGGAAGCACTAATCATATGAGTCATTTATGACTCAAAAAGACAGAGCAATACTGGAAGGAGTAACGTGGAGATAAATCATGGGAAGATTCCTCTTTAAGATCCATTACTAGAATGCAGGCCTGTCCAGACCACTTCCAAGATGAACCTGTTTTTGCTTTCCATCCCACTCGCTGAGTGGGCAGCAGACATAGTCTCACTTTTGAAGCACTCAGTATTCACGTATGTCCCTGGGAGAGGAATAAAACCCTTAACTAAGCACCTGTGTTATACTGGTGACAAGTGGACTATCAAGATCCTTATGCAACTAGTTGATTTTGCGGTAAAATAATGGGACTCAACCTGCCTCGGGCCATGTGATTTGCCGTTTGGTAACTAGTACACTTGTGCTTAAGGAGCCCAACATGGGCTGCACTTTGACCCCAAAGGTGTGGCTTTAGATGGGCTGTCACACCACTTATTTGTGTACAAAAATGTATGCAGTTTCTTGAGTGCAACCTGGGCATAGCTTAGTTGTAGGATGCCCAAGATAGGCCCATGCTGGTAACACCCCTCTTGGTTGGAGCAATCCTAATAGGGAGCTGGGGTGCTATAATATTATATTGCATTTTTTAAAAATTGATTACATCAAGCTGAAATAAAACTTGTTGAAATTGTGATATGTGTTGGACGCTCTTAGGTGTTCGGTGAATCACAGGTTTTGAGGGTTGCCAACTTTAAATTTATAGACCATAAAAAATCAGGCTGAAGATGGCTACGCCTAACGTACATAAAGAAATTGGAGCCATCCATAAACATGCAAAGCTAGCTATCTGCTTGACTGAAGAACCCTCCTAGAAGCTGGAGAGCTGAAGCTTGATTGAAGGGCAGGCAGACAGGAGCAGAGCAGCACCTCTGGTGTACAAACAGGAGCACTGAACCCTGCAGGAAGCCTCTCTACTTTGTAGACCCTTCCTCCTCTAGCTATGTGCTGCTGCTGCTACATTGGGTCTTGAAATACTGTTGGGTTGCAAGTAGGCTTCTTTGGGGGTCTGTGTTGAGATAGGGGGAGAGAGACAGTGGGGCAAGGTTAGGGGTGGGCTTTGAGGCAACAGGGTGCAGTCGGGGGAGCATTGCAAGGGTGAGAACCCCTGGGATCAGGGAAGTAAGGTGTAAATCACTGCTGAAGCCAACCCAAGAAAACTTTTATATGTTCTACTGACAACCAAACTTTATTATTTTTGTTACTATTAAACCCCTAAATTCAAACCCAGCGTTTCTAAATGGGCCCTGGCAGCAGGACAGGACCTAGCCAAAGAATTGCATTACATAATACACATCAGTACAAACGTGTCATTTAAGAAGTGTGTGGTTGTCAGTAAAAAGTTTTCAGATTGTCAGTAAAAAAGTAAATAAATCTTGGGTTGAGAGCCCTGAAGGGTTTGAACCAGCTTCCAGTGAAACCCTTGCTGAACATGAATTGCTGTTGATCACATTATCCATGAGGTGGCACCAAAAGTACAGCCCAGAGCAGCACAGCAGCAGTCAGTGCAGTTTTGTCAATAAAAGCCTTTCATGATCTGCCTAGTGAGAGAACTAACCAACTGAGGAAACTGTTCCATAATCGGAACAAAGCATTGCACTGCATACACACACTGTAAAATGTGTTCTAAGTGTATTTTGGCGGGGGGGGGGCGGAGTGTACACACATGCGCGCGCGCACACACACACACGCATGTTGTGTGCATGGACAAATAACATTGGTGTGCATGACAGAACCAGAGCTGCACACTGTCAATTCATGGGTAGCCTATTTATAAACATTTATTTGATGAGTTCCCTCTCGACCCTTGTCTTTTTCTCTTCCAATGTGACATTAATCTGGAGAAGAGAAGTGTGAGGGGAGAGGATTGGCTGGGATGATCTAGTTGGGGCAGGTCCTGCTTTCAGGAGGGGGTTGAACTAGATGACATCATAGGTATGGCCTGGACGTCAAACCCTTCCAACCCTCATTTTCTATGAATCTCACTTGCTTCTTGTATCTAATGTCCTACTTATGCCTCTGTGTCACTAGAACTCCTTCACAACAATGCCTCCTTGCTCTTGCCATAAAAATCATCTCTGAAAACTCACTGTGTCATATTTGCTCATAAACTTCAAATGAAGTCGCTAAACATGTTCTCTGCTCCCCCAAAAGTGCAAGTTAACCTTGCATGAGACCATATGGGTTAGTTGCTATGAAGTTATGTCCTGACCCTTCAGTGTTATAAAATTAAGTAAAACCAGAGGTTAATTACAGTTCCTGTCCTGAAAGCATACAATTTAATTTTACAGGTATCACTATATTCTATTGCTCCTCCCCCACCCTATTACCCCTCATTACATTTTTGTACCACCCCACACTTTAAATTTGTAAGAGCAGGGTGTTTTGTGGAGTGCTGTAAATCATAATAATGAGCAACAAATTTGTACATAAAAGAGAAGATTAAAATATGTGATATCCTGGTGACCTGAGGGTGTGCATCTACCTTACCGAATCGCAGCTAGAAGATCCTCCTGCATCACCAATTGGAGATCCAAACCATGGAGGGAGTTGCTTACAGCAGGTATTGGGTCATTATATTGCTAACATACAGGGATTTTAAACAGCTTTAATGTTGGGTGTGCTCAAGTTACTACAGTGTTGATCTATTCTTCTGGTATTTTAATCCCAACCTATACCCTATAAAAATAATGGCCGTGCCAGTAGTACAAAATCTGTTCTATGATTTATCATTTACGCAAGCACTACTTTAGCATGCACCTTTCTGATGCCTCCAGTATTTGTTGCTCTTTTTTTTTTTTTTTCCCTCCACCCCACCTCCTTATCTCCTCTAATAAATGCCACACCCTAATAAAAATGGTATCACCATGGATTAACTAGGAGAAAAAAGTTTGGGTACTCTATAGCCACACATGAAAAAGAATAGATAGTCCATGTGGCTTTTATTTAACCTTTTCCTGAAGTTACCATTATCCTGGGACCGGTTCAAATAAAGGAGGTTATGAAAATGTCTTACCATCTCCAACATGAATCAAGAATCTTGTGGGAATGGTAATCCAGAATAAAATAAAAGGCAACATTTGTATGCATAGTGAGTACAACTTGGCCAGCATCTAGCTGCCCATTTTCTCTTCTTTCCCCACCCCCCTCCCAATCTATGATAGCTGACCCATGGCAGGGGCATCAGCCAGGATTATGAACATTGTACAAACGCCACCTTCCAATCCACGGAGCATAAGAAATTGCTCAAGAAAGGGCATGTTCAAAGGATACTTGTTCCATCCCAAGAAAGGGATGGAAAATAGGAAAATGAAATGAATTTTGGAAGCATAAAAGGATAGGGAAATGTGCCTGGGTCCTCAAGCACAGGTCATGAAGATAATGGAGAAAGAACAGGCAAACAACTTGTCTGGTGACTCAGGTTAAGGACTGTGCTCTGTTTGGCGTGGACCCTATTGTTCCCTAGAGTGAACTAGGGCACACCCTTCACAGCAGCACCACACCAGGACCGGTCCTTTTCTAGACATGTCACACCATAAGAGCGTAAGAGCAGTGTACACTGGGAGCTCTCCTAGCCGACCTTAGTCAAAAAGGTTAGGCCTTTACCACCGTAGAGACCTCCAAATGTAGACTATGGTTTTGAGCCAGTTGTACCTTGAAAGCGCAAACTTGTTTACAGCAGTTCATTTAAATTGGTGTACTGATATCTATTAAACATGCATGGTTCTGTTTCGAACAATTCAGTGAAATTGAATCTTCACTGCATGTTCATGTTTGCTGGGGGAAAATTCTTCTATAAAGCACGATGACTGCAGTCCTTGGCTGCATGTTAATACATGTGGCATCATCGTCATATAAAAAGGCATTATGCAAAAGCATGCACGTTCACAGGTGCTCCTTAGACTCAAAAGCGCAGTGCGGTACTCATTCTCAGCCCCTCAATAGCTGCAGCATTTAACTGAGGTCTCCATTTTGCTGCTCAAAACGTTCAACAAACCTCTCTCCTCCTCTCACCCATTTCCAAGACTTAGTCTCATAAAAGTTGTTCTCACAGTGTGTGGCATTCAGTTCCAGAAAGTGTATAGCACAGTGACAGGACTGAGTTTGAAAGCATCCAAGGGGGGGAGACTGCACCTCTCCAATGCATAGATCAAACTATTCTTTGTAAACCCTTGCTGGTAACTTTTTTTTTTTTTTTTTTTTTTTTTTTTTAAGTCTACGTTAATAGTTACTTGGCCACACCAGAGCCACCAAGCATCTGACTTACTCCTCTTAATGGCACCTCAAGTTTCCTTGGCTCTGGTACTAAGGCCTGTAAGCCCACTCCATGGCCAGTCAGGTCAACAGTCAGAGCCTTGACATATAGCTTTTCTGGCAAGACTATCAAAAATCAGAGAGAGAGAACAAGTTCTCTCTCCGCTGTTTCTCAAGTGTTACTTTAAAGATTGCTGTACTCTCACATGCTTTTCTTCCTCTTTTTCTTTCAGTGAACTCAGAAATATTTTTAAAATATAGAATAGTTTGCAAAAAGCCATCTAGCTGAGGACTCCACGCCATGTTGCAATTATGTCAATTGGACTGCATCTTTGATTTGAATAAATCGAATATTAAAATGTAAATTCTTGATTTTACCTCTTTCTAATCTAATGCTATAGTCTACTATGTTTGACTTTGTGGTATTGCATGTTGTGTGGTCTAAGACAAAGCTTGAGAGTTTGCCTGGAGCAGTAGCAGCAAGGGCTATGAAATGAGCTTGCTCCAGTTAGTTGGCTCTGCATTCAGTATTTGAAATGACTCATACTATTTTGTCTGGTCCAGCTTATAGCGTTTCTCTGGCTAGTTGTATCCTGGGGTCTGCATCATTCTTCTTCAATAAGTACTTTCTTCCTTGTAGCCACACAATTGCATCTGCTTTTTGGCAGATTCAGATATAGGGTATATATTTTGTGGTGAAAACATGCTTAATGATACTGCTGTGCTCTGCCATACCTTGGAATCATATGTGAAAGGAAAATCCCTGTGCTGTGCACAAGTACTATATTACACCATGTTATATTTTCAGTATGTTTCTCTAACCCAGCTCTCAGTAGGTGAAATCCTTGCCATTTTAATGGATCCTGAATTTCACCTAGTCTTTAAAGATGTCCCGTGGTTCCCTCATGAAGCAATATACTCTGCTGTTTTGCATTATTTCATAAACCTTGGCCAGAATGAAATTATTAATAAAGTAAAACAAATTAAAAGGATTAAAATGGGGGTCTAATCAAACCTATAGAAGCAATTAGGGAGTCATCTCTGCCTCTTACCTGTTCACATAAGAATATCAGAAACAACTTTAAAATAGCTATGGTGCTCATTAGACATTCATTTAAAGGCACCACCAAACAATGCAATACCAAATCCTTGGGGCTTTCCTATCCCCATTTAAAAGGATGAAAATACTGATGCAAGATGGGAGGATGGCGAAGAAATTCCCAGCTCCTGTAGCTGGGAATTAGGACTGTAACCAGGTAGCCAGACTTCCAGGGCTTTGCTCATCCCCACCTAGTTCTCTTTCTTTCTTAAATATTTTACATCACTCAGGTCCCTACCCTTGTCCTTTATGGCTATTTACATTCTGCTCATCACTGTGGGAACAACATTAATGTGACCATATTTGACATCAGTTATTTCTTCCACCTGCAAGAACTTCTAATTCTTCCAATCTGACAGGAGATCTGCAGCTATGACATGAAAGCAGGTGGAGCATGCAACACAATATAAAGTGGAGTTTCTCTTTAGAAAACAGAAAAAAGATCAAGGGATTATTTTTTAGATTTGGGGGGGATTAGAACATTTGTCCATTTTTCATCGTCCTTTTGTGCACGCAGGACAGAATATCTTTAAAGAATACACTGGCAGCAACCATCTGTGTAAGGGCTTCTACTCCCATCCGAGTTGTTTTGGGTGTGGATCTTATTTAAAGAGTTGTGTAAATTCACTTTTCAATTCTCCTTGCTGATGTATCATGCTACGCATGATATGTCATACCTCAAGTGCTTCACCCTTTTCATGAAAAACAGGAACACTTTCAGGTCTTTTCTGCCCCTTGTTGGAGGTGTCACTGCATTGGGACACTGACTGAAAACCATGAAGTTGAGCGAGTTTAGCTCTTCAAGTATTGTCCTAGAAAACCACTGCAGCTCTGATACTGGTGGAACCAAGTCTTGGTCCCACATCAGCTACAACGATGGCAAACATGGGAGAAAAAAAAGCTTGGCAAGTGCAAGAGGAGAGTGCAGGATGAAGCTGGACAGGAAAGGAGTTTCCTGCTTCTGATTCAAAATCCCTAGCCTACTTCAGGGCTCAACAATCTGACTGCACCTTGGGTTGCTGTGAAGCTTAAAATGCCAAGTTGAATTTCAGTTACAGGACTAGCAAAGGAGCTCACCAGAGACGTCTTGGTGCTGGTGAACATTGATGTTTCCAGTGGTCAATGGGGTTTGCTTGAATGGGTTTATCTCTCCGTATTGTCACCTCCTACTAGTTAATGAAAAGCTGTTCTAAGAAGAAGCTTCTGATTGTTTTCTCACATTATGCTGATAAGGTGGCTTCAGCATGTTTACTTAGTAATGCAGATAGGCCTCCCACTGTCCTTGGTAATGCTACCTGCAGTTGTGATGGTCCAGGAATTATGCAAGAGGCAAGGATTTCTTAAGGTGATCTCTTTTATTGGACCGACTGCATAGCTGGGGTAGAGTTGGAACCTGAAGAAGAAAGTCTTGCATTCTAAAGCTTGTCCAACCCTATCCTGACTAAACAGTTAGTTCAATAAAAGTTATCACTCTAAGAAATCCTTGCTTCTTGCACTGTCCTTGGTGCATGTTGTGTACGTAGGTCCTGTCTAGGCTAAGTCCCAACTCGTGTTACGAGGCAAAGCTGCAGTTTTAACCCCATTGTAAGACCAATGTGTTTGATATGTCCTATCCAGGGACAAAACAAATTGGCCCTTGACCCTTCTATGCTTCAGCCCCGTAAAAAAATAAAAATAAAAAATAAATAAATAAATAAATAAATAAATAAATGGGTGCAATTAAAACCTCTGAGCTCTACTTAAAGCATTATATTTAATGCAAGACTTTCATAAGCACTGTTTTGTCTGGTTCAGCTTGTAGCATTTTTCTGGTTAGTTTTATCTCTCGGGCTTGCATGTTGTCTTTGGTAGGTCTCCTTTGGAGCATAGATTCCACTGGAAGTTCTGACTTGCCAATTCTTTCATTCCCTGATTCTTTCAACGAAGTTGACCTCTCTCTTCCCCCCCTCTTCATGTAGCTAAAAACTAAGGTTTTGTCTACATGCAAAGGTATCGACTTCAAGTGCAATAGCCATTCCTGGATGACCGCTTGCTTGGCTTTTCTTACGGAAGAATGTGACTTATTAAGCTAAACAAGCATAAGAATGGCTATGCAAAGAGGTACGTGTGCATACTTATAACTCTCTCTCAAAATCTCATTGTATGAACGTACCCTACGTAATGTCCACAACGACTGTATAGCTGACAGCATGTGCATTGTGGGAAGCTGTTTTATTCTGTTTAGTTTAGTTTTTCCTTTGCTAAATCACAAAACCTGCAGCTACAGTGGTATTGGACATTTGGGAGTAATACAAACAGGACTTGGGGGAGGGGAGGGAAGGGAAGTCTCATTCCTAACATACTAAGCCATCAGATCAGACTTCCAACATCTTGCCCATCTGACGAGACATTTTGTGTTGTAATACTCAGTGACTCACATAGATAGAGGTGGATGGGTCAACACCCAGTCAACAAGGAGCAACTTCCAGTGGAGAAAAGAGGGTGATTTCCAATCCATTCCAGTTTGATTTGGTTAGGTGTTCCCTTATGTGTCTTTGATCACTGGGAGGCTGGATCTAGGCCATTCTTACCTAGGCTTAAAGTGTTTATTTCCCAGATCCAGCTGTGGTGGTAGACCACTAGATGAGCCATATGGAGCAAGGGGAAATTTAGTTTTTACTATTTGGGCTTAAAATTACTTGGGTGTTAGTTCTAGCCCAAGGCCAAATTGAAGAGGTTAGTGTGTTGCTACCAATACTCTACCCCTAAGTAGTTTGCACATTGGTACCTTACTACATAAGGATAGACAGCATAGGATTGTGTATATCCATGCATAAAGAATAACAGTACTGTACATAGTTTATTTAACCTGAAGAGTCCCCATGTGCTTCACAACCCAGAAATGCAGCCACCTCTGGGGTGGAGATAGACAAGAGGACTTTAACTAAGGGCAGTGGTATGCAAAAACAGACCCTTAGAAAATCACTATTGGTTTCTTCATACATGCAAGACAAAATAGGAGATTGGCTTGCTTTAATTGTTGGCTCAAAATGTTACTGAATAAACAAAGATAATACTTTTAAAATGTTAAGATTGTGTTTCTGCATTGTGGCAATGGCTGATTATTAAATGGATGGAAATTTGAACAAACAGGGTCAATTTAATATGCAATAGAAAGGCAATGGAGTGCGAAGAGTGAAGTTCTGTTCTTTTGGAGTTACTCTTCTGACCCTGGTCTCCCATGCAGGGTATAAATAACCCCTACTGGACAGAAATTGTGAAAATACTGGTTTTGCAACAAGATGGTTTGAGCATCACCTTAAAAGGTAATGGTTTTACTCTGCCTTTTTTTCCTTTTTCTTTTTCTTTTTTTTTTTTTTATAATTTCACAGAGACTGATACTGACCCTGGGGTCAGGAGGTTTCTGTTAACAGCCAGGAAATGCACTCCCCACTGGTCATTATTGCCTAATTAACAACTTGAAATATTTTACAGTAGCTTTCAATGACACAAGATGGCTGTTTTGGTTTTGCGGGGAGGAGGGTTGCAAAATACTTGCAGTGTTTGCATTTAAAAGGCCCCTCAATGAGATGCAGTTGATATTTCTATTGGTGCTAATGCCTCAGTCTGTCTTGGCTCCATACAGCAAAATGGTGCCTCTGCCTCTGCTTTTATTTACACTGTGAAGGAAATTTAGCAAAGGCTAAACATTTATTTAGAGAGAGAAAATGTACTCTCAACTAATGGAATAATATCGCAATTGTTTCCAGGTTTTGTAACTCCATGAAATAGGACTCCTTTCCTTTGCTGCCTCTTGCGTGAAGAAAGAATACCCATATGAAGGATGATGCAAATGAACAAAAGCCAAGGGAAGCAAAGAATTCCTGCAAGAGTATTCCCGAGCCACAATTCGATATTCCAACCACCGGAGCAGAGAGTTGGGACTGCAGTGAAGTAGCATGTGGAAAAAAAGTCAGGATCCGCTCCCTGGAACTTTACAGGGCTGTTAATAGGTTGGTTAAAAGTTGGGAGAGGGGAGGCTATGTATTGCTACCTTAAACTAGTTAACACATGATAATGGAGGGAAAATTACTGTGATGTAATGTAGTAGCCACTCCTCACCAGCTCTTGGAATGCAGTAGGTGCAATGTGTCTGCTAGGTGAGTTAGTGTTGAGTAGCTACTGCTCAGTACATCTCCTGTACAGACAAGCCCACTCGGAGGTTGCTACACTGCGATGGTGACATTGCTACAAATTTCCCCAGAATAGATAATATACTAAGAAAAGCTCATTCAGAGGTAGAGACTGAGCCCCACAGCAAGTGAACTATTAGTGAGGCTTTATGCTTATGCATTAAAGGACAACATGGCATTAGGAAGTCTGTAAAGGTTATACCCATCTTACAGGCGAGTTTGCTGTGGTTCAAAGCCAAACGAACATCCTTAACAGTTGCATTTAAGCCTGGTAAATGATACCTCCACAGATACAGGTACCATGGGAGATAACAGATAACACGGAAGATAATAAGAAATTTAAACTATTACAAAATGTTAAAAATCATGTGGCTTTCTAAAGTTATAAGTTAATTTAGGATAATATAAAATAAAATAATATAACATGGTAGTTGCATGTTAGTTGGTGGATATTAATGCAATCTAAAACATACATAGTTTTGCAGCCTACATTAACCCAGGGTTTAGGGGGTTAAACAGTTCCTGTGCTGTGCTGTGATAGGTAGAAAGGTAAGACCCTGCACATGGTAACTGCACTGGTATGGACTTGTAAGGTAGCAAGACATTCATAGACAATGATTTTAGGAGGCATCATACAATTGTTGGGGTGGGGAATAGTCAAAGGCATTAAAAGCCTTTGTCAACTAATGGTCTATATGGGAGGGGTTCAGTCCATCCCCTCTGTCCCACTTCTGGCCCGTCCAGTCTTTGGCAGCTGTCTTCATATTGGTGATGACCTAAGGCAGGGATGGGCAATTATTTTGGGTGGAGGGCCGCTGACTGAGTTTTGGCAAGCCATCGAGGGCCACATGACAGGCAGCCGGGGTAGATAAATATTAATTATCTACATTTTTTAGGGGCCCTGCGGGCCGGATAGAATGACCTGACAGGCCACATCTGGCCTGCAGGCCACATTTTGCCTGCCCCTGGCCTAAGGTATGCTTGATATAGGTGTCTGTTGACCATCAGAAAGTATTGGATACTATGAGGATCCTCATCAGTCTTTCTTTTTTTTACATTTGTGCACAGTTTTTAAAGTCACTTTTTCTGTGCCCTCTGAATAGCTTGTTTTTTCAAACTTCAAGAAAGGGGGAAAAACCCATAAAACAAAACGTGGTTGTAAAACTACAAAATGAGAGACAAAAGAATTAGGAGCAAGAGCAGTATCTGAAACTAATTACACGTAGTTTTTAATCTCTCTTTTTTTCCTTTTGATACATAATCTGGTAAGTTTTTTCCCAGCTGCTATTTTAAAGAGTCAGCATGAAACGTGAATTTCAAATTTAAGTTATAGCTATGAGTAATTTGAAAATATGATGCTTGTGGAACTCATTGCTACATTATATTGTGAAATATTCAAAAGATAATTTGTACTTGCATAAATAAATGTAGCATTTGCAATGACATGGGATAGGTTAAAAATTAAACAGAGCATCAGTTTTTGCACTCAGAGAAAGGGATTGCCCACTGGATCCAGGAAGAAATTCCTTTGCGTTGTGTCATAGCGTTGAATATTCCAGATGCAAGTGGGGACCGGGTGTCCTGCCCTTGGAAGTTGAAACTTGTGGCATACTCCACTCCCAGAGACTAAAGGGAACATAGGTCCTTCTTACTAAGTATTGCCTGTACATATTCCTAACCATCGTGTCTGGATCTTGACTGACTGTTATTGAGATTGTGAATCTCGTCTTTTTTCCCTTAGCTTTCTACTGCCTAGTTTATGCTTATTTGATGTCAAAGGAGATGCTCAATGATCATTTTAATAACATGCTAACTTTACAGTGTGACCCCTTCAAATGGCAACCATGTTAATCATTTCATCACTGAATGGCATTGCTAGTCTTTCTCCATTGCAACTGGATGTACCATTCATGCTCTGATTGGCACCTGTGGACCACCAAACCATGTGGCACCCACAAGGACAGCCCAGCCTGAAGAAGGAGAACATTGGAAACCTGAAAGCCATGGGGAGGCCAGCACTACAGAACAGGTAAGAAACAATGGGCCCCTTGGGACTTGGAGCGGGGGGGCAGCAAAGGCACCAGTCGCAGGGCTCAAGTGCCTATATACTAATGCTAGGAGCATGGGGAACAAGCAGGATGAACTAGCGCTCCTGCTTGCACTAAACACCTATGACTTAGTGGGGCTAACAGAGACCTGGTGGGATTCATCCCATGACTGGGCGGTACATATTGAGGGTTATAGATTGTACAGAAAGGACAGGTAGGGGAAGAAAGGGCGGGGGGGGTTGCACTTTATGTCAGTGAGCAATATACATCAACCCTCATCGAGACAGAATCCAAGGTTGAGGAAGTAGAAGGATTGTGGGTTAGGCTACATGGGGGGCAAGGAGAAAGGGATTTGGTGGTAGGGGTCTGCTACAGACCCCCACACCAAGGGGAAGAAATAGATGCGGGGCTCCTGAGGCAACTCTCGGAGACCATAAAAGCCAAAGAGGCGGTAGTCATGGGGGACCTAAACTACCCGGACATCTGCTGGGAGACACAGACAGCAAGGTCCCATCGCTCACGCAGGTTTCTAACCTGTGTACAGGACCTCCACCTGACACAGGAGGTGCATGGTCCCACTAGGGGGAATGCCATACTGGATCTGGTATTGGCAACAGGGGATGACATGATAGGGGACCTCCAGATCGGTAGCCATTTGGGAGACAGTGATCACCTAATAATAGAATTCAACATAAGACGTCGAGTGGGTAAAGTAACCAGTAGGGTGAAAGTGCTAGACTTTAGGAAAGCTGATCTCAATGCACTCAGGCGATTAGTCAAGGACGCACTGCAGAATAGGAGTTTTGAAGGGATGGGAGCCCAAGAAGGGTGGCTGTGCCTTAAGGAAACGATCCTTCGGGCACAAAGCAAGACGATCCCTGAGCGAGGCAAAAAAGGGAAAGGGGCCAAGAGGCTTCCATGGCTGACCAGAGAAATCCAGGGCAGCCTAAGGGCCAAAAGGGGAGCACATAAAAAGTGGAAACAGGGTGAGATCACTAAAGATGAATATACCTCCTCTGCTCGTGCTTGTAGGGAGGCAGTTAGGCGGGCCAAAGCTACCATGGAGCTGAGGATGGCAACCCAAGTAAAAGACAACAAGAAATTGTTTTTTAGATATATTGGGAGTAAAAGGAAGGCCCAGGGAGGAATAGGACCTCTGCTAAATGGGCAGAAACAATTGGTGACAGACGGGGGGACAAGGCTGAACTCCTCAACGAGTTCTTTGCCTCAGTGTTCCTAAGTGAGGGGCACGACAAGTCTCTCACTGGGGTTGTAGAGAGGCAGCAGCAAGGCACCAGACTACCATACATAGATCCTGAGGTGGTGCAGAGTCACTTGGAAGAACTGGATGCCTTTAAGTCGGCAGGCCTGGATGAGCTCCATCCGAGGGTGCTGAAGGCACTGGCCAACATCATTGCAGAGCCACTGGCGGGAATATTCGAACGCTCGTGGCTCAGGGGCCAAGTCCCAGAGGACTGGAAAAGGGCTAACGTGGTCCCCATTTTCAAGAAGGGGAGGAAGGAGGACCCGGGCAACTATAGGCCAGTCAGTCTCACCTCCATCCTTGGTAAAGTCTTTGAAAAAATTATCAAGGCTCACATTTGTGAGAGCCCAGCAGGGCAAATTATGCTGAGGGGAAACCAGCACGGGTTTGTGGTGGGCAGATCGTGCCTGACCAATCTAGTCTCCTTCTATGACCAGGTTACGAAACTCCTGGACACAGGAGGAGGGGTGGTTGTCATATACTTATACTTCATGAAGGCCTTCGATACGGTATCCCACCCCATGCTGGTGAACAAGTTAAGAGGCTGTGATGTGGATGACTACACAGTCCGGTGGGTGGCAAATTGGCTGGAGGGTTGCACCCAGAGAGTCATGGTAGATGGGTCGGTCTCGACCTGGAAGGGTGTGGGCAGTGGGGTCCCACAGGGCTCGGTCCTTGGACCGATACTCTTTAATGTCTTCATCAGTGACTTGGACGAGGGAGTGAAATGTACTCTGTCCAAGTTTGCAGATGACACAAAGCTATGGGGAGAAGTGGACATGCCGGAGGGCAGGGAACAGCTGCAGGCAGACCTGGACAGGTTGGACAAGTGGGCAGAAAACAACAGAATGCAATTCAACAAGGAGAAATGCAAAGTGCTGCACCTAGGGAGGAAAAATGTCCAGCACACTTACAGCCTAGGGAATGACCTGCTGGGTGGCACGGAAGTGGAAAGGGATCTTGGAGTCCTAGTGGACTCCAAGATGAACATGAGTCGGCAGTGTGACGAAGCCATCAGAAAAGCCAATGGCACTTTATCGTGCATCAGCAGATGCATGACGAATAGGTCCAAGGAGGTGATACTTCCCCTCTATCGGGCGCTGGTCAGACCGCAGTTGGAGTACTGCGTGCAATTCTGGGCGCCACACTTCAAGAAGGATGCGGATAACCTGGAGAGGGTCCAGAGAAGGGCAGCTCGTATGGTCAAGGGCCTGCAGACCAAGCCCTACGAGGAGAGACTAGAGAAACTGGACCTTTTCAGCCTCCGCAAGAGAAGGTTGAGAGGCGACCTTGTGGCTGCCTTTAAGTTCATCACGGGGGCACAGAAAGGAATTGGTGAGTATTTATTCACCAAGGCGCCCCCGGGGGTCACAAGAAACAATGGCCGCAAGCTAGCAGAGAGCAGATTTAGATTGGACATTAGGAAGAACTTCTTCACAGTTCGAGTGGCCAAGGTCTGGAACGGGTTCCCAAGGGAGGTGGTGCTCTCCCCTACCCTGGGGGTCTTCAAGAGGAGGTTAGATGAGTATCTAGCTGGGATCATCTAGACCCAGCACTCTTTCCTGCTTATGCAGGGGGTCGGACTCGATGATCTATTGAGGTCCCTTCCGACCCTAACATCTATGAATCTATGGCGACGGCAGCAGAAGTCATCCCTCAGGGTCAAGGATGATCGTTCCCACTAGTCAAGTAAAGGGTTGTAAGTGAGTCCACTGATGACTAAGAAGGCTGATACCAGAGCTGTAGGCTCTGGCAAAATCCATAGGTGGTGGTTAAAGGGAAGGTTGGACCATGGATTTCTCAGCCTGGTTTCCTTTCCTTTCTGCCATTTTTCTGGCTTCAGGGTGAGGATTTTCCTCAAAGTAAGATGCATCTTCTCACACAAGGCATCACCATGTAGCCCTGTCCCAAGCTATTTTTCCCCAGTTTGTGTTGTCAATGCCACACTTCGTAATGATCCCCCTGGAAGCGGCTATCCAGTTGGGTAAGATAAGGTGGGACAGCCTGTGTTTGGGGCACCTCTTCTAGCCCCACACCCCATGCAGGGTAGGCAGAGGGGATCCTAAGGACTGCTCAGTCTCAATTGCAGCTGCCTAATCACTCTCCTGTCCCATTCCAGGGGTGAAGCAACCAACACGCGACTGCTGCTTGCATGTGGATCCGTGACTAGGGACTCCCAGCGAACACTTCATCTGTCCCTGTTGCCACTCATCCATTGCCACAAGACAGTAGAAGTTTTGGGTACTGGTGATTGATTATTGTGATAGAAGTTGGATCCAGTGGGAGAAGCCTGCACATGACTTGTTTTACATATGGAGGCTGTTGTACATTGGCACCCGCATAGATCTTGGCATAGGAGAAACCTGTCCAGTGCTAAGGAGATCCAAGATGACTGGGGTTACTCTTCCACTGCAGCCTTCATCTGCCCTCACTGCCATTGAGAAGTATGCCTTTTTCATCTGCCTACTCCACTGTTAAGGTCTTTGTTATGTTGGATTGCTCTTTGACCTTACTGCCATGGGTGACCCTACCAGGGGTACAAGACTCCCAACGGTGTTGCTCTTAGGGTCATTGGTACATGCAAGCCTCTCCATCCCATCAAGGTGGCAGTCCATGGAGAGGCATGCTCTGATATTCCACACCTAAAAGAGTTGTCCCCTTGGAAGCTACTGCACATTCTAGCTGCAAAGAAAGCAGATACAAAATAGACTGTGGATGTTGCGTTTATTTTGTTGAGTGGACCTTTCCAAATGGAGGCCATGACCAAGGAGAAAATGTTGCCCTCGCTGTCCAAGAGAGATTACAGTGTTGCTCTCACATTCAGGACGGCATGTTCCAGAATTTAGAGGGTCCTGGTGCTCCATCCCACCTATAGCATCAGCTACTTACTCTTGAGGTACAATCCTACAACCCAAGTGAATGAGATGTGCACAGCTGGGGTGTAGGCACTCCCTTGTCTGTGCCTCACTTCCCCCAACCATAAAATGGGGACAATAGAAAATAGAGGGAGCTGGGACTATACCTGCATGGTTGTGAGGTGCTCAGAAACTATGACAAGGATGCTACAGATCAGTATCATAAATGGAGGCAGTGCCTTCAGCATAACACTCCACTTGAGCTCCTAGAAGGCTCAATACTTATTCTTTATGCATAAGGATGCTGCTACCATAACCATTGGAAGGGATTTCAGCAAATTGCCTCAAACCCGCTTCCTAATTTGCAAATTACTGATTGTGCTTCTAAAATGAGGCACCCTCCTGTTCTGTGCATACAGCATTTGCATTTGCAAGTACAAGTAATTGTGGGCACACAGGGTGTGTGTGAAATTGGCATTTCAATCATTTTCAGCTCTGTGCATGGAACCGGGCAGAGAATTTCAGGGAGGCAGAGCTGGAAATTTAGCCTTAAAAATGGAAGTTTTCAGCCCCTTTGTGCAGATTGTTTCCTATATACAAGTCAATGGCCTATTACTCTCTTAGCCCAGTCTTGCAGACAGCTGTCTCCAGGCAAACAATAGTGGTTGCAGCAAAAGTGTGAAGAGTCACTCCCCTTCATTCATTTCAAAGCTTCCTTGTGACTCTTTAAATGCTCCAGAGAAAGGTAGTTAGCTCTGTTAGTCTCAAGTCAGGCAGAAGGCAGGATAGATATGTAATTTATAGATTAACTAAATAAGACACAGAGATGCTTTAAATGCTATCATTACTAAGCAAGGCAAAGCCTGTCTAAGACTATGCCTCCGACTTTTCCTAGCACCGTTAAGTGGGTCAGGAGTTGATTTACTTGTGGTGAATTCAGCAGTTCTAGCCAAAGTCTCTAGAAAAGGTACAGTTGCAATAGCAAGGTGATGCTTTTGCAGGCTTGTTTATTTTTCTTGGAGCAGAGGAATAATCTACGCTGGCAGAAGCACGTTTGCTTCACTTTTGTATCCACATTATAAGTGTTACTAGAAAAGTACCCTTCCAGTTAGTCCATGCTGCAGTACTTTTTCCAATATAGTCATGTAGTGGAGGCACAATTTATACTAGTTCCCTGAAATGAATGACATGGTTGCAGAGTATTTTGCTGCCATAGCTATGTCAGAAAGAGCTATGATTTTTTTAACATGCTTTCCTGATGCAGTGAATGCTGGTAAAACTTTGGAGTGTAGACCTAGACTAGAGCACACCCAGGTTTAGCTTCCCCCATGCAGTTGCACCTCTGCATAGTATATCATCACCAATGTGGATGTGGTGACCTGCAATAAGCCTGAGTCTTATGAGTGCAGCTTGACCTGGTTTAAGGCCATGCCTGCCCCAGCAGTTTGTATGGCTTTCACTGTACACTTGTCTAAAAGTTCAGTCTCTCTCAGACCAAGGAAATGGCACGTGATCCTCTCTCTTTAGAGAGGCCCAGCCCTCTCTTTAAAGCAGTGGGACTGAATCTTACTGCTATGGCTCACTTTTACACCAGCATGCTGCATAACTCACTGGGATAATTCAAAAGAGAATCAGGGTTCACTATTTTTCTGTCCTTCAGCTTCTCCTTGCCCCAGGATAGGTGCTTGATCTGCAGTTTCTTGAAGCATAATTTTCATGCTGTAGGAAGAGTTCCCCCTTCAGACACGCAGAGTGCTATCTTCCCTGTTTTTTCCTGTAGGGCAGAGGTTCCCAAACTTTTTTTTATTGTGTACCCCCTTCCAGATTTACCAGGTACCCAAGTACCCCTACCAGCATATGTTTTATATTTTAACACCTTAAATGCCAATTTTTATAATGAAAATTAAATCTGCCATTACATAATTTCTCACAAATACCCTCCCAGAGATGTTTTGTGTACTCCCAGGGGTATGCATACCACAGTTTGGGGGAACCCCTGCTGTAGGGCAATTGTGGTGGTGGAAGGGTGGTCTCTTGCTGTGACAACTGCTATGAACAGCTTCTCACAATTTTTGGTTTAATTACCAGACACAGAGAGTAACTTAGTGTTAAGTTGTTGGCTACTTCTTTTTATGTACTAAACATTTTCCTCTGCAACAGAAAGAAATCTAGCCTAGGCCAGATGCTAGTCTGAAACAGGGCTAGAGGTGTCTCAGGCGAAAACACCCAGTCTATTGTAGTGCATTGGGGTTGCTGTCACAAGTGCATGACCTCACTGATGGGAAATCTTAGAGAGGAAAGACTAGTGAACACACAGATCTACCTGCATGGTAAGTCATGAAACTAGGTTTAAGCACTTTAAAGCAAGGAAACTAATTTCATTGTCCAATCATATGCCAACTTATGTATTTATATGCACAGATATTGTGCCTTTTCTGCTTAATCAGAGTAGCATGCATAATTTTTAGAATACTAAATGAATACTTGTGCAACTGAGGGCCTTTTTGTGCATTCATCTGGAAGCTGTGATATACAGCCATGCCATCAGATACCACCGAATCTGCACCGAGGAGAACATCTGTGATCGTCACCTCAAATCTCAAAAAGGTTTTCACTCAACAAGGACACTTCTCCAGAGAGAGAGATCACACTTTTGAAAGAGGCACCCGGATACCACACACAGAATTGCTGCAGCACAGAAGGAAACCCCCCGTGAATCACACACCACTGATTATGACATATCACCTCTCCCTGGAACCTATATGGAAAATCCTCAAACAGTTGCAACCTATACTGCAAGAAGACTCAATTCTTAATGAAATCTTCCCAGAACCACCCATCCTAACCTTTAAACAAGCACCAAGCCTCACTAACCTCATCACCAGAAGCAAACTTCCTATGGCCCAAAACACACCAAATGGATCCAGACCGTGCCATGACAAGAAACGTAAAACCTGCCAACACATCTCCACCACCCCCACAATAACTACACCCCACAACATAACCATCACCATTCCTGGATCTTACAGCTGCACCTCCAGAAATGTAATGCACCTCATCCAATGCACCAAATGCCCTGATAGAAAATACGTTTGAGAGACCAAACGACAACTGCGCACCAGAATGAATGCACACCGGAAAATTAGCAAAGACAGGAATACCAAACTACCTGGAGGGGCACATTTCTCACAAGAAAACCACTCTCTCTCCAATCTCTCAGCTCTAATCCTCAAAGGGGATTTACAAAACACCTTTCAGAGACGAGCCTACAAACTTCACTTCATCAACCTACTGGATATATAAAAAATCATGGACTAAATATAGACACTGGATTTATGACACATTATAATCTGCCTGACATCTGACTCCCCAGGGACCTCTCCACTGTTTACCAGCTAC
This sequence comes from Alligator mississippiensis, assembly GCF_030867095.1. Taxonomy (NCBI): domain Eukaryota; kingdom Metazoa; phylum Chordata; order Crocodylia; family Alligatoridae; genus Alligator; species Alligator mississippiensis. Next base: position 9,814,308 of record NC_081832.1, on the reverse strand, counting down.
ATTTGTTCCCTTCCCCTCCCACACCAACCTGTCTCTCACCCACTGACTCCTCAATTACATCTTCACTGATTGCCTGTCTTGCATGCAGACTAGCCCAGACTCTGGCCTCTTTACTATTCTTCCATCCAGGAAGAGCACACACCAACTGCAGAAACTTCTTCAGTCTGGTGAAAGGTTTTTGTACCTGAAAGCTTGCAAAGAAGAATTTTTTAAATTATTTGAGTTGGTTTAATAAAAGATACCATTTTTTCCCAAAGAATCTTGTCTGCCAATAATGCTGTATGCACTTATGCCGATATTTGTGAATGAAGAAAGTGAACCACTTCAAAAAAGCCATACCTTTTATATTTAATGTAATTTTGCTATAATACCAATGTGACATGACTGATGGATTCCTGTCTCCATTTGCAAATACACCTGCAAAATTAACTGTTTGGAGAATGCAGTGAAAAGCAAGTTCAATGGTGTTTGGAGTTTTTCTGCTGGCACCTGATATTTTATGATGCTGACAGCACTTTGCTGGTGCCTTATTAGTGTGATTATAAATGACAAAGTGCATTAGAAGTAGAGTTTTGATTGATGTATTTTTTACTAGCAATGCAGTTTTTTGCACACAGCTCTGCTTCTTCCCAGTGTTTAGCACAGTATTGCAGTTCACCAGTGTATCATACCATATAGGAGGAAGTGTGGTGCTACTGAAAACAGTGTATTTCTCCAGTGCTTCACAATTAAACACACACCCCTGTTAATCCATTAAGGGTGACATGTTAAGGAAAACAATGTGCTTGTGCTCTTTGCTGCTTAATGATGGATACAAGAGCCCCAAGTGTTTTGGCTTTCTGTGCATATCTATCTATATATCTATGTATCTATATATTCTTTCCTCTTATGTACTACATTTCAGATTTCATCTAACCTGATTTTACTGGAGGAATCCATGGCCGACTGGTGATCTAGTGGGATTAGGAGACAACAGGAAACTGGGAGCTTCTAAGAAAGGAAAGGATTTGTAGTTCAGCTGCTTGGAGGGGAAATCATTCACTGAAAAAAATCTTACATACGGTCCAGGGACCTGATCCTGAGGACATTATTCCTATTTAATAAGCTTTATAAAGTGTGTGACTGAAAAGCAAAAGATCACTTTAAAGCATTTTTATATTCAGTTTGTGGAGTCTCTTTTCATCTCATCAGGTAAAATCTGTACTCCTTTAAATCTACCTATAAAGCACCTTTTCAGGGGAAGTGTTAGCAATAACTTGTTTACTCAAATTTTAATATTCTTAAACAAAATGTGTGTGCAGAGTGGGGTAATTAAAAAAATAATAAACTCTTTAAAAAAATCCCCAAAGGTGCACTGATTCTAATGAGTTAGTTAGAGGAGGAAAAGTTTGTAACAGTTATAGGAGGAAAAGCAGCTTGCTCCTGAAGTCCATCTTCAGGTCAGTGTAAAACTTGGATGTACTGTAAATAATTCCAGGCACTGTAAAGCACCAGTCAGTGTAGATTTAAAACACTAGATCAGACCCATAACGTATCTTTTAACATACTGAACAGACTGCTTTTTATACGCATCCCTCAAAGGCAGCAGAAATGATAAAGGGGAGTTGACTGAGAAATATTGCCATGAATGCAGCTTAATCTGGGGGAAAAATATGCTTTACTTGGGGAACAGGAGGAGAAGACTGGAGCAGCTCTGCTGAGGCCTGAAGTGGTGGTGATGCAGTGATTTTTCTTTTCACTTCTCTTCCCATAACTGAATTTAGTCAATTTACTGTTGCTTTGGCCAATGGATTTCTTCCTTTCTCTGGATGTCCTTGCTTAGGACTGATTGATTGTAAATGACCTGTGGGAATGCAGGAACCATCCAGGCTTGAGGTGTTTTTTTTCTTTTTTGAATGATGAGGCAGTATATACATGAAAGCCAACAGGGCGTTTGCTGGTCCTTCACTGACCAGAGCTCCCCCACCCACAGGACTCCTTCTCTGAATACAGGGATCCCACTTTGTGTCTCGGCTGTGCTGCTTGGAAGGTGTTTTCCTTCTCCTGAATGTCCTGAGCTAAGTCCAGGGCCAGGCATGGTGATGCGCGTGGCAGAGGCCAGGCTGTGACTGGGTGCAGCGGGGACGTGTCCCTGTGCAGGGCTGTTCCCCTCAAGGGCAGGGCCAGGGCAGCCCCACAGCAGGGCTCCTTTCCTGCCAGCCCCATGCCCGGTGCAGCTCTGCCAGGGTGTGGACTGAGGACAGTGCCGTACCTAGACTCCTGGCGGCCCTGGGTGAACTTTTAGTATCAGGCCCCCCCCTCACCAGAGATAAGACTTCTGCAACAACAACAAAATCATTATCGCATCTGTGGTATGGATGTCTTTGAATAGTTCGTTCTCAATTGATAACCGAGCCAGTACCGTATATTTAATATTAAAACATTTTTATTTTTTATTTTTTGCAATTGTCTTTTTTTTTTTTTTTTTCATTTTCGGGCCCCGGTTTGCCCATGCCTGTGTCCGGGCCCGGCCGAGGAAAGCCCGCCAGCCCTCCCTGTGGCACCTCATGAGGCTCGAGGAGCCCATCCCCAGGGCCGCGGGGATGGGCTCCTCGAGGCTGAGGAGTCGCACCCCTTCCCCCCGCTCCTCACCTGCGCCTGCAGGGAGAAGCCAGCAAGTGTGTCGGCTGGGTTGTCCTTGGTTCTCCCTCCTGCTCTGGGTTAGCTTAACACAGGTTTTGTTCAACTGAGTTGAGGACTCCCTTCCCACGCTGGACCACTGCTTTACCCCTGCCCCCCAGGAGCCGCCTGCCCCCTTGCTTTGCTTCCGAGGTGCAGGCTGCTGCACCCCCCGGGGGCCTTTCCACCCCATCAGGGCGCCCGCCCGCCCGAGGCTTCGGGCTGCTGCCCCCCCCCGTCGAGCACCAGCACGCGCTGCCGCCCCCTCGAGGAGCGACACCGGGCGCGATGCCACCGGGCGGGCGGGGGGTGGCCCTGCCCCGTCCCGGGCCAGGCCGGGCGCTGCAGCCCCTGCCCCGAGCGCGGCCCGGACGGGGCGGGAATGCGGCTCAGGTGAGGGCGGCAGTGCGCAGGCGCCGCCGTCCAGGTGTGTCGCGGGGTCGGGCTTCACTCCCAGGCGCGGCCCGGCCCGGCCCGGCCCGGCCCGTCCCGTCCCGTCGGGGGCTCATGGCTCTGCTGGGCAGGATCGACTGGCAGGTAGGTAGCTCCGCGGGCTGGGCGCGTGCGGGGCTCCCCCCCCCGGGCCCGATCCTGCGCCCGCCTCGCCCCGCGCTTCCCAGCGGAGCCCCCTCGGGCAGCGCCTCGTGCCTGCGCCCTGGCAAGCGGCATCCTCGTACCGCGACCCTGCGCCCACGGGGGACCCCGGCGCCGCCGCCGCCTCCCCGCAGCCGAGGACCGAGCTGGAGCCCCCTCCGGCCCCTCCCAGAGCCGCCCGCCCTGCAGGGAGCCGGGCAGGCTCGGGCCGGCGGGGCCGGCACCTTGCTCCTTTGGCCCGGCGGTGTCCGGCACCGCGATGCCCGGGCTCTGGCCCCCCTCCCCAGAGGGGCCCGGCAGGTGGGAGCGTCTCCGCCCCGTCCGATGTCCGCCCTCCGCGACCTCCTCTCTCTCGTGCGCCGACATCCCTCGTGCTAACGCCCGGGGCCGCCGGGCGCCCCCAGGACCAGCGCCTCCGGACTTGGTTTGCTTTCGAGCCGAAGAAAAGGACGAGCACCCCGGGCTGGGCGGTGCGGCGCGGCAGGCACCTGTGCACGGTGTCGGGGGCACTGGGAGGCGGCAGGTGGCCCAGCACGAGCCCCTGGCTTGGAGGGGGGTTTCACCCCCCTAGAAACCACCGCACTTCAGCGCTGCCCGGCCCCCGGGCTCCTGCCGGGACGCCCCGTCCCGGCCCGGCCCGGCCCGGCCCGGCCCCGCGCGGGGCTCCGGGGCCGTCGGGGAAGCTTGCTTTCCAGCCCTCGGCATTTAGCTCCGCTCTGCTTTCTTACACTGACTCGTTTCTCGTTGGGGATTTCGTGTGGCGTCTGGTTCAAGCCACCAGCTGAAGCTGCCTTTTAATCCGAGCTCTTTCTTTGCTCCCGGCCGGCTCTCGTCTCTCTCTCTCTTTTTTTTTTAAATCCCTACATTTTTAATTTTTTTTTCTTTAAGCATATCAAAGATTTTTTTGTTTTGCTTCTTGGCGGCCGAGACTAGCCGAGCAGTTGGGGCCCGGATAAGACCCTGCTCCGGACCTCGCACGTCCTACAAAGCCGCCGACACCAGGTCGGGCTTGTTCTCCACGGGCAGGAGCCGCATTTCTGAGCGCAAACGAAGTTGCAGGGAAAGAAACTCTCCAGCCTCTCGCCGGGATTCCCAGCCCCTGGGATCGCCCCAGAGGCTCGCAGGGGGGGGAGTGTGGGATTTTTTGTGTGTGTGGTTTTTTTAAATTTTATTTTACTTATTTTTGAGGGGATCCTTCTTCATACAAATGAGCTTTAAGCTCTCCCTGCCTTTTCTTATTCAGATGCGTAGCCTTAATGACGCCGAGAGCAGACCGAGCTTGCTCTAATCGTCGCGAACTGCATATCAAAGAAGTGTCCCTGGAAAGAAAACAGCGTCGTTTAAAAAAATAAATGCAGCCATACATCCATCCATCCGGGCTCCACCAAAAATGCTAATGGAGGCTCCCTGGGTGCTGATGCGAAGCAGCACCTGCCAGCGAGACAGGCAGATAACACCTTCGACAGTTAGTTGCACCATCACCGCCCTCTTCATCTCTGCTCTCGGCCGCTTCCCCCGGGCAGGTACAAGCGGGAGCTGTGAAAGTCCCCTAGGGTTTGCAGCGGGGCAAGGGCCGCTCTGTCTGCGGGAGGCTCCTCGGGCAGCCCCTGCGTCCTCTTTGCTAACACGGCAGCTGTCTCGCTTAGGAGAACCGGTTGGTTTTTATTAAAACAATTGTTTAAAAAAGGAAATAAGGCGCTGCGTGGGCCGGGCCCGGCTGGGCTCGCTCCGCACATGCCAGCCCGGTGCCCGCGGCCGACGGGGCGTCCTGGCCTCGCTCCTGCTTCACCTCGGGCTCATTAAACACGACAGCAAGACCATGACCTCCACAGTGCTTTACACACCGGCGTCTTCCGAGCCGCCCTCGGGAGTGCGAGCTCCCGGCAATCGTGCGCATCGCGGGCGGGCGGGCGGGCGGCGGGGCGCTCGGCTCCGGCACCGGGGCAGGGGGGCGTCTTGCGGGGCCTGTGGCAAAGCTGAAACGCGGACGGGAGGGAGGGAGGGCTGGGCTCGCTTGTCACGAGCGGTATAGGAAGAGATTTTGCAAGCCAAATCTTTGCTGCCCTGAGGCAGGCGGCTCTCCCCCTGGCTGCGCGCGGACACAGCGCCCCGGGGCCGGCCGAGGCTCCGGGCAGGGTGCGCTCCCGCGGGGCGCTGCAGCGCCGGGCCGGGCCGCGGGCAAAGCCTCCTCCCCGGCGGGGCGGGCGGCTCGGGCGCGGGGAGGAGCCGCCTCCTGAGTGGCTGGCGCTGCGAGGCGAGCCCGGCTGCCGAGCCGTCCCCGGGGAGGGGCTATGATAATCCCGGTGCCATTAAGGGCGTCCGGGCAGGGGCTGGCGTCCCAGTGCCCGGCGCGTCCTCCGTGCCCGGCGCCCGCTTGGATTTACGGCGCGGGGCCGCGGCCCGCACCCCGCCGCCATGCTCTGGAAGCTGGCAGACAACGTCAAGTACGAGGAGGACTGCGAGGTGAGCCCGCGGGGGGCCCCGACGTGCCCCGGCCGGCCGAGGGGTGCCGCGCCGCGCCCTGCCCTGCCCTGCCCTGCCCTGCCCGCGCGCGTCGGGGGGAGCGGGGTCTCGGGGGCAGCGGGCGGGCGGGCGAGCGGGGGAGCCCCGACGGCCGGGCCCGGGCCGCGCTGACGGCTCCGCCTGTCCCCGCAGGAGCGGCACGATGGCAGCGGCGCGGGCAACCCGCGGCTCCCGCACCTGCCGGCCGTCAGCCAGCACCTGTACAGCCCGGCGCCGCCGCTCTCGCACTCGGGCGCCGCCGACTTCCAGCCGCCCTACTTCCCGCCGCCCTACCAGCCGCTGCCTTACTCGCAGTCCAGCGACCCCTACTCGCACCTGGGCGACCCCTTCTCCATCAACGCGCTGCACCAGCCGCCGCCGCCGCCCCCCAGCCAGCAGCAGAGCGCCTGGCCCGGCCGCCAGAGCCAGGACCCGTCCGGCCTGGCCCCGCACGCCCGCCCGGGCCTCGTGCCCCATCTCTCCGCTCTGGAGAGCGGCTCGGCCGGAGGCAGGAGGGAAGCGTACCGGCGAGCCGAGCTCCTGCTGCCCCAAGCCCACGGGCTGGACGCGGCGGCGCTGGCGGAGAACCTGGGGCTCCACGACGTGGCCCATCAGATGGAAGAGGTGCAGGTAAGGCCAAGGGCGCTGGCTCCAGCGGCTCCCTCCTGGGCGAGGGCAGCCACCCCTGCTTTGAGAGCCAGGGGCAGCATCCAAGGGGGGGGGGGGGGGCAGATCCCAGCCTCGCCCGCTCTAAAGGACCTGTACTTCTTTCCGCAGAACGTGGAAGACCAACACTTGCTAATGCATGACCAGACAGTCATTAGAAAAGGTCAGTAGGCACTTTTTGCTTCCCTCTACTTTGGCCTCGCTGTGGCGTCGGGCAGGATTCCCTAATGCCTTTATTTAAGAGCTTCTCCACGGCAGGAGGCCTGCGTGTCACTGCTGGGAGCGAAGGAGGGGGTCTAGATTCCAGCAGTCCCCAGTGACTGCAGCAGGAAGGAGTGTGGGAAAGCTAGAGGAAGGCTTGATGCGGGTGACAAAAGCGCGAGCCAAGCCAGGCGCCGCTTGCCAGCAAGTCCCCGGGATGCTCCCAGCCGTGCAGAGGGAGAGCAGGCCGTTTGCTCTTGCTATCAGTCTTACTGTGTGGGGGAGCGACAGCATTGGGGCAGCCAAGGACATCTCTGCTCTCCCAGCGCCTTGCCTCTTCCCCGCCGGGCCAAGGCTTGCTGGGGGAGCAGCTTGCAGGGAGTTTATCTGGGGGAGAGCCACTGTCATCAGCGACCCTAGAAATCTTTTGGTAACTGCTGCTTGAACCAGGCTTAAACACCTTGACTTGGCTGGCAAGCCTTGGCTTTCTTTTCTTGCTGCTGGCCAGCCAGGTGGCCCTTTAAAAACCAGGGCAAGCTTCCTCTCAAGGGGACTTCAAACAAATAAGTATCTGAGGAAAAGGAGAAGCACTTGTCAGAAGCTCTGATGGCTGTATTAGCTCATGGAAGAACTGTTTTGCTGTCAGGATATGTCCCTGCATGTAGTAAATATGGGCAGGCTTTGCTGTTTTAACTCTTGCTCGTATTAATTGCCCATTGGAATGATTTAATTGCTGAGCAGCTAGCTGGGCAGGATTTCAGTATGTTGCTACATTAATTCTGGTGCGTGTCTCTGGAAAATATGGTATCCCTGCTTGGGACTTAGAATGGCACCTTTAAACACAAGCTGTCTTGCTCTCGGTTCTGGTCTCAGCTGGATATGCGTCTTTTATTGCAATATTTGGAGAAGAGTTGAATTCAAGGGAGAGGCTGGTCTCTCAGCTGTGAAAGTGGAGGAAGAATGCTGTCCTGTTTTGGCACTTCATTCTTTGTATCGCGCTGCTTGTGCTTGGCTGGGCAGGGCGGGGGACCTCTATCCCTATCTTTTGATTTTGAAGGAGTTTTCTGGTGTGTTGATAACTTATGGTCTGCCACTATATAAAGTTTTATAGTCTTGTTGTGCCACTTCTGCGTCCAAATTTGTTAACTTCAGAATACTGTTTCATTGGTACACAATGGGGTTTTTCGTTTGGCTTTTTTTTTTCTTGTTTTTTTTTAATTTTTATTATTATTATTACTTTTATTTTTTTGTGGTCTTTTTACATGACTTTTTAAAGATTGTGACACGTTCTTAATTGTGATGCAGCAGCTTCTTGAAATGTGCTTTGAGGACAGCAAGAACAACATAATCATTGCCTGTTAGCAGCTGTGCGTGCTCCATCTAACCGGTGGCATTGTAGGTTAGGATTTAGGGTGAGATTCACTGGTGAATATTTAACGTGAAACAAGGTTTGACTCCATGTCTTTAGAGAAACCTTAACTGTCGCTTCCTCATTGTATAAAATGCCTGCTTTCCCACCTCCTTCTGCAGGTCCTATTTCGTTAACGAAAAACAGTGCTCTGGGTCTCCCCTGCCAGAAGGATGGATTAATTGGAGTGGTGATAAACCCCAATGAAGTATTTTGTTCTGTTCCGGGGAGACTTTCTCTGCTGAGTTCCACATCTAAATATAAAGTGACAGTAGCAGAGGTTCAGAGAAGGCTCTCACCTCCAGAATGCCTAAACGCCTCTTTGCTGGGAGGCGTACTCAGAAGGTAGGCTGCTATTGCCCCCCACCTTTTACCCTAAAATAGATATTGTTGAATGATTTTTCTTGCAAGGTTCGTACAGAGATGGGGATGGAAGAATTGTTTGTCTAAAGGATTTTCTGAAACTTAAAAATAAAATAACGCTGAATTCTAATAGGCTTTGGAAATAAAACTCCTTGTTTGCACTTCTGGCACTTCCCAAAGAGAAGTGCTATAACAGTTCTGACAGCAAATTTTCTCTCTCTCTGTTTAAAATCTGATTGATTCCATCTTTGAAATGGCAAGAAGAGAATTTTTTTTGACTATTTTTCCTAGCGCGGTGCGAAATAATCTTGCCTGTAAAATTGTCTTAGATCATTGTCTTTATGTATCACTTAGACACTCTCTATGTCCTTTAACTTTTGTAAACTATTGAATCCTTGTAATGCTCCTTGTTCGGCCACCATTTTTTGATGGTGCAGTTTTAAAGGCAAAACGCATTTGATCTTGTGTTTCTGATCTATTTTAGCCTGACGGGTATGTAGGAGAGCATTAAAAAGTAGGTCATTTGAAAACAGAGCTTGTTTTCATTTTTCCCCCAATAGATTCTCATTGCATGTTAGTAACTCAAGTTTTCCATTTTCAAAATAAGTGCCTCCCCCCCAGCTAAATTAGATGATTTCTCTCTCTAATTACAGAGCCAAATCCAAAAATGGTGGCAGATCACTAAGGGAAAAACTGGATAAAATTGGCTTGAATCTTCCAGCCGGTAGAAGGAAAGCTGCAAATGTGACTTTATTGACATCTTTGGTGGAAGGTTAGTTTTTAGATGCGTTTCATAAAAAAAATTGTTGTTGCTGTTAGGCATATGTCTTCTCATTTTGCATGCCTAGAAACTACCAGACAGAACAGAGCTTTTAGAAAATGAGTTCCAGAAAATAAACAAGCAGTGCTGCCTACTAAACCTCTCAACGTATTAATGCAAATAAGACCTTTTTATTTGGGATCATCCTCAGAACAAATGTAGCGTCCCATGCAAGTAACACTCTATGAAAGGGTTTTCTTAAGTAGATGAATGTGTTCCACCTCTGCCCCCCACCCCCCTATGAACTGTCAATAGTAAGTTTTAATTCCGACAGCAGTAACTGTGCAGTTTTTATTCACGAGATAAACATTTTTTTTATTCCTTTTGTTCAATGGAGGAAAAATATATCCTAGTCTTTTTTGTGGTGTGGTGAACTTGACAGGTATAAAGGAATTCCTTCCTTTATACCAAGCAGGTCTTAAGTCTCAGTGAGGATGTCAGCTTGTCTGGAAGCTGGAGTGTGCATGTTTGTTGAGTAGGGGAGTGTGTGAACTTCCTCAATTTCTATGTCCTTTGGCTTCCTATTGGGAGACTTAAAAGCACAGGAGCAGCTGACTCCAATGAGTGACCTACCTCCATGGTATCCTCAGAAGCTTTCCTAATAAACGTGCATATAAAGTGAGATTTACAGCTTTTGACTTCCTGGTAGGAAACCGGAGCTCGTTTAATCTGCAACATGTTATGTGGGCCCTGGATGAGCCTAGCTTGGCTTCAGGAGTGTGTGCACTCAACCGATTTGCTAAGGGGTAGGAATACTTAAACCTAATTTTGTGTAGACTGAGAAGAGCAGTTTCTCAAAATACTGTACTGGTTTCTAGTTTTTAATTCTTTTGGAAAGCAGAATTGGTACTACAGTCAAAGTGTCTGCTGACATGCAAGTCGCAATAAAGTTCAGGGTTTTTGCTAGAATAAGTTTTTTAATTAGGCAAAACAATACTGCTGTTCTCTTTCAATTTAATATGTATCCAAATGATTATTTGTGAATAGTACTTTGTGTGCAAAGTCTATTTAACTTCAGAAATCTGCTTGCGCAAATGGAGGTCTCTTGCCAGTTGTGTGTGCCCGCCTTGAGTGTTCAGAGCCAAACCTACCCTTAACTAGATGCAGAAGCCCACAGCTTGTTTTCTGATACAAAGGCAACCAAAACAATTATTTTTAAAGCACATGGTATACAGATTTCCCCAGTCCAGTTTGAGGAAGGGAGACTTATTGTCTATTAGAAAATAACAACAAACAGTGGGGTGAATCATTATAAATGACTTTAAATTGGAGCATGCTAGGAGGAACTTAAGTACTTGTACTTAATATATATTTCTCTAATCTTCTAATGGTGAACGTCTTGTTTTCTTGCATCCAATAAATGTGCACACTTATCTCCCTGTTCTAGGTGAAGCAGTACATCTTGCTCGTGACTTTGGCTATGTATGTGAGACAGAATTTCCCTCTAAAGCAGTGGCTGAATATTTAACCAGACCGCACTTGGGCCGTAACGAGATGGCTAACAGGAAAAACATGCTTCTTGCTGCAAAGTAAGTTTGGAGAAATGTTTTCTTTTTTTACGATGCTGCTGTCGGTGACCAGAAAAATCTTATATTGTAAAATACAGCCCAGTTCTTGGCTCTTTACTAAAAATGAAGAGCCCCATGTGTTTTATAATTCCAAGAGTTATCATAAGCCCTTGTGGTACTGTGCTGAAGAATTAAGTGAGGCTGAAAGCCAGCATCTATAGACATGGCACTAGGCTCTTATAGAATAAGAAGATACTTTTTTTTGTATATGCACCTGTCTGGGTTTTTATGGGGGGTTTTTTTGTTTTTTTTTTAATAGTGTTGTATAGCAGCAATTTTAAGCTCAGCTGCAAAGCCCACTGGAGTTGGCAAAAGGGATTTCTTTGCCTTGAGTGGGTTTAGTTATCTGGGCTCAGAGATGACTTGGTTGGTTTATAATCCGAGAGAACTAAACAAACAAGTATTGGATTCTTCCTACAAGATGAAGCTTAATTCATAGGAATATCCCTCTTAATGAAAATACTGTGTCTACTAATATGAAATCACACTCTTAGTTATTCAAGTATATATTTTTGTACTCTAGAGTAACTTTTTTTTCCTTTTTCCCCCCCCCCCCCCAAAATACCGCACATTATTGTGCAGTTGATCCAATAATGATGATTCCATTAACTTCCCTCAGTTCACGTGAAAAGAACAAAGCACATCTAAAATCTAGGACTCTGCTCCTGTGAGCTGTAATGCATGGGAGTAACTTCATGTGCTTGAGTAGTCGCATTGAACATTTGTGTGTGCTGCTCATGTGCATAAGTATTCATGGGATCAGGGCCTCTAATGAGGTGGGTAAATGTGGATAATGCACACAGCTAAATGAAATGCCCCAGTTCAGCTGTATTATCAATTGCAAATGACTTAAATGCAGCTGTGGAAGTTCTCACAGAAACTGGCCCTAAATTAATTTAAAAAAAATCAAGAGTAAATGAAGCAGAACCAGCCAGACACCAAACCTGGAAAGATCACACTTTGGAAAGTGTGCGCACATTTGTATGATATATAGTTAAATGGATGTCAGAGACTGACACCGAGGCTTTAATTTTTCGAATTAGATCAAGGGTCTTGATGACGACATAAAATGTAACTGACTTCTAAAATCTTTCTAGTTGCTATGTAGTCCGAATTGCTGTTGGTTCGTTCTGTTTTAAAGGACCCTGAATCTCTCTTCCCTGCCCCCTCCCCTCCCTATTTTCCTTTTTCTTCCTGCTGAATCTTAAAGGACTTCTTGCACTTCTTGCAGGAACCCTTGCTCCGGTGTAAAGTGTGAACACTTCTTATGTCTTGCAGGCAGATCTGTAAGGAATTCACAGACCTCCTCACTCAGGATAGAACTCCTCTTGGAAACACTAGACCTAGTCCAATCTTGGACCCTGGTATCCAGGGCTGTTTGACTCATTTTAGCCTGATCACACATGGCTTTGGGAGTGCTGCCATCTGTGCTGCCATGACATCCGTCCAGAACTACCTAAATGAAGCGTTAAAAATAGCAGACAAAACCTATATGAACACTGGCGACCAGAGCCCTGCAGAAACCAACAAAACCATTGATAAAATGGATAAGCACAGGAAGTAAAATGAGAGAAACCAGACTTTCGAACCGTTCCTTCTAAACACAGACTGAGTTCTTCTTGCCTAGGGGGCAGGTAGAAAAAAAGGGGGAGTGGAGGGGGAAATGGCCCTTTTTTTTTTTTCAGGATCTTCACCCCCTCTCCCTTTCCCCCCACTCCTCCGGATCCATAAGACAAACCTTTCTAAAGCTGCAGTGTCCCTTAACTGTGGAATCGGTTACCGAAGATAAGTACTGGCACAAACGTATTAAAATCCTTTGCTGTAAAAGTGGTGCTATAATGTTATTGATGGATATGCGAAAAGATAGAGAGTTTTCAACACCTAACTATCTAGTGGTGACTAGCTCCGTGTATACTTTTTAAGATGCAAATTTTAGATTGGCTCCTGTTCATTGTCGGATGAAATTTCAGGTTTTTATTCTTTTTAAATGCAACAATAACAATAATGCAGTATTAAGCAATGATTTTTAGTTTTTATGTACTCTAAAAGTTTTATAAATACCTGAAGATAGCAAGATCCTTCTGGTTTTGCTTTATTTTCAGACTACCATGGGAGAAAATTGAAGTCTTTTAGATGTAAAAGCTATTTGATGGCATTTGACATGTTTGTTTTAATTACGAGGCTTATTTTTAATGAAAACATTCAGGCTTTTTAAAACTGCAGGAATGTTGGCTGCGGTGGATATCATCCTGATATTTTTTTTTTAACAAGAAATAACTACATGGAACTGAAAAAAAAAAAAAATCCTCTTAGAAAATCTGTTTTTTGTCTAAGGATATTGCAGCTTTATTTGCATATTTATATTGGGTCATGCTTTTAAATTGGAAAAAAAAACTTGAAAGAATAGGCACATAACTTTTTTTTTTTTAAAGAGAACATTTTTGCCTATTAGGGCCTAAAAAAAGAATCCAGGGAGGCTTTATGTGAATTAAGGGAAGCAGTGTGTTGAATGTATATATTTATTTATGTGTAATTTAATCGGATTTGTAAATAATGGTGAACTTTTTAATACTTTTTTTTTTTTTTATAAAAATGGTTTCAAATTTTAATTTTGGTAAGTATTTCAAAGGTAATGGGTAAGCTAAATACATTGTTAGGTTTATGCACAGGTATGTTATACAGGGTATTTAAGACTTTTTTTTTTTTTTAATTCTCAGTTCTTGCCACTTAAGATTAAATTTTAATCTGAGGTGTATGTTCACAAAGCAATAATTTTGTGTATCATTTGCCTGATAACTGACTAGACATGCAAAATGAGTGTGTGAGTTACTGTGTGTATGTGAATACTGGAGGTTATGAACTACTCTTTACATATTTGTAAATGTTTCCAATATAATTCTGATGTATATGATAACCATATAATAAAAGTATTCTGGATAGAAGCATTGGATGTTTCATTAACTGAAAAGTTTTCTTTTTTCTTTCCATACTATGTGAGCAAGGGGTGAGGTGGCACTAGAGGACATTGTGTATTGAGTCATAATTGCAGCACTTTGTTCGGATTAACAGAACAGAAATGTGAAGCTGTCTGCCAGTAAAACTAATGGTTTCAATTAAATGAGTTATGTATCTCCAAGAATCTTTCTTTTTTTTTTTTCTTTTTTCTTTCTTCTTTAAAGCCATCAGTATCCTGCCAGCTGCCTATGTAAGTAGAAAGCTAGAGGCAAATTTTAAGGCTTCCTTCTAACAAAAATCGGACCCTTCCTGCTTTATGCTATGGTAATCTCATGCATCAGATTCATTCTCTATTTTGAATGATAAATGCTTGCAAATGCCTAGAACATGCAACTGGATATTTGACATTTGGTGTTGGCTCCATTTTACAGAGAGGGGAAACTGAGGCAGAGATCAGCCAAGTATTTTACTCAAAACAACAAGTGGAGCTAAAGGCATGGGGGAGAGGGATGCACCGCACCTAAGCCTTCAGCTCTGTGCTGTGCTGCTTCAACTACAAAGCCATCTTTCTTTTCTATAAACCTATATAAACTATTTCTAAAACAGTTTTGCATGCAAGTCTCTGAGCATTTATACCACACGCAGTATTTCAGCACCCAGCTTTGATCATTGGATAGCACAGGATTTGGTTTAGAATTAAGGATGATGATACTGGACTTGGATGGTTGCACCCTAAAGGATCTAAAACCATAAAGCAAATAAGAACTCTTCATGCATTACTTGAAAAACATCCTATGGCATATTGTGGGTTTCTTGGTTGGGCAGGGGGTAGGGAAGAGATGATTCACGAGGCTTGAATGCTTGGGGTTAGTGTGTGTGCGCGCACGTGCTCTCTCTCTCTCTCTCTCTCTCTCTCTCTCTCTCTTTCCCCCCCCCCCCCCTCCCTCTGTGTAGGGCCCTGTACAGATGCAGAGAAGGGTTTGTTTTTTTTTTGCCTGTTGCTTTTTACATCTTTTCAAGTAAATATTGCTTCACAAAGAATTTGCTTTGTTTCTGTTCCTTTTCTGTTTCAATTTTTAAAAAATATTTTTGAGATGAGAGTATTTCTGGCATTCTTTCATTTTGTTCTAGTGGATGGGAAGAAAATGCTACCAGCATCCAATCCTTTCCTACCACTTTTTCCAAAGCGCAAGCGAGTTTACTTTTCCTGACCCACTGTCGTGGGACTGAAATGGAGGTATAAAGACATGAAAGGACTAAAGCAAGCTGCTTCTCCTGAATGCATGTGGAAATTCAAATCTTTAGACTTATTCTACTGTTTCTTCCCAAATGCTCTGACATTTGAAAATCCTTGTTTTCCCCTTCTGAGCAGGTGAGTGCTGATGCAGCCGATAGGAAGCTGAATTAAATGTGTATTTATGGCTAGGGCTGGAAGAACTGTTCGAAGTAGGGTTTAGTTTTCTTCTGCAGCGCTGCACTCCTAGTACAGTAAGATACTTTTGCTACCAGACAATAGAATCTTGCTTTTTATTAATGCACAAAGCCAGGCTCTGAAATAATTGCCCCCTGGGATAGGAAATAAGGATGTTTCCATTTATTCCTGCGTGCATTTGAGCAAAGACAGTCAATTGTCTAGTGTCCTGACTGGTGTTCTATTTATATGTTGGAACATTAGAAAAGTTGAGTTTCCATTACCTTAATGCTTCTGCTGAACTGTATATTTCAGATGCATTTATTTGAAGCTCGTTATCCAAACGAGCTGTCCCAATAGCATAGTACGAGAGCATCTTCCCTAGAGTCACTCAACAGCACGATTAAACTGCATGATCTGAACTCATCTGTCACCCAAAATTATTAATGTCCAAGAAACTTGCAAGTTTGTAGTGACTTCAATAGCAAGCTAAGCAATAATTTTGAGGCAGCTAACAAAACCAAACCAGAAAAGTTGACATTCAGGCCTTCTTTTTATTTTCAGATGCTCAGATTTTTTTTTTTTTTTTTTTTTTTTTCCCTCTTGGGTCAAAAATTTCCATTCCTGGCTTTTATATACATAGAAATATAAATATGCTCTGAGGTGGTTTTCAAAAACCACCCAGAATCTTGAGACTTGAAAATTGCTACATCTCCGAGGGTACAATTTTTGAAAGTGTTCCAAAAAAATAAAAATGGTTTGGACCTTATGAAGATATGTAAATAAAGGCAAAACATTATTTCAGCTTCTTAAAATGAAAGTTTCAGTTCTTCTATTGTTTATATAAATTTCGCACTGAACATTTCAAAACCATGCGTTCTCACTTTGTTTTGATTTGTTGAATCGGCATTATCTGAGTGAGGGGGGCGGGGAAACGGTCCCAAACCTTTCAATCTGCTCGGCTCATCCATCAGTATTGGCTTGAGCCAAGCACCTAAACCCCTTGATGGATTGGGCTTGAAAATCTCGTGAGTTCAAGTACTCAAGTCTGATCTGTGGAGTTTCTCTCTCCCCTCATTTGCTTTACTCTTGTTAAGTGGTGGTCTTCCTTCCTTCCTTAGGCTGTCAAACAGCACCTAGCTTCATCTCCTTCTTTCTGTGCCTCTTGCTCAAGTGATTCCTGCATCTTCCCTAGTACTTTTGTAACACCAATAAAATGGATTTCTAGTTTTTGTTTTTTTTAAAACAGGACTAACTTATCTAGTGACTGCTTTGCTTGCTTGTTGTAACATTTTCCTTCTCCTTTTTCTGAGGGTTACACTTTTTAAGAGTATAATCTATTCCCGGCAGAGTTTGCATTTCCCAGCGCATCTGTCTATAGCCAAGTACAACATGGTTCTCATGGGTGAAGGACTTTGGGTATTAGTACTATATAAGCATGCTGCAATACTAGTTCAAAATGCTATATTGGAACAGTGGAACTACAAGCGAGGGACAAGTTCTGCAAAATGCTTCCTTATTTATCTTTCAATTTGGGATGGGTGATCTCAATTTTTTTTTTTTCTCAGAACTTTCAACTTCTTTTTGTTTTTTGTTTTGTTTTAAAGAATGACACGAGAGGGGACAGCGATGCCTTCACCTCTCACAAATCCCAAAGCTGTAAGATATGTTTGCTCCTCGTCAGCTCAGGATCTTCATAAGGAGTCTCTGTAAGCGGTTTGTGATTTCCTTTTGGGTATAAGGCTCAGTATCATGGTGAGCTATGTGCACTTACTGTGTCCACAAACCTGCTTTTGAGAATTTCCTCATGCATGCAGGTATGTGCGGATTGTTCTCTAAAACTTAGACCCTTACTTAAAAGTGCAGCACATTGAATCCTAGCGCTTGTACGTTTATTTTGCATGTGCCTTTATAGGAGCATTTCTGGTCATTGTCGTTGCTGCAGCCCAATTCAAAATGATGCATAATTATGCAGATGAGTGTAGATGATCTTCTGCAGAAATAACCTTGGGCCTATTCTGGAATAGGTTTATTAAGCAATTTATTGGTAGTAATGCACACCCTATACAAATTGCTTCCTTTAGTTCTCTCCCTCTTATTTTTCACAGTTGTGTGCCATGTTGTATTTGTTGGATATACTTCTTCCTAGGTTGGACCATGGACCAGCTGCTTCCAATGTGCTGTTATTGTGTAAGGCACTAGCCACAAAAATTAATTTTTCCTTTCCCTTGGCGAGCAACCTCTTAGCCAAATTCCTTGAACAGGTCTTTCTTGTAAGCAACGCTGTGACACATTCTCCGAATAGCTCATCTGATCAACAACATTCCTGCCCATAATCTTTGATCCAAGCCACAAAGCCATATACATGTCATACCATTTTACCATGCACCTTGGACAGTTTTTTACTAATCAGGGTGGATTGTGGTGGAAAACAAAGCTCCAGAACTTGACTGTTTGGGGTTCAGGAGCCCATATTTTTTAGATTTGTTTTTTTCATAGATTTTATTCTAATTATTTTATCAGGGGAAAAATGCAGAGGAACAGTGGCACCCTTCCCTCTGCCATGAGGCACATTAGAAATGCAGCAATAATCCAAATAAATTACATTTTCTGAACGAATTAAGAATCTGTAATTTCCCCAAATAACATTAAGCATGGGGAAACTTTTTGTAGAAAAAATGCAGATCTAGAGGAAAAACAGAAGAGGAAAAGGAGGATGTGGTAAGCAGTTTACCACGAAAGCCAGCCTTCAGAAAAAGTAATTAGCCGTCTATAAGATAGTCAGCGATGGAAACAGAATGGTCTAGTAATTAGAACAGGAGGCTAGATCCTACATTGTCAAAAGTGACTTGTGAGTCCGAATGCCTGACTATCTCTTAGGCATCCTTATGGTACCTTTTGAAGGGCCTGATTTCCAATCGGTGCTCAGCGCCCTACCTCAAGATGGGTGTCTCACATTGGGCCTCCAAGTCTCAAGTGTGCACCACGTGCTTAAGTGTCTTCTTGAAACAGGGTTGAACTAGGACAAGGCTCCTAAGGCTTTTGAGTCAGAGGCTCCTAAAAGTGTAGCGGAAGTTGTAGTGTAGATGGATCCTTGATGTGCCCTGATAATAGGTATAAACCAGGATTTTCAGCTGACTGTAGGGACGGGCAGCCTGTGTTACGGCTTTTACCTAGGCCATAACCAGGCACCGTGACTCTTCTAGAGATGTACTGTGGACAAGGGCGTTGATTGTAGCGGCTATCTTGTCTTTACCCAGCACAGCTTACTGTTTCTTTAACAGTACCTCACATTTTAGCAGTTCATACTAATAGTGAGTTCAGGAATTAGCTTCGCTCATTAGGAGTGCAGTTGGTTTAGATGGTTTCTGGAGGCTGTAATGACTTCAGCTGTGTCTCAGACACTCCCCTGGATTAAATGAGTCGTCAAGCAACACCTGTTGTTTTAAGTGCAGGCTTCCCACTCAGGCAGCTATCACCAGCTCAGGTCCCTTCAGGTCTTGTTTTATCACCAGTATTATCCCCTAACTGAGGTAAGAAAGAGGCCTCGTTACTGAACCAGGTTCCAGACCTCTGCTAATCGGTGTCAAACCTTCTAATCCTTTGTGTCTTAAGTTTTATGTAGGCAGTAGTTTTTGTGCTTGAGAGACGCTACAGCTTGTGCATGGATGTAATCTTTGTTCTGAAGGCATGGGGGAATGCCATCTTGGGTGGGAAAATGTGTGCTGCCGTGCAGGAGCATGTCTGATCATTGAGGCCTTAAATACCTTGTGCATCTTCAAACACTGGGAAATCTTCAGGGCCTGCTGGTATAGACATGACTCTACATAAGCTTCCCCTTTGCACTCGTATATGGAGTGAAATGCAAAGGGAGACACATTTACAGAGATGGAGAGAGACAGACTTGGTAGTGAACTTACTAGCTTTATTGGGGAGAGTTTTGGAAAGACTTTGCGCTTTTTTTTTTTTTTACAACGAGCAGGAGGGATTTATTTTATTTTTTTGGTATCCAAAATGGAAGACACCTAGTCTTAAGCATAGGTGGAGACCTTGGGGAGGCCTGTTAACATCTTTGAGCAAGAAGTGGGTTTTGCTTGTTCTTTCTGAAGAACCTGAAAGATCAATGCAAATCTTCAAGTCATAGGTGTCGTGCAATACTGATGAAACGCTAAGATGGTTCTGCTTTCTGGTTTGATTGCAATGAAGGCTAATGAGGTAGGTTGGGAGGTACCTTCTAAAAGGAGAGGAGAAGGTGTATGATACTATAGGAAAAGTGAGTATCAAGTCACTACTTACACAGATTTGCCTGATGAGTGAAAGCTAGCTGGATCAATTATAAAGCTGCTGCTGTCCTTGCTTACTTCTCTCTCTTTTTTTTTTAACTGCAGACTTCTATGGTGTCTCTTAAAGTTTGCAAAAAAGACCATCTGCAAAGTTCAGATCTGGGTTCAAACTACACCAAAAATATAAAGTGTTGAGAAGCAGGAATTTACTTCAATTCTGCCTATCCTCTCCCTCACTGCTTTTTACTCAGCATATTGGAGCTTTCCCTAGCCCTCCTCCCCCAGTCCTTTAACACTGAATATTTGAGTTGCTCTGTTTTTGCAGTGCTCGGGGAGTCTTTGAATGACCACAAGCAGTCAGATCCTTCTGTTTGCTGCTTTAACAGGCAGCACTACCAGCTGCACGCTGGATTTAGTTGCTCATGCTCAGTGCTGACTCAGAGGAGCAAGGGCCACCTACTGAATCGCCAATCCCATTTCCTGCACCACCTGGGTTTTCCTCAGGTCTCCCCTACAAGTCCTGAGCAGGCCCGAGCCTGTTGAGGTTTGCGATCTGACGAGATTGCAGCCAGGGGAGACTTGGCCAAAGGCCATCATCTTACATAAAATAAAACTTACATAATATGAAATGGAGGCATCACTCTTTCTCTGTACGTGGGGTTGAAAAAAGTAGGTGAAAGAGCGACTCCTAATAGCATTTCGAAACCTTGGAGCTTCCAAAAACTTGTTCAAAGGGGTTTTTGCCACACCTGGCTGGTGCTTCACTCTGGAAATTTGAGGTAGTATATACATATTAAAAAATCCTCCAACAGCAGCCTAAAGGAAGTGTGAGCCTCATAAGTGCAACAAGGGGGAAAGTCTGGTAGCACACATGTTATACACCCCTAAGTGGTGCAATTGGTTTGGAGCTGGCCCTCTGTATAGAGGTGCACCTAATCCAACAGCTACACCAGACACTGGGTTGATGTTGAGAAGCTCTGCTCGATTTATTTGGGCTGGGCTGTTACAGCAGTCTTTGCTGCAGCACCGATATTGCATTCCCTCTTCAGCAGTGGGCCAAAGCTCCTGAAGAATGTGTGGAGTTGAGCAAGACTATTACGGACATCCATGAAGCAATCCTGAAACTGAGCCTGGGCTCTGATGTGCTCAGCTTGTGGTCATGGTGATTTGGTGGATATGACCCTAAACTGCCCTTCGAGTCTATGGAGCCAAGAAAACCGTCTGCCATGCAGCTGCTGCACCCAAAAACACGCTGAAGAGACCCATTTTGTTGGGATGGGCCTGAGATCTGAAAGTGAAGATCCAAAATGTCAGGTTTTGATGGTGCTCAGATATGCATCTGGGCTTCGGGCTAAGATCTCTCCTAGGATTACAGGAGATGAATGCTGAGATGGGACTTTTAGCATAGACAGGAAAGTTTCTTGGAGGGTTTTGTTTTAGCACACTGAAGAGTGGTTTTGGTCTATTAACTCCTTTGTGTGCCATTCCCTACTGCGCTGTTATGGTTGTGGCCTTTTCCTTCACTCGGGGCTTGTCACTGGTGGACAAGCCGCTGTGCTGTGCAATATGGAATATGTTCTGATAGAAAAGTGCTTTTTGGGAAGGATGTGGGGGGTGCCCATGGATGTAGTGTGTGCATGTGGAGGGCAGGGGGGGGGGAATCAAATGGATGAAGGAGTGAGTGCTGAACTCCAGGCCTACCACAATCATCCAGTGTGACACTGAGCCAGCAGCTTACGGTCAGATCTGCAAAAGTATGTAGATGATGAGCTCATACTCAAGTCACTGGGAGTAAGGTGCTTACATACCTTTTGTGGATCTGGGCCTTGGTCTCTCTGTGCCTCAGTTTCCTGTCTGTAAAATGGGCAGAAATGGCAGTCTTAGCTCACCAGGGTGTGGTGAGGATAAATACTTCAGAGACTGGGGATTTCTTACAACTTGCAGGGAGGTACTGCAGGGCTGGTGTTCCAGTACTGTAGATGGAGAGTACGTAGGCGAGAGTGTTCCCTATTGCTTGTGACATGACCTGAATAGCTGTAACCCAGGATGTCATTAGGAGCCAGTACTTCTACAATGGGATTTAAAATCTTTTCTAAACGAGCACAACAGCAACTGGATAAAACAGCCATTAACGCTTGTGATTCTGAGCTGTCCACCCTCCACTGGATCATGATGCAGACTGAAAACCATCCCAGCACCTCTTGTCCAAAGTGAGCGAGCTCACTCCTTGGAGCCTGCACCAACGTGGCATGCTCAGAGGTGTAGCTGGACAGCTCCGTGCCCTTGGCAGACTTGCAATGTCCGGGGCAATGCCAGCTGCTGCATGCCAATCGCAGTGGCACAACTGATTGCTGCTGTGGTCAGAGGTATTTTTTGTGGCCCCTCCACCGCCTCCCCCCTCCCCGCTCAAGGTGGCATGTGGAGCTGCTACCTTGGTCACTGTCCCTTAAGTATGTGTGACATACATGCGTGTGTTTGGTTTTTTGGTTTTTTTTTTTTTGGTTTTTTTTTTTTTAAAGCTTGCTTGTGTCTTTCTGTTAAGCACATCCCTGTCCTTGGCAAGGATTTCCCCTTGTGAACCAGCAGGGTATGATGTCTTGCAGTTGTGAGGATGGCACAGGAAAATCAGGCTCTTTATCAGATGCTCCTCTTGCAGTTTCCGTGCGCAGCTTGCCGAAGCCCGTGTCTGACCTGGATTGGTGAGCGTTCGGGGTGTCAACAAATCTTTTCAGTCATAAATGTGGAGCATACTTATTATATGGTGCCGCGGAGCCTGGCTGTAGTGGAATATCCTCTCTCAGGAATTTAATAAACTGTATCACAATAACAAGTCCAGCATGTTCTGCTCTTGCTGGGTGTGAGTGCTGGATTGATGTCTGCTGGCTGAGCGTCTTTCTGCTGAGTACCGCCTTGTGTGCGCTGTACAGGCTTCCCGTGCGCAATCCACATGCACGAGAATATGGAGCTGCGGTGGTAGGGCTGGATTAACATGTGGACATGCTGAGTTGCGATTCCCACGTTAGCCGATGAGTCAGTGATGGAGCATGTGAATCCTTAAGGTCTTTGAGGACAGAACCTGAAACTTGGCAGCCAGGAGCTAAGTAAATGAAATCTTTTTTTTTTCTTTTCTCTTATTGGCTGTCAATGTGTATAGATCGAAGCATTTGTATGCCAGCTCCTACAGTGGGAGGAGAGAGGAACCTGGGTCAAAGAGTCTGTTGGGTTTTTCCTCTTAAAAGAAGCCGGAGATGTGGGTTCCCAGACTTGTTCTTTGATAGCAAAGCATCTAGGTAAAGTTTGAAACTAAAGGTCTTTCTGTCATCCAGGCAACTAGAGATGTGCCCCGTTTTGGAAAGAAGTGACCACACATTCAGGGTAATGAACATTTGCCTTCATCCCACTTCCAAAAGAGTTCCCTTCTAGATCCAAGATCCATGTTGGAGCAGCTGCTCCATTGCTCTAGACGGGTGGTCACCAACCAGTGGATCGGTAGATCTTGGAGTTGATCTGAGGCTGGGGTTGGGGGCTGAGTGCCTGGGTGCACGCACGTACCCCAGCCCAGCAGGTCAGTCCATGGGGAAGGGAAGGGGTGGGGGTTAGATCGAGGCCCCCACGGTGAGGGACAGTGCCACAGAGGCAGGAGCAGGGATGAGTTGAGTGGGGCCCCGGCTGCGTGGGACTTACCTGCTGAGGAGGTGTGCCCCCAAATATTTTTTTTCCTTCTGCCTTGATCTGCCTCCCCCTTTCCCACTCCACGGACTTACCGGCTGGGCTAGATGGGGCAGCACACAGTAGATCTTGGGTTGCTTTTAAATGCCAAAGGTGATCTCCTGCTTAAAGGTTGGAGACCGCTGCTCCAGGCTGTTGGGCACATGTGAACAGCCCAGCATGAGCCCCACAGGAGCAAGACAAGCCCTCCTGGAAGACTGCGAATGGAGAACTGCAGCAGCAAGGCACACGGGGGTAGCTCCGAGACGCTGCCCCAGCTGCAATCTTGTCTGGAGACACCACTGGGTTGAATCGCTTTGCTAAGGCTTGTATAGCACAGAGATCATTCCTAGTGCTGCCTCCTTGGGTGGTGCTAATTGTGTATGACCTGGCTGCTGCCATCATACTGCGCTCCTGATTGTGATGTAAAGATCCTGCTGTACCTGGAGCTGATGGGGGTTACCTGGGTCAGTTTCCTACTCCGTAGTGTTTAATCTCTGAGCCCTTGTTCTGTGCCAATGATTTTGGAGTGGGGGAAGGAGGGTTTCCCTGCCCACTAAACCAGAAGCTGGCCTATGCTTCCTTTGTCTATCGCACAGCAGTCACGTTTAGTCCAAGCCACGCTTTCACTCGCTCATTTTTAGGGCAACTGTAGGCGTTTGGACACTTTGGCTTTCCTACATCACAAACACAGCCCCTGCTTCTTCTAGTTTCTGCATGGATTGATTAAAGCATGTCCCCTTGAGTTAGTAAAAACTGAACTGAGTGGAAAGAAGGATACTCATTTTTATTTACACTTCTGCTGCTCCTGCAACTGCGGGCACTGTAATCTCAGGGCTGCAAAGGTCTGCGAGTGCGTTCTCTATCCTCAGCTCAGTTTTATTTTGTGTCTTTGTTGGGAGAAACCTACCATATGTCCATAAGGCAGGTGTCCTGCTGACAGCCTGACTACTCTCCTCCAAGCACCGGTGGAGTTTCTCATGTGTAATGATGAGGAGCTTGTTAACAAAGGCCCCAAATGAAATCTGTGGACAGAGTGCAGGTTGCCTTGCACAGATTGGTCTGAGGGTGATTATTCCCCACTCCCGCCCCAGGAAAACAGGCGCTTGTTTCCGCTTCATCTCCCCCTCCAGTTTTCATCAGCAGGGGCAGTCTGGATGGATGCAGGGAATCTCCCTCTTGCAAACTCCCCTTGTGAGGGGGAGGGGGTTGTTGAATTAAACCTTTAGAGCTGGATGAAAACTTTAGCAGTTTTCAGCTTTTCATACATTTATGTTTCCATTCAAGTGCAAAGGAAATGGGAGCTTAAGCTCATTCATGTCTTCAAGGCCACCTTTCATTTTCACTAAACCACCACAGCCCTGAACCCTGTTATTACAAATCAATCTCCTGTTTCCATTCCACACCAGCCCAGGGATCTAGGCTCTGTTAATCATAGTCTTTTAATTTATAGGGGTTTTACCAAGTTTTGTAACTCCCTTATCTAATGGATGAGGAATATGGGAGTTGAGACCAATTGCCTGCCTGGGGAGGGAGCATTTAGCAGTTGCCGAATGCTCAAATTAAGCAAGTGAATAATGGCAGCAAAGAAAGGCAGTGGTTTTGGTGTCCTGCTCAGGGCATATGTGCGCATTACAGAGGGGAGATCTGTGCTGAATGTTGAGTAAATGCCGCAGCCTAAACTCACGTGGCAAATCTCTACCATTTTCTGCTCATGCAAGGTTTGTTTCGTATGCATTCATAATGCAGATACTTTCAGTACTCTGAATCAATCACGAATATATCAAACTTGAGAGGTAATAATGCTTAGCTGTAATTGGCTCAGCAAGTCCCACGGTATTACTTGTTTCCTGATTGGGTAGATATGCTGTCACTTCAGAAGCCCGGGAATGAACTTTCACCCTTTGAAAAATTCATCCTCCGCACGTTTGTGCCAGTGAGGCTCTTATATACCTCCATGTTCGCAAACAGCAGTGGACGGAACAGTGCCATTAACCTGGCAAAAGTCAGTGCATTTTAAAATGCAAACCATATATTTATATGAAGTGTCTTGCAATACTTGCCCAGAGCTAGTTGTGAAATTCCTGGGCAGCTTATGGAAGTGATCGGTACTTGGCTTCTGGGTTTTCCCCACTTGACAAATGGGATAATGCCAAGGCCCAGGGGTAATATAATTTGCAAAATCCCATAAAGAGAAGCTGGTAGCAGCGGTGAGGGCCAGGGTTGGACATTTTTTGCATCTCAGTCCTGCGCAGGGAATATGCATCGTGCTTTCGGTTTTTCTCTCGGACTTTTAGTGGTCATTGCGATAGATGTGCGCTGACAAAGGTCCCGAGTCCACAAGATTCCTCAGTGAGTTACTGTGTCTGCAAAATGCATTTCTTATGAATTGCATCTGGTTGGAAGCGACGTCCCACTTGGGTTCAAGGGAAAACTGATTTGTAAAATGCTTTGTTTGGGCTGGGATGTGGGTAGTACTTCTAATAATGTATGTGATGAATGTTTGGAACCATCCCATCTCGAATGAAGCGTGTTCTCCAATACCTCTAATCAGTATTTTCCAAAAATGTCTTCCAAATATTGTGTTTATAAACTGTAATTTCATAGTAAATGGAAAGTGCTTATGCCCATGTTTCTGATGATGCAGTTGTGTATGTAAATGAGGCTCACAGCTTTTGCACAATCAGTTCTGAGCTCTTGGGCTCGTTCTTGAGATGTTCATACAAATTCCTTCCCTCGTCTGGTTTTGCTGTAACGGATGAAGCTGCCCTGACTCGAGCCGTTCTGAGAAGCATTTCAGAAATCTGATGCTTAACATTTCACTGTAGATTTTTGGCTTCAAAGTGATTTTGTTATGTCCCCAGAGCCTGGTTAAATCCTTAGTTATAATGACTGCACACTGAAGGGTGCTGTTACATAGAAATGCTGTCCCATAATAGCTTCGTTGCTGTGGAAAATCCAATGTTATTTGGTCATTCGCTACGAGTTCCCTAAGCCATCAAGACATTTGCCTCAAGGCTACAAACACAAAGCTACAGGCAAAACCCTCTGGACATAATGAGTGGGCATTTATGCAGAACTAAAAACTGGAACAGCTGAGCAGTAGATCTATGAATAGTAAGCATGCCTCGGAGCACAAAAGACATCGTTCTGGGATAAAAGGGGGGTTTATAATGGTTCTGACATCTTGTATGTCAAGATCATGCTGTGTTGTTGTAACTCTTTTTTATGTTTGTTTGTTTGAACCACGTTCCTTAAGTAAGGTTTAAGTAATTAAAGGGTGTGAAGGAAACCATATAGCATTATTAGGGGGAAAAATTAAGCAACTGACACTTTTGGCAAAGTCCATCTCTCTCTCTCGGTTGTTTTTTTTTAATCACCATTGCTATTGAAGAAACCAACTGTTTCTATGCCTACTTCCACCCCTTTAGATTTCTGTAGGGTGTTCCTTATCTCTTTCCCTAAAAAAAAAGGCCGATCCTAACGTTAACTGAGAAGTATCATCCGAAGGAAAGGAGAGGGTTGGATTAGCTATAAACTAGAGGGTCAGAGAGCCAGGGCTGTACAAAGGAGGGTAATAAAATTCAGTGCGACTTGGATGAGCAAGGAGCTGGAGGAATCTAGGGGTGAGAAATGGGGCTGGAACCAAAATAAGCTTAATACACCTTTAATAGCGTGGCAAAAGGCCGAGGAGGGGGAGGGGTGCACCACTCATTAGCATAATAGCAAAATGGAGAGGGGGGTGGGGGGGAAAGGTGCACGGTGGGGAGAGAGCATAGTCAGTGGGGAGGTGGACTGTGCTTGCATCGCGTGCTGTGTTTAGCACCCACTGGTGCCTGATCAGCTTTGGAGGGTTTGACTATTTCTAATACCTTTTATCTTAAAAATAATTGACTTGCCTTGGGATTGGGGAAGGAGTGGAATAGTTGTGTGTGTGTGTGTGATTGGGGAAAAAGGGCAAGCTCCAACAAGTCTTGCAATCTTTGCAAACTAGTTTTGGGTCTTGCAAAACTGCTCATTTCTACTACCATTACAATCCTCTGAAGATGATGAGTGGCAGAGTGGTCCCGTAAGGATAGCATTAGTCTAAGCCTGGAGAGACCAGGGCTCAAGGCATATGCAGACTGCGGTGTAGGGATGACACAAGTGCCTCTACTGTATGCTGTAGATGTACCCTGGGTTCCTCTCCGCCACAGATTTCTTGGACAAGCCCCTGAGTCTCTCTGGGTATGACTACTTCCATATGGTGCCAGACACATGATGCTCATTCCCCCGGACTATCTCCCAGTTTGGAAGCAGTGCAGCTGCTGCAGTGCTAAGCAGCAGACTATTGGTACACACGTCAGCACGGCACGAAGGTGGCCATGAGCTGCTCTGACATTGTAGTTAAGAGAGTTGTTTTCATTTCTACCTTTATTTTAAACTGTATTATAATTTTTTAAGAAGTTTAAATCCAATCACAATGGTTTTGTCAAAACGAGGCATTTAGATCAACTCAAAAGATTTCTTAAACCCAAACCTTCCTTTGAAAATTTTTAGTTTCACTTTAATTCAGAATGAAGCCACATTTTAAAATATTTTCTAATATTTTCATCAGGAGGTAGGAGGAAACCCCTACACTGCTGTTTTTTTGGGGGAAAAAAAGAGGATCCATGACCATTCATCAGTAACTGGCCAACCCTCCTCAGTTGCCAAGTAAATGGGGCTCCATGCCATGTCTGTATATGTGTTTACAACTCCCCTTACTCAGTATCATCCTGTTTCTCCAGACTGCCAAAACCAGTGTAAGAGCCATATTTTCCACCATTGGCTGCACCGGTTGCATTGCCAAGCAAAGACCTTTATTTCCCCCTGGAAAAAGTGTTTTATTTTTCCTTCTCACCCTCCTGTCTTCCCCTGCTTTGTGCAAGCTGGACTGCTCTTGCTGTCTTTCTCCAGAGCCACACATTTGGTGGCATGGGGCTGCTTATCTGGAAGAACCTCTGCTTTGGGACTCGCGGCTTATTGAGATGTGAATCTGGTAGCATTCAGGGCGCAGTGCTAATTGCATCCAAGCAATCTGGTTTGTATGGAAATAGCACATTGAAAAGAGGAAAATGATCTGGTTAATAATGGACCTGTGGCTTAGTTGTTTGATCAGGCATATATTATTTACTTCTGACTGGTTTTCACCTGCAGTCGGGTATTACATGAAAATGAGGCTCATACTACATGCATGTCAATAGAGGCATGTATTTATCTATGTAACCACAGGATGAAATGGTCCTGAAATGTTAAGTGACATACAGAACAGAAGGCTAGAAGGACTAGGGGTCTCGTATACTGGGTCCTTCTCCTTTATTCTCCCCAAGGAACCAATATATGGTATCTCTACCTGATTCTAAAGGACAATCCATGCCTGTTTTCCATGGCTTAGGAAAATACAGCTGGAGGAAAATTCCTTTCCAGCCTTGTGCTGGCAATCACTTCAGTTATATACACATCACTGAGTTACAGAATTCATTTGGCTATCCTACCTATACACACAAGCGACTCCTTTTCTTATCCATGAATGCAGATTCTGTCAGTAATTGCCCCAACAATCGAATGACGCTGTTGCTTCTAAGAGTAACGGATCTCAGTGCTTTTCCCTTGCAATGAAAATTTGATGGACACTCAAGATCTGCTCTCTGCACAAACGATCTACCCTATCAAATATATAGTCTACAAACTGCGTGTAATAACAGTGCAGTTTGAAATGTCATTTCAGGCTTACTTGCTTTACAATTTGTGGTTGGGCTTTTCGTTTTAGCGTTTACTAATGAAAGGAAATTACATTAATTGTGGGTTTTGGGAGGTAGTCCAAAGAAAATTGTGTTGATACCCATCATGATCTTCCTAACAAGTAGAGGAAAGACAATTATTAGAACAAAAGTTGGTTTTGAGCAGATTTCAGCAGCTATTTGATTTTTTTTCCCTCCCCCGCCTTATAAGATTAGACACCCTTTATAAGATTAGACAAATTTGTGCAACTCAGCTTTTCCAACAACATAGGTATGTAACTATAAAGGCAGAACTTTAATATTTGTTTTGCTACTAGAGAGACAAATCTGGCCAGATATTAATGACATTCATTATATCCATAATCTGTAAGAATTCGCACTGGAACACGTGCGACTTTGAGGAGTAATTTCGACCTAGAAGGCTGGCAGCACTTAGTCCCCAGTTGCTCTTTTTGCCTGTATATCACAACAACATGGACAAACTATCGGTTCTGCTCATCTCTGCAAATGATTGCTTAATTTTCACCTGCATGTGGTAACTGGGCATGTAAAGTAGGGGGTTCATTCCAAGCCTGTCAAAGCTGATGGCACCCCAGTGGGCTGTGATGTAAGTTATAAGCATACAATGCTCAGTCATCTAAAGGCTCTGAGAAGTTGGCTGGCATTATTTAGCCTTGAGTTTTCATGACCTGGAGGACACTTAAGAGGTTCTTCTGCTATATTTTTAAAAGCCATTGTTCTTCAAAAGGCGGTTTTCACAAGTTTCTTCAACTGAATGCCATACATCTGTAGCTTTTGTTTGATTGACTTAAGATGAGTCTTCTTCATTGTATAGCATAAAGCTGAGATTTGGATGCCACTAAATACATTTGAAATGTCAAGAAGTTTGTACTCTTCATGTATGTCTTGATATATGTGCTCTTATATAGCACAAGGCAATCTTTCATTTCAGTCTGAATGTTTCCTGGGCACTATTTCTGTTTTTACAGTGTTTGATGTATGATGAAAAGTAATTTAAGGTTTGCGAAGATGATTCACTTGCTGGCATTGTAGATCCAAGAAACAAACGCAGATGTGAATCCTAAATTCTTCTTTGGCACATAGCGATGCCAGGACTATTCATGCCATTAACCACTAACCCTGCCTAAGGAAGACTAATTGACACTTTTGCTTCAAATGAACAGGTAGCTTCTGACTTCAGAGGAACAGGTAACAACTGTGTAAATACCTTTTGTCGTTCTATCAAACCTTAGCATTATTTATGTTGCTAGATTCTCTTCTTAAACTGGCATGCTGCGGGACTAATCGGAGAATGGGTGGATTTCCGTACTGTCAATTCTGTATTCAGACCTGTCCCAACACTAGAAATAACATGTTACTCTATGGGGCCTCAGCGGGTCTTCTGCATATTGAGCCATGGAGAAGCTTTCTATAATCTAGCTGTGTTTAATGCTGTGGCTGTGTTGTTCACGCCTTCTTGCTTGTCTTATTGAAGTGGACTGTACTGCCGGGTCTTGTGGCATCCTGAAAAAAGTTGAGCAAAATAAACTTGCAGAATCTGTGTTAACTCTTGCTTGTCTTAGCACAAAATCCGATGAAAGACAGGACTTCGCTCTTTGTATTTATAGCAAAATTATTTCTTAATTTTTTTTTCTCTTTAATTTAAACTTTGCAATATAGGAAACAGGCCTGAACCTGTGGACTGAATGTTAGGAACTGTCTGAGAAGATTAAAAGCCCTTAATTGATTATACACAAACAGGTGTGACTGAATGCAGCAGGAGGAGGTTGGGATTAAATGTGTTTGCTAATTATACAAAAATTCCCGGAGTAGGTACTTAGTTGAGCAACCAATGGCACTTACTAGCAGATCAGCCCTTCAACCTCCAACTGAAACCACAACGCTTTCTAGGCAAGTGTGCCAACCTGTCTTACTTTTGGAGTGTCCTTTGCTAACAATTATGTAGACACCAGCAGGTTTGGCAACAGGACGCAAGCCTGTTCCTTGTGTGACGTGACACGGCATGGCTGACAGCACGGGTTGGGAGGTGCTGGAGCAATTCTTTGTCAGTTCATCACCTTCAGAAGGGTACATCTGTGAAAAACTGTCTCTAAACCTAAATAAAAAAGGATTTATTTTGTCAGGAACTCTTGATATTTGCTTCTATCCACAGGTTACAAGAAAGTGTTGGATGATTTTTTATAAGTTATTGCTGTCTTTTCAAGTTTTCTTACTAGGCTTTAGGCTCTAGAGCTGTAAATAGCTGTGAGGTCTTGTCCCCTTTAGGAACTAAGTCTTGAGTGAGGCACTGTGCAAAGAGTACAATAATTTCTATGTTGCCTCAGGACTCATAGTAGAGATGATACCTTTTATTAGACCAACAAGATGTTTGCAAAAAAAAAAAATCTCTAATTGCAAGCTTTTGGGCACAAACACCCTTCATCAGGCATCGGAGAAAAGATTGCAAAAGTTCTCCTGGGTAGAAATGAAAGTTCACATTTCATAGGATTTCACAGAGGAGACAATAATTGGCAAACTCCTCTGGGCAGTCAGTTCATAGCTGGTATGAAGCCTCTCGCCTCCTGTGAGGATCTGTGATGATGCAAATCACCCTGAAACAAAAGCAGGAGCAGCATCTCAGGTTTCAGGTGGTCACAGTTGCTTCGTGCCAGCTATGAACTGATTGCGCAGAGGAGTTTTCCATCTATTGACTCCTCTGTGAAATCCTATGAAATATGAACTTTCATTTCTACCCAGGACAACTTTTGCAATCTTTTCTCCAATGCCTGATGAAGGGTGTTTGTGCCCAAAGGCTTGCAATTAAAGATTGATTGAGTGATTGCAAAAATCTTGTTGGTCTCATAAAAGATATCATGTCTACTCTGAGTCCTGATTGCCTTTTTATCTAGACCAATACGGCTACAACCTGGATATGTTGCCTCGTTCATTTGAAGAGCTACCAAAAGAGAACAATGGTGAGTAAAATGACCAGGAAGAATTGGCAATTCAGGAGGAAGGTTCTCAGTTCAGGAGGAGGAGAGGTAGAGGTGGAGATCTGCTGGCCAGTTGCAGAAAACTATTGCATACATACTGTTGTTACAATGATGTCCACATTGACCCGATATTTATTTCAACACGGTAACGTGAAATCACTCTGCAGTTTGTCAGGAGCTCCTAGTCATTTGCTGATGAAATAGTTTCTTTGGGTCTGCAAATTTGAGGATGCCTTGTTCAAGGTGTGTGTTTTACTAGCAAAATTTTCAAGTAGAGGATGATCCTAAATTAGTTCCATTGCTTAAAGGACTGTGTTTTATACAGAGGACTTTGTTTTTTATATCGTAAATTTAGCTCAGAGCATCGTGTTTCATTTGGTACTTATCTACTTGAAAGTTTATGATCCAAATAGAGACTTGGAGTAAGTAACTGGGACTTTGAACTTGAATTTGGCTATGTGTGGAGATGGTGGAGGTAGGAGCGGGGGAGAATGCTACAGAGCACAGGGTGAGAACATGTAATTCTCTGTATGGACCTCTTGGATGCTTTGCTCTACAGGCAGATAAGAAGGACCCTGGTCTAATAAAATACTCTCCATCCTCATGCACATTTCTTCCTTCACTGCTAGTGGATCTTTCTAAAGTTTGAAATTTAAATCTTATTCTCAGCAGAACCAACCATAAAAGACCTATTCAGAGATTTCATAAGCAGCTACCAACACCCCCACATCATGAGACTGTAACCACAAGCCGTTCAAAATGACGTATTATGCCAATCGCATGTCAACCTTGTGGCTCTCTTTGTTTCTTTCTCCATCATTGGACCCTTCATAAGTGCCCTCCGTTGTGCACAGACTAGCCTCTCCTGATGTGTTGGCTTCCTGTGAATGAGAGGTGGTTGGGATTTTTTTTTTTAACCTTTTGTTTTTTGACCAAAAAAAAAAAAAGTAGTTGAAATTTTACATGGAAACATTCTGGTTTCAGTCTAACGTCTCTCAGGAAGATGTCTCGGGTCCTCTGGAGGCAAGAGTGTGAGAGAGAGTGACACATTAACCAACAAATAACTGGGCCCTGCAGAGACACACATGTGGATGTCTTGTATCCCGCGTGACTGATGACTGAATAACTGGCCTTTCTGGCACGTGGCCCTCTTTCTCTGCAGAGGTTTTGGAAGAATCACGCAGAAATGGAAAGCATTTTAGAAATTTGAACACTGTTGTGGGATGGAGCACTGCTTCTAGACCAGCGTTACGTCAACCTCCTTCTCAATGCCCACTTCTCGGTGCAAGTCTCTCAGCGCTAGCTACACCCTCCCTTGATTTCTCCACCTTTCCATAATTGCACTTTTATGGCTATTCTGCATATTGGATTTCTGAGTTCAGTTGCAAGCTCCTCAGGGCCCATTTTTGGCTGAGGGTTTCCGTGGAGGTTGCTTAAGTGAGGTGCCCTGTTGAGTTGGTTTTGTTTTTTCAGTAGCATGTAAGTACCTTGAGCCATTAGACTTCCTTGAAAAGTCTAGCTGTAGGCTCCAGTTGAGGAATTCATCCCTATTCATCACAGTTATCAAGCATTAACTTAAGTCCCTGTGCAACTAATGGGATTTAAGCACATGTTTAAAGTGAAGCATGCATTTAAGTACTTTTTTTTAATTGGGCACCCTTAATATGTATTTGTTACCATGCAAGGGTGGCATTTTCCATGTGAAATGTAGCAGGAGGACTCCATTGGTCCAGGTTTAATCAAAATTAAAAAATACTTGGGGCTAAATGTTCAACCTTATTCTCCCTGCGTGCAGTTAGGTGCACTCACTGTAAACAGGATGCAGTAGTTTTACCCAGGCAAACTGCCATTTGCAGAGAAGGATTGGAGAAGTCGGCATCTTTCTATGTAATCTGTGCATGCCAAAGATGTGTGCGCCCACTTGTTCGTGTGCTGCTCATGGCAGGCAAACCATATTGGCCTGTGGCTAAAAATGGGGAAATGACTGCTTAAACAATCTCTCAACTCACTTTAAGATGAAGTCTTTTTTCAACAGCAGTTCATTGAAACCAGCAGAATGCATTGAATTCTGCCCTCAAAGGTGTGAGGTTATGCAGCAATTGCTGGCACTTCTCAGTGTAGCTGCAGGTACCTAACTCTTGGCCCAGTGCCTCACTGTGCAGCCCAGGCTGGTACAGGCAGTTTTGCAAAGCATAATTTTACTTAACTACTTCTAACGATCAGGAAATTTATACATTAAAAATGATCCCTACTGCACAACTGCATTGGTTTTGATCTGATGGAAACTGGTTTATTTTCTGTAATGGCATTAACTAGGCTCCAGCATATTATCAAGTTAAATGTATTAGAGTCCTTCTGCAAGGCTCTTTTAACTTGCAGAATCAAATTTGGATTCTGATTAGAAATGGGCCAGGATAAAAACTTTCTCCAGAAATCCCACACGTTAGCGTCTGGATCTAAAATCTGATTATTCAGATTGATTTATAAATTCTGTTATGCATTACGTTGGAAAGTGTGTGGTTTCCTTTTTTAATTCAATGTTGAAATCTGATTTTAAGTAATCCACTATCTTTCCCTCTGAGGTTTAGATGTGGTGGGGTGTTCATACTGCTTGGCTGAAGCTCAAGGCACTCTAAGAGGGTTGAGATGCTTGGGCTGAATGTTGCTTGGGTTTGGGTTATTAGTTTTGCAGAAGAAGAATCTGTTAAAGTGTCTAGAAGGACGAAAGGTGGAACTTATTAGTTAGGATGTGAAGTAGCAGGAGCCCAGAGATGGGGTGGCATGACAGTCACTCCATGGGAATATCGCCATCTGTTTCTTTAAACGTGTCCCCGTGACTGCAGATTGCATTCTTGCTGCGTCCCTCCCTATAGCATCCCCATGAATCTGGTTCGGTCACTACTGTGCTTCCACGGAGGATGATCGATGTTGCCATTCAAATGAAAATGGGTTGTTCTGGTATGTTCATGGCATAGATCTCCATCAGAAACATGCTAATTCTCTAGTAAACCCCGGACAGGCAGACTTGTTACTCGGGTTCTTGACAACAGAGACAAATAGGGGCAGGTTTTTTTATTTCCGTTCAGTGGGACTTAAACTGCAAGCCGCATTGCTGCTCACCTTTCATTTGCCGACACGTGGTGTTGAGAGTATACCTGGTTTGCAAAACTCCACTGCAACTAAGCTGTCTTGCTTATGTTTGGGGCTCCGTGAAGCCAAGGGCGGTTTGTATTATGCCTTTGCATACTCAAACTGCGCAGCACATGAGAAGCTGAAGGGAGCAGGGTAGGGCTTTGGCATGGATGTTTGCTCCTCGGACAGATCCCACTCGGTCCATTTGCCCAAGCAGCTCTTCCTTGCTCCTTAACTGCAGAATAGAGTTGCTTGGATAGTAACCGGGTGACGGCTGAGCTGGGACCAGACTTCTAAGATGTGGAGATGGCTGGGATGGTTTAGTGAGGAATGATCCTGCCTTGAGCAGGGGGCTAGACTAGATGACCTGGTGAGGTCCCTTCCTGCCCTAGTTTGCTATGATCCTACTTGTCTACCTCGCTGGAAATAATTTCCATTTCCAACAGATTAAAACTTTAATTCATTACTTTTTCACTCCTGATGGTGACTCCCAGCACCCAAGTATTTTTGCATATAGACAGTTGGGAAAGTACTGAATTTGTTGAATAAGCACGATTTTCTTTGTATAACTTTCATATATTAATTCTTCTTTTTTCCAGGAAATATTTAATACATATGGGAATCCCAGGTATCGGTCTCTATAATAGAGAATATGGAAGGGGAATTAATTTAAAAAAAACAAGGTTAAAAAAATAATTTTTGATCTAAATATGCAAATGGAAGTGATGTATTTACATCTGCAGTAAATACTGTAATACTCTTCATGACAAGAAACAAAGCTGCCTTTGTACTGTTATACTTTGGGTTTTGAGTAATTGCTTGCATAATAAGGTAATGTGTCTCCACAAGATGCTATCAAAGCGCCATAAGCAGGTGGAAAATCATTCCCACTTCATAGTTATTGGAACACGGGCTGGTGATGTGATGTGATGTGATGTGCCCGGGGTTGCACAGTGAGGAAGTGGCTGATCCCGGAATGAAATCTAGTAGCTTGAATCACACCGGCAATAGGGCTTTCTCGGATGCCAGGAAATTTTGCATAGCTCTCTTACTGCTTAACACTTTACTTAACAGAGTGGTATGATTCTGCACAGAAAGAGAAGCCCTTGTCTCCTCTTGCTCAAAATGACCTTTACGCTAAGAGAACTAGAAAAGCAAGAAGGAAGAAAAGCTGGGTCCCTGAGAGCACAGAGCATGTATTGTCTCTCTGACGATTTGCAGCTGCCTCCGATTTCCCATAATCTGAAGATGCAGGATTTAAAAAAGTTTGGAAGAGAGACCAGGAGAAATCCTGCCTTCATCTGCAGTGAACAGGAAAGGCTGTAAGGCTGGGATTAAACCCAGTTTACAGGCATCATGCTAAGGTTATGCAAGTCCTGGGTCTGCACCAAAGCAGAGATAGGAACGAGTGACAAAATCTGGATTGAGATTTCAAGTACCCCAAAGCT
The DNA here is from genome assembly GCF_030867095.1 of Alligator mississippiensis. Classification (NCBI taxonomy): domain Eukaryota; kingdom Metazoa; phylum Chordata; order Crocodylia; family Alligatoridae; genus Alligator; species Alligator mississippiensis. Next base: position 9,777,836 of record NC_081832.1, on the reverse strand, counting down.
GAAGGCAGTTAATGCCCCAGGTTTCAGTTCAGATTATGTGAGTGACAAGGAGGATGCTAAGCAGTATTTAGTGAGGTTTGGAGTCCAAAGCCTCCTCCCCGTGCGGGGGGACCTGCTATTCACTACACCAAATAAACCAGCTAATTGTCCACCAAAGGAGCAAAGCAATGTGACATTAATTTCCCAACAATACGACGCATTCTTTATTGCAGTTTAGGTTTGGATGCGATGAGAAATCATCCATTAAAAAAAATAAGTGTGTGTACCAAAGCAGAATAGCCACAATAAAACTCTCTTGAGCAAATACTGCAGAAGCAGTGCTAAATGTAGCCAAGGTTTCTGTTTACTCAAGTTCATGCACAGTGAACTATGACTGTTCTGCAATCCTGTGATGGCATTGTCATGAATAAGCCAGACTGCGGGGCCCCCACTGCGTGGAAGTGTCCCTGTTCTTCGCCATGTACAATTGTAAGATCACTGCTGGCACTTTATAAATAATGATTTCCCCCTCTCCCTCCTCCTAAGGAAAATGGGAGGAATCATTTGCACACAACCAGGGACATGGAATTTCCTTGTTCTCAAGATTGTATCTTTTGCCTCGACAGTGTTTCTGGAATTTCTGGTTTGTACGGACAGTTTCTAAAAACCGCATCTCCTTGGCTGGCTGGCAGAGATGGGAAACATGAGATTTTAATATGTTTGTACTTTGATAAATGTCACTGTAGGTGGAATTTTGTGCTACGGAAAAGTGTCCCTGTGCCATCAAGACTAAAAGTGACCTCTGAAATGAGGAATCTTGCATGTATCTCTTGGTTTGGTTTTGTTGTATTTTTGTGGGGGAGAGGGTCATAGTTCACGAAATCTTCATAGATCAGGTGATATTCTTGCCTTTTAACCCAAAATACTGGTTTGGATTTCTCCTGGTTTGGTAATGACTGCAAGTTGTTGCTGCGTCGGTCTTTTGTTTCATTTTCCTGTTATTTGGCAGCTTCAAATGAGTTCACGGTCTATTCCAAATAGGCCTAAAGGATAAAACAACTGTCTTCACTGGTTAGCGGGTTCCAATTTTTCAGCTTCTTTTAATCATCGGCTAACGTTTGCAGACCTCTTTGGCCTGCAGTTAGCTCAGGAGAGAGTCCATTCAAAGTGGACAGTGCTAAAAAATTCTAGTTCATTTGGTAGTTGAAATTGGAAACGTGGTGCCTCGAGTTGCTTCTATTCAACGGCAGAATTTTGCTTTTTGTGACTACTAGTGAATTTTTATTACAGGAAATATATTGGCAGGAAAGTTATGGAAATATGAATAAATTCACTAACATATTAATAGAAAACATGCACAAGATTTTTTTTTTAAGCTTAATTTCTGTAGATCAAACACATATTTGCAAAAACTTTCTGAGGCATTAACCTTGCTCCAATAATGAAACGTCACTCTTAGTAATGAAGCTTCCTTTTCAAGTTTAAAATATTAATATAAATATAAATGTGACCCCCCCCCCACAATAAAAATCCTCTTTGAATATTTAAACAAAAAAGTATATAGGGTTTTCTAAAATCCCATGCTTGTATTCTGTTTACTCCTCAGTGTTTTCAGCTTGGATAATAAAAATGAAACGACTATTGTCATCAGTTCCTTTTTCAAATTCTTTAATGCTTCAGAGTTAAATTTTCCAAAGGCTTGTACACTCTGCTTCTGAACTTGAATACTTCCTAAAGGAATTTTCTCCAGTTCTCTTGGTTTTAAGCCTTTAGAAAAGATTTTTATTTTAAAAGAAAATTCAAAACTAGGGCAGATTTAAGGCGACAGCCTCTCTTAAAGGATATTCTTGTTCATGGCAGTAGAGAGCAGAGATGCAGAAAAGTCAGAGGTCACTTCTGTTATGTGCAGCAGTTTCTCATGGAGGCAAAAATGTCTGGATGTGCAAAGTGTCTGCAGAAGACTGAGTCATCTTTTCTCTCATGGGTGTTCTCCAGGCTATTGCTCTGAAAACTGCTTGTGATGAAGACATCTCAGCTGGCATTATACTAGAATCATTGGCACATTTCATCTGAACCACCCAGTCTCGGTTCTTTCCTCTGGCAACAAATAAGAAAGTCCCTTAGGTGGATGCTGTACCTTGGTGAAGCGGCTCAGTGCAACAGATGCATCTTGAGGCAGAAGCAGGCCCTGTGTGACCACTGGTGGATACAAATATCACGCTTACCCAAAGAATCTTGTCTGCTTATGTCCTTCCACCAACACGGCTACACCCCTGGTGGAAATAGTGCACTTGTTCATACACTAATATCAACCTGCAGTTATGCTGGTGCTGATGCAGCTAAGATGGCAAGAAGGTGCCTATAGATGTATACCTACCACAGAGGAAAAGCCTAGATTTCTGCATAGTCTGGTGTAAATGGTGACTTTTCATTTTTTGTGACCATCACAAAATTAAGTGATTTTGATGAAAAGTACAATTTGCAATGAAATGCCATGATATGGCCACTTGCTGGGGAGTTTCCTAGCAAGTGGCCATGTCCATGGCATTTCATTGCAATGGTGGCAGCAGCGGTGGTGCGTCACCGGGCAGGGCCAGGCGGGCAGTGGGAGGGAAGTGCTTGGTGCTGCCCCAGTGGGAGCGGTGCCTGGGATTGGGGTGGGGGCAGTGGCAGGCAAGGCGGAGGTGCAGTGTCCCCCTACGTGCAAGCCATGCCACCAATGCTCCAGCCCCCCCACCTACCTTGCAACCCTTTATTTCCCCACCCGCTGGGCACTCCTGATCCCTGCCCATAGCCCGGCACTGTGGGCCAGGCTCAGCCAGCCAGATGGCCCTAACCTACCCCCTCAGCCAGTTGGGGCATGGGAGGGGGGATGCCATGAAAATGGCAGCCCCTGCTACGATTGGACCACTATATTCGTGAGCTGGGCCCGTGATTTAAACCAGGCCCTATCCATAACCTAGCCAGTATGCAGCTGAAGGACTTGGTAATGTGGACCCAGGGTCAGTCAGTGGAGTTAGACGAGGGCCAGAACATCCTGATGGTCCTAGCTTATTGGATGACCCCAACAAACCCATCTAGTTTGCCTGCAAGGTAGCCACACACCCCTTCCATGCTTGTAGGAAGCTACTGGTGCACACAAAGCAAATTGGTTGGTTGGGTATCCAACTGCCCTGTCTGGTCACCCAAGGAAGGGGTTTGCACATACATACCAAGTGCTGGTTGCACGTTCATTGTTGAAGATGTAAACAGCTACACGTGCAAAATCCCAGAGCAATTTGAGACTGCAAGTGCGTATCTGAGCCAGCTACTCAATGGGCTAGCTCTGGGGGCCATGTAGACATGGCCTATACATTCCTGACTTCACAAATGCAGCCACTTTTTTGCAGAGGGAACAAATAGCAATAGTAAAGACCAGCAACAAAGGTATTTAAACTGAAGCCAGAGGGGAATTTGGAGGTGGGGCAAGGTGTAAGTTTCTGAATCTGAGTTTTTTTCACTCGTTCCTAATAAAGGATAGACAGACAGCTGGAATTCCTGAATCTCAGGATAGTGAATTGATTTTAAGAACATTACAAATTGTTGGATTCTTCAAGACCCTCCAAATTACGGAGCAAAGACGAAGGTGCTTGCAGCCATGCAAATTGAGCAGCTGTGCATTATTTTCAATAGTACAGAAACAGCATTGTTGCTTGCAGAGGATCCTCCCTTTTCTTTTGACCTCTTCACAGAAAGAAGATGCAAAGAACTATGTAGCAAAGCATGTGATGCAGGGATGGAGGAAATGGGAGGAGAGGTGGGAACAAGAAATGAATGTGTTGAACAAAACAAATGACAAAGAGGACCCACAGACTACAGGACATTAGCACTTGCGGTGGAATGATGCTACAGCCATACCATTGGATTTAGACACTGTCTTGGCATGGGCCCTTTGAGCAGCTCAGTTCTTGCTCCTGTTACAAGGTTGATTTTTTTTCTCTCTCTCTCTCTCTCTCTCTTTTTTCTCTCTTTAATGTCACTGTCTCAGTTTGTGGTGACTTTTTTTCCACTGCAAAGATCTCAGAGTGGAGGATTATTCTAATGATCTGTTCACTGTTCCAAAGGGGCTGATTAATCTGAAAAACTCAACCAGACAGCTGAAACTGCTGCCAAAAACTGTCATCCATTCAGCATTCTCCACTGCCAGCTTCCTATGCCTCTGTTGCCGAGACGGGTCCAGTCTCAAAGACGGAGATTGACATTTCCTAATTCTGCAGCAACAGGGTAAATCATTGGGAATGCTTTTAGAGGCCTCAGAGTTTCCCTTCTACCTTGTCATTTCCTAACAGTGCTGATGGCCTTCTCTGGCAGCAAAAAATTGGGTATTTCAGGCCAAACCTGTTTGCATATACAAGGCAGTTGGCTCAGTTGGCAATGGAGATGGACCTGTGAGCCCGACTGAGGGAATGGTGGCCTCAGTGAAGTAAAGGAAAGAAAGGGTGGGCTCTGCACGCTTGATTTTCCCAGACAAGGTGCAGGTTTAATGCTACCATATTCTAAATACTTTCTATCTTATGCCAGTAGTGATGGTAAAGCTTTGGGAGTGTCATGCTGAGGAAATAGCTACTGGAAGGAACAGAAGTGATTGCTACAAACCGAGTCGCGTTTAACCTGCTTCCTTGTTCTTGAGCAACCAATGTGGGACTTGGCATGTCTGCTACAGGGGACAAGGTAGAGAGGTTTATGTGGATGGCTGCCTTCAAGCTAAAGGAGCCAAGCCTTTAGCTTGGGCAAAGGCTAATGTTTTTAGGTCACAGTTTCTAGCCTCTGTCTCTTCCAGGTCATCCATCCAAGGGCACTGTTACACCTCTCTAAGAATATTTTCCATGGTGGAAGTGAAAGCTGAAGAAAACAATTTAAAAAGAAACCTAGATAATTGCAATTGAGTGCTCCAGGGACTGTTTAATGGAGTCATTAATAAATGACTCAGGCAGCTAGCTCATGGCATTCAGACTTTGGTCTCATGCCTTGCAACACTCCAGTGGGGCGTTGTAATGAACCTGTAAAACATGCCCCATCAGGTCTTATTGCGTAGGACAAAAAATGAACATATGGTGGATGGCAAGAGTGGTGCATTTAATAAACAGGTAGGACAGGCTGTGCTGTATGAACCTTATTAAAGATGTGTCTTTTTAGGAGGAAACCTTCAACTATGTTTAAGAATTTGAGCCATATTGCAATCCTTTAATCAAATGAGAGGTACAAGGCTGTGAACTTCAATTCACCAGGACACCTGCCTACCAAACCCCAATATATGCTGAAACCTTTTCATGAACTTGGCTGTCTGAACCGTATACAAGCTGAAAATATATTAGTGAAGAGGCAGAGTTTTTTCCTACCATCTAAGGAGCTGAAAGAGCTAAACAGAAAGGTGTCGGATGCTGTAGAAATCCCTAAACTTAGACTAAAATGGATTAAATATGCATGCAGAAAACTGGGTCTGCGGTGCCAATTTACTGGGAAATGCGGCAGTGTTTCATTGCTCTTGGAATGAATGGTACTTATATAATAGCTTGACTTCTTTACTTAGTCAGATGATTGAGCAGTTTATCAACCCATAAATGTCTTCATTAGATCTGATAAACAGACTGTGGCAAGCCAGGAAGTTTTGAAAGTCTTACCCTTAGAACCAGGAACTGGATTGACTTCACAAGCTTAAAAAATTGGAGCTAATGATGTTTCAAGAGAGGATAAACTGATGCATGAGACACGACACCCGGGAGCTGCAAGGTGTGATGGTAGATGAGTGGCACTTGAAGCCATAAAAAAAAATAAAAGTTGTCAAATCACTGGCACAGGTAAGTGTCCCCTGGGAAGCTATTAGGAGTGAACTTGGTAGAGGGCCTAATTCTACACGGTGTTGAGCTTTCTTGCTCTCAGTGAAGTCCACGGGATTTGAAGGAGCTCTGTGACTTGCAGGATCAGGCCTTTAGCTGACTTTGAACCCAAGGTAACTTGCAGACACTCCGATTCACATACAGTTTCTTCCTGGAGAGCCTTGCCTAGGGACACCAATAGCCAGGGCTCCCCAGTTTCTGTTCTTAAAGAAGCAGCCCCTGCTCTACCAGAGTTTCCCTCTGCCCTTCATGGCTATTCTCTGACCGTGGCATATTCTTTTCCAAGATAAAAATGGAAAATGTTGCTAGTTCAGCCAGTGATATCAGCCCAGGTCTGTTGAATGTCTATAGTTTTGGCTGGATACTTGAGACTCTACTACTAGAGCAACCTACCTTTCAGTTGCTGTCTGTGCAAACCTCTCATGTGACACCAATTTCTGTGCAGTCTTGCTACTCATGGATGCCAATGATTTTATTTCAGCCAGGATGCTTCATGGAGAGAGGTGGCAGTCCTTGTTCATTATTGGACATTTGTAATCCTTATGAACAGTCGATAAGGAATGGGGGAGGCCATAGGCCAGGTCACTGAGGCTTTATTTTAAACAAAGAGGCCTTTGGAATTTACTTAGAGCCTCTCCAAAACTGTGGCTGTTAAAGTCCAGCCTTACATTCGATTAATTTGCTTCCAGTTTGGGGTTTTTCCATGTGCTGAATCCTGGCTCTATCAGGCAAACATGGCATCCCCTTGTATGGAAGCAATTGCATTCTGATGACCCTATTCCTGGTATGGGAGATTCATAATGTAGCACTGCCAGCAAATGGATATTTTATCTATATGGAGACATCCATGCTGCAGCAAGTTCATAACGTCAGTTAGCATTAGTCTAATAACCGGATCTTGCCAGAAATGCCACATGAACCAGTGCATGCTTTTGGCCCAGGGTGCAGTTAGCAGAGGTGGCTCAGTCCTGTTTGACACTACTGGGAACCCACTAAGAGGAAAAAATTGAGGGATGGATATATGTTGTTCCTCCTTCCCTCTCTCATAGTTTTATTACAGCCTTGTTTGTTGTATAGCATCTGATCCAATAAAATGCAAAGCCATCCACTTCTACCTAAACCACAGCCTAGAATAAAGAGTTGAGTGAATTAACCTTTGGTTATATAGTAGCATGGACGTTCCAGACCATCCCCTTTGACACAAGCTTTCTCAGGCATCTGGGATTTTTACCTGCCTAAAAAAAAAATTGAAGAGCAGAAAAAGGCTGAAGAGTCCAATTTTCAAACATTTTCACCACCCTTCAGCTCCCGCAGGCTCTCGCTGGCACCAAGATGTCCCATTTCTGCTTCTTGACAATCTTCATCCTTCCGTCTAGGAGAAATGCCAATCGGTGACTGTCCCGTAGCAAGGAGAGTTTCATGATGCTGTTTAAAATGAAATAAATTAATCTAAATTAAACTGGCCAGGATGGCAGCAGTGAGCTAGAAATGCTAAGGGAGTTGAGAGGCTGCTGTAGCAGAAAACGCAGTAATAATGGGGGCTTCAACTATCCACAACTAAGCTGAGTCAGTCTTTGCATCCCGATCTGATGTGAGACTAAATTTCTTATAAAGACGGGTTCCTGGAGGAGTAGTTTGTCTTGGCATCTATGGGAGGAAAGGGCCATGCTTGACCTAGTCCAAATTAGTGCACAGGTTTTGGTGCAAAGGGTAAGTGTTTCTGAACTGCTTGCCAACAGCGATCACAATGCAATTGAGTTTCCCATCCATGTAGGAGGGGAGATGAGAAGGGCAACAAGGATGATGGGTGGTATGGAGGGGCTTCCAGATGAGGAGAGGCTAGGCCTGTTCAGTTTAAAAAAGAGATAGTTGGGGGAGAGGGGATATGATAAAGGTTTACAATACTAAATGGCAAAGAGAAAGTAAATGGGGATTTATTATTTCCTTTCTCACACAATACAAGAACTAGGGGATCACAAAATGAAACTAGTACGTGGTAAGTTTGAAACTAGCAAAAGGAAGTTATTTTTCACACAGCGTGCAACTAATGTGTGGAAGTCACTGCTACCAGATGTTGGAGAAGCTGACAGCTTATCCCCATTCAAAAAGGGGAGAGATTCTTGGTGGAAAGGTGCATTGGTAGTTATTGCACATTGTTAGGAATACAGCTTCTGGACCAAAGCTTCCTAGATCTTAAATGCTGGAGGCTGAATGTGAGAGAGGAAGGCGGGGGGAGGAGTCCTGGTCATACCCAGTTCACTCTCCCTTTTAGTATCCACTCTCTTCCACTATGTGACATGGGACACTGGGCAAGATGAACCTGTGGTCTGACCCGGTAAACAGCAATTCTTCTGTCCTATATTCTTATTCCTCATCAATTTACATTTGGTTGAACTTGGGTAAGAAGGAGTTGCTCCCCTTTGTTACTGTTAACATGAGATTTGTCCTGCTTGCGTGTGTGTTTAAAAGCCCCAGATCCTGCAGGCATGTGATGAAGTTTCCGTGTTTCAGTTAGGAAAATGCAAATTTGCCATGAAAAAGGAAAGGCCAACTTTGAAAAAGTGACCAAGTGCATCATGGTCTCAAACTTGAGATGGTAAATAACCCCAACACCTTGAAATGGATTTTATAAAATCTCATCATTAGCATACAAATCTCCTGGAGTGTTTTCTTGGTGTGAATTGTGATTTTTGAATGCTTGGGGAGGATTGCACCAGAGTATGCATCCAGCCCTGTACACCAGTTGAATTAAATCTGTTTCAGACCACAGTTAACCAAGGGCAGTTTGCATTTGTGAGTAAGACCTAAGTGGCCAAGCCTGAGATCCTCCAACATGCTCTGCAGAAAAGCTCCCTTTGTTTGCCATAGATGTTGTCTATTGTATTACAGAAGTGTAACTCAGATCCAAATCCAGGCTGGCAGTAGTGATCCCTTCCCCCAGCTCCCAACCCCTCACACCTCTGCTTTATCTCTGCCCAAGCCTGTTGGAGCAGAGGGTTTATCCGCCACGTAACAGCATGTTGTAGCTATAACTTTGTATGAGGAAAGAATTTGTGATAAACCTAAATGTGCTCAGTTTAAGAAAATAAAGAGCTGGGTGAAAGCTGTAGATATGGTAACTATGCCAGCTTTCTCCTCGTCCACTCTTCTGTTGCATTCTTGTTATACAATAGTAAGAGCTCTAGCAGCTAGTACTGTTGAAAGATGGAGGATTTAAAAGAGGGCTGTGATGGTTGGGTTGGATTTCTGCCTGTATTTGGACTGTATTTATTATTCCACTTGTATGAAGGTGCTTAAGTTATATATAGTTAGGTTTAGACAAGAAATAAATAGCGAGGCAGCTGTGACTACATGCCTGCTTGTGATTAGTCATCGCTACAACTGTTTATAGAGTGTTTGGATTTACCAGAAATTACAAAAATTGCTGAGAATGGAAGATAGTACCATGATCGGTCCTTTTGGTGCAAGTTGCATTGTGTTGAGATGGACTTCTCAGCACAGTTGGAAGTATTAATTTATAGCCTGGCAAGGAACTCAAGAGAGAGAGACTCGGAGATGACTCGCCTGAGACCTGAGCTAGTTAAAATGTTTCTCTTTTGCATTTATTATTTTCTATCCCTCACCTGTCAGGTTCCAAGGAAACAACTTGGGGTGGTCTGGCCAGATGCATTTTAATTTATTATATGAATTGGCAGAATCCCAGATGGGCACAGTCCTTATCCAGTTGGTCAATTAGTGTCCTGATCAAAGGTTGCTGACTCAATGACAGGTTTGCTAAGGATTTCAGTAACTCTGAGTCAGGAGCTTTACCTCACTCAGATTAGAAAAGGAAGGACTGGATTTAATGCTGCATTTGGGTTTTTTTGTTTGGTTGTTTTGGATTTTGGGGGAGTTTTTGAGTCTCGGCAGTAACATAACTAGGGATGGGAGAGCAGGGCATTGACTAAGAGGAGGTGACAAGACGGGAGGTGGTGGCTGCTGTCAGCCCAGCCACTGAAGCTGCCCAGGATGGAAAAAGTGCTTGTTATGCTCTGAGTCTCATCGCTTGGTTATTTAGCTGGGAGAAGATAAGACTGAGGGCGGATTTGATAAGGCTTCAAATGTCTGAAGGGCAATTATAAGGAGGATGGAGATGGGCTATTCTCTGTGGCCCATAGGGACTAGGTGCAATGTCCCCAAGCTACAACACAAGAAATTTTAGTTTGGAGATTAGGAGGAGCTTTCCGAGTGTAAGGGTAATGAAGAAATGGAACAGGCAACCACGAACAGTTGTGGAGTCTCCATCCTTGGACGTTTTCAAAGGCAGGTTGGACAGACACGTGGCTGGGATGTTGTATTCAAAAGTAGTAGCCAGTTGGCAATTTTGCCTTTACTGTCTCTCTGATCCTCTTTCTTCCCAACCGTACAGTACCACGTCACCTTATGGGGTGTTGTGAAGACAGCCCCACCCGGGAATGTCTGTGAAGCACTTGGATCCAATCATGATAAGGGCCATGGAAAAGTGTGTGGTGAAATTACTAGCTGTGCATTTGGTGAAGGCTTTGGATGGCATGTAGCAAAGTTGCCACTGAATGTTGAGGATTCCCATTTACTGAGCACTTTCTCCGTGCACAGAATGAGGCAGGGCTTCTATGGGAGAAAAAAAATAATGTAGAATCATAATATCCTAAAATATAAGTACAGTACAAGATAAAATGCAGGTAAAGCTGCTTCAGCTACTTATTCAGACATTTCCTGCCATTTGAGTGCTTGAACTTTGCAATCTTAGCGGTCCTTTTAACAGAGTTGTTTTTCTTTTTGGTACGTAGTTACAAATTTTAAATTAGCACTGCAGGAGTACTCCGCATGCAAAACTACTTTCTAAACTTACAAGGAAGATTTAGTCCCTGCCCTGACTTGCAAAAGATTTCAACAGAAAAAGTATGCAGATGGTGCTAAGATTGTTGCATCTTGTTGATATTTATTTCTGCTGATCCCCTTAATATTAACTACCTTAATTAAACGCACACACGCACACGTGCTTTCTCATCCAATCAGCAAGTGGAAAGACTGTGTAACTGATCTTTCCAATCACTTGAATATCAACTATGCACATCTCTAACCTTCATCAACCCATGACTCATAGCAGAATAAATTTGCAAAGGGCAAGTTTATGGGTCAGGCCAAGGAGCAGGAGAGTTAGGGGCTGATCATCATACTCTGCTTCTCTGGCCAGGATAGCTCCCCTGTAGTTTTCAGTCTCAGAAAAATAGGGGAAAGTAGCCTTCATTCTGGTTAAAGGCTTGTTCTAGTTATTTCCCATCCACTTCCTCCCTGAACAGTCACAGTTCCTACCAAGGCTGGCTTCTGGGAGCTGCACGAACATGAGCTTCTCTTTGCTCATCAGAAAGAAACAAATAGACATTTATTTGTGGAACATCCATGAACGGGATGAAGTTGAGACGATTCTGAGTTATTCACTCAGCATATATGTTCTTCCACCTTTTGGAAATAAAGTGCTCAAGAAGATGAATTTAACCTGCTGTTGTGTGTTCCTCAACTTGAACCTGGGAGGGGATGCTGACAACGAATGGGCTAGTGGTTAAAAAACTGCAAATCTGTAGTAATACGGATATTGGATACTGTTCTGTCTAGTAAAGCTCTGGATGTCACACAGTTACAAGGTCAGCAGCCATCAAAGGTTGTTGTGAGGCCTGATGAGCTGTGTTACCTTGAAAACTTTCAGAATCCTCATTGCAACCCATGCATGAAGACATCCTGACTGTTTACATTACATGTACTGTTCAGCGTGCAGTGTGTGCGCTTCGGTTCGTGCTGCTACAAAGAGAGTCCTCTTTGAGTGACAGTCTTGCTAGATGTGCATTTTGATTCCAACTGAAAAAGCTCAGTACAGTAGATCTCCCTTGTCAATTTAATTTAAAGACGGTTTTGTTTGCTCCTGATCTGCTACCACAAGCAAATTTATATTTCATAGCATTGGTAAAGAACACTGGGTGTGGAGAAGGTGCTCCCTTCTGCTTTTTTATAGCCTGGGAAGAGATCTGAAGGTTGAGGGACTGATCCAACTCATTTAAATTGATGTGAGTTGGTCCACTGAACTTGATGTGAATCGGGGTGAGTTCTGGCTTGGGACAACTGGGGACCAGATTTTTGTTTGTGGGTTTTTTGTTCTGTTTTTTTTTCTTTCAGATATGCTGCTAACAAAGTTAAGGGAAGTGAAATGACCATAGACATTAACTGATGAGTTAGGACCAAAAGACTAATTGGGTTATTACTGAGCACGTCTACATATGCGCTTTAATGCACAGTAGCCTGTTTTACTGTGCATTAAAGTGTCACGTAAAAAATGTATGATTACGCTAATTCTCAGTAAAATAGCATCACTTAAATATTGTGCAAATTTGTTACTACACATTAAGGCAGCCTAATGTAGTACCTCACGTTGGAGGTACTAAATTTAATGTGCATTAGAAAAAATGCCTTAATGCACATGTAGACATGCATACTGTGACAACATCTGTTACTTGTTGAGGGAAAAATAAATCCAAAGTAACCAGGTTGTCAAGGAAGGATAATGATGCAAGCAACAAGTTCTCAATCATGCTTTAACTCATTTATATTCAGTTTCATTTTATTTAAAAAAATGAGCAAAAGTCACAGTGGAATTGGTGGTTCCTATTTGCTCAAATTATGACACAAAACAACCTTTGAAGTTTGCAAAAAGTGTTAAATTTCAAATGCATGGTAGTTGAGAATTGGCTGCTCTTCCACTCTACTTCAGTGGAAAAAAAAGTCTTGCTGACTTTTAAAATGGAAGCAGGTTCAGGCCTTGAAGCATAAAATAATGGCTTGCAAAATGCTGAGAAGTTAAATGCTTCTCAGAACAAACTCCATTAGAATCTCTGTGGCCAGAATTTCCTGCAAGGTATGAATTGCAAATGTACTACTCCCATGAGAAAAAGTAGAGTCCTCTCCTTGCTGTTCTCTTTGTTCTTCCCTGCTATCTTAGGGCCATTATCTAGTGGCAGACTTTTTTTTTTTTTAAAACACGTTGGGGCAGGTTTTCCAATGGTGCAAACTGGCATTGCTCCATTAACTGCACTGGAGTCGCTTTTCAGTAGCTGAGAATCTGGCCTTTCTTGCTTAAAACACCTTGCAAGAATTTTCTGTCAACATCTTGGTGCAAAATAGACCCCGTGGGAAAAACTAATGCAGTTTCTTAAAAACAACCTTATCATGCAAAACGCTGGCAGATGAGTTGATGGATTGCATGCAAAAATTATGTATGGAGGGCTGATTGTACACGTTGCCTCCTGTGGATGGCCCCGTTAGCTCCACAGTGCTAATCGTAAGAAGCGGAAGTCCTGGCAAGATCAGACTATGCCGTAAGCACAAAAATAAATCTTCTCCTATCACAAAAGAAAAACTTTTATTTGCTGATCTGCATGAATTGGAGACAGATCCCTGCCTGTGAGCCTTATCTCTCCAATGATCTCTCTGGATAAGGAGAGTATTCAAATTTGTTACAGTAAGTTTAAAAAACCCAAACAAATGTATTTTGGAAGTGACATAAATCCTCTTGCTTCAGATACCTCTTTGGCTAATGGAGGAAAGAAGAAACTTACCTTTCAGATGGTTTATTTGAGAGCTGTCTATTGTAGTGGGGCTTGATACTATAGGAGGACTGTCTGGACCATTTGGTGGATTTTGATATGACAGTTCATACGCTGGCAAAAACCCTGAATTTCAGCTTGCTCAAATCTTGAGAAAGTTCCACTCTAGATCTGAAATTTGCCAGTTTTGTCCATGCCTAGCAGAAATCTTTTTTTTTTTTAATTTATCTTAAGCCTAATTAAAACAATTTTAAAAATATCAATCTGATATCAATATCAATTTAGGAAGCCTTCTTCTGTTGTAACTCTTAAGAAGTGAAAATCATTCTGATGTATCCTCTACATGGCAAATAAACTTTTCAAGAGACTGCATGACTTCAGGCTATGCAGAAGGTATATGTATACTTCTGAGACTGGAGTTCATAAGCTGCTGTCCTCAGGAACAGATGAAAAGCCCGATAGATGTTGGGCATCAAGTAGAATCGTGGCAAAGCCGTGGCAGGCGTGGTTGGGTTTGACAACTAACAACGTTTTAAAGCGCTGACAGAATAAGAACTTACATGCGGTGTCAATCATGCCTTGTGTGCCACTTCACATTTATGTCTCCCCAGAAGGACAGCTGTCCCCTTTGGCATCCAAAATGTAGCTATCAATGTCACTATACCAAGGACAGAAAGTATTGGAAGTAGCAGAGTGTAGGATGTGAACAGTAATTTTGGTCTTGCCTCTGAAAGGCATGTGTGAGATGCAGAAATGTGACTCTGAAATGTTAATCTCTACCCCCAAGAAAATTGTTCATGAAGGTGCGCAAAAAAGAGAGCAATAGGTAGGGGTGTCACTAAAGCCCCAGCTTTGGTTTTCTTTTAGCTGGCAAGTGGAGGGAAGGATAAAGAGCAATGCCCTTGTGGGTTTGTCTTGCATGGTAGATCCAGATGGGAGTTCTGCCATGAGCTTTAGTGGGTACAGGGTCAAACCCCACATAATCATTGTACTGGTAGGATGGGCTGTTGCAGGCAGACTTTCTTCTGAGGATCTCAAAGCACTTAAGAAACGCAGAAGCACATAGTAGGCTCCTTATACAGCTGAGGAAAATGAGGCACAGACATTACATAGCCAAAGAAGTCAGGAAATTGGCACTGGAGACAGACATGGAGCCTACAACCTCTAACCCTCCATCCTGCACTCTCTCTTCTACGTCACGCTGAGCTCCTACCGGTGCCATGGGATGATCCTGTCCTTACGCCTCCCTTGGAATCGAGGGGATTTGTCAAATAAACATGCAATCTGTGTACAACCAGCTGATTGCATTATAAGGATTTTTAGCTAGAACTCTTTGAAGAAAATGATTTTTTGGGGGGTAAAATTTCACCTTTTGACAGTCTATTTAAAAAAAAAAATCAGAATTAAAAACCTTTTTTTGGGGGTGGGGTGAGGAATAATAGAAAACTGTCATTGGGAGACTGTGGGGAAAATTCTCCCTTAAATCTTGTTAACGTCTTTTCCTCATTTTGTGAATGGAAGATTTTTTTTGTTTGCTTGTTTTCCATGTCTGGAAGCTCCCCTGCTTCCCCCCTTGGCGTTACTTTCTTGCTCCTTTCGACTGCTTTTTCTCTTAGTAGGGAGAGAGAAAAACCCCCCACTTCCTTTCAAAATAGTAGCTAAGTGAAAAGTTTTATGAAACATTCACAGAAGTTTAGGGCTGGAAGGGAACTCATATATTGGCCAATACTGGATTTTTTAAATACTTTAAAATCACTTATCTGGGGAGAAAAAAGCTAGTTTCAACCAACTCTAATATATAGTGACTAATTTAACAATTAAAAAAAAAAAAGTAAGTACTCCCTGCTGGAAAGAGCTTCTCTATGTAAAATGACAACAATTCAGTGACCTTTGAATAAGGGCTCTTTGGATGTTGCCCTGACAGTAATAACTAACTATGTGATCTTTTCCAATTATACTCTTTTCCAATTATATATATCTCAAACAACCAGTCCATCCTCTAGGTCAAAATTTAGCAAGCTTTTAGAAAGGAAAAAGAAATAGTATAATAAGCAAGAGGCTTCCTGTTGGCTTTAGTTTTGTTTCTTGCTTAAAAGTTGCTCGGATCTGGCATCGGTTTTGTACATCAGCTGTTGTACCACAGCACAACGTGCTACTGTTGGACATTCCTCCACAGGTATGAACTTGGATAATTTTTGGCTGGTGGTTTCAAAATGTCTCTAAGAGCACTGGGTGAAAAGGAATGTCACTTTTGGTGCCCTGAAAGCTTTTACAGTTTGGCAGTGGAACAATAGGGTTTTATTTTATTTTTTTCCCTTCAATTCTCTTTGAAATAGGAGAATTTGAGTTTATAACAAAGTTGAAAAGAAGACTGGGAAATTCAACAACATCTGCAATGCAGATGGATGGTGATTGAGAATGTGCTGGGACAGCAGATCCTCCAGGCTCTGCTCTTGCAGTGACAGGTGCTACACAGAACAGGTTTTTTTGAGGAAATGTTTGCACCCGAGTTCTCCGAATCTTGCACATGCCATCCAGTGAAGTTGGCACATGGGGTATATCTGTGCTGCGGTTACTGCACATGATGTAAATGTACCCAAACTAATTTCCAAATGCCGACCATGGGTGCTCTTAGCAGTGTAGCTCTTAGCACAAAGCTTGAGCGGGGTTTTGCAACTCACACTTAAAAGCAGGTTAGATAATCCACCGGTCCAGCCACAGGCTTGTCTGAAGTTAGTGCGATTCTACCCTTGTGAGTTCCTGTAGTGCCTACTGTGTATTAATCCTCTTGCTTGCGTGAAATTGTTTAGACATAATTTTGGATGCATTTACTGTGGTGCGTGCTTTTGTGTTGCTTTTGCACACCAAGTTGGAACAACTGGGATTGCCAGTATTTGCAGCAAGTTTGCATACATTTTGTTAGGTACATTACCACATGTCTGCCGTTCTGAACAGCTGTCTCAAAACAAAGTTGGGGAGGAAAAGGAATGCTCTTTTAGCGACCTGCAAAATAGATCCTGCCTATGGTAAAGCCCCGCGTCTTCTCAGCTTTAATTTTGAGAGCGAACAAAGATCCCAGTTCTCAGACTCCAGGGAATTCCAAATCCAATTCCTGTCTCTTCTTTATTCCACACATTTCTCCTATTCCTACTGCAAGGTGCACATGTTGTTCTGCATCTGCTTTTGGATGTGTTTGTGTGTGATAGAGATAAGATAGCTATATCGTGCCTTTAGGTACTTTATGACATCTGCACGGTAGTGACAGCTGTGAGTGGAAAGAATGACTGTGTGTGTGTGTGTGTGTGTGTGTGTATGTGCACATCAAAGTGCAGAAGGCAATGCTTGCAGTGTGTTCTAGTGAATGCATGAAGCTGACTATGGGAGGGAGAAATTACAAATCTGAGCTGTAAATGATTTCAGTACATTTTTGGATCACTGCTGAAGATGGTACCCCTGTGTAGGTTTTGAAATCCATTTATATCCTGCCAACCCTCTTAAAAACTTGAGCGCACACAAAACCTCCTCTGTATAAGGATACAACTGGAAAGGAAGTTATAGACATGTCTATAACTAATGCATGCAGCTACCTCAATTGGTACCATTAAAACTTGACTAACCTTCATTCTCGCACCTGCAGCTCTTTGCACAACTATTCCTGTTGTCGTGGTAGCAGAATATGCAAACTAGGTTACACATTTCTGAGTGTGTGCACAGGCACATCATGTCTTTGGGTTATACCACAGCGTGCAAGGCAGAGAGCAAGTAAAATGAGAATGCTTTTGTGAGACAGTGAAAGCTCACAATTATCATCAGGCTTCATTTGGATTCTTATAATAAAAGAGCACCCAGTTAGTGCTTACCACCACTGACAATTAATTAAAAAAAAAAAAAGCTAATAAGTAAATGGATCTACCAAGTATTTTAGATCAAATAAAACTCAGTGAGATGTTGAGAGCTACCAGTTTCCTTCCCTTAAGTATTTATGCAGAGATACAATCTCCTCTAACAGAATAGACTCCTACACCACTGTACCGTTTTTTCCAGGAGTCAACTGATCGCGGGCAAGGCTGAAAAAGGGTAGGGCTTACAGTGTGCCCTGAAGGCTAAAAAACCTGGGTTGTTTGGACCTGGATTGAAAGCATGGTCCAAAGGCTAAGGGCCCTGCCTGAGCTGTTGATATCAAATTAGGTTAGGAGAGTGAGCACACTGCGTGGTGTGCTGGAGGCTGCATTTCTTTGCCACGTGCTGTCTGCATTAAACCTCTGAAGCCAACAAATTGTTTTTTGTGTAAGGAGCAACAGAGTAAAAAGAGACATGGAGGTGGAGAGTGAAACTTTTGATCTTCTAAGAGTGGTGAAGGAAACCAAGTTGGCTCGAGAGATGGCACCTCCTCTGACTGTTTACACTGATCACCCCTCGTCATGGGCAAACACAGTTTGCAGGGAACGCTTGTGAATGCTGCTTCTTCCTTTCTTAGCCTACTGTTGTGCTGTTCTTCGGGTATGCATCTTCCATCCAGTAATTTCATAAGCAAATCTTGGAAGTTCTTTTTCCAGACGTCGGAGAAGCCAGTGTTTAAGTGCAATACACATCGCTCCCCCACTTCTGCAGAACCTTAAGTCCCTTCTAGCTTTATTTTTCTGAGGACATCCAATGGGTTCTCAACCTTTGAGCCTCAAGGCACCCCTCAGAAAATGTCAGCTCTTAGCTTTCACTTGATTTCTGGTGACAGAAAAATAACAGAGCAATTCTTCTGTTGAAAAGACCACAACAGGTGAGCATGTGTGTAACACTATTGGTTCCTATTTAAAATCTCTGGATTTATCTTGTGAATCATGTCTGTATACCTAACAGTGTTAACATCGTGTGACACTCCGCAGCACCCCTGAAACATACTCAAGGCATCCTGGGATCCCATAGCACTCTGGCTGAGAATCGGAGATCTAGTCTAAACCTCTGCTCAAGGCAGGATCCTCCCTGTCTAAGCCATTCAGGAAAGTATTGCTGAACCTGTGTGTAAACTTCCCTGGATGGAGATTCCATAATCTTTCTTTCTAGTTGGTGTTTTACACATACTAGATGTCTGCTTTGCAAATTCTAATACTTTTTTAAGGAAGATTCAAGATTTTAAGATGCGTACATTAAAGCTAGAACCAGCCATTGGTGCCACGGTATGCTAAACCTGATGAATGTGGTAGGGAAGACTTGGCTTTTGAATGGCTACTGTCTACGGGGATAGAAGCACGTGATCGTGACCCATCTTAAAGCAACACGTAATTGAGGCAAACAATAGCAGGAAAGGGTGTAACTAAGCAGCTCAGTGGTCACAAATGCTTGTGGAGCTAATTTGGGACTTGTGGAGGAGAAGGTGAATATCTTCGTGGAGAAGATGAGATATATAGAGAGGGCAGTGGGGAAGATATCATGAAAGTGGTTATGGGAGAAGCAAAAAAATTGGTGACGCACTTGCAGAGAGTAACAATATAGAGCAGCTTCTGCTTGCCGTCATGCTGCAAGACTGCAATTGTTCAATAGCCATTTTTTTTTTCTGTTCTCTCTTCCCCCCAGTAGCACCCATGGCAGCTGCCCCACTTGGCTAGCCCTAGTTGCACCACTGCCCAGTTGAGATTAGTGGTACAACAGCAAGAATAGCAGTGATATGCTCAAAGATGGGAACAAATAGGGAGGGCAAGAACCAGGAAGGCTATGAATGAGAAGCAGCACCTTGAACCTGATGTACTGGCAAATGCAGAACCACTGGAGAGAGTCAACAAGTATGGGAAAGTGGCAAGAATAGCGGCTAAAGGTGGAGGTCTCAACAGTTGGTATTATGTGGATGGGGCAAACACAAGCATCCAAGTGTTTGGGGCTTTGCATGTTTTTTTTGTTTTGTTTTTCTTGGAGAGGGGTTAAGCTGAAATGAATGACTCGGGAGAGAAGAACATGCATTTAGCTCTTCGTGTCCGGACAGTTATAACACCCACTACTCCTATTGCCAGTCAATTTGCTGTCTCAGTGGAGTCATGCCACCTGTCAGGAGCAAGACAAGGGCAAAAGACAACAGCAAGGGTTATTGGTGTAGACTGGTGATGGGCTATTTCAGTATAGGAGCAACCTAAAGGCTGTAGTTAATTTTAGGAAACCAGTTAAACATGAAAGTCCTCAGGCACCAATGGCGGGAAGTAGAGAAAGTGATCCGTCCACATCAGAAACAGGAAGCTCCTCACAGCCACATTGGGCCAGGAACGGCTTAGCCTGCCCCAGGCCCTGAGGGTTTTAATAGCTGCTGATTTTATTTTTTTTTAAGCCTGTTTGCAAAATGTAGAAAAATGCAGCAGGTCCAGAAAAACTGGAATTGTTCAGAGCGGCTCTGAGCACAAACAAACCAACCATATGAGACTACTGCCTGGAAAACGCGGTGAGTGCTATTGTGGTTCATTGTGCAAAATCAAGCACTGGTATAATAATCAGCTTTGTTCAAGAGATATCATGGCTCAGAAGGGAGCCTGTATCCTCATTTAAAGCTAACCTGCCACGCTATTTGTTTGTAAATGCAGTGGTGACCCGTGTACAAGGCACTGCAGGAAGAAGAGAAGACGAGTTAGGTAAGATGTTCCCTCTGGATGGCACATGTTGTCTAGTTCCCTTTGGAAAAGTGAAAAAAGAAGTTAATTGGAGTCGGATCTAATTGCCCAACTGTACACGTGCAACTGGAAAAGAGTGTCTCGTTTGTGCACGTGATTGTGAGCCTGCATGTGCAGAGTGTCAGTCATACGCAGAATGATTAATTTGCATATGGGACTACCTAACTTATGCAGGCAAATACAGTAACATTTATGAGCAAGCACTTGACTCTGAAAACAAGGTCCCTACTCTGCTCTTTAATAAACTGGAGACTGCATTTCCTTGTGCAGGTGTTGAGCAAATTGCTATGGCTCCTGTTTAATATCAGTGTCCTTGCAAAATAATCTTACCAGTTTATTACTATGGAAAACTGTGTGTGTGGTTATACCTTTTACCTGTTCACAACCATGGCACCTTCACTGAAGGCTCTTCTCAGCATGGTCAGCTGGCTCTGGCTTCTTGGTTTTCATTCAAACCAGTCTTGCTAGGAAGAACAATGGCATATACTGGAAGACTGAAATCTGTTGCCTCAGGGATACCAGGTCTGGTTTCACTGTAACAATAAACTAGAATCTGGTGCCTACCAGGCAAAATTATTATCACCTAGATGATGGAAGAGTCATGAATGATAAATCATACCTGTATGGAGATGAGACCTGGTTTGATGTACATCCTGGATCTCTAACTTGCTATATCTTCTGCTTCTTGCCATATGCAGCAAAAAGCTAAAATGAAGAGAGAAAAAATGCTGATCTTCTCCCTCCCCCCTTGTTGGTTATAAGTAATTTTACCAGGCCTGGACTGCTACTGATCTGCAAGTAGCTAGAGACACCAGGAGCCTGGTGCCTTCCTCAGTTTGGTGTGTGGTTCACATTTAAGGTACAGAAGCTATTTTTCATAAAGTGTGTTTGTGATTTTCTTTCTAGACAGTTTTCTTTCTTTTTAAACACTAGACAACTTGAGGAATATATGACTTTCAAGGATATTACTGTCAAAGAAATTCTCTAACTCCTGTACATAGCATATTCCTGATGTATTTTGGCCTCAGTCAAGATCTGTTGGTTGTGTGTCTTTTGGTGAAGGTGGTTGTTTTTTGTAATTTAACTTCTCACTTCCCATCTACTGAGGTCAGGAGCTTGGGGAACACAGTCAATTTAGTGTATGAGTGCAGTTTTGCACACTATGTCTTGTGCATGGATGGCCAAGAAAAAAATGCTAGCTATGCCAACTTTGTCTTGGCCTGCGAATGAGCCAACAGCTCCTTAGTGTCCAACACAATGTAGCCATGTAGAACGTAGCAGCTATGGCTCTGATATCTATCAGAGTTTTATCTAAGTAATTCCATAATGCTAGCATCATCCTAGGCAAATATTTGCAAATTACTGTGGTGGAACAATAAAATGAAGATGTTATCTGAACCCTTTAGGAGATCCGAAGCAATTTCTTGTTAAGTATGCTATCATTTTTGCTTGCTCTAGCTTGTCTTTGTAATTGTGAAAACAAATCTGGCCGGTGTAGTTTTTTGAACGTTGTTGTAGTTTGACATTCTGGATAAAAAAAGCTCCCAGTGGCTTGTTAATTGCAATATGGGACACATGTTTCAGCGCCACAGCAGGATTGAGGGTTGTCAATGGTACTGGAGCAGCTGTTGACTATGGTTTTAATTGCTGGCCTACACTCTTGATTAGAGTGGGAAAAAATCCCTGCTGGGTTGAAGCTTAACAGCTCCCCACATGAATAATCATTCTCTAGGTGCCCCTCATTCTTCTGATTGAGAGAGTTATAGCGCTCCTCATTATCAACCCAGCTTCACGAACATAAGGCACATGTGGCGTATTGTTGCTATTGAGGCTGCTGTTCTTCCTCTCAACACCACTAATCCGGCTATAGCAGCCAACAAGAACAAACCGCTAGACCTGCCGCACGCTGAACTAGAAACCTCCTTAGGTTACTGCCCATATCCAGAATCCAGCTGTATCAGGCAACTGTACTGCTGCCTTCTGCACCTACAGAGAAGAGGAGAAATTTCTAGGCATAGTGTTTCAAACAAGAGGAATGCAATAAAATGCGCATTGTATGCTTAATTGATGTAATTATGCATATGCAACTACACTTCTAATTCCTTGGAGAGCCTTGCTCTCAATTTAACAGATTCCTTAAGGCAAAAAGTCATGTTACTATAACAGCAGTATATTCATTTTGCTCTCTTCTGTGTGCCAGAGGATAAAATATTAGTGGTAGTTCTTCTGCCTGGTACTGGTATTTATTCATTACATAAAGGACAGAAGGTCTGTTCCATGAAGGTTTTAGAGATTTTTAAAATTATAGCTCTTTGGTTTTTGGAACAAAAATGGATAACTTCAAGATTCTTAAACCATATATATAAGATTCTCAAACCAATATTATATGCAAAGTTTTAAAGGCTTCATTTGGAATATATGTATGTGTGTATATATATAATTTTCCAAATGAAGCCTTTAAAATTTTGCATATAATATAGAATAAAAAATTTGAAACATGTCATTTCAAATTTAAAACACAAAATGTTTCACTTGGCGAATGACAAAGCTGGACGCTTCCATATTGTTAGCATATTTTTATTTTCCTTTCAAAATCAATCCAACTGCACATGTTTTGATGGCATATGATTCCCAGGGAAGTTTCAATAATTTCTACTTCCCCTCCCCCCATATTCATGGGGGGGGGTGGGGGGGAGGTGACCTTCCCTGACAAGTCTGCCTTATCTTTTTGCTGGTGCCTTTGTATTGGGAAAACGTGAATCTTTGCTTCATCCTTTTTGATCTGATGTCCATCTGTCCTAGTCTTAGAAAATGTTGCTTGACAGGATTGCAACTCCTTTGACCTCCTGCTCGGGATGCGTGGTTCCCCTATACTGTACTGTCACATCTACCCTGAGGTCAGGGTTTAATCTTGCAGATTGAGCAGGATGGGATCCAGCTAGGATACTTTATTGCTTTCATCTTTGTACCGTAGTCTGGAGGTCTCTTTGTTGCAAGGTTACACAACTTTGCTCTGTGGGCAGTGGGTCTATTCTTGGGCTGGTCAAAATGTATGATTTTCTGTGGAAAATCTTCAAAAGGAGGAAAAAAAATCAGGGTTCTGGGTTTGGTTTGGTTCTATCTTTTTTAAACCCCAGATTTTACATTCATTTCACTGACATGGAGAACTTCACGTGGATCTAAATAGAAAACAAAACAAGCAAATGAAAAATCCACTTGTCCTCTTCTGTGCTCCTCCACCTCTTTTTTTTCCCCCCAGCTAAAGTGGATGAGAGAGAGAAAGGAAGAATTTTGTTTTTCTTTCAACTGGCCAATTTAAAAAATAAATAAATCCTAGGCTCCTGTATCTCTGGAAAACACTTTTTCCCATTCAGCTTCTTGGTTGTGACCAGCATTTCTTCCACTGCTGTTCTTCCTGCTTATGGACCCTGCTGTGCCTGGTGCAATCAAACAGCCGAGCTCCCATTTTATAACCACTTGTCACGCCTTTCTGAAAAAGCTTCCAAGCAGAGAAAATGTCCAGTTGCTAGAGGTTTTGCTAAATGGAATCGAAAAAATATCTATCTTTCTGCTCTTTGTCAGACCCAAAGAACAGGACAGGGGTCAGGCACCAGCAGGAGACACACCTGTGCCAGTTTTCCAGAATCTGATTTGAAATTCCTACCACCACCGACCCTGTAGCGTGCCTGAAGAAGGGCACCTGTGCCCAAAAGCTTACAAGGAAGAGTTTTCCCAACTATCCAGTTGGTCTAATAAAGGATCTCACGTTTTACCCAAATAACCTTGTCTGCCAGTAGCCACCACATTGCCAAACACGCTTGCACCGTTTTCCCCGCTTTCTGTTTGGAACTGCTTTTGTTACAAGTCAAGTTCAATTCCTTTGACAACTGAAATTATGAACAGTTTGCCCACTGAGGCCTGATCCAAAGTTTATTGGAGTCAAAGGGCTTTGGGAAGGACTTAAACCTGTCCCTTCCCAGGGGAGTTTTGCCAGGCCATGGGGCTTGATATACTGTGGGATGGGTATAAATATGCTGCTCTTAAACTGAAGATGCAAGTCAATATGCCATGCGGGATTTCATTCACTCATTTATCAACTTACAGCTAAAGCAAATAGGGATGCAGCTTGAAAAGTTGCTAAATACTTTTGGAGAGTCTAACCACATGTTTAGCCTGAGGAAGAAAGAGTAGTTGATTATTATTATTTTTTTTTTTTTCCTCATCCAAGTCAACAGGAGCCTCCTTTTTTCCCGAAGGCAATTTCAAGCTCTTATCCAAGAATGAAAATTGATATTAGTTATAGCTGTACTCAGTTGATCTTAATTTTAGTGAAGCTCCAGGCTAACAAATATGAAAATATCAGTTTCCTGGCTGATAAACTGATTAAATGCAGTAGTTCAGGATTCTGATAAAGTAGCAATCATGTGGTCTTTGTTGTTACTTAGCAAAGCGCAATTATAATGGCAGTGTGTTAAAAATCTGGCTTTGCACCAAATTGTGTGGGAAAACAAGTCATGCAGCAGAATATCTATATATGCTGTATATTTATACATGAATATTGCTATGCAATACGTTAGGTTGTTGCAAACTATTCTGTTGGCTAATGACAGAAATGTGGAACCGATCCATTGCCCGTTCACTTGGTTGCATTGTCTCCTCCCTGCCTCTCCCTCTTCATGCCTCCCCCCCATTAAAAGTTGTGTATTAGATTATTGAGTGCACGGATGTTTTTCAAACAGTGCTCTTTCAATATATTACCTAGACTTGGAGCGTTCTGTATACTCAAGTGGTATATAATGGTATATAACTCTTCTGTGTACAAGCAAGAAGGCTGTCATATTGAGCAAGGCTAAGGGTAGGAAAGTTGAGAAAAGGCCTTGAAGGAAAGGATTGGTAGCTTTGTACTTATGACTTGGAGGGGGAGACAGGAGATCTGGGATCTATTTGTAGGTCTGGGAAGTCATGTGCAAAATTTGGTTTGCTAATCCTTGGTTTGCTTGTGGCTCCAATCCATCTCTTTATGCCGTGCAGAGCTGATTTCACTGAGTGAGATTAATTCCACCCATATAAGGCCAGAGTGATTTAAACTTGCACTCGGGGTGTAAGGCCAGTAGCGTAACCTCTTACCTGGAATAGTGGCTAGTGTCTTCTGTGCCAGGTGCAAAGGTAGAAATAGCTGCTTCTCAGTGAAGCAATCTCTTTGATGAAGGCACTTCACTGGGATGTCTCTTCCTTAGCCATTCTGACTCTTCAGTGATAAAACTTACCTTTACTGAAGTCAGCAGGTCTGACCCCAAATATATTCTGGGAGCAGCTCCTCAGCAAGAGGGGAACAAGCACCAATGGGAAAAGCACTTTATTACAAGAAGCACCTGTTTATTTAAGTAGAATTGTATTAGCATAGAGAGTGGTAACACTTATTACTCGCTGAAATTATCAGCACAGGTCATATGAACGCTGAGAAAGAGAGTGCAACCATGTCCAGTTGTCATGCACGATATTGGTTCCGTATAACGTGAGAGCTAATTCCTTTGAAAACTCTGTTCAGGAGCCAAGACAGCTTTCTACCCATAGAGAATCATTCATACAATATTAATTACAATGGAAATCCAGTTGTTTATGGCTTCAAGATCTTGGATTATCCAGTGGTCTTGAAGCAGAGAGCACAGCTGATGTGCAGGCCCTTCTCTATCCCACAGACCGGTATTCATCACTGCACCCAGCATTTCTATTTTTTTATGATCGGAGGATGAAAATTAAGTGACCTTTACAGCAACTTCAGAGTTTGCTGTGGTTCCGTAGCCCAGATTTTAGGGATTTTTCTTTTCTGGGGAGCAACAGCATTTGTAAAGTAAATTTTCTTTAAAGAACTATAGTGAAGTCGTTAAGTATTTACTCTTCGTCTTAAGATGTTTACAAGGCCAAATATTCAATTTGCCCATATGTAAACACAGTTGTTGACCACAGGTTGCAATCTAACCACAAAAGCAACACATAAACGAGGATATTGTTTAGAGATTAGATAAATATTGAGATAACAAGAGAAAACACTTGACTATAAAGCCCTGACTGGCTAAGGGAAAGCAGGGAGGAAAGTAAAAGATCCAGTTAGAAACAGGAGCTCCAGTCTGGCAGAGACCCTTGCACTTCAGTCATGATCAGAGATGTAAGTAGGACTCCTGATGCCTGCGGGGGGTAAGGGGGGACAAGTATGTAGCTCCTGGTACAGGGTCTCCTAAACAGGGCCCATTGCTATGGTAGCCTGGGCTCTTCAAGAGCTCTCATTCTGGCTCTTCTAAATACTTGCCTGATGCTGGTGCCCTGATTGCCCACCCCTAGCTTCACCACTGCTACCCAAGGCTGGATCAGGGTCACAGTGGAAGCACAGGCCAAAAGAATCTCCCTCAATGTCAAAGACTACAAGTCACTTTTGTCATGAAGGCACATGGTATGGAAGCAAGGTTGGATATTGAAAAGTTGAATCAAGATTTATGTTGATTGCCACCCATTTCCCTGGACATCAACCTCCCTCGCATCTAAATTCTGTCCAAATAAAGCGTTTTCCTGTGCCCAAGTGTTGCCCCCTGTCTGTGTTTATTGTGGAGCTCCTCACTGGAGGATCTCTGTACCCAATGAACACTAATCGGAGGCTCTTCCCCCTGCCCCGTCCCCTTCTCAAGTCACAAAATGGGTAAGGGACTGGCCAAATATTGTATAGAAAATCTTTGGTGGAAGGTCTTGGGTCTTCTGGCTCCCAGTCCTGAACATTAACCACTTGACAAATCTTTCAGTCTTCTCCCTATCTTCTTTTCTTCTCCCATGTCAATCCCTCTTCAGTTCCTGTTTGAGATATTGAGCGTGGCTTAATTATATTGCGTTTCTAGCGACATTTACAACTTGGGGATCCTCTATTCAAAAACACTTGGTTCAGAGTTGAGGATGTTTGCTTTAAAACATATGAAAGGAGAATGTTTTCTAACAAAAATTCCCTGTTTTTCAGTCACAAGGAGCATATGCAAATGGTATAAAATACACAGCTGAAACCAGACTCTGTGTCTCTAAGCATACAATAGATATCCTATTTTAAAAGCCTAAAATGGGGACTTTCTCTGTTTCACTAGTGCTTATCTAGACAAGGGGAGCCTCCTTTTAGGTATTATCTGCTATACAAATATTGGCCTACTCCTTAAAGCTAGTTTCATAGAAAGTTTAGTGTAGTCTATGCAAGAGAATATGTTCTTTTATATATGTTGGATAAGGTAAAGGATATCAAATAAAATGCAGGATTAAGACATGCTTGAGCTTGAGGCTGTGTGTATATATAGATGTGTGTATATATCTATATATGTGTATATAAAAAGGACAGGATTTATTGTTGACTTGCATTTTTCAATTGGGTGTGTGCAATCAGTTTGCTGAGGATTTATGTTTAACATCACTTGTTTGGCATCCTGTGCTAACTCCCATAGCATGACTACATACCAGAGCCCTCCATCCTGAACTAGTCACCAAATCAGCATCTTGTGTGCATGAAGGTAGGAGGTGGGGGTGAAAATTAATCTACGTCTTTACTTCATTGTTAGCCTTAAAGAAAATTGCTCTTAATAGGATCATAAAATAATAGAAAATAAGGGTTGGAAAGGGTCTCAGGAGGTCACATCTAGTCCAACCCCCTGCTCAAAGCAGGACCAGCTCCAACTAGATCATCCCAGCCAAGGCTCTGTCTAGTTGGGTCTTAAAAACCTCCAAGGATGGAGATTGTACCACCTCTCTGGGTAACCTGTTCCAGTGTTTTACTACTCTCCTCATGAGAGAGTTTTTCCTAATATCTAACTTAAACTTCCCTGGCTGGAACTTGAGACCATTGCTCCTTGTTCTGTCACCTGCCACCACTGAGAACAGTCCAGCTCCATTGTCTTTGGACCTACCCTTCAGGTAGTTGATGGCTGCTATTAAATCCCCTCAGTCTTCTCTTTTCCAGGCTAAATAAGCCCAGTTCCCTCAGCCTGTCCTCATTAGTCATGTGCTCCAGCCCTCTAGCCATTTTTGTTGCACTCTGCTGGACTCTCTCCAATTTGTCC
The DNA here is from genome assembly GCF_030867095.1 of Alligator mississippiensis. Classification (NCBI taxonomy): domain Eukaryota; kingdom Metazoa; phylum Chordata; order Crocodylia; family Alligatoridae; genus Alligator; species Alligator mississippiensis. The sequence continues at coordinate 9,749,643 of NC_081832.1, read as the reverse complement.
ACGTCCTTTCTGTAGTGGGGCCCCCAAAACCGGACACAGTACTCCAGATGTGGCCTCACCAGTGCTGAATAAAGGGGAATAATCACTTCCCTTGACCTGCTGGCAACACTCCCACCAATGCAGCCTATTATGCCATTAACCTAGTTCACAACAAGGGCATGCTGTTGGCTCATATTCAGCTTCCTGTCCACTGTAACCCCCAGATCTTTTCCTGCAGAGCTGCTGCCCAGCCAGCCGGCCCCCAGCCTGTACCGGTGCATGGGATTGTTTCATCCTAAATGCAGGACTTTGCACTTGTCCTTGTTGAACCTCAAATTTTATTTTGACCCAATCCTCCAATTTGTCGAGGTCTCTCTGAATCCTAGCCCTACCCTCCAGCATATCTACTACTCCCCCCAGCATGGTGTCATCTGCAAACTTGCTGAGGAAACTTGCCCATCCCCTCTTCTAGGTCATTGATGAAAATATTTAAAGTTGGCCGCAGGACTGACCCCTAGGGCACGCCAGTTGATACCGGCTGCCAACTAGTCATTGAGGCATTGACTACTACCCTCTGAGGCCAATGACCCAACCTGTTTTCTATCCACTTTACAGTCCATTCATCCAGCCCATACTTCCTTAGCCTGCTTGTGAGAAGGTTGTGGGAAGCTGTATCAAAGCCTTGCTAAAGTCAAGGTATATCGCATCCATTGGTCTCGCCACATTCACAGAGCAGTCACCTCATCATAGAAGGCAGTCATGTTGGTCAGGCATGACCTGCCCTTGGTGAATCCATGCTGACTGATCGTAATCAACTTCTCCTCCTCCTCCACATGCTTAGAAATGGATTCCTTGAGGATCTGCTCCATGATTTTTCCAGGGACTGAGGTGAAGCTGACAAGTCTGTAGTTCCCCAGATCCTCCTTCTTCCCTTTCTTAAGGATGGACACTATATTTACTCTTTTCCAGTCATTCAGGACCTTTCCTGATCACCATGAGTTTTTAAAGACAATGGCCAGTGGCTCTGCAATCCCATCAGCCAACTCCCTCAGCACCCTTAGGTGCATCCCATGCAGCCCCATGGGTTTGTATATGCCCAGCTTTTCTAAATAGTCCCTAACCTCACCTCTTCCCCAAACTGTGTAGATGCAGTAATTTGGGAGCTGACCTTGCCTGTGGAGACGGAGGTGAAAAGGCATTAAGCACTTCAGCCTTTTCTGCATCCTTTGTCAGTAAGTTGCCTCCCCGATTTTAGTAAAGGACATGCACTTTCCCTGATCCTCTTGTTGTTGACATACTTGTACAAAACCTTCTCGTCACCCTTCATGTTCTTTGCTGGATGAGACTCCAGTTGTGTTTTGGCCTTCTTGATTTCATCCCTGCATGCCTGAACAATGCTCTTATACTCCTCCCTAGTTGTTTATCCAAGTTTCCACTTCTTCTAAGTTTTTCCTTTTTGTGATTTAGTTCACTAAAGAGTTCCCTGCCAAGCCAAGCTGGTCTTCTGCCATACTTGCTAGTCTTCCTGCACATCGGGATGGGTTTGTTCCTGTGCCCTTAGTAAGGTTTCTTTAAAGGACAACCAAGTCTCTCCCTCTCAGACTGGCCTCCCAGGGGATCCCATCCATGAGTTTCCCCGAGTGAGTTGAAGTCTGCTTTTCTGTAGTGCAGGGTCCATACTCTGCTGCTCTCCATCCTTCCTTTCGTCCGGATCCTGAACTCAATCATCTCGTGGTCGCTGCAGCCCAGGTTGCCATCCACTACTACATTCCCCACCAATTCTTCCCTGTTTGTGAGCAGCAGGTCAAGAAGAGCATGGTCCTTATTTGGCTGCTCCAGCACTTGCACCAGTAAGTTGTCCCCAGTACTCCAAAAGCTTCCTGTATTGCCCTCCCAGCAGCTGTCAGGGTGATTTTTGAAGTCCCCCATGAGAACCAGGACTTGTGATGGGGAAACTTCTGCTATCTGTTTGAAGAAAGCCTCATACACCACATCCTCCCAGCTTGGTGGTTTATAGCAGACCCTCACTATGACATCACCCTTGTTGCTCTCTCTGACCCTAACCCAGAGACTCAACAGGCTTATTTCCAGTTTCATACTGGAGCTCTGAGCAATCATATGGCTCTTTCCCATAAAGAGAAACTCCTCCTCCTCTTTTTCCCCTGCCTGTCCTTCCTGAACAGTTTATACCCATCCATGACAGTGCTCCAGTCATGCGAGCTCCCACCAAGTCTCTGTTATTCCAATCCCGTCATAGTGCCATGACTGTGCAAAGACTTCCCATTCTTCCTGCTCATTTCCCAGGCTCCGTGCATTCATGTACAGACATGAGTCATACATGAATACTCCCCTTCCATCTACATACCAATCCCTCTGACCCAAGCTTAAATCACTTTCAACCCTGGGAACAATCAGTGAGAAATAATCTGTGTGGTTCTGCTGGGACAGCTCAATGAACTACAGGATGTTTCCCCAGAAGTCTACAATGATGAGTGCAGCAGTAATGAGGATGCAGTGACTTAGTTACAGTTTTGCATTGCCCAATCTAGACAACCCTAGGTGCTTAAATCCAGGTGTGCAGATCCCTTGGCAGTGAGAACATCCTGTGCAGGATTTTCTTTACCATTTTTACAGAGGAGTCTAAAGGTGGTTCATTGAATGGGCATGGTCAGAGGACCCTTGTGTGATGCGCACTCGCACACAACTTGCCCAAAACACCGCAGCTCTCCGGTCTTCAAGAAAGTACAGATCTTAATTTTCTCATTTTAAAATGCATGTAAAAGCTCAGTGAATTAGTGTGCCCTTGCTGTCAAGCCTGCTACAAGAAAAACGAGGTGGAAGTAATTTCAGGTACTATATCGGTCTCTGGGTCCACATGTAAAGTTCTCTTACCTTTACATGTTGCTATGGGAGATGGTTTTCTCTGGACTTGAGAAAATCTAAAAAGCACAAAGGAAACAAATAGGGAAAAATAGAGACTTCTCCCCCTCCACCCCAGCCCCACGCCTTTCTGTTGTAGGTATCAGTGCTGTTGGTATGGAAATATGGCTTAAAAGGAATGACTTTCTAACACTTTTTCATAAGCTTGTTAAACCAAGTTTGAAATGATGATTATCACATTAAAAGGGGAACCCAGGTAAAATGAACAGTCACGCATGGCTACAAACAGTTGTTGCATTTGTCCTGGGAGAAACCATTTCCATCCCAGGACAAAGTGCTGTCATTCAGATATCCATGTTTGTTGCCCCAGGACAAACCCTAAAAAGGTTTATGGGATAAGAAGGACTAACAGTTTGTCCTGGGACGTTATGAAGTACATCTGAAGGCTTGCCCTGGGGTTGTGTCATTGGATCAATGGCAAAACAGCAGAGTGCATTCAACCGCTGACTAAATCTTGATTGGAGGGGTGCACTGCTGGCATTTTCTCCTCCCAGTAAACTAAGAATGTACAGCAATGCTTTATGGGATGCACTGTGTATATAAACCCCAGATTGCCTCTCATAGCGCCTATGCACAACATTGAACAAAATAGCAAAAAATTGGGCTTTACCAGAAAGTTTATGATGTTCTGCTTACAGTGAAGAATGTGTGAAGTGTGGTCTAAAGACGTTTGAAACGCAGTGGAAGCAAAATGGGCAGGAACTTTTCTGGAAGTACATTTATTTGCAAATGCACAATCACACGTATTTGAAAGTCTGTAAGAATCTTCTTTAAAAAGAGTTAAAATAACATAAGCAAAGACTGCAGTAAATATGCTGTGCTAGGACTTAAGGTAGCCCAAACAGGGAGCTCTTAACTTGAACAAATTATTACAAAATAATTAATGTAATTGGGCCCATTTTAAATGGACAGGAAGTAGAAATACAAATGTCTTGGGTCTTGCTCGCATTGGTGCAACACACAGCTAAATATGGCTCCTTTTTAAATCTTTTCAGTGGGTGCATGGAAATGTTTTGTGTCATTAACTGATTTATATTAGGAATCGTGCTTATGTTTTCATAGTACAAAACCCTCTTGTTTTCTTCATTCTAGACCTGGTTTTAGGTCCTGATTCTCAGTTCAAGCAAAGGCTCTGTCAGTGCAAGTAGCTCACTTTCCTAGTCTAGATAATAACTGTGTTGCTACTGGGTAATCACCGTGGGTCACTGTTCTTTGATGCACCCTGTAATACACTGCCAAAGGTCTTAGTCATTTAATTACCACCCACTTGAGAGTGGATTTTAGATTGCTTAAATTTCTGAAGATCCTGATTGGCTGGTAAGATGGACATCCTAGGAAAAAAGGTGGGTGGCAGGTTAATCTGTCTGTGCTGAGAACCATGAGGATTGCTTCTAGCCTCGCAACTAAGCCCTGAGCTTTGCAAGCAGCATAATACTATGTTAGAAAAGGTGTCAGGGGGTTTCCATTAAAGGCCAGAAATAACATGGATGGGGATAAGGCCCAGTAGACTGATTCTTTCACTTCAGTCTGGTTTTATACTATTGTAACGTAGTTAACCACGTTAGACTGAAGTCAAGTTGAAAGCAGGGTGGATTTGCACCTTATAGACTAACCAAAGTAGGTAGATTGAGCAATCAATTGATAGATGTTTCATGAATTGAAGCTCACTTCATCAGATGCTGTGTAAGAAGAAAGCATAGTATAAGGAGAGAGAAATTGGAATATACAAGGCAAGGGAAGGGGAGAGGATTAGGTTGGGGGGAAGGAGGGACAGTGCTAGGAAAGGCAAACAAGTAAGCACCATTCCATGATGGGGTTGACTGGGCCCTTTAACTGGTTGGCAGTCAGGCTAGGAGCGAAGCCTCGATAGATGTACAGATAGATGATCTCCTTTGCTCTACCAGCTCCCGCAGCCAGGCTAGTTCCAAACGTAGTGGCACCTGCCTTTCCTTTGGAGGAAACCAGCACAGCTGAGAGGGGGACACTGGTGTGTGGGCAACTCAGTGTCTCCATATACACTGCCCAGGCTTTTGCACCCTGGAGAGGTCGCTCCAGCTTCACTTTATTTTCAAGCATGGATCACATTCAGTGAGCTGGTATCTCACTTGGAGTAATTCTATTGTCGTGCAAGACAGACAGATGCCTACTGCATAAAATCATAGAAAATTAGGGTTGGAAGGGACCTCAGGAGGGCATCTAGTCCAACCCCCTGCTCAAAGCAGGACCAGCCCCAACTAGATCATCCCAACCAAGGCTTTGTCTAGCCGGGTCTTAAAAACCTCTAAGGATGGAGACTCCACCACCTCTCTGGGTCGCCTGTTCCTGTGTTTTACTACCCTTCTAGTAAGAGAGATTTTCTTAATATCTAATCTAAACTTCCCTTGCTGCAACTTGAGACCATTGCTCCTTGTTCTGTCATCTGCCACCACTGAGAACAGTCCAGCTCCATCCTCTTTGTAACCACTCTGCAGATAGTTGAAGGCTGCTATTGAATTCCTCCTCAGTCTTCTTCTAACTGGGGAACAAAAGAGTCACAAAAGCTAATCCAGGTAATGGGATAAGAATTCATAGTCCCTGTTGAAGCCATGCTCAATGTAATCCAGTCTATGGATGGTTTCTTGTTCTGCAATTTTCCCTTCCAATTGGTTTCTGAAAGCTTGCTACCTGAGATCAGCCACCCCAGGTCAGTGACAGAGTGTCCGGCAAGGTTAAAGAGAGCATGTCTACATGTACATTAATGTGGTTTTGCTAATGCACGTTACATTTAGTACTTTCATTGTATGGTACTACAAAAAGGCATGTTAGCCTATTTTAATGTACATTAGTGAAAAGTGCAGTTTTTTGTGATGCTTTAAAATAAGCTAGCATGCATTGAAGCACATGTGTAGACACACTCCATATTCTGCTACATGCTTGTGTATTTTACTGCAGCTGATTTTAGAGCCGTGTTCATTCGTACCGTCATGTAGGGATCCAATGCAGGGAGCAGAGGGGCACTGCAGGTGATGACGAATATGACATCGGTGCACTCACTTGAAACTCCACCAATGTGGGACTTTGTCCACACACAGAGACCCACCTAAACCGGTCTCTTGTTTTCCATGCCTGGAGATGGCTCCCACTGACATTCCTGTCCTCGGATAACTTTGCAGCAGGTAGTTCTGAAAGACAGCAATTTTCCAGGTGGTCTTGACAGCTGGAATAGAGCTCCTTTAGGGAAACCATTAAAAAAGGGGGGAGAAAAAGTGGCCTACCTTGAATATTTATTTTCTGCTGCTTGTACCTACCCCTCCTCTTCCTAATCAGGTCAGAATTCTGTCAAATGGCTTCAATACAGCACAGTTCATTCAGAATAATAAGTAGATTTGCTGGCTGAAAAAAGTGGCAACTTAGTGATTCTGTTGTACTTTGGAAAAAACATTTAAAATGGTCTTTTTGCATTTCTCCCAGTGATTCAGGCTGTCTGGGTGTGGCAGCGGATGAAACTTGATCCACTGACTATTCACATGCATTGAAAAGTGTTTGCCTAAGCACCATGAGGCAAGGACAGAGGCGGATAAAGTGCTGTAAAGAATTCTCTAACCGAACGATCCCCTTGTATGAAAAGAAGCAGACAAGCTTGTACAACAGACTTTTTTTTAAAGGCTGGTTTTAAATCCTGTCCCTAGCTCCCTCCTCAATCTTTCTGTCCTCACTTGCTTTGAGGGCCAGTGGGGCAGTTCGAGGAAAGTGTCTTTTACCCACCATTAACGGATAACACCTTGCTTTATAATGCTCTAAGATATTATTCTTCATGTCCAAATTCCAAAATTGGCTGTTCCTGGCACTGAAAACTATAAATCTGCCCACGCGGTTGTCTGCCTGCGCACTGTTTATCAGGCCCACATTTCTGTTTTTCCAGTTCTGCTGCCGTTAAAGCCAATGCTGGGACTCTCACTGGATTTAATACAAAAGGGCCTTGGGACATGGGAAATTTACTCTTAAAGGTCACATTTTAGTTAGCTGTCTAACACCTTGACCAATGTACACAAATAGAGTGCAAAGCCCTGAGTTTTTGCATGAATAACAATGTAATTATGAAAGCAGCTTTCATCTTGTGCATGTGAAGTTTACAGAAGCACAAGCTGAAAGTTCAGGAGGGGGCGTTTATAACTCGACTGTAAAAAGGTTAAACGTGGGCTTTGCAACTTGGGCTCATTTCAGCTAAACATTAGCCAAATACACCTCAGATAGTTCAGTCACAAAAGTGGAAGTGAGTTCAAAATCAGGCACTAAGTGCTGGTTGTGCTTGTGCTACTGATAATTTGCTTTGATCCATTGATTCACATTAATTACAAAAACAACAATGCATCGAAAGTGACTTTCAGTCAGATCTGTCTATTGTATATCTATTTTTCCAAAATTATAGGGCCCTGTGTCTCAGCTCTTCATAATCTTTAATCTTTATTTATCCTCCCAGGACCTCTAGGAGTAGTGAAGTGCTATTATCCCCATTTAGAGATGGAGAACTGAATCACAGAAAGACTAAGTCCTAGATCCTCAAAGGTATTTAAGCACCTAATTCCCACTACAATCGTTGGGAAGGAAATGCCTAAATAGAACTTAGCTGGCTAAATACCTTTTGAGGATTTGAGCCTAAGTAAGGTGCCTAAGGTCACCTAGAGAGCCTGGCAAAGCAGGGAACTTTGCTTAGAGTTACAGGCAAGTGCCCTAGGGAGGGACATTTGAGTAGTTTTGAGATATTGAGAATCATAGAAAACTAGGGCTGGAAGGGCTTGCACAAGCTCATCTAGTCCAACTCCCTGCTCAAATAGATATCATCATATCTAAATCATCCTAGACAAGGGATTGCCTAACCTACAAGGTTGCCATAAAGAAAGAGGGAGGACAATGGAGCAAGCTGCCTAGGGAAATGGTAGCCATTGGAGGCTGGATATACTTCCCTAGGATAGTTTAGTGATAATGCATCCTGCAAGGGATTGGACTAGGTGATCCCTGAAGTCCCTTCCAACCCTATGGTACCTAAATGTAGACACTTCTTCAGAAATTAATGTTGAGATCCGTATGTTATATGACCTGATGCTTTCCTCCACAGAGAGAGCAGATTTGTAAATATAACTTATTTTATGCTTCAATTGGCCCATTCAGAATGTCAGAAATACTGGTTTAAGTGGAGTGATGCAAAACTCACTAGTCCCACATTGCACAAAAATCAGTTGTCTGCTATCTTTCTGCTCTAGCTGCTGTCCTTTGACTTGAGTATGAAGTAAAAGGGTAATAACATGGGCTAAGTACAGACAGTCAAAAGGCTGAAGGCTGAATCAATTAAATCACTGCAAGTTAGTCCAAGCTGCATAGATTTAACTAATAAGCAAGTGAACAGACATTCACTTTTGATTCCAGAAATGCAGCCACATGCCTGCAGTGGCCCAGGCCAGAAGCCAAGGAGTGCTAGAGCACACCTCCGTGCTCGGCTGGAACAGACAGCCTGGGTCGAGGCTGCACACCCTGCAAGGTGGGGTTTAAGGAGAAGGTGCAAAGCATCCTGGGATGCTGGGGGACTGTGAATTAATTTGAATCTGGTTGGGATCTGGGACAGAAGTTCAAGAAACTGATTTAAGCTAAATCAGTTCAGTCTGATACTACATCCAGCCAGGTTTATCTTAAATTGGTTTCAACCATTTTGAAAGTGGTGTATGTACACTGAACTTCTGTTGTGTGACAGATTTGAACCGGTTTATTTGTAATTTCTGCCCCTAGCCACAAACTGCACAGGCACTGCTATTTTTATCAAGGAAAAACACAACAATGAGATGGGCACGCTGAGATTTCCACTTCGGATGACATGGTGAATCTGCTGCTCATGTAGCAGACCTGAGCCAGAGCACGCATAAAAGGTAGCAGGTCGTTGCTTTTATCAAAATGCCCTCCAGGATGGAAAAGTGGCAACAGTTAAGTTGATGGAGGAAGGCTTCTGCCAGCACTAATGGCTTATTTATTTTTAAAGCATTTGGCTTTAATAAAGGCATAAGCACAAGACAGAGTAGGGAGAGCCCAACTGTGCACTTGCAGTGAAAGGTCAGTGTCTGAAATACATTCATACGTGGCTTTACATTGGTTAAGTCTGGAAAAGAATAGAGCATATTTTCTCCCCTACAGTCCCAGGTATTTCTACTCCTGAAACAGATCTATTCATTGGATGAGTGCTGTTTAATCAAGCAGCAGGAAAAGGGTGTGTGTCATCTTCAGAAGTACAAAGAAATCTCATTCAAAGATAGTACCATTCTTAAAAGGCTGGTGTTTAAATTAGACCTGCCCAGACAGGTCTAACATGTTTGGTGTGCCCCCCCTTTAGTGCAACCTTTCCAGTTATAATTTACTTGCTGCTTCCATTTTAAAATAAATAAAAGCAAAGTTCCTATAGAAAAGGTTGAATCATAAAACAGAAAGAGCCCAAACTAAATTCAGCCACTTCTGAACATTGTGTCAGCATACCGTACAATGTAAGAGCCATTGCCACTGAATTAAAATATATTATAAAAGTCTCTTGGAAACAAACTTCAAGAAGCAGCATGACCATTACACAGAGGCAGTGACAGAAACCTGATGGACTTTACTCTGAATTACTCTGCCATTTGAACTCTGTTTGTTTTAAAATTTATTCAGAGCCAGATGCTTGAGGCTTTGTGATGAATCCCTTGTGAACATGTGATTTATTTTTAATTCAAGGACCAAGAAAAGGGAGTAGTCGCCTATACAAGAAACACAGTGTGCAGAGTGCCAGCCACTTGGGTGCACAGTGACATGATCTGTTCTTTGAGAGGTTTTCTGGATGTTACGAACCTGTACCGATCTGGCTGTTACAGCATCTTTGGTGTAGAGAAAGCAATATTTTTGGCACCTCAGATCTTTTTCTCTCCTTCTTGTGAGCATTTCTTTTATTCTACTGTCCTGCTCTCTCTCAATATTGCAGAGGTCACCCAAAATTATAATGAAATCCTATAGCCTACTAGGATGTGAAGGGAATGGGATGCAGAGCGTTTCAAGCTTGGTCTGAATGCAGGGTGGGAAGTGTTGAAGTTGCTGTGTAATTGCTGTTCCTTCTCTGCTGAGAAAAGAGTTTTGAAGGGTCACAGCCTCCCGTCTGCTAAGTGTTCATATTGGAAAAGCTATTGTAGGTAGTAGGACTGTATGAAGCTTTGGGTGGTGATTCGTTTCAGAGATTTGGCCTGATTTGGTGGCCGAATCTCTGAATCCAAATTGAATCGGGGGACCAATTAAAAGGCCCAAATAGATTCAAAGCTCTCCGGGGCTTTTTTTTTTTTTTTTTTTTTTAAGTGCCGGGAGCTGGGGTGGGCAGGCAGCCTTTGCCGGGCTGGGAGAGAGGTGGGGTCTGAGCCTGGCCTGGCTGATTCAGAGATTCGTCAGCAGCTAAATTGCCGAATCAGATCTGGACGAATCGATTCGGGACAGTGATTCAAATCACTGAATTGAATCACTGTCCCCCGAATCGGCCGAATCTGAATCCGAAGCGAATAGTAGCCGCTTCGCACAGGCCTAATAGGTAGCACCCTTCTTATCCAGGAGTGACCATGTGGTGAATGGTCCACAAAGTGTGAATAAGCCTCTCAAGTACTCAGCCAGGCTTGCTCACATTGGCTTCTTTCTGATCCTGGGTTAACTCTGTTAGCCAAAACAATACTCTTGTCCCCAAATGCCGGGCTTTGGCAAGCTCTCTTTCAAATAACTCTGGACCCCAAATCCTAGGGCTAAGGGGGAAATAAGATGATTCAGGAGAATTCTTGAACTGTTTCAAAATGGGATTGCTGTTAAAGAAAGCATAAGTTAAAAGAGAAACTTGGGCTGTTTTGATGTTAGTCTTTGCCTGGAGGATTCAACTGTACTTGTAAAGTGATGGTGGCAAAACTTTCCAAGTCTTTTCCAAGTGAAAGCAGCTCCATTTGACTTTCCAAGGATGCGTCTACATGAGATGTTTATTGTGGAGTAGACTAATTACCCCCCACACTTAACATTGTGCATCTACACAAGCACCCCTATTAGGCCAGAGTAACTAATTTAACTCCACAGCAGGAGAATAATTGTAAACACAAATCCTGCAGTGGAGTTTTTCACTCTGCAGCAGCACACATGTAGAGGCCACCCTGGCTGGCTGGGGCACGAGGGTGCTTCAGTGTGGGGAATGCCTAAATTATGTGCCCGGGAGCAATAAACTCCAAAGCAATAAGTCCCGGAGTTTATTGTTTCATGTTACATGTGTAGATGCACCTGATGTTTCCTGCCAATATAATTTCAGGGAGGATTTTAAAAGTATTAAAATACTATTTAAAATGAAACCCTGCTGATAGTACTATATTCACTATAGCAGCACATCCTAGGGATAGCCTTATCCTGAAGGCAGACACCCAGCATGCAGGAGGTGGAGAGCTGTTCCACAGTCACTCCTGCTTCCTCTGAGATTCACCTCTTTAACTGTGTCCAATTCTGCCCTCACTCATGTTTAAATCAGAAGCAAGTCTACTGAAATCAATGGAGTTGCAGTGATGCAAGAGCAGAGCTGTGGCCAGGTGCTAAGATTGGCCTGGAGAAAGTCCCTCTTCTTGCTGCAGTCTCTCTGCTAATAGTTACCTGTCCTGTTTTACAAGCAGTAGCTGTTCTGCTCACCACAAATGGGGGATGTTTGGCATCTGTAAGTCCTAGATGCCAAATGCTGGAATGTTTCTTCATAATGCATTGAGACTCTTCCATGTTCTTCCTCATCTGGTATAATACTTCTGTTTTCCTGTGGGATTCCCTGAGATGAGTGACTGGTAACATGGGTAAAGGGCTGATTGGAAATCCTTCCAAATGTCACGTGGGGCTGAGGGACTTCATAAACCTAGAAAGAAGTATTTTCAGAATGAAGTAAAGTGGCCACTTTCATTTTTTGGGCACTGCAGAAAACCACTAGGAATGTGCAGACATATTCATATCTTAGGGAGCAATGGGATAGATACGTTTATAGCCGCAAGTAATAGAAAACAGAAAATCATTGCAGAATGGGGAGAGAGACTGTTTGTATTACCTCATATGAAGCAAGTTCAATTTGTATACATGAGGTTTGATTCAGGGAAATCTGTGTGGCCCAACAAGCCTGGCCTCTCTTCTTGGCTGCGGTATTAGTATGGGAAACTTTTCTGCTACAGATCTGTGGGTGTCTTCCATAAGCTGCATCAGAGATGGAAAGTGGAGGGTAATACCAGTAGTTCCCACACTTGATTTGTAATGGGCTAAAATAGGAACCTATCTGTCCTTGCCATGTTTTAATGATTATCCCTTACCTTTGATCTTGAAAGATCCACAAATCCTTTATAGATAGAGGGGGGAGATCTCTCTGCTAGCACTGTAATGCTAAATCAGTAAATAGAGGATTGCAGCATCCACAGATGGGTAGGAATAAAGGCAGTGCAAAAAATCTGAAGGGTGCCCCTACGATGTCCATTATAATATAAAAGTCAACCCTCTTGAGTCTATATACCCTTCTCTCTTGCTGGTTTTAAGACCAGATAGGTCTATCTAGCCTGACTTTTGGCTTACATAATGCAGGAAAATCCTGTATTCAGGCCAAACAGTTAGTGATTGAATTAGAGCACCTCTCTAGCAAAGCCATCCTGCTGTAATGTAACGGCTCCATGGCTAGTATTTGCTTGTAGAAATAAAAGGGGGAATTTGTCAAGAAACTCCAGAAAATTTACTCTGGATTCTTAACCAATATGTATGTTGTATTTTAACCTAGTTCAGATACATTTTTCTCCTGTCACTCTGAATTGGAGTTGCCAGTGAGGGCTGAAATATCCCTTCAAGCTGGGATCTCAGCTTGCAGCTTCATTTGTTCAAGCAAAAATAAATGTAAAATTTGGATGCATAAATGCCCAGGTAACTTCCAGTCTTTCCATTCTAGAGGAACATGAGGCTAATCTGTGGTGCCCAGACTCCTATATCCTATAGGTTCTAGGATGAGTATATCAAGGGTATTAAACCCATACTTGAATTTGGGTGAACATCTCATCTGGGTCCCATCGTAAGGTCATCATGATCCAAATTTCATGCAGTGAGAATGAAAGGGTTAGTCACAATAAGGGCTTTTCAGTCGGATTGTCAACAGATACAGGCAGACCCACCAGATCCACAGGCAGCTCCGCAGAGTACTAGCCAGGACTGAAGTCAGAAAAAACACCTGAATGCATGCCAAGCAGGAAGCCAGCCATACACCCAGATGTCACTGCTGGCAAAAATTGATGATAAAAAGCATCCAGACTTTTGGCACTTAGGTCTTGCATCTGCCAAGCTTTTATCCTGCGAATGACCATAAGTACTGGCTAAAATAATAGAGCGTGTTAAAGGGAAGGGTTAACACCAAAGTGCAGCATGCTCCACTTCACTTGAACAGGCGAGAATGCATGCATCTTGCCTTCTGACGCTACTATAATTTAGGGATGCATCGTTTTTGCTGTCTATCTGTTTATAAAATATTGCAAACAATCATTTTTTCTTTAACCGTTTGAAGGAGTTGAAGTGTTCCTATGGAATTAATATATCTCTTGTAGACTGGTCTCCTATCGCCATGAAATCAGGGCCCTCCCCTGTTTAAACACCATAAAGGTGGCACCCACTGCCATCTCTGTATCAGTATTAACTGATGTGTGTCTGTCCGTCCCTGTAAGGTTCAGATTCCATCATAAACTTTATTTAAACCTATGTACCTTTAATATAGATGAATAGATTCATAGATGCTAGGGTCGGAAGGGACCTCAACAGGTCATTGGGTCGGACCCCCTGGCTAGGCAGGAAAGTGTGCAGGGGTCAGATGACCCCTTCCAGATGCCTAGCCAGCCTTCTCTTAAAGACTCCCAAGGTAGGGGAGAGCACCACCTCCCTTGGAAGCCCATTCCAAATTTTGGCTACCCTTACCATGAAGAAGTTTTTCCTGATGTCTAGTTTAAATCTGCTCTCTGTCAGTTTGCAACCATTGTTCCTTGTTATCCCAAGAGGTGCCCTGGTGAACAGAGCATCTCCAATCCCTTGCTGCACCCCCCAAATGAACCTGTAGGCGACCACAAGATCACCTCTCAGCCTTCTCTTACGGACGCTGAAGAGGTCCAGGTCCCCCAGTCTTTCCTCATAGGGCTTGTCCTGTTAGCCCCTAACCATAACAGTGGCTCTCCTCTGAACCCTCTTGAGTCTATCAACATCTTTCTTGAAGTACGGTGCCCAAAACTGGACACACTGCTCCAACTGCGGTCTGACCAATGCCGCATAAAGAAGAAGTATCACATCCTTCGATCCATTTGTCATGCATCATGCAACATGGGCCCAACTGCAACTCCCGCCCCTGCTCTCCCCAAGACAAAATGTAAGGTGTTTGTTGTGGGAGACTCCCTCCTGAGGGGGACGGAGGGGCCATTCTGCCACCCTGACCCCTTAGCTCGGCAAGTCTGCTGCTTCCCAGGGGCCTGCATCCGGGACATTGCGGGGAGGATCCCCAAGCTCCTCAAACCCACAGACCGCTATCCCATGCTCCTTATTCATGTGGGCACCAATGACACGGCTCGGAGCACTCCCAGCCAGGTCATGAGGCGCTACAGGGATTTGGGAGCGGGGCTTAAGGGTCTGGGGGCACAGGTGGTGTTCTCGTCGATCCTCCCAGTCTCAGGCTATGGGCTGAGAAGGGACAGGAGGATCTATGTGGTCAACCAAAGACTGCGGCGCTGGTGTCGTCAGGAAGGCTTTGGCTTTCATGACCACAGCCCGCTCTTTGGCAAGAGAGGCAGCGAGCTGCTGGGAAGAGATAGTCTCCACCTCTCTCCCCTAGGGAGGAGGCTCTTCTCAGCCAGACTGGCTGACCTGCTCCACCAGGCTTTAAACTAAGCCCGCTGGGGGACGGGGGCACGACCGCCACTGCTGGCCCGCTGAACAATCCTTGCAAAGCCAGCGGATCACGGCACTCAAGGGAGCCCACCCCAGCCTCAGCCCTAGTAAAATCTGTGGGCAAGGAAGGAGCCCCCCAGGGGTAACTTGCCTGCCTCTACACAAATGCCAGGAGCTTGGGGAATAAGCAGGAGGAGCTCATCCTCCTGCTCATTGCAAACAATTACGATGTCATAGGGATCACGGAGACCTGGTGGGACTCCACCCATGACTGGACCACGGGGATAGATGGCTATACCCTGTACAGGAGGGATCGTGTAGAGAAAAGGGGCGGGGATGTAGCTCTCTATGTTAAGGAAAGCTACGCGTCCCTGCAAGCCAATATTGGCGACCAGGGTGGACGGCTGGAGACCCTCTGGGTTAAAATCCGTGGGGAACACGGCACAGGGGACACAATGGTGGGAGTCTATTACAGACCTCCCACCCAAAGTCCTGAGCTAGACCAGGAGTTTGCCCAGGAACTGGCTGAGGCAGCTTGCTCCAGGACCATGGTTGTCATGGGTGACTTCAATTACCCAGACATCTCGTGGGAGGATCGCTCAGCAAAATCTGAGCGGTCGCAGAGCTTCCTCTCGTGCGTGGATGACCTCTACCTGACTCAAGAAGTCTATGGGCCAACGAGAGGTAAAGCGCTGCTCAACCTGGTGCTGGCTACTGGGGAGGACCTAGTCGGCGACCTAGTGATCGATGGGAAGCTGGGTGACAGCGACCACAAGCTGATCACCTTCACCATCTGCCGAAAAGCTGGCAAGTCGGTCAGCAACACGGAAGTCCTTGACTTCAGGAAAGCCGACTTTGACAAGCTCAGGAGGCTTGTCAGTGAGGCCCTAAGGGACTGTGACCGCAGGGAGAGGGGAGTTCAAGAAGAGTGGTTGCTCCTCAAGGGAGCGATCCTCAATGCACAAACTAAGTCTATTCCATCTCGGAGGAAAGGCAGCAAGAGGGCACAGCAGCCCCCCTGGCTCTCCAGGGACCTAGCAGACCTCCTGAGGCTAAAAAGAAAGGCCTACAAAGGATGGAGGATGGGAGTCACCTCCAAGGAGGATTATTCTGCACTGGTCCGGTCCTGTAGGGAGCAGACCAGGAAAGCCAAGGCTGCAACTGAACTCCAGCTAGCTTTGAGCGTCAAGGACAATAAAAAGTCCTTTTTCAGATATGTGGGGAGCCGGAGAAAAAGCAGGGGCAACGTCGGACCCCTGCTGAACCAGATGGGGCAACTGACAACTGACGCCCAGGAAAAAGCCAACCTATTAAATAGGTACTTTGCATCGGTCTTTCATCAGCCCCATGGGACGCCCGTGCCTGCTACAGGGCCGGGAAGTCCGGGTGAGGGTGATCCCCTGCCCTCCATTAATGTTGACTTTGTGAAGGAACATCTTGAGAAGCTGGATACCTTCAAGTCAGCCGGCCCTGACAATCTTCACCCCAGGGTACTCAAGGAGCTGGCGAGCATCATAGCCCAGCCTCTAGCGCGGATCTTTGAAAACTCTTGGCGCTCTGGTGTAGTGCCCGAAGACTGGAAGAAGGCCAACGTGGTGCCTATCTTCAAGAAAGGGAGGAAAGTGGATCCGGCTAACTATAGGCCCATCAGCCTGACTTCTATCCCGGGGAAGATCTTAGAAAAGTTTATTAAGGAGGCCATCCTTAATGGACTGGCCGACGCCAACATCTTAAGGGATAGCCAGCATGGGTTTGTTGCGGGTAGGTCTTGCTTGACCAATCTCATTTCCTTCTACGACCAGGTGACCTATCACCTGGACAAGAGAGATGAGATTGATGTCATATATCTTGACTTCAAAAAAGCCTTCGATCTGGTGTCCCATGATCGTCTCTTGGAGAAACTGGCCAATTGTCGCCTTGGGTCCCCCACGATCCACTGGCTGGAAAATTGGCTCCGGGGTCGGACCCAGAGGGTAGTAATTGATGGAAGTCACTCATCGTGGTGTCCTGTGACCAGTGGGGTCCCCCAGGGCTCTGTCCTTGGACCCATACTGTTCAACATCTTCATTAACGATGTGGACACTGGAGTCAGAAGCGGACTGGCCAAGTTCGCCGATGACACCAAACTTTGGGGCAAAGCATCCACGCCAGAAGACAGGCGGGTGATCCAGGCTGACCTGGACAGGCTCAGCAAGTGGGCGGATGAAAATCTGATGGTGTTCAATGCCGATAAATGCAAGGTTCTCCACCTTGGGAAGAAAAACCCGCAGCATCCTTATAGGCTCGGCAGTGCTATGTTGGTTAGCACTATGGAAGAAAGAGACTTGGGGGTCATCATTGACCACAAGATGAACATGAGCCTGCAATGCGATGCTGCGGCTAGTAAAGCGACCAAAACGCTGGCTTGCATCCATGATGCTTCTCAAGCAAATCCCGGGACGTCATTCTCCCCCTGTACTCGGCCTTAGTGAGGCCGCAGCTGGAGTACTGCGTCCAGTTTTGGGCTCCACAATTCAAAAAGGATGTGGAGAAGCTTGAGAGAGTCCAGAGAAGAGCCACGCGCATGATCAGGGGTCAGGGAAGCAGACCCTACGATGACAGGCTGAGAGCCCTGGGGCTCTTTAACCTGGAAAAGCGCAGGCTCAGGGGTGATCTGATGGCCACCTATAAGTTTATCAGGGGTGATCACCAGTATCTGGGGGAACGTTTGTTCACCAGAGCGCCCCAAGGGATGACGAGGACGAATGGTCACAAACTACTACACGATCGTTTCAGGCTGGACATAAGGAAGAATTTCTTTACTGTCCGAGCCCCCAAGGTCTGGAACAGCCTGCCGCCAGAGGTTGTTCGAGCGCCTTCATTGAACACCTTCAAGATGAAACTGGATGCTTATCTTGCTGGGATCCTATGACCCCAGCTGATGTCCTGCCCTTTGGGCGGGGGGCTGGACTCGATGATCTTCCGAGGTCCCTTCCAGCCCTAATGTCTATGAAATCTATGAAATCTACTGATGCAAGCACGGTTAGCTTTGCTGATGATTTCATCATGCTGGCGACTCATGTTCATCTTGGAGTCCGCTATGACTCTGAGATCCCTTTCCACTTCTGTGCCACTGAGAGGGTCACTTCCCAGCCAGTAGGTGTGCTGGATATTTTTGTGCCCTCAGTGCAGCACTCTGCACTTGTCCTTGTTGTACTGCATCCTATTGTGTACTGCCCACTTTTCTAACCTGTCTGCAATTGTTCCCTACCCTCCGGAGTGTGCACTTCACCCCACAATTTAGTATTGTCCGCAAACTTGGACATAGTACACTTCACACCCACATCCATGTCACTGATGAAGATATTGAAGAGTACAGGTCCAAGGACCAAACCCTGCGGGACCCCACTGCCCACATCCTTCCAGGTCGATACCAACTTGTCTACTACCACTCTCTGGGTGCAACCACCAAGCCAGTTTGCCACCCACCGGAGTGTGTAAACATCTGTCACAGCCTCTTCATTTATTTATGAGAGTGGGATGAGATACTGTAGTGAAGGCTTTGCTAAAATCCAAGAAAATGACATCCACCTCTACTCCTGCGTCTAAGCATTTTGTGACCCTGTCATAAAAGGAAACCAGATTAGTCAGGCATGATACCTGCTATGATCCATGCTGGTTTCCCTGCTGCATTGTTTTTCCTGCTGGACTCCCACAAATATGATCCTTCATTATCTTTTCAAAGATTTTTTTCCAAGGATGGAGGTGAGACTGACTGGCCTATAATTACTCAGATCCTCCTTCCTCCCCTTCTTGAACATAAGGACCACATTGGCCCTTTTCCAGTCCTCTGAGACCTGACCCAAGCGCCACGAGTACGAGCGCTCAAGCAGCCGTGCCAGTGGTTCTGCTACGACACCGGCCAATTCCTTCAGTACTCTCTGATGCAGCTCGTCCGGGCCTGCTGACTTGAACACATCCAGGCCATCCAAGTGACTCTGCACCAAGTCAGCGTCAATGGTTGGTGGGCTGGTGTCCCTCTGATGCCCATCTAAGAACCCATTCGGAGACTTATCTTGAGCCCTGTTCAGGAACACCGAGGCAAAAAACTCATTGACTAGCTCAGCCTTGTCCCCCCTGTCTGTCACTAATTGCTCCTCCTTGTTCAGTAGAGGTCCAGTGCTGCCCTGCGACTTCCTTTTACTCCCTACGTACCTAAAAAAAGACTTTTTGTTGTCTTTAATTTGTGTTGCCAGCCTCAACTCTGTAGTTGCTTTAGCTTCTCTAACTGCCTTCTTGCAAGTGCAGGCCAAGTAGGTATGCTCCTCCTTGGTAGCTTCCCCCTGCTTCCACCACCTATATGCTTTCTTTTTTGCCCTTAGGCTCCCCTGGATTTCCCTGTTTAGCCAAGGAAGTTTTTTGGCACCTTTCCCCCTTTTCCTTCATATTGGGATCATCTCCCTCTGTGCCTGAAGGATCGCTTCTTTTAGAAACAATCACCCTTCCTGGACTCCCATCTTACCAATACTCCTGTCCTGCAGTGCATCGTTGACTAGACTCGTGAGCACACTGAAGTTAGCCTTCCTGAAGTCAAGCACTTCTTCCTTCCTAGTTACCTTACCCACCCTACACCGTATGATGAATTCAATTGATTGGTGGTCACTGTCCCCAAGTGACCATAAATCTGCAGCTCCCTTACCATGTCCTCTCCCGTAGCCAACACCAAGTCCAGTAAGCCATTCCCCCTAGTGGGACCATATACCTCCTGCGTTAGGTTCTTAACCTGCATGCAGGACTTTTACCTATGTGAACGGTTGGATTTGGCTGACTGCTCCTCCCAGCAGATGTCAGGGTAGTTTAGGTCCCCCATGTACGGCGGATTATTTCAAACTCTCCTTCTGAACTACTCGGGGAAGGGACTGTAGTAGGCAAGGGGCATTGCGTGAGGTCCTGGTTCTAGGTGAAGACACTGGGGCGTCCCTGTTAAACTTAACTTTTCTTTCAAATGCTTGACTTACTTTTAGTTGTCACTGAAGTTTATTGCTAGCTTGTGGTGATACAGAGCGGTTGTCTGTCTTTTGGTTTACCAAAATGTTTGCTATTGGTCTGGATGTAGGGTCACCATATTTATTTTTAAGAAAATCTAGGACACTGCCCCCCACCTCCTGGGAGGCAGAAGCGGGCAGGAGTGCAGGGTGCAGTCTGGCATGGAGGTAGTCTTCCTGGCACACCATGCTACTCTGCCTCCCTGTTGCACTGCGCCCCGTGCCCCTGCAGTTCTGGGACTTTCGTTTCAATTTTCACCAGCCGGCTGGGCCCAGCTGATGAAATCTGGGACTGTCCCTGCCAAACTGGGACGGATGGTCACCTTACTGGATGCCACAGCACATAATAATCATAGCAGACTGTCCAAATTTAGCTTCATACATTTACCTAAGAACACACATGCCTTTGCAGACCCATAGACTAGTCTGCAATGGTGAGTAAATGAACTACAAAGGCCTTGAGTTTCAATATAATCAACCTAAAAAGAACATCCACAACAGGCATATTTTAACTTGGATTTTCTGCATTGGTCCAGCAGATGCAATTGCTGTGTTGGGCTTGTCTGGCTGGACTTGCTGTTTTTAATAATTTTGTATTGTGTATTTTAAACAATGCATGTATGCCTGGGGCACTAGGTCTCAGCATTTCAACAGGAGTCAAAATAAATGTTTAATGTCTTCCTTCATATGTTAGTGTCGTTAGCGTGTGTACCTCATAGTTCCCCAAACTCTGGCATGCTGCTGTGACCAGCATTGAAGAGATTTGGTTTGGATCCATTTTACTTCTTATAAAGAAGTCCTGAAAGGCCTTTAAAGGGTCTTGTTTCCTTCTTGGGTTTTATCTCTAATATCAGAAATACTAAGTCTACTGTTCCTAGTTATATGGAGAACTAGCTGGAAATCTCTGATGTGGATTGTGAGTTTTCTAGCCATGAGCTGAAGGGCAGGGGTGTTGAAACTTTAACAAAGCATTTCCCCCATTCCCCACCTGTTTAATGAGGTGTTTGAATGCATTAGGTATTTAAAAAAAAAAAAAAAGCTAGTGTGTGGGGAGGGTTAACTCCAGACAATTTAACTAAAAAACACTTCCTCTCTCAACTGGGCAAGATTTGCCCAATATCTCTGATATTGTAATCCTACTGCTTTACTGGTCATACATTCCAGGGAAAGCAAGGTAGATGAGATCTGAATTTACAACATAAAAAAGCACAAGTTAGGGGGGCAAAACTCCCAAAACTGCTTCCAGAATCACTGCGTGCATCCTGTCCAAGAAGAAGTACCTTTATTTGTTTGTTTTTAGCTTTGCAGGTTACCCTTTATTCCAGTAGTATTTCATAATCTCTGTGAACTAAACCTTTGCTGTGAACTAAGTCTTTGCTACCACTGCTTATAGATTGAGAGAGACATCAGGATCTTCAGGTGTTCTTTTACACCCTGGTCCTCAGCCTTTTGGTATTAGGAAGGCTGGCCCATGTTAGGCATGTGTCCCTTGCTGACTTGAGGTCCAAATCTGGTCACAGAGTAAAAGTAATTACAGATCCTGTATCGCGTCAAATCCAGCGATTTGTTATTTATGTATTTCTTTGTATTGCAATCATTCCTGGGGACTCCTTTCATGGAGCAGAGCTCCATTACGCCAGGCGCTGTATAAACAAAGTATGGTCCCAGTCTCCAAGAGCTTACGGTCTAAGGCCGCTTTTGTGCCTTATTCCACAATGTTATGCCTGCGTGATTCTCCTGCTTATGAGTCACACTGTTTTGTTTTGCCGTTTTTCGGATGAAAGTTACACCTCCTGCTCTTAGTGAAAACACGATCAAATATCCATACAGCATAACCAAACAACAAAAGAGTACTGTTGACAACTGACAGGTCTGACAAGTGCATTTTTAAACTGGATTCAGCTTTGTCATAGTGCATATAAAGGAGCATTGAAGGTAAAAAAAAAAAAAAAAAGAAAGTAGATTTTATATATATATATATATATATATATAAAAGTTTGTAACTTTGCCAAATGCTGTTTCATTAAAAGCTCCAAACATTGTTATCTTTCAAGCAGGGTGATTCAGATGTAGACACATGTTTATTTTGTGTGGGTGCTTAAATATTTAATTCTTCAGCAGAGTTTACACAGAATCTGATTTTGCTAGGAGGGAAAGAATTTGGCTTTTATGATTTAAATAGAAACGGTATGACTCGAAGGCTCTCTGGTCCCTTTGAGCATGCTTCTGTTCTGTCCCTGTGATTTTTCACCACAAATTGGCTTGACTGGTTCAATGATTTTTGTCATTGAGCAGGTCACTAGTGTTCAATCATAATCTGAAGCAGAATACACATTGCAGCCTTTACAGACTTTAGAGGATCATGTTCATACTTTGGAATTAAAACAACCCCCTCCCCCTAAAAAACCCAGTTAAAAGCAAATGCTGTAATCTCAGCTTATTTTATTTTTTATTTCTTTCTCATTGCCATTATGGAAACATTTTTAGGGCTTGTACAGGTATTTTGCTCTAGTGAGACTTTAAGAACTTGGACATCCTTGTTCGGAATCTGTTTTCTGCCATCTGAAGAGGCTGATTTGTGATTTGCAAGAGCAAAGTGTGGCTGCCTTGGCTATGGGACAAACATGTGTGTATGTGGGGCAGGGGGCATGTACAAATTTGTGTGGTTGTCCATGCCAGATTGAAGAGGAATTATATGGAGCATTACATCTGCTGTAACTAAGAGGGAGGGGGAAGAACCGTGGCCAAATATTGAAAAACCATCTTGGCAAGAGCTAGCTGTGGAGTAGTGTTCAGAGAGAATCTGTAGACTCCCCATACTTGGGTTGGCCTTGAAGAAAACGTAGCATTTAACAGAGAGAATCCTGTATTGACAAGGAGATGACTTGATGGTTTGAAGGGGTATCTCCCAATTTTATAATCAGACTAACGAGCATAGGGGATCCAACTAATAAATCCCATTGTGACATCAGAGTCCCAACGTCTAGTATTTGGGTGGATGTAAATTTTAATAGAGAATTTAACAGTAGCAGTCCCTATCAATATTGGACTTGGGTCATTTAGGAGCAAACTTTCAGATGGATCCACACTTAGCATCTTAAGGCACAGACCCGCTTACATTACAGATCAGCATTGTGTGCCCAGAAAGGACAGATATCCCTTGAACACACAAATCAAGTAGTGTAAAATGCCTGATGCAGGCACAGTAATGTTTTGAGTTGGAAAATTGTATCTGCAGTGTTAAAAGCCAATTAAAAAAAAATTGTGGCCATATTTGTTAAAAATATCCTTGTGCGCAGCACCAATATGTAGATGACTCTAGGCAATGTTTGTACTTAAAACTACATTTAAAATCTGGCTCTGGAGTCCATTCTTCCCTGTGATCTCGTGGAATATTGATTTATTTCTTTTTAAGAAAACACTGTGCAGCTCTTATGCGATGGTCACAGTGACTGAAGAATAAGAGACTCAGTGGTGGCCCTATACAGATTTTGGATGCTTCTGCATCTTTTGCCAGCCTCTGAGGCTAAAAGTCTGCCTGTAGCCCAGTACTTCATCTGCTTTCTGACTTGGACACAGAGAAGAGGGTCATGCTTTTAGATTCACAGGTCAGTGCAATCAATGGCAGCAAACTAGAAGATGTATGGGTTAAGTGACAAGAGGGCATCTGATCTCCAGTTCTCCAGTCCAAACCCATATGGGAGGCATCTCTAGGTTCACCCTCATCCTTTATGCTCTCAAGGCCTGATTGGGCAGACTGCCAGGGGATTCGCCTTTATCAGTGAAATCAAGGGTGCTTGGATCCTTGCAAAGCCCAGCTCTTCTGGGAAGCATTGCCTCCCTGAGATGGGGCTCCAGGGGCTAAAACAGGACCTGCATGGTAATAATGTAACATAATATTTAAATACAAAAACCAGCAGTGGATTCCCTTGCAGGTTTTACACTTCTCTGTGCAGTGCACACAGTTCTTAAAATGTCCTCTCCAAAGCTCTGGGTGCATGTGTTTTGACTGTCTATTAAGAACAAGAACAAATCTGCATACATTAGATCAGCTTAAAAGAACCTAAAGATTTTCTAGATTCTCATGCTCATGCTCTGCCCACACACGCTCCTCAAACTAGACCACAATGAACACCCACACCCCATGCGAAACTTTTGAAGCAACTTTTCAAACATTCATTAAACCTTACAACACTCCTTTAACCATTCTAGAAATGAGTAGAATGAGGGACAGGGTGATCATTTATCTGTCAGAGATCCTGGCAATTAAGTTTCTGGAAATGAATATGGAGGTTCTGATTCTTATCTCGCCCTGGGATAAACCAAGGGGAGCTTGATCAAACTCAGTTGATATTTATCAATATAAAAATGAGGGCTCAAAGAAAACAAAGCATTATAAAGTTTGCATTGAGAAAATCCTTGTTAAACTTCCTTTTCTGGGAATGCTTATGCTTGCAGTGAGGCTGGGTGTACCTCACATGGTCTGGTGATTCAGATTTGACTCTCTACCCCAAGAATGCACGCGCACTTTCTGGAATTTGATAGTCTCTCTTGAAATCCCTGCAACTTTCTTTTCCACGTTTCTACAGGGCATTCCAAAAATGCACCATAAACTTTGTAAATACAAAAATCAAGGCAAGTAAGATTAAAAAACAAAAAGTCTAAAAAGTAATGCAATAGGTGGCCACAGGAGTAGAGCACTGCCATGCCCTTCAACCTTGAAATGATAACTTTTCATGTAGAGGCAGAAAAAAGCAGATGTGCCGAAGGAGTCAGGAGTGAGTGCTCCACCTTGTCAAGCTAGTATTAGAGAATACAATTAACTATTTGCTGTTACACAACTTTGGATTATTGAATGAGCATGTTTAGTATTTATATAAACAGGGAAGGATGGTTCTCATGGTTATAAAAGTTTACAGTCTGTAGTTCTTTTCTGCAGACTGTGTATTCTCTCCTATTTTAACCAGTGATTTAAGTGTAACCAACAAGTGAGCAGACAGATAAAATGTATTCTCATAAAATACACAGTACTGATGCATTTCATCCTAAATTTTAATTTGGTTGAATTCTAGTTTTTGGTGTTTTTTTTTAATGGAGTCTTAGTTGTTTTTGGACAGGACCTATGAATAGAAATAGTTTGTTCACAGATTTAATAGTGAACTGAGGGAAAGTACTAAATTAGAAAGACTTGCGTTTGACTCATGCAAAACCTGGTCCAAATAGAGGGATTTAGAGTGGGAGGGAAAATAAAGATTTATTGGGGATGAATCTTGCCTACTGTGTACAAGGAGCTTTAAGAGAGATTTTAACACTGATGAGGTTCCCGGGTGGGCATTGGGATGTATTATTGTTTGTGTGTTATTTGTCGAGGGTAATTCAATTCACGTGGCAATCCAAACTAAAATGAGCATTTCTTCTTTGATTCATAGTTGGTTGGGTAGAGTTTTTTAATGTGAATTGCTTGCTTAGAAAAGAGCCGTTTATTTAGCCTCAGCTTTCATAGGCTCAAGAAGAACCTTGCAGCACACGATTTAGACTTGGGTCCAGTTGTCCAATATCCCATGGTACTTACTGCTTCAAGTCAGAACACATGCATTAGAAAGGAAGGCAGATGGCAGTACCTCGCTCAGGCCAGTGTAGGATCTGGATGCTGAATTCATTGTTTAGGGCAAGTGGGGACTCCAAAATAGAAGTTTCAAGTGCAAAATTAAATGATTTTTTCCCCCTAATGAATCCTAAATTCACTTGAAAATCAAATTTGATTGGGACCAGAACTATTTTCCAATTTGGGTCAAAAAAGGGCAAAATCTTTAATGTTATGTTTTGACATTTTTAAACAAAATATTCTGTTTAGGAAGTTTTTTCTTTTAAACAAAGCATTCTGACTTTTTTTTTGTTTCAAAATAGTGCCCTTTTGTTTGAAAAGTTGACTTGAATTTAAAAGAAGTAAGGCTTGAACAAAAGGGTTAAGTTGCCTGAAAGTGAAAATTAGTCAAACAACCTGATTCAAGTGGACCCCAAATCCATTTGTTTTTCATTTTACACCATAAAATACCCCCCTACAAAACAAAACCTTTTTTTTTTCTTTTGAGCTGACACGTACCGTATTTTTTTCATTTTTCAGTACAACTAAGGACCCAAAACCCTATTAGTTGCCCAACTGTAGC
Organism: Alligator mississippiensis; assembly: GCF_030867095.1. Classification (NCBI taxonomy): domain Eukaryota; kingdom Metazoa; phylum Chordata; order Crocodylia; family Alligatoridae; genus Alligator; species Alligator mississippiensis. The sequence goes on along the minus strand of NC_081832.1, from coordinate 9,723,608 downwards.
CAGGAGATGGATTGCAATGTTTGTTGATACAGCAGTGGTTTTTCATCTGCCGTAGAACCACGGTCCAGAATATTTGAAAGTTAAAGGAAGCAGTCTAAAATTATCCTGTTGGTTATTGAGTGTATGCTTGCTAAAATGCTACAAACTAAAGTAGCACTGTTTCAACTTTCTCTCTGTGTTTGTTCTTGCTGTGTTAAAACTAGTTTGCAGGTGGTGACAAGGAAGTCATTTTCTGAGAAAGCAAAAGATGCTGAAGGGAAAGATTTTTTTTTTCCCCCCTCAGGTGAGGTGTCCAGTGTCACAGGACATCCTGTAAGGCAAGCAAACCTACAGGTTTTTCTTCTAAATATTAGATGACACATGCTCATGCTGTCCTCCACTTGCATAACATGCACATGTGGTTGAAGGGTATTGATTGCTGTGATGTTTCTTCTGTGCTCTAATTTAGGGGACTAAACGCCTGTCACATGTACAAGCGCCCCAGAGAACAAGAGATAGACAAAGGGTTTCCTATTTTCCATTTTAAATGGCATAATTATCTTTTAACGCATCCACTAGTAAAAATCCTTGCCTTCTCTCTGTGCTGCTTTGATCAACCTTCACTTGGTTTCCAAAGTGTTTAGTTATAACAAAACTGTGTCTAAAGATGACATTTTATGTAACCCAACCTCTGAGTGCTCAGTTAATGAATAATATACTGTAAAACGGTGAACAGGAAGATTGGCTCGCATATTAAAAAAGGAATAGATAGGAACAGTGACGTCTTTTAGCCATTTTGTGCATACAATTGTATTGTTTTTGTAGGTGCAAATCAGGCAGACACATACCTGCCGTTTAGCTCCAGCACTTCTGAAAGTGTGCTCCCACCTATGATATAAAGGTGAATGACGATCCTCTTGTAACAAAAAATGGGAAAACAAGCATTGAATGAAACATCTCAAATATCTAAATTCAATTAGGCTCATGTGTTATAATCTGTTAGAGGGGGCCTGCCATGCAGGCCCCTCATGATATTGAATCTTTTTTTTTAATCCTGGATAAAAGACCTGAATGTAAACACTCATGATTAGGAGCATTAATTAAATAAAGCCTGTCTCGGTATAATGAGATTTACTTTGAAAGCCTCACCAACATTTTCCAAAAGAACAACAGAATACTTTGTATCACGTGAAAAAATGTTTCTTTTCGTCTCCCAGATTAGACATAGAAAAAGACAGCCTTCCAATTCAAGAGGTGAGCCACAGTCCAGACAGTTTCTTCCAAGTAGTGTAAATGTTCAGATGCCGAAATGTGTCTCTAGCTGTACGTTTATGAGAGTATCTATCTACACCCTCTTGCCCCCTCACTTCTCAGGAACTTTTACAATTGGTACCATGGCAGGTTTCCAAAATACCTTCTCTTCTCTTGGCCTAATAGTCCCAATAGATGCTGAGGACCCTTGGTTTCTAATGGTTTCAAATGAAGTTGTGGGTGCTCATTATCTCTCAGGATTACACCCTTTCTTCTTCATGGTTTAAAAACTATAAAGTCACCCCGGACTGCAGGAATGCCATCAATATGTGGGGATTATGCACGTTTGATTTAGGCTGTGTTGTTTATCTTCTAAACACCATTAACCACAAATTAGCTGGCTCTTCTGTAGCCATAAATTAATAGATTCCATTAGCGAATAGTCAATTAAAGGATGATTATTTTTTCTATCTCATGTTTTTAGCTATTTGTGTTATATGGTTTTCTTTTGTCCATAAGGCTGAGCAGAATGACAAGCATCACGAGCTGAACAACTGATAGTTGATCAAGCCATGGACTGCACCAGAAAAGCATAAATCCTCTGAAAAGTTTTTTTATATATTAACAAATGTTATATACTGTGTATCCTTATCCTCTTTGACCTGTCATCTGCCTTAAAAAGTCAACTGTGCACTTCTTGAAATCTTATCTTCTTTGGCTTCTGTGACTCTGTCTTGTTTTCTTGCCTCACTGGTCATTCCTTCAGCAAGTCCTTCTTTATTCCCTTCTACCTTTCTACAGTAAACCTACAGGGCTTGGTCCTTCATCTTCCTTCTTTCCTCTGCTGTGCCTTTAGGTAATTTCACTGGTAAATGTGCGTTCAACTACCTCTACGCTGAAGACTCACAGAATTACGTCTCTGCACTGGACCTGTTGTCTTCTCTTCAACCTAAACTCTCAGCTTGTTTTGGCCTCTTCTCATGGATGACTAGCCACCATCTCCAGCTTGACACAGCTAAAACAGAGCACTCCTAGACTTCCCACCTACCTCCTTTCTTAATCACTTGTGGACATCACCATCCTGCTGTCATGTAACCTCTTCTGCCTGACCCCTCTGTTGGTCTTCACATTCATACACTGTCTAAACCCTGCAAGTCCTCTCTGCTAATGTGTCTGGTATGGGTTTCTTACCAGTCCACACAGCTAAACTCTCATCCAGTCTCTCGTCATCTCATGTAGACCATCCTTTACTCTGGCCTTGATGGATGTGATCTTACCCCATTTATATCCGTCCAGGCTGCTGCTGCTACAAGATTCATTTGCCTAACTCATCACTTCAGTCACATTTACCCCTGTTTTTGAATCTTTCTACTGGATTCCCCTTCTCTAGTGCATCAAACATAAGCTGCTTGTTTCTACTTCCAAAGCCCTTTGCAGCCTACTGCCACCCTATCCATCACTATCAGTATCAATTGATTTTTTTGTCTTGTCTTAAGCTTACCCAAGAAGCCGTTTGGGGCAAGGACCATCTTTTTTTTGTTTGTTCTGTGTTTATGAAGTGTCTTCTGAAACTGGTCCTGACTCCATGACTAGTACTTGTATTTACATACACAGGATTAGATCTTTCTGATTTATACAGACTGAGAATCTGGCATCCATAAATAGCTAGAGAATCATATCAGCATAAAACTAGCGTGGGCACAGAGGACATCACAAGCTTATACAGTCCTGCGGTCATAATAAAGAAGCAAGCTATTAACCGATGAAAAAAGATCCATGCAAGTGATAATCACATGTTTATTTCTTCTTTCCGGTGAAACTTCTTGTACTGCTCATCACAATGGAAGAATATCCAATAGATGGATATTTATTTGATTCGGATACATTTAGTTCTGGGCATTCAGATGCATTTAGTTCTGTGTTTCCATTTCAGCCATGCCATAAAGCTGCACAGTTCATATTCGGGTATGGGGGGGGCCATGTCCTAAGGGTTGTAGCCAGGACTGGTAGCTGTACAGGGCCTAAGGAGATGGAGTTCCCTTCTAGGCTTCCAAGCCTCACTGCAGGGCAGTCTGGTACAAACCATTTCAAAACGAAGAATATAAATGAATGCGTGTAAAACACAGCATTGCTGAGATAACTAGTCCTGTGAAGTATCTGCATTTAACAGCTCCGACAAAGAAGCAGTATTTCCAGACTCCTTGAATACACACTCCTATTCTTGCTCACAATGGCACAGATTAGAAAGGAGGGCTAAATTGACTGCTTGGTGACAGTTTTTAAATGAAATGATCCATAAATACAAACTGTAACTAAACTTTGAAGGAAATTGGATCTCTAGACGTTGGTGGAATGATTAGGAACACTGTGGGGAGTGCATGCATAAAGCTTCTTTTAATGCTCTGCTCTTCAAGCATTTAATAGCTTGACAGCAACGTTTTAATAACAGCCGACTAGGCCCAGTTTTGGCATGCAATGCACACGGAAACAGTTTCTGGAATCCATCCATGCAACAGTAAATTCCATTTCTGCGGGCAAAAGCTCATGTGGAGAGAGTTGTGAGATGCAATGCTTTGAATTCAGGACCCTTTTCAAAAGGTGGATATTTAGTTATCGAGCATCTGTAACATTTACTTATCTGTCCACAGCGGATACCAACGCAGCAAATGTGTCTTATGTCTTTTGGCTCCTGACTTTGTTAGAATTCTTCCACCCTGGAAACTTGAAGTGCCCCAAAGTATAAATTATGTTACTTAGGGGGTGGTTCAGGGTGAGGCAGGGAGCAGTCAGTTCTGATGACTTGGGTCATTGGGTGTCAGCATTTTTCTTTCTTGACTGACTGCAGAGAGGGGGGCAGCAGCTGCTTTGAAAGGGGATCATCAAGCTCTAAAAATAGGTGCAGTGTTTTGGGGTTTTGACTGTCCTGGACCCTCATTTCTTCTATGTGGCATTGGATACTGTGGCTTGAAGAGTCTGTCCCAGCAAGTGTCGGCTGTCTAGAACAGCTCCACCACCTCGGCTGTCTTCAGAGAATTTTGATCAACGGCTGTGTTGATTAGGCAGCTTGGTCTACTTCCATTGAGATGCAGTCTTACTTGGGCAGTACAGCTGCTCCAAGACACTAAGATGCTGGAAGTCTACGCCCTTATTTACCTCCTGGTAACTAGCTTGTGTGCCTAGATCCTTAGAGGCAAGAGATTGGAGCCTTTTGGACACTTGTGTTGCCTTTCTCCCTCTTAGCCTTGACTTTTTCAATGTCAACTCAGTTTAAAGGGACTCCACAGTTCTGATTCCCTACTTGTATATAGTCCTTTACACCTGTGAAAACTGAGTGTAAAACGGTGTTCTATGCCTGTGCAAAGCCGACGTAGAATAAATACTACCAAATCAGCACATTAACCTCATGAGATTCAAGGCAGGGGGGAACTGGGGCCTTTTACACTCTTAAATTGAAAAATGTCTTTATTATGGTAAAAAATGTGGCCCTGTGTACAGTAGGATTGTAACCCAGCAGTGTAGGTGCCTGAGGGCAAACCCTCTTCCCTGGCTGGCTACACTATTTCTCCATTCATGTTGATCACATCTTTCTTTGCATTTCCCTTTTCAGGGGACATGGCTCGTATCTTATGGCTTATTTTCTTCTTTGTTTTATTTTCAATACTTTCCTACTGGAATGTTTTAAAAAAAGAAAAAAAATGGTTTTGATCTTAATTCTCATGAACTCAATCTGGGCCGAATCTGGCCTCTGTCACGTCAATAAAAAATGTTATGCCACACGACATGAGTAAAAACACAAAACCAAAGCAACCCCCAGACGCCTGCCCCGAGTTGGGAGTTGCATGTGCTTGGCACTCATTGCTCTTGCATTATCAGGTGTTCAAAATATTAAGTCTGAAGAAATAGTCTGATTCTTTACATCAAAATATGTAATCACTGATGTGGTATCATACATGACACACAGTATTATATCCTCCAAGCACTAAACACCTTACCTCAACCACTGGATTTGTACCAAATGCAGGAATCATCGGGGACTACTGTCCTGATTGTGTGAGCAAAATACAAATATTATTTGGCCAAACAGAGCCATGATGACTGGGAAAAACCTGCACTCATGCCCATATGGGATGTACATTTAAGGCTGGACAATGGCACTTATTCAGCAGTTGTTTTAGAATATCAGTCCTTAACCTGAACTCATCTTTATAGGTAGAAATGTCAAAGATATGCTTACTAAAAATGGTTGTTTTGGGTTCATTCTATGCAATTGCAGTAATTCTGTGCTCTTTTTGGTTTTGTTTGAAACAAATTTTCTGTTCTATTCCCTCCTTTATGCCCTTCCGGAGCTCTGGTTGTATATCATCTGTTTCCCAGAGCTGTTTTGGCGTGGAGAGCAAGCGAGCAGCTGCTAGTGGTTGTACTGCACCCTAGCCAGCCAGGAGGGGCTGCCAGGTCGAATCTCCCCGGGACTCTGCATGGCATTTCCTCAACAAGTGCAGTCACCAGGTTAAACATTTTTTAATTAGGAATTTGTGGAAAAACTACAAAAAAACAGCTTAGCTTTTTACGTGACCCCATGTTGCCTCTAAGAATGAAACGGCCCGAAGTTTTACAGAAACGGTTGATTTTTAGAAGTGCTGGAACTGGCAGACAATAGAATTATAAACTGGGATCCTTTAATTTGGAACGCCGATCCTTCCGTTTGTATGTCAAAATGTGTAATTCAAGTGCGAGCTTCTCTCATGTTTTCATATTCTTTTCAAGTCTTCTGTCTGCATACACTTAAGCATATGCTTAAAATTAAATGCAAATCAAACTGTTGAAGTCAAGTCTCTTTCAACGTCTGCACATCAAAATAAAATCCAGGGAACAATGTTTGAGCAGGAGTGGCTTTCTTTTGCTTTCCTACTTCTGGTCAAATTGGAAATACTAAAAGTAAAGATTCCCCCCTCCCTTTCCCTCCTGGTAAATGGAAGGCATACAGTGAAGCAACAGGAAATAGAGCCATTTGCAAGTCCACTTTGTTTCAGCTACAGATGGGTTTTGGGTTATGGTTTGATCCAGATTATAATCTTGTTGAGGAACTGATGTGCATATTCCTAGTCTGGATGCATCTTCTGGAACACAGGTAACAGGTACGAAACTCCCATGTATTCAGTGGGATTGAATGCACCGAATCGCTGCGGGATTGACCTTTTGGTCCCCTCATAGAAAATCTGCAGGACCAAATATTCACTGTGCAAAAGGCAATAGTTGACAAGACAACCCCAAATGGTGAACAACACCCACAAGGCACCAAACAAGCAGCTGAGCACTTCTAGGGACATCAAGACAATTGCACCCACTCTTACCAGTGTTGAATACAGCCCTGGCCTTTCAGGGAATGTCTTCTTTGTCAGATAAGCTATCGAGTTAAATGTTTCATCAGGCTTTGAGAACCGCATAAGGATTAATTTCCAGCCAAATTTCCAAAAATGAAAATGAGTGCTGATAATGTTTATTTGATTTAACTGGGCTAGGGACATTCAGGTTAATATAAGCAAACTTTGGTATGTAATTCTTAAAATGATGGCTACATTTTCCAAATATTTCTGCATACATATCTACCCATCTGAGATTATCTTGGTGCATCTGAGCCCAGAATACTCCAGTGAAGGCTGCAATAGATTAGATAGGTTAGAAACATTAGGTAGGTTAGGTTAGAAGGGCTGCAATAAATGGGTCATTCATTCTAGGTATCTTGGTTGCTGCTTCGGAGGCAGAAAAATGTGGAAAGGTCAGGTATTTTTTTTTTAAAGCAAATATCTTTCACTTCTGCTAAAAGTAGTACAAACCACACATTGCAATGTAATGATGTTTACTACAAAAAATCAGGACTAAAATAAACAGACATGAGCTGAATAAAACTGATCATTCAGCAGCTCCTATATGAACCATATACTTTAATCCTTGTTACTAGCAAATCTTCTTTGAGTTCTGTGGCATTTTATTTGTTTTACTTTCCTAAAAAATGCACATGATGGAAAGAGGTATGTTGATGATAATGCATCGTGAATAGCATGAAGGCATTCTCCGAACAGCGTATCGTATCATCCATCATTAAGGGGGTTTTTTTCTCCCCCATTTTGCTAATGGCAGTGAATCAAATATTTAAATGCGATTGTTAGACCTCCATGCAGCTATAAAGGATATATTTGGCAGGAAAGAAACAGATTGTGTTGATATAAAATTAGGTTATAAAGTGGGTTTTAAACTGGTGAATTGGTAATGGACCTAGATCCGATTGAACTCACAAAATTAACATGTGAATTTGTACTTAAAATGCTCACTAATTGGCACCTCTTGGGATACGTTCTGAACTCGCACAACGCGATTTTTTCTTTTTACTGAAAACAGTCAGTTTGGGCTGACAGCACCTGGGTCAGAGTGAACGAGAGATGATGATGTATTTGGCAGCTTTTCTACTTGAGCACTGACAAGTCTTGTTCTCTAAAGAAAAAAATCAAAACATATCAATCCACATGCTCACTGTACTGAGGAACTTCGTTGTCATATCTTTCAAATTGTTTTAATGTTTCAGCGCTGCAGAAGTGAATGCATAACAGAAGGAGACAACTATATGCAGTTTCACTTTGTTGAAAACAACTACATAAGGGAAGCAGAACATAGCTAGCAGAGTCCTGATAAGGTCATGTCAAACAAATTAATGGAAGACTGAAAAGAACAGCTTAAAAAATCATTCTTTTAAGATGATTGTCCTGCTGGATGGAAAACTAGTTAAGCCAGCCAATCCAGTCCTCCTCTCAACTTGCTGCCTTTTATGTCCCCAGGATTTCTAGGCTGTCCAGATCTTCCTACTTGATTTACTAATCTTTTTCTAGGGTGTTTGTGTGTGTGTGCAGTGTGTGCACGCTGACCCTCTCTGCCTACCTCATTAGAACTGTGCCTGCCAACTGATCCAACAAGCCACCTCTTGCCCCCTTTTGCAGATGGGAAGGAGACAAGATAAGAAATATGTCACGTCAATTTAAAGTTGCTTTTGGATGTAAAATGCCTGCGTCGGGAAAGCGAGCTCCCCAAACGTACAATTACAACGGTGCTGCGTGGGCTTTGGAAGCTAGAGATCTGCTGCTTTGTTGGCTGAATTCGCAGAGACACTGAGCTCTCTCGGGCTGATGCTGCTTTGTGTCGCCATGCTGTACCAATATGTAGTTTTATTGCGTCGCTGCAGCCTACCGCGCCGACACACATACAGTAAACCCTTTGTCGCGGAGTTAACCCTTGCATTCCTGGCACTGCATAAGGGCGAAGGGCAAGGCATCTCTCTACACCTTGTGGGAGAAGAGGGCGAGTTGCAGCCGCAACTCGTGGAAGAAGTGGGAGAATGCCTACAGGTTCTCCTTGTTCTTTTGTACAAGGGAGACCTTCAGTAGTTCTTTTGCTTTTGATCCTCGAAGAGCTGCACATCTGCAGCCACAACTGCAACGCTGCCAGCTTTAAGTATACGAAGATCTCCCTAGGAAGAAGACTGTATTGTTCTGTTAGAACTTGTCACTCTTTCCTCCATGTTTTTTTCAAAGCTTTCAAACCTTAGTATGAAAAAGGCGCATATTTAAGTGTGCATGTAGGTATAATATAGGATAGGTAAAATATATCCTAACTACTACTGATTTGAATACAAATGACCAAATTTATTGCTTGCATGGGGCTTTCATTCACTGTAATGGGCTCTCTCAAGGGAGTGTTGACTGAATAAGGTGGGGGGCGGAGGACTGGTCCACGCAAAGATGAAAGTCATATCTCACACTCCGGCATAGTCTATCATTGGCTCCACCTACAGAAGGGGTAGCCAACCTGCAGCTCTGAAGCCACATGTGGCTCTTCAGAAGTTGATATGCATCTCCTTGAATCTTTGCACAAGCAAACTGACCTGCTTCCAAATGGAGATGCATATTAACTTGTGAAGAGCCACATGTGGCTCTGGAGCCACAGGTTGGCCACCCCGATCTAGTCTTGGGTTAGCTCAGATGCTGTTGCTTTGGGGTACACGTTGTCCTGAAATTCACATTCCAGAATGCACCCCTCCTCTATCTTCTCTATTTGCTGTTTATATATATACATGCACTTTGACGTAGGGCTGAAGGTTGATTCATTGAGCAGTCGTCCCCAGTCAGAAAGCCCGCCGTGTACAGCTCTAGCAACTGACCAAGACAACGCAATGAAGTCTTGCTCAAGGTTTTGTCCACCCTCTCCTCCCATCCTAATGTTACCATAGTATCTGAGGGCTGCTATACACGTGCAGGGAGTCTGCTCTGACACGCTGTAATTACACCACGTTGGAGAGGACTTGATTAATTGAGTCTGCTGGAATGTAGTAATTACTGCGCTCCAGCAGACTCCAGCATTGCATGTATCAGTGTCCCTGTGCTGAAAAATGGTGGCAGGGCACTTCAAACTAGAGCTTTTTTTAGCTCTAGTTCAGAGTGCCCCGCTGGCATTTTTCAGTGCAGGGATGCTGATACATGTGACGCGCCGGGTGCTTTTAATTAGCGCAGCTCCAAAAGTAAAGCATGCCCCCTCCCTCCCCAGCCTCCTGGAACATATTTAAAAACACCCTGAGTGCCATGTGATTTGTGTATTCAATGCTGAAACTAAAAAAATTTGGACATTGGTAGTGAAAGTAGTTTCTGAGGAAACTGAGTAATTATTCTGTCTGAACTGCCAGACACAGCCCTATTCAACATAGACTCTCAGTAATCTGGCTCTTTCCTGATCTCTTCCAGGACTTGGTAATAGTTGTTTTCAAGAGGAGCAAATATAATACGGTAATTTGTAAAAGTTTCCTTCCTTGCTTTCATGAACAAACTGGATATCTGCTAACATTGTTTGTAAGAGGCTGGGATTTATTTTTACTTAAAATACTAATAAAAGCCCTATAGATAACTATGCATGTTTTTTTCCTACCTTTTGTTCTTGGACATAAGGAATAGACTGAGTGGGCAGTGCTATGATAGATGCTCCTATGTGTTGCTATAATGCAGATAACTTGTACTTTAGAGAGGAAAATTATTATTCTGGCTCCCTGTACTGGCATCCCATGAAGCTTATTATGAAAATAATATTCTTCATTATGGCAAGATGTGAAATAGGAAAAAGTGATATGCACTTTGATACAACTCTCCTGACGTATTGCTATAAGCACAGAGCACAAAAATTCTTGCAATTTTGAATACAAAGGGAGGTGGGTGAAAACCTGAAGACAGATGGTTTTACGCTCTCTTCTGGGAAGATGTCCCATCTCGGATGAGATAATATTTGTTATCTCGAGACCTTTGTGTCTGCCTTGTTCTGGTGCATTGTGTAAGGACTACGTGGAAGTTGTGTGAATAATTTGTTACGAATCAAACATTTCATTATCTAGATGACTCTTTTTCATAGGTTCTTGTTAAATATAGCTTTGTTTGCTTTTCTGTAACCTGTTGCTTAGCTCCACTGTAAAGAATGTCCCGAGGCATTGTGTTCTCAACCTTTTGTAAGTGGAATCTACTTTAATTATTCACCTTAGAGCATAGAAGATGTTACAATTACAGCCTTTTCTTTGTGTTTAGTAATCCAGTGTCTCCTCAACTGTTATGCTAACTGTTTGAGAAATAAAATGACTGGGTACAGAGCAGTGGGTATAAAGCAGGTTATGTTATTCATTTTGAATACATGCCACCACATTGCTAAGGTGGGAAGCAACTGTTAAACTTGGCCGGTAACTGTGATCTGCAACTCTGAAGAGATGGAATATAAATGTGCCAGTAGGGGAAAGGTCCGCAGCCTCAGGCACTTTGAACATTGGATCACCCCCATTTAAATGCAACTTCTTAATGACTTCAGTAAGCTTTTGATGAGGCCCTTGGTACCTGTTTCTTCTCCAAGCGTTTGCAATCTTGATATGCTGGCCTCCAGCAAGGTGCATGAACAATACCACCTCTGATGAAGTGAACTTGAGTTCATGAAAGCTTGTGCTCTACATGTACCTTATTTAGTTAGTCTATAAAGTACATATCTGCCCTGCCTTCTTCATGAACACTGCTGCCACTTACAGCAGATAGGTACAAATAGCGGTGCTGTCCCGATGACCTTTCATTTATGCATCCTTGGGCCTTTCCTGTGTGGTTTTGAGTGCCTGCTGCTCTCATTCTCAACAGAGGATGAGGATGTGAGTGCTTTCTTGGATCAGGTCCTATAACTGGCAATGAATGCTTCCAGTGTATTTGCCATGCTGGGTTGTAGGTGGCCAGGCCTGGGAGTCACCTCAGGGCCAAGAGAAACAGCCAAGGTCTAAGGGAAGTGTGAATGTAAGGAAAGCCAGGAGATCCATCTGGAGAACCAAGACAGAGATCCAGAGGGTGAAGTCAGGAGGCTGGTTGGGTCCAGAAAACCAGAATTGGGCCAGATATCCAAAGGGTCACGGCAAACTTGGGGTCTGTGGGCAAGCTGGGTCAGATACCTGGAGGATCTGTTAGGAAGCTAGTAGCAGCACCAGCCAAGGGTCCAGCAGCCTAGGTACAGTGCTGAACCTTGCTGCCCGCACTCTTCCTCTTCTGGGTCGGGGTGTATATTGGAAGGGGTGAGGGGCAGGGAGAGGGTGTGTGGCTAGACCCAAGTGGAGGGGTCTGACCACCTGTGTCTGCTGAGGAGGTGGCAGACTGGGATGGGCAGCTGGGGCCAGGCATGCTAGGGCCCCGTGTTTGAGGCCACAGCCTTACAGTATTTAGCGAGGGAGATACTCCACGGTATTTCTTTCCTTAGAATGAGCCATTACAGCGCTCGCGGCTCTACAGCAGGGATGACAGCACCGTATAAAACTGTATGTGGCTGCATGAGCAGCCGTGGTCAATGAAATGAGCATCTTGCACCAAAATGCTGCCTGTTTCTGCAGGTCTGTTGGGTGTTGTGGGTTTTTTTTATTGTCTGAGTACATAAAAACAAAGGTGGGTGCTTCTGTGCAAGATAAATCGGGCTGATAAGGAATATAGGCAATTTAACTTAGAGACTCTGTGTAAGTGTGGAGTTTTAAAGAGACCTTTACAGGTGCTCTTTTCAATCAGTGAAACTGGAAATTCACTCATTTCTAGCTAAACTTGGAGCCTGACACTGCAGAAAATGAGTGTTCAGCCCCCTGTTGGATTGGGCCCTAATACAGCAGTGCTAGCCTGCATTGAAATCACTGTCTGTGCTCATTACATCACGCCATGCTTTTGAATCTCAAGGTTGTTTTTTGTGGTTAGTATAAAGGTCATGTTAGGATTAAAAACAATGAACAGCTCACAGCATGTGTAGTGACCCCTTAAGAGAAATGTTAGTGCACTTCGCTGTAAAATATAAATGTTGTAAGCATAATGCTCTGTCCGAGAAGTGGAATTTTCTAATTATGTAGCTATTTTGAGAAGGAATGTGGCTTGTTATAAGCACGCCAGGTGTGCAGTTGTGATGGGAGTTTGAAACTCCATGTAATTATACACCTTGCCTGATATAAAGTTTACAACAGCCATACAATTGATGCAGCAAGATGTAAATACGACCAGCTGAAGTGTCTAAAAGGACACCTGTAATCTAACCTACAGCTGTTATAATTATGCTGGAAATTGCCTCACATTAAGTTTTATTAGTAAGTTAAAATATTGCACCTGATCTAAAAAGAAAAATATGAGAAATACTATGGAAAATGATTTGAACAACATGTTTACGGCAGCAAAGTGTAAGTTATTCAAGGACTCTTCCTATAATTCCCTGAGGGGAGAAATCATAATAAAATAACATTGATTTCAAATGACGTTCAATTTAGTAATTACATACAGTAGTTTCCAGCAGATAATTTTATACTATTACATTTGTAAGGACTTAAATGGTGTTTGTCTAAAAGACCACCAAAACCTTTACCACATTACAACAAATTAAAACCACTGGAGCAGATAAAAAAGAGAAAGAAAGGAAAAGGGGGAAAAATCTAAATATACCTCCCATAGTCTAAAATATCTTCCCAAAGGATGCTCTGGAAAGAATAGGTCACCGTGCAGTTGAAAGGGCTTTAGATCACATCTTGCGGGAGGGAGGTTGGTTTCCACAGTCTTTCTCAAAAAAGGCTCCTCCAACTCATCAGCCTCCACAGTGGAAATAAGCTCTACTGTATGGCTCTTTTTAATAAGGCTTTGCTGAAGGAGCCTTCTTTAATGACGCCCTCTTACTTTCTTTGCAGTTTCTTGGTGAGATGTAATGGATATAGCTTAATCCCACATAGTAATGATATAATACTCCTGCAGCAATTGCATTATAATAAAGGTGATAGTTTGCTCTCTGCAATTGTTCCTGCCACAAGTGGACTGTGCTTAGTGGTTAAGCGTCATGGTTACTGTACAATGTCTCCTTTGTCGAGGCACAGACCATCAATTATCTCATTCTCATGCACACATCCGGTCTCCACTCGACAGTGTCAGATTCTCCCAATTTTGCCAACTCCAGGCAACTCGAAAAACCAGGAAACTGCATTAGCTGTCACGAGCATTTAACAAATAAGCTTTGGGGTATTTTTGTATTTGCCTCTTGGCTTTTGAGCCTTTGCAATCCATGTTTTGCAAGCTTTTCCTCTACACTGTGCCTGTGTGAGAAGCTTTCCTTTTAAGTGAAAATTAAGTCTCGTGGATATATGTGACTCCAAGACCTGGAGCTTTAAGATAAGCACTGACTAGTTTTCAGTAACCATGTGAAAGATGGTAACAGGGAACTCCTTGTGTAGCCTGTGCTCAGCACCATCAGCTCTGCTCAGCTGTTGCATGGTCCTGAATGTCCCCCCTTGTCCAAAGGTGCTGAGCACTGCATGGTGTCAAGCCCTTAGTATGGGAAACTGAGGTACGTAGGATGAAGGAGGCATAGTTTTTAAAGGTCCCAGAGTGATGGCTAGTTGGACCTTCTGCTTAACCCAGGTTAACTTGTGTCCTGGTCTGTCCTAAAGTGTTCTCTCTATACGTAGGGGTCAAACTGCTGGCTTGTTGCTCAGATAGGGACATCTGCATCTGTCGGAGCAGTCCAAGCTGCTGCTGGACTGGGATAAGCTATAACTGCAAGGGTCACAGCCTGCTTTGTGGAATGGTGAAATGACAAACAAAGGATCTTTTTACTCATAATAAACATGAGGGCATAAAATCTCATATGACAAGCTTGTTACAAGAAAGATACTAGAAAAAATAGTACCTGCAGTATATGAGACGTTGAATTTTATACACACAAGAGAAGAAGGAACACTTATTCTCTCCTCCAAGGGCTCCAGGACAGATGTTTTAAAATACGGTTTTATGAATCCATGATTCTAGAAGTCCTCTTTTGCCTACTTTAACATCATTTTTTATTTCTTGTTTTGGATTTGAACACAGTTATCAAGTTCAAAGGCTGCAGCTGTCAAATCAGCAATTGCCTAGAAAGTAACCCAAAAGTCAGAGTAAAAAGACCATGAGATTGGTGGGAGAAAGTAACCCAAAAGTCGGAGTAAAAGAAGACCATGAGATTGGTGGGAGGGTGAAAAGAAAGAGGGAAAGAAAACAGCCAAAATGAAAGTAATCAAGAAATATTTTATTTTGGAAGAAGAGAGAAGGGAAAGGAAGGGCTAGGTGAGACTGTAAGAATCTGTGGGTGTGTCTACATATGCACTTTAATGCACAGTAGACTATTTTACTGTGCATTAAAGCATCATGTAAAAAAGTGATGTTACACTAACACACAGTAGACTATTTTGCTGCGCATTAAGCGTCACTAAAAAGTGTGCAAATGCATTACTGCTCAGTAGCAAAGCCTAATGTGCATTTAGTACCTCACATTGGAGGTACTAGATTTTAATGCACATTAGAAAAGGCACGTTAATGCACATGTAGAGGTGCCCGGAGCCTGTGGAGCATTTTGAAGTGTCCCACAGTTTTTCTGTGAAGTGCTGTCTACTGAGCTTGCACTTGCACGTGTCACCTGCCTCCTTACCAGGTTCTCAGCATCCGGCTTGAAAAGCTAGTGTTGAAAACAGCACTACAGAAACAAACAGCAAGGACCTAGGACATCACACGGAGAGTAAAATAGCTGAGTAGCAGGTAGCATTGCAGTGCAAGCCTCGGAAAGGTATTATTAATAGCATGCAATTTAGCACGCAAAGCACCATTTCAACCTCCCAGTAAAATGAAAGGTGCTATTTCATTTGACCTTTCTCTGTTTGCAAGGAAGTTGTCATGAAAGCTTCAAAATATGGGAACTTCCACACCCCAAGTAAGGTACTTGCTAAACAAACAAACAAAAGATGAATCGGCCACACAAATTATTTGAGAGTTAAAGAAAATGTCTTGCTGTCAGAGATTGAAAAAGTACAGTCTATTTAGATTTTCAGAAAGATTAAGAAGCGACTTACTGTGTAAATACCTCCATGAGGCAGATTAGGAGAGTCTTCCATCTAATGGAGGAATGCACGACCAGTGGCTGGAGACTAAAGCCAGATGTTCCAGCTGGAAATAAGGCAAATGCTCTTGTCAGGGTGACTGACTCCTGGAGCATACTACCAACCAGAATGGTGGGTTCCTCACCTTTTGACGCCTTCAGATCAAACTTGGATGCTATCTAGAAGCTCAAAACAGTTTATTGGGCTTGAATCAGGCATGGCTGAGTGATATTCCGCATTCAGAACTACCATTCCCTCATGACAATAATATCTGTTAATATCTCCTGGTAAGATTTGCTCAACAAAATGGGTAGAAGGCCATTTTATCTGCCTTCAACATAACTTGGAGCATCCTTTGAGGAAATCATAGAATCATAGAAAGTTAGGGTTGGAAGGGACCTCAGGAGGGCATCTAGTCCAACCCCCTGCTCAAAGCAGGAGCATCCTCAACTACAGCATCCCAGCCAAAGGTTTGTCTAGCCAAGTTTTGAAAACCTCCAAGGATGGAGATTTCACCACCTCCCTGGGTAACCTGTTCCAGTGCTTTACTACCCTCGTAGTGAGACAATTCTTCCTAATATCTAACCTAAACTTCCTTTGCTGCAACTTGAGCCCATTGCTCCTTGTTCTGTCATCTGCTACCACTGAGAACAGTCCAGCTCCATCCTCTTTCGAATCTCCCTTCAGGTAGTTGAAGGCTGCTATTAGGGCTGTGCAAGGCTTCAGACAGAGCTTTGGATCTGGAGAAGCTTCGGACACTTTGGGGTCTGAAGCAGCACATCTGGGTCAAAGTGCTGGCCTCGTTCGGCTTCCCGAAGCGCTTTGTAGCCGCCTTGGAGATCTGGCCATAGGGTATCATGGGGAAACAATATCTATTGGGGCATGGGAGACCCTACTGCAGGCCTGGCTGCTAAGCTACTGTGTTAACAGTTTCCAGTCAATCACGATTCACTCAGGGACCAGCTCAATACACAGGACCTAGCTAATGTAGCCAGTTAATTGCCATCAATTAGCACCTACAAAACCAGGCTAAGGAGGGGAAAGAATCCATATAGAAAATCAACTGCCCCAAGACAGACATAGTCCCACAAGCACCCACGGCACGAGTTTTGTCCGTCAGCAGCTAGGGGTGCAGGCCCCAGAGCCCCCCTGCACCGATCTCCTCGGCAGCTGGCAGGCTTCGTGGCCACAGCAAGGGCCACCATCGCTGCAGCTGTCACCCTGCTGTGCCTTAACACACACACTGTCACCCATGTCATGAGTTTTGCTTGTCCGCAGCTTGAGGTGCAGTTCCCCCCAAACCCCTGCACCTATCTCTTTGAAACTTGGCAGGCTTTGTGCCCTCAGCAAGAGCCCCCACCCCTGCAGTTTTGACCCTGCTGTGGTGTAACACATAGAAGTGACAGGAGTTTTGCTTTCAAGAATTGGGGGGGTGCAGTTCCCCCCAAACCCCAGCACTGATCTTCTTGAAACTTGGCAGTTTTCATGCGCTGAGCAGAGGCTGCCATCTCTGCATGTTTCATCCAAATTGAACAAAAAACAACAAAGTTAGATATTTCATTGATTCCCCGTTATGCCCTACGGACAGATCTCAGAGGTGGCTCTGAAGCTTTGGAGTCACTTCGGCTGGATCGAGGCAGAAACCCGATCCGGAGCTCCGAATCGGATCATGGCCATCTGAAGCAGCTGGATCCAAAGCCAGATTGGATCACTGCCGACTCGCACAGGCCTAGCTGCTATTAAGTCCCCTCTCAGTCTTGTCTTCTCTAAACTAAATAAGCCCAGTTCCCTCAGTCTTTCCTCATCATAAGTCATATCCCCCAGCCCCCTCATTAGTTTTGTCATCCTCTGCTGGACTCTCTCCAATTCATCCTCATCCTTTCAGTAGTGGGAGGCCCAAAACTGAACACCAGACTCCAGATGTGGCCTCACCAATGCTGAATAGAGGGGAAGAATCACTTCCCTTGACTTGGTGGCAGCACTCCCACCAGTGCAGCCCAGGATGCCGTTAGCCTTCTTGGCAACAAGGGCACACTGTTGGCTCATATTCATCTTATTGTCCACTGTAGCCCCCAGGTCCTCTTCTGCAGAGCTGCTGCCCAGCCAGTCAGCCCCAGTCTGTACCGGTGCACAGGACTGCTCCGTCCTAAGTGCAGGACTTTGCATTTGTCCTTGTTCAACCATATGAGATTCCTTTTGGCCCGATCCTCCAATTTGTCGTGGTCCCCACAACTTGAAAAGGTTTTTTGTTTTGTTTTTTGGGGTTTTTTAAAGTTATATTCCCTGTTTATTCCTTCCCCCACCTTCTTTGTTTTTTAACTTAGAGCTTCAGATTTCATTTAACTTAGAAGATGTTGAGAGGATGCATGAAATGACACCTGAAGAATCAAGATGCTTTGGGGAAGAGAGAGGGATTTTTAGTTGCAAAAAACTCTTTGGTTTTAGTTTGCTGTTAATACCTATTCAGTGCTAATGACTAGAGACCATTTTGGAGAAAAACACTTTATTATGGACTCATGGTGCACAATGCATGTCTCTGAGAAAAGGTCAGAATTGATGTTTTTGATATTTTGAAGCAAGAGAAAAAAACATCATTTAATGGGGGGAGAGGGAGGAGAAATTGGAGAGATTGCAGGGAAAGAGTTTATATAATTTAAGGTCTTCTCTTATTTTAAGATGGTTTCTCCAGATCACACTTATACAGCATTGTGCATAGCAACATGCCTTTTCATCGGCTCAGTGAGAAAATGTACTTAATGCAAATTAGTGCCTATTTGCCATGGACACCTGGAAGCCAGGGTCTGGATCTAACTAACCACACTGAGTATATGGGAAGTTTTATTTCCTGGGGGCTCCCATGAGCTGATTTAGGCCTTTCAAGTACTTTCCAATTTGCTTGTATTCAGTTTCTTGTTCTAAGCATAAACAGTTTTTGAAGGAAATAAAAATGCAACTTTTAAAAACAACAGGCTTGTGTTTGGATAGAGAACAGAGGAGGAAGCTCAGATGTGTAAATGCTTAAGGGTTAAACCTCTTCCCTTTAATTTTTATGATGGACATTGAACATCCAGGATAAACAAAACCCAGCAAATTACTCCTTATGCTCCACTCAGCCGTCCAATCAGCTACCCATTTTTCCACCGTTACATGCAGAGCTTGAAAGACAATTTAGGCCACTGAGAGAGCGCTATGTCGGATGTGGAGGAAACACTCACTACTAGGAATTAACTTTAAGGCTTAAAACCATCACTTTTGTAAAATGGCGAAGACCTGTAGAAGAGTTTAGTGTTCAAACTTAGAGCAGGAACATTCCCAGAAAGAGTTGGGGGATTAAACAGAAGTAGTCAATTGTGGTTTTTTATCTAAGGTGGAATTCATCCCTACACTATCTTTATTGAGACCACTATTTATAGTCCTGTAACACAGGTTGCAAATAAGATTGAGTCCTCAGTATACTAGCCACTGTACAAAGTAGTTACAAAAGGCAGTCCCTGCCCTGAAGAGTTTACAAGAGGTTTTATGTGCACTTGAGTTTCCAAAATTGGGCTTTTAATGGACTCTGAACACAACAGAAAAGAACATGGACTGCAAAAATCTTGCTCCAGTCATGCCTAGAGATGGTGTTAGTAAACAGATAACATTGAGATTGCCTTGGGTGGGAAGCAGACCAAGTGACTTAGTGTTTTATTAAGATGTAGAAAGGGAAAGAAAGAAAACTTTTTTTTTTTTTTTAATGGAAAAGAAGCATTGTTTTCCAACTAGCTCTACCCAGAAACTGTAAGACTGTTTTGTATAGTTCGTCATATAAGTACCATGCAAGTCAGGGCTTCTTTTTCTCACCCAGTGGTCCTGGACACTTTTACTTTAATTCTCAGTGACAACATATGAGGAGCAACCCTTATTTCTTCAAATGCCAAATGAAGGCCAACATGCATAATGCAGCACTTTACCTTGGGGTTTGCAAAATGCCTCTCCTAGTAACTGAGCACTGAAGATCAAGGCATTTAGCTTGAAATGGTCCTCTTTTAATATTTTTGAGGTATCATTGCTGTATAGTTGCAAGTTTGCAATGTGGTAGGAGCACCCAATAATTTAATGTCACATGCTCCTTCCTAGGATGGGAACAGATGGTTGTGGTCAGGTAGTGGGCTAATGCATTGTACTTTTTCCCCCTCTTGAGTAAAACAAAAGCTGTGGTAGAGAGTGGTCCTTCTAAAAACAATTTATTTTGTGGAGCTGTTCTTACACAGCTCTGAGAGTGAATTTTGAATCTAGCCCATTGGTGGTAGGCAGCTGCACCAAAGACATATTTACCAGCCTGGATTTTTCAGCTTACTAATTGAGTAGTGCCTTATTCCCCATGTCTATCAATAAGACCACGTGGAAGAAGGGCAATATGCAGTCTGTGTGTTATGAATACAAACATCAGAATCTGGCCCATAATTTTCATGCTACAGTGTAATCAGTCAAGCCTTTGAACTCCATTTTGTATCAAAATTAATTACACCACAGTTTAATTGCTGGATTTAAGTACGTACAGTGAAAGCTTTCTCTGTGCATTGTAAGTATACGTTTTACATGATTTTTGAAAAAGCAGTTCAAATTAAACATGTTCGTCTACGCAAATAACGTTTGAAACAGGCTCTAACCCCTTTCCTTACCCTCCTCCCCCTAAACAGAAGGAATTTCATGCACATTAGTGATGAAACATGTCATTTGTCCCCCAACACATAAAGACAATACAATGCCCTCTAAACCGATTTAATGCATCTTCCCTTTCATTTCTTCTTTCGAGTTGGTGTTATTGTGGTAAGTTGAGATGTTGCTGCTATCTGTATCACAGGTCAGGCACGACTCAGTAAGCCTCAAAGGCAAGCATGATGGACTCCAAAATAGGTCTTGGTGGACCTTCTGCAACCCTTGGGCTGTTCTTTGTGCATCCAAGCTTTAACGGGAGGCTTCCTTTGTTCTTAGATTTACATTTTGTTTTCCACATCAGCCTTTATTTCTGCTTGAAGAATTCTTCTCCATGGTTCTCTTCCTGCTTGCTGCTGGCTGTGCAATGCCCAGTGAATCAGTTCTGATAATTTCTGTTGGGATTAATTAATTAATTACTAATGTCTTGGGGCTAAAGTGTGTGTTTGCATGTCAGAACACTGTACATAATCAACAAAATCACTCGGTTAGGGGCTTGACATTATGGATGTGGATTGTGAGATGGGTATGCTCAACCCCTATTTGTCAAAAGTTTGCCTACATTATTTATAGGCCACTTCTTTCTCTTTCCTGATGCCATTAAGGTTTGCATGTGTACAACTGGAAAATCAGAATGAGAACAGAAATAGAAAAGTTCAGGCGGATAATCTCATCAAGATTGTCCATTTGTTGAAGCTGGAGAACTTCACTAATGGGACAGCTTTCCACATTTTTATATGGGGGTGGCAAGAGATTCATTATTTACATTTAAAGTTAATTTTTGCAACCTTTTCACAGGTGAGCGAACATTCACACAAGTAGCCATGTGAGCTTCCAACAAGCTAGTGGTATGAGTCTGTCAAGTGTTATAGGATGTATCCTGTGAGAAGTCATGGGAGGATTTTTAACTTTGAAAATGTATTCATAGGGCTGTGTCCAATGGCAACCCAGCTATAAGCTGTGGAATAATGGAAATTTGTTACATTTCTTTCTTTTTCATCTATGAAACCATAAATAGACCAGTAGTGGCTTAGAGAGAGAGCTTCTGGTATATTATCCATAAACAAATAGAAAGAGGGATTTGACTTGTACTCGTTGTCTATAGCTTCAATCCCCTTGGCTCTAGTGTTAGCAGAACTGGTTCCCCAAACACCTGGGCAGGGCTCTCTGTCAACTTGCGACTGTAACCTCTATTTTCCTATACCAAGCCTCTGTGCACATGGTATTTGTTGGGATTTGATCATCTTGTGGCTAGAACTTGCTGGGGCTCTGAATTATGTTACCTGCCTAAATGCTACAGGAAAGGACACCTGTATGGGATAGTCTTCCCGTCTCTTGTAGTAAGGTACAGGACAAATTGCTAACTCAGCTGTACTAAGATGGGGGATTAATGGGTATTGATCTGCTCTGAGGAACAAGGTGGGGGAAGGAATCCTAATTGATCAGTACAGGAACAAAGGCCCCAAAATGAAGCCAATAAATGAAGTGTGCACGTTTCTGAATTTCTCTGCTGTTTCCTTAGCTACTCATAGGCTAAGTACAGATAGCCAAAAAGACCGAGGCTGAATGGATTCAATCTTTGCAGGTTAGTCTGAGCTCTGTCGATTAAATCGATAAGCGAGTGAACAGACTTCACTTTTGATTCTGGAAATGCAGTCGCATATCTGCAGTGGCTTATGCCACAAGCTGGGATGAGCTACAGCATGCCTCCCTGGTTAAGGCTAGCCTACCTTCCTGCAAGGGGATGTTTGTGGGGGAGGTGCAAAGCATCCTGGGATGCTGGGGGACTGACTGAGAGTTAACTTGAATCTGGGACAGAAGTTCTGTAACCTAATTTAACTTAAATCAGTTAAGTCTGATACTACATCCATCCAGGTTTATCTTAAACTAGTTTCAGCCATTTTGAAAGTGGTTTACATGCGCTGAACTTCTGTTGCGTTACAGATTTGAACCGGTTTCTGATCACTTATACTGGTTTCTGTCCCTAGCCATATGCATTTTGTGACCGCCACAAACTCTTACAATTGGGATGGCTGAGAAATAACACAAAAAGACGACAACTCTGTACAGATGCCCTCTTTAGACCGAAACCTCCTCCCAGATCCTGACTCATCTAAGAAGTTTTGGCAGAGAGGTGCTTAAACAATCCAAGATTCCCTTTAGAGAGAAGCAGAAATCGAAACCCTGGTTCCACATCCCACTTGGAGCTGTCGCTGAATCCCGTGGCTCTAGATTCTCTCCCCCTTTTTCCTCTGCGACAACAAAATTACAAAAGCAGGTTCCTGGGGTTGTAAGAATCATCTTCATTGCACAAAATATATATATGAATCCAGCTGAACAGATTCACCAAATACAGTTTTTCATGTTCAACAATGTGGTTTAAATGAGGTTCAAAACCAGGCCTGTTTACATTTCAGCCCCGGGTATTTTGGTTGTCTAACCAGGTACATGTGCAAGATTGGTATCAATCAAAAGTTCTAAGTGTGCATGAAAATGCAACAGATGGTTTTGAGGCTGGACAGTATTTAAAGGATTTAAAGGCATCAACGTTTCATTCTTCTGGTGAAGTTGCTGCCATAACAAAAAGGAAAAGTGAATATGGGTGACTTAAACTGCAGCCATTCCAGAAGATAACCTTGCATTGGCTTTTGTTATCTTCATTTTAAAGGAAAAAAGATGAGGGGTGCTAGTGCCAGTGTTATTTTGTTTTATATGGTATGAGACAACCCTTTCTTCTTCAGGCATTAAGGATAGCCTTTAATGAATGTCATGTGCACAACTGGATTTGAAAACTAGACATGCAGCTGCCATTGCTGCATGCAAAAACCCAGTACTCATATGCACGACTGAGTAGGACTAGCCACAATTATGCATGTATTTTTTTGGCATGAAGTTTTACATGTAACCAGAACCCACTGTTTAAATGGAGGGACAAAACCCTGCTCTTAGATATGCTCCAAGGCCACCGAGAATTGGAATGAAAAACAGAGGAGAGTAAAAAATGTGCTTTTTTGTTTTGAAATGATGGCTTTTTCCCAACTTCCCAATGCCCTCCTCTGTTCTTCTATTAAAAACTGAAAAAAATAAATAGGGGAAATATCTATTTTCATAACTTTACATTATAAACATGACAAGTAGGCAAGCCTGCTATTTTATCTCACTTGCCTTTTTGTTTTTCTTTTTCAAGTGAAAAAAGAGAGAGGAACATTTTGGGGATTGCTGAAATTTAAAAAGAGTATGTTTTAGCTTCAAAGCAAAAAACAACAACCCTGAAATGTAACAACATAAGGAATGGGGTAGAAAGGATGGGAAATGTTGTTCTCAAAACGTCACCCAAACGAAATTAAATGAAATTACGAAATTAAAAATTAACGAAATTAAAAAAATGAAATTAAAAATTTTTGTAATTTTTAAAAAATTCACAGGAACTATATCCTATTTTTGACCAGGTCTATTTAACAGATGATGGACTCTGTAATGTTTTTAATTCCCATTTTTCAGAGGAACTGACCTCTCATTGAAGTTAACGGGATTTGGAAGCAGTACTTAATAGACGTATACCAATTACAGCCCGGCTGAGAGGCTGGCTCATCTCTCAAATACCAGATCTTGGGTAGAAGACAGTTCTGGATGTTTTAACAAGCAGGGACACAGCTCTTTTCAGGATTGCTTTGTCATATAACTAGTTGACCCTAAATATTAATGCTGTTGAGTCTAAATGAAATCCTTGCTCCTGCTCCTTTACGTTGTGTGTAGTGTGAGGGGGAGAGAGACATACAGCCGTGTTGTGCATTGTAATCTAGCTCTACCCAAAGGGTGGTCTGACCTTTTATTATTGTCCCCCTAGTATTGCCTTCTAATCCTCTCCAGTTGCTGTGGAGGACCAAGACTCTTATGACAACTTCACACTGCCTAAAAAGGTCAAAATGGCATAACAGAGATCTGAAAGCTTGATATCCAGCTAGGGAAATATTGCTCTAATGTTGTCACCAAAGACTGTGGCCTAAGCCATAGTTAGGGACATATGGTGAGCCTAGGTGTGGAGGAGATGAACTGAGGATGGGACTGCCTTATATAGTACTAAGTGGATCCAGGCAGGGTTATGGCTCGTTGGAAAACCATGGAAGTGTCAATAATTTGGGCAGGTCCTGAGGGCTAAGAAAGTAACACTGGAGACATCTGAGCAACCACAGACAGTTCAAATCTGCTTTAGTCCACCTGTCCTCTATACGGGCTACAGTTCTGTGACCTGTGCTCAGAACAGTGTTTAATGCTTTACTTTTAGGGATGGGATTTTTCCAGGGGAGTGACCAATGAGGTTTGGGTACCTAGCTTTCTCAAGTCTTTGGTTCATGTGTTGGATGAGTTTGTTCCTGGTTAGTATCTAGTTCTTAGTCTATCTTTCTATCTCTATTTAGGTTTTTTCAGTGTTTGGGAGTTTTGCTCTTCCGCATCTTTCGCATTTATGTTCTCCATCGTTAAGTCACATGTTCCACCCCAGAGAAATGAAAGGTAATCTCTCTCTCATTGTCCCAGTCTGGATCACATTCCTGGTTAGTCCCTAGCCCTTTAATCAGTCCCCATTTGCAAAGCCTGTCTTCCACAGTATTTCACAGGGTATTTTTTTTTTATTGTTGGACTTCATCTGGTACAAAGGTTTAAACTACAGAAGTAATTTAAAATATTGTGGCATTTCCTTTCTTAATTAATCCCAACTGTTTTCCTTGGTAGTACAGAAAGTATCAGCATTTGATGAGGACGTTATGGCTTCATCGCTGTGGCAGTAGATTCTTCCTGCCGAGTCTGTAAACAGCACACAAGCCACAGAGTTCAGGCTTCATGTTCTGGCTTTCATTAGAGTCCAGACTAGAGGAGCACCCAGCTGTGTCTTCCTGTAAGGTCTGTCAGTCTTCCAAAGCTTGTTAACATGCTAATATAAAAGGAAATAGGGCTGACTTCAAGGAATTTACAACTAGTCTGAAACTTCAAAGACGAAAGCTACATCTATTCAATACGACGACGACGACGACAAGAATCCTATCATAAAAGTTGTGTTCGAATACCAAAGACAGATCTGTGCGTAGTGAACAATCAAGCCATCATCCATGATTTTACATGCTCTCTGCAAACGCAGAACCTTGTATACCTTCTGAAATGTTCCTAGTGGGTAGGTCAAGATAAATCCATATTCAGCTCGCATGTAATGACACACTAGGTCTAACCACCTTACCTTAAAGAGCTGACGTGAATAAGTGAGCTGTATACGAATACAAGGGTTGCCAACTGAAATACCTCCTTTGACTTCAAGGAAGTTACTCCAGTTCATAACAGCTCATGATTTGATCTGCTCTGAGCAAACATCTCAGCACGCAGAGCTGACGTTTTTAATGGCTTCCACAAACAGATGTTCAGACAAGGTGGAACGCGTTCACATGCCATTACTGAACAGAAATCTCTCTGGTGCTCAAGAAGGGCATGGTGCGCTCCGTGCCAAAGGATGACTCGCTCTACAAGTTGTTTGGTCTATTTGATCACAATGAAATATTAATAGGAAGAAGTAATAACAAACCTGCCACCCCTGCCAATTGCACTAATTGGTACCCAGGTTTATAGGTCTTCCCAGGTAGTGACCATGAGCAGTAGTTCATTTTCCTATTCAGCAGCGGTGCCTTCAGGTGAGACGTGAGGCAAACAGCACATGGAGCCAGTGGAAAGCCTGGGTAAACTGGCACTGCCCATCACTAAATGCCCTGGCTGGACCTTTTCTGGGGGTAGCTGGAGGATTTATGGACTAATTCTGCTGAGTGCCTCTTGCAAACTTTTTGAATTCAGTAGGAACTCTCAGGACTTGGGAGGAGGCATTTAGGATGAAGATTAGAAAGACTGGCCCATGTTAGTCAGCAGAGTTTTAAGTTGGGTAATTTTCATAAGCACTAACAAACTCCTAGATAATGCTGTTTATTAGTCATGGCTTATAGCTGCACAGAAAAAGCTCAGCATTAAGTAACATCCCATCATTTTATTGTTCTACTGTAGACTTTTCCTATTAAAATTATTCTAGTAGGAACTGGAAGAATTTATGCAGAGTGCTGACAGTCGTACTGCGCAGCTGACGTAATTATACCTCGAATGGTTTAAGCCTTAGCAACAGGAGTAGTGGATAATGTGCATCTTGGGATACTCTGGAGCATTTCTGGAGTGACCTCTGTATAGTGAGACTGGATTTTATGTGCTCAGGAACTATGAGAAACCCTCATGTATAAACATTTGGCCAACTTATTATTACATTGGTTTGGTCATTTGAAATATTAAAAACTCAACTCAACTGAACAAAACAACAACAACAACAACAAAATGACGAAGTAGCATATAAACTTGGCTGCTGTTCACACTGTTCTTTCTCTGACAGCTTGTTAAAAATGTTGGTAGAATAGGTGCTACTGTTATACTTTTGTTATTCGGTGCTAATTAGAACAAACTTAAGCAGAATCAAAAATTCTTTCCAAAGAAAACTGATTGTTTTAATTGGAATTAAAGAAAACCCCAGTGTCGTGTTGGAGTATGGAAGGCCAGAGAGAGCTATTTCATGTGTCAGATTTGCTTATCAATCTGCATGTTGCTTATTGCTAAGAATTGTACTACGAGAACTAGTAGTTCAAACACTGCAGTACAAATGCATCGAACTAACCAGTAGTTGGGATGTTTCTATTACAGAGTGTTTGGAAATGGAGTATTTTAAGTGGATGGAGTTAGGTGATTGATATACATTTGGCAACTATTTTATGAAGTGTTAAGACTTTAGTTTGAGCTCAGATATGGGTATGCCTTGTATCACAACCCTTTCTGGTGACAGATGTTTCAGTGTACAGAAAAACTGCTGTGGTTCTATTGCATATATGGGTGGCAAGGTCTGAATGATGGGACTACTGCCTGTGTCTCCTCTGTCTGCAGCATGGGAGCTACTTCTGGTGCAGCTGCAAGGGTGCAATACTACGGCCAGCCCCTGGCCTTTAAATAAAGCATCTCTTTCTTCCAAACTCCATGCACATGCATAATGGCCAGCTTAGCTACTTAGGCTGTGTTTGGTGGATAATAGAGCTGTTTTCTCTAAGAGATGGCTCCATACAAGCAGTCTTGTTTCATGAGACTCCTTACTGTTGCACCTGGGATTTGTAATGTAGTGGCTCATTATTGGTTGAAGAACTAATATAAGGTCGGAGGCACTGAAGGGATCAGGTATTAAATGAAATGATCACGAGTAACCTGGCCAGAAATCCCAGGAAAAGAGAAGTGACCAGGCTGTATAACTCGCTTACCCTCAACAGAAGGCGTAAAGTCCTAAGAAATGTTTGCAGGCCTCTGTGAGTGCTAGCTGATCTTCTTGAATCCTATTCAACTTAAGGTTCATGACTGACAGCAAAGATGACAGGCAATGTCCCGATACAGAAGATGCATTGGGAGATCAGGCTGGACAGATCTGAGAAGAAAACATTGTACCGTCATCTTCTCAGGGAAGGTGAGGTAGATGAAGCAGGGAACTGAAGGGTAGCAGGTTGCCTATCAATTCTTCCCTTATGTATCCAATTATAGACATACCATGTTTGCACTCATCAGCAGTTGGCCGGATATTCTGTATATTAAGCTTTGCAGGTTGTTTCTCAGATATAATTAAATTCTACGTCATTATGATTACAATAATCATCTCAATTGGATGAGTCCTTCCATGCACAGGAATTTCCATTGGGTCATGATAGTGACCTAGAATGTCTTTCTGTTGGTTTTAATCAGCCTAATCGGTGTCATAATCTTGGCTTCTTTGATTCCTTGTGTTACAGAACCTCAAAGGTGGAAAGGGGAGAAAAGGAGCAAGAGCTTGCAGGTGAAATAAATGCAGGGCTCAGCATATTAAGAATATCTTTGACAAGTAC
Source organism: Alligator mississippiensis (assembly GCF_030867095.1). Lineage (NCBI taxonomy): Eukaryota > Metazoa > Chordata > Crocodylia > Alligatoridae > Alligator > Alligator mississippiensis. The sequence goes on along the minus strand of NC_081832.1, from coordinate 9,695,297 downwards.
AAGAAATGCATAATGTACGTTGCTGCGCACATGGCGCTTTTGATGCAGCCAGAAGTTCTCAGGCTTCTTTCAAGAGGACAGGCAAAATGAAAGGAGAGAGTGAGGCTATATTATCAAATTCGTGGGAATGGTGCTAAGTATGATATGGTGGATCAGTTGCCCTCCTGTCAAACAGGGCTTGATATTCTCAGAGGATAATGGTAGGAGACACTGCGTCATGAGCTGATAAGGTCATATTAAATGAAATGTAACTGTTATTAGGTTACATTCAGTTGTCCCCTTAGGGTGTTTGTGGTCATGTGCGCATGCGTGCATTTATAGCAGTTGGTGGATAATAGCACAAAGGTGATGGCTACCAAGATAACACATTTAATTAAAAGAAAATTAAATGTCTTGGAAAATGTTAATACAGCTTAAAAGAGAGAATAAATGTAGACCTTTAATCATAGAAAAGTAAGGCTGGAAGGGACCTGAGAAAGATATCTAGTCCCGGGCAATGATCATCTCTTTCTAAACCATCCCAGCAAAGTATTTGTCTAACCTGCGTTTCAAAACTTTCAGGGATGGAGATTTCCCATTGTTTCACTGTAATCCATTGTAGTGTTTAACCACCTTCACAGTAAGAAAGAACTTTCTAATATCCAGGCTCAATTTCCCTCATTGCACGTTAAAGCCCCTTATTTCTTATCATGTCCTCTGTGGACACGGGTATTAGTTGATCCCAAGTTTCTTAATAAGACCCGTCTCTTTGCATTTGAAGACGATTATCAAATCTTTTCTCAGTCTTCTCTTCTCCAGACTAAATAATCCTAGGTCTTCCGACCTTTCCTTATATGTCATGTTTTCTTGTACCTTGATGGCGAAGATGCTTTGTCTTTGTGTGGTGACCCTCAGAGTTTCTGAAACTAGATCTGGCATCGGTGAGAGTAATCTATTACTGTTATTTACTATTATATGAACTCTACTGGGTTTAGTCCTGGACCAAATGCCATTATGGTCAGTGCCATTCAAGCAGAGAAGAAAAAGACGGTGCTGGCACCACAGAGCTGCAATCTAAAAGAAGTGAAAAATTTTCACGTTTATAAGGGCACAACTGGACAATGTTCCCTTGCTCTTCATAATTAGTTTCCAGGGGCCATATGATGCTAATGATTTGGCATTATGGCATATGGCATGATTTGGCATAATATTCCAGGAGAGAGCAATGGGCCCATTATTACCAGGTGCCCAAGCTTCAATGAGAGCTGAGGGTGCTGAGCTCCTCCTAGAACCAAGTTCATCGCTGGCAGCCTGGAGAAAGTTGACGTACCCGAAGTGGGCTGGAGTAAGGAATTTTTAGGAAAATTAAAAACCAGACTTAAAAAGAAAATCAGGTTCAACAGTAAGCTCGTGCAAAATTGGTGTTAAAGTGGTTATAGAATTTGCTTAGGAAAACCTTGTTTCTTAACATAGCCTAAAGAGTCCGGCACATTTGTAATGTTGGTAATCCATCTGCTGACATTTTATCTTATTCTTACTGGGTTTGTTTTAAGTTTGGGCTTTTGATGCCACAAGCTTGCTCGATACAGTGTTATTAAAGCCACAGGGCTGGTAGAAAACAAATTACCCAGCACAGTTAATTGCACTCAAATCACTCTTTATCTTGTTCAGGTGAAATGCTTATCTCGGTTTTGTTTTGAAGGGAAGAATCTCTAGCAGGCGCAAACTTTCAGAAAGTGATTCAGAGCTGGGCACACCCAGAGGTTTTCCAAGTGCAAAATTAAGACGACATTAATGATCATCGGGTCATTTGACCCTACAATATTTTTTTTCTTAGGCCTTGGAAAGCTTTGTGCTGTGGTAAAACAGTTAATGGAAAAATGCATTTCAGATTATTCACAAGTTCAAGGTTTTTGTGGTTGGACAGCTTTTTTAGGGGAGAAAGATCATTTTAGGACAAGTGCGAGAGACCTCCATTGGATATGTAAGTGCAGAGTCAGTTGGAAAAAACGGAAATGTAGAAACTCTTTGTCGTTGCAATTTCTAATTTTGGCAAAAGCTCAATGCTTTCTGCTTGGTTCCTTCATTGATCATCTCTATGGAGCAGTGCCACTTCGCACTAAGTTTAGAAGGGTTTTCTTGTTTCTCTGTTTTATTTAAAACAGCTCCATTGTGATGGTTGTAGTGATTCAAGCAGAAGCTTAGCAGACTGTTGTACCCATTCCCTAAGGTAAATTAGGTTCCCCTCATGACAGCACATGTATCCTAGTATAAGTAGCCTTGAGCAGCATGCTGGGTGTCATTTGGTGGGCTGATATTTTGCTTGATTGTGAATTGACGGTGTTGGAATTCAAATACTGGGGTCCATTAGTGAAGGGAAGGATTAAGTAAAAATATTTTCTAGGGAAAGTACACCTAAACTGACTTGTTCAAGACTTGCAAGGGATTGTTAATCCGCCTGCACTTCCTCCTTTTGTTTCAAGGTTTTTCCAGCAATTTTAATCAGTATGTTGACAACATATTCAAAACTGCTATCTGGTCAAAGAGTATAAAGTATACATAAAATGAAGTAGATGAAGAATCGAGGACAGCACCAAAATGGAAAACACGATTTTTGCCTTTTGAACCTTCAGTACCAATGGGGGAAACAAAAATCAAGTCCTGGGTTTGTTGCAATAATTGACAGAACTCCCACTGACTTCACTAGGGCCAGGATTTCACCCAGGTGAAAGTATGTATTTGGCAAAGATCTGACTTTTATTCTGTTGGTTTGTGGCACATACAGGATCGTTATGGTCTGGTGGAAAGTAGCCATGTAGCTGGTTCAATAGACCATTGCTAAGATGTTTACTAACGCTAAGGTGACTTGGCATTCATGAATCTCTAGCCCTTAAGAGTGACCTTTATTTATTCATTTATTTTTCCAGATGTTTCAGAAAGATTAAATTTCCCCTTTGCTGTCGTACATGCTGGAATAAAAGGCCACATTGCACAACGTAACATTTGGTAGAGAAGCATGCCCAGAGTAAAAGGAACTGAACGATTTATTCACAGGATGAGGATAAATACACTTATCCCATTTTCTGTTCATGAATCTGTTCTGTTGACTGGAATATGCTTGAGGAAATAGTTGTCATTATTAGAACCGATTTCTTGACTTATTCTTGGTCTGTAGCTCGTTTGCTAGCTCCTTGCTGTAGGTTTCCACTATTCAAATTCGAGCTATTTTGATGGAGCTTTTTAGGTCATATAATTTGTCTGTTTTCACGGTACAAAGGCTTATTGCATGTAAGTTCAAAATTCACTTTATGTGCATATTTCCCAACATTTATTTAAAATTAAAATCAACCCTGCACAGATGTTGTTTCAATGATCTATAGCTCCTTTTAAGTCCTAATTAAGTAGTACTTTGAGGATTTAAGTGGCATTTCTAGCTCCGGTCTCTTGGCTCTGGCCCTTTTGCGCAGGAATGAAACTCGCTGTCCGTAAAGAGTGTTTCAGACAAGCTCATTTTCCAGAATAAGCTTAGAAAGCAAATTTCAAAAGCACCTTGAATCCAGAGGAACAGGATTTCAGTATCTGAAGAGAGATTCACAGAGCGCTTTTTTTTTTTTGGCAGCCTTCTCTCAGGTCTAATAATAAGTGTAAGTGTGGATCATTTGAGCTCTCGCTCTCCTTCCAGCTTGCTGTGAATTCTGCAGGGGAATATTTCCTTTTCTGGAGGGCTGTTTATTGGAAAACAAAGCGTTCTCAGGCTAAATTCTCCTCTCGGATATGCAGCGTGGATCTCTAAACATGTAATTTAAGCTGGGAGCTGAGAGACTGACTGCAGCCCACGCACCAGACGTTTGACCTGCTGGTATTGTGCCCTCTTCAAACCGGTGCGGATGTGTAGTCCTCTGAACTGCCAACTCCATGCCGTACGCTGGATGTTCTGTTCTGTTCAGTTCAGTTCAGGTTCGTCTTCTGTGAATCCCTTAGGGGCAGATACACCACATATGCATAAAATGGATATTACATGTTTGCACTCAGTGCTTCATGGCGTCTGAGGGATAGGACCTATTATCTCTTGCTCTCGCTTCTCTGGTGTAAAAATATTCCATCAGCTTATAACTATTTTATCTTTCACTGACACCTGAGATCCCGGGGGCTAGCAAACCATCCCAGTTACATCTCCCAATTTGCAAAGATAAGGAATTTCTGAGCTGCAAAGAAGTTTAGATGACTTTAAGGAGGTGTTTGTCTCCTGCAAGCCAGTCAAGCTCTGCTCCTCTTTTTGCTATGACACCATGTCCAACGGTTCATCCTCTTTCCCCTGTCCCTAGGGAGGACCCTTCTGTTGAACAAGCATTTGAGATTCATGGCTAAATGTTTTAAGAGACATCATGCACTGTGGGAAGAAATACCTGTCTAGGATTTAAATACTTCCCAGGGCTTTTGCATTTATGCCTTTCAGAAGTTGGTTGTGATGAAGGTCCATTGCGCCAGTAGTTCAAAAAATGAACAGCCATTATGACTTCCTAAGCTGGTTCCTTTTCCACTGCTGTAGAAACACTTCTTTTAGTCAATATGTTAAGCACTCGTTAAAAGTGTCAGTTCCCATTTGCATACAAGATTAGCTAGAAACATCGAGTCTTTTAGTTTTTATTAAGTGCATTTCATCACTGATATATGCAAGCCATAGTTATGTAGAGCAGCTCATGACAAGTTACCACAACATGTGTTTGAGACTGTTTCAAAAGGAGAATACAATGATCACAGGGGTTTGATAGTGAAAAGCCCATTTATTAGCTCCTGCATAAAGGAGTTCAGCCATTTAAAAGAGCCCCCAAGCAAATTACTCCATCTCTGTTCCTTATTTATAAAATGGGGCTACTATACAACTGGTCCACAGGGAAGTTATGAGACTATAAATTTTTATATATATACAATTTGTATGGCTCATTGAAAATCTTGGATGGAAGGTGCTATAGCAATGCAAGATACTATTATGAAATCTTGATATAATTAGAGAGCTCCTAATAATTTTCTACATAATTGGCAGCTGAGCTGGGTTGAGCAAGGTATGACATGGATTAAGAGATTGGAGAATGCTAGTACTTGCCCTCCTACACAGTAGAACACCATCTTCTCCATTTGCGGTGTGTTTTGGGAAACTGTGGTCCTGCTGCGCTTGCTATTATTGTTTGCAATCACAAGCTGGTAACTGCATCACGTTTCATTTGACTCGTGAGACAAGCTAGCAGCTCTTTTGCATGGCAAGCACTTCAGGGTCATGATGCCACGGGAAATTGTTAGCTGGCATGGAGCAGAATGAGTTTTCAAGAGCACTGATGTTGATGCTACCATCTTTCCATGATGCCCCCCCTAATAACGTGTTGTTCTTGCATTACCCAAGTCACCCCAAAATCTCAAGGTCTTTTTACAAACGATAATTGCTCGGTCTCTGAGGCAGGTAAGTGATCAATTTCTAATTGCAAAACTGTTCACAGAAGCAAAAAAAGGATTGCAAATCCAGCTGCAAGTAAACACCTGTGAAACTGTTCTCACTAAAAGTTCTCTCCTGGTTGTTATTATTACAGCAAAATTAACTCAAGAGTTTGAACAGGTCTTGAAAGCAGCAAAAGGCAGCCTTCTAATCCATGAACAAAAATAACATCACATGACTTAGTAAGGGATGAACAATTCTACCTAAATAATGAACAGTATGTACAAAGGAGGGAGTTCAATTTATAAGGAACCCTCAGGCCTAAAAGTGGTTTTGCAAATAATTGTGGATGTCAAACAATCCCCCCCCCCCCCCCCGCCCCAAATCATAGCTTGCTTTAGATGGCTTTTGAATAGAAGTGCTAAAATGGTTAAACAAGGCAATGAATTATTCAGCTAGCAGTTATTCATTTTACAGATGGACATAGTGAGATGGAAGGAAAATGACCCTCCCACACTGGCAGAGCAAACTGTGAGCAGAATGGGAATGATATCCAGTTCTAGTTGCAAAGCGTGCACTCCGACCTCCAGTGAAATCGCGCGTAAGGCTGGACGTAGCCTTCCTTAAGGCTGTGCTTCTTATGATGGCATACAGAGATACTGCATCATTAAAGAAAGACGAGCCCTTTTAATGTTAACTATACAAGTAATTTACATAACTAATTTGCAAAGTGAAAACGGTGCTCAGCAAAAATAAGCATTTTGACAAGCAAGCGCAAACATCATCAGAAGGTTGGCAGATCTCTTTCTGATGAGACTACTCAGATGCGTGTGCCTGTATCTTGAGGGGGGGTGCTTTATCCTCTTGTATGGTTCTTCCTATTGTATGTGAAATTGAGAATTAAAACCATCCCACTTGGATGATTTATCCAGGGCTTTAGCATCAGCAGCATGTGTCTGCTGAGCTTGTTGTGCCTAACGTTGTTTAAACAAATGCAAAACTATTATGAAACACTGACCGCTTTCAACCATCTGACAGAATTTAACTCCACTTAAAGATGGCGATTAGAAGAGAGATCACAAGATGCCTTAGATTAATGCAGAATAAATATGGAAAGGGAGTGAAAAATACCACTACAGAATTAAAGAGATGTTGCTGGATTAAAAATTGAAGTAAAGAAACCCTTTTGACAGAACAAGGAGCACTGGTCTCAAGTTGCAGCAAGGAAAGTTTAGGTTGGATATTTGGAAAAACTTTCTCATTAGGAGGGTGGTGATGCACTGGAAGGGGTTACCCAGAGAGGTGGTGGGATCTCCCTCCTTGGAGGTTTTTAAGGCCTGGCTTGACAAAGCCCAGGCTGGGATCATCTACTTGGGCATGGTTCTGCCTTGACAAGGAGGTTGGACTAGATGACCTCCTGAGGTCCCTTCCAACCCTCATTTTCTATGATTCTCTGTGTTCCTAATTTCACTTTAGCTGAGAGAATAGATGGCTTGTGTTTCAGAAATGTTGGATGTCTGCTGCTCTTATTGATTCTCTGCACAAAATAAAGTGCATAGAAGCATTAAGATCTCCACATTTATGATTCTTTACGTCCTCAATTCACTCCTTTTCACCACTTATATTCCTCCACCCCCAACACATGCTTTACTGAAGTTGGGAGAATAAATTTGGAACAATCAGTTTCATTGTTCCTTCCTCTTTCATTACAGATCTGATCCAAAACACCTTGGGTCATGCCCTGACTGCGCAAAGCTGTAATGTTTAGGTTGCAAATACTGAGAAGGAAATGCTTTAATTCCTGACAAGAAATTAATTTTATATTGACATTAAAAATCCTGGAAAAATTATTATTAGGATTTGAAAGCTCCATTTATTTTTTACACAGAGACTACCCCACTTGGCAGTATCTTTTTAGAATGTGCAGAATAGCACACGGTATGCTTGAGGTTTAGTGGTTAGTGCTGTTCTTGGGGGTGCACGGTAGCAGCAAATAACCTTCTTCCTGTCTGCTATTTCAATATCAATCTGAATGTCCATGTGAGCTCTCACCAACTTTAGAGTCAAGACACACTAAATTTGGGATGGGGGTGTAAGTGAGGACAGTGAGGTAGGTCTTGTAGCCGTTTGGCAAAATCCCTTCTATGGAAATGCTGCTATTAACTTGCTTCCTAACTTTGCCTGTAGACATTTCTTTACCACGCTGGCTCTGGTGATTAAAATGAATCTTTAATAAAGAAAGGAAAGAGAACATAATTCACTTTTAATACACCATGGATTTAAATCCTTATTGAGATTTGAAAGTTACAGCTCTCAGCAACCACAGAAAAGGAGATATATAGATAGGTATCTACAGGTTAAATGTACACAAAAAAGGAGAAGCTACATGATACAGTGCATAATGCCAACTGACAAAGTTATGATCTGAACCTGATCCTACAAGCATTCACACAGATGTGCAGAATTACTTGCGTGTGCGATCCCCTTTGTTCCTAGTGGAACGTCTCCTTTGAGTTATTTTTAAATGCATGAGCCTCCAGGATTGGGTCATCTGGGTACACAGTGAAATCTTGTATTTTGCAGTCTGCAGTGCAATGTAGAAAAATTACTATACATAAATGTCGTTACGGATAATTCGGGACCTTAAAATGTGTTAAATAACAAAACAGGCTGTGTACAACCTTTGGGTTTGTATCTGCTTTCTTTTCTTTCCCTTCTTTCTCAGTACATGCACACACGTGCTGTTTCCTAAACATGTCCATAGCCTCAGCTGATGTAACATGATGGGTCTCTGTTGAAAGCAGTGGCACTGAAGTGAATATCTGTGCCACTAATGATTTTCTTCACACTTAATAAGGGCACTAGCATGGGGAGAACAGAGTTCCTAAGCTTTTATTGTTAATTTTTAATAGATGACTGGCTACCAAATAGCATCCCAGGACTTTCAGAAATGGTCATTTAAATGTTTGAAATTGCTAGATGCCTTATGAGAAAGACACACACCCCTTTGCCACTCAAATTCACTGAAATAGGCAGAATTTCAGAACTGAGAAGTTATCTTGTCTTTTTGCTAATGTGTATAATTACCAGTGCAGGTGTTCCTAGCTCTTAGCATGGAAAAAAAACTGCTTGCCAGGATTTAAAACTATAGTAAGCAATATAAACTCCCCCCCCCCCCCCACCAGCATTTCTTGCTGAGGCAAGTGAACCTGAAATGTTTTTAAAACCATGTAATTAAACTACTATATATCATTTATTAAATCAGATGTCCCCACCCTTTCCTCTTTCAAGTTCTTTCTGAAACCACTTTTCTTCCAGGAGTCTATTAAGCAAGGGTCCTACCTTTGCAAAAGATTTCCAGATCATGAAAACAAGCAAACAAAAATGCAACCCAAACAAACTATGCTGTTTTGCATCCTCACGCTATCCTCTTTCCTTTGTTAAATCCTTGCCCCATCTTCTGTTGGTTGTTAACTGCCTGGGGACTGATCCGGCTATCTCATGTGTCCACACAGATAACATAGCCTATTTTGATCATCCCATCTGGGTTCCTGTATGACACAGACCATAGTTACAGCCAGGGCTTGTAATTTAGAAAGCTATCCAGTAATTCAGTGTTTTAAATACTTATTTTAAATATGTAGGAATTGACCTAAAATTGCCATAAAAATGCTTCACAGCCAACGAATCTAAAAGCTAATGCAAAAAAGTACAGACGTTGTGTACATGCAAAAGGTAAGCATGCAAACTGATTGTTTCGTGCGTACAAAAGTGTTGTTTAGGTGTAGGCCAAAAACCCTCTCTTTTCAGGCTTTGCAGTTCACTCAACCTGTCTGAAAAAGATGGGAGAAAAGGCTATATATCTTGAAGGTCTACCAAGTAAAGCTCTGCTGGACCAAGGGGCTATCTTAATACCACTTGGGACCTGTAGGGAAGCCCTCTACATATGCAAGCAGGATGGGGCCCAAAGTCCAAGGTTGGTCAGGAAGGGTCTATCTACTCTACAGGTTGCTGACTAGGGGAGTAGAGGGGAGCGCCAAAATGCAAGTTCAGCCAGGGTGCCATTTTCCCTGCAACCGGGTCTAGGTGGAAGCTCATGGTAAAGACATATACTGTCACACAACAAGTTTCCTATGGCCAATACTGTCACTTGCATATTGAAATGCACTGAAATAATTCATAGTGCTCATCACTAGGGACAGCTAAGTGTTGGGGAAGGGCAATTTCTCCAGTTCCTCCTTATGCAATGAAGCAGGACCACATTATACATTTCAGGATTGGTCTTACCCCTTGTATCTTAAATGGACATTTTCTGTACTAAGCAATTTTATTATTGCTTTAACAAAATGGGAATGTTCTGTGCGGGACGAACAAAAGCATTATTTGGAGAAGACGTCAAGAGAGTTGAAAACAATATTCCTTTTTATGTTGATTGTTTCACATAGAACTGAAAAACAAAGAATCCAGTCCAAAAGCAGCAGGAATAGACTTTTTTCCCCACTATAGTATCAATTTATAATAAATTAGATGTGAATTATAGATCAGGTAGAGTAGTTGGCAATTCTGCTATAGGCCTAAAGCTATATATACATACATATACAGATGAATACCTTCCAGCCCCAGTCTTGCCTTTTAGCCCATTTACAACAATGGCTTCTCTCTGAAAAGTTACTGCGGCCACATATTGTCATTTTATTGTGTTTAATGTCTTTTATTAGCTTGCAAATCTAATTAGGAAACCAATTGGCACACAGTATGGAATGACAGGAACCCTACCACCTATTTTTCTGGATACTTTGGTTTTACTTTATGGGTGGTCTTTGTTCCTGCAGGCTTATATGAATACCATATATTAGTTGTGCAAGTTCCCCCTTGATGTCTGTGTTGTATTGTACACATGTTGTCACTGTTTGACACTTAAACAATCCAGATTCTTACCCAGCCCATATTTAGTGCCATAATAAACTTCTGAGCATATGTTTTTGAGAGCAACACAGTAACATTCATCACTCCAATGTGACATGTAAATAAGCACTATTGGAGAGCACACATGCCTTCAGAGGGCAGCGCTGGACTGTAAGGTGTGCATTTTGGTGAACTTAATGACCTATGACCCCTTCTTGTTTTATTTTTTTGCTTCATAATAATTGAAGGAATAATTCAAGTGACTTAGAAAATTAGCCACAGCACATTTGAAGAATACATTGTTTTGATGCCCTTTGTAGTAACATGTCTCCCAGTGGTCTAAAAAGACTTACACGATGGGCATACAGTATTTTCTTTCTTCTTTGCCTCTCTCTCTCTCTTTTCTCCATACAAATTACAAAAAAAGCCAACAAAAAAAAAAAATCCACGCTTTGCTTTCCAAACTGATCTTGCAGAAAAGATACCATGAACTAAAACCCTCAGCTCCAGCAAGTGAGACTGTTGTTCTTGTATGGTCCAAACAATGGTTCAGTTTTGGGGAATTTTGTGCCTTTTGACTAGCTCAATGCTTTTGTAGAGAATAATGCAGGAAGAACCAGAAAAATACTAAAAATTTCAAAGAACGAAGAATAAAGGGACAAATTCCAAATGTGGCCCAGTCTTCCTTGGCTGGACAGACACATCGGGAATTTTGTTTGAGGAAGGAATAACATTTGACTCGAAGGAAGAAATGTTAATTTCTGAAGATTTCATGAACATTTAGAATGCAGCATTGTTTTTTTTAAAGTGCAAGTTAAACATAGCTTGCATGTCTAATTTTTAAATAGCAGATTGCACATGTCAGAGACCATGGGTTGAATCACCAGGATAGCAGTTAGGGAACCATAATCTTTAAACAATTTCAGTGCCAAGAATTTATTCCTTCTCTACAAAGATCCCTTTAAAGGAACAAGTATTGAAGACATAAAGAAAGTTCCTCTTTCTTTCTTCTTAAGTTTTAAAAAAATAGGATCAGTGGTAAATGGATCATCCTAACTTCTTTCTTCAACTAGTTCTTGGATTTCAAATGATCTGTGCTGCTGAGGACAGGAGATCATATCAAAAATACATACTAAGTAGCAAAAGTAATTAGCTTAACAAGTGTCTTGCTATAAGAATTACATTAGTAATTAAAGTTTCAGAAAGAGGTAAATGTATATGCATATAGGCAATGTTTAAATGTTGCATACAACAAACTAATTATTCCTAAGGGACGGTTTATAAGGAACCTTACTGATCTGCCTGTTTTAAGTCTTTCATCCTCATGATGTTGGGTTTTGTCTGCCATCTTTGTGATTGAAGAGGACTGCAGACAGGGAGACTGTGGTCAATCATGGGCCAGTGCGCTTACTGTTGTGACAATCAGACTCTCTTCTCATCCAACAAACCATTAATAAGAAAATGTTCTACCAGTATTTGAGTAAAAATACTGTGGCTCAACAGGTGCTGGCCTCAGTAACACTCCAGTACACACCATAAGCTGCTGATGCATCTGGTTTCCAGACAGCAGCTGGCAGGACCTAGGCATATCACTGAAGTTTTCATTTTGCCAATGCCTGCACCATAAGGCTGCATCCAGATGTGCATGGACATTTGGTTCCCTAGGGACAACTGGCTGCAGTGCACCTTGTCCTGCCACTGGTTGTCCCTGGAGAACACCTGTGCCATGTGCACTCTGGCACATGGCAAGTTACCCCAGATGAGGTAGGGGAGGCGAGGACCAGTACTGGGCTGGTCCAAGCAGCCTTACCTAGGCTGCGGCTTTGGGTGGCGCACGCTACTGCTGCGTGCGCCACTCTGCATTTTTGTCCGCAGTTTTTTTTTGACCCCTGGGTGGGTTCAAAAAAACCTCTCCACGTGCCTCCCTTGCAGCTTGGAGACCAAGTGAACATGCAGTATGTGGCACTGCAGATGTGTCTGCAGCGCCACAGACCACATGGCCATGCTCGTTTGGACGTGGCCTAAGTGGCCTAAGATGCAACTTATCTGATGCCAGGTAAGGAAATCCCTGGGTGCAGCCTTGCTCCTTAAGAGCAACGGACATTGCTCATTCTTTTCCCCGGAGACTGTCCAGCTGGAAAGGGATAAGTGGAAGTGAGACGGCTGTCGCAAAGTCCTAGCACTTTTTCCCACACCAGTAATAGAGAAGGGCTCTTAAACATGATCATCCCATTGAAAAGTATAGGTATGCATCAGAGATGGGTCCAACCTGAGAACTCTGATCTTGGGTCTAAATCTTATAAACAGTCCTTCTTGGGAAACCTGCCTCAATCATCTTCCTCCCTTTGTCTCCATTCACCCCAGAGAACTTACTGTTCTCAACTGGAACCAGAGCCAGACTTCTGACCACACTACATGTGGTGGCATGTAGAAGATACAGGAGAGCAGCTGAGTTCTCTGACACAGTTGAAAATATACTGCATTAGTTCTCAAGACAGGACTTTCAAGTTTGAATACTACGGTTGTCTAGTTTGATCAAGTATTAGGTTATTGAATCGTATCACTGTAAGAAACATGAAAACAGTTGCATGACCATAAGGTATATTCCATTATAGAATGAGGTTACAGAGCACCAAAACACCACCGTATTGCAGTCACAAATGCAGCTTCTGGGGAGTTTTGTTATCGTTGCGTAAGCTTCACTGCTTCCAAGAAGATGACACTGATTCAGACGGAAAACACTAATTCAGTTCTTGCCAGCAGAGCCAATTGTCTCTTTGATTACATTAGACTGACAACTGGTTTTCAATGTCATTGTCAGCAGCAAGTTTCCGTACATAGAGCAGTGGAGCGTGAACCTGGATCTCTATTTATTTATGTCCTTCCTCCAGTCCGTTTCTGCATTTGTGGATAAGGCTCTGATTTAACAGATCTAAACATACCAGGTGCTTAGATTTTTTAAACCCCAGGTTTCAGCAGTGATTTTGTTTTTCTTCATTTTTCACGGCAGAGCTCAGGTATACACATCAGAGCAAATAATTTATTTGATGAATTCACCTTCTGTTTGTTAGTCGTCTGCAGGCAGCTGATGACTCCCTTAAGTGCATTGGTCTGAAATGATTTGCTGGAGGTTTCTTTCTCAATAAGTCTTGATCGGTAGGCTGCGTGGGAGAAATTTCTTGCAAGTATTTGATATTCAAAATGTCACCACCCTTGGTTGGTGTTGATTGGACACAAAACTCACAGCCTACGTTTCTGGGCCTTGATTGGCTCAGTGCAACTCATCTGGAATGTGATTGCATGAGGTGTGAACATACTGGTGGGAGCTAATGTGGGTAAAGATGCACCATCCCGGGTTTTTTACTGCTTCCTGGCAATTGGAGTCTAGATCCAGGGAGATCTGGAGGGTTTGTGCCGTGTTGTTTAGAGTACCCTAAAGCTTTTGCCACTTCATCTTCACTGCTCTTGTTACCTCTGCCTGCTCCCCTCAGCCAGAGCAGATATGCTAGCACTCGCTACAGTCGCACCTTTGTTTTGCCGTGTACACACAGAGATCTTTATGACAACACAATCTTTCTATTTAAACAAGTTACCTCTGTAAATAATGTTGTTCTTTGTAGGGCGTGACTGAAATAGCAGTGATAGTTGTGTTTTCTCTCCACGGTCAGCAGAAGCTGCTTGTGGATAGCACGGCTCCCAAGCAAATGCACCAGCCACTGGGGACAGAGAAGATGCCATGTCATTTGCTAAGCGATGTGTGAATTTCCAGGGCTACATATTAATATCTATAATATACACTTACAGGAAGAGCTTTTCTAAATGAACTAGCCCATCCTTCCTTGATACTCATGTGATACTTTTCTCTCTCTTGCTATTGAAGTGACCAAAAAATAACAGAGGGATTTGCTTCAGTTCTTTCATATTTTAACATGTTTACTATAATTAAGGCTACTTGGGTCAGATTTATATGTACTTGTCAGCCACAAGTGACACCTTTTAGACAAGTGAAGGCTTGTGGAGAAAAGACTTGATTCTCTACCCCTGATATAATGGAGGGGTTTGCCACTTAGTGCGGTAAGGTTTGAACTCAGAGCTGCTAGGGTTAATATTAGGAAGAAAAGAGATTTTTCCATAGGGGTTAGCTTGCAAAACGGTGCACACCTGTGGCATTTAGATTTCATGTATCATGTCTTTGTGGTTTCAATAGGGTGACTCGATGCATCAACTCTTTTCTGTGAGCTTCTTAATAAACAGAGGGCCCAATCCTGCATGTATGTTCTTAGCTTTATGACCACACCTGGGTAAATCTGATGATATCTTTTATTAGACCAACTCAAATAGTTGGAAAAATTCTTTTTTGCAAGCTTTCAGGTATAAATACCCTTCATCATGCTGGCTTCCACACCTGGAAGTTGATTGTTATTAATAAATTATTGTTTTATCTTATTAACATTAATAAACGCATATTTGTCACCTGCATTACAGTGGGGTCTAGGGCTCCATTGTGGTGACACTGTACAAATGTGGAACAAAATGTGCACGAATGGTTAGCCTGTGTGCACGCATTTTTCAGGGCCTGGCGTCATCAAAACTATACCTGCTCTCTGTTTGTTAAAGAAGAGTTACTAACTACTCAGCTACTAATGATTCAGGGGTACTAATGCGAGTTTCTCAGCTACTAATGATTCAGGGAGCAATCACTGGCCTAGCTAATCAGCAAAATCACGGTGCTCTACTACAAAAAACTTGTACAAGTTATTGACCTAGTTAGTGTTTGCTCCGTAAGCAGGAAGGTGCTGTATCAACTTCTCACTTTATGTGAATTCTTCCTATCAAAGGAGTGCATTTCTGACCTTTGACTGAGTTTTGTTCCCTTTTCGAGATCCTTTGTGAATGCTTCAAATGGCTCTTCTGCAAGGAGAATCTGTACTAATGTACTTTGCCTGGGCTTGGCCGCTCCGACCACAGCTCGCTGTAGTTGCTGGATAGCACAACTCCTGCAGTAACACAGTCTGCTTTAGCCATGTGCGTGGGTGTTCGGGTGATGCAATCACCTGAGATTGATGGGTGCTCACTCCCTTGCTACTTGGAAGTCTATGAAAATGAAGTTGTGTGCTCTCATGGGGCTTAGAGGGCATGCAGCAAGATGGCACATTTCCCCCCTAGCCCTATCCGTGTCAAGCCCAGCCCAGCAGATTTCCACTCTGTGTTGTCTAATTAGCCAAAAATTAAGCAGAAATGCTGTTTTATTTACATTTTGGAGTTTGAGGTTTTTTATATTCACCTCAGAGCATACAGAATCCATGCTGCATTTGTAAGGATGGAGGGCACACTAATACAGGGGTATAAGTTGTAGCTGTGTTGGTCTAAGGCAGGGGTGGGCAAAATGCGGCCCAGGGGCCAGATGTGGCCCGCCAGGCCATTCTATCCAGCCTGCGGGGCCCCTAAAAATTTAGAAAATTAATATTAATCTGCCCTGGGCTGCCTGTCATGAGACCCTCGATAGCTTGCTGAAACTCAGTAAGCGACCCTTTGCCCAAAATAATTGCCCGGCCCTGGTCTAAGGACATAGGCAGACAACGTTTTTTGGGTAAATCTGATGATATCTTTTATTAGACCAACTCAAATAGTTGGAAAAATTCTTCTTTGCAAGCTTTCAGGTATAAATACCCTTTGTCACGCTGTCTTCCACTGGAGTTTAAGGCCAAAAACTTACAGATATCCTGGATCATGCAAATATGCTTTGTTTTATTTGAATTAATCTACCACCTCCCAGCTTAGAGGTTCCTGTCATTCTCTTAGGCTGAAATAGGGAATCTTTTCTGCAGTCATTTGTCCTCATTCAAACAAATGGGGAAATGGAAGAAACCTGAGATTCTTTCTGAACTTTCTATGACCAGATCTTTGGATTTAAGAAAAATAACAAATATCCCCAGACTTACAATAAAACTATCAAGACTGGCAACATTGACATTTTTCAAGCTCAGTTATGGTTTGAAATTTTTCTCAGTAATTATCTAGCTACATTTCAAAAAATACCTAAGACTTGTCTGAAAAGATTAAAGGAGAAAATTTTGTGAGCTGCTAGTAGCTCTGTGGATCCTGCAGACTTGCAAAACAGTTAGCTGCGGACTCTATATTCCCCTTTCCCTCATGACATGGAGATTTGGATGTCTCATAAGAGTGTGTCCCTCCACTTTTGGAGTTTCTCCTACTGCTCTCATTGCATAAAAGTCAGAAGCCAACCTCCTCTATTTCCCAGAGCGAAAGCACTTTGCATTTAAAAGTAGATTTAGCAACTCCAAAGTGGGTGATTGTGGTTCCACCCATCAAAATTGAGCTCTCTGATCTAAAGTCAGAAGGCTGCTACTCCTAGTGAGATGTGTGCCAAATCCAATTAAATTTTGCATAATGTGCATCTTGGGTGATTTTTGATTTTTTTTTTTTTTTTTTTAGCTTTGTTTTAAAACAGTAATAAAAAAGAAAATGGCTGTGGCAATAGTTTGCTGAATTCTCTGTGCAAGCAGGCAGAGTCTCTCCATGAACTCGCTGGGTTGCTCTTGGGAGGGTCTGGTCGCACTGTCCATTACAGTGATGCAATCCACCCGGTGAGCTGGTGCTGAGGGGCATGGAGCCAAGGGTCCCACCTTCTGTACAACCACTGCTTTCTGTTTACCTTGGTTATGGTCCCTGGTATTATAGAATTGGAGCATCTCGCAATCTGTTCTGCACTAATCTTTGCAATATCCCTTTCAGGTAGGAAACTGCAGTTATCCCTCCGTACACATAGGGAGCTGGGGTACAGAAAGACAGAGGCCGTGGCTATAAAGTACTGCATGCCACCGTCCAGTGTAGTGATAAACGAGCTAGCTGTAAATCTCTGGATTCTCAACAGGATACTTGAGCCTAGACAAGGCTTCCAGTACCTGCTAGCTAGTTTAGGACTAGCTTGGGTATTTCTATGCTGCATTGCAATGTTCAGTAAGGTCCAGGTCCTCAAAAGTATTTAGGTGCCTAACTCCCATTGATGTCAACTTTGAGGTTCTGGATCTGTGTCCTGCCTAAAGTCACATATATAGTCTCTGGCCAAACAGGGATCTCCACTCACTAACTACTGGCTTATACTTCTCCTTAGAAGATTAGAGCCCCATATGTTGGAGAGAGGGAAGACATCCAGTAGGCCTGGCCCTTATTTTGACAGCAAAGGCTTCATGCCTCACTTTCCCCCACCTTGCTGTCAGTTTACTGCTATTGAAGTGCCAGGTAAAATATACTGGGTATTTATATATATACTTATGAGGAGTTCCATCCCCTGAAAACCTTATGACCTGAATCGAACTACTTCATGGGGCTGAAAGTTTATTTAGATGACCATAAATCTTATAATACTTGACTGGAAGCTTGAAACATTTCTTGTTTGTTGAATAGGATGAAACTGGACTAGGATATAATACCAAGAATTCAGTGCAGTTATGTCTTCAGCAGTATTGTTAGCCCAGGTGAGGCGGACTGAGCAAATAATATAAAATGAAAATGTTGTCAAAGCCTTGGGTGGTTGGGTTTTTTTTCCAATGAAAATGTTTTGTTGGCAAAAAGGTCAAAATCCTTTCTTACAGCTGTGCCTGCTACTAGGATCATTCACCAAAACCACCGATATAAAGACAATATTAGCAAATATTTGTGGGGTGTCAATTTGCTTGATTAAACTTGAATATTTTTACTAGAAAGCTAATTCAAGGGATTTCCTTCTTCCAATCAGAAAAGAGAACCAAGTCATGCAGCCTGCTGTGTCCAGTCAAAACAACTTGAATTTCTGAGACCAGAATGTTAAAACTTGACTTGCAGACTGCGATTCATTCCCAGAAATTATTTGGCAAATTATTTCAAATGACGAATCTGAAAAGAAATGCCTCATCTGCTTTGCCAGCTGTTTACCAACAGAGACAGAGGCAAAATAGGTCTGATTTGTTATATGAATAATTCCTTCTGTCTTCGAAGCCTAGAAACTGAACCAAAGTCAAGATGCCAAAAAGGAGAAATACTGGGAAGAAACTTATGCAGTCTTCGGAGGAAGGGAGCAACCTTCATTGCCATGGCACCCTGGTGGAGACTTACTGGTTCAAAGAAAGCACTCTCCTTCCTAGATTTTAGGGGCATTGAGTTTCTTGTTTTTATCGGGGATCTAGCTTTTACAGTGGTTCTCACATGAGAAGTCTCTCTCAGAAGTGGGACTGAGGAGGAGGAGAGGTTATGTGGGTGGCACAATGACCTGAAGCTGGTTGGAGTTTTCCTCAGCATAGCAATCAAACACTACTCCCCAATAACAGGCTTTAGGCTTCTTTGTACTTGTAAAACATGATCAAGAAGTGAAGATTTCTGACCTCACCTCCTCTTCCTAACCTTGGGATAGATTTAGGACACGATTTCCAAAAACACCTGTGAGAATGAGGTGCCCAGCTCTCATTGCCTCACTCCTTTAGACTCCTTAAAATCCCAGGTGTCATTTATCAGCCTTCTTTAAGGGCTGAGCTAACAAGGTTTTAACCTAAGGGCAACATTTTTCATGCAAATAAAAGACATCTCTTCTAAGAAACAGCTCCTATGCTAAGAAGTCAGAGTGGCTATTTGGGGGAAGGATAAAGAGGGTTGCTTAAATACCAACACAATGCATTTTGTTGCCTTCGCTGACTCTGCAAACCTTTTCACACGCCCCTCTGTCTGACAGTGACTCAGAGGCAGGGAAAGTGAGATTACGGCTCCCAGCTCAATCATGGAGTTTGCTGTGGAGGAGGAGGATTAATTCATTAGTTTTGTTTGGGACGTTGGGCAGTTTTCTTGTTGTCTGCAACAACTGGGTGTGATTCTCGCCTGAATCAAACAGATGGGTGACATGTTTGCAAGAAGCAGACATATAAGTATATAATATGTATGTGTGTATGTGTATATGTATGTATATAGATAGATATTATTTCTGCTTCTTGAAAACAAGTCACCCAGCTGATAGATAGATAGATAGATAGATATAACCTTGAAACACCTGTGGACTATGTGTATGTGCCACTGCCGATCCATCTGCACGGCTTATCATTAGGGCCTGGTTTAAATCAAGATTTCACAGTTTTCATGAAAATCATGATGAGATTAAGTGATTTTTGCAAAAAAAATGCAATTTGCAACAAAATGCCGTGATATGGGTGCTTGCTGGGGAGTTCCCCAGCAAGTCACTGTATCATGGCATCTTGTTGCAACAGGGGGGCTGCTGCAGGCTGGGGAAAGCATTCCCTAACTAGCAGCAAATGCCTAGCAGCCTGGGGAGGGGGGGAAAGGGTCGCAAAAGGGATGGGTGGGGGGGAGGAGAAAGGTTGGGGATGAGTAGGAGAGGGGCTGTTTGCTCCTCTGGGCAAGAAAACTGGGGTGTGCGGGGTTGGAGGTGGGGGTAGCAAACAGCCTCTCCCTACCCAGTGCCAGGGCCATCTGCCAAGGCAGCCCCATCAGCCAACCAGAGGGTATGAGGGAGAGGGGCACGAAAATGGCAGCCCCCACCGTGATCGGGCCACAATATTAGCGAGTTGGGCCTGCAATTTAAATCAGGCCCTATTTATCATATGTCAATTTTGCTAGATCCATTAGGGAAAATATCCATAGTCTAATTAACACACTGGTATATAGCTGAGGGGGCTGGGGAAAGCTTTCTGCCCTGATCTAAGTTATCACTGTTCTTGTGAACCTGGTGTCTGTTTAACAAAAAGCCTCTGAAGTGGGTTTTCCAGTGCTGAGGCTGTTTTCCCCTCAATGATAAGATCTAAATTTCAACAACTCAAAATGTAAGGAGAGTTATGGTTTGTATAGGGATGATCTTGCCTCAGGCAGTTGATTGGACTAGATGACATATGGAGGTCCCTTCCAGCCCTACTACTCTATGACTCCATCAGAGCGGGCGCGTCTACATGAGTGATTTAATGCGCAGTAGCCTATTTTACTGCATATTAAAGCACTGTTTCAAAAACCGCGTTAATATGCTAGTGTGCAGTAAAAATACGCTACTGCACTTTAAG
Source organism: Alligator mississippiensis (assembly GCF_030867095.1). NCBI lineage: Eukaryota > Metazoa > Chordata > Crocodylia > Alligatoridae > Alligator > Alligator mississippiensis. The sequence goes on along the minus strand of NC_081832.1, from coordinate 9,674,930 downwards.
CGTCGCTAAAAAAGTGGCGCTTTTGCTACTATGCATTAACCTAATGTGCATTTATTTAGTACTTCACTTTAGGGGGTACTAAATTTAATGTGAAGTAGCAAAAGCACAGTAATGAATGTTTAGATGCATCCAGCAGGAATTTGTTTAGCAGCAGATTTTGTAGCCAGGTAGTCCCATAATGTTCAACAGAGTCTTTGGGCTAGACCGGGAGAGAGTTCATAAAGCATGACTCAAGCAAGGTTTAAAGTACAAATGATTGTGAGTTATACATTTCTATGGAAATCTTGACTCAGATTCTCCTGACATAAATCCAGAGTAATTCCATTAAGTGACCTGAGGTTGAATGGGGTAAAACGAATTTGAATGAGAAGAAACAGCTCAGACTTCTTTTCAGGTGGAAAAGGTTTCCCCAAGCAACATCCTAGATGCTGTCATCAGTTGTTAAATTTTTTCTTATGGAGCTCTGGGGCTCAATCTCCAATCTGTGACACCAATTTCATAGCTGCCTGGATCTCACTAGAGTCAGGCAAATAAGGAATGAAAAATCACCCTGTGGTGTTCTTGCTTTGGTGATACCCGAGCAACATACAGTAAAATCTACCATCGTCAATTGTTATTATCTTTAAAATCAATGTTATGGGTCCCCCTCCTGCCTGAGGCCTTTGGCTGCTGCTTAATATAAGCTTTTAATAGTAGTAATAATAATGATAAGCCTGTTTTTTTCTACTACAGTATCTTATCTAGTTTTATTTGTCACTTCTTTACTTTTTTTAAGGAAGATGCATAAAAGCAACAATCTTTCCCTCCTTTTCTGTAGCCTGATAATACCGCAGTGAAATATGCTTCCCAGTTTTGGACTTTCTGGGTGCATCTACACATGTGTTTTAATGTGCAGTAGTCTATTTTACTGGGCATTAAAGTGGTGCATAAAAAACCATGCTATTATGCTAATGTGAAGTAAAATAAGCTACTGCACATTGTGTTACTTAAAAAATGTGTGCTTGCACTACTGTGTATTAGGGCAGCCTAATGCACATTAGTTTAGTACCTTGCATTGGAGGGCACTTTTACATGTGCTCCAGGGATGGGAAGGGGGGCAATGCTTTAATTAGAGCGGCTCCGAGAGTCTCTGTAATTAGAACAGCATAGAGCTTCGTGTATTGGCGTCCCCGTGCTTCAAAATGGCAGCAGGGGAGTTTGAACCCATTTGACAAGCTTTAGCTCTAGTGTCCCTGCTGTCATTTTGAAGCACGGGGACACTAATGCATGAGACACGAGAGGCTGCTGGAGCTCAGTAATTGCCATGCTCCACCAGACTCGATTAACTGAGGCTGCTCCAATGCGCTGTAATTACAGTGCATCAGAGCAGTGTCTACACTTGTGTACAAGCACTCAGAGGTACTAAATTTAATGGGCATTAGGAAAAGCACGTTAATGCATGTGTAGATGCACCCTTTGTGTTTTTCACTATTTGATACAGAGCCACAGAGGGTTTAAAACTGGTTCTCAACCTTTTTAGATTTGAGGCACCCCAGATAGATTCAGTGCACCCCTCAGAAAATGCCACCTCTTAGTTTTTACTCTTATATTTTTACTACAGAAAAATATTAAAGTGGTTTTCTATCTGCAGAGAACTCGGACCACAATTATGGATTTCTATTTGAAATCTCTAGGTTTATCTTGTGAATCATCTTCGTAAACCTAACAGTGCTAACACTGTGTGGCACCCCTGAAAAGACCTCAAAGCACGCTGGTGGAGAACCACTGGTTTATAGAAACCACTTTGCTTCCTAGACATTGATGGCATTGAATTTCCTGTTTTTATCAAGGACCACATTTTCAAATTGGCACACATTGGCAGTAGTGTAAGAGTGATGTTATAGCCATGATGGTCTAGAAATTATGCAAAAGGCAAGGTTTTCTTGGGGTGATATCTTTTTATCGGACCAACTGTGTAGTTCTGATAAAGTTAGACAAGCTTTCGAATGCCTCTGACCACAGGAACCAGGCACAGAGACCTGGGGAAGAAAGTCTCGCGTTGAAAAGCTTGTCTAACTTTATCAGAATGACACAGTTGGTCCAATAAAAGATATCACCCTAAGAAATCCTTGCAACTATTTAGGCATCTGAAGAAGTCCCGACGTTTTCAGAGCCCTTGGATCTCTCTTATTACAAACAGCATTTTGGCTTGCATGTGAACAGTTTGTGCCATAATCTGGAAAACAAATGTTGCAGTGTTCTTGCTTGAGAACTAGAAAATGTTAAATGCAGTTACCTGGACAAGATTTCTAAAATTTTGACCGCAGGGATTGGGATTAGGATTGGGATTTTCAAAGACAATATGATTTAAGAGCACTTTTCCCAGGCATTTTCAGGCCACTCAGGAATTCTTGAAATCCTCGTTATGTGGTTAATAATTTTCTTAATAAATGAAGAAGTCCTATGTTAGATGTTAAACATTTAAAACAGTACAGGTAAGAAGTCTTTAATGTTTTTGTTTTGTGATGTTTAAGATGTCAAAATTGAAGATCCAAGCTAAGAAGCAGATTCTGATGCCCTGACTCCCTGAGAGTCTCATGAAAATCAGTGGCTCTGGTTGTCGGGTCGGGTGTTGCTGAATATGATAAATATTCCAATTTCTGGCCCTACTCGAACCTCAGTCAGTGCGTCTGTGTGTAGGTGCTGGAGCTCATGCCAGTAAATCTGACTGTGGCACTGAGGCAGTTACATAAATGTGCTTTTTGCTAGGAGGGACTATTTGATGCAATAATGGTTTTCTTACAGAGACACTGTGAAGATAAAAATCAAATATCTGCCTCTCTAAAATATCCATCCTTTATTTATTAAATGTGAAATGATCTCAAAAAATTATTGACTAAAAAGGTATATAGCCCCCCAAAATGAAGATAACCTCTAATCCCTGACTATGCTGTAATTAGAGTCTGTGACACAGAGGGTTGATCCTGCAGTAATGCAGTGTAGTTAATGGGAATTTTGTGTGTGTGTGTGTAAGGAATGCAGGACTGAAATCTCAGTGCTGTGGGTTTAAAATCGCTAATTCCCTCAAATTTCACCTGCCAAATATAAAGAGATAATTAAAAATGCCCAACCTTAGCCCACAAACCTCCAAGCTGCTTCATATGGGCAACAATTATTCCACTGTGGCGCTCCACTGACTTTGGTAGGGTTTGCACAGGTCAACCAGACTATCAGCATAGATTAGTTCTTAATCATGCCCCTTTCTTGCAGCCAAGAAACAGCTAATCTTCACGTCACTGTATCCCGCTTTGCCACAGACTATGGCTAGATTCTTTAGATCTTGAAAATCATGTTGGGTTCTTATGATTATGATCTGCTTACTTGCATTTCAAACAATGCTGTAACCTCTCTGAATATGAGAGAGTAAGAGATGTAGGACAAAGATCTGGCCTTGGAAGGTAAGGTTTGTAAGAGCCAGATATACAAGATGTCCCAAGATAAATGAATTGTCGCTATACTTTCAAGCCTAATTTTTGCATTACTGCTTTGAAATAGGAGCTACCCTTGTATTTGTCCTGAGCATTAACGCATGACCTAAAGCTTGTTTGAGTAACTGGAAAGACTGCTTGGACTTGTGTGAGCTTTGGATCATACTATTGGGCTTTAGTGGTCCATAGATTTTTGTTTAGCCGCTTTGTACTGTTGTAAATTCATCCTAGATATCTTGAAGTGCTGCTAGACCCTACTGAATTTACCAGAGGGAGACAAACTAGCTCACAGATCTTTGGCTGCAGTGGTTTTGTCCTTTCATATTTTACTTTCCTGTTCACAATAAATTACCTGTTTCCATCTCCAAAGATATGTATGGGGAGATGGCCAATGAAGACTGATGGCCATACCACACCAGGAGATTAAGCATGTTTAGTAAACCCACAGTTCAGAAAAGAAGTAAGCACATGTTGAATTTGTAGCATGTGAGCAACCCTATAGGATACAACAGTAGTATTTTTGTGCTTCAAATTGAACCCGTATGACTGGGGTTTTGGTTGTAGCCATGTTGGTCTCAGGACATAAGCAGGCCAGGTTCTTTGAGTGGATGTGAGATCTTTTATTAAGCCAACTGAGTAGTTGGGGGAAAGTTTTTGGCAAGCTTCTTCAGGCATAGGGAGTCTCTTTTGGTCTGAGACTTATATGAGTAACTGAGACTATAATTCATTGACTGGACTCAAAACATTGGCAAAAAATGTTGTTTTCAAGTCAGCTCAAAAATTTAAATTTGAATGTTCAACATTTCCTAAAAGATTAAATTGAGGGAAAGCTCAAAATGAAAAGCTACTTCAAGCTGAAAAACAAAACCAAGCTCAAAACTGTTTCATTTAGATCTTGAATGAAATGCTTTGACTTTTTCCTCCAATCCTGGTAAAGACATAAGAACGCGCTGAAAAAAATGTCCACAAACATACATGATAAAATGTAAGCATTTTATTTTTTGCTGTTCCAGCAGGTAAAAAAAAATGTTCACTAAATCATTGCACAAAGATTATTTTCATATTAAAATGCTAATTACTTTTCAACTTCAACAGTGCATTAAACAGTTAAGTGGGTTTAATTGAGGTGTAAGGGGCCTTCTGCAGTTACTATCTCTTGGAAATGATTTAAGTGGGGTTTTTGGGCCTTGGGCAAACCCTCTGCCTGAGACGAATTTCACCCCAATTAAAGTCATTTGTTTTCATGTTCACTTAATGGTACTAGAGATATGGAACATCTCAACTACTTCCTTCAGATTTTTTCCTAGGGTGGGGAATTATTTAAGTCTGAATTGTGTGAACTCATTATTGCAACACCCAATGTGCAAAAAAAAAAAAAAAAATCAAATGTGCTTGAGGATTATCTGATTAAAGAGGGTAAATTATTCTCTTATTACTTTAATAGTTTGTGTCTTCAGAGGCTCATGCAGAATGAGGTTTTATTGAAGATGGGCCAAGGGGCGGAGTGCTGCTCTGCATTCGGTTTAGAGTGAGAAGTTGTGTGGAGTTCAGGCTCAATCAGAGGTAGGGTTCAGAAAGGATGGTGCCAGAGGTCTCATAAGCTGTTCTTACAAGGGTTGGGTTTTAAAAGGTGGGAACCTTGAAAGATTGTCATCTCATCTGGGAAGTCAGCTGCCTTGGACTGAAGCATCAGGAGGGAAATGCTTTGCGTGCAATGTTCATCTGTACCTGGGACAGAACAGAGGCTGCTTGTTGATTTGCAACAAAACTCTACAGAATTGTCCAAACCCAGTGATTCATATTCAGATTCCACCGAACGGGATTGCGCTATGAAGGTCTGGTTGTTTTTCATATGTCTGCCTGTCTCTGTCTCACGCAGAGCCATGGAAGTGAGCCAAAACCCAGACCTGCTGATCACACACTTCCAAACAGCAACTTCTTGTTGTCTTCTGATTCACTTTATTAACACCGAAGAAAGGAATAGGTTAGGGATGCTCGGCATTGAATCAGTATCAGTTCTCTCATTTGTGAACTGTAGGGCCAGCTTTTTAAAGGTATTTTATTTAGCTGTATAAATATTCTTATAGGGACTTGGTGTATTTGGACATTTTTGAAAAGCCCATTAGGAATCTATGTTCATACCCACAGTCCTTTGAAAATCTGTCTGTGGATAGTCAACTCTGCCATGGATTTCGGTCACTTATACTCTCCACGCTTCAGCTTTTTCACTTCCTCACTCATAAAAGGGAATGGTGATTTATGAGCCACGTGGATAAAGTGCTCTGAAACCTCTGGCTGAGAAATGCTATAGAAGCATTGTTTTGTTGTTAAGGGAAGGTCTTGACAGGATTCATGATCTTCTTGCCTCTCTTTTTATTGAAATTCCTTGTTTTCTGCTGGCTTAACATTGCATGCTTTTGCTCGGATGGCCAGAGAGGATTACATAAAGTCGTCAATGATACCCGTGTTCTGGGTGCTGGTGCATGTGGTACTTTAGTATATCCAGCACAGTGTTCTTCTGTATCCTAATAGCCACATGAATCAGAGATGGCAAGAGCTGACTGTAACACTGATGTGAGTAAAACAAGACATGAGTATGTGGAGTATGGAAAAATCATCTGGAGAAGTCAGAAAAGGCCTGTGGCAAGCAAACAGCACATAATGTAGCAGAAAAGAAGCCTGCAGCTTCTGTGGCCTGTGCCAGCAAACAGTAGTTCTTCCCATGCACCTTTTGAAATGTTTCAGTTGCACAGAGAATGACCTGGTTTTAAAGCTGGATTTGTATAGCATTCCAATAAATTGGGGCTGGTGTCTTCCCTGTAGTGTTGCATTTGTTGTAGTTGCAGTGTAATGTCTTATAACAAACTGCACCTTCAAAAGAAAAAAAGAGGTGAGGGGAAAAAAAAAGAACAACCATGCAGGCAAAAAGAAGCATCTGCATTTGCTTTGCTGGATCTTTTGTCAGGCATTGTGATCAAGCTGACAGTTAGCCCCGAGGAAAGTTATAAATTCTGCACTGAATTGCGGTACAATCTTTCACCATGGCATTTCTGCCCTCTGGCCACGCTCTGGTTATCCATAATTGTGGCAGATAATGGTTTTTTATGGCTGGAAACATTCTTTGCAGGCACAGGGACAATAACCAGGGCTAAAAATGTAATTAAAGTGAATGGATGAACTTTCTTAAAGAAACAGTGTGGATTATTACTCGATCTTAACACCCAATAGCCCTGGGGCAAAATGGCAGCATCTGAAAAAACTTGTATAAATTTTAAATGTAGGCCAAAGCTAGAAGGTGGATATTAGATTACAGAGGGAAAACTGAGACATTTGATGTAACAGATAACTAAGGGCTTAGATCATCTCCAGAAATTTAAGCTAATGTAACACATCTTTCTCTGTCAGTTGGAATATTTTATTTGTGTTCAGTGGCACTTTGTTTTCTCAAGTCTCTAGAGAAGTTTTGCCTAGATTTTTTTGGCATTATGTGGCTATAGAAGGAGTTTCCTTTATATAACACAGCATGGAGATCTGCTTTAACAACCAGATCTGCTTTAACAACTGCAATGCACATATTATTGCATCTGCAATGCAATAATATGTGCATTGCAGACCATTCAGATTAACCAGTGACCCAAACTTATTTCACACATTACCACCAAAAATCTGGAAATCAGGTTACATTGAACAGACTTGGATACGTGCATAGAAGTACACACTAACAGGCCTCTCTTAATTAATGCTTACGTAGCTGTGTTCATAGCTATTCCAGGAATTAGAGCACATATGTTTGGCAATTCTGTCAGCCAAATGAATTATGCTACAACATTATATATCTTTGTTTTAATCTTAATTGCGAGTTGTATTTGCTACCAGCATGGGGCTCCTGTTTTATGGACTGAGCTCTGTGTACGTTTTCTTACGAAGCTGAAAGACTTTTAACTTCTGCAAAGCCTGCGATCCATATACAAAGAGAAAATCAAAATAGGATGCAATGAAAAATGTGGATTATCATCAGTTAAAAGGACTATGTTTTTAGTGGGCAAATACATATAATATGCATTAAAGTTTTGGTCCAGATATTCAGTCTTTCTTGAATATGACTCTTATTATTCCCCCCCACCCCAATCCCTCTTGTGTGTACAAGCGATAGTACTCACTTTGGTAGCCCATACCTTTTTGTGCATGAGAATCAGGGGTGCTGGGTGTTGCATCTATAACGGCCACCCCATGTGTCCATTCAGATTTTTAATGCCTACTTTTTTTGATGTGCGCAGTTGCGTGCATGAAACCTGACTTAAAAAATCAGAGACCAACCTGAAATCTTGCCCCAGTTTTAACAGCACGATTTCACTGCCCCACACACATTCTCTTCTCCTCTTCCCGGTGTGGTCTCACAGATGCCACAAGTGTGAGTGCACATAGCAGATTCCTTTCACATCTTGGGGATAACGGCTGATGTATCCAGCTGAGTACACGATTTGAAATCTAGCAAGTTTGTGGAACTGGATATGCACACGCAAGGGAACAGAATTAAAGTTGCTCTCTACGAGGGGAGACCAGTGGATCTTAGTTTCATCTCCCACATCACACTTTGCACTAATTAGCAGACTCGGCAGAGACACCAAGAAATACAAGGGCCACAAAGATTGACCAGGGCCTATTATTCTTGTGAGAATAAACTGAGCAGCTGCAACAGGTGCTTTATAAATTTTATCAGAGCTGAGGATGCTTTTTGCTAATCAGAAACAGGTAAACCCTGTAGCCATCTGAGCTTCTTGCACAATTTGTATCTAGAAAATTAGGCTCTGGTTTCATGTGATCCCTGCTGAATCTCAAAACCAAAGGGCTTCAGATTGAGCAAAGGTTTTCAGATTTAATTAATCTCCATATATTACTGCTTGAGGGTTGTATGAAACAAGGCAAGCCTTCCAAAGGATCAACCAAGGCAAAAGTGCCATGAGACTAATGTGAGGCCATCTAATTCAGTCTTAGAAAGTATGCGCCTCAGCAGAGAGGGTGAAACTCTCCGTCTGAAAGGTTCAAGACGGAAGCTGTGCTGGTTTGATTTCCATGTGAAAACCCTCTGCACAGCAGTGTTTGCTGGTTCCCAGCTGCAGAGATGTGTCTGAAGAGCCAGCTTTCCTGTCTTGACAAATAAAACAAAGGGTCTGGTGACAAATAAGCATTCATTTTTTAACAGGCCCATAAATGCATGTTGTTGTGATTCCCCCCCCCCCCCTTTTTACCATGTTGAGTTAACCCCTGGCAACAGAAATTGAACCTGCCCCATAGCATCCAAGGTGTAGGTAACGACACATACTGAGTCACACGTGTGTTCTGCTGGATAGCAATAGTTTAGAAGCATGATTGCAGAACGAGGCCAGTTCCACTCCTGTGAAATCCAGTTGTCCCATGGTGTAAGCTGGGGGTTTTCAACCTTTTTGGGTCAGTGTACCCCCAGCGGCCAGTCGAGAAGGCAGGATTCCCCCAGCAGCCAGTCAACAGTGGGGGGGGGTCCCCTAGCAGCCAGTCGACAGTGGGGGGGGGGGGGTCCCCCAGCAGCCAGTCGGTGACTGGGCGGGCATAGGGGGGATCCCCGCGGCCAGTCAGCGACATGGCAGTGACAGCAGAAGTGCCGACGGTGGCACCAGCTTCCGAGTACCCCCTGAGGCCATCCCAAGTACCCCCAGGGGTACGCACACCCCCAGTTGAAAGTCGCCGGTGTAAGCAATAGAGAATCTGGCCCTGCGTCCTCTCCTGGTGCAGCTGTAAGCCCAGCAGAAGTGCCTGCTGGCTGGGCAAATTGCCTCTGCCACCTGTTTCAGTGGTTGGAGATGCCTGGAGGCTTGTCACATGGTCGGGTTGTTTATGAAAGATTCCAAATAGTTTCATCCTACCTGTGTTTTTTCCTAGGCTCCAGGTGAACGACGGTATCCATATATTGTATCTCTTGCTGTATCCTGTTTCCCTTTGCTTCCCCAAGATGGAACATTAGGCAGAGGCAGCGAACTCCCACAGATTGATTTCTGAATGTTAGAGCAGGGGGAAAAAGGCTTTTAGAGCTGACTGAAGGCAGGGAAGGTGAGAGCAGGGCCTCACTTCTTTGTTAAGGTGTATTAGTGCCCCAGAGCCTCCATACATAGCAGAGCAAAGGGAGAGTATAATAAAATGACTAATTCCCAAACTGCAGTCTTTGGGCGCTTGCGGAGGGAGCTATGGAGAGCTTGAGAGGCTCATGACTGGGGAATCCTAGTTTTCTCTGTTAAAAAATCCAAAATTCTCTGGTCAATCCAAAATTATTTTATTAAAAAAAACCCCCAGATCCATGTTTTTTCATGATTAAAATGAAATGCCACATTATATACATGTGTTTGTGTGTACATATATATCTATATATAGATATCTATGTATCAGTTGGACACAGCGTTTTATTGAGATATTTACAGTTTCAAAGCCGTTTGGAAGCCTGTCAACACCTCAATCATTATAATAAAATAAATTCTAAATACTTATATATTTTGGTGTTTGGTTTGGGTTTTTTTTATCATGGACATTCAGAGCTCCCCCGTGCCCCCTTCACTCACCAGGACACGGGTCCAGCTGTGGCTGTCCCCCGTCCTGCTGCTTTGTGGTACTGAACAGCTCTGAGATGCCAGTGCCCTGCTCCTGCTCAAGCCATTACCCCTCATTCCCAAACCACAGCCCCCCACTCAGTCCTGCCAGCGTCCATCACTCCCAGCCAAAGCCCCTGCTTGCCCACCACTCGCTCCGTCCCTCTTGGCAGCAGCTCCACCCCTGCACCAGGTGGGTGTGTGGGGCAGGGGGCGGATGGGCACAGGAGATCGCATTGGTGATACATTGGAGGAGCATGGTGGGACACGTACCTCACCCCATATTTCTGTGCTGACAGTGAGGCATGGGTCAGAGGGCTGCAGCCTGGCCGGACCGGCACTGGGCAGGAGCCTACCCATTGGCGCAGCAGGCAGGAGTCGGTGCAGAAGGGCAGAGCAGGGTGGGGAGACTCAGTGCTGCCATCACCGCTACCGCTGGGAGCCCCGTGCCAGCTGTGCTGCCATGGCTGAAGTGAGGCACCCCCTGTCTGCTGCCACAGCTGGAGGCACAACTCCACACTGCCACTGCCCCCACTGCTGCCAGGTGGGCAGGGGGAGCCTCACCTTGGCAGCATGGCTGGCACGGGGCTCCCAGTGGCAACCCTCATGCCCTCAATGCACTGCTAATGGGCGTGCCCAGATGGTCCTCAAGCCCTGGCCCTCCAGCCCCTCTCCTCTTTTCCCCTCCATCCCATAGACTTATCTATATCCAGCTGCCAGGGCAGCTCCCACCACCTTGCCTGGCTGTATTGCTGCTGTGTAAGTATATGCACCCACATGCATTTGGTGCCCTCTGCCTCTGATTGCCTTCCCCCACCCCCCCAGCCCCACGCAGCTTGTTGCAAGCTGGAACTCTGCCAGCCTGCAAGGAGAATCCCGCAGTTTCCCACTTCAACGGCAACAATCTAGGTTTTTCTCCTTTAAGAGGGAAAATCCACATTTTTCCATGGGAAATGAAAGACCTGGATCCCTGCTCATGACTTAGTCTTGCATGGCACCACATGCTCTGGGTTGTATACTGATTCAGCCATGCACTTACTTAACACCGTGCAACCTGTGCAGTTGCTGGCCAGTGGCTACAATGAGGACACACACGTATTGAGTCAAGACCTGTGTGCTTGCTCTTCTTGTCTCTGGCTGCTGTCTGGCAGTGAAGACAGCTACAATATGCTGTACACTTTATCAAGGTTACTTTATTGTATGAGCAATGCCTATAGGCAATGTGGTGATGACTATATAATTTAGAAAGTGGGTGGCATGGTAATTTATGCAGAAAAAGGACATTGAAGTAGGAAAGTTATCTAATGGCCCGTGCTTGAAGCAGTTTGGAAACTAGGGGAAAAGATTAAATAATTGAAGGAATAGGTAGGCCTGTGCGAAGTGGCTAGTATTTGCTTCGGATTCAGCTGATTCAGGGGACAGTGATTCAATCTGGTGATTCAAATCACTGTCCCAAATTGATTTGGTCAAATCTTCTTTGGAGATTTGGCTGCTGCCGAATCTCCGAATCACCCAGGCCCATCCCCTACCTGCTCTTCCAGCCCCGGCAATGGCTGCCCTTCCCCCCACCCCAGCTCCTGGCACTTGGGGAAAAAAAGCCCCAACTCACCAGGTGCTGCCAGGCGGGGGCTGATCCCTGCTGCCCCCCACTACCCCATGCTGCATGGGGGGCTCTGCATGAGCCCCCTGCCCCCCCTGCTGTCCCAACCCCCCTTCATGGCTGCCCTGCCTGCCCCAGCTCCGACCCTTTAAGTGAAGAAAACCCCAAACCCCACAGTCACTGGTTCCTGCCCGGCGGGGGGTGATCCCCACTGACCCCCGTGCCATGTGGGGGGCTCTACATGAGCACCCTGAGGCCGCTGCAGGAGTTGGTGAGCCCAAGGTCTCCTTCACCCTCCTCCAGCCTCCCTTCCCCCCCCCACTACTTACCAGCTCTGAGTCCAGGTCCAGCTCCCTGCTGCAGCGAGCGGGGACTGTCCAAATCACTGAAGCTCTCCAAATCTTTTCTGAATCAATTTGGAGAGCTTTGAATTGATTCAGACCATTTTAGTTGGTCCCCTGATTCAATTCGGATTTGGAGATTCGGCCACTGAATTGGGCAAAATCTCCTCCAAATCGAATCAGCACCTAAAGCTTTGCATGGCCCTATAGGTAGTGAATGACCTCTGCCACCATCACCACCACCACTCCTTTCTATTTCATTGCTGAAGAAGCACACCTTCAAGAGCTTGAGTTAACCTGGACTGAAGCCCTGCACGGAGCTAGAGCAGCGATGCACTCAAACAGACCTCTTCTGCAGGATCATGAACTTGGGTCTAATCTTTTGGGTCTTCTATTAGGGTTGCTAATAACTTGGACTACCGCTTTCCTGCTGGAAACAAGAAGGGGGAAGTAATCAGTGTACAGTAAACAACAAAAATCACATGAAAAAAACTCTACCTTCATTTTTTGTTAGTGATGTCATCTTACATGGGATTGATTCATATTAACTTACACTTCCTAGAAATACCACTGACATAATGCTTCCTGACAAGATCATGTGAGGCGGTGTATTAAACGTAACAAAATAAATCTTTGAGATCAGATATCTTCTATCACTTTCAGGTTTGAAACAATCTAGTGAAAAGAATTTGGCATATGGAAGCAAATCTGGTATCTGTCTGGAGCAAAAAGCTCATTAGAAGTGTTACTGTATATGCTTTGTATTAGGATATGCATGTTCAAAATTGCTACATTTCAGACAGTCCTGCTAAAGAACTTGGATTGTTTTCTGTCTTGTGCTGTCTCACTAAATGCAAACCAACACAATAGAAACACTGTGAGCTAGCAAACATTGAGCAGAATGTTTTTCTCATTTAACTGAAATGTTTAGATACATGTATAGCGTGATGGCGTCTGTGTTTGATTAATACAAACACACAGCCCTAGATTTCTGTGCGTACGGCTCACACGATAACATATATGCCTCATAATTAACAAGCAGGGAAAGAAATAATACTACTATTTTACAGACACAACTATCTAAAGAATAGTGAAAGTATATTAAATCAGGATGCATAAGCATTTGCCTTTCAGTATGTGTGAAAAGCTCATGTCTAACTTGCTATAAAAACTACTATGTATTCTAATCTTCATCTTATTGTCAGGAATAGGAATTAAAAGAAAAGTTTACAATTCTCAGACTTCAGGATTTAGACATCCTTATTTTAAATAAGCATATTCATGCTTCATCCTTCTGGCTAAGGGCTCTAATTTTGCTTCAAAAAGTGCATATGCTCCATGTGTTGTTTGTTCGATAGTTTTGTGGGTGCTTTTTGTTTGATCGTTTTTAAGCCTCTATCCCTAATTAGTCAATTGAGGTTTCAGATGTAAATAGCTCCTTGCAGTTGAGATCAAGTGTCTGCTGCTTTACATTGGTGTTTATCTCTTTAAAACAATTCTCATGCATTATGAGATAAATTTAAACTTAGCAAGTTTTAAACAATTTTTTGTTGTCTTATGGAATATAAAAATTCTGGACAATACAAGCCTTATACTTTGCTAGTACGAGCTGATTTGACCTGCACTAGTGAGCACTGTAACTACTGCATGGCATAAAATACTTCCCAGACAATATTCGTCAGAAAATATTTTTCCTTGTTGAAAGCGTTGCTTAAACCTAAACCCTTGCATAAAGTTTTGGCTTTTCACCCCCAATATAACCTTGACCACCAGTGTCATTCAGCAAGCAGCAGACGTTTTCTGCAAAAAAAAAAAAAGTCTTTAGTTGAAAGTTTAGGTTTACATCAGAAATGACATTTTGAAGGAAAATTGGCCGGACCAGACCTAATAATCATATTGAGTCATAATAATGGTTACGTATTGGCCCCAAATTAGTTTCATGAGATAAAAAGCACAGAAACAGTTTTCTGTTTTTTCCTCTGAGGAGGTAAATGATGGGATGATGGATGAAGTCCTGGACAGGGGTGGCCAAGACGTTGGGAGGCTTGTGTGCATGGCACCCAGCAGATTGGGGATGGGACAGCAGCACAGTGGAAGATAGGACAGGGAGCAGGATGCAAAGCAACAGATTAGACAGGGAGGGCAGGGCAGGGAGCAGAAGGCAGAGCGGCAGATCAGGTAAGGGAAAGGGATCAGAGTGGCAGTCAGGGAGGGTGCTGGGTTCATTTGTGGCACACCTGCCACAAACATTGGCTCCCACCATCCTAGAAACAAGTCAAAATGCAGCTAGCCCCATACCTCCCCTATTCAGCCCTAGGAAGTGGTTCCAAAGATCCCATCTCTCCTCCACCTCACCCTTGTTGGAGGTCCACATGCTGTCCTCAAATGCACTCTTATTTCACTGACCTTTTCCGGGCAGTGGTGCTCAACCTTTTTGGGTGGTGGGCCAGATGGGCAATGCCCAGGCTGTCTGCAAGCCAGATCCAGCTGGTGGCCCTGATCCATGTGGAGGAGGGGGCAGGAGGCATCCTGGCTCCACCCTGGCCCCACTGGAGGAGGGTGCAAGAGAGGGGGCATCGCCTACCCTCATGGGGGAAAGAGGCCTGGCCCAGTCCCAGCTCAGCCCCATGGGGGAAAGGGCATGGCCTGGCCCCACACGGGGAGGAAAGGAGCTTGAGTTGGTCGCAACCCAGCACCATAGGAGAAAGGGGGCATGGCCCAGCCACATCCAGCCCAGAAGGAGGGGCATGGCTTGGCCTCATCTAGCTGCAGAGGTGAGGGCAGGGGGCATGACCTGGCCCCAACCCACTGCATTGGGCTCAGGGTTTGGAAACTTGGCAGCGGGGGGGGGGACCCTATTTATTGCCACCACTTCCCTGCTGCCATCTTTCCCAATCCATGGGGGGCCCCACTGCCTGGATACCTATGTCTTTGCAGGCTGCATTTGGCCTGCCAGCCAGAGATCAAACACCCCCGCTTCAGGGCTTTACAAAGGGGCAAAACAATTCAAGTTCCAGCCGGTCCCTGCTATACCCACGAATGAAAATGAATCTATGGTATTTTTTGCCAGAAACAGCGCTTGTTTCTTTGAATGCCTTCCATTCCCCCCAACAATTTATCCATGTAATAACAACCAGTTGGAGAAAATTGAATATATTCATAACAACAAGGTTAAATGCAATAATAACAATAATAATAGGTAATAATATGGGAAAGCGTATCTCCAACTTAGCTATACATCTTGTAGCCATGATGATGGCAATTAATTGTCATGAACATATCCTACTTTTAACCCTTTGATTGCTCCACCAATCATGACTCACCATTGTGGTCATTCCCAGCACTAATGTGAAAAAGAAACCACATGTAGCTGGGGAAAACTTGTAATTTGGATCTCTGAAATCATTTGAAGAATCATTTCCTACTTCACAATGTGAACATTTCTTCTTTCCACTCTCTCTTCTCCAACTAGGACAACACTGGATTGAAGAGGGACATGAGAGAATTTGGTCTGAAAGATTAGGGGCAGCACGTAGGTACAAATGCCATGCCATGCCGAGGTGATGTGTGTGCAGTGTCATGGAAGGAAGTAGAAAGATTTGCCATCTGCAGGTTAAGCAAGAATCAGCAGTGAGTGAATGGCTTGGGGTGCAGTCGCTACAGCGGCTGCCTTGGCTCGGTTCTTTCCGCTGGAGGAAACGTAGCATCTAGCTGCTGAAATTGAGAGTGACACAGAGAGGGCAAGGGGGCTAATAAAGCTGCAGGAAGGGAAAGAATCAGTTTGGGTTTAAAATACACACCTCTGAAAATCGAGTTATCAATGGGTTGCGGGCTGCATTGCGGTAGAGACTACGTCAGGCAATAGGGCTACTTAAAAAGATACATGATTATCAGCATTAACCACAAACAGAATTCAAACCATCCGTTTACCTTGGGGAAAAGAAAGCAACAAAACTGTTTCTTGATTTCATGTCACAGGAGATCACATCTGAATATGATGTGCTGCAAAAGAAATTTTGCATGTGATGAAGCCCACGGTTCCTCCATGTTCTTTATGCCTCTTAGGCAGAGAGAGGGTCAGACAGTTGAATTTAATGTATTGCCATGATGATCTTAGACAAATATTAAAAGGAGGGGGGAGGTGAGGGACAGAAAAAAGTAACTTTGCTCTGGGCAGCTGGATAAATCTTTTTATAGCTTTAGCCTTGCAATATAGCTCAGTGGCAGACCGCTGGGTGAGGGCTATCTCTGTAAAGCACTCAGGAGTTTGGTTCCCGGCTGCTGAAGGACTGTAGATATTTTTAATATCTTCTAGTAAAAATAAAAAACAGGTTAGACTTCTAGGTAGTAAAAACTACTCACATAGCAGTGGGTGACTTGGTAACTCCCAGGCAGGTTTATGCCGTCTTTAATTAGATCACCTGAAGCTTGTATCTTTTATGCTGTTCTTTCTTGAACCGTGCATGATTCGGCCATTCGGCATGATCTGAGCTAGGATTTGTAATTCTGTTTCCTGCTTGTGAATTAAGACAGCAATAATACTCGGAGGAGAGCTCCCTGACTTGCTCTGAGGACCACACCTGAATTGTGCGGTGGAAGTGCAAAATAAATAAATAAATCATCCTCCATGGACATTCATACAATCATCCTCCATGGACTCTCAACTCAGTGCATTTGGTTGCATTTGTGAGCCCTTTGGTGTTTGCACGAATATTTACAGCCTACAACCAGGAGGAGGATAAATGTTTGCAGAAAGCACATTTCAAGGACGCAAGGCTGAATTTTGCAGTAAAAGACTTCTTAGATTTTTTGTCTGGCCATCTGTAGCAGGAACCTGTCCTTTCCAGCAGCAAAGTTGGGAGTAGGACTTTCAAGCAAGAAGGCAGGGAGCAAACAAATTTCCCGAGGCCTGCAAGCTAACAAGGTCTGCTCCAAAGCCTGTTGAAATCAAGGGAAAGGGCTTTCAAGGGAAATGTCAGGATTATTCCTAGTGGTTTGCACATCATTATAAAAATTAACTGTCAGTCTCCTGCACTTGGAATTAGGCATCCAGATGATATTTCCTCGGTATCAGGGAAGCTCTACTAATTTGTCTGATGCATCTTGACATCCAACAGATCTCATTCCTTCGCTTTCAGAAAATAAAAGGGAAGAGCTGCAGAAGTCCACTCGTGTAACATGTACTTGCTGTTGGGCACAACAATTCAATGACAGACCAAGAACATTTCACAGGGGTGGAATTGTCTATTTATGGCCTCTCCTTCTTCACATCATAGAATATGAGGGGAAAACACTGTCTCCACTATTTATGGGCTTGTTAAGAGCTAAATGTTAACACACTTGCCAAGTGCCAAGTCTTGCAAACTTCTCCAACTTTTACTTACAAGTAATTTAAAATTAATATTTTTCCCCTTGAGGAAAGCTCATTGCAGGACATGGAAAGACTGCTGTTGATGTCACTGCACTTTAGATCAGGTGTCAGCAATTTACCCCAAGTGTTTCTGAGGTGGAGCGGGGATGGAAGGCAATGTCCTGGCAATTTGTTACAGAACCTGAGAGTCAACAGCTAATGCCTAAAAATAAGATAAGGCTCAAACCTCCAGCCCTTGGAGCAGTTGCTGCATGAGGTGTATCATTCACTGAACATTTGACAGCTGTAGTTCTATTAAATTCTTATTTTAAAATATAGGTAATGGCTGAGCAGGTAGATCAGGCTCACTGGTTATTCTTTGTCCTGGCATAAGAATAGGGACATCAGAATGGAGGGATTTAAAACTAGGAAAAGTCTGTGCTTTCTACAAAACATTAGCTTTGGCAACTCACTGCTACGAGACAAGATTCATCATTGTCATCATCAACCTTTATATGAAAAACAAGAAATATTGCAAAAGAGGCAATTTTTGCAAGGGATGCAGACCCTCATGCTTCTGCATTCACAAGTCTGTCTGTCTCTCCTGGGAACTGGGACTGATGCCTTGCTGCATAGTTCACTATCTGAAGCATATGGCAGTAACCCCCTGTGCCACGATCCTGTATTTGGTGGACCACTGGTCTGATCTGCGGTCAGTCCTGCTTTTCTCTCTTTCTCTATGCAAGCATTTCAATCTAAATTTCATCTTTTCTTCCATTTGTGCTGTAAATTTCATTTAAAAAAACTTACCACCTAATACTGTTTAAATACCAACACATCTCATCTAATAAATGTGTACAGATATTGGCCACATTTAAGCAAAATTCAATAAAGTTAATAATGTGCCGGAAAATAAGACATCTATAACCAAAGACAAAATAACAATATTCTCTTTTATAATTGAATAGTGCAGCTGAAGCATTTAAGCAAATCGGCAATGACATTCTGCCATATCTTTCCAAATGGTGTGTGAAATTCAACCATTGGGCCACGCTAGTCACATACGATACAAATGTGACTAATTAGATGAGTTGAGCAATTTCCCATTTTAATAGGAAAAAAGGGAGTTTGAAAAGTAATTTTTAGAGGGTTCAGGCTAAGAGGGGAGGAAAACATAATCGCAAAGATAGAAGAGTCTTTAATGTCTGTGTAATTTAAAAAGTCTTTAATTGGATCCTATTAAGGGGGAAGATTGAAAATATTTCATTATTGTAAACATGACAGCAGGAATGTGTGATGAATGAGAACCCTTTGGCCCCGAATCCTATTTACACTCAGGGCCTTTTATTCTGATCTGGTAAAGTAAAAGGGCCTTCACATGGTGTATCATGTATCTACATTCACCAGAGTGACTGGACTTTAAGGTAAGTGGGATTGGCCTTTTCTTTGTTAAAAGGTTTCCAAGCTGTTTTCCAAAATTACTGCAGAAAGGGAAGACTGGCTGATTTCAATCCTGTTAAGTGTCTCCCATGCATTTAGGTCTAAGTGCTATGAATGCTAGTGTGGGCTGTGTCAATGGGGTTTTTTTGGTTTGGTTTTGTTTTTTTTTTACCTGATTCAGTAGCTTAACAGATTTTTTTTTCAAGATCATTTTGGGTGAATCCAAAAAAAAATTTTTTTTTCTCAGATTTTTCTCTTAAAAAAAAAAAAAAGTGGTGGGGGGGAGACAAGTCACTTTTGATTGCATGAAATGATTTGTTCAATTTGAAATGAAATGTTTCTTTTAAGTATTGGCTGTTTTATCCTTTTATATATTGTGAAGTTGCGCTCAGTTTCTAAGTAAAGCTTTTCAAAATGAAAAATCAAAACATTTCATTTGAGTAAGTAAAAAATATAATGTTTCAACTTAGCTTAATTTCTTTAGGCCAAATTATTTGGGGAATTTCATATACATTTAAAAATAGTTTTGTTTGACATCAAACCTCACCTTCTTAGCAAATAAGGGAGGCATTTGAAAAATTTTGCTCAGTATAATACTTATTCTTAACTTATACTTCAGTTGACAATGAAGAATAATAAAGCTTTTATTAAGTAAAGTTTGGAGTTATATCAAATTGGGTAGAAGGACATTAATTCTGATGCTGACAGACTTGTGTAATGGCAGGGGCACGGTGTTGTTACAGCCACTGGATGGAATATGAACCAGGCGCAAGTGGAAATGAACAAGTCTGAGATTTATTTGAAATTATGTGTTTCACTTATAAAATGGCCAGTTTGAAGTTACCTTTAAGCACTGTATTAAGGGAATTAAAAAAGAAAGAAACAGCAAATCTGAATCAAATGAGCTAGCCCGAGAGTCAGTCAGGTTCTTAGACAACCTGCTCCACTCGAAAGGCAGCCAAAGCTGAGCCTGCTGAAATAAATGTATTTATTTCATGCTTGAAAGGCGTCTAGAGCTGAATTCTGCTGGCCTTTCCTGGAGGGAGTGTTTGACCAGAAAGTTGTATCCTGGCCTTGTTCTGCCTGACCCCAGAGACCAGACCTGTGCTGGGTTATTGGCTGTCTCCTACCTGTTGTTTTCACAGTCAGTAAAGCACGTCACAGAGAAGAGCAAGAGAGGAA
The DNA here is from genome assembly GCF_030867095.1 of Alligator mississippiensis. Taxonomy (NCBI): domain Eukaryota; kingdom Metazoa; phylum Chordata; order Crocodylia; family Alligatoridae; genus Alligator; species Alligator mississippiensis. Next base: position 9,654,936 of record NC_081832.1, on the reverse strand, counting down.
AGAAACTGGTTCCTACTGTTGGCCCCATATTTTGTAGCAGGCTGTGAATTTTGGCCGGCACATCTGCAGACCACTAGAGGTGATGGCTGTTGGCTAACCCACAAAAAAAACATAGGCTTCAGCTTACACATGTTGTGTCTTCCCAGTTATTGCAGCCAGAGCCAACAAAGTACTATCTTCAATTCCTTTTGACCGCAGTGGCAACTGAGGATGCTCAGGACCTGGGGTGGTTAGGCCTTTCCTTTATCAAATGATTGCTGAATATTAAAGGTATTTAAGTGTCCATCAAATCTTTCATCTAGCATTCAAGGTTGCAAAAAATGTATGGATCAGGTCTTATGCCTCTTGAATCCAGGCTCAACATAAGCGTGAGACTCTTCTGATGAAAACAAAAGAGAACAAGTAAAGGAAAGCAGAACTGTGTTCAAATCTCACCTTTGATATTCAGTTTTATGAAAATCCAATTCTTTAAACCGAACACCTATCAAAAGAGTTCTGCACATCAGAGGGAAAGGTAAGGAGACACAGTTGTTGTAAGCAGACACCTGCAGTGTTTGGATTGCTCTGGATTGCCGACCATTTTATAAGATAAAAGATTACCAATGACAGTGCTTAATAACTTCTCACTGACCCTTTTATAAGACAAAAGATTACCGAGGCATGAGAACCAGACAGTGAAAGTGACTGAAACAAACAATGACACCAGCAAATGTATTTTATTTTATTTTATTTTATTTTATTTTATTTTATTTTTTTGTTAGGCCAGAAACATTAAGAAGTTAATAAATATGCTCTGGATTATTTTGCATTTAGGGTCACCTAAGATAGTGTTACAGACCTAGGAAAGAAGATATATATGGCTTCAAAAAATGGGGTTTTGTTTGTTTTGTTTGGGGTTGTTTTTGGGGGGTGGGGGTGTTTCCTAGCAGCTTCTTGCTAATAGTTGCCACTACCTACTAGGCATTTCTTTCTAGGTTTGTTGAACTCATTTTAGACTTAGGAAACATTGTCCTCAGAAAAGACAACTCTAGGTGGCTTTCTTGTGAGCAGTGGGTTGCTGCTACCTGCAGGTGAAAAGAGGAAGCAGCAGATAGTTCACCAGTGCTTCTGTTTCATTACCTTGATAGTTACTGTGCATGTCCCTTCCCATCCGTGTGTAGCAAGGGACAGCAGTCACAGACCAGGATTTTTTTCCTGTTGAATGTATTGTGGAGATCGGTTCTGTTTATTGTCTGAGGTGTGACTTACAGTGAATTCCTGTTTTCAGGCTTTTTCTTGTATTATATTGAATCATACCTTGCCTTTTATATTTGCTTTTATAAAGCTAATGTAGAAATCCTGATAACGAGTAAAAAAAGAAAACATAGTTGGCAGGAGGCATGTTTGGAATAAAAATTATCCTGAATATTGTACCAGGGAAACAGAAAATTTGCTAAATTCTTTCCCCACTTACCTGTGTGTGCGTGTGTGCGTGCATACGTGTGTGTGTGTGGTAGTGTTAAGTTGCCATGTAACTGTGGTGGTCCAGGACTTGTGAGAGGCAAGGATTTCTTAAGGTGATATCTTTTATTGGACCATCTGCATAGTAGGGATAGTTAGACAACTTATGAATGCAAGATATTCTATATCAGGTCCCACCATCACTCATCAGGTAACCTCATGAAAAATATCTTGTATTCAAAAGCTTGTCTACCTCTAGCCCCACTATGCAATTGGTCCAATAAAAGATATCAGCATCCGAAGAAATCCTTGCCTCTCCTATATCATCATCATCATTGGCAATCCCTTGCAGTTGAGGATGGCTGTCTTCCATGATTGCCTTGTCTGTGGGTCCAAAGGTAGGTGACAAGGCCAATCCAGGATTGATAGGCTCTATTCCAACTTTGGCACAAGTTTCTGTGCGGGGCTCCAGATTCTCGAGTCAGTCCGCAATATACTTTCTGCTACTCCCACTTTTCTGTCTCCTTCTGCCATCGTGAGGTTTCAAAATACTGAAATCCTTGCAACAGACTCTTCCTCCATTTGAAGCAATCATGGGTAATATTCTCCCACGAAATAATGCTGATGTTGCATTTTTCAAGTTGGCCTTGAGGACGTTCTTGAAGTCATTTCTCTGCCCTCCTTTTGAGCTGGTTGAATAAAATTTACTGCAAGAGTTTGGAGCTGAACATCCAGATGATGTGGCCGGCCCAGTGAAGTTGATGTTAGATGATCATGTCTCTGCTTGTGAGAAGATGCTAACGTTGGTGCGTCTGTCTTTCCACTGGATTTGAAGGATCTGCCACAGGCAGCGTTGATGGTATTTCTCCAGTAACTTGTGGGGTCTCCTATACATTGTCCACATCTCAGTTCCATACAGTAAGGTAGGGATCATGACTGCTTAATAAGCCATGAGCTTGGTTTTGAATCTGATGTCATGATCTTTGAACACCCGTTTCCTCAGGCATCTGGAGGCTGCACTTGCACATTTGGGGCAATGTTAGATTTCTTCATTGATGTCGGCCTTCTGCGAGAGATGGCTTCCGAGGTATGGGAAGTACTAAACGTTGTCCAGAGTCTCACCGTGAATCTGAATTACCAGAGCTGAGATTCAAATCCCTCCTATATATAGAAAAGAGGGAATTTATATAATATTACACACACACACAAACATGCATGCATACATTCATAGATACACAGAAAGGGAGGGAGACAATTTAGCATTTATGCAGGTGAGTTCGGATGTATTGCAGCTCTTTGGGGGCAGGAACCATCTTCTTGTTCTGTTTGTCCCTAGCAGCATGGGCTCCTGCTCTATAAACAGAGCTCTTAAGTGTGACTACAAAGCAAATAATACATTCTAGTAACAGTTTAAGGGCAGTATCGAGGCTCAGCCAATGCACAGGTACAGGTCGGGTGGAATTACTGAGACCATAGCCATTTTCACTTTAAAAATATTTTGGATTGAGGGAAAATGATAAACTATGTAATCCTGCCTCCTTCCCAGCAGGCCCAGATCTTTGTCTATGCACTGGTTCTTAACCCCCAGACTCCACACTCTGCTAGGACAGGTCTAATAGAGCTAAGATGTAAAGGACCTTTTTGGTGGGTGCTGTCAGTGGATCCAGGGCTGAATTAATGCATTGGCAAACTAGGCACATGCCTAGGGTCCTGAGCTGTGGGAGGGCCCAGTCCTTCTCTTTGTGGTGAATGGCCCTGTCCACTTCCCTTCCCTTGCCTTCCCCTCCCCTCTGCTGGCTTCGCTGCCACAGTGGCCACCCCCTAGCCGTGGCTCTGGGCTCCGCAGCGCTGGGGTAGGGAGAGGGGTCTTGACTGGCCCGGGGCCCATGAGTTTGTTTGCTTAGGGCCCACTGAAGGGTTAATCCGGCCCCGAGTGGATCACCACTTGCCCGGGTTCTGCATGAAAAGGTTGAATGACCTTTCCAAGGGAAATTCTGTGCATGGATAATACTCATCTTTCCAGCCCCCGCCCACATGTAGGGGGTTTGCTTTGTCTCCACAAAGGATATATCACAGGGTCAGGAACCGATGAATTGACTCATTGGTTTGATTCATTTGTAGGTGTTACTTCCCATACATAAATCATGGAAGTGAGTACATTCTGGCCTGTATGTAAAGTGGTATGAGAAGCTGTTAATCAATAGCAGTTCAACTTGTCTTTCAGATGAGCTCACATAGTGAAATCTGGCCCTGGATTTTGAAACTCCCGAAGTCTGGGCATGCCCAGATTTGTGTAGTTTGGTTTCTCATTGCCAGCCCTGAATTCTTACCTGCTCTTGCATTCTGATTCTGGTATGCCTGATATCGCAGTGATTGGTCTGTCTCCAGGAGTAAGCATAAAAAGTATTATCAGGATATTTTTGAAAGTGCATGCAATACAGAATCATCAAAACCTCATGGCCCTTTGCCGTAGGACTGGGCCTGATGCATACTAGTCCCTGGAGAAACCATGTTCCTCTAGAGTATGTCTGGAAGCATCAAGAGGAGAGTAATGCAGTTCTTCTGTTTCAATAAAGTTGAGAGTTCTGTATTATACAAATATCTCACCAGGCTCCATGAAAATTGGGATTGGAAAACTAAAGGGAATAGCCATGGCTCCCTTAAATAGTATAACAAAGCTGTGATCTTGGGTTCTGGCAGGTCCAGGCATAAGACAAATGCCATTGCCTACTGAACCATGGCCTGGGCAGGCCTGGTGTCCTCTCCTCTGAGGGGCCAACTGCCTCAACCCACAAGTGGCATGCCACAAGTATGAATTCCCAAGATTAAATGGAGAGGGCAAAAGGGGATATGAGGCAGGAACTCATTTCTAATCCTCCTTTTGACCCTGACTCTTTCTGTGGCTTTGAGCCAGTCTGTTAAACTCTCTCTCCCTTGCTAATCTATCTCCCAAGGGTATTGTGAGGGTCAATAAATTTCAAACATCTGTAAAGCATTCTGGTGATGAAAAGTGCCACCTCTAATTTATTATTTAACCATTTGACAGTTGCAAGGGTAATGGTTAGGTTCCTATCACAAGGTGTCTTCCCAAAATAAGGTAAAAAACTCTGATAACTGTTAACAGCTATTTGCATGGGCTTCTCTGCATTTGATCCAAAAACTTTGTTACAAGAAGCACTGTGTGCTGAATGCCAGTAATTTGATTCTCTACTCGTTCTGCCTAGTTATATGATCCCTACAAAATCTTTTAGTAAAACCTAGTTAGAAAGAGTTGCTAAACCTTGATGGAATGCCAACGAGGCTAATACAATCTGACCAGTGAAGAAGTGTAGATGCTTATTGAACACAAAACTTTAATCTTGTTATTGCTGGATGCAAAGGGAAATGATAATGAGTGGTTTGTGTTGAAGCCGTCCCTCAGACAATGAAGGTGGGACCTCCATTGCTGCATGGACACACCTGTCCTTTTTCATATGGGACAACTTCTCTTTCATGTGGGATAATCCTGAGATATAGGATTCCAAAAGGGCTTATCACAGGTCATAATTATCCTCCACCCCATCACTTCATGAAAAGGAAGCTTGGTCACTTGGCTTACACATTTTATTAGTGCATTTTGAATGTAACTACAGTTTCTTCTTAGGAGGGGAATCCTTTTATGTTGGTTTTGCCTACCTGCTTCTGCCTGGTCTTTCTATTTCCTCTTTCAGAAACATGCCCACATATGGCGTTGAAAGGTACTACAGAAATGTATATATAAAAATAAAATGACAACGGAGATATCTTTACATGTTACTGTTGAATGCACTATGTAGTTCGAGAATATTAGAACAAGTTGTGAGGTTACTTGGCATGCTGTTTGGAAAAGTAACTTTGTAGGGAGCCAGCAATGCCAGAGGTGCCAGGTATGTGGGAAGCAATGTATTACAGAGGCTGGCCTGTGGACCTAGTAAGTTGTGCAAAATGTTTATGGAGACACTGAGTAGCAGAGGAAGCAGAGTTGTTTTTGGGTTTCCTGACACTCCGGAAAGGTTCATGAAAAGGTTTATTTAGGGTAGTGAATCTGGCCCAAATTAGCATTGATGTATGGAGCAGTCCACACCTGTGAAATTTGCTGCTTTTAGCTGAGTTTTGCTTTGAGTCAGTGCAAACCAGCCAACGCTGAATGGAATCTGGGAAAAGTAGAGCATGATTTGAAACTGAAGACAGTATGAGCCCCTGTGAATCAAATGCCTGGAGTTGTGTATAGCCACAGTATTTGTTAGCTTTGTAATCGCGCCCAGGGACAGTCTAATGTCTAATGATTATAGCAGAAGTGTGGGAGTCACATGAAAGTCATGTTACGTGCTACTTCTTTGCTCAGTCTCTGGGCAAGTTTGCGTTCACCTCTTCCCATCTCAACTTCTCGTTCAGTAAAACAGGAATAAGTGTAGCTACCCTCACAGTAAAACTCTACAAGGTCCCTGGGAAATGTTCTAATTAAATTGGAAAGTAGCATTATGTTGATTCACTATGAATGCATAATTCACAATAAGCAGTTTATTTAATGAGTTGCACTTTTGCTGTTCATGAATTGACTGTAAAGGGACTGTGATTCTCTGAATGTGTTTGTGATCCATAATTACTTGCTGAATGTCTTCCATAGCTGAGTCTTCACCTGCAGGTTATGCAAAAATCATTCACGGGGTGTATTTGATATTAACTCTCTAGTGATATCAACTTACACTTGAATTGTATTGGTCACATAATATGTTCTGGTTGGTTTTTTCTTTGTTGGAAGATCACAAGCCTCAGGAATCAGATTTTCAGGCTGGAAACATGCAGTGAAATTCTGAGATTTGTTTTTTTGATATTATTCACCAATGTATTTGCTTAAAATGTACAGCATTGGTGGAAGCAACATAGCTTGTTGGAAATGAGTGCAGCAGAGGCAGAAAATATAGCTCGCAAAGTTAATTGGCAAATGTTTTGCAAAAATTGTGAGTTTGGGGACTGTATTTTTCCTCCTTCGTGATCTCTTCCAGACACTGCCGTGGCAGTCAGCAGCACAATATTGAATGCATTGTGATCCACATCAGTTCCATCAGCTCGTGGATAGAGGGTAGACAAGAGACTCCCTCCCTTACATCCTGATGCAGTTCTACTTCTCGTTTTGTGGCCAAATGCTTTCTAGCACAGGGATTGTATTTTGAGTCTCACTCCCTTCTGGGGCTCACTATTGCATATCATATGTCCTTACCGGCCACTAATACAGTTCATTGCTAAATGTCACATTTTGGTCCTATAGAAGTATACATTGGTTTATTTTTGTAATTCTAATAATAATAATCAAAGCTGTAGGAGTAAAAAGAAAAAAGCTGAGACCCTTGGTTAACAGTGAAGCTATATTCAGAAAAGGAAAGAATAAGTGCTCACAGCTTTCTAAAATGCCATTAAGTGGAGGACTTGATTAAAAAAAAAAAACCCTCTAATTGTTGTGGAATTAGACTCTTCACTGGTGGCTTCTTTGCTATCATTTTACAACTACGTGCATTGACATCTGTTATTGCTAATTACTTCTTCAAACTTCATCAATGATCTCTTGCACTTCCTGTAAAAAATGTTGAAAGCTTTTAACAAACAAATTAATTATGTATAGTCTGTGATGCAAATTAGCCTAATTAATTGTAGCATTGATACCCTCTCCTTGCAAAAAGGGGAAAGAAAGAGAGAAAAATATATAGTTATACATATTTATAAGTACTTTTTGACAGATGACGGTGGGTTGTGATGAAGAATTGGTCAAGGTTTTTAAAATGACATTTTTTACATGACAGATAAACAGGGGTAGCAAGTTTGTGATACATGGAGTTCACATCATCACAGTAACTCTGAATATTTAAAGGCAGAACTTCCAGAGAAATGCTTTTCCCAGGCGGCCTGATCCTGAACTGACTAAAAGCAGCTGGAGGTTTCTCATTGACTTTGATGGCAGCAGACTCAGGCCCTACATGGGAAGACAGGATCCTGCTCATGTTAGCTAGCTCATTTAGTACCATTTTTGGAAGAGCTGGTTGGCTGACTTACCAAGATGTGAAGTTGGGGGGTATCTTTTATGGGAACAAAAAAAAAAAGTTGTTTACATTACAAAATGGAAAACCTAGATTGCCAAGAACTAAAAAACAGTTTTCCAACCAAGGGTGGGGGGAATTTTTGTAAAGACATTTTTTTGAACTGTACTAAAATCTCAGTGTGTCATCAGATAACTGAGTTTTGTGCTTATATCATATGTGAATAAATCTGTCCCCCATCTAGAGGTCATTCAGAAAACACCTAAAACTGATAAACTTAGTAAGAACTAAAATGTTCATGCAGAAATTCTGAAGACTGCTTTACTCGGAAAGAATAGCTGTCAGTTTTTATGATAGATGAAATACAAACTCAAGCAAAACTTAATATTCAAAAGCAGTTACGGGACTTTTCATTTACACAGAGACGGAAGTTTAAGTCTTCTGACTGTGGTAAAACCATGGATGAAATAAGATTCATTTACAACTAATGGCAATACTTAGCATGAAGAGAAGAAATACCCGTGTGTGTGCGTGTGGCTGTGTGTATAAAATATGTAACACTGGTGCATGCAAACACATGAGACGGTAAGTGGATGGCAACATCTGACCACTGTGCTCTTGTCAAATGCCAGAAAACTGTTCTCATACAATGATATATGGCTCTTATCAAGTGTTGGAAGATTTCCTTTATTAATAGATCTATGAGAGCCGAGAGGATGAGAGAAATTCAGAATTATTTTTGGTCAAGTATGTCTCATCAGAATCTGGAGAATTTGAAAATCTCTACTATTCCCAAAGCCAGTCAAAAATATATATATTTTTGAATGGCAAAAACCCCCCAACCCTTAAAATGTTTATCAAGTCTAGTTACTAGCTATAGCAGGATCATTTATTGGTCTTTAAACATAACAACGGTGAATTAAAATATAATGACATGGAGATATTTATAGGATCAAAGAAATGATACGCTCTCCGGTTGCTTAGGCAATCAGTCAGGTTGCAGAAACTGCAATGATACGGGGTAAAAGCATTTGTGGCTCATGTTCATGAATCCTCTGTCCCGAGGTTAGCTACACGCACAGGTCTTACCTGGACAACAGAACAGGGCTGTTGCTGACTTCTGCTATCCTCATCCTGGTGTGTGCATGGCTGGTCAACACTTGAAAGTCATTCAGGTTAAGGCAGGGTGTGAATTTAACGGTGTAGGCTTCTGTCCAACTTAATCCACTTTGAATCTCTGAATAGAAAAGGGACGGTGTCCCCTGTGACCAGGCTGCTGGGGTAGGAGTCCCTTCTCCGGGATCCCAGGGGATGTCATGCCCCAGGCTGTTGATTAAAGATGGTGGGGACTGGCAGAGGACAGAGAACAACAGGGGATCTCCAGATTACCCATCTCCTTAACTGATGGGACAAAATGAACCGTAATGACAAATCTTTTCAGGACAAACTCCTACAACAAAGTTCAGTGCATTAAGCAGGTCTTACCTGCTTTAGCCTTCTTTCTTACCATACCTGACCGACTTGCCATTTTTCAAATCTTATCTGAAACCTTATCTTTTTTTCCCCCCTATTAGGTTGCTTCTCTCTCAAATAAAACAATTAAGGTCTCTTTTGAGCCTCCCAGTTCCCTTACACAGTCATTTCCCCAAACTAGACTATCACGCCCTCCTTTGTGCTACATCTTCTATCTCAAGGATCTGCTGCAAACTACATACTTGACTTGGATTTTCTCATGTAGATTAATCAGCTGTAAAGTGCTTTGTAGTACTTCTCCATGAGCAGCACTATACAACACTCAGGTGCCTCATGTTGTGCTACTCTTATGGGCTACCTCCTCTCGTTCCACCTATATTTTCACTCAAAACTTAGTGGAGGAATTGTCTGCAAGTGACACAACTGTTGGCCAACAGTCAGGGAAAGAGACACCTCCATTTGTAGTTCCTTTACAATGATTAATTTTGCATCCAACATTAGTCATGTAAAACCGATCATTGTTTCTTCAGCTCTTCTCCATGTGGGTTTTATTTTACAAGATGCTTCTTCCTACCCCCCCACCCCCTTTCTATTTCAAAGAATTGTTTCCAGTGTTGAAATCAGAGACAAGCCCCAAATGTAAACTCCCTTCTCTCTCTTGCAAACCAAACTGACTCAATTTAAAATACCAAACAGATTCATTTTTGTCAGCAGGTCTTTTATCTCCTGTGGCCCCACCCAGGCTGTGCATGGGATTTCACAAGGTTGAACCGCTTGTGAGAGGCTATTGCTCTCAAACTTGATGTTGAGCCCTGGATTCATCTTAAACTTGAACTCAGAGCCCAGTCCCTAAGCTAAATGCATCAGCTGCCTTTGGACACATCCGTAACTGAAATGTGTGGATGGGTGCGCATTGAATTCAGAGGATGGGAAAAGGGAAAAAAAGACCTGGCGTGATTTGATCTAGCATGCTAGTTCCACTGCTGCTTTGGCCGTTTTTCCAGTGTCCTTCACAACTTCAGTATTTTTGCCATTTACTTCATCTAGCTTCCTTGAAAAGGCTTCATAAGCATAATGTATATTCTCTTTTTGTATTTTGGCCAAATTATTCTCTTCTGTGACCCTAATTAACTGCCAGGTTTTTCCTTTCAGGAAAATACTGTACACATGCTACATACATGGATTATTACCTCCATTATTCCCAGTGAGAATATAAACTATTCACAGAGCAATGCTGATGTAAAATATTTGTGTTAGAGGCCTGCGGTTTAGCTTTCTGTACTGAACACATGTAACTTACTGGCTGGAGCTTGAACATTTTTTCCCCAGTTTTGATTGTTTGCTTTGTTTTATTGCATCCTGAGAGATGTGGTCGATATAAATTTTGTGCAATGAGTTTGGAAGTCAGCCATGCCAAAGCAGGGTGTGTGGGATTGCCATTGCTGTAATATGTTGGGTAGTTAATTCCTCTTCTGTGCAGTATACCTCTTAGCATTTTTCCTTTTCTTCTTCATATCTATTTTCACTACGATGCTTAGGTACTAATCTTACCATGCCTCGCTCGCAGATATTCTGGATACCAGAATTATGATGATTATAAATCCTATGCCAAGAAATACTTATTCTTAAATTTATCACTTCCAGAAATTGCAGCCACCTCCATTCGGAAGCGTTCATGGATACACCATTTTCAGAGGCTAGCCTACAGGGACTGGTAACTCCCATTTAAAAATCTGTTTAAAAAATGCTGTGAGCCCGTAGTTGGGAAAAAAAAAAAAAAAAAAAAAGAAGTCAATCCTTTAGAAGACATTTAAGAGACTTCTAAGGGACTTTTGACTTCTAAGGGATTTTTTTTTATGGAACAAAAGGGAAAAAAAGAAAACAGTTTTTTGTTTTTCACTCCACATGAAAGAGGGACAGTGTGTGTGTGTGTGAGTGTGTGAGAGAGAGGGAGATAGATTGTGGGGGGGCGGGATTTTTAGTTTTTCAAACCTCTAGATTTCTGGTCTTCATAAGTATTTGTAGACAAGTAAGCTAAAGTTCAACCAAAAGGAAAATTTCTGTGAATTTTCTGTGTTAATGTTCATCTTGGTCAAAAGCCATATTTCATGCAAAAAGTATCTGAAAATGTTTTTGACTAGATCTAGACAGATAATAGAGCAGTAGGATAACTCTGGAGAGAGAAATGAATTTGATTTTGCTCCAAGATCTCGGAATATTCCTTTATTAGGAGATACTTCCTGAACCAATCCGTTACTCCTTTGGTACACAAAATATTTGGTCCTTTCTTTTTACCTTTGATTTAGGGCCTGTGAATAGGTCATATGCTAGGGGTAGTTTTTAAAGCAATTTGACTGTTCCCCATAACACATTTTAGCTATGTACTGAGAATTTTTAAAGATTCATTAAAATAAATTTGAAATTGGAGATGGATCATAGAAAATGAAGATGCTCAAATCCTATCACTACGTATGTCTTTATCTATTCCCCAGGATCACTTCAAAAGTTTCTCTGTTAATAGTCTCATATGTTTCCTCTGGTCTGGTCCATGAATTTCAGACCAGTTCTTTTCAGTGAGAGAACTTGCCTAAACACAGATGCTATATTAATCTAGATAAAATTTGTTTGCCAGTTCAGCCAGCAAAAAAGCCTGTATGAGCACATCATATTGGTTTTAAAATCATTGTTGGTTTAGCTTGCAGCTGTAAGGGTTTGTCTATGTGCAAAGTTGCATTGGCCAACTGAAAATATGGTTATAATGATTAAACTACGTAGTGCTTTTCATCCAGAGAGCTCAAAGTGTTTGCAAAGAAGGTTGGTGTCATTTTTCCATTTTACAGGTGGGGAGACTGAGGCACAGAAAAGCAAGGTGCTCAAGGTGTTACCCAGGACATTAGTGGCAAAACTGGAAATGAAGCCAGATGTCATGAATCTCACTCCATGGCCCAAGCCACTTGGATAGGTTTAAGCTCAACAAAAAAAAGGCCACTCTGTTCTTAAATATGTCTTCCCTGAGACGCATATGGATTTAACAGATCAGTGTATAAGCACAGCATAACTTACACTGATGCAAGTTTGTGGACAGACCTGGTTATTGAGTATCTGGTTTGTCTGCTGATACTCAAAACACATGCAAAACTCTGTGTGCTACCAGACATGGAAACGGGATTTCTGTAGTTAGGAGAAACTTTGCTTACTTCCATGGTTTTCCTCCTACTGAGTTGGTTAAAAATGTTCTGCTTTGGGGAAAGGTAAATAAAACAAAAACTTGATTTCTGGAAATGAGCATCAATATTTAGTTTTCACACGGCTGACATTATGTAAAATATTTATAAAGAAATAAAAAGTGGCCTGTACATAACAAAGGGTTCCTCTAATCTGCTGAAGTCAAAGCAAACGGTTCTTGTTTCACATAGCCCAGCGAGTTCAAAATGGCCTGGTTGGGATTAGGAAAGGAGTGTTTGAAAATGCTGTTGCACTTTTTTTCTTCCTCCCTTAAGGCAATAAACTGCATTTTCCCAATGGAGCTGGGCCAGCTGTGCACACAGACTTTTTTTCAAGCGATGACTGGCAAAACCCACATTGGCACGTGCAAGGCAGGTAACTGTGCACATGAGTATGCACCGGTACAAAGAGCACTCCATTTGTGGAATTATTTAGGGACACAATAAAAACAATTTCATTTTACAATCGGTCCCAGTGTGTCCCTCGCAGAACCGACGGTTGTGCAGAGCACCGTGTGTAAATAAGAGAAGAGGGGCTGCCAAGGAGGATGGTGGGTATAGATTCTGCATACTCAAGAAAGCAACTAGTCACCAAGTGGATCACCTTAGGATGAAGACAGAGCTCAACATCTTATAACCAAACCAGAGATCATACATCAGCTTCACCCTCTCGCTTGCACCCATTCTCTGCCTGCTTTTCACTTCTTATTTTACTTTGTGCTCTTGCGCCTAGGTGATTGGTGCAAAAGATTATGCCAAGTGTTAACATAAACTGCACCCACTGGTAGTTGCCTTGTGATACATGCATCTACTTCAGGGGAACACTGGCTCTCTGCTTTGGAAATGGTTCAAGATTGAAGTTTTAATTTTTCTATTATAGTACAAATGGTAGTCCCAAAGTGATCTATGCAAACACAGAGGCAGTCCCTGTTCCAAGGAATTTACACTCTAAAAAGAGAAGATATACAAAAGGATACCGGTGGTGTGGGAAACATTACTATCCCCATTTTACAGGTTGGTTGACTGAGGCCCACTGAAATTAGATGATTCCCCTAAGCTCACACAACATTTCTCTGTCAGAGCTCACTTAGAACGCAAGTTCCCTGAATCCTATCCTATGCCATAACATGGAAATATCCTCTCTCTCTAAACTAGTTGTTCTCCTTCCAGATTAATTATAACACTTTCTTAATTATTCTCCTGCTGTCCTTAACATAGTCCTTCCTGAAGAAAGTTTGTCCATCATAATTTCAACACCTCTACAATGGAGAGAGCATTTTTTTTAGCAGCGTGCTCTGAAGAATCTGCTGCGGTGTTTCAAAATGAACCCTGTTCTTTCCTTTCCCTTCCATGGGAAACATACTCAGAAGAGCAGCCTCTTATTATGAATCTTTATTTAAAAGAGCCTTCCCTTGTAAACATTAAAATATCGTAACATCTAGTAAAGTGCCGCAGCGTAGAATAAAGTAGGTTCCCTGAAAAACTGATTGAGGCTTACTTGTACTAATTATTTATCATATGCACAGCTGGCACAACAGGTATAGGAAACTTGGGCTAAACTTAATGGCTACATCTTGTGTCTTTAATTTTCAAGGTATTTTGAATCTGGATGCTCGGCATGAGGATGGGCATGGATGTCCCTTACTGTAGCAGCGTAAATGCATTTTCAGGCTGCTGCCATTTCAAGGTCAGTTTGGCCCAAGGTCAGGTTGTAAAGTGTGGATCTGTTCTGAAGACGGACGTGGTAGGGATCCATTTTTGCCTCTCAATGATTCTGGCCCTTCGTGGTTCCATTTATAGGTGACAAGATACAAGGGGTGAGAGTGTGAGCCATCAGAGTTAATAAGAGATGTGCCTTAAACATCTATGGGGTCAGGCATTCACCTGAAGAGTTTTGTTGTTTGGTTGGGGTTTTTTTCAGAGCCAGCACTTAACAATCTTTCTGAGGGATCTCAAAGTCAAACTGGATGCTTTCCTGACTGTGCTCAAAGATCAGGTTCTGCAAGGTAAACTATGCTGTCAGATCAGCTCCATTGTTATAACACTCGAGAACAACAGCATCCTTTGAAGACGGTAGGTAATGGTGCAGCAGGATGAGTCACTGAGGCTCTCCATATTCTTATTGCTGCTGTTGCTGTGTGATAAACCCAGCTGGACTTTCACAGCTCGGGTGAATATGCAAGTCTAGCTACTAGAAAGAAACATAATGTAAAGTGTTTGGAGCAGAGTCCCTGGGAAACTGGATCAAATCAAATCAAAACGGGCTCCACTGAAGTCAATAGCAGTACAACCCGAGAGCTTGCTAAGAAGAATTGTCCAACTATTTGAGTTGGTCTAATAAAAGAGATCAGACCTTGTGTGCCTGCCAATGTCCTTAGACCAACATAGCCACAGTCTACACCCCGTAGCAGTACAATCAGCATTTTATTCTACAAATATAATGGAATTTTTGTTTAATCCTGTTTCTGAAGAGGTGAAAGCCCAACATGCCACGCTGTAACTGTCTGCATATCAATGTACACTACAACCTGTAGGAGGCAATAGTATGTCCTGTTTTAGGGCAGAAGAGAGAGTTTCCACCCAGTCTGGGGTTTTCCTTAAAATCTGTGCAGAGTTTTCTTTGCAGGAGCCTGGGAGGGTGTAACTGCTGCAGGTCATGGTATACGTGTTGCTGTCTCGACCATGTATCAATAGCGATGTATACATGCCTACATACTTCTCCCAAAGATTTTCCATGCTCTTGCAAAGAGAAGGCAATGGAGGTTCATGCTGCTGCTTTGTTTCATTAATATCGAACTGTTTGGACATCACTTCTGTTGTCCTAATGAAGGGGAAGAATTAATGGAAAGAAACCAAGGGATATAGCTAAAGCAAAGGGATGAGACAGTGCTTCCTAAAGGGTGTGGTGGGAGAGGGGTGAAAACATGCCACAAAAATGGTTGGACTCAGGCCCCAGCTGGAGCAGACGCAGAATGCAGTCTGGTAAGTAAAGTGTGCCTCCAATTTTAATCTGGAAAAAAGTGTGCCCTGGCATAAAACATTTAGGAAACACTGAGATAAGGATAGGGAAGTTAAGGCTGGATATCTGGAAAATTTTCCAGACTTGGAAGTTTATTAATATGGAATCACTTCCCAAAGGATATCCCAACATCTTCCTAATGTTTTGATCTCTACAACAAATCCAGAACAGCTCCGGAAGTTACACATCAAAGGAAAATCCCTGCCTGGAGAGGAGGATGAGCTGATTTACAGTATGAAGGTCTCATCTCTATGGAATTTTGAAACCAGCAGCCAGAAAAAAACAGGCCAGATCCTTGGGCAGAGGAAATCAGGCTAGCCCCATTGACGGCAGTGGAGGATTACTTAAGGATCTAGTCCAGTGCTTTCTTTAAAAAAAAAAAAAAAAATGGAATGCAATTACGGAGCTGGTGAATAGAAATTAGGTCACCGCATGCATAAATATGCAGGTCGAGTCATTTGCACGTACACAGGCAATCATCTAACCCATGTACATATCTGGGACCAGTACGTGCTTTAGGTGCACAGTCTTCAACAAGGTAAACCCAGAAGCTCCACTCTATTTCTGATGCCTGCAATTAGCTAGATAAAGTGAAATAACCAGATAAAAGGAGTTGGAGTGTAAATGATGATCAGGAAAACTACCTTTGTCACATTGTAAGCTATTTAAAAACTTAAACATCAGGAAATATTCAGAAATGGTTGGAATAAACAATTTACTTGATTCCAGAAAGAAACTGGCCGGAGTTTTAACCTGAGATAATTAAGCGTGACTCTATACGTTTAATTTGAGTTGCACCGGCTTACACCACGTCACATTCTGGTGCATTATGTCAACATTATGGGTATGGGGCTGGTTATAACAACACATTTTCATGTAAGAAAAAAAATTCTGCTATTACTTAACCACTTTAATCATTATCTATAACTGTAACAATTTAAAATTGGTTGTGCGTGATCTTCCTTTTTTGGTAATTCACTTATGATTATAATTGAGCTAGAGCCGTCCTTCTTTCAAACTAATTAACTTTTAATTTCAGGATTATAGTATGTTCAGTATCAGTGTCTTAAATATTTAAATAGCTTCTTTTTGAAAAGTGTTTAAAAGTCAACAGCTTTGTGAATCTTTACATCTGTAATTGAATTTATAACTTAGTCTTAGAGCAAATGAGTTTGAATTTCTGATAAACTAAAAAGCTAGTATAAATATGCCTCTGTTTTTGCTTTATGGAAGTCACAGTGATTAAACAAACTACATTATGAAAAACATGTGCTTGGAGAAGTTTTTCTAAAGATATTTAATTTCCACTTAGCTTTGAAATAAAGCACTCCGCTCCAAAATGCAAATGTTCCTTGTCTGTCTCAAATAGGAAAGATGTATACGAAACTCGCTGACTCCTAAAATGCTGCTGTTGTGACACAAGAAGGCAGAATCTTTTAAATTCTCAACTTCAATTCCTTTTTAATTTTGCCTCGCTACCTTAATGGGAAAAAAATTAGCCTGAAATCAGCATCTGATTAGCTCAAATCATCCCCTCTTAATCCCCTCTATGAAAACGTAATTTGCAAAATACTACCGGGCATCTATGTAACATCTTTGTACATTTAAAAACCCAGGTGTATTGATGAGAATAAATAGAACATTTTAATTAAAACTCATAAAATTGTTGGACATCTGCTCCAAATTGTTCAACATTATAGTGGTTAACAGATTTTGTGCACCTAGATAATGAATTACTCGTTATTATTGGCATAAATAGTAGCTATGGGGCTTTTTATAGCAAGATCAGAAGCCTCTTTGTGAAAGCCCTGGCTTACTTTATAGTCTTTTGGCAGATGCCTATTAGAACCAATAAGTTTAGCTAAAAAAAGGGAGGCAGAGTTAAACACAGGAAACAAGAGTTGAATGTCTGCCAATAAAAATGATCACAAATCAGGGCTGCTGATGTCATAACCCTTGGGGTCAAAGGTTGAGAAAGGAATAAATGGTTCTGAAAGGGACAGCCTGTCTGGTGCACTGAGCTGTTGTTGGCAGGCAGGCCATAGTACATGAGTAAATGGGAAGCACAATGAAATCCAATGTGCCTCATTAGCAGCCAGGGCCTGGGTGAAGAGAAGTGTTTGATGAGTCCTTCATGTCCCACTGTGTCACTGTGTGATGTAAATGGAATAATTACTATGATCTAATGGTCCTCTCTTTCGCATGCAGGCCCTGCTGAATGGAGCCCCTCTTTTATTGTATTCAGCCTGGGTTGTGTAAACTGTAGGGTGCCACTCAGAATCGGAGCCTGCAAGGCTGGCGGCAGGTCAACTCCGACCATTTTGTATTCACCATGAATAGAATAAGAAGGCCAAGTAATTTACTTCCCTGTCTTTCACCATGAGAGTGGCAGATTGAAGGTCACACTCTATTTGGCAGGACTTTAGTCACTTTCTGTGCTTACACGGAGTTAGACAGATGTAACATCTATTTGCTAAGACTTTAAAGTACTAACCATTTAATTGGTCTGCACTTCGTCATACATGTGCCTAACTCTCTGCTTCTGTTAAGATGCTGAAATTCAAAGTATTTCATTTAGAAGAAACCAGGTCCATGTCGATTTTAAGCTTTGAGGCTTTTTCAGTTTAATTTTCATTTGGGTTTCAGCCTGGAATGAAACTTTTGGCATCGATGCAGCTCTCTTTACAGTATATTATTGTGGTATCTGTCTAAATCTAGCTATTCCTTGAGTCCCAGTTCAGATAGTAACAGATAGGACATTGTTGTCTTTCTGCTTAATGTTTTTAACTCTAGAATAAAATAATTGTATCTCTTACAGATACGCTACTTTTCCAGGGAGTTAAATTTATACATGGTTTTGTCTCTATAAAAGATTACATGGAATATCTTAAGAATATTAGGCAGACTTTGGGTGGATCTGATATCTTTTATTAGACCAACTTAAATAGTTGGAAAAGAATTTTGGTTAATATTAATTTTGATTAATATTATATCTTAGTAACAGTATAATGTGTCTCATTTGAATCAAAATTGACACAATTTTTTTGCGACTGATTAAAATGTCTATATGAAGACAGAGCATCCTATAGTTTTTCTTAATGCAATGATATCATTTTAAAATGTTTGTAGTGCCTCATTAAATGCCTCAGACTGAGTTTCTTTTTCAGGTATTATAACATCTGCCTTAAAACAAGTTGCTCCACAATTTTTTTTTGGTACATTTTTCCTTAGCAGTCTCATCAGGCGTGATTTCTGAGGAATGAATGAAACCACATTGTATTTGATGTTTGTTTTATGATACATTCATTGCAGTGTTAATGAGGGCTGAAGCCTGGATATACGGAAGATGGTGGAAAAAATCCCAGTGACTTCAGTTGAACCAGCCTTAAGGAGTGTGGTCAATGTGGAATTCAATGGAATTCATTCCTCTGGAAAATATTTTCCATGGGATATTTTATAAGGTCATTTTAATTATGACCTGGGCAGTATTTTGTTGTTTGTGGTCATGTGAAATCCACACTCATCCTTTGTGAAGACAACACAATATCTCCTTTAGGCTACATTTTTTTTATTTTAAAGGGATGGATTGTAGATACTTGGACAGGTCAAATCTAGGTCAGCATCAGTGCTTTAAGCAGTACTCTAAACACAGCTTTACATCATTTGGAACCTATTATTCATGGTTGTACATAAATTATTGCAAAATAAGGCACTGACTTATCTTATTTTAAACTGTACTCAACTTCTCTAGAGCAGAATATGGGAGAAGTAAACAAAGGTTATTTGCTAGGCAAAATAGACTAAAAAGTGAAAACCTTCACTTACCTATGGGATTACGTAGGTTGGGTATTTCAATATGTTCTCACCCACTCGGAATAATCGATTTGCTCTTTGCTTTATTTCGAACTGATAGCTGTAAGCTAACTTCATATCGAACAACTCTGAGAATACATGTCTGTGTCTCCACAGCATGGTAGTAATTATGGTAGTGTTGTCTGGTGCAGTAAGTTCCTTCGTTTCAGTAAATACATTTAATGGATGCAAACGAGCTGAGCAGAGAAGAGCTTTTGAGAACTCCAAGGGCCCGGTCCACCTTGTGAAATGCCAGCCTTCCTGACGGCACCGCCACAATCGGACTGTAAATTGGGAGCTCTCAGGACTGGGCCAAGGTTTCTAACTTCCACTTTCTATAACGCTTTTGTCCTCCTTTGGCCCAGCCTGCCCCCCAGAGAATGAATGGGAGTTTTGTTCTGGCCGTCAGGAGTACAGTCTAACTGAGTATCCTTGCTGGGCACCCAGAGGCTCCATGGATTTCGGCTGGAATTGAGGGTGCTCAGTATAATACACTGGTAAATGTTCATCGCCAGGCTTTCCCTGAGCCAGTCTGCAGAAGATGTCTTGTTAACAGCCCTCAACTTCAGGGCCTTGCTCTTTAGTGCAAGCTTCAGTGTCTCAGCTTCACAGAGCTCTGGTGAAGTCCCCAAGTTGTCAGCTAAGAGGATAAACTGCCACAGTCCAGTGCACCTGAAAGTCTTGTACTTCATAGTTTCATAGTTTCTAGGGTCAGAAGAGACCTGAACAGATCATCAAGTCTGACCCCCTGCCCTGGGCAGGAACGAGTGCTGGGACCATAATACCCCAGCCAGCTCTTCCTCTTGCACAATACTGCTCCATCCGTTGATAGCATCGGACGAAGTAGGTTGATACCTACCAAAGCTCATGCCCTGCTGAACCACTTAGTCTCCAAGGGCATTTATACGCATACTTTTTGGTCCTGTAATGCACTGGAGATTCATTGCTTTGGAGCACATTCGATTGAGTCTGCTCTGCACGCGAGCTGTCACACACTGCACTGCATCACGTGCTCTCGTATAAGCGGCGAAATGCACATCAGCACGCAGAAAATGGCAACGCACTGCTTTTGAACTAAAGCATCTTCAATGTGTTTTAGTTCAAAAGTGCACCACTGCCATTTTCTCAGCACTGAGGCGCATTTTGCCACTTATACAAGTGCAAACGTTGCAGCGCCAGGCGCTTTTCAAAGCACCCAGTGCTACAGCACTTACATGCCTAAAAATGTCCTAAGATGCCACCTGGCCTTACCGTCTGCCCATTCCATCCGATGTGAAGAAAAATGATCCGACGTCTAAGAATGCAGTCCTTACTCTTGTAAAATTGCCCACCACATCAAGGTGAATTCTTGAATAAGGATTGGGCTCAATGACTGCAAAGATAATTAAAGGTGAACCCCCTCTGGGCCAGATTCCCTAGTTTCTCCAAGCACCCGTCAGCTCCCTGCTAGGCACCTGAATCAGTAGCTAGATTTTCAGAACTATTTATTAACCAGCATATCTTCTTGCTGTTTCTGATGGGTAAGTTTGCAGTGGGGACTGCCAGGCACACAGTACTTGTGAAAATCTAGCCCTACTGAACCATTTTTTCTTATTACTAAACCGGCTACTTTTTCCTACCAATGATTCTAAGGCAAATGAATCCCTGATATTTCTGCCCTGACTTCAAGGATTGAAGCTGGTTGACTCTTTCTATCCCTCAGTAAGTTCTGAATGCTGCTGAAAGAGATCTGTCAAACGGAAACAAAAGAAGAAAGCAAACCCCGAGTTGCAGGCATATTTTCTTTTCCCTTTTTTCAATCAGTGTTAAGAGTCCTCAAGTTATATTTTTCAATTAGTTCCTGCTTCATGAAATGCAGTGTTTGCAGGCAAGCAGACATCATCCCCAAATCACCATGGAAAAGGGTTAAATTTAAATAATCATTTTTTGTGCAGTGTTCCTGTTGTAGGTGGAGTTTGGAATGCAGAGTACAGCAGACCCCTCACATTTTTTGTTGATTATCTTTAATTACTTTTGAGGGTTGAGCTAGCTAGCATTATCCCCCCAGGCAGCAGTGACTGACAAGGAATGTTCTTTAAAGCCATTTATAGTGTGTCGCATCATCGAGTAACTAACAGACCAAAACTGACACGAAAAGAAAGTGCGTTATTACTCTTGTTATTGTTAAAACAGTTTTATTTGCTTTTTGTAGCCTTCAACTTTTAAATAGGCTTACTACTCTGAATGTGATAGCTGCATGCTGTCTCTCCTTTGGAAGGAGAAGACTTCAGCACTTTAGCTCACGATCTTCTATCAATCCCAGTGCAGTGCAAAGGTATCAGCAAGCAGACTTTATTTTTAATCTCATGCAAGAGGGTTGGTACAGTATTTGTGCAGTTAGTTTTCAAACAACTAGTCTAGCATGGGATGAACAGATTACTGTAGGCCAGTTAGATAAATTGCCGCAGTTGAGGTAGGTTAGATCTACAAAAGCCAGGTTACCATATTTCCAGTTCCAAAAAAGAGAAGGACTGTTGCTGGGGGAGGCGGGGTATATGACTGTGGGGCGGGCAGTGATATAGCCCTGCCCATCCTATTGCCCCTCACTCCCAAACCGCAGTACCCTGCCCCCTGGGCCATGCTGGTGCCCCTCACTCCCGACCCACAACCCCCTGCGCTGCCAGTGCCGTGCTCTCCCGACCCACAGTCCCCCACCCCCATGCTGTCCCTCACCAAAGCTACAGCTCCCCCCCACCAGTGCCCCTCAGTCCTGCCCCACAGCCCCCTGCTCCCCCCAGCCCTGCCTCTGTGAACACAGGCAGCAGTCCCTGCTGCGTTGCCCCTGAAGCACCCCCCTACCCCTTTCCCCCGCTGGAGGGGCAGGCACCTCCCCTGCCCTGCTGCAGCCTCAGACCTGTCCCCCCCCACCACACCCACCCACCCCCGCCCCCTGGACAGCCCCAAGCCCTGGCCCTCCAACCCCCACCCCCAACAGACTTACGTGTATCTAGCTGCTGGGATGCAGCCAGTCCCCAGCCTGGCTACATGCCAACCACGTGTGCACACCCTGCCTCCAGTTGCCCTCCCCCCAGCCCCAAGCAGCAGCTTGCTAGGGCAAGCTGGGAAATGCCAGGAAAAACTTTGAAGCTGAGCTGACCAAAATCCCGGACACTTGATCACATTTAAAAAATCCATCCGGACCAAGATCAGAGGATCTAAAAAGAGGAAAACCCAGATGTATGGTAACTCTATACACAAAGACTTGGACAGAAGGACACTTACCTTTTAGGATCCAGCTGCCCACAGCGGAGGCTCCCTACACAGTGCAAGTGAAGAGTTAGGCTGGAAAAAATACCATAACAAATGTAATGGTGGTCCAAAGCCCAAGCAAACAGGTGCCCATGCCCCGTGTCCCAATCACACATGCCCCAAATTTGTGAGCACAACATAGGTGGTATGAATTTGTCCCACTGGTTTGCAGTAGGCATCTGTTTGCATTAAGGTGGGAGAGTGCAAGCAGCCCAGAGCTGTCTGTGCTCTTCAGCCACCCTAAGCAGGTGCTCCCGGGGCCTGATCCTGATCCCCCTTTGCAGAGGTGCCTGCCCAGGGAATCCAGTCTAGGGTACATGTCTGCAAACAGAGAGTCTGACTTGGAGAGCATCTCTAAAAACAACAAGCAATGTCTGTTTGGTCCATTGAAGTAGATCAGCTGTGTTGGGACACATCCTGGCACAGCTTCTCCACTTTATTTGGTGATGTCTGTTTATACTCCTATTTGCAAAAACATGGGATCCAAAAAAGCCAGTCTATTGAGCTTCCTAAGCTAGCCAGTAAGAAACGTCAGTAGAGAGGCATGTCTGAAGTCCTGCCCCTGTCCGCAGCTATAGGGAGGTACCTTTCTTCAGTCATGAACCTTCTCTTGGAGTTCAGTGTCTCCACCAGCCTTTTTCTTACAAACCACAGGGATGCTGCTCCCTGTGGCAGTCAAAGAATACCAAAGTGGACTAAAACCCTCACTCACCATGGGACAGACATAGGTTCGCTTCTCTCCTCCAGATGAGGGAACTCGCACATCTTTGGGGTGGTGCCTGAGAAGCCACTTTGCAGGCTAGTCTATGGTGGAGAAGAGCTGATTTCAGTCTCTCCTGTTGATTCTGCTGTACACAGCATGGGATAATTAAATATTTATTAGGTTAGAGATAGAGAGAAAGTATACAAGTGAATGACTGTATAAGCTGGCAGTCAGGGCACACTCTTTGGTACGGGGGCACCAATGACCTTTTCAGGGTTTATATTGTTGGAACAGGTCAAGCCACCAAGTATATAAAGTCATTCCTATGCACTCGTGTGATCTCTCTGACCCAGTGATCATTTAATTAGTTCATAAGGAGTAATGTCTGACTGCCTCTTCAGTTACTGAGGTTAAACATGATGTGCTGTCTCCTGATCTGGCAGCATGCTGGAAGCCTGTGATCTGCTCTATGAATTCTAGCTGCCAGGTTTTTGTGGGAGCAGGCAACTTACTCTTCTGGGTTTTGGCCCAGAACATTCATAAACATATGCTTATTTGAATCCCCCCTTTGCACATGCATGTAGTATAGCTATTCGTGGAGCCAGAGTAAGGCATTTTCTCTGCAGTAAGTGTACAACCAATCAGTTCTACCTGGGTAATTTCACCTCTGCAGTTGTAAAGATCATTCTAGGCCATATATTTTTTAGGTGCTATTGCTCCTCATTTTATTTATCCAGGCATGCATGCCCTCTTTAGTGACTTGAATATGTCAGAATTTGAACGTGGGAATACTAGCTTGTAGACCCTCTAGCACCCGAGAATCATCCATGTTCCTCCGTCAAGTATGTTATATCAAAAGTCCAAGGGTACGCACAGGAGGTGCACTAACTTAGACTGTGAAAGGGTTAACTCAGTCTTGGAAAGGATTAACAACTCAGTCTCCCAAATGCCTGTGCCCATTCACAGCATAACCCTGGGGCTGGGAAAGCCCAGCCACTTGCCCCAGGTGCCAAGCTGTGCTATTTTCCCCTTCACCTGACCCCCCCAAACCTGACTGGGCTATCTTTAGCCCCCAACTAGGCAACATCCACCTCCCTGATCCCCCCAAGGACCCTCTAGCTCTTCCCCCACCTTGAGTTACTTACTTTGAGCTGTCTGTGTGGCTCCCAGCCGTGCGAATAACTGTATGTGGTTCCTGGTCTACGTTTAGGCCGCTGAAAGTAAGCCATCTAAACATGGAGCAGGTTCAGTGAACATCTGGACATACTGCAAAGGTGCAGTATGTTCTGTAGTGGACACGAGTATAAATCTAGCAGGTACTGCTATCACTTCCCTTTTGTTTGTTGAAGAAGAAATGTGCTAATTGCATAAAGATTGGTTTGAGTAATGGCTCATAGAAATACTGTGTCCTATTCCTACTGAACCTGCCAGAAAGATTTTGGAAGTCTGCTGAATCAGCCAGATATTTCAAGATAGTATGTGCACCTGGGGCCTGGTCTAGATCCCATTGATAACATGATTTCTGTTAGCTTCCCGAGGTTTTCTCCTGGCCACTGGTCTCTTCTAGCCCTCTAAGATCTCTCTGACCATTGACAATGTATAACACCTGCTGCATTTTTTGTTAGTAACTCTCTCAAACAATAGGAAAGAGGTATCTGTTCTTTACTGCTTTCAGTTTTGTAGCATATAGCATTTTCACAACTGAAAACAGAGCATGATGTCTGCAACGTTATGGAGCTGCCAGGAGAGCTCAGTGCTCCGTATAAAATAAATTCAGTTCTGAGATTAATATTATCAGTTGCTCTTTAAAAAGTTCTATAGCTTTTATAATAGCTCAAAAGTCTTGGCTTGTTCTTTTTTTTTTCCCGAGAATGTGCTTTCACAAACATTAAATAATTAGTCA
This sequence comes from Alligator mississippiensis, assembly GCF_030867095.1. Taxonomy (NCBI): domain Eukaryota; kingdom Metazoa; phylum Chordata; order Crocodylia; family Alligatoridae; genus Alligator; species Alligator mississippiensis. The sequence continues at coordinate 9,629,984 of NC_081832.1, read as the reverse complement.
TCTGGACTCCCCTATTTGTAGTTTAACTCATCCCAACCTCAACCTCCTCCTTTTAATTTACAGGTGCTAATTAAACTAGTACAAAAGTTCAGTGGCTGGAGGTGAAGGTATCTTTATGGATGATCTGTTAACAGTAACAGGAGCAGTAGGAATGATAACAGGACAAGCATGCACTCGTCATGCTTTACCAGTGCCAGATTCCATATGTTACTTAAAATGTGGAATATCTTCTTTGACCTGAAGCTCTAAAAAGTAGCTTTCTTATTGCCTCTGTGCAAATGCCAATCAGGGCTTGATAGGCTGATGAAAGTATCTGCAGACCTTCTCATTTGTTGCATTTTCAATGCATCCAGTGATTCATGAGCAAGCTGAAAAGCTGGTCCCTGAATACAGCTTTTTTAAACCACAAGTACTATGTTATGTTGAATGCATCAAATAATAATGTCACTTTCTAAATTAGTGCCTGATGTTGTTGGATGAAACTCAGGAGGTGGGCTAGGGTAGGGATACTGGCTGACAGGCTCTGGGAGGAATTTCCTCAAACATGTGATCATGATGGGGTGTCAGCGGTAATGCATGCATCTGTCTTCTTTTCAGTGACTCACTCCTCTTCCACTTCTGACATTCAGCCATGGCTTTTGCCAAAAAATGTTTAAGGGAAAGAGTGAACCATGGTCATCAGGGACCATAGGCAGCTAGGAATACTTTTACTCCATTTTTGGAAACCCTTTATAATGAGAAATTCAACTTTGTGATTCATATCTTTCTTTAGATTTTGTCTCAGGGTGGACTCAAGCGGATCGCTGTATAAATCTCTGGCTGATGTGAAGCTGCTCAGTGACTGATGCGTCCGGTACATGAATGAGTTTTTGGGATGGTTACTATGTAGATATACTGCTTTAGTTTAGTAGGAGGCTGCTGGAAAACAAAGAGGATCAGGAAAAGCCATGCCATGCTAAGCACTGAAAGTTATGGGACAAAAGGACTGCCATTGTCTCTGAGAGTCCAAGTCAACCTTGTGGGGAGCCTACCAAATTGGTTTTGTCCAGATGGACAAAAGCTTAGGACCTTACACTGCCTGGGAGTGTCATCCAGTCTGCTTAGTAGTTCTTGAAGAGTTATTTGGGAAAAACAAGCTGACAGTTTTGGTACCTGCTAGGACATCTGAAGTCGCTATATGTGCCTAGGCCACCACTGCAGGATGGCTGCTTTTGGGTATGTAGAAAGTTCATTTTTTTATGGTTTATTCCGATTATTATAATTAAGTAAGACTTTGATTTTAGGATTTCTCTCTGATCAATATGGTCAAAAATTCCCAAAGGTAAGAACCACAGGTATCTGTACTTAGCAGGACCTGCTAGATGAGCATGGTATATACAGAGCCTAGATTTACACCTCAAGGAAATAAAGCTGTGAAGCCAGATATCAGAGGGGTACAACAGAGAGGCACCAAAAAAGAGCCTCTCATCTACAGTGAAACCTCTTTTCTACAGTGTTCACGATTACATTATCTGAGGGTATTCGCACACTACCCATCATTGGGAAGGAAACATCACCCCTATTTTCCAAATGTAGGATTGGGGAAAAATAATAACTAAACCCTATGCCCAACACACACTTCCTTGTGAGGAACAGCTCACAGAGAGCACATGCATTGTTAGGTCACATTCTTCATTTCAATCATTTCAGCAAATTCCAAATAATAATGCACGGCAATATTCAAAAAAGAAAATTCCCTGTCTGGTGCACAGAATGGAGCCAGATTGGTTTGTGCCATCCCTGCTCCAAAATGATTTTTGCTCCTGACTCGGGGCAGTCAGAGCTGCTAGATTAATTTACTGACCACAGAGAGCGGGGGATTTTCCTCTATATACTTCCACTCAATTTCTTTTTTTGCTCTCTGTTTTGCCACCCCTTTCATATCAAGCAGCCAGATAGCTGGTGTCACCACTGACTCCAGCTTTCTCAAAGTCTTTTTTTGTCAAGTTTCTGAGCAGCTTTTCATCAGTTTGTTTTCTGTCCGGTGCCACAGACACAATGTTGGCTCTATGCGCTAGAGGCCGTCTGTAGTAGGGACAGGAAATCCTGTAGAGACTGTATGGAGGAAGGCTGCTTTTCTAGACAAGGCTAAAGAAGACCTTTCGTTAGTTCTGGTGCTGATGAGAAGACAAAACTACTTGATGGTGCTAGAGGATAAAACCCCTCCTTCATTCCTCCACCCATCTGAGATACTCAGACATTTCTATAATGATTTGGCATATCTCAAAAATGCATGGTACAAAAAAAGGTTTTGTACGACGCAGTTTATTTTCTGAAAGCAAACAACTAATTGTATGTATGACCAGTCAAGAGCATGCACTTAAAAAAAAGAGTACCCACTACATTCTCAACAGTATACTCTTGTGAGTAACTAGAAGAAGCTATTCATTATTTGCCTCTAAATATATCTCTATTCAAAAACTCTTCTGTTTGGGGAATCTCTATTAATAGCAAATAAGCAAAATAATGTCATCTTTGTCTCTTTCCAAGACGTGTCCTTATTGTGTTTTGGACAATTGGGTCATTTACAATGATGAAGTAACTAGTTCTGAATCCTAAAAATGTACGTCGTTTCAGATGAACGATCAGTAAGTTTACTAGTTGTCGCAAACGTCTTTGCGGCCTTCAACCAGTTTGCAGCTAGCAGTTTTCTAGTGCTGATGTCAATGAGAGAAGGGTCATGCGGATGTCTCCTCCTGTGAGATGACATAGATTTGAAAAAGACATCATAAGATATCTGCAGATCGTTAATCAGCCTCTTACCGTCGGAGTAAGGCGCAGGCTCTTAAAATGTGGGTGGCATCAGGAGCCTACAAATCTTGTTGCACCTTCCAAATGTAAGGGCACTAAAACAGCCCAGTTTCCTTCATCTTCTTTTCACCATGAGCTGCCATCTCTTGTTTTTACAGACAGGTGCTTTGTTATTCCCCTTCCAGGTTCCTTTACTTCAAGGTTGGCTTTCATCCCCCTTCAGAGTTAAGGGAGGATGGTTAGCATGGCAGCAGCTGGCATTGCACAGGACTTAAGCAGGAGCTTATAAACACCTGCTTAGCAACTTTGCTAATTTGAGCCTCAGTTAGAGTTCAGGCTTGGGGCCTGTATATACATGGTATTGTACTACTGTAACTATATCAGTAGACTTACTGTGCTAAGCCCTGTATACCCCAGTGTGGACACAGGTATATTGGTCTAAAGACCCATAGCCAATGTAGCGAGAGAAGGGATCAGATATACCGGTGGAAAGCACTTGGATATCAGTATACTGATCATAAGAGGGATGACATGGGTGTAACTATTTGTGTTGAAAAGAATCGTGCCCTTCCTTGCAATACAAAAGTTGCTTGTAAATCGGGCCTTAGTCCTGGTTGCATTCAAACCATAGGTAGCCACCTTTAGTGATCTCTCAGCCATACCATTTCTCTACACAAGCTGTGAGTGTCACAGATGAAAAGCTTCAACTTAAAAAGTAGGCAATTAGTGCTCAGTAGGTAAGAAGACATTTGGAATAATTAATCAAACACTTTTCACTTGAGAGAAGGCACAATTTGTCACCTCTCCCAAAACCTGATGCAGTAGCCCTAGGTCTCGGGTAAAAACTCTGCTTCTGCCTCAATACTGCAGATACTTTTGAACAGGAAAGTTGGGTACCTGAGCAGGTAGGGGATGAAAGTTGTGCCTTTATTCTAACTCTGAATGTCCTGAGCTTGGTTAACTTGTTTTAGGGTTTTTTTTTCACATTTCCCTGCTGTTTTTATTGCACATTACTTTCTAATTTTATTGCTGGGTTAGGAAAACAAATGAAGAAAACTAAATGAAAATCTGAGAGAAGTATTGGGATATGTCTGGGCACAGGTGTGTCTGTGGCTTAAGTGGAATCAGTTTAAATTTCTATTTCTGCAAGCTAGTGAAAGCTATTGTGTGGACCTAATTACATGGGTTTAAACTGGTAATATCAGTTTAGACACATACTCTGGCAAGGTAAACTTATGTAACATTAAAATGAATTGATTAACATTGATCTTAAGAATTCACATGGACAATTGTACTGGTTTAATTTAATCTCAATTGTACTGGTTTAATTTAACCTCTCTCGTTAGTTAATCCAGTGACTTTATCTAGGCTTTAGAATATGGATGCAGAGCAAAATTCTGCTGTCAGTGGGCGCATCTACACATTCATTAATGTGTCATAATTATGGCACATTAAGTTTAGTTCCTGTAGTTACAGGTACTAAATGTTTCATAATTGGCACTACTGTGCATTAGTGCCAGTGAAGACTTTTTTTTTTGTGAAGCTAATGTGCAGTAGACTAATTTTACTGCATGTTAGCATATTAACATGGGTTTTGCCTGCCATGCTAATGCGCAGTAGAATTAGTCTACTGTGCTTGAAACATCTCGTGTAGACGCGCCCAGTGGGTTTGTTGCATTGAAAATCTGGATTAGTGCTGTCTACCCTTGTGGATTTGACAGCAGAAGTTGGCCTATCCAGTAGTCCAAATCCTCATGCCATGACCATAGTAGTTCATGGGATCTGTTAGAGTGAAACAATCAGTCAAATAAAATCAGATGGTCTCTTTCAAAGCTATATATCCCAGGGGGGGGTGGTTTTATATTAAAAAAAATCATTAACAAAAGAAGCCAGATGGCACCCTAAATTCCATGATGGTTTTTAAGGCTTAAAACTTGGGGGTGGAGGATGGGTAGGAATGGGACTGGGGCAGGCAAATACAGTAACAGCTGTAAGGCTGTCTCTCTGTTTTACTTATGTTCAGCTGACAAAGGCACTTCATCCCTCCCTGATTTATTTCTCCTATAATTTATTTCTCCTTCCCCACAAAAATAACCACGGACCAAAAAAGACATCACTAGAAGCAGCATAGCTATTTTAAATGAAAACACCAGTTTGCAAGAAGGACAGAAATTTTGATGCAGAGGCGATGCCTGGAGAAAACCATCCACCTGGCTGGCATTTCATAAAGGGATGCTTGTCTTTGCCTCAGTTTCCCAGTTTTACAAATGGGTAGTAAGTCACTCGCATTGAGATCTACAGATAAAAACAGTAGAGCCACTGAAAACGTTGCAGCAACCACTGGAAATATTCTGCTAAAATCCTGTAGCACTAGAAGAGCACATCTTCCACTGTTGCACACTAATAAAGGCTCCACTGATCCAGTGCAGCTACAGTGGCTTAAGCTGATTGAAGACCTGGTCCATTGGTTCATCCCCTCTGTTGCATCCCAGTGGTGCTGGATGCCTGCCTTTATTCTCCTACAGTATTTACAAAACTATCATGATTAACTAGATGATGACTTAATAAAAGTGGAAGATAAATTCTTTCTGGCTTGTGTGTTGGCAGCTTCTATTCACTTAAATTAAAACAAGAAGTTGCTTCAATGTTCCATTTTCAAACAGGCAAAAACTTGCACTGGCATTCCCAGCCATAAAACAAAACCAGCACAATGTTGTTGTCCAAGTGGGTGGTGGCAGAAGCTGTTTTGCTTCGACATTCTCATGTATTCACACACAAAAAAGCAGCATTTTGCTTTGAATGCAGCTTCCAGGAAGAGGGAAAATGGCTCCCTCCGAATGAGTGTTTTCTGTCCAAACTCAGCATTAGTCATGTGCTTTACCCCTGAATGTATGCATGCACGCATGTATATACGTATACCCCTGCATGCATGCATGCACGTATGCAACTATGCATGTGTGTTTGGCTAAATTTAGCGAGTGCTCCCTCTTTAATTCTTCCATTAATGACTACTGCCTCTGCTGCATTCATGTGCCTACTGACTGATTCTCTTTAAGGGAAATTATTGCAATAATAAAAAAAAAAAAAAAAGGTTAGAAAAAATAGTCATGTGATTATTTTAAGCATTTTTTCAAAGGAGTTGTTCTACAGCTGCAGTTAATTTATGTCTGATTAGTCTGGCCTTTCACCCTATAAGGAGGGAGTTTAGCAGAGGGAATAAGTGTGGTCACAACATATATATAATATTGTTTTATTAGTTTATGCTCTGCATACGGCAGTTCTGATTGCAAGCATTTATGTACATTAGTATCTCTGCTAATGTTTACTATGCATTTTAGAAGTTACATCTGATTTGCCCCTTGCATGTGATTTTGATGAATCCAGGCTTTCAAGAAGTTCCCAGTTAGCTTTTCCCAACTGGCTTACTGGAAGTAATAAAATAAAAACAAAACAAATACAATAGTATTGTTTGTCTCTTTCTGAAGACGTGCCCAGATTTTAACGGTATCTTACTCAATGACCAGTCATTACAGAAATCTAAGCCTTTGCTTATGTTTATGATGCCAAGTCAAATTTATAAAGAATAGTTCCCAAGTAAAACAGATTTGATGTGGGGAAACGCAGGAAAAGTTTTTCTTTAATACATTTGCGGGAAAATTTTAACTGCTGAACAAAATGTTTTTTGTATGCAAACAAAGGTATCTCTCATCCTAATAACAGGACTGAACTTTGGGCAGATAAAAACACTATTGACTGTGATAAGTGTTTTGCTTGTGTTGAGACGGATGAGACAGGACCTGTTTTCAATAGAATGGATCATTTCTAAGGATTTTATCACTGCCTTTTACTACTGTTAAAACATTATGAAATGCTTGTATGTTCTGTCTTGGGCTCTGATCTTTCAAACTTCCCTGGAGAAGTTTCACGTTTAAGGAGATGCGCAGAGTCACTTTAACTGCAGAGGGCCTTCTCCCATCCTTAAAGATAAGCATTTACATAGGTATGTGTTGGGAGGACTGAAGGCCTCCTTGCACTTAGGAATAGAGAAAGGGATAAACTATGAGGTCCAAGTCAGGATGCTGATTTGAACTTCCCCAGAATTCATATTGGCCCTGAACCAATGCTCTTTGGTACCCAGTGTTACAGGACAAGTGTGCTGCATTAGCTGTTAGACCTGTACTCACCCCATAAATCTCCAAACTGGTGAGCTGCAACCTCCTGTGGGGCATTTTTGAGGGCTGCATGTCTGACGATACCGCCCTAGACAATATCACAGGATCAGGGTATAATGGTCAGCTTAATGTTGTAATGGACTTCACGATATGGACTTCTAGAGCTTTGGGTAAGCTGTTTAATTTTGTGCCCCTTGGTTTTTCCTTCACTGAAATGGGGCGGCCTCCATGCTGTGCTGTGAGGTATAACATGATAATGTTTTTTAAGTGTGATAATATAGACATGTAGTCTTGTGAATTTTAAATGTTGTTTTTCTTCTTCTTTTTTTAGTTCCTCTGACATACTTTTCCGGCTTGCTCAGTAAGTGACACTTGCATATATTTTTCTTCTTGATTTTACTGTCTTTTAAAAAAAAAAAAATTCCAAACTAGCCTGAAACATTTTAAAATGTTGATTATTTATGTATTTATTTATTTTCCCTAAGGTTTATCTAACTAGGTACTTTTATGGTTCTTGTTGCTGGATTTAGGAGCACAGTATAAACAGGACGTGGTTGAAAGTGCTGTAAATATTTCCAGGAAAACCTGGGATCGTTTGTTTTGATTGACTTATAGGCAAGTGATAACCTATGATAACCTAACCTCTCTCATGAATAGTCCATGTAAGAAAGACCATTAAGTGTACCACAGTGGCCAGCTTGAGATGATGCTTCTTTAACTCAAGTAATCGCGGTCTATGTTCTTGGCTGACAGCTCCCTGGGGCTCTTTTAATTTTTGCAGCTATACAAAGTTTGATTCCATTGAAAATGTGTATTTTGTCCTTGTCTCCCGTAATGTGAAATACACATTTCTTTGCTAAAGGCACACTTATATGTGTTACTCCAAAAGCTAATTAACATGAAGTCTGATATGTAAAACTTAAAGTATTTAGTAACAATAGCTCCTTCACTCATGCTTCTACCAAGAGATTCTGGTTAAAAATTCTATCTAAAAATAACTGGTCCTGAAAACTATTATGTCCCTTGCTTGTGTGACTCAAGATCCATAGCTTCAATTATGTATTTGTAACAGCAGCAGTGGGCATCGATTTAGATTTCAGCTATTCTGGGTTTATCCATGCAGTCATCTGTTGGCATCTCATGATGACATCTATGGCAATGACATCATTTAGAGAGTAGTCCATGAAATGTACAGCTCTCCACTGGCTGCCAGTCACTACAGACAGTGTTTTACCTAATGCCTGTGATTCGGGAAAAATTTTAAATCTAAAAAAATAATGCATTTATTGTCCCCTTCTTTCTCGTCTGCTTTTTACCTGTGGCATGCTGTGGGATTCATTGTTTCTTTTCTATGAGGTGCTCGTTGCTCCGGTGTGTGATCTGCAGGGCGGCACCCGGTGCAGAGAGCTTATCTAACATCACTCCCAACCATACGGTTGGTCCAATAAAAAGGAAAACCCCTTGCTTCCCATCTTTTATAATTGACATTTCAAAATTTGGAAAATATTGACATACCTTCTAGAGAATGATCCCTTCTCAGCCCTTATAATCGCCAATCTGAACTACGCGCTGTGTTGGACTGATATTAATTTCCATTGACATTATTCTCTTTATCATTAAATCCTATTCTTAATTTTAAATGCCTTTTCCTCATCTTGCTGATGAGGATCGAGATCAGCCATGTACCTACATTACAAAGTGCATAATAGGATGTCTAAGTTACTGTCGCCACAGGTGTTAGGAGAATCTTGCCCAAAGCATCATAGTAAAGTTCACATTGGGAATCTAGTTAAATCGAACACTGAACAACAGTTCAAAATATGATCTCATATTGTCACAAATTTTTTGTTGTTAGCTTCAATGAGTGCTTGGGTTGTGCTGTCAGATTTTCCTTACTGACTGCAGGGAATCTGTATTGTTGTAGCCATTATATTGAGAGGCCTGGAGTCAAAAAGCTGCCAGCAGTAGTTCTGGTACTTTCTTTGCCAGGAACAGTCAGAAGAGTAAGAGCTGCTGCTCACTAAATAGTCTAATTCCAGCATCTGTCAAAGAAATAAGGCTGATCAAAAAAAGAGTTCATTTGATTGCTTTGAAAAAAAATTAAATGCTGGCTTATGACACACAAGGCATAAATTAAATCATAAGTACAGCATGATTACTAACAAGAAGTGTTGACAGGTGTTGTGAATAAGTTGACGCGAGGGCCACTGCCCTGCCTAACAATTGTCACTCATCGGCCAGTTCTGAGGCGCGTATGTGGCTAATGGGGAATAGTTACTAGAACTCGCAAAGCCCTGTTAGTTGCTTCCTAATACTTTCAAAATAATTTATAGCACAAATATCTGCTCCCTAAATCGGCACAGAAGAGATGTGTATATGATATTGCAGTACCAGTAAGAAACGCACAAGTATTGCCACTGCACAAAGTCCTCTGCTTTATAAATGCAGAATGAGGAAGGGCTTTGGTCCGAGATCCAGAGATCTGGGTTCAGTTTCTAAACTCTGAGCAAAAAACATTTGCTCCCTTTTGCCTGAGCTCTGTGAATGGACAGGACGTCTTTCTGGATTGTCTCACCTGGTGAGATTTATTAGGTCTTCCTATGTATTTGCACAGCATCTGGTTCAATGAGACTGTTAACACTTTGTATGATGGTAGCATGAATGGATCTGAGGGGCGCAACCAGATGAGCTCCTAAAAAAAAAATAGGGGGCGTACGTGGCAGCAGCGCACACCACCTAAAACTGGAGTCTGGCCGGCCAGAGCCACACTCCGGCTGCCAGCCAGGCTCCCTGCTGCAGTATTGCCACAGCTGCAGCTCCCAGAGGCCCCCAGTACCCTAGGTAAGGGTGCTGGGGCTGGCCACCCCTACCCCACCTGGGGTAAGATGCAGTGCGCCAGGGCATGCATGCCACAGGCGTTCCTTGGGGACAAATAGCAGCGGACCAAGGTCCCCAAGGGAACACATGTTCCCACTCATGGGGATGCACCCTAGCTGAAGAAAAGTAAGCCAAGCTCCTTGCCTCAAAGAGCTCACCATCCAAAGAAACCAATAGCACCTACTGGCTCACAATCCAAAGAAACCAGTAGCAACCACTGTCTGCTACTACACTTGCTACCAGATGATACCCGTGCGCTTTTTATCTGATAGATATGGACCAATGCCAAAAATATATAGAAGAAGACATATAATCTCTATTGGCAGGTTTGACATGTGTATATGATACTCTGCAGGGTATGATGGTATGCTCTGTAGTTCGGGATGCATAAAAAGAGAGCGTCCCTGCAGCACTTTGCCGAGACGTGTATATAGAGGGAAATGTATCTGAGAGTAAATATCTGCCAGCCTGGTGGTGGCCCCCCTCATCTCTCCAACATCACTCTCAAGAGAAAGGCATCATTATTTTGAACTCTGTTTATAAAGTATCGTTAGCATTATTCAGTTACTGACTTTGGACGTCTTCTTCTCTGGTCAGAACAATCATGATAGGCTTATCCAAGAAGAACTGTGACAGATGTCACAGTGTGTTACATTCACTGTATGCCAAATTTAGCCTCTAGTTATGTACTGCTTGGGTACTGTCTCTAAAAGCATCTTGTGAGTACCCTGCAGTAGAAACAAGTGACAAGGACTTCGGAGATATTTGTGACATTGCATGGGCGAGTTTGTAGGATGGCGATTAGGATGTGGTAAGCAGAGTGAAACAAAGAAGCACAAGATACTTTCAATAAAGATGCTTTCCTACCTTTCTTTTAATTGCATCCTTGGGTAGCAAAGTGAGTTCTGAAGGACTAGCCATATAGGCAGACCTAGGCAAAACTACCAGTCCAAAGTCACTTTGGCCAAAACCAAAAAATCTGCTAGCCTCACTTAGGATCTCTTGTTGCAGCAGTTTGATATGAGTTATACAGATGATGGGAAGGCAGAAAGGAAACATGAGAATGTCATGGTGTTTTGTAGCCACACAGGCAGGGCCTTGTCCTCTGAAGACTGATTAATTCAAGGTGGTTCCCAGCTGCAAAATCCAAGATTCATCTGAAATTCAAACTGGAATTGAGATTTTGGTCTGGCCAGTTTATAATCAGGCAAGCTGCAAGGGTTTCAGATTGGTCAGCTAGAGAGATGAGAATCCAGTATGATTGCACAGATCTGAATTAGCATTTGGGAGTGTTTTAATAGACTGTCCCAGAACAAAACACATATTTATGTCAATGGCCCAGAGTCCGTTTTTTGTCTGTACCCATTTTGTCCGACATGTGCCACAGTGATTAGAATGGCTTCTTCCCAGTCAAGCAGGAGTTCTCAGCTGAACCAAATTTCAAATGGGATGTAATACTATTTGCACCTGGAGACCAAAGTTGACAGCAGTCTCTGGTGCTGTGTTCCAGGTCTATTATATATCAAGCTGTTATAGAGACGACCTGTAACTAGGCATACAACGTGGTTAAAATAAGCATATGCAGGCATGTGCATATATACACTTTCTGTCTCTCCCACCTAGTGCTCCCTCGCTCTATAAAATTTATTGAAGTTCTTATATTTAAGAGCTGTTGTTCAGTTGTGTTGTCATTATCACCCATATACTTTTCTGGACTACTAGTGAGAGAACAGAAGTGAAAAAAAGAACAACAAAGCAGGGATTACTAATAACTGACAATATTTCAGTCTTCAGTACATGCTTTTTGAAAGCTATGAGTCAACGTGTTGCACTCACTAGCTCTCAAGATGCTGTAAAGTGTCTTTTCAAACTTTTTAAACGTGCCTTTAAATGCTTACTTCAAAGAATAAATCACAGTAGATAAAATATTATAAATCTGTCCAAAAATCCACGAGACACTTGCTTCTTCCAGAATAACTTCATTCTTCTGCAAAGGCCACTTGTTCCATTGATGCTTTCTAATGAACGCTGCTGTCCCTTAATTAGGAGATTAGGGGAATTCTTTTGGCGGAAAATTAAGAATCACCGCAGCTTATTTTATCACTGAAAGATCATTCCAACAACTTCCTCCAGGAAATTGCAACGGGAAGTCATTATCTGAGGGGAGCTGAGGAGGGAAAGCCGGCTAGATTGTACATGTGAACCCCAGATGAAATGCATATTAAGTGGGGAGGGGGGAGGTTAGAGGGTGTTTACTAGGTCATTTACCATGTTCGTGTTTTTTAAAGTTTCCTTTTCCACAATTACTTGTTGACCTTAATTGTTTCCATGCCCATGAGATAAGTCTTTGTACTTCCTACTGAGGCTTAGCAGAGCCGTCTGGGGATTGCTCCTGCTAATTGCCTTGTATTCCCACATTTCCCTTGAGTAGCTGTGGCAAGCCTATTCCCGCATATGCTACCAAAATCCATTTTAATGGAAGGGGCAGCAATGCACAGCTGACGACATATGCTTAGCTGCATTCAGTACTCACTGAAGCATGTCTATCATGTTACATAAAAGGAGAAGGTCAACAGAAAACAAACAGCTTTTTACAAGCTGCAGCTTAAGGACTCCATACTAGCGGGCACTTGCATTCTGGAGACAGGAAAATAAACGTGCTGTTGGGCTCTGTTCTCTGTCTAGGTGTCTTTTTGTGAATATTAAAAATGTTGTTCGTCTCCCAAGACAACCTGCATTTAAAAACACGTTTCTGGCCATGTATGTTCACAGCGGACATAAAACACGAGTCAGCCAGATTGTCCACAAAATCCGCATAGTTCAATTGACTTTGGTAGGCGCTAAACCAGCTTATATCAGCTGAGCACCTGGCTGTGAAATCTTTAAAGGGAAATCAACCTCATCTTCAACCTAGAGGGGGAGACTTGTCTATAATGAGGGTAAAATAAAGAACTGTAAAATGGCTGGCTATGGAAAGAGATCATTTTAATGTTCACTGGGCGCGTCTACATGCGCAGAGTGACTGCACAGTAATTTAGGTTATTGTACAGTAACCAAAAATTATTACACAGCACAGGCGCATGTCTACATGTGTGTGCCCACACTGCACAGTAACTATAGCAACTTATGCGGATTTAGGTAGCAAACTTATGCCCAAGTAGTTACTGCACAGTGAGGCACATGTAGATGCTTTACTGTGCAGTAACCCCGTGTGTGTGGACTGACTTGAGACTAACTTTATTCCCAAGTCAGTCCATGCACTGTTACTGCGCTGTAACACCCGCATGTGTAGATGCATAAAAACCACTTACTGCGCAGTAATGCACGTGTAGACACTCCCACTGTGTAACACAGAGTTGCGATGTCAACAGAAATCTGTGCGTGTATGTGCACGCACATGTGTGCACACTCACTGTTTCTTCACAAATCAACTTGAAGCAAAACACTAGATGGACTGGAGGAGATTTTTAAAAAACACAAACTCCCCTTAACTTTCAATAGGAGTTAGGCATGCAAATTATCTCTGAATTTGAAAACATACTTCTCCTTGCTCACTGGAGACCGGTATGCTGACAGAGCACTTGAGGCATCTTGCTATGGGTCAAATTTTGCTCTAGAGTCCTGCTGGTATTTGTCCATAGTCAAATCTTCAGTAAATGGGTAACATAGTTGGAAGCACATGGATGTGCTGTGGTGTATCATTGGCTAAAGAAATGACCATTCCTTAACCATGTCATCCCAAAGGCTCAGAATAGACCTCTGACCTTCATCTTTTGGCTGTTTTAAAGTTCAGGACCACCCATGGTGCTCATGGGAGATGAAAATTTTCACTGGTGCACAGAATCAGGCCCTAATGTAGCATGGCCTATAATATCTGTGTGCCTGTATCTGAAAAGGCATAATATCACCTGGGATATTTATTTTTTTTCCCTTGTCTTTTATGTTAAATTCTCTAAAGCACTACTTCTGTGTAGCATCATTCATTGTTTGCAGCAATAACTATGAAGTACATCAATATCTTCATAGTTGCTGACGACACCAAACTCTGGGGTAAAGCATCCACACCTAAGGACAGGAGGGCAATCCAGGCAGGTCTTGACAGGCTCAGGAAATGGGCGGACAAGTACCTGACAGTGTTTAACACCGAAAAATGCAAGGTTCTCCGCCCTGGGAAGAAAAACCTGCAGCATGCTTATAGGCTCGGCAGTGCTACGCTGGTTAACACTACGGACAAAAGGGACTTGGGGGTCATGATTGACCACAAGATGAACGTGAGCCTTCAGTGTGATGCTGTGGCTAGTCAAGCAAGCAAAATGCTGGCTTGCATCCATAGATGCTTCTCAGGCAAATCCCAGGACGTCATTCTCCCCTTGTACTCGGCCTTGGTGAGGCCGCAGCTGGAGTACTGCGTCCAGTTTTGGGCTTCACAATTCAAAAAGGATGTGGAGAAGCTTGAGAGAGTCCAGAGAAGAGCCACGCGCATGATCAGAGGTCAGGAAAACAGACCTTATGAAGAGAGGCTGAGAGCCATGGGACTCTTTAGCCTGGAAGAGCGCAGGCTCAGGGGTGATCTGGTGGTCACCTTTACGTTTATCAGGGGTGCTCACCAGGATCTGGGGGAACGTCTTTTCACCAGAGCACCCTAAGGGATGACAAGGTTGAACGGTCACAAACTCCTCCATGACCATTTCAGGCTAGACATAAGGAAGAACTTCTTTACTGTCTGAGCCCCCAAAGCTTGGAGTAGCCTGCCATTGGAGGTGGTGCAAGCACCTACCTTGAACCCCTTCAAGACATATTTGGATGCTTATCTTGCTGGGATCCTATGACCCCTGCTGACTTCCTGTCTCTGGGGCAGGGGGCTGGACTCGATAATCCTCTGGGGTCCCTTCCAGCCGAATGTCTATGAAATCCCATTCTTAGTATGTGCATGTATAGGAATACAGCAATACCCCGAGGTCCCAGTCAGATCAAAGTCCCGTGGTACTACTAAGCACTATGTAAATGAGTGGGTAAGAGTCTGTTCTGGTCACAAAGGCTAATGCTAATCTAATCCAACAAAAATAAGCAATAAAAAGTGGATGACAACAGAGGGAGAGTGAGTAAGTAGGGAAGAATAGATGAAGGTGACACTGATGAGGACATGGGCCTACACGGACTAACTTTGAGCCCAACTTATACTTTGCTTTTTGCAGGTGTGGAAATGAATAGCTTCCTGGTTAGGTTTGTTTGACCGGCCTTATCGCATGAGCAAACCTAGCTGTATAAATCCCACTAGTTAAAACTGTGCATTTAGATTTTGGATAGGTCCAGGTTTTTAAATGGCACTGCTGCAGTCACTGACAATAATAAGTAAAGTCCATGTGTGCTATTGTGCATATCTGAAAATCTGGGCAATGAAGTCGAGTTTTACCGTCCATTTTCGGCTACATCTAGGGTCCCTTCCTGCTCGACATTGAGCACTGCTTGCAAGTGCTCTCAATTTTGTTTTTTAAAGTTAAAGGGAATCGACAAGGCTCAGGGACTCTTAGGACCGTGCTCTTCCCGTCCGCCCTCCCCCCCTTTTTTTTTTTTAAATGCAAAAGCACTTGCTTGTCCAATCAATGACCTAATTCCCACGTGAACATTTACATGCAGCCCTGTTCATTGTGCAACACCAAGGTGCTTGTGCGATTACAGAGGCTGAAAACCTCAGGGTACATCTGAAGCAACGCTGTCCCTGACCTGGGCCCAAAACCTGGTTTTCTTAAGGAACATAAACACCTTCCACTGAGCTGGTTCCTTTGTTTGTTTGATTTAAATGTAGGTTTAAAAACCTGCTTTGCAGCCAGCTCGCTAAAGACATGCAAATGGTTTCAATATTCTTTTGCGGGAAGTTTATAGAAACAATTCTTGGTATAGTCTAATAAAATTCCAGGGCTTGGCCTTGAAATCAGAACACAGCGAGCTTCAATCCAAGCTCTATTATTGTTCTGAAACTAAAGTAAAAGCTTTGGGTGGGAGGAAGAATGGCTCTTTCCCCATTGACTGACACTTCTACTAACACAGTTTGTCTCCCTTGTTCTTTCCCATAATAATGTCTTCCATGAAGACTGACTTCACATTTGTTTTCCTGGCTGGGAAGCCAATCAGAAACAAAAGATCGTTTATAGGATAATGGTGCTTGCTGTTTATACTCAGGAAGCAAGTACCATATTTAAACAGTTATTTAAGACTATGTAAACATCTGCAACAATTTTGACAGGAGACCTACCTGTTCCATGAAGCACTCAAGCCATAAAATGTCAATTTAATTATTGTGAAGCATGTAAGGTGCAATCATCACTGGGAAAACTCCCGTGGAGTCAGGATTTTCCCCTAGAGTGCAAAAACCGGCCCTTTGAAGCCCAATGGTGAAATGCATCTATGCCGAGCCCCGTTGGGGGGGCTTCATGCTTTTGTGCTTGGCTTTGACACAGGGTACATGTCCTTCTATGCTGCTCTTATGGCATGAATTGCATTGCAGTGACTTGAGCATCTGGACTGGGACTCCGATGTTGGGGGCATTCATGCTTTTCATAGCACTGCGCATGTGAGGATGCTCGCTGAGCTCTGGCGAAAGGGTGGGCTGCTTTGTGGGGTTCTGTCCTCGCCCCTGTCTTTGGCATGGGCTGGGGAGCAGCATTCATATGCAGGTTGAAATGTCCTTGAGTATGAGAGGATGGAGCTTTAACGAAATAGCTATCAGTTGATCTTGCATGCCTAGATGATTTTACGGTGACTTTCTGCCAAGCAGCCCGAGGCAGTGAAAAATAAACTGCTAGCATTATAGTATCATTATGTTCTGATTCCCCAGTGAGGCCAATATTTGTTTGCTTTTCTTTGAAGTGTTTTATGTCATCAGTTTATCCTCTCTCCTTATTTTCAGGAAAATATGCCAGCGTGAGTATAGGGGGAGACTTCCAGATTATAATGACAGATCAGAGGGGCCAACACTGTGTGCATGTCTCCGATCTGTCATCCATTAAATTATATAAATTCGTATCAATCGTAGATATTTCCAGAGCACTCATTGCTGTGGTGTCTAACCAAGTGTCAGTTAGGAAGCGGGTAAGCATCTGGTCGGTTGGCCTATAGTTTTGCAGCCAAAAATACCATGTAATGGTCAATGGTTAGGCACAGTGCGAAAAAAATCTGAATAGTACGTCCCTCCCTGACGGTATTCAGTCTTCTTAGAAAAGGACATAGTTTCATAGCTGTTAGGGGCTGGAAGGGATCTTGTAGATCATCAGGTCCAGCCCCCCCTGCACTT
Source organism: Alligator mississippiensis (assembly GCF_030867095.1). Classification (NCBI taxonomy): domain Eukaryota; kingdom Metazoa; phylum Chordata; order Crocodylia; family Alligatoridae; genus Alligator; species Alligator mississippiensis. Next base: position 9,612,854 of record NC_081832.1, on the reverse strand, counting down.
GCATCATCTCCTTTTGAGCCTGGATAACTCTGTCTACACCTGTGGTAAGCATCCATATTCTTCAGAAGACGCTGGATATCTTCAGCTCCCTTCTCACGCTTGTACAGAGCGATGACCCAGCCTGACAGAATGACTTTCTAGATCTTTGCTGTGACTTCAGGGCTAGGGACAGGAATTGCACACAAACCAGTATAAACCAGAAACCAGTTTAAACCTGTAACAGAATAGAAGTTCATTGCACATAGACCAGTTTCAAAACGGCAGGATGTAGTATCAGATTTAACTGATTAAGGTTAAACCAAATTGAACTTCTGTCCCAGATCCAGCAGCTCAAACCCTGGCAGTGTAGTTCCTCAAAGTGAACCGTGGAGGTGGGGGGGTCAGTCACCTGCTGCCGAGTGAGGTCAATTCCCACTTGTCTGGGGAATTGCTTCCCTTCCCTTCCTTCTGATTTATATCCTATGCTAACTGTGTGACTTGTTCAGTTGCTCGCCTGGGGACAACTGGCCCTCCAGTGTTCACTATCTGGCAAGCCTCTCCGCCCTACGGGGGAAACAATACAGTATCATCCATCCTTCCCCTGCCTCATTTGTTTAAGAAAACCAAAAGTGACTGCTGCAGTTAATTAAAAGGTACTGTCTGATGTTTTCAAAGAGACTGTTGCCCCCTTGCTTTCTTGCCAGAGGCGGGCAAAATGGATATGAGTGACAGCCTGATTGCCGGTTCTGAGTTGAGAGCGAGGATTCAGTCTTTGCTCATGTGAGCTGCCACGGGGGGCCCTGCAGGTACAGCGTGGCATGAAGAATGAAATGACCTAGAGGTAATCCGTAAAGTCACCCAAGCAGGATGTATTTTTTTGAATAGTCTATCTAACCAAACTTTTTGAAATCTGCAAATGTGTTGGCTTAGTTCGGGTCAGCGGTAAAACTGCCGGGTGGTGGTGGGCAGGGGTATTATTGCAAGCATTTTTTTCTGTTCCTTGTGACAACAAAAAACATGTGAAATTGTTCTCCAGTCTACTATCCTGTTGCATGAACTGCAGGCTATAGACATACATATTCAGGGTTTCCTATCCCATCCCTCTAATCTTCTAACATGATTGCTCAGGTGCTTGAGGGTGAGCAGTGGAAGGAGTCGTAATGAAAAATTCTGCCACTCATCCTGGGCTCTTGTTTATTCTCTCTCTCCCTTTTAATGGTATCACCATGGAGCTTATTTCAAATAGCATTCAATATAAGAGGCATTTTTGAACTGCTGACATTATAGTAATAAAACACACTCAAACATGTAGGTTACTTGGAGAGAAAGAAAAAGATATTATCTGGTATCGGAGCAATCTTAGCTGACCCAGGAGTTCACTGGGGGTGCCTATACACGAGTGCAGAGGCTGCTTCTCAATGCTGGAAGTCCAGTGCATTGGAGCAGACTCAGTCCATCAAGTCTGCTGAAGCATGACCATCACCGCCTCCTGCGTCTCGTGTATCAGCATCCCTGCACTTAAAAATGGCAGTGGGGGCACTTGAAATAAGGCTCATTGAATGAGCCTTAGTTCAAGCACTTGTACCTTCATTTTTAAGTGCAGGGATGTTGATACAGGAGACATGGCGGCACTTTAATTAGAGCAGCTCTAACTAAAGCGCCACCCTCCCCGCCCCAGCCCTGGAGCACGTGTAAAAGTGTGAAGATTATCACACTAGTACTTGTAATGATTATTACACTAGTAATTGTGATGAGTAGTTGTGATGATGATTATACCAGCATTGCTGATGTAAAATGGTTTTCTTTGCTACTTGCTTAGGGTTGATTGAAAAATGGGGGGCAGGGGGAAGAAATGGTTAAAGGGTTTGACCAGAATTGTGAAAACGGTTGTTAGAACATTTGGCAGCCACAAAAATCTAATACAAATGTGTGTCGTGCAGCTGGCTAAAAACTATGAATCGCTTCTGAAGTCATTGTGCTTCAAATTTTTAGTTCAGAAATGTTCTTGACATTTCTCCTGTGATAAGGGAAAGATATCCTCTTCACAATATCTAGAACTTGACCAGTTGTTCTCCAGTGCAAGGTTTCTCTTGCGTCTCCAATTAGTGTCCGCCAGGAAGAGAGAAAGGAGAGATGCGAGGTGATGCTATGGAAGGATAGTGATGATTAGAGTTGATGGAACAGTGAATAGTGTTATGAATAAGAATGCCAGATCCAGTTTGCTCTTACATGCGGGATTATAATCTTCATAATTTGCAGGTATGCAAATGACTGTCAACTATTAATTAAAATGTTTACAAAGCTCAACATATTTGTAAGCTTCAGAATCTATTAAAAAAATGTTTTTAAAATGTTAAATGTTTTAAAAGAATGTTTAAAATCTTGGTTGTTCCATCAAAAACAATAAATAATTCTAGCTAATTTAGGTGATCAAGCACAGAACAAATTATGAATACAAATGGTTGATGAGTGATGACTTAGATGCTCGTCATATGTAATCAGAAGAACACTTGTAGAAGTCTGGATCACATCCCAAACTGTTCCCTTACAAAACTAACCAATGAGATACAGTCTTAATAATTTTTAGTAATCAAAATGAATAGTTGATCGCTTCTGGAGAAAAGAATAAATATATTAGATGCATAGATTTTTTTTTTTTCCCATGGACTGGTATCATCTGGGAGTTTGCTGTGAATTCCCTCTGAGTGGTGATGGTCCATTACTAACATTTATGTATAGCAGCCATCATGAATGCAGGCTGCCCTTTTGGATCCAGCCTCCTCCCTTTTCTTTTCAAAGGGAAAGTGATGGTGCTACAAAGAAAACTTAAAAGTTTGGCTCTGCTCCTGTCTTTACCCACAGCATTTAATACTAGTAAACATGTTTTTTAGGTTTTTTTATAATATATTATGTCTGGATTATTGTATAAACTAGGTTAACAGGAGAAGGAGAAGCTGGAAACTCAACTCAACAAGCCACGTACACTAGATAAAATGAAACAAAATTGTGCTGGGGAGGATTTAGCACTTAGGGTTGATCTCAGCTGACGTCAGTCCATGTTAGTCTGACAAAGGACAAGAACCACCTATACCAGTTTCACCTGGGATTATGAATTACATAAATTCCAGAAAGGAAAAGCATGACTAATTAGACTGTTGATCCACTTATTAATGTGGGATGTGGTTTCAGGATAGAGAACATATATGGTATTAAGCTGATAAGAGATGCCAATAAATGCTAAAATATGGATACACCTGTGGACTGAATAGCCCGCTCTTGAATGGCAAGCGTTTTTCTTGCACGCACCATTTTTCTCAGCAGCGCAGTTGTGAAATGGAAAAAAGGATGTAGTGCCTTTTGGGTTGTTTATACCTTGTCAAGCCTGTTTTAAATAAACGGATGTTCTGGATATTTGATTCTTGTTAGGGAAACTGCTGCCCTCTTCTGGTTTAAAAAAAAATTCAGACATTTAAATACATCTTAAAAGCATTCCAGTTTTGATGCGATAATATAATCCAATATGAGACTAATTAAGTCTAAACAATAGTTTTCCCTTAAATGCTACATCAAAAATGGGGGTATGCAGCCCTGTCTTGGACAACAGGATCAGATCTAAATGACATTTAGAAACCTCTGCCTACCCACACTCAATCAAGGGTGAATTTTAATGAGATTCACACAATTTCTTTCTGAAACAATAGCTTTAACCATTGGTTGCATAACCCATGATATCCAGCTGAGCGCCCCCCCACCCCAAGTACAAAATGTTCCACAAAAAACGACAAAAGCCTTTTAGTTCAACTTAAATAATTAAAACAAGATCTGGAGGAACAGGCTGGATGGCGAAATGCTTTTGAGGGTGGTAGCGAGTGGAGGGAAGCAGATAGTTATCCATTATTGTCTTATTTCATTATCTTCTGAGAAGTCGGCATTGTGCCAGGTACTGCGAATCTCTCGAAAGGCACGGTGCATCCCCATCCTCCTTTCACATTCATAGGAATGGAGGGGAGCACAGCATGCTGCAAGATTTAGGCCTCAGCAGCATGGTTAAGAAAAGACAGAGGTTGCTTGGTGTTTAAACAGTGATTTATGCGTCTTGCTCCACATAAAGTTTCAAGTGTTTCTCCGCTGCTCACGATGCTACCCTGAGCTGCTGAAACTCATGCCACGTTTGCGGGCGGGAATGAGGCACAACACTGCAAAAAGAAAGCACCAGTATTTTGGAATCATTACAGGAAGGAAAACAAATTCTTCTTATCCCTCAAGCTACAATGGCTTCACACAGCAATCAGAGCAACACAATGCCCCTTTCCGAAAAGTTACCACCAGAGAGCTGGGACCTACTGTATAACTCTTTTCTAGTGTGAGCAGTTCCACTGACTTCAAAGGAATTAGACCCTTAATAGACCCTACTGATGATGATCACTGGGTTTTTTTTAGAAAATAAATCCTTTATGTGCAGCCAATCTTTTTTTTTTTTTTTAATTGGCCTCCCTCCCCCACCTCTGGAGAGTGGATGATTTAAGGCAGTCTGCAGATCCAGCTATCGCATCCCATTCAAGTAGCATCTAGCACCAATACCATTTGTTTGGTGATTTGGGAACCTGGTGGAATCTGAATACAAATAAAACCGACTGTTCATAGGAGAGATGTGAAGATGAATGAATGGTAGGTGCCTCTTTGACATTTATTTAGAGCTACCTGAGTGAGGGATGTACCTTAGTTTCTTATTTGATGTGTGTGATGTGCTTGTACACCCTTTGTCATTTTGCATCTGTTGTATTGTCAGAGTGGGACAGTTCCTGGTTTAGGTTGTGTTATCAGTTCACTTCAGTTATAAAATGCCATTTACAGATCCTAGGGCCAGAACCCCTTATATTATTCCTGTTCATGGGGTTTTACAATTAAACCCACGCAACCCGTTCTGGCAGGCTTCTGAGAACCCTGACACTGTTCCTGTTTCCTACCTAATTTTGTCTGCTTCCCTATTTGTTAACAAATAAGTTATTTAATAAATAAGTACAAAAAGGCTACTCCGAGAGATACCTGATAGGATGGCTGCATGCGTATAGCCACAGACCTATCTTCAATAATAGGATTTAGATGCTCGGGTCCATATTTAGCAACAGGTATGTATCTATTATGCCTAACCAAATTAGCTTCACAGTCCTTTTTTCATTAGAGTTGTTTTGACTTTTTAAATATAAATGTTGTGTTATAAAATGATAACTGAAATTCTGCTTTATTCAGCAGCTTTTGAACTGCTTCAATTTGTTTTTTGAATAATGAAGTTTTGCAAAATGTTGCTCAATATCTGAGACCCGTATTTGAAAGTAACTTTTTTTTTTTACCTACCCTATCCTCCATGTAATTTTTTTTATTGCTCGTATACCCTGTAAATATGCATAGGCATTGTCTACAGTTGGTGCAGACATCCATGATCGTGTTTGAACCCCCCCTTTTTTTTCCAGGAATTTTTTTTGAGGAAGAAAACTTAAGAAGAAGAAAACAAAATATAAAAGCAATTCATTGTATTGCTGTTCTTGATTTCAGTAAGAGAAGATAAAGGTAGCAAGTCCATAAGGTAATTAGACTTAATGCAGGCTATGGGAATCAGCAGTATCCCTTCAAATAACTTGTGAGCCTTATAATGATACTCACTATGGTGGGCTGTAGAAACCACTAGCGACCCACCATTGCAATAGGATATATATACGTTGCAGGGCCTTAAATCCCAATAACCATATTTAGGAGGCAGATGAGTATGCCTCCATCTTTTGACCCCTTCTAGCATCCATTGTGAAAGAGGCCTCTTGAAAGGTGATTTTCCATCAAGGGAAGCCAAGCCATCTAGTGATTACAAGGAGGAGACCAAGGTTCTCTATCCAGTTGGGTTGCTAACTTGCTATGTAACCTTGATAAAGCTGAGTGGCCACTGTGTGTCTCCTTTAATCCATCTGTATTGAGGGGATTGTCTCAACTTCCGTATGTTTGAGGTGGATTCCCAATTTAAAACGCGCCATCCTGTGTGGTGATGGTGTTTGTGACCATGACATCACATGGCTATACCCAAGCTGAGCTTGCATTTAATGTAGAGCTGCTTGTTTTGGCCTTCTGCTGTCATTTCAGTGGGCAAAGTAGAAGTCACTTTGATCTATTTGATCACTTAGAATTCTTTTTAGGGACGTCATCTTATGGTGCTAATAGGGGTTTTATCATGTAAGCTGGAAATGAATTTTAGTGAATGTTGCCTGTGAAATCTTCCCCCAGCAGGCAAAGTGCAGTCTCACCTGCTACCCTGTCATATTGCCCCCACCCATCCATAATGAAATGGTTAAATGGCATCCCGATTAGTGACAGGAGATCCTGTTACTAGCCAAGAACTAAGTGAGGTGATTTGTTTTTTAGATGCTTTGAAAGTCAGGCTCCCTATACCCCATTGGGATCCGCAGAACAGGCCTTGCAGTTTAAAAGAGCAGGGCTCTCTGAGCTTTCTCACATCTGCTTCTGGTCAGGGTAGGGCAATCCCTGAAAACAGCTTTCATTCCTGTGTTGTCTCTTTACTGCCAGTCCCATGACATATTTGCAATTTAAAAATGATAAGCTACCAGTGTTTGGGCTGGCAACCAAGCTTGGGTGCTTAGGTCTGGGATAGCATGAGGGTTTCAGAGGTGTAGGGAGAACTAAGTCAAGCAGTTTTTTTGATTTAAGGAAAAAGAGCGAGAATTGGAAATGGGGCCGTAGATCCAGACTAGCATTTATTTTGCCATGGGTCTTATTTGTCCCTTCTAGCAGCCCAAACCTGGATTTCTTGTTCCATCCACACCTGTTAATTAATCATCTAAATAACATACAGGAAAAACAGTATCATGGTTTGTCCCATAACCAGATGCTACCGTGGTGACTCAAGCATAAGCTGTAGATTTTTCTCTCTCCAGTGGAGATGTCCTGTGGGAACAGCCACTGCCCCTGTCCACAGCTATCCTTGTCACCAAGCTGTCCTCCATGTGTGCAACTGCAAGGCTTGCACCATGAGCTTGCATTTGCTACATGAGGAATATAGCAGCAGACAAGGCCAGAGATCAAGATCTGGGGTGCTAGGGAGACTGTGGCTTAAGGGAAATGGGATCTCAGTATATAACCACTCTCAGGGAGGGCAAGAGATGATGACTGGAATATTCCAGGACTCGGCACAGCCCCAAGCTTTTGCTTGTATTTATTGATTACAGTGGATTGGGGAGATGTATTCTAACGATTTCCAAACTTGCACAGGGGTGGGAAGGTAAAACAGGCTAGAGACATGAAAATAGCAAGCTGCCCTGTGCAATAGTGACAGCTATTGGATCTCTTTCTATGACTATTCTAACTCCCTTCGTTACAGCTCGGGTACAAGTTTTCCAGACCTCAGCAGTTGCAGAATGCAGCTGCTGAGCATTTTACACTCACAAAGACAAGTTCAAGCACAACACCCCGGCTTCAGATTCCAGTCTCAACGTGAAGGTGATCCAATATCCACTGGCACCATCATGCATTCTGGAGTGATTTCAGGATTTGGTTAGGCAGGATGGCACCTTCTAACTGGGTCCAGGCAAAAAGGGTCCTAGTTTGAACTTCAGAACCCCTCTGCAGACTTGCTTCAGCCAGTTGTGGAAGTCCTGAGCCAAATTCATCTCTGATATAGCTCCACTAAAGGCAGTGGAATTGCATTAGAATTGAACTATTGGCTCCTTTACAGTCTCTGCATCTTGCTGCCTTTGCTCACGTGCTACTGGCCTCCTCTCTATGGTTGACAAAATCTTAGCTGCTTTTGGCGCCAGAGACTTTTCCATTGCAGATTTTACCTGGAACTGCCCTCTTCTACTTTCCCACCTCCTTCACTCTGTCTCTTTTCAAAACTTGACTGGAGAATTGTATTCTTCCCTGCACCCTTTGTTTGTAGTTAATTTCCCATGAGGTTCATATTTACTATATACCACATATTATAAGTTATTGTGTTACTTGGCTAATATATATTACCAAAGTCTTATTTATAACCATTTTTAAAGCTTCTGAGTATACTCTCTTTATGAAAAATGTTGTGCTGCAGCAGGCATAAGGACTTGGCTATGGGGTGGAGAAAAGGGAAAGGACTGAAGATAATCCCTTGTTTAGACTCGGGGCATGTCCAGATGAGCATGCATGTACAGTTTGTGGTGCCACAGACCTATCTGTGTCCTGCTGTCAAAAAAACCCATGCCAACTAAAAGCAGGGTGGGGTGGTGCACGTGGCGGCAGCGTGCACCACCTGAAACCAGAGTCTGGCCAGCTGGAGCCATGCTGCGCTGCCGACCAGGCTCCATATGCCTGGTTTGCTGCTGCTGGAGCCCTGGGAAGCCTCCAGGCTCCCAGGTAAGGCTGCTGGGGCCATCCCAGGTACTGGCCCCAGCCTCCTTTACCCCAGCTGGGGCAACTCTCCATGTGCCAGAGCACATGTGCAAGGGCGTTCCCTGGGGACAGCTAGCAGTGTCACATATTTGTGCTGCTGCTAGTTGTCCCCAGGGAATGCAAGTTCCCACTTGTGGGGCTGCACCCCTGGGTGTCTGAGTAGGTGTAAGACTCTCCCCAAAATGTACCTTCCTACGGATTTGTACCAAGGCTTCGGGGCAACTTAAGAGACTGCTAAGAAATGATCTTGAGGTGTGTGCTCAAAAGCGGGGAAATGAGCAATGCAATTCCAGATAACATTTTAGCTGCGGTGAGATCTGCTAGTAAATGATGACCCAAGACTCTGGCAAAAAACTGGCTGTTTAACAGAAGTGAGTTCCTAATGAGTCAGGACAGGAGTGTACTGAGTACATCTGGAGATGGAGCAGAATCATAACTTAGTGTCGGGATTGCCTGCCAAGGATGATCTCCTGAGTGGTTTCAACTCTGCCAGAAAGTGTGTGCGCCAGAAAGCTATGTCACGTTAGCAATCTCAGTGTAAAGACTTTGTGGAGATAAAGCATCACAGCGTGTACTTCAGTGGAACTACCTATACCTTGCCTCCAGCAGGATTTACACTGAACTCACGGTAACTGTCTTGCTGTTTGGGCATCATTTTTATTAGACTAGTAATGAATTGAGCGGATGCTTAGAGTTTGATATTACAGCTTGAGGCTGAATCATTTCTATGGTCCTAACTATGAGTTGATGATAGTTTAACCCTTTCAAATCAAAGTGCAGATATAAGGCCAGTAATCAAGCTGTATCTTCACCCCCGGCAAAATGCTTCATTCATATTGCCCAGTGTTGTGTGTGCACACGTGCTCATGATGTCCTCCCTCAAGCCTTCTCTCCATTTCCATTTCAAATGTTTGCCGTGAAAAAAATGGATTGGTCACAGATCCTTTAACCTGATTAGGGCAGGAAGAGCAAGTCAGCAAGGTTTTCTATTACCTGGCTATACGCTGCACTCGGTACGTCCGTAGAAGACCCCTTTGTATCAGCAAACGGTTTTCCACTGTCAGTGGGTGTGGTGGGTGCAAACTTAGGGCAGCTTATTGCCTGGAAGAATGCACTTGAAATGCAAAGGAGGAACGGTAATTCAATAAATCAATTAACTGTAGGGCAATAAATCAAATCAACTTGCAAATCAATTAACTTGTATGTCAATGATTCCTTTAGCGGCACTAGCCAAGGCATGAAAAAAGGTTTAAGAGTAGAAAACTATTGTTCTATGCTTGATACTGTAGATTCTTGGGAGAAATGCATTCGTTTTTCAAGGACGGTAGAAAACCTCGTTTTAAAGTCTAAAAAAACCTCTCACCCTTGATTCCTAGTTTGTCTTGAGTGAAACAAAGGCTGAGCTATTTTAATAAGGAGTATTCAAACATGAAAGAGTTGTCAGGTAAGCCTCTTGCTTGTCACACACAGCCCATGCTAGCACCAGACAACAAAGCAGGCACTGAAAACAAGTGTGTGTACATGTGTGTGTGCATGTTGCTTCATCCTTGACATGCAAACACTCCTATATTGAGACAAAAACTTCAAGTAAGCAAACTGTTGTTTTCCGGCAAATGGGTTCTTATCCACAACAGTGTCAGTGGTACTTTTGGTGCACATAAACCAGTTTGAAAACAGCTGAAACCGGTTTGAGATAAACCTGGTTGAATGTAGTATCAGACTTAACTGATTTGGGCCAAACCAGTTTATGCAATGTGTGTCCCAGACCACGTAGTGTAGGGGAAGTGGGGTGTTGTGTGAGAAACAGTGGGCTTTTTTACACGTGCAATTGCTGCAGCGCAGGGTGCTTTGAAAAGCTCCTGGCGCTGCAACGCATACAGTTGTATAAGTGGAGAAATGTGCGTTAGTGCAAAGAAAATGGTGGCAGTGCAGTTTTGAATTAAAACACTTCCGAGATGCTTTAGTTCAAAAGCGCACCATTTCCTGCATGCTGACATGCATTTTGGCACTTATACAACTGCACACGGCACAGCGCAGTGCACGTCAGCTCATACGCGGAGCAGACGTGATTAATCCAGTCTGCTCCCCAGCGGCAGATCTCTGGTGCATCGCGGGACAAAAAAGGTGCATGTATAAATGCCCAGTGTGGTGTCGGGGACTAGAATTAGCCCTCGGCACCTACATGCAGGCCTTGAAGTGCAGCTGGAACACAGTGACCATTGCTTCTTGGGCAGGGCATCCCAGCTTTCACAAGCTCTCACTCAACCCTTTTCATGGGAAGCTTAAATATCACACCGAGGCCCCAGTCCATTTCCCAGCCCAAATGCTCTCCTGACACCTGCTCCACTTACAGCTCTTGTCCTGGCAGAGCTGTGTTAAACTACTTATAAAGTTCAGCAGGGCCCCCTAGCATATAGGGACATAATAGCAAGAAGACAAATGTGCTGGAAGAATCAAATCTTGTTAAAGAGCTTTATGAGAGCCTACTGGTTGAGGCCTATAGACAATTTAGGGCTTCATACAGCTACAGAAAAAGGCTCCTCACCCATTAAGGTACTTTGGTACCTCAAGGGGGCAGTTGAAAATTAAATTAAACCAAGATGCTCCACTTGAACTCTTCTCAATTCACTAGGTGTTTGGAGCAAGGGATTTTTTTTTCCAATTTTATCGCTAGTAAGCTTTTACTGAGCATTATTAAGACAACACTCAGGTGTTTCTCATAGAGAAATGTTTTACTGAATCCTTCTGGACATGGCTGTGCAAAAAATGGGAGGAGATTAAAGGAAAGCATTCCGGGGACGTGTTCAAACGTATCGTATTAATATCTCTTTGCAGCAATCCCTGAGCTCCATCCACCAAAGACTATCTCCTCGCAGCGGTGACAAATTCCAATTCCAAACAAACTACCTTGGGCATGTCAAATCGTTCAACGAAAATGTCAGAGGTCTATATTGCTTCCAATATTCTTTGACATTGCTTATGATGTGGCCTCTGGCAAATTCCCAGCAGAAGAAAGTTCGGTTATATTTCTTTCAATTAAAGAATTGGATTTAGCCGCTAATCATGTCAAAGAATGCGCTAAGGGGAGGGGAAGGAAGTGGAGAGTGAGAATACAAGTATTTTGTAGAGGTGCACTTCGGTTTGTCTCTTGCTCTCTACAAGGACTTGGGGGCAGGTTTATGAAAATTCAGATCATCTGGGATAACTGTTGGCTCATGTACAAAGGACCTAGGATGGGGACATACTTAAATGAAATTTCATCTCCATGGTCGGTCCACTCAACCAAAAACTAAGTGTATCCACACTTAAAAATTGATTGAATCCTGAGTTAGTATGCAGCTGAAAGGATTGACTTGATTTCTGTTTACTAAGACTGTAGCATGATGTAAATCTTTCTAGGAACTCCTTTTGCCGGCTGCCTTGCACAAATCTCATTTCGTCTTTGAAAGAGAGAGAGTGAAAATTTGGTGATGACAAAATACCTGGAAACATCAAGACACCTTATGCTTCTTTGGGTAAATCTGATTTAACACCACTTTCTTAACTTTATATCTTAGGTAATGTCTTGCTAGACAGGCACATCTACTCCTAGATGGCTTTATACCATCCTAATGTGTGGCGATGGGTGCATACATTTCCAGCCATCGCTGTCTTCATTGATTCTGTTCATGCGTTTGCTCAATAAACTTTTAATACCTCAAACCCTTAGCCATGCTCATACTCCAGTGAGCAGTTCTAGGAGACTGTTTATCTGTGCAAGGCCTGCTTGCATTTGTACATGGTTTTTAAGACCAAAGCCTAAGACTGGAGAACTCAGGAGGTGACTGTGAGGGGGAAAGCCTTATTCCTGTGCACTGTTGGCAGTAATCTAAAAAGAGCCAGTGGTAGTATCCCCAGGAGTGACAGCTCACCCAGTTGTGTGAGGGCTCCACCAGCTGGTCCACTGTTTTCTAACACTGAAGAAAGTAAAGCTGAAGCCCAGATGCAAAATACTGTGGGTTTAGGAAGAGAAATGGCACATTTCCTTGACAAATGGGAAGTCATATGTGAGCAATACCACCCTGTTAGCCAGGCTTCTCACTATCCTTCAGAGTTGCAGCTGCTGCTAATTGTTATTCATTAATAATCAAATGGCCTAAGAAACAAGTTTTGAGATGACAAGAGTGATTCACTGATCCAGAGGCTTCTGAATTTCCGGTGGCCCATGGCAAAAATGATTCCTTCATCCTTACTGATACAGATTAATGCTCATCTACAGTCTCCATGACATAGGCAGGTGTCTTCTGCGTATGGCCTTAAGTAAAAAGTACAAGGTTCTGTCTATGCAGGGGCAGGTTTAAAGAGGGCAAAATTTTCTAAGAGCAGCAACAATGGTACTGTGAGGTTGTAGCCTATTCTAGTCTTGGATTATGTATGCTTTGTGCACACATTTTAAGACATGATGTGCTGTTTTTCTCAGCATACTCCATTTCCTCATGCTTTCCAACTTCATTTTTAAATTTGTATTCTGTCAGTGCTACTTTTTTTATTTGTATTTCATATCTATATTTCATCTGGACATTAAGGAGGAGACTTTCACAAGTATTCAGCACTGGTGGAATAAAATAAAGGTACCTGGTAAAGGTACCTTTAGTATCTTAAGTGCTTTTGGAAATCCTATGCTTATCATGGGTTTGTTTGTGTGTGCACTAGTGCCCTCTGTTAATTATGTGAGAGGCAAGGATTTTTGTGGGCGACATCTTTTATTGGACTAACTGCATGGTGGGTTAGACTTAGACAAGCTTTCAAGTGTAAAGCATTCTTCATCAGGCAATTCTTCATCAGGGCTGATGAATGCTTCACATTTGAAAGCTTGATTACAACTTCACCCCAACACTATTGGATATGTGTGTGGTAAGCGTGTATGTGTGTGCACATGTATATACATTTCCATTACACCAGCTTACACATACTGTCTTGTTTACACAGACTGGTATTTTCTCTTTAACACTTTCTACCATGTTTTAAGTAGGCTCCATTAGTGCAAGTAATATATAGCATCTCAATGACAGTGATTTTACAATGTAACAGAAATTTAGAAAAGACCGTTTAGAAGCTAAAACAGTTAATTGATCTTTATAGCTCTCTGAAGGTTGTATGCAAAATTGTTTTTTGTCCAGACAAGGAGGACTTTAGCATATGTACCAGGGCTTGTCTTTATGTATCAGATATCAGCACTGCTAGTAGCCTTGCCTTTGAAAATCTGCCATCTGTAATCAAAGAGCAGAATATTGAGCACAAATATATATAATATCAAGATTTCTGCCCCATTTTCTGTGAGTCCTATGGCATATTGCATATCTTTATATACATTTTTTAAAATAAGCACACAGGTTGCTTATCCTACAATAGCAAACTTCAGTAGACTATAAACATTCCTTCTCACGGAGACCAAGGAATAGTACGTAGGTACCTTAAATAGACAGTTTTCCTCACATTGTAGAAATACCATTACACTGGTCACAGTTAAACTAATTATTGCTTCTTACCAGCCTGAGAGAGATCTTCAAATGGAGAAGATTGCTAAAGCTTTTAATACCTCTCAAGCCAAAGGACAGTTTTGAAATGCAGCCAATGTACTTGTATATCTTGCAGCATGAACAGGCACTTGCACAATTTGACACAGTACGTGTGAAGCACATGTGCACTTTTATAAGCAAAAGCACTCTAATCAGTTAGCACTTAAATAGATAACATCCATCTGAATGTTTAGGGAGTATGGTCCGGAGCACAGGATTAGGAGTCAAGGGGCACATCTACACATTCATTAATGCGCCATAGTTACTGTGCATTAAGTTTAGTCCTTGGTTAACCAAGTACTAAATCAATGCACAGTAACGCATGCTGCTGCCAGTGCACAGTAGCACCAGCGCACGGCTATTCAGTAACACGCAGTAGCCTAATATTACTGCGCAGTGTGAATTAGCACAGTTTTTGCCCAGCACGCTACTGCACCATGTTATTAGGCTACTGCACTATGCAGTTAGGGTCTCATGTGGATGTACCCAAGGAGCTTTAGATTTTATTACCAAATTTGCTATGAGCCCACTGTGGCACTTAGGATGAGTCTGTTATGGCCAGATTTGTAAATGTGTCTAAAGATGCAGCTAAGTGATTTAGTGCTATTTTACCTAATACCAGTAAAAATAATGGGAATTAGGTTCCTTGGCCTTTTAAAAATCCCATGAGGCATATATTTCCAATCCATTCAGGGGAACATTATAATCACAGGACTTTGGTATGGGGCGGGGTATGGAGCAAAGGTTGATTTGATGATTATTCCCACTATTGTGACATGGCTATGGGGGGAAAAAGGACTAACCTGACCCCAGGATGCACCTGGTAAGGTATTTCAGGTGGTGATAGGGAAGTTCTAATACCATTGTCTGAGGCACCAGTACAACCTCATCTGTTGAAGGAAGATGGATTCAAGCTGGAAGAGGTTCAGAGAAGGGCTAGTAAGATAATGAAGAAATGATGGACAGTTGAGCTAATGAGAAGAGACTAAAAGAGCTTGACTTGCTCTGTCTAACCAAACAAAAGATGAGAGGCTAGATTTGCTTTCTGTTTAACCATATTGTGGGAGGAGACTCAAGAAACTAAAAGAAAATATTGGAATGAGAATCAAAGGGCATAAACTGGCCACAATTAATTTAGGCTGGAAATTATAAGGAGGTTTCTAGCCCACAGAACAGTAAGCTCCTTGAAGAGCTTTTCAACAGGAGCAGTAGAGGCAAAAAAACCCCAAATTTAAGATGGAGCTTGATAAAGTAACGAAAAATATTCTATTGTGTGGTGGCCTCAGATAGCAAGGGAGCCCTTCTATTTTTATGTCTTCTCCGGTGCCTTCCTCTTGGGGCACGGGCAGGCGAATGCACATCCTAGCTAGATACAGAGGTTCAAAAAGCCCAAGGTGGATTCACAGTAACTTTTGCAGCTTTTTCTAAGTGTCCAAGATCAGCGTTTCTCAACCTGTGGGCCGCAACCCAAAAGTGGGTCACAAAACTATATGAAAGGGTTGTGAATGAACTTAAAAAATGGATTCCCCTTTAAAGGAGAAAAAAGTGGGAAATGGTGGCATTTCCCTTGCAGGCTAGCGAAGTTCCAGCCTGCAAGGTTGGGGACGCTCTTACATGCCTCCCAATGGGCTGCCAGGAAATTCCAAGCCTGGTCGAGGAATTGGCCACCCGTGATTGGTCAGCATGGCCCCAGCCCCACCCTCCACCAGCTGTTGGCTGCCAGCAGCAGCTGGTGGGAGAGGAATGAAGCCGCCCACCATGTGGGCCCCCCAGCTATGCTGGCTTGGGTCTGGTGGGGCTGGAGCTGGGGCCAGGGCTGCCCAGCTCTCCACTGTGCTGGGAACCAGAGGCAGGGAGGGGAGCAGCGAAGGAGACGGAGGCTTTTTTGGCTCCTGTCTATGACAGTGTGGGGGTGAGGCTGGCCTGGCACTTGCCCAGAGCCTACAAGAACCAGCCCAGGCTAGCACGCCACTCTGCTAGGGGTGTCTGGGATGCCGGAGGACGGCGAAATAAGGTGATTCTCTATGGGATCTGAGACAAGTTTGATATACTGCTCTAACCTGAACCAGTTAAGTCTAACACTACTACATCCATCCAGGTATTAGACCAGGTTCCACCATTTTCAAACCGGTCGCTGTGTGCTGAACTTCTATTCTGTTACAGGTTTGCACTGGTTTCTGACTACTTATACAGGTGTATGTACAATGCGTGTACCCGGCCCCTGCTGTAACTTACACTGGGTTTGTCTCCTACCATGGAGTACACCGGGATCAGGAACTGATGAATGTGTGAGATCCTGGGTGTAGTTCACATGGGAAGCTGTTACTCGATGGGCCTTCTCACCTGGCAGTAGGGGAGCAGGTACCAGGTTTTTTGCCTTTTGTAAATAGCCATAGGCCACAGAACGGGGTGGGCCACCCAGGCCGAGGCCTGACCAACTTGTAGCACATTAATTTAGCTAGCTATGCAGTTTAAAAAATAGCTATACAGTTTTAACTGGAATGACAATTATGCATTTGTGAGTTGTGTAAATTTACGTGCTAAAAGCCGGTCGGGCCATGGCCCGGGTGGCCCACCCTGTTCTGCGACCTATGCAAATAGCTAACCTAGGATGAACTCGGGTGACTGAAATCTAAAGCAATGCCACTTATGCCAGTAGAATAAAATCCCTGATCATTTGAGGGGTAATTCTCCCCCAAACTGAGAAAAGTTTAGTTCATCATCTTATCCACTACTTTTTTTAACTCTGATTTAAATGTTTCATCTGTCCATGCCCCTAGACTCTGTGACAGTTTCCCTGTCATTACAAGCGAGGTATATTGTTATCCGTCATTGTAAAGCATTCTGGGATCATCTGGATAAAAATATACTGTTATCTCACATTTTTATAGTTTATTAATAGCAATATGTGCATAACTAGTCCGTTTCTCCGTGCATGTGTGTTTACAGCTATCGACACAGGCCATGTCCCACTTTGTCTGTATTTAGGAAAGAATCCAACCTCAGGGAAGCGCACTTAGCAAGGATTTTAATGCTTCCCTGAAACAGGGCTATGCATAATTGTACATGGGGTGCCTTTACATGCTCTCTGGGGTAGAGGGAGGGGGACGTGTTTTAATTAGAGTGGCTCTCAGGAGCCGCTCTAATTAAAACGCTGCAGCATCTCATGTATTCAAGTGTCCCACATTTCAAAATAGCTGTGGGGACATTTTAGCTAAAGCTCGGTCAACAAGTTTTAGTTAAAGTGCCCCCGTGGCCATTTTGAAATGCAGGACACTGAATACATAAGATGCTGGACTGTTGTAATGACGAACGCTCCAGCAGACTTGATTCTAATCGGAACGTGTCGGAGCACGTGTATAAGGACCCGTGGTGACTATATAATGGGCAGAAGGTGCTGAGGACAGGTTGCAAAAGAGCTGCCTTGCCACGTTCCCAAAGTAGAGGTATTTACCTGGAAAAGACTAGGCATTTGAGCATGCCAGATCCCCTTCACACCACATCCTCTGCAGCTCTTGCAGCCTCTTCTGTAAGCCTCTTTCTTTTTCATAATTTGATATGAATCCTTCTGATTGATGCAGGATCTGGTTGCACTTTCTGAACAGCAGCAGATGCTTTTTGTAAGTACTACACTTTTCTAGGGCGGAGGGGAAAAATATAACTGAGGATCCCCCCCCCCAAATCTGTGATCCTATCATGTTTGCTTGTAGACAATAGACTTGGAAAAACAAGGCTGTTGGGAAAGGAGGGGGACGAAAGGACTTCATTGGCTCCTCTAGTGTGGAATGAAAGCAGTCCTGAACTAATGAATAGAAACAAGATGTTTTAACCACCACCTAGCGAGGTTGTTGAGTGTTCATAATCAGTACTCCCTAGGAGGTGGCCAAAAAGTCTCCCCTCTATTCATTAGGTCAGAATAGCATTCTTATAATGTGATCTTTCTTCCTGATCTTCTTTCTTTTTTTTAAATGACTCCAGGACTACAAATCCCCTTCTAGTAGTAGCTCTATTTATTTTACCATCATGTGTCTGTTAAAATCAGGTTGCAGTCGCTTTTTGAAAGAGGTTGCCGTTTCCAATCAAAATGGAGTCCAGTGACAATGAAGCACAGGGCCACCACATTTCGTACCGAAACATATGCCCTCTGTGCCCTTTCACGCAGGAGTAGTTGGTTCACACTGTAGCTAACTTAGCTTTTTTTTTCTGTGAAATGTTTTGGAGTGTGTTAATGATGCAGTGCTTTGATTGCTTAAAATACCGAGACCAATTTTCAATTGCATCTCGGAGTTCTTGGCTACAAACTAAAATTGCATCACTTTACCTATACCAGTCTATTGAAAACAGTAATCACCTGAGCCCTACATCCAGTTAAACAATTTAAAAATATTTATCCTACTGCCCGGGAAGGAGAATACATTAAATATGAAGATTTATGTAGCTATTTTCATTACAAGCAAAAAATCACAAGCAAACTGGAGCTGAAAGAGTGATTAAAAAGTGCAGACCAGCTTTCTGCACCTACAGATTATTGAACATAACTGACATGCGTTCTCAAAGCCTGCACTGGAACGTATGAATACTTACAAATCAGTTTTGTGCATTTAAATAGGGCAAGTGTGTGTGTGTGTGTGTGTGATACACAATGTCTCAAGCACCACTTTGACCACATGGCTTCTGTGTAATTGGATAGATTATCAGAAGCATGTAGGTCACGTGCACATGTCAGCGGGCCTGCTATTTTTATGCAGCTCGGGGTAGCGTGTTCAAAAAAACCTTTAGTGCCTTCGGAGCAGACAGCTTGAAGGCAGTATCTACAGCAGGGCTCTGATTTTTAGAACGATATTGTTGGGACTTTGGCTTCCATCTTCGATCGATTGATGCATTACAGCCTGCTGCAAGTAATTCTGCAGATTCTACCTGCCAGTGGGAGCTCTGGGCCTACAGCAATATTGTACTTCTCTTCCTAGGTCATTTTCCCCAGCTCTCTGTCTTGGGAGCTGAGAAATTTGGAAAAATATCAAGTACCTTTCCAGTTCATACAAAAATGTAATGGCATGCCCCACTCTGTGGAATGATCTCTCAAGCTATTTTGTAAGTTGTACAAAAGAGTTAGAATTCATTAACCTTTTCTTCCTGTAATTTTAGAGCTATGTTTTCTGCTCTACTTTCTCCCCAAAATGATTTCATTTTTTTTTTTTTACGGAGAGAAAAAACCCCACAACTTATTCTTGCTGAAGGGAAGTGTGAGCTATATATTAGGAACAGAAGAACTGGCAGAAATGCAGACCCACGTGTAGCCTGCTTTTTTTCTTTTTCATTCCTTTTTTTTCCTTTTCAGTCCACTCCTTTCTTTGCCTTCTGTACTTGTCTCCCTCGCTTCATATTTGTATGAACTGACTTTTGTCATTAGTTCTTCTAAGACATGCATTTTGAATACGTGCAACATCACAATGTTCAAATGGGCTGGAATGAGATAAAATCATAGGTTATGTTCCCAGCTTCTAAACATCATCTCTTTCCCAGTACAATGGTTTGAATTGGCCTACTCCCTTTTGTAGTTTTTTTTAACGTCAATAATATGTTTCAAAAAGTAATACGGTAAGGTTGTGGAATGCCTCGCTAGTCTGTGCAGTATGGTTTTTGTGACTTTGGACAATACAGTGTTAAGAGGGTATCAGTTTTGTTTAGTGTCTCTTTACAAGTTGATCGGCCGGGTTTAAGTACATTTTAAAGGCCTTCACGCTATCAGTGTCTTTGTAACTGAGAATGAAATATGGAAGTATTGGGGAGTTGTTTGTGCACCTTTCCAAGGCCTAGTCAGACAGCAGCAGGATCCGGTACTCAATCTGTCAACCACGATTGCCCAACTGCTGTTCTCCGTAGCAGCTTGAGAGATGATTGTTCTGATCAGAGGAAAAAACGAGCATGCCTGTGGGAAAACCCCTCTTCACCTGGAGCCTTCCTATAGCTGAAACAGAGCTGAGCTGCTTTTACAAAGTGTTTCCCTGGAACAGCATTAAAGACCTTTTCATACATTCAGCTGTTTCTCCCCAGCTCTTGAGTGCCAATGCTTTTAATGTCAGAAGAATAAATGCTCTTGGAAAGTAAAGCCTTGAAGGCAGGATAAGGAGTGAAAGGGTAGGGGTGTGTGTGTATGTATGTATGTATATATATATATATATATATATATATGTGTGTGTGTGTGTGTGTGTGTGTGTGTGTATAATTTTTTTTTTTTTTTTTTTTAATTTCAAAACCACCTCCACCTGATTGTGGTCCAAATCATTTGAGTGGGCTACAGTACATGGGGCACTGATCCCAAAGCCCAGGTTCTGGAGCTTCAAATTTTTGGCTGCATGTCTCAATTTATCACAAGATTATGGGCTGAAGTTTGTCAGCAGGATTGTAAAGAACCCCACGGGGGCAGTTTTGGATAAAGATGTATTAACAGAGCTGGATGATAGGGGAGGTCAGAAAGTAGGTGGTATGGATTGATAAGACTACTGGATGAAAGACATGTCCCTGGCTCTTACAAGGCCTTTCTGTGTGCATGCGTAGGAAAGTTTCACAAATGCACTCAACAATGTATGTGTGGGAGTGAGCCACCCATCCATCCTATTACATTATGTCCATGCGGGTATACATATGAAACCTCCTTTGGAATTGCCTAGAGGACATCCTGAGAACAGTAAAAAAAAAACGTTGTTTTCTTCATTTAACTGAGCTCCATCAAAGAATTTGTCTGCATCGTAATTTAATTCAATTGCTGGAGTCCTCCCAAATGCAAAGAAAAGCAGATCTTAGAAAATCCTGGATTTAAGAAATAATGATAAAGTCTGTAAGGGTATTTCTTAGGTATTGGAGACTACGAAACCGCCCAAAGTCATGGTTTTTATAACCCAGGACGCTGTTTGGACTCCACTTAATAAAATAAGAACTGATCCAGTCTTCAGAATGAACCTAATCCTGTTTTGGAGGCTCTGCAAGATCCAGTTAGTTGATACTCTTTTTAGTTGGTTTGAACTTTATGCATTTCCTGCTTCTTGGCCAGCAGCAGGACGGCACCTACGTTCTTGGAGAAGCAGTTCTCGTTGATGTGTCTTGGGTCAGATGGAGTCAAGAAATCGGAGATCAGAAAAGACTGTTCTTATGAAATCTTCGGTTTAGATTTCTAGATAAATGGAGATTAGCTTTACCTCTCCGTGTTTGATACCGTATCCGACTAAGCATTTCAGTAGTAGAGTTAAGAATTTCGGATGATCTGTGTTCTCAGACCTCTTTGGACACGCCGGCAAATTATAACGAAGAAAACGAGGGTGGGGATTTACAGCGCGTCGGCTGCTTGAGCCAAATGCCCCTTGTGTTCCCTACTCCTCTGCGGTGAATGAAAGCCACCTGGCAACAACTTATTCTCAGTGAGAGAGATTGTCTTTTTCTCATATTTTGCCGGACTTTGGGGATTTCCTTCGAATGAATGGTGTAGCTAATTTTCAGACTTCTCATTGATTGTTCCTTAACTCATTTCTTTGACATGTCCTTTGTCCATATTTTGTCCAATAATTTCTAAAGGTGCCCAGCTTGCATAGCTCTTAACAGTGACAAGGATGTTTGAAAACTGAGCCAATGGAGCTCAGCTGAAAATCTGCTTTTTTGGGGTGTCCTTTGTCCAATAATTCCCACAGTTGTCCTTTGTCTGATCATTTCTTTGACATGTCCTTTGTCCATATTTAAGGTTTGCCAAGATCCTTCCTTTGGATTGGCAGAAAAGTGCTAGGATGTCACTGTACCTTAAGAAAAGAGGAAATTGTAACACAATTGCCAAGGGGTTTGGGAGGGACAAGATCCTTAAGCAGGGAAGTCCTGCTTAGGAGATGAGACGGGGAAACCTGTGATCCTAGAAGAAGGAGGGGAAGGGGAGTAGCCAGAGAAAGGCAGTGTAACCACACACACACACACACACACACACACACACACTCACTCACTCACTCTGCAGGTTTTTGTGTGCATGTTCGTGGGCAAGATGGTCCCTGTTGTTCTGGCCACGTGGCAAACTGGGGTCTGTATCTGGGCAAATTATGTAAAATCCTCTGGCAAATTGAGTAAGATTGAGGCTTTGGTGATGTCACACCAGGTGTATAAGAACAACTTAACTAATGTTTCTCGCTCTGTTTCCTGGGGCTGCTGAGAGCTGCACAGCTGCATTGCGAGCCAGAAAACCTCTGCATGGGGGTCACTGGAGAGGCAAGCAAAAGCTATGTGATGGGAAAGCCTTGGGCACAGGGAGAGAGAGTCTGTTTCCATGTTTGAGACTCCTATTTCCTCCCTCTCTCCCCCCTTTTTTTTTTTCTTAAGTGGGCTAATGCCATGGGGGTATTAATCCCTGGAGCAAACTGCCCTGGAATAGGTCCTGGCAGTTACTGGCCCCTGTGTTTGGGAATTATAGCATCTCAGCATTGTGGTATAGCTGAGACTGGATGTCCAGGCTATAGCCATAGGCCTGGACCCTTTTTGCTATTTCACAGCTATTGTATTTTGGCCTCGCTGTGTGGCTGAACCTCGGCCACAGGTTTGGCTGGCAGATTTGGGCCAGGGTAAGACCTGGCACTACTTGTTGTCTATCCAGGCCTCAGTGCAGTATAGGCCTGCCCAGTTCAGGCCCAGTGAGATAGGCCTGTGCCTCCTTTTGTTCCTTTTTGTAGTTTGTCCCAACCAGGCAGCGTGGTTGGGTGCTAGTTGTAGTTCAAGCCCAAGCCAAGATGGGCCTGTGCTCTCCTTCAAGTTCAATTGCAGTCTTCTGTCCAGCAGAGCTGGGATTGGGACTGGCATGGGCGACTGGTGCCTCCCAAGTCTGGGGGGGCACCAGATGGCCAACCGGGGGGGGGGGGTGGTCCCCCAGCAGCCAATCACCAACCGGGTGCACTTCCAGTTTCGCACTGGCACTTCCAGGGGGTGCACAGCCAATCTCAAAGGGTGCATGTGCACCCCCTACACATCACCAGTGGGGAATTTTGGGGTGTGGTATGCTGACAAAAACCAGTTAACCCCTCAAAGCCACCATATGGAAGTGGGGGTGGCACTCTACCACTTCTCCAGGAGCAGTGGCACCCCTCGCAACGCAGAAGGACCCATGCTCTTGAGCAACTCCCCATGGCACAGCGAACCCAAGGAGCAGCTCGGGACACTCCATCATGGACCCCTCTCTCCAGCTTATTGCTTATAGCTTTTTTAAGTGGGACACCCTAGTAATTAATTTAGTGTTTCCCAGGTGGTCTGGGTGTGGGGGCTCAAGCCAAGGTAAAATAGATTTAGTACCCCAAAATTGAACCTGGCCCTTGTTGCTGCTGTCCAGTGCCCAGCAGAAGGGTTACAGTAGCATCAGGTTGGTGGGGGAAAATGTAAGAAAAAAAAATACATGAGCACACATATGAGCGATCTGAGTTAAATACACAGTGAAGACCACTCGCTAATTTTATCATAAAGTAGCAGTATTTGTCTTCCTTTGAGGTCAATCCTGTACCCCTCCCCGGGGTTGACCTGGTGAGTTGACATTGTGGTACAACTAACAGCGGCACCCCAAAAAAGCAGATTTTTCAGCTGAGCTCCATTTTCAAACATCCTTGTCACCGTTAAGCGCTATGGAAGCTGGGCACCTTTAGAAAGTTTGCTTCATGTTTATTTTTCAAATGTCCCAAGTGTACCTGGGTGTTTCTCTTAAATGACCGTGATTAATGCTGTCAGCTTTTAAATGTCCCTGTTCCAGGCTTTGAAGTGAACACCTCATGGAGGTGAAGAGGGTCAGGGAAGATATCATTTACATCTCTGCTACTACTATTGTTTGGATGGAGACAACTTTCTGCATGGCTAGATTAGCATAGCAGTTGTGAAGGGCCTGTTTTCCTCAGGCTAAAAGTGTTACATTCAATGCTAGGAGTCTATAAGGAACAAAAGAAAATTGCAGGGTAGGGATGGCCAGCATTCCCTAGCATGCCTGGTAGATCTATTACTGGGATTGGCGGTTTTGCTGGTATTCTATATTAAAATCTCTCCTTAGGCCCCAATTCAGGAAACCGTGTGCTTCCTTCCAAGCACATGCTTCATTAAGCCTGATTACGGTCAGTCCTATTTGAGTAATTCTTCAGTGCTTTGATGAACGCAGGCCTTCCTCCTGACATCTGCGTTCTAAATTTTGCTAGGTTATTTTGAAGCCCATATTTTCTAGCAAGATCTGTGGATTCCTAATGGCAGTTTTATAAATCACAGAGATGTTTAGTTTGGCTGTTGCTGTGTTCTCTGTAGAAATGGCCTTTTGCAGATCCAACATTTGCATGGAGTATTACTGAGGCATCTGCAGGATCTTGCCAGACTGAACACTTGGGCATTTTGCTCCCTCGGAGGGAGGGCAGTACTAGTTAAATGCTGCTTTTTCCTGAAAGCTTTTGCACTGGGGATCCTGAAGAGGTTTAAAACTTTTAATGGATGTGTCATCCCCTGTTTGGACTCTCATCAGATAAAGTATGGCATTCGTATGCACCTCTGCCCTGAGACAAAAACTTCCCAACCGTTCTAAACTACTGAAGTTTGGAAGCAATTAAAGAGTTAAACCAAATGAAAATGAATTTCTACAGAGCTTTAAAGCATTTATGTGGTACTGTTTTTATTGATTTTTTAGGCTGCAAATTGCATATAAGATGGCAATCAAAATGACTTGTTAGAGTACAAATATTGCCATTCACTTAGCAAAAATGTCTCTGCCAGATTCCTTTAGTTTACCTAAGAATTAATGGGAAGCAGTGTCCAATTCCAAGTGTTGACATGATTTGTCAAGTTTGTCATTGTATATGTCTGAGGTTTCCTTTGAGGGGAAGTGACCCAAAACTGTAACACTAAATAAAGACACACTTCAAATAACCAATGGTGGTTTCTTAAATTGCCAATCAAACCCATAAATAAAGAGACATACTCTGGGTGTATTTAAGTTGTGTTTAACAGAACAGACCTAAACAATGACATTCTTGTTAAAATGCATTTTCGTTTCAAAGCAATACCCTCATGAACATATAAAATGTAAACAGCATGTAAGACCTCTAAATTGCCTGTGCCTTTGCCTCTTGGAAAAATGGAAAGCTGTGCTGGGAACCTTGAAGTTGGAAATGAAATTTTCCATTTTTGAAAACCAAACACAAAAGACACACAACTGCCATCAGCACGACTCCACTCCAGATTGCCTCCTGCAGGACATTTTCAGGCTTTCAAAGTGCAAAACACAAGCTGAAATGCAAGCATATTCAATCCATCAAAGTAAAACCACTTTGAAAAGTGAGGTCCCCTTTTCAAAAGTGACTATAAGCACTTTGGACCATATTTACTAAGGTATTTAGGTGTCTAAAATGCAGATAGCTATCTCATGGGATTTTCAAAAGCCTAAGGTGCCTCCCTGATTAAAGCAGCTAACTTATATTGAAATCAGTGGGAAACAGGTGCTTTACACAAGCCCTAGGCACCTAACTACATCTTTTACATCTAAATGCAGAAATTGGGACCTAAATGTTAGGTCACTTCCAGAAACTTTACCCTTAATCCTTGCCATGTACATGGAAGCTCACTTAAAAATTGCTGAATTGCCATCCGGCCTGAAGTCTGCTTTGTACAACCATGGGCAGGTACAATTGTCTGAGTTAGAAAATATATGTATATACAGTATACACCTGTTATGTACAGGAACCAGATATTTGTTGCAAGATTAAGACAGGAACAATATAACCTAGTGCCCCCGAACTGCTCTTCTCTCCTTGCCAGATGCTTTGGATTTTCCTTTCTGTACTTCTCTAAATACAGAATTTCTATTTTCCAGTGTCACTTCGGGCACTGATTTTTGCCCCTCATCATCAGGTATTGAGCAGTATTTCTTTAGTGTCTGAAGCAGTGGCATGGAAGCATTTGTTAAGCAGTCAAGGACCAAACATCTGTTTTTCAAATCTTAGCTCCACTGATTGTTGCTACTTTTTGCATATTAGATCAGGTATTGCTGCACTTCTGAAAATAGAGCCCTTGGAAAAATAAAGCAAAAATGGACAAGTGGCCAGTCAGCTGGAAAACTGAAATGTTCAGCTATGATCTGCTGCGTGGTATGGTGATGGTCAGCTGCTATATAACTAACTGTATTAGCCAGCATGTCGCAGTAAAGAAACATGTTCTGAATGAATCAGCCATCCCGTTCTTACACTGTGGGCAAATATACTCATTGGCGTCTGAACGAAAACTTAGTAAAGAGCTCAAGAGCTGATCACGTGAAAGTATGCATGTGTGTGTAACATTCATGTGTGTGTGTGTAACATGCACGAGCGCTGGCATTTTTTGCATAACTTGAGAAAAAATGAAATGTTAGTGGCCAAGATGTCTTGAGATCACAGTCTCAGGTGGCACACTTACAGACATAAGGCACGCTAGTGGCAATAGGGAGATCAGTTTATTAAACAGCTCTGCCTGCATTTAAAAGTTCTCTACTTCTCTCCTGGAGTAAAATACCATGTGCAGGTGTTGGCAGGAGAGGCCCACCAGCTTCCCAAATGTTTTGAGTCAGAAGAAAACTTCAAATGGCCCTCATTCTGTCATCAACTGTTTCCAAAACAGCACAAAGTAGAGAACCAACTGGGTTGGTCAACTTGGAGTCTAGAGAGTTAATTTTCCTTCTGCATGAATCCATAGCTATCATCACAGGATGCAAATGGTTGGAAACTTCAAACCCTGTGCCAGAACAGCTTTGCATTACACACACTCACCTCTGTTTTGCCCTCAGGTTCAATACACAGTTAATGAAAGCAGAGATGCCAGTTTCTATGCAGGTATCTCATATTATCACTTAGATTTGCCCTCAAGGTAGAAAGGAGGAGGGAATCCTCGGTTTCAAAAAGATATTTTGCTCTACAGGTCACTGGGAATGTATGTTTTCTCTAAGTGTTATCTGCAAGCTGTAAGAAGAAGAGACTTTTAATAGAACAAAGTGTTCTGTGCACACAGGCAGATGCATAAACAGTATAGTTAGCATTAAACCTCAGGTACTGAAGCATTAAAGTAACATTAAGGCTCTTTTTTTTTGGTACAGGTGATATACTGTTTGTGTATTCAGGCAGGTTGTAGTACATGCAGTCGTACCTCTTTGCACATTCAGCGATTTCATTTGCTGTTGCAGCAACAGCGTGTTGCACTATTAAAAATTAAGTTTGCAAAGCAAGATACACCTGAGGGGGCATCCACATTGTGTGCCCAAATCCCAAAATTACCCAAGCTTGGTGAATTTGACACCTGTAGCTGTGGTTTGTTCACGCACTATGACTAGCTGAACAGTAAAATATGTAGACAAAGCATGTGCAAAAGCAGACATAAATTGTCTGTCAAGTCCTGGCCCAAACTAGTAGAAGTAAAGAAACTTGGAATTTAGGTTATGATTTCTAGACATTGTGATTTCCTCTCCATGTTCCTTCAGCAATGTGAAATAGCATTTTTTCTTCTTTTAATAATTATTATTTACTCTCCAGTTTAAATATTTCTCCCTAGCTTAGATCTGACCCACCAGGAAGAGTGTCCTTAATGTAACTGCTTTGATTAGGTTTATTTTTGTCGTTTGTTTGGTTGTTTGTTTTTTTTTAATTTCCTTCAAACCAAAATAATTTTATATCAATAAAAACCCAAGTGTGAAATCTATTATGCCAGGATAAATGTGATTTTATGCCAACATACTTATCCCCCTTCTAATATAGATATAGTGATATAAATCATCTTTATACCAATCAGACAATTGTTTTGCTCTACCTATAATGATATAATAAAAATGGCAACTGTGTTTCACTCCAGAGGTGCTACATTTTGGCATGTGAAGAAGAAGTTATTAGAACAGGACAGACCAAAGGGTTTGAACGTGAACCTATTGCTTCTGGGTTTGTGTGGATATTTGAATTCAGCAAACTTGGACCACCCTAAGAAAATTGATCCCTCTGCCCCCAGATTGACTCCATTTTCCATTTTTAAGGGGCTCTGGGAGCAGAGTTGGAAGGGCACAGAAAGGAAATGTGCTAGCAGTTGTGAGGAATGGAAGAGGATGATCTTGTAAGGTTTATGCCCGTACAGTAACCCATTCATGCTTGCCAAATATGTTAGGCCAGGGACCCAATCTGCATTCTTGAAGGCATTGTTTCCACATATCAAAGTCTCTTTGGCTTGAAGTTTAAATACATGAAAAAGCTGTGGGAGTGAAGGGTGATCAGGGAACTCATTATTTTTTCACACCCATGTCCATATCATTTAAAACTCAAGCGGGAGAATCCAGACCTGTGCACCCAAGAGTTATGGAGGGGTCAGATCTGAGGTTACGATAAGGTCATTTGTAAAGGTGAGGGAATCCAACGTCCTTGACATCTGGGTATGTCAGACGTATAACATATAACGTAAAATGTTCTGCTTTTGGTTGGCAGACCTCTTAACACTATAGCTAGCGTTAAGTAACAGATCTGTTTTACAAGGTTGCTTAGCTTGAATAATCGCTAGCAGTATTAGCCAGTAGATCAGGATACCTTGGCATTGATTTGTAAGGCTTCTTCTTAGGAAAAGGCTTGAGCATGTATTTAAAATTAAGCATGAACACCGTGTTGAATTGAAATCCTTGACTCTATTCCAGCCCCTATCATAGTGTGTCGTGGTGCACTTGAACAAATTACTTAACTGATCTGTTCCTCTGTTTCCTTACCTAGACAGAGAAGAACATTGACCTGCGTCAGTGGGGTTTTGTGGGTTAATTCATGTGTTTGAGATGGCTAGAGAAGTGCAAAGTGTGATTTCCACGAGGAAACAAATTCTTGGTTGTACAGTAATGATTTTTTTTTTTTAAATCAGGTCTCCCAAAGTGTGTAGTGGATGCTGAAGAGGCAGTGAGAAGCATGAAATATTGTAGAGATCATAAATCATCATGTGAAACTCAGTAAGGATTGTTTCTTTAGCTGTGTGATATGTGAAAACTGTGCTAGAGGCTACATCTCTCAGAGCCTCCTATTACCTAAATTCCCTTCAGCTCAAATGTAAATCCTTTTAAGAGCCTGAAGATGCTTTGAAGTTGAAGAGCAGCTCCCAATGACAAATTTATATTCTTTTCTAGGCTTTGTTAGTGCTCACTGGTATTTCTCCTCCACCCCCCAAATTGTAAGAGAGGTAGGTAAAGGATAATGAAACAAGCCTGGAGTTATCATCATCTTAGGAGCAATGTCATCCGCTGATCTCTCATAGTTTTGCTCTTGCAATGGCTAATTTTATTACATTTAAATACAGGGGTTCTTCAGAAGGGTGCACAACGATTCTTCAGCACAGTCCTGTGGCAATGTAATATTGTAGCGGATCATTGTGCCTAGATAAGGAGCTGCCCTTCTTTGCATATTGTTATCCCCATGAAATCTGCAATAATATCAGTGTATTAAAAATGTCAGGGATAGGAGAGCACTCTCCTGCAGAAAAGGAGCAAGTCTCTCTACTCGTGCTCCCCAGGGCATGGATTCAGGTGATGACCTGGAGCACCAGAAAGGCAGCTGTCCTTTGGAGAGCACACAGCATTAGGCTGCCTAGGTTAAGGCTAGCACTGAGCAGGAATTAACCAGCCAAACTTTCCCCTAAAACAAACCAGGGTTTTCAACTAGGTGAAAGTGTTCACAGAAAGTTTCTTACATTCTTTTTCCCCTGAAAAATATATAAACATTTGTTTAAAGAAAACCTAATTCCCCCAATACGTGAATGTTTTCTGCAGGTTTTGAATGAAACAATTTGATGTGCAAGTTTTGATATATTTTTTTATGTTGTCAATAGAAAAATGGTTGAAAATTTCAGATCCCCCCTCCCCCACAAATCCCTATAAATGTGAGCAAAATACTCCATGGGGGGTGGTGCCGGTGAGGGGAGAGTGGGGGACTTTTGTTGGGAACTGCACATCTAAAAGTAACAGGAGTTGTCTATTGTGGCTTTGAAAATCTCAAGTCTTTTATGGTCTGCAGAGAGACTCTTAGAAAGACTGAGAAGGAAATGCCTGGATAGTAAAGCGATCCAAAGAAACTGAGTCTGATTTTGAAAGGGATGTTTCATCGACATTAGGGGCTGGAAGGGACCTCGTAAGATTATTGGGTCCATGAACGTGGCAGAGAGAACAAATGCACGTGCATAATTATTATTACTCTTTATAAGCATAATAGTGAACTTTTGGGCTGGGTGAGAATAAGAAACTTTATTTTCTCATGTCTCTCTCCTCTGGTCCTTAAGTGCACACTTCTTTCCTGAGATGCATCTAATATTTGCATTTGATTATTTATCCTGGGGATCAAGAGGGGAGTATTCATCAAGAGAAACCTTTATCCCTCAAGGAAATGTGAGAGTTTGCCGATCCCGGATTTAAGTGCAGCCTACTTTTGTTCTGTTTGTTATTTTGCTCACCCTGTTTTTTGAGCTGGCTGTCCTGTATGGTTCATGGTGCACAAAGATGCATGCTTTAGAGAAAAGCTGTGGCTCCAAACCTTGGTGAATGTGCTGTTACTGGTCATTCCTGTTTTATAAAAACTACCTGCACAATTTATTTATTTTTTTTGTCAGGACTCAAGCCCATGCAAGCTGTGGAAATATTAATACACAAATAATGTTTTACCTTCAATATAATGAGGAATCTTAGGGCTTTTTTTTTCTCTTTCACAAGATGCTATGGTCTAAATAGAAAGTATTTCTTTTTTTCCCTCACAGAGTTGAAGGTCATTATGACTTAAAGCAAAAGGTATTCCCAGGTCCTGATATTGTTTTACAAGCTGTTCTAGATTAAATATCATCCTTTCAGTGAAAGCTGTCAAAACACTTTCATTCACACTTCACCAGTAGAAAAATCTCGGTGATGCCACATAAGTCAGATTATACAAATAACTGCCAATGTTCATTAAATCTCTGGGAAAAAAAATGATTTTCTCCCACCCTTTACACACTCACATATGCACACACACAAGTATATATTTAAAGAGACTTGGTCTGTTCCAATTCCAGAGCTGAATCAGGTTACAGAAGTCTTGGACCTGATCATCTCTCATTTCTGTGTAAAATCTAAATTCAGAAACCTGAGAGCAGATTCTCCTCCTTCTCCAAGTCCCCTTTAGCCTCTCCAGTGGCACGAAGGGGACTGATTATTGCTTCAAACCAGGCAATAGGAGGTCCCTGGAGTCAGTTTGAAGCAATGTCCAGGGATGGCTAGTACAGGAAGGAATGCGGATGGAGTGCACAGGCTCAGCAGCCTTCAACTGTTTGAAGGCTGCATCAGGAGAACAGAAAGGTGACTTAAGGCACCTATTATTCCTTCTTAGATTCTGGCCCTTGGAGTCTCTCTGGTTACTGCCAGGGACAGCATAGAGACCACCTTGATTATCCTTGCAACCTCCAAGTCCAAGTCCTGGAATGAGACCCTGTTGCTTTACAAACATGAGAACAAAGAACATCCTTGCCAGAGAGTGTGCAGTCGAGACCAGATACAGACAGCCAGGGGAGCCCAAGGGAATGAGACGGTGTTGATCGGCAGTATTGGCAAGTGGCTAATGAAACGTTGCAGCTGGGCTCTTAGCAGGGATAAAAATGTTTGAAAGAATCATTTGTACAACTCATCATTAAATAAATACTGTGGTGGCTTATGGATGGCAGGGCAATGCAGCTTTTCCTGCAGAAATTGGAGCCAAAATTTCTGAGAGGCACATGATTGCATTCCAGATGTCCTCACGTATGAGTTCTGTTCAGAAATGGCCCATTTGCACATGCAAGTTTTGCAGTCTGTGCACATAATCATCCTATTTTTTTTCATGCAGATTTATTGCCCCGTTGCCCGTGCATTTTCCAACGCAGTCGCACATTTAGAAATTTCGCCTTTAAGCTTTAACGGCAAAATCCAGTCTTCAATACGAGTCTGGTCTGATTGCGGACTGCAACATTTAGAGTATATTTCTGCATCAAATGTAGGCTTGATCCTAGCGTAAGCAGGCCATTTAACTAGCCCAGGTAGCGGCAGCAGAGAAGATGGGTTGGTACGAACATCGCTGCTGTCTGCAAACCCTGCAGGGAACTCTGGGTACGTGCTTGGCCGGCTAGCCAACAGCTGAAATGTGTGTCAGTCACTTCTTTGGTTACAATCGCACCTTCATTTGCTGCATTGACATAACCCTTAGTCCTAAATTTCTGACTTACTAGGAAAGCTGGGAACAAAGCCAACACCACTTCAGATGTAATTACCAGGAGTGAGAGCCAGCACAGTGGCTCGGGAGTAATCTTCAAAAACCATCTGCTCTGAGCCCCTCAGTTCAGCTCCTACTAATAGGCAGGTCAGCACTTACTTCAGGTGATAAGTACATTGCTGGACCTTTCGTGCACTGACATTTGCTCCCAAAATAGACAGGAAAAATGACCCATAAAGTTCCCATTGACCTGAAACCAGAAACATCTGTTGAAACCTGAGTGTTTGTGTGTGTGCATATATTTTTGAAACTAGATGGAGCAGTAGGAGACATAGGTTTGGGTGACCCTTTCTTCACAGTAGGTGTCACTCCGAGACTTGGGCATTAGGCTCTTCCTGAAGGGAATGTCAGGAGGACGGAGTACAGCGAGGCCAAATGCAAAAGCCGGCACAGCCATGTTAAGAAAAGTTCTTTATGTCTCGGTTTTTAAGTGAATCCATTTGTTTCCCTCCTAACGGGAGTAGTGCTGTGAGCACAGGAAAGTTTAGAAATGTGCTAAACAATTGCAAGCTAAAACGCAGAAATCCTATCACTCCTCCTGCTGAGATTTAAGTCCACCTCCATTACTGTGACTGCACAAAATGATTCAAAAGACATTTCCAATTAGCATCTCTTTTGCCACAACTGTACTTGATTATTTCTCCCAGTAAAAGCATATGGAGGACTGAGCGGCAAATCCTGTCTGGTTTTTGGGCAGCTCTGCTATTGTGGTCTGGGATGCTTTGAAGATTGGAAGACATTATGTGCAAATAGCTTTGTGTGTAGGGAAAGTGAGTGCATCTGTGCTTCTGCTGACAAACCCAGAAGCTGTGGGTTTTATGAGGAATAGTTCACGTTAGCCTTATCTTGCATGGTGTCTTGCAGGGACACAGCTCCATTTCTCTGAGCCTCTCCTGACTCTCTCCTTCCTTCTGATTGCTCTTTCAGTGGCTGTTTTGGTAGATTTTTCTTCTTTCCCTATCCCTTCCCTCTATGGCTTCCTCCAGGACCCATCCACTTCTTGTGCACCCTGGCTGCTTCAGCCACCATCTTTAGGCAATGACTCTAACTTGTGCAAACATTGGACCTGCACCTCATTTTTGTTCCTACATAGCCATTTACAGGTGCAAATCAGGTGGATGCTGCTGCCTGGAGATTAGATCCACTTATCTCAATAACGCTGCAATGAAGAGCAGGCCATGTTCATGTGAGAAAAGCATCAGAGTGCCTAATCCACAGCTTGTGCTGCTTTCTGGAGAGCACAGCGCACTTTGGAAGACACAATTCTGGACCATGTCTCTGAACGTCAGGTGGGGATAACAATACTGATCTCCTCTTCCCCTTGCAATCTATTGAGGAAAAGGCTAGACAAGAGCATATAACTCAGAATGAAATAATGGGGAGTTTTACTTCATGGGCCTGAATGAGAAGATGTATCTGAGAAAGATTGGGAGATACAAGAGAGAGTGCGATGGGAAGAGAAAGCGTGTTGTGTGTGAATTGAACACGCTGGAGTATACGTAGCCTGCAGCTATATACATGCAGCCTCCATGAGAATGGTAATCAGCACCCCCAAAATACAGGTTCACTGGTTGACTCCGCGTGATCTTTCTCCGAACATGCATCGTTATGGACCTGGGTGGCATAAGATGGGTTTGAAGGTTAGGGCTTGTCCAATCTTCCATCACTTTGGTGGTTTGGTTTCGCTTTTTGCTTATTTCCACAGTATTCAGACCACTGAGTAGTCAGTGATAGCAGGAGAACTCAACTCTTGGCTCTTTGATTTTGCCTCACCCTGGGCCTGTCTGAAATCAGGATCCATGGGAGTTTTAATAGCCACTAGCTTCCACTCAGAAGTGCAATTTTCATACTGAATTACTCAGATAGAAGCACTTTATTGTAGGACTAAATATGAATAAGTACAAGAAATGCTCTAAGGCTAAGCTCTGTTGTAAGACGCATACCACTCCAAGTTTAAATTGAAATGCACTATTTCTGTCACTGTTATTCTAATATAATAAAGGGCTTAGTCCATCTGTCTGTCTGTCCATAATGCTCTTGGAGCACTCTAGTTACTGAAACAACCAATCGGAGTGCTCCAAGAACATTACGGACAGGAGGCGGCAGCGGCGGCGCAGCGGAGTGCCACCACAATGGTGGGGATGGAGCAGTGCCCTGGCCCTGCTCCTGGGAGGTGCATTAAGCAAAGGCGCATTAAGTTTAGACATGTAAATACATGCATAGGAATGCGCTGTATGTACTAATAGATCTATGTATTTAGTAAAAACGGTGCCCCTTATATCTTCATATCTGAACTCTGCTTCATTCATCCTTGCATTGTCTCCTGTTAAGCCTCCAGATGGAGAAGCAGCTCCCCCACTTGAGACTACTTTCCAGAATACTGCCTGAAAGAAGATCATTTATGTCTGTCTAAAACAGATGACTTATTCATCCTCCAAGGGGATCAGGGTGACAGTTTCATCATAAATACATTATTTAAAATGTAAGGCAAAATATCCTAGTGAAACTACAACCTGGAGCCCAGAAGAGGGGCAGTTTGTGAAAAGCTCGCTGATAAGTGAATGTTAAGATGCATCATGACATTTAGAAAATGATCCTAGTAGTCCGTGTAGAAATATACTTAAATGCTTGAGGTCGGCAAAGCTCAGTTCAGGTGCTAGTCTAAATCCTATTGAACAACCACCTCATGCATTGCAGATAGAGCTGACTAAATTCTTTGGTATGAAAAATATTATGAGAGAGGCTCTGACCCTGTGCTTCAAGTGCTTGCTCTAAGCATAAGTAGCTCCTCTGAAGCTAATGGGGATTGGCCTTGACTGGCCCTGCGGCACCCCACTCAGCTCCACGCTGCCCCGATCAGCTCTGTGCTCCCTCCCAATGCCGCCGTGATTGCCCTTGTGCCATCTCCCACAATATCGATCAACCCCATGCCACCCCAATCGGCCCTGCACTGGCCTGATCAGCCCGGGCCATGCTTTCTGTCCCATGGGACTCCCCACAGGTCCAGAAATTTGGCAAAAAGGGAGTGGCAATTAGTTGCTACTGCTCCTCTGTCACCAAATTTTCTGACCATGGGGAGCCCCGCATGCCAAACGACATGACTTCATGGGTTGGATCTGGCCCACAAACTAGGGGTTGAGCAGCCCTGGTTTAAACCATACTCACACAATCTAGACCATGCTAAACACCATCAGCCTGTGGCTGATTTTTTTGATGAAGTAAGCCCTCTTCTTATGAAAGCCTATGCTATACATCTCTGATTCACTTTGTCTACAAAGGTGCAAACCTACCCTGCCTTCTGCCTAACTCCAGACCAACACTGCTAACTATTCCTCTGTGCTGACAGATGTGAGAGCATTTGTACCCCCCCTTCCCAGCTGGATGGCTGGAAACAAACAGCAAATGGTCAACGTGAATGTTTGCTCAATTAATTATTGGTACTAAAACTCAACAAACATCAGAGTTTGGGGTTTAGCAAAAGTTTTCATGACTTAGGCTGATGGGGTTGAAGCTGATTTGTCTTGAGATGCTGCTGTGTTCACGTGTTATCCCAGCTCTTGAGCCTCTGCTAGGGACCATACTGCACCCACTACAGGACGCCCCAGAGCCTGCCCTTTTCTTCTGCGAGTGCAGAACCACCTTTGACTGCTGTTGCCTCTGACCATGTGCAGTGTTGTTCAGGCTGCCAGGAAAGAGCATTTTGACCTTTCTCAAGGGCCTTAGTTAGATTCTCCGGGACAGGGAAAAGAAACTGTTGTCCTGGCTATATAAATGAAAGGATTAAACACGACAGCAGCTTAGTGGCGTGCTGGACTACAGGCACCGCGTCTCGAATTTCTCATTTAAGGGTTTTCAGTCTGCACTGAGAGGCTGCTCAGCACCTCTAAAAATCAAGTCACTTACTGTGATGCTTCATTTTAAGCAACCAAATCTGAATAATATAAATATTTTGGGCATTTATACACATGGTCTGGGAGTGGGAGGGGTGCACTTTAATTAGAGCAGCTCTGAAAGCTGCTTTAATTAAAGCACCCAGAGCGTCTTGTGTATCAGCGTTCCTACACTTCAGAATGGCAGTGGGGGCACTTTATCTTAAGCTTGTGAACGAGCTTTAGATAAAGCACCCCTGCTGCTATTCTGAAGTGCAGGACGCTGATACACAAGACGCTGGAGGCAGCTGGAGTGCGGTAACTACTACACTCCAGCAGACTCCATCAATTGAGCCTGCTCCAATGTGCTATGATTACAGCATGTCAAAGCAGCCTCCACGCTTGTGTTCAGGCGCCCTTTAAGACTACAAAGCAGAATAGTTTCCTCTAGGGATGTTTCCTTTACAATGGCTCTGTATGTAACGAATCAATATGTGGCTTAATTAAAATCTTAAATGCTGGGGAAAAAATGAAGGCACTGGGAATAATTCTGCTTTCATACTGGCTCACCCATTCCTGGCACATACAAATGAAATGAGGCAAGAATTTGCTCTGTCACTTTTTTTTCCCCCTGATTGGCTCAGGCATACACCTTTACTATTTAGCTTTTTCCCCAACCCAAGTGACCCAGCTCTCAGGACTAGCTAGTGCAAGTGGCCTAGAAAAAGTGCTCCATGTACACCTCCTTGAATTTTTATTAAAGTTTTAGCTACTTTTGCATAGTCCCTGCCATGAAGAGCAGATAAATGCTGCTAAGACATGTTGGAAATGATAACTGTTTGTAATAGCTTCCTGGAACACAGCTCCTCAGGTAAAATTTTCTTTACACACATCAGCTAAACTTCACTCCTGAGATAGAGAGGAGCCCACTGCAAATGTATTCAAACTTCATCATAAAACAACGTCCACAAGCTCATGCACAAAGGATCTTTGTCAAAGCCAGCAATTCTCTAGCTGTAAAGGCCTCATCTGAAGCTTATTAAAGTCAGCGGAAATCTTTCAGTTGATTTTAGGCTTCAGTCTAATAAATGCTAAGTCCCACGTAGGGACTGTATTTTATCCGTGTTCTCCCATGATGTCAAGAGCAGTCTACAAATCAGCACTGAAACATCCTTTTTCCACTGCTCCCATTGGAGCATCTTTCTTTGCTTCTTTAAAATCGCTTTTGTGAATAGCTCTCCTCATCCCTGTTTATGACATTGGGAAGAAGAAATGAGGAAAAATAGAGAATGGAATCACATGGAGCAATTTTCTCCTATAGTCTCTTAGTTCATTCTGTGCTTTTATTTTATTTTTTAATTTTACTCTTTAAAAACATTGTGTGTGTGAATTGCAGGTAGAAACATGGCAGCCAACAAATGGTACTTCTTTGGACGCTGGCACATTTAGAAACAGCCATTTGAATAGGAAGAAAATAAAAATCACACTAACTTCAGCTTCCCTTTGTTCCTTCAGATTTCCTACATGGTTTTCTCTCTGTTTATAGTGTCTGACATAATTCCTTTGGTCACATTTTATGCCTGAAGTCATTTAGGTCAATTTTAGCTTCTCTTTTTCCAGGGCTTTGACGTCTCAAGCAACTTAATCTAGGTCAGTAAGTACCTGCTGTTGGAAGGAATTTTCTTGAGTAATGTTTTGATGTCAGAAGGCCCTTTGTTGGCATGTGTGTGTCAGAGGTCATTGAACATGTACAGTATGGAAAAGGCATGCAACCGTATGGAAGATGTTGGTCAAGAGTTGCCTTCAATAATTTCTTTAAAAAATAGCATAAATAAGAAGTGGTTTTTGGAAGTGGTGAAACTTGAATTGTAAAAATTCCAGAGATGATTTTCGCATTAAAAAGCTCAGTAGCAGTATTGGCAGTAGTAGTTGTACTAGTTTCAACCCATTTTCAGAAATTCTGCCCTTCGCTGCAACCGTGCAATCCAAAAGCAGTAGAGGATATAATGATGGGTCTACCCAACTGGCCAGTTTTGTGGGAAGATCATGGGGCCGGCTGCCATTGTCATGGGCTTATCTTGGCTGGAGCCCCCCATGCATCTGCTTGGCTGAGGGGCTTCAGTTGCCCTGCCCCCTACTGCTGATTGGTGGAGACGGCTGTCCATCATATGGTCCCACCCCTCACCACTGATTGGTGGAGGGGGGTAGGGCCACACAACAGGCAGCCCTCAGCCAATCAGCGGTGAGGGGCAGGGGCAGCAGCTTTCTTGCCTGCTTACTTTCATGCCGGCAGGCCCTTTTGTGCTTGTCTGCGCATCTGGGAGGACTCCCAATGGGAAGCCAGCATTTTATTTTTAGCAAGCTTTTTTCCCCCATGAATTTCACAGAGATTGTCTGATTTCACAATTTCGGCAAAATCGCAATTTGAGTAGGTCCCACGATGTAAGTGCAGGGCTCTGACAGAGCAGGCGTTGGCTCAATATTCTGCGCAGAACCCAAGATGGCTCGTGACGATGCTAAGCCTGATCTGAAGCCCTCTGAAGCTGATAGAAAGGCGCCCGTGGACTTTAGACAGGATTCATTGGGCAGAAGCCTGTTGCACCTAGTGGATGATCCAAGTGCAGCATGAGATGAACTCGGAGTAAGCGCTCGCATTATAGGAATGGTGAAATGTGTATCTCCAGAAGGCAATCATCTTAGAAATGGGGGGCTTTTGTATCCAAAGGCTACATAAAAATTGCCTATGTACCCACAGGCTGCATAGAATTGTTCCTACACTTTGGATAACTCAGTTAGTTTCGGGCTTCACTTTGGTTGTCCACTGGGTGAAACCGAATTCTGCCCATATTTTGTTTTATGCTTTTTCAGTGTCTTTATATTTAAATCGATTGCCATTGGGAGGAATCAAACTCAAATTTTCATGAGCAGATTTTTTTCAAAGCTTGTAATATTCTTAAAAGAGAGAGCGCTGTCTCTTTTTTTAAGGTCCGGAGTTTTGGATATTGCTGTTGCTTGCAGCAAGCATAGTTAACCACTCACAAGATGTCCAGGGGAGATGCTCTCTTCACCTTTGTTCTCTTCAGGCGGAGGGGCAGGTTGTGCACGAGAGATCCTCTTTGTCCCTACTCAGAGGGAGAAGGGTACAAGCTCGTTGAGCTGGTTTTCCTGTTTATTAACTAAACCCATGTGTCAGTTGGACATCTGCCTTGATTAAGAGAGAGACTGAGAGGGAAGGGTTAAGGAGAGGATGGCGTGGTCAAGCATAAAATAATAAGACTCAAGGGCTGTAACTTTTGCCTGTTCAAACCTCATCATTTCATATGTGTTGTTCTTAAGTCTTTACTTAGTATAAAGATGATTTTGGCTTTGAAGTATAGAAGTGCTAATCTCCCTTTTTGGGAAATGTGCATCGAGTCAGCCCTGCACTCGCCTCGTACACCTATGGTATTTAACAGGAAATGGATTGCAAAAGAGTGCTTACTCTAACCAATATGGCTGAAACCAGGGAAAAGCTTCCTTTTAAATAATTGTTTGATTTGAGGGAGGAAATCCTCAAATATGGCCCTAGTGTGGACTTTCTGGCTACCTCCCTCAAATTTGGGTGCTTGTGCAGCCCTACCCCTTCTTCATGTCCCATTTCAATGAAAACCATAAGCCAGTCCTAAGCTTGGCCCTTGTGGCATCTACCTTGAATTGCTTTATTGGTTTCAACCACATTGCTTAGAGTCCATCAGCACAAATTAATATCTGTTTCTCTTTCATTGACCAAGTTTTGCCTACTTCTGCAGTTTCTGTTGAGACCCTGCAGACATTCATTACTGAAAACTTGGAAGAGCATCCAAGATTTGGGGGAAATGCCCCAATTCAATGCACAGTAGAAATGTATTGGGAGCAGAGCAATCCAAACTCAGATGGGATGAAGGTGGTTCCCTTGCTGCAGGGAAATCTGGGGCATGCAGCTGCTTTTCCCTTCCTCACTACAGGGGATCAGCACGGCAGGTTGTCAAAACACTGGTGTGAGCCTGGATTCCAGGGTCATGTGCATCTGAAACTTCTTAGCAACCGGATTATTAACAGGGTAATCAGCCGATCTGGGATTTCTGTAATTCAAAATCGATAGTGTCAAATACCTATTTAATAACATCAGGCACAAACTAAAACTCCAGGCTTGCACCGAGCTCTGTGTTGAGGGGCTTCTGTCAACACCAAACACTGGCATAGCACTAAACTCACTGCAGTCATTGGGAATTTGCTACCGTTACCCATTGTTTATACAAACCATATCACAGCCCAGCTTTGGAAACCTGCTCCATTTCAGGGGAAGAATGATGATATTTTAGCCAGAATGAAACTTTCTATTCACCCATCTCTAAAATTTCCATGGAATTATTTTAAGCTGGTGGGTCTTTAGCTCCATGACACTGCATGGATTTGCATTTTGTTCTCAGTAGCCCACAGCTCCTCCTTGCTAATTCTCTAGTTGTTTCATTTTATGGACTCATAAGCGGGTGCTAGGCTCAAGAGCTTGAGAAAAGCATAGACCCTATTTACCTTGGTGAAAAAAATATCTTTGATTGAAAACCATACTTCAGACTCAGGCAGATACAATTTAGATGTCACCATGACCAGCTCAAATGATTTTATAGGTGTTAAATTATGGCTGCATGGGTGTTAAGGGGAAATTTCTGTTGATTCTCAGAATAGCTCTGCAGGCAAGTTACCATCAGGGAAGTTGGGTGTGAATTTACAAGTGCAAGATAGCTTGCCTCTCAGTGAGAGTGGGGTAAGCAAGGACTCTGTGCTTGTAGTAACATACGGTAACAGCACATGTGGTCACTGAGCTTTTGGCTGCTGAAAGCCGTAGTTGGGAGGACCACTGTAATTACTCCACGGCTGGTTAATACTGGGTGCGTCTACACATACGATAAACTCTGGCGTTTATTGTGCAGGGCTTTTTTGCTCCCGGGTGCACCATTTGAATGTGTGCCTGTGCCCATAACATGTTGAGCCGGGTCAGAGCAGCCCTGGCTGGCAGAGGGCCCAGAGGGTCAGTCTGCCAACCCGGGGCTGCTCTGACCCAGCTCAGCATGCTGCAGGCTGGGGCATGAGGGTGCCACAGTGTTGGGCTAGCTGGCAGGCAGCCTCCGCACTGAAGCACCTTCATGCCCCAGCCAGCCGGGTCAGCGTCTACCCATGCAATGCTGTGTGCAAAAAAACTCCTCAGCAGGATAGTACAGTACTTGCATTTACAAGTACTAGCCTGCTGTGGAGTTTATTCATTTTCTGCAGCCTAATAGGGCCACACATGTAGATGCTTACTGTAGAGCTAATTAAACAACTGCAGTAAACTTCTCATGTAGACGCACCCACTGACTCCTGGACTGGATCTGTGTAGGCATTTATTAGGATTTGAACACAATTGATCATTATAGCTTACTCCGCTTGGAAAGAGGTGTCAACTAAGCTGGAAGAATCACTTTCATACCAGAATAAGTGTGTTCATATGAATGATTATACCAGCATAACTATCTGTAAAACTTCCCCCGTATAGTTGAGGCCTAAACTAAACCGGTTGGATTGGGCTGTGGGAGAGAAAGGAGAGAGACTATTTGTTTTGTTACCAAACTCCAGCCAAAGAGCAACTTAACTTGACAAGACAGAAGGTGCTGACAAGGCAGGATTTGGGATAGACAAGTGATAACTGAGAAGCCCCAGGTTGACTGGCCCTCTGTCTGAAACCCAGGCTGCTTGGCTAAGGCAAATTCGTCTCCTCTGCATCCCTGTCCCAAGGCCTCTGAAAACTGACCGCAAGCGCTGGGCAGGAAATTGTTTTCTGTCCTGTAAAACTGTAAAACTTTTGAGAA
Source organism: Alligator mississippiensis (assembly GCF_030867095.1). NCBI lineage: Eukaryota > Metazoa > Chordata > Crocodylia > Alligatoridae > Alligator > Alligator mississippiensis. Next base: position 9,570,879 of record NC_081832.1, on the reverse strand, counting down.
TTCAACATTTTTCTGTTCTGCTCCGTGTTAGGAAAAAATCAAGATCTTTGAAGCTTTTTATGAGGGGAAAAAACCTGGAGATGAGTATCTAATAGCTGTGTGATTGGGATGCGAGGGAGCCCTACAGCTGAGTCCCTGGTCTGAATATTTGGGTATTCTTAGTCTGCAGCACACTCTTTTTCATTTGATAATGAAGTCTCTTCTACCCCTGCAAAACATCTCCCACTGATGCTGGCATGTTCCTGCATAAGGTCTTTTTCAACAAATTGGCATTTCTTCTCCAAAAAGTCTCAACTGAAAAATTCCCAAACTACGGTATATACATGTGGGTCCGGCCGTTCACGAAGTTGATTGCCCAAAAGAGGGCTTTTTGCTTTCTTTGATATATGATTGAAGGTAGATCCTGTTTTTAAAGGCCAATTTATAATTTGGGCCTTAAAACTGGCTAACCTGATTTCACCATCTTGTTTGAGTGCAAGTAGAATTTCCTTGGATTTATTCAAGAATAGGTCTTATATAAATTACTTTTTCTTCATCGTCACTTTGTGGTAACTGTTTAGGCAATAAATACTTTTCTTCTATTGTCTGTAGCCCTCCTACCACAAGAAAAGCCCCATGCGTCTCTCTCCTTTCCTATTATTTTCTTTCCTAGCTGGAGTGGTTAGCAGACTTTTTTATGCTTTGTCTTCAAGGTTTTCGTCTTTGCCGGCTGTTGACTCTTGTGTCTCCTCACAACTTAATAATATTTGGGGTAAAGTTTCGCGGTAGGTCTAATTTTATCTCAATCTGTTCAATCAGTTCCTAATTTTATTGAAGCCTTGCTGATACCAGAGTTGTGGACTTAAACATATGGCAGGCTATACAGTTTCATAGATTCATAGATGTTAGGGTCAGAAAGGACCTCAATAGATCATCGAGTCCGACCCCCTGCATAAGCAGGAAAGAGTGCTGGGTCTAGATGACCCCAGCTAGATACTCATCTAACCTCCTCTTGAAGACCCCCAGGGTAGGGGAGAGCACCACCTCCCTTGGGAGCCCGTTCCAGACCTTGGCCACTCGAACTGTGAAGAAGTTCTTCCTAATGTCCAATCTAAATCTGCTCTCTGCTAGCTTGTGGCCATTGTTTCTTGTGACCCCCGGGGGCGCCTTGGTGAATAAATCCTCACCAATTCCCTTCTGTGCCCCCGTGATGAACTTATAGGCAGCCACAAGGTCGCCTCTCAACCTTCTCTTGCGGAGGCTGAAAAGGTCCAGTTTCTCTAGTCTCTCCTCGTAGGGCTTGGTCTGCAGGCCCTTGACCTTACGAGTTGCCCTTCTCTGGACCCTCCCCAGGTTATCCACATCCTTCTTGAAGTGTGGTCGCATCCTTCTTGAAGTGTGGAAGTTTATGAAAGTCTTTAGAGTACAGTATACAGTCAGCGCTACCATTTGCTGTAGAATCCCAAATGGTTTCCTTAATGCAAATGTATAACAAAAAATCATAAACCTGCCAGCGTGCTTCAAATTTGACATCTTCGCAGGAATTAGTGCTTAAAGGCTTAATATGCAAATAAATCAACCCTTTCTTAACTGATGCTTATGTTCCTAATCATTCTTTTCCTTTGCTTCAGCAAACATCTTGTTAATAAGGTGCAAGATCTTACATATTATAGATGGGCTGCCACCATGGGAGGCAGCGGAGGGAGAATCATTGCAATGCCTGTGCCTGACAAGAGCACATGGTGTTCAATGCTGCCAGGTCGTCACATGAAATGCACTGGGTGTCAAGTCCAATGGTCAAAACACACTTTCTAGCATTAACACTAAGGGATGCCTTGCAAGGTTTCTTTGAAATGTCAGGGTTTGGAAAGGTTAAATCTTGACAAGTTGAAAAATTGGTGGGCAGATCCTATGCATCTGTTGGGACTATAGTGCTTATCAGCAAAGGTTGGCTTATTTCCACGTTCCATTAATACCCCGCAACACACGATGTGCTGCTCCAGTCCACTGCGTGATCCCTGAAACACTGACACAAACAGGAAAACACTGGTTGAAAATGGCAAACAGAAAATGTCATATTTTCACATTCAGCAATTGTGCCTCAAAGGCTAGTAATTACCGTTTATTATGGTCGCTAATATATATGTTTAAAGTGAATATTTTCTTCACATTAGAGGCAGGGCTTCCTTTGCCATAAACTTGCCTCTCTTATTTTTTATCCCAACCTGAAATAAAACTCTTGTAGATGAAAGCTTATGTAACATAAGAGGACTGTTGAAAAACAATTTCTATAGACATAAAATCTGACATGATGATAATCTGAAACTGCTCTCTACCCAAAGATGACAAAACTCCAGTAACTTCAAAGGAGATAAAGGACTGCCAGAGGGAAAATTTTAATTAAAATTAGATAACCTGTATGAAAAGCATCCAATTTGTAATCTATGAAAGCATTTTGGAACCACAATTCCTCAGCCCTGGGACTGTTGCTGTAATAATTATCTCGAGACTTTTCACGATGGAATCACAACATGTTAATTTGTTAATGAGTCAGTGTGAGGAGTAAGAGAGGGCTTTTGACAAGGGAATGCAAACATACAGACTTCATTGCTATTTTTAAACAAATGAAATGTTTAAGTCAAATTCAGGCTCCTGGTTTAATTTGAAAGTTTCTCATTCCTGCTAAGAACATGGGTTTGAATTGGGCAAAGCGGCCATTGCTTTGAGCATTTAAATTGACCTGGATTCTGCTGAAATGATTTCTGGGGGTAAGTGTGACTGGTATTGAATCTGTGCTAAATCCAGAGCTCTCAAGCCAACTTCTACAGTGGAGCTACATCTTTAAAAGGTTTTGTCCCCTGGACACTCAATTGCAATCACATGAGCCACTTTCCCCATCAGATCCAGGGCAATGGCAGCGGTTGCTTACTAGGGCTGTGCAAAATGGCTGTGTTTCATTTCTATGTTGGATCCAGCTGTCTCGGAAGGACAGCGATTTGTTTTGGTGTTTCAGATCACTGTTCTGTTTCGATTTGGCTGAATTTGTTTTGGAGTCTTGACGATGTTTCGGATCGGCCCGGGGAGAGGCAGGCACAGCCGGGCAGCTGTGGGTTTTACCATGGCTCCTCCGGCTGTGCCTGCTTCTCCCTGGGTGGGGGGAGCTGCAGGAGAAGCCGCCGTGGCTGTTCTGCCCGGCCCCATCCCCTGCCCGGCCCCAGCATCCCGGCACTTCAAAAAAATAAAAAATAAAAAAGCCCCCCACTCACTGGCTGCAGCAGCAGTGATCAGGGCCTCTAGGAGCTTGTGGCAGAGCCCCCCCCATGCAGTGTGGGGCAGTGGGGACAGCGGGTTCACCCCCCTGCCTGGCACCCGTGCAGCTGCCCCATGGTGTGGGTGTAACGCGGCTCGGCAGGGTGCTGTGTGCTGTCTGGGAGCTTGGGCCACTGGGGCTGAGCGGTGCTGGGCTCCAGCAGACAGGTGGAGCCACCCCAGCTGGCCCTGCTGAGCCACACTACACCTGAGCAATGTGACAGCCGTGTGGGTGCCAAGCGGGGTGGTTCTGCCATGAGCCCTCGGGGGCCCTGATTGCTGCTGCTACGCTGGTGAGTGCAGGGCTTTTTTTTTAAGTGCCGGGAGGCTGGGGATGGGCGGGGGATGGGGCCGGGCAGGGCAGCCACAAGGGCTTCTCCCATGGTTCCCCCAGCTGTGCCTGCCTCTGCCATGGTGGGGGAAGCCGCGGGAGAAGCCCCCATGGATGCCCTGCCCAGCCCCATCCCCCGCCCGGACCCAGCCTCCTGGCACTTTAAAAGGAGGGCTGCGGGGCTGTGCCGGACATCACCTGGGGCACGGGCCCTGGATCTGCATGAGGGATGACAACAGGCTGCCGTCCCTCCCCCAGAGCACTGGGATTGGAAGGGACCTCAGGGACAGATCGCAGACACTGGCCCACTACAGATGCCAATATCGGAGCAGTCTGTCCTCCCTCCCCCTCTTTCCCCTCCCTCTTCTGAGTTTCTGTTTCCCCGCAAGCCCACATCTGAAACATTTCTGAAATGTTTCTGATGGTTTCGTTTCATTTTGTTTAGGAAATGTTTTGGAGACTTCCGTTTCATTTCGGATTTGGTGTTTCGGGTGCCAAAATGGCCCAAAAGACCTCTTTAATAAAACAGCTGCTGAAGTTTCTCACAGCCCTGTTGCTTACATAAGAAGGAAGCATGAGGGAAACATCTGGATATGTTCAGCTGTGTTCAGTTTTGTCCTCTTGTTCTGTGCTTCATCTTCCTCTCAATTGGTTTTGATCTGCCCAGCCAGGAACAATGAGAAGATGCACCATGTGGACTGTCTGGCCATCTGTGGAACAGTAACATATACCCTGCTGACCCCATAAACCATCATTTGGAGCTGTATAATGGCTTTATATTTAATGAGAAGTCAGGCTCTTGCATTGTTCTGATGTTCTTCTGAAGTTAAGACCAAAGGAAGCATTGAAAATCCTATCACTTGAGTCATTTAACACTGGTTGGGTCAGTGCACCAAAGAATATATTACAAGATGTAATCCTGAATTTCCAGGAAGACAATAAGGCGCTAGAGAGAGATTTTCCATCTTTGACTTGATCCCAATCCTGCCAGTAGCCCTATTGACACCTCTTGTTGTGACCAGCAAAGAGATTTGTCCTTGTTGAACAGATTACAGGATCTGGTCTTAAATTTTAGGCATATGGATGGCCTGGACAATTGTGTTTTGGTTCAACTACACCGAGTTATTAAGGCTTCCTGGTTTTCAACATTTTTAAGCACCTAAAATTGAGATGCCTAGGGCAGTCTTCCTCTTTAGTCAATAAAATATTTATTCTGAAATCTGTTTTCCAGAAGTAGTTGTAACTGGAGCAGCAGTGTGAATTAGGAATTGAAATACTCCCTTGCAGAGGGGCTTTCCCACCAGTAATATGTACGTTAAGCTGAAATCAGGAAGCCCTGCCAGACCTTGTTCATATAGCTCCTGCCAGACCTCGTACATATAGCTTCTGGGTACCCATGAAATTGAATGGGGTTATTGTGAAAAGTAACTCCTCCTTCTTGCCTCTTCCTCTTCCTTTTCTCACTTTTGTCTGGGAAGAGGAATGATTTTCACAGCAGAACCCCCTGGGTTATACAGCAGATGACGGCCTTATGATGGATTTAAATAAATGAAGCAACAGGTAGGAAGCCTAGTTAAAAATAGAATGGAAACTAGATGAGTGCAGTCGTGGGAAAATAAGGCTGGCAAGGCCCCCAGGATGTCTTCTAGACCATGCTCAGGGCAGGATCCTCCCAGCTAAGTGCTTGTCTAACCTGCTCCTAAAAATGTCTAAGGTTGGAGATTCCACAACATCGCTCGATAACCTGTTCCTCATGAGAACGTCCTTCCTACCTCCTCCTCCTACCTGTCAGTGCAGTTTAAGGAGCTAGTCTCCAAAGGAGGGATCCTAATGGTTCCCTTTTTAGAATGAAATATCAGATGATGTGAAACGGCGTGAAACCAAACAGAACAGTTGTCATGTAGATACTTTTCTACTTTCCCTCTCTTCCCCAGCAATGGATCCCCATCTACTCATCTCTTGGTAGGACAAAATTCTGAACCCACCCATAAATCTGGTTTTTATCCAGGACAGGATTGCTTTATGAGTCATTTTACTTCCTCCCTTTATAGGACAGGGGACTGTGTGAAGCTACTGCAGCAAGAATACCGTTAATCATTGACTGCATCCGATGGCATCAGCATCCAGGCTCTTGTTGGGAGACGACCAGAAAACAAGGGATTGGGGGTTGAGGGAATAAAAAAAAAGGAGGAGTAAAGGACAGGAGTGAACAGGCAAGTGAAAAGAGTCAAAAGAAGAGGAAGTGAGGAAAGTCCGAATAGGGATGTGGGGACAGAGGTAAAGGGCAGAAAAATGGAGTGGATTCTTACAATGCAAAGAAACTTTTTCCATGTCTCAACAAAACCATATTCCACCTGGGTGCATAAGGCCTTGTTACACCTTATGCTGTGAGCTGCACAAATGTTGATCAGCTTAGTGCTGGCGTGGAGTTTGGACAGTCACACTTTCAACGTGAGCAGCACGTCTGTGGGGAGTGGCCACACCTTAATGGAAGTGGAGCTAGGTTTTGCAGATCAAGAGGTAATCCTGCCCTAGGATGGCATATCTTTGAGCTGCATAATGAGTGCTTTAAGTCACTTTAAGGTGTTAATGTGCAGACAGCTCCAGGAGCCACCCAAAATTAAAGTGTAACCAGGCCCTAAAATAGGGACCCTTTCCTTCCTCTACACTCTTGTGTAACCAACCAGTAGTTTCTTCCATGACTACTTAATCCAAGATAAGTCTTCAGGAGACCCCATACAGTGGCAGCAGGTTGTGTCGACATGGGGGATAGGGAGTCACTGCAGCCAACAAGCTTTGTCTCTGTCCTGCAGCCTCAGTAAGAAACCCTTACCCTAGTCATTTCATCCGAGTCCTGCCTTTTCTCAGCTGTGAGAGAGACAGGGGTCCAAGGCCCCGTTCAAGGACTGTCCGTGGTTCATTTGGTCTCTGTTATATTCCAGCCTGTTCTATTGGGCCCCGTTCTGCTTCGTGCTGATCACTGCCTGCTAAGTGTATAGCAGCTTGAGGAGCCCCGGAGATCGAAGTACAGCTGCTAATTCTAGAAAGAGTGGTCCAGGGAGTTGCAAACTGCAGCCCGGGCACCAGTTATTCAGTCCTCCCTCCACCAGTGAGCGGATGCAGGAGAAAGGCTAGGAAAAGATGTAGATTTAAGGAGGAACAATAGAGGTACCAAAGCTGATATCTCCCAGCCAGATCTGGCCTGTGGAGCCATGGCATTCAGCCTGCAGGGTCCCCACAGGTCAGGAAATTTGGTGGTGGGGGAATGGTGGCCATTAACATCGCCACTTCTCCCCTGCTACCAAATCTCCAATCCCCGCATGACCAGATTGGGCCTGTACCCAGGCCATCACTACATGACCAAATCAGGTCACCACCCCACGTGCTGGGTCATGAGGATGATTTGGGTCCAGGCCAGGCCGTTGTTGTGCATCTAGATCAGGTCCCAGCCAGTCTCATCCTTTTGTGCCCAGATTGGTCCCCCGTGTGGGCTGTGACTGGGCACCGGATCAGGCCTCTGTCCTTAGGGCTCCCAACTCTGTTTGAATCTATTCCAGGAGGTTTCATCACATGATGTACTGACATTAATGACTGATCTGCTGTACCGTACCCAGGCAGGCAAATGTACATTACTATTACATTTAAAAAACCCACTGGACTACTGTATACATTGGATTCAACATTTAATATTTATTTTAATGAATGGCCTATCATTTATCTCCCAGGTGACTCTCAGCAGTCTCCTGGAGATTATATCTAATTCCTGGAGACTCCCGGGCAATCTTGGAGGGTTGGAAACAACCCTACCAGTCCTGCCTGCCCCATACACTAGATCCAGCCCATGGGACAAAAAGGTCAGGCACCCCTAGTTCAGTACAATCACATTAGACTTTTTGTCCTAGGCAGAAGGGGGTGTGACGTGTGCCTATTTTTGTGTGACATCCACGTCTAAGCCCTGAAAATAATAGACTGTGAAAAACTGCATCTCTCCCAAATTCTGCTCGTACTTTCTTTGCATCTCATACTTTGCCTTTTTGCTTTGAATGCTATAATGTTCAGTGTCTTACACCAGAAACAGTCTGGTGATCTGATTTTTAAACAGGTTGAATTACAGTGTGCTGGTCTGTATGGGAGCAGTGGCCCTTGGGGTGGCTATTATTAGCATTGGTACAACTGCTGCTGCTTGTATTGTCACGCTCAAACGTCGCTTGGTGAAAGCATGTGCTCTGTAACTGTAGTGCCAGATACAAGCCAATGTCTTTGCAGCCAGAGACGTACATCTTTCTAGGACCTACGGCCTATTGGCTGATGCGCAGAAGTGGAACTCAGGCAATCTGGATCTTATTTTCAGCATTACTACAGGCTTCCTGTGTAGGAAGAAGGATGGTGTGAGGTGAGAGTCCAGAGTGGGTGGTAGCAAAGGAACGGACTGGCTGCCGGCAGGCTTCTTACCTTTCCAAGTCCCAGATGATGGTGTAGAATAGGAAAGCATTTTTTCAGACTCACTCCTAGATGCATGGCTGTATCTCAGGGAAGGCAGAGTAGGAAACGAGTGCCATAGAAAACAGAGATGTAGAATTCATGCCCCCCCCCCCCCCAAAAAAAATTGGCAATGTACCCTAGGAAATCCCCCAGTGATGCATTTGTTGTTCTATACCACAGATAGAAGCAAAGAGATTTCCTATGTGATTTGGGGCAATGCCTTCGAGACTTTGGGGTTTTGGGCTCTCTGGGCCTCAGTTCCCCATCTGTAAAATGGGGAGCATAGCACTTTTCTAGCCCCCAGAGGTGTTGTCAGCTGCTCAGAAATGGCAGCAATGGAGCTTCGTATCATAGTGTGACCTTGGTCACATCACTTAAACTCCCCCCACCTGTTAAATAGGTACAAAACTTTTTACTTGATTCAAAAGTGTGTGTTTAACAGTGCCTGGCCAGGCGTGAACCCATCCATTTCAGTTATTTGCGGTCATTCCTGGCTGGGGCCAACGGGGATGCCCACAGATTTCCCTATCGCCATGCTTCCGATTCTGTCTGAAACAGAGGGTCGTCCCCGTCCCCTGAATCGCCCGCTCATCAAGTTGTTTGGGTTGGTTTAGGACGCTGCTGCAATTCAAGTTGAGGCTGGTTTGACATTTGGCTCTTCAAAGCTGTTCAGTACCCAGCCCTCCTTGTGGCTCCATCAAGTTCAGCAGTTGGCAGTACAAGCATGTAACGTGTCTGAGCTTTCAGAATAACAGCCAAAAATATTAATCTTTTCCAAAGATCCAGGGTGGAAGAAGTGTTGCCCTTCTGTTTTGTTTTTGTTTTTTTGTCTTAAACTTTTGCCTTGAATGCTTGTTTTTCCACCTAACCTCTGAGATTAAGTCTAGGTGAGTCCCATGCTCAGAATTTCTGTCACTTGACATCCACATAATTGCTCTATACACTAAAGCTGCAGGATTATTCCCTGTGATTCTAGCCTTATCAACAAGGGAAACATGCCAATGTAATGTTGCTCTCCAGACAAACTCAAAGTGGCCTGCCATCTGCAATTCCAGCCTCCGGGTTTCAACGGTGCTTTTTATTTCATAGTTGTGGGACAATGTACAAACTGTACAAACAGGACTGGGACAGGAACCCTGGAGTTCTGACTTCCAGGTGTGGGACCATTAGCCTCCAGGGCTAGAAATGTAAACTGTTAGATGAATGGAATTAGAGAATAGTAAAAGATAGTGTGCTTTTCTATGGACCGCCGGTTGTTTAGAAACCTCAATTAATTTATTCCCAAAGCCAGTTTGTGCAGGATTTTAGTACTGAAGTATGACTGTAGTATTCCTTGCAGCAGTATTCCTGTTTTACAGGGCTGTAAACTGATGTGTGAAGAAGTGATGTGGCTTGCTCAAGCTAGCTACATAGCACATTAGCAGCAGAGTTGGATGGAGAACCCAGGGTTCCTGACTCTGGTTTTTCTGCTTTAGTTGAATACGGGAACATAGGATTGGATGAGGCCCTCCTGTGTCCTCCAGGACCTATTTCAAACCCTCACACACAACTACAAGGCACAAGATCAGACACACCAGAGATACGTACATGCTATAAGCAAAACCAAAGAAAATAGGGAATGATTGGGAGCTATACTGGAATTTGTCATGGTGTACTAGGATTAAAAAGGGAATCAAAACTTTTACTAAACGATATTGTTTCCCTTTTTTCCAAAGATATTTACCACTTTTTTAGAAAAAAATGCTTGCAATAGCAAACCGCTGCAGCCCATGCATTTTTGCATTCTCTGTTGCATCAGATGCAAAGGAAAGCACAAGCATGGAATAAATCTTTCTAGTTCTACTAATAAAGTTAGCGTGTGAAAGTAACCTTTCCCTCTTGCCATGGTAGGGACCTGGAGCCGGACATGGCAAAGCGTACTGTAAAAAGATATTGTGCAAACGTCACCTCATCTGGAACTACCAGGAGAAAACCACCTTAGTCTAGCAGTGCCCTCTATTGCCAAATCTATAGAGTAGCATCAACAAGCAGTCCTATTCCTCTTGGCCTGCCTAGGAAAAAAGATCGGTTACAGGAGCTGAAAGGAAAAGACAAACTGTGGCAGTCTCTGGGAAGTTGAGTCCGTGCATTTTTGCCTTGACCAGCAGTGTGACTAGGGGATGGCAAGCAGGACACCAGCCTCGGGTGCCAGCTTAGAAGAATTGCCCCCATCTCTATAGAGTCTGCACCCCGGCAGCAAAAGCAGCCCCACAGCCCTGTTCCTACAGCAACAGCTGGGTGCACAGATACCACCCAGACACTGCACAACAGCCAGGGTGGGCAGATCATGCTGCAGCGGCAATGGTGGGGACAGCAGCAGCTGTCAGGGACTGTTTTGGGGTCTCCCCCACAGCATAGGTAAGCCTCCTGCATCCCTCATCTCTCCCCACCCCCTCCAGCCCCCCACTCTTGGGACCCCAGCCCCATCCAGTGCTTAAGCAGTACCCTTCCCCTCCCAGCCTCCCCAGGGTGCAAACCCTGCTTGTTACATCTTTCTTTAAACTGCATTGTAGAATAAGAGTGTTAGCTTCTGCCAGACTCCCTGGACCAGCACTGCAAATGGTGCTGTGCCGGGAGATGCTGAGTCACTCCCTACCTACTTCCTCGTGACAGCCAGAGTCATTTGGGCCTCTGCCGCCTTCCTGCTGACCTTTCCACCCTGAATAGTGGCTGAACTGGCCCCGGTATGAATCACCCAAAAGGGAAGAGGCTAAATGGTAATTGAAGATTAAGATCAATCTGGAACCATTTAGAAGTTGTCAGCGCAAGACCAGGCCACCCTCCTTAATCCTACCCTTGCTGAAAGAAGTTTGCTGGAGTATTTATCTAACCTTGTGTTTAACCAGGAAACTAGCCAAGGAGAATCACTCTCTGCCAGCAAGAAATTTGGCCATCACCTGCTGTGACAGCTTTGAGTGACGCCGTACACCCTGGATCTTCATTAGATCCCCCGCGAGCCACACATTTTTTTAATGATGTGTCTTTCAGAGCGTCAAAGAGCACTGTCGTCGTCGGAGACTTGAGCACGGGTAAGGGAAACACCTGAAGATAAGCCCTGCCTTGCACACTTTGTACATCCGTCTCCATTGTAGAGGGCACCTATTTGCACTCTGGCCTGGTCTGTGTCTCTCTCCTTATTCTGGCTTGGATCAGGAGAATCATTTTACTGCCTAACCCTAGTAGTTTGGCTAAGTCACCTCTTTTAGCATCCGTCTTCAGAGATAATATGTGTGATGTCATCTCAGATACGGCAAACTATAAAGCCATACGCATAATATACCCACAAGCCCAGACATTGGAGCTTGGTGTTTTAAAGTGTTGCCTTTTTTCATGTCATTAAAAAAACACTCTGGCACTTCAGTCTGTCCCTTCCCTTCCCTTCAAAAGAAAATAACAGACTGCAATCACCAAAATGATCTTCCCCTTTAAATGGTCTGAAACACTGTCAGGCTCTGACAGATCCACATGGGATCTTCTGTCTCTCTTGACCTCCCTGGGGTACATTTTTAAAGAAGTGTCCATGATGGTCTTTACAAATCTCATTAACCGATAATAGGATTTGCGTGCATTCTTCTGCATGGCTTTGAAACTCTACCATCCCTAAGTAAGGGCCCAATTATACAACACATCGAGTGTTTCTGCGGGAGCTGCTGGGAGCTAAGGATCCGGAGGGGCTGCTTCATGGTTCTCAGAACTGTGCAGGATCTGACCGTTAGCTAGAAAGTCATATGTAAGTGGCCTTCATAACATGACATTCATACCATACTGTAACTTGGTCTATTGCCTTAGAAACATCTTTTTTCCACATCTGGTGCTCTCTAATTTCAAGTCGCAAATGCAAATCCAACCCATTCAAGCACCTGGGAAATGCAGTGTGGGTAGCAGACCCTCAAATCACACAGGAGGGGTTAATATATATATCAATATATATTAATAATAATAATATAGATTAACTCCCCTCTGTATAATATGTGTTTCTCTGCAGCACAATGGCATGGAGGATCCTCTCTGTCATTTTGTACTGAGTGCCGCATTTAGATGAACTGAAGGAACATCATTTCATTGAGTCAAGGCTGCTTTGCTTCATCAGAGTCAGCAGCCAGTGCAAAAGTTTCCTCTCTTATCAGTGGTGACTCTGGTTTTCATCTCATTGTAACCATGTAGTTCAGAAAGCAAGGTAGTGCTTGATGCACAGCAACCAATGGGAGTGTTTCCTTTGTCTTCAATGGCCTTTGGATCAGCCCTTTGAAGAACGAAAACCAACCGGTGTTTGATTTTAACACGACAAAATTAACCCGCAATAAATCCAAATGCACTCAGAGCAGTGAATACAGAGTCAGACTGTTAGGCTTTAATAAAGTGTGGACACGGTATTATTCAGCATGCCTTTACAATTACTGCAGGAACAAGGACAGGAACTTCATTAACACTTTACAGGGGAAGAAAGCTGTTCTATGGGCAAATGATTTGTAGCTATCTGTCCTTTAACTCAAGGCAGCCAAGCGAAATCCAGTGGAAGAGAGTAACCGCATGCGTTTGCGTGTGTTAGTAGGGAACCTTTGGGTACAGTAGATAACTCTATGGCTGCCTGGAGCACTTCTGGGGCAAACTGACTACCCTATAGTATAATTAAAGCCAATAAGGTTGGTGATGAAACTCCTGAAGAAAAGCCATGCCAAATCACTTGCAAATATGTTCTCCAGGCAGCTGCAACAACTATTGGCAGGATTACACTTACTGCTTTTAGAACCGAAGGCAGGTTAACTGCTTTGATAAAATGCAGGTGAGTTATATCATGGGAGTTACATGTCAGGCAGGATTAGCTGCTTGGCAAATTATCAAAGACAACTGATAGTGAAACAAGTTGAGACTTTCCTACAGTGGCAGTTTAAAACTCCATATAACTTCACCCAAAACAAATGAATGCATCAGGGAAGCCGGTTTCATTAACCCATTAACAGCCAAATACATTTGTCCACTTCAGGACTCAAAAAAGGTTCCTGAACAAACTGGGAACGGCGTGAGGTGAGACCGAGAACTCATCCCCTTTCTGTAAAGTTTCTACAGTCTGCTGCTTTTTGGGAGAGGGGAGGAGAAGAGGAAAGAAGCTGAAACACTTCACATTTAAGTTACTGCAAGTATTTAATTGGAAAAATGGAGTGAAAAAGAAATATAACACTTTGCAGGGTTATCAGTGAAAGCCAGGTGAAATAAAGATTATTCCATCAACACCCATCATAGTTTAAATACCTGTTACTCCTGTAAAACCAGAAGAGACTCCTATGCAAAGCCAGAAAGGCTGGACTTATTTTCAGGTCTTCTTAAACCAGCTTTTAGTTTTGCATCTCTCTGCATCAGTAAGCACAACACCATCCCATGTACTTGTAACCAACACATGTGGAAGTGTTGGCCACCAGCTAGGCAATAACCACATACAAATAGCTCCCTGTGTAAAATCTGAGTGCACCCGCTTTTGCGCACGTCAGCAACTGCAGACACAAAACACAAGCCTTCAAATTGGCAGTCAGGCTGACAGCGAAGCAAACCAAATGATGACACAGATGATATAACAGACAAGAAGGAAAGAGGATTCAAAAGAGGGGAAACAACAGACAAAACACTCAGTTAATTTACTCAGCTTTCATGTGTGCCCAACATAGTTTCTGGGGGAAAAAGTCAATCAAAGCCTAAGTAGATATAATATGAACGGTTGTTAATATTAATACATCCATTCCCATTATTTTCAAAGTCAGGGAGTCAAATTATATGTCTGTTACCTAATGATTAACTGGTTCAGGATAGACCCTTTTGAGTAATTATGTTTAATAAGAGCCTGTCAGTACAAGCTGCATTCAGACGTCATTTTATTCTGTTTCAAGCCAAGCCTAATGGGTTAGGTGTGCAGTGCATGTATTAACTTCCCTGGGCTGTACTGATTTTTTTTTTTTTTTTTTTTTAATTGTCTCCCCCCAACCCCCTTCTTTTTTTAATGGGAAAATTTAAAACTGATTATCATGTGGCTTCCTTTCAGACAGTTGCATTTGATCTAATTTGATTTACTGCTGCACAATCTGAATGAACATAAATGTCTGGAGGGGAAAAAGGGACTTGTTCTAATAAATGTTTGTGTGAATATATTTTCACCTGCTTGCTTGGTGGGCTCACGAATTAGGTTGTGTTGTGCTTCCTTCTAGCATAGGAGTCTCCTACCTTAGAAAGCTGCTCTTTTACCTTGTAGTTGTCTCTTGGAATGAAGCATTGAGCCTGCCCACTCTTTGCAATGGGTTTATGTAAAATTAATTCATTCTGGCGTAATGCTTGTTTCACTTGGCTTCCTTGTATATTTGCAAGAGCAAGGGTAGCCTAACTCTGTAAGTAAAGTAGCTCATAGGCAAATGTTTTTAAAGACGTGTTTGAAGGCATACATCTTAAATGACTGGTGGACAGCATTCTCCTGGAGGAGGAGAGTAGATTAGGATGGCTTGAAAAGTTAAGAGGTTCTGCTTCCCTTCCAATAAGCCCTTAAAAGTTTGCAAACTATTACGACTTGAGCAACCCCGTGCTACAAGCAAATCAAATGTTCTGTGGCCTGTGGGTCACGGGTGCGACTTGACTTGGCCTTTTTTTCTGGAAACAATAGGAGATGCGCTGTGCTGCGTTGCCCCTCCTGATCTGGGACCACAGAGGGGCAGGAACCAATTAGTTGCCTTTGTGATCCTCTTTTGCTACTCGCTGACTTTTTCCAATACCGTATCCAAGAACAAAGACACTCTGTACATACATGACACCCATTGTGCCATCGGAGGACAGAATCTGGAGGACAGGATTTGGAAATTGAGTTTGCTAGGTTGTATCCCTGCCTCTGCCATTGCACGGCCCCACGGCTCTGGGGAAGATGCAGATCCTCTGTAGATTATTCTCATCTTCTGTATAATTTGGATCATGTAGATTTCTGTCTAGATAGGGGTGATTTACATGAAATATGTCTGACATACCCCAAGGCATGCTTCCCCCTGATTAAGCTTTGCATGGCCAAGCCTATTGTATGAGCAGCTTGAATCCTTCGCATGAAGTATGTATGGGTTGTAAAGGCACTGTCCTCGGGTCAGATTTTCAAAAGTGCTTAGTTTCTATGTAACACCTCGGTGAAGCGGTCAGATTATCAGTACACAGCAGGTCTCATGGGAAATTTATTTTCGGTGCTAAAAGGTGAGGTAAAGGTAAGGCTTGGCACTGATTTAGCTGGGGCCTGTGTCACTTTTCTGACAATCTGGGTTACACGCCAGCTTAAACGTGACACACTGCTGTGAGAATCATACGTACCCGAAGTCTGTAGAAACTATATATGCAATGACCAGTTAGACGTATAATCGAGCACTGAGCACACACATTCAACTGCATGCATAGTCGCAGAAAATGTTAATGAAGATGGGTGTCAATTTAAGAATTTTTATTTTTTTCTGTTTTCTGCATCTTTTCTGGATTCCTTGTATAAAAAATCAAAAGATATGATTTTCGTTTAACAGTGGAACTAAACACATCCTGAAATCTTGACGTTTTCATAAAACTACTTTTTAATTTTCTATTCAGCCTGGCCTTATACATCTTTATCTCCTTCCCTCCCCCCAAAATCTAATTTTATTGTAATTAACCTCTTCACCAAAGTTGTATTGAAAGTGGTTGAATTTTTCTTCAAACCTTTTCTGATATAAAAAGATTTGTAATAGAAATTTGAAAATTCCTATGTTTTTTTTTTTTTAATTGGCAAATATTTCTATAACTACAAACTTGCCAAAGTGATTTATTTTTCAGATTTTAGGGGTTTTTTATATTTCTTTTTCGTTTCCATTTTTGCTTTTCCTTCTCTTCCTCCCCATTTTTTTTTACTTTTTCTGTTTTAGTTGTGGAGACCAAGGTGGGAGGAGTGAAAGAAAATAAGATGAGGGGGAAAACACACATACACAAACAAACCCACAAAAAACCAAATTAAAACAAAGAAAGCCCCACCCCTCCAAAGCTGCAAAATGATGATTTTTACCAAAATGTGGCAATTTCAGAAACATGTTGTGAAAAAAAAAAAATTGAAAATATTTTTTTTCAACAGACATCCCGCTTTTCATTCAGCTCTAATCAGGAGTTTCATAAATAGCATGTGAATGCACGAGCTTCATGTTTCATCAGAATTATTAATGACTTTGAGGCTCTTCTAATAAATCTTAGCCTTTTTAATGAATTCTTTAGAGCTGCTAAATGCTTCAGCTGGAGATTGACGAGTGTAACCGGTAGCGCAAAATCTTGGCATGAAATAAGACAGACTGCCCCATCCTTTCCCTCTGGCATCCTGTCTAAATTACTGCAGCAGTGATAACCAAGAATCTGTCACTGTTATGAAGTTTGTGAAATTTAATTAGGAAAATAATAAGCAACTTTGATACTGTTTCATAGTTGCCTAGGAGATCATATTTTATTTTGCTTAAGATTTTCTACTGATGCAGCACAGTTGCAAGTGTTGTAGAATTGTCACCGAGGCCCCTCGAGTGCAAATAGTTGACAGCTCTTCCATCGTGAACTCCTTCAAAACGGCATCAGATAATTTGCTACTGGGTAAAAAACGGAAACATTTTACATGTGTTCCTGGAGCAATTTATTATGTATATATTAAGAAGGCTGGAGCATCAGACCTTAAATCCACTAGATTTGGGATGGTCATGTGATCCCAGCGTGTGCTCCAACCAGTGGCGGGGTGTTAGACTAGATGATCTATTCGGGTCCCTTCTGACCCCTAACTACTATGAAGGCGTTTGGACTTGAATTACTGTTTCTGTGGTTTTGATTCTGAGTCTGATTCTTGATCAGGGGGCTAAAGCCTGATCAAAAAAATTTTCCTTTCCAAGTTGGGTCCTGTGTAAATCCTCTTAGAAAGGCAGCTCTTGAAAAACATGTCAACCAAAAACCAGGACGTAGGTTGCTATAGCCCAGGAGGCCAAGGCTGATAGATCTTTCACCCATGCTTGCATTGCTGGTTTTCCCCTGCAAAATTTGCAGTCGGTGGAGGTGCCAATTCTTACATAACAAACACCAAAATAAGTAAGAGTTCATTCAAATGCAGTTAATAGCCCATAAACCAGCCTAATATTAGAATCATGCTTCACACCTTCAATTAATCATGAAACACCCCATGGACAATTTGAATTTCAAGAAATTCGCATCATCCAACAAAAAACAAATGTAAAAAATTCCTGACCACTAGTGCTCAGCAGGGATTGCTCCTCAGCCCTGAAGATGATCTGCAAGTATCCCCACAAGATCCGGATTAGAAGAGGGCTTTACGGAGCTTAGTGATAACATCATAGTCTCAATAAGGACTTTCTGGATTGAAGGCCTGACTTTTTGTGCTATTCAGTAAATGAATGAACAATAATGACTTTCATGCTCTTTCTAAACGCCTGCTGTACAAAGACACCTTACAGACCTGTGACGAATTCTTTACAGCAAAAAAATGGAGACAACTCTTTCCAAGAAAAAAAATATCTGAGAACAGCAAATCTGCAGGGTGGCAGGTGGATTGGGCAATAGCTCAATTCTTGGAGCCTAATAGTGACAGAGGTTAGGTTGATTTATATCAAGAGAAAGGATGTTAAATAGTAATAAAACCAAAGATGAACCACACTTTCTGCTGAAAGGCAGCCATTCTAGGCCTGTGCAAACAGACTTCTCAACTTGTAAGAAGAAATCTATAGACTTCTGTTGAGTATAATACCAAAGTGTTTATCCTTAGTAGTCATGATAAGCCATACTTTTGTCGGACTTATAGTCTTCCAAAACAGAGTAGCTGTGAAATGAGTTGTATTTTCATGATAGCTGGCAGCAATGACGCTATGTGTGGTACTACTACAGGTTGTAGGGTGTCTGCCAGGCTGGCTGTGTGTTTATGTGGCTATAGGAAGGGAGCTGGAGTCTGGCATTTTAATATTCAATTGCTGTTATCTCACTGCAGGTCACTTGATCTCCCTGTGCTTCCATCTATAATAATGACTTCCTAGGGGTGTTATAAGGGATGACTGAATAATGAACTTGCCCCGGTGAGGAGCCACGTTCCTTCTGCCAGGTACTGAATGGATGCCCTCAATTCAAGTGAAGTCACTGAAGTTGGAGGAGTGATAATTTGGACTCACTGAGACAAGTTTTGTCCTGAAATATACACACTTTCGTTAATGTCATTATGCCCCAAAGACTAGATTCGCTCATTTTATCAGTAGGATAGAAATCAAACATGTTACCAGAGGGTGATGAACTCCAAGGTTTGACATTTGTTCAGGAACTTCCTACCTCTTAGTCCCACACGTTCAAATCCAGTAATGAATGACTCTTTCTATCAGTTGCCCTCTGGCTGACGTGCAGCGAGTCAGCTGGTTTCGTTCCAGGAGGACATGTGCACAACATATGTAATATCGCCCGCGCTGTCGTGCTATTGAGTAACTTAGGAGCATTCCCAGCACAGACCATGGTGAATGTACCTCAGACCAGCACATCTCAGAATAAGGATGAGGATCAGTTTGCAGCAGGTATATGGTGTCATGGGAGAATTGGGCTAAAAAGCAGTTATGTAGGTTTTAATCTGAAGTAACTCTTTTGCACTTGATTCCCCTCACTTATATTGGTGTAAGTCAGCGAGAGAAGAATTTGGCCCTATGCCTTTCCTCTAAATATACCTCCAGGTAAATGAGATCTGAGCCTGCCATGCACATGCCTGCCTTCCTCCCAAACACATTCTTTGTTTTTTCTTCTAACTGTCATGCCCATTTGTGGTGCAATATATGAAATGATTAATGCTATTAATTAATCACGGTCTCCAGAGCTGCCAGTCCAGTACCTTTCACAGCACTAAAATAGTGTGCAACACAGACTATTGTAACAGGAACATTGCAGAAGCAAAACATTATTTGCTTTTTCCTTATTTTTTCCCCAAGGATGCTTTCACAAGAGACCATCTCCCTGATCGGACATGACTGTCCACGAACTAATACTTAGTTTTACTTCTTTCAGCATATGGTTACTTTGCGAGGGGAAAAATCCTTTCAGATTCTCTTCAAATCACAGTTTAAATCACCAGAAAGCTACTGCAAAAAAAAAATAATTAAATCAAATATTTGTAGGAGTCTTTCTCTGTGTGTTTTTTTTTTTTTTTTCTCTAGCAATTACCTTTTCCTGGGCCTGTGCAAACATCAGCAGCACTGATGATAAAACTAGCTGGGTGCATCTCAATTCCATGAGAAACGATGAGGGAAAGAGGGCTGGGGGAGGAGGAGAAAAAAAGAAACCCCGAAAAACCACAGCATCAGCCAAGTGAAACAAAAGCAAATTTATTTTGGAAAGAAATTTACAATTTTTTGTAAGTTGTTCTGAACAACAGAGAAGAGAAAAAGCTGTTTATATATATAAAAAAAAAGGAGATGCTCTTTTGTGGTTAAGGCAATAGAACATTACATCATAGCAAGAGAGGATCAAAATTGCTGCACTGAATCCAAGTTTCTGTGTCTTCCACGAGAGTTAGGATAACAAAAATCCCCAAATCAGAACTTGCCCTCAAGCCAGACTCCCTGTCCCAGAACAGGGCAATAGCACACAATAAAGGAATACTGCAAAACCATTATTTGGGGCTATGTTCCCACCAAAGGGACCCAATGGCAGGGTGGTAAAGGTCACTACAGATCCAGAGGTATGAGTTCAGCCTTCTCCCTAGACCAAGTTGTGATGATGTCTTTTTCTCAGCTGACTCAACTGTAGATGGGCACCTTTCTCATTTGGGCTGGGAGGTCAAAGGCAGAGAGACGTGATGCTAGCCACATTGCTATATAGGCTACAAAATTGGCACCCCTTAACCATAACGACTTGATGGGCTATTTAGGTCTTTTGACCCTGACATTCCCCCAAATCAGCTGACATGACTTTGGCACTTCCAATCTCAACCTGGGCTAAATTTGGATGCAAACATTTACCTTATTGACCTAACTCTTACCAACTCATTTAGGTGGCAGTGACAGACCTCTGTTTTCTGATAAGATGTGGCATTAACTTTCTGAAGCCGTTAACCAACGCTCTTACTGTGTTCATCACTTGTTCTCTCAGCTCCCCTAAGAATTAAAATACTGCTCTATTTAAAACCCTAGAAAATATGCTCTTTTGACCTCTTTTTCTGTCTTCCAGACTCAAATAAAAAATCAGATGGACTACACCCTGGAGTCAGTGTTTGTCTCTCTCAAACAGAAAATTATTCATGTAGAATTTGTTCCTCCGCTGTCTTTCAGACACCAACATCCATTCCAGCCATATAGATCTAAACCCTCACAAGCTGGTCAGTTAGCAGCAATGTGTCCCTAGCACTATTAGTTTAATAACACCCGATTATCATCAACATGTTTCTTCTTCATGTTAAACCTTAACTCACTGTGACGTATCAGCCCCTGGACGTATCCATAGCAGAAGCAGAAAAGTGTGCATAGGAGCTTTGTGCTCTATAACATACCTGGTAATCTGGCCTGTGATGTTTTGCAATTATGGACATGACATTAAGCAACACAAACGCTGTAATTGCTTTGATCGGATGTGGAGAACCAGAGCTTTATCTCACTTGCACTGGCCTAAGTCAGGACTGACTCCAGTGAAACCAATTGAGTTACAGCAGCCCAGTGCAGTTAAAACTGGCCTTTTACATTACAGGACTTAATTCCACAAGATGCTGACATCCATCATCATCCAGGTGCCTTTCTTATGTGCAGCAGCACACCAAGTCAATGATAAATGTGCACCTAAACCCCAAATCTTTAGTCTGCCCTACCATTTGCTAGTCACTAGACCATAAGTGAACTTGGAAGAGGAACCACCTGCCTTCTTAGCCCTGGGAACAAACAGGCCAAGCACTCTAGCACTGCAAGACCGTCCGCATCAACAGAAAGACATCCCAAGCTGTGGTTATTCTTTACGTTGTGTGATGAATTTTGTGACCCAGACTTTGAACGCAGCAAGGGCAGGGGGGAGTTATCATTTGTTCGTGTTGCCGTTCTGACTGATCATTCCTGTTCTCCTGTTGTTTTCACACAAAAGGCTATTCAGCAGTTTTGTATTCTGGAAGACAGAGTGAGCCTGGTATTTCCATAGTGATACATGTTGTTATAATCGCTCTCTGCTTTGTTTCCTCTTCCCGGCCTTAAATAAGCACACAATAAGTGCAGCCACTCCGGGAACATGAGAGGCCTGATTTATCTGACCATCAAAGCCGATGCAGTAAATGGGATACTAGTAAACAGGAACTAAACTCCATATGGAGAGTTTGTGGTTTTCTCCAGCCTCTGTTTGTTATGTCTTACATCCTGTTAATTATAGAAAAAGGGCTGGAAAGTTGGAAATAATCTTTTCTCTAGATTATTTCCAGCTCTCACCAGAGAGAGAAAATGCAGTGTGGAATTGTCTTACCTTGCTTCCTTCAGACAAAGAATAGTAAGAAGAATGATTCAGTGGAGATCACTTTTCAAAGGGATTATCACCAGAATGTTTTTCTTTAGTCATCAGGAAACCAAAAGGAAGATCTTGCATCCTATTAGTAATAAGAGGGAAATTTTAGTTTTCGCTTAGCCTTTTAGAGCATGTTTTCAGCTGGGCTTAATTTTTTTCTGTACCAGTTTGAAGACAATGGGCCAACATGTTATCCCTGATGTAGTTCCACTGAAGTCAGCTGGCAGCTCTTCCAAATGTACTTGCCCAAGAGAACTGATGGTGTTTGTTTTAGACACGTGGCTTTTATATTTTTGTTAGTCAATCAGGCAATAGCCTATTGCTTTGGCAATAGCCTATTTTGCTTTGCATGGTGGGGTCCATAGTTTCGCTTAGGGAAAAGGTACCTGTGTCTCAAAAGTTAACTTTAGAGTTGGCAGAAGTAGACATGCCTTAGAGCTGATTCCTCCAGAGCAGAGGTTTCCCACTGTCACTATTTTACTTCTTCTGAGCGAACAAAAGACATTTAGTCTTTGACTACCAATTAACATCCTTTAATTTTTAAGACTCGGTAACATTGTCCAGCAAAGTTCAGTCTGAGAGTCCATCATTATAGAATGTAATTCATACAATGAATGTGTGCAACCAGTGTGGTATTTGGGGGGTGAGGCCTGTATTTTATGGTATACATTACTTAAATCTGAACAAAACTCCTTGTGGGCACGTCCAGACAATCATGGATGTTTGGTTTCCCAGGGGCAAGTAGTGGCGGCGTACCTTGGGCCTCAGCTACTTGTCCCTGGGGAATGCCCGTGCCATGCACACTTTAGCACATGGCAAGTTACCCTGGGTGGGGTAGGGGAGGCTGGGGCCAGCACAGCAGCCTTACCTGGGGTCCTGGGGGCCTCCCGGGGCTGCAGCAGTGGTGATTCTGCCACACAGAGCCTGGCTGGCAGCCAGAGCATGGTTTGGACAGCCCAACTCAGCTTTTGAGTGGTATGTGTGTGTGCTGCTCTGCCTTTTTTTCCCCCTGCAGGTTTTAACACCCCCCCCCCCCAAACCATGGAGAAAAAAGCGTGGAGCAGCACACACACAGGCAGTGCACCCTTGCATCACAGAGAGCATCTAAACGCGTGGTATGTGGCGCCACATACCGCACGGCCACACTCATCTGGACGTGGCCTGTGAGTCTTATTTCTTGATAGAGGCATCTCTAAAAAGGTGATAATGAGCTAAGGGGAGTCATACTCTAATTTATGTACAATCTTAGGTTTTTGTTTCACAAAACCAAAATCAGGGGAGGGTTAGAGAGGTATTGTCATGGATAAGTGAGCTTGAAAAATCCCACCCGTGGCTGCATCCTTTTTAATGTCATATCAGCAGAGCTCCTGACAGTTCTACATTCGTTTTCCCAATGCGTTTGACTCTTCTTTAATGATAACCAGGTTTTTAATTACACTAGGTTCCAATTTTTCTCTCTAGGGAAAATTACTAATACTCTGTATAAAATGATCAAGCACAATTGATGATGAGTAGGAATAGGCTTTTTCATAGCTTTTTTCCCCAGTTTGTTCCACCATATAAATCATGAGGCATATAATTTGATGATATACAACACCCAGATTGAAAACACACACAGTTGCCACAGTCTGAGAGCTCTGTCTTGTCATTTGTTCAGTTCTGAGGTATCGCACCACAAGACCCAAAGTACTAAATTATTAAATATGTGCATTTGATTTATGTGCAAGAGAATTGCACAATTATTTTTTAAAAATCTGGCCTAAATGAATGGAAATCAAAGTTTGGTATAATAGTTTCACACCAATGGAATTGAAATGGTCTTCCCTTTTGGCAGCACACACGTACATGAAGCTATATCCATTTGGAAATCCTGTCACCAAGTGAAATACAGCTATTCATAAGCATCAAAATGATGCATTCTGTGAGCTGAAAGGTATGGGGTTGGTGGCCTCGGCCCCAAATTTAGCATACATAGGGCATGTATACACAAGATGCTAACTGTACAGTTGCCTAATAATACTGCACAGTAGCGCGGCACAGCATGAACAGTGCTAATATGCTACTGCACAGTATTATTAGGCTACTGAGCAGTAGTGTCTCTAAAAAGGTGTTTATAGGCGCTACTGCACATTTATTTTGTGTACTAAACTTAATGCTCAGTAATCATTTCACATTAATGAATATGTAGATATGCCCACTGACTCTTTCCTCTTTTGAGAAAGGGAATTCAAATACCATGAACTTCATTCTGTGGGAGTTTTTCATGCGAGTTTTTGGAAATAAAAAACCTGTCCACTCTGTGAGGACAGCTGGGGAAAATTTTTTTAAAGAATTTCCCTTCTTCTAAGGAAAATTTGCAAACCTTTCACAAAATATACCACAGGCTGCATGCAATTTAACATATCCAATATGTACCCATAATCCTGCAGTTTAAAATGGAAGTCTCAAATTTTTGCTTGGCTTTTGCTTGCAGGTGTAGACTTTATCTGTGTAAGTGCTATCTTGAAAAGTGAACCTCGACGTTCACATGATGCTGTTTAGTAAAAGTAAAAATTTATGCTGATAATTTGACCTAAAATTTCCCTTCCCAGTGTGATGAATGCCCATTGTGGTTGAAGCAGGTTCTAGAAATGGTTGTGCTCCAGCGATGCTTTCTTTTTATAGTTCATACATATAAACTTGAGTTCCTTTAGGATGAAAGGGACTACATTGACTTATATATAATGATTTCACTTTTATTAGAGTCATTATTTGAATTGGAGGCACGCTCCTGTTTTAAAAATAGCGCTTTAAAAAAAAAAGTGCTTTAAAAATAGCTACTCTAAGCTAGACGTGGTATGGAGTTTGCTTGCAAAAGTGGGTTGCATTTGAAAATGCCGATTCTTCGCAACTGGCCATTTTGGGAGTGGGGTGGGATATGTCAGATTCAACAAAACTTTCAATAAGGAGATCCTTCAGGTCCAGGGTGGATTTTCTGAGAAAATCGGAGGCCTCCACACAGACACCCACACGCACACCCCACGATAGCCAGTGATTAGGGCTCTCAACTAGAACGTCCTTGCTCTGCTACATTCATGTCTGGACTCTGAACCTTAAGTCTCCTAGGGCGTCTTCACACATACTCTGGGGGGTGGGTGCTTTAATTAGAGTGGCTCAGAGAGACGCTCTAATTAAAGCAAGCACCTCCAGCTTCTTGTGTATTAAGCGTCCCGCATTTCAAAATGGTGGTGGGGTGCTTTAACTAAAGCTTGTTCAGCAAGGTTTAGTTAAAGCACCCCCACTGCCATTTGAAGGCACGGGGATACTGGATACACGGGATGCAGAGGCTGCTGGAATGCACTCGTTACCACGCTCCAGCGGACTCGGTTAATCGAGTCTGCTCGGCCGCACTGTAATTACAGCATGTCGAAGCAGCATCCCCACGCATCTATAGGCACCCCTAGATGCCAGGCCCACATGAAAGCTTTTATTTCCAGGTTATTGGCTATTATGGGGTGGACCACCCTCTACCCATGCCTTCTAAAGCTGTGCTGTCTCCAGTAGGAGATACTGCCTCCCCTCAGTTTTATATCTGCCTCGCAAATGTGTGGCAAAAGTTTGCTTCCCTCAAGTTTGTCAAAATAATCCAACCCAGACCCTTCTGATGTAAATCACAGCCTTTTCCAACTAGCAAATTTTCAAAACTGGATTCCCTTTTAATCCCTTTTAAATTTCTTTTTCAAATATATATCGTCATGACAAATGAGGTTGCTTCCTTGCAGCTCCAACAACGTGGTGTAAAATTAAAAGAAAAGCTACTTTTCAGTGTAGCAAAATGTTATTAACCCCCCCCTCCAAACTCCCCCCCACTTTTGTCATTTGTTTTGCTCACAAGTAATTCCAAGTGGCAGTGTGCTGTGAGGTTTTCTGTGAATACATTCACAATTAGAGGCAACCGCACACTTCAGTGACTCAGCTGACATGCATTAAAACATTTATGACATGAGTGCTGTGGCTTCTGCTTAGTCAGCCATCTTCAGGAAAGGTAGACTCTCTGCAGCACATACCAGAGTTAGATGAACATTTACAGGAGTGATTTAGGCCTTGTTGGACCTAAGGGCAGCCAAGTTTTCACCACTAATGTAGCTTAAGGGCACATCCAAATGTGCGTGGATGTTTGGTTGCCCGGGGACAACTAGCAGTGGCACACCTTGCTCCACAGCTACTTGTCCCCAGGAAATGCCTGTGCTACACGTGCACTGCACGGCAAGTTGCCCCAGGTAGGGGACCAGCACTGGGCTAGCCTTACCTGGGGTCCTGGGGGCCTCCCAGGGCTGCAATTCTGCTGCACGGAGCCTGGCTGGCAGTGGAGCGTGGTTTCAGGCAGCCCAGCTCCACCTTTCAGCAGTGCATGCTGCCTGAGTGTGCATTGTACCAAGTTTTTTTGTCCCATGTTTTTTTTTTTTTGCCCCTGGGTAAAAACCGCAGAGGAAAAAAACTGGCACAACACACACTTGGGTAGCATCCCCTTGCAGCGTGGAGAACACTGGACTGTGCAGTTTGTGGCACTGCAAATGTGTTTGCGGCACCACATACCGCATGACCACACTCATCTGGACATGCCCTATGTGATTTAAATTCAGCTTGTGGTGCCGTCTTTGCTGAGCAGAACATTTCGGTGCTCATCTGTTGCTGAAACCTGTTTGGGATTCCAACTTCGGTGTTCCTGTGCCTATGGGACCAGTGTGGAAGGGGTGATTGGAGCATGTGTGACATCCCGACAGCGCTGCTGCAAAATATAATGTGGCTGCCACTCTCACAATTCACCCATAAAAAGACAGAATTTTGTGAGGATTTCTTGGTGGAGTTTCTTGAGTATTTAACTGGATGATAATAGCACATTTGGGGCTCATTAAGCTGGAAGTTATCCTAGAAGTGCCTACCCACTCCATGGCTGGTTGTAACAGCCATGGGATTTGGCTGTATGAAAAGGCAATGCTGGCAGACTTCTGAAAAAAAGTGCAAATAACCTGCCTTTACTGTGATGTAGGGAGACATTTGATTACCTCCCACGAAGCTTTGTCTAAGTTGTTAATGATTTTAAGCATTGAGTTTCCTGTCTTTGCTTACAGCCACAACCGCTCTAACCTTTCCAGATGACACGACAGCTCTGTCCTGCTTTCTTGCATGTTTGTTTTCCCTCTAATATTGATGCCACTTGCAAAGATGATCTTCATGGAAATGAGGCAAAGGAAATGCCGGACAAAACTGTGGAACAGCCACACCAGCTGCAGCAAGGGGATTGTTTGTGAATTTAATCGGTGAAAAAAAGAGATATTTGTAGCATGGAAACTCGCAGATACCGCACTGTTACAACAGAGATGGTCTGTGGGCCATGTGGAAGTGAGGTTGAGACCCGCCATCTTGTTAGCATATGCCCAAGTACCAACATGCTAATGAGAATATGGCCTACTATTATCTCGTTGGTGAGACTGAATAGCTGTTTTGTTTTGCCTTAACCTAATTGCAATGTGGAACAATTCAGGCTGTTGAGACAAGGGTTTTTGATGTCAAGGGCCATCTTGCTGAAGTAATGTGACATCCTTTTTGACAGCAGTAATATTTCACTCCAATAACGTTGCTCGTAAAATACTTTCCATCCCTCTTTCATACTTTGCTATTAATCAGAAGCAGATTTGTACAGTTTAAACAATGCAGTTGTTTAAGATGGGAAATGTATTCCTCTGATTATTGATCCAGCTGTAATTAGGAGGGGAGGTGGTTTGTATCTTGCAATGCTGAACTTAACACCATGCAAACATATGAAACATAAGAAAATATGAAATCAGGCAAAGTTCATTGCAGGTCCTGAAACTGGACACAGTCTGTGGTGGTCTCCAGTGAGCCTCAGGCCTGATTGTTCAGGAAAAGCCTCGTGTGAACTTTGTCTATTCATCGCACAGAATTTTGAGGGGGTTAGAAATTGGCCTCAACTATGGAGATGTTAGGCCAGTTTCAAACCTTGCCTCTGTTACTGATTAGAAAATGGGAAGGGGCCAGAAAATGCTGTAATAGGTCAGGAGAGAGCCCCCTACAGGCACACAAGGCACAGACAGAAGTGACAATTTTCACCTGATCTGGCTCCTGAAAGCTCTCTACAGTCATGACCAAACAGAAGTGCACAACTGCAGAGCATTTTAAAAGGGCCCAATCCTGCAAAAATTTGAACCCTCATTGCATGGGGGTTCAGGTGAAGACCTTTCAAAACAGAGTGCTTTCAGTAACAGGGCACATCCCAAAGCGGGGAGGATCCAGTCCACTCACCCCACCCTCCAGTGCTGGTGGCTGGGCAACCCCCAAACTGAGCTGTCTCCAATCCTTTTCCCCCCCTCCCATTCTGAAAAAAGCACCGGGGCTGGGAGGCAGGAGGGGTGTTGCTAAGGGAAGAGCATCTGCAAGCTCACAGCCACTCAGAACAGCACCTGGATTTCCCAGCCCCAGCAGTGAACTTTTGTTGGGTCCGGGTGATCATTGTAACTAATAGTGTTTTCTGAAAAGTGCCACGAGTTACAATGGGGAGCTGCCCTTCTGTCTGTGCCTAAGATGCATACACTGTGCCTATGCCCCACTAACATAGAGTACAATTTGGACACTGTCAGTGGGTGAAGTTGTTGCTTTTGTCAGGGCTGGGACCAGCTCCACAAATTAGGGAAGTGGAACTGGGTCCTTGTCTTGCACCCTCATGCACACTCTCTCCACACCAAATATCAGTCAGGTGCAGAAGAGAATCAAACCGGTGTTTCTCCATCGTTCTGGTGTTTGTCAGTGAAAAGTATTCATTACTCTCTGAACTTCTGTGGTATGCTTCACTGGAATGCTGAAGACCTAAACATGGGTAGCATTAATACAAACACTGATGCAGTCTCATTATAACTATATTCTCTACATGCCTAGCATTTTTAGAGGATGATGTTGGAATAGCAAGGCTGCCATCTGGTATCTTCAGCAATCTCCAGTATTGAAGAGAGATGTTCACAGACAGCAACATTTTCCTAAGGGAGTGCATTCACTCAGCTGGATCTCCAGTGCCATCTCAAGAAAAAGCTTCTACTCTAAGCACATATTATGCAGACTTTGCTACAAAAGGCTGTTTCTTGAAATTGTCCTTGGATATTTTAATGCCCTGGGGTAATTCACAGTATTACTGACCAATTTGACCTCAAAGAATCCATCCAGGGTTTTACACCAAGTCCAGGCCTTCGAGAGGCAGGTCAGGGCTGCATTCAGGTATAGCATTGACCTGACCTGTGAAGCTGAGCATTTTGGATTCTGTAAGAAACTTCAGTGCCTTGAACAGATCCCAGTGAGAAGGGGCAGGACAGTAAGTAACTCCTTCTGTAAGGTCTCTGGTATTCTGTCACTGGAGAGGACCTAGCTGGAAGAAGACAACTCTATGTTATATAAATATAGATTCATACATTGTAAGACCAGAGGGGACCTCAGAAGATCATCAGGTCCAGCCCCCTGCACCAAGCAGGAAAGATAACAGGGGGTCTTATGACCCCAGCAAGGTGACTGTCTATAATATGAATAAAGAAGCAGTTTGGGAGGCATGTACTGCTCTGGCTGAAGTTTCTGTAATGCTGTAACAGCTAACCACAGCAAATCATGAGTTACAGTAATCCTGTCTTGAAATCATAAAAGCAAGGATAATCCATTCAAGATCAGGGTGAAGTGGGCACAGGAAGGGAAGCAGCCTACTGATATCCCAGCCTCTGATGATAAAAGGATGTCGTAACTAGATTTTTATATGCTATTTAGAGGATAAAGTGGAGTCAAGCCTGACTCCTACATTTTTTACCACCTAAGCAGGAATCATCTGATTCCCATCAGAGGAAATTGTAGGTATTTAAAGGATTTCAGGCACTATTTAGTAGCCCAAGGCAATCTCTCCATTTGGTTTGTGCACACTTCTCATATTCAGGATGGGGCTGGTGCTTGGTGTGCCAAGGTGAGAGAAGGCTAGATTCCTGCATGTGAAGACACAGAGCTGAGTTACTGGTCTGTATAGTGCTTCCTTCTCCCTCTCGGTTTTACCTCTCTGTTTCCCAGGCATTAGTCTTATCCAGGTACCGGTTGCAGCTAAGAACTGAGAAACTGGGGAGAGGCTGTCACTTCAGTTCGATACAAAGGATCTGTTGAACAAGGCACAGCCTTTGAGCACATCTAAAGCAGTGTAAAATAATGACCTTAGGAAAGGGAATGCAACATGGGTCTAAATAAGAAGCCCTTAGACAGTACATATTTCATAAGGGAACTTTCAGCTTTAGCTAGTATCTATAAAGCACGTTGCCACCCTTGGATGAAAGACTGTATAAATTCAGGGTCTAGCCCGGAATTTGCTTTGGATGTGAAAATGGTAGTTGAATTGACAGAGCCGATTAAATTCTGCAGCTTCCTTATCTTACTGTAAGAGCTGTAAAATATAGAACGAACATTATGCAACATAAAGTGTTGGCAAACCACCAAAACATCATCCTATTTCAGTTGGAGAATAGTGACATGGTAATAAGCTCGTACTTATTCAGAGTCAAGCACTCTTAGCATGATGTATTAGGAAATCCCTTCCCACCAACCAAATGTTCTGCTTCTGCACTGAATGTTAGACCTTGACAAGAAAGGACTCAAGTCTAACTTTGCCCCCACCAGTGTCTCAAAATATGGTGAGCTCATACAGTGCATCTATGATGAAGGATCAAACCCTGAGTAAAAGAAATGTTGGAATAGTTTGCTAGGGGTTAAAAAAGGTAATATTTAAAATGCAGCTTCCATAATTATGTTATATTCCACAATTAAAATGTCATGCAGGACATATTTGGATAATTTGTGGTTTGGGATGAAACTCCTCATTATTAATGGAACTAATCTCCATTTGGAAGAGGTTACAATATATATTTGTTTTGTTTTGCTTTGCATTGCTTTGCTTTGCTGTTAGTGGAAGGCTATAATTAAGGTTATATCATTAAGGTTCTGATGTAGTGGGTGACAAAGTTCAGGATAATATAACTAGTAGTTGGGAATGATGGTACCATTTAGTAAATGTTTCATGGAACTTCAGCTTTTCATTGCCTAGGATGTCCAAAACCCCTCACAAATGTCATTCACCTGAAAGGTGCAACTGAAATAGTTCAGTGGGTGCATCTATATGTGTGGTTTACTGCAGAGTTGACTAATTAGCTCCACAGTAAAGTGTCACAGTCTACACGTGTGCTGGTATTGGGGCGTAGGAAATTAATTAACTCCGCTGTAAGATAGTACTGTCTGGGAAAAGTGCTATCCACTACCATACAGCACAAGTGCTATCCGCTATCCTGCAACACTTGTGTAGACTGGGATGGAGGCTGGCTGGGGCATGAGGGTGCTACAGTGTGGGAGCTGCCTGCTGCCTCTCCACCCTTGTGCCCCAGCCAGCCCCTCTGCCACCCAGCACCTCCACCGGGAGCCTGGGGCTGACCCCACTGGGTCCCCTGCCAGCCTGGGGCTGCTCCACTTTGGCTTAAATTGCTGTAGTCCTGGGTGCACATATAAATGCCGTGCCCAGGAACAGTTTTTTTTTCTGATGCAAATCGCACCAGAGTTTATTGCTCTGAGTTAATTGTTCATGTAGGAGCACCCAGTATCAACGGAAGTGAATTTTTTTAACATTCTTGTTTATGCAATGCCTCTTTTCAGGTAAAAAATTAATATTTTGGCCAAATGATCTATGTAAATGAATGGATGAGCTTGTAATGAGATGCAGCAAACAATATTTTCAGATTTTTTTTCCCTTTTTTCAGCAAGACTGTTTCATGGACCTGTTCTTCACTTTTTACATCTATGTTGCTCTTGCCAACAAAAGCCCATATTCAAAATCACTTGCAAGATGCAAGCATTAACTTTAGAGTTGCCATGAATAAAACCATTGGACAATGATGATAGCACTCTCTATCTTCTAAGCGCTTGGCAATTTAGAGCCCCAGTTAAAGCATGCCAGACACTACTGTGTGGAGGCCAGCTAGCTTTGTAGGCAGAAGGTTGTGCCTGGCTGGCTTTCACCGTGGGAATATTGTCAATATACCACTTCACCCATTGATAGGCTGCAATTCATTATCTTCTGACTTCATCTTCTGTCCTCTAATGCAAGCTCTGCATTATGCAAAAGTGACAGCCTCTCCCTGTCTGCATTATGCAAAAGAGGTTTTTAAGCCTTCTGCTCATGCTGCTTGATGCCATGCTTTGACTGCCTATAACATTTGACGTCCAGAAGTACTTTTCTTCTTGGAAGCCTTTTATCATTCATAGCAGAGAGCATATACTTTTCCTAAACATTGAGTACCTAATGGGAAATCTTTGACACAGATTTGGGATAGGAATTGATACATCCAAGTTATTTCAAACAATCTTTTATACAAGGGCCATAAAGCCATTCAAACCACCCTCTGAACACTGTTGTCCAATTCTAATTGTAACCCTGTTGCTTCCCCAAAAATGTAATATGAGTCCAAGAGCAACTTTGTTGAACTATACTATGGGTCAACAGTGTTTCATAGGTTGAAAGGTCGCACTGAAACCCCATCTGTTTTAGTTCTCCTATGGAACCATGAAAGTACTTTAAACTTGAGATGTTCTGTAGCATTCCTAAATTATCGGTAATGTGTAGTGACACCAAGAACTGCAGTCTAGAAATGCCATGTTTCTCTCTCTGTTTTGATCTAAATGGGTGAAGCATCAGGTTTAGGAAGTAATTCAAATCAGCTGGACGCAGGTCAGTGGCTGTATGCAGAAGGGAAGTGTATGGCAGTTGCCTCTGGCCTATAAAAAGCCTGTCCTACTGAGAGCTGGCTCCAGGGCTTATTAAATACCAGCCATTTTTGACTAGTAAAAGACCAAACAAAAAGTGTTTTTTTTTCCCTTTGATGATTAAATTCAGTCTGAAGTGAGGGGTATCATTTATATAAACACTAACTTTTATGCATGTGCTGTCCTAAAAGATTAGCACATCTGCTTGTGTATTTTTAAAGGCTATGTTTTTGGTGGTAGCAAATCTACCATGTACACTGAGTGAATAGCCAGGAGTCCAGAGTGTGCAGAATAGGCCACACTGAACCCATCAGCATCCTAGAGCCTGCCCCATCCAGTGCTCAGCTTAGCTTGAGTTCCCGTTGCTGTCATCACACTTCATGGTCAAGGTCTGAAGCTGTCCTGGGGGTATAAACTTGACTTCCATGTGTGCCTTAGAGCCCTGTTTTATATCAACTACTTTGGGGAGCTAGCAAATAAATGAACAAACTCGCTTAAAAACTGAGCTGTGCTGTGACATTTATTTCACTTCTCTGGATGAGTGTAACCTAGTTGCAATTATTCCCATTCAAGTTTGATCTGCTGTGGTCCATTGTACATCCTGGTGCGCAAGCAATGATGGTTGACTGATGCAAAGCTGCATTCTCCCTCTCCCTGCTTTGAAATGTTAGTGCGGAGGCAGGCTCAGACCAGGGGAGGCAGAACTGTTTTTGCTGAGTAGCAGGGGGAGAATACAGGAGCTTCATTTGACAATAATCTGTGCTTTTCCTTGAGGGAATTATTGTGCTTGGGAAGGCTTAGCGCTACTAAGGGTTATGTTAAGAAGTCTGGCAGAACTGCCCCTGAGGACAGAGGAAGGCAGCATTGATTCCAGATTCAGTCTTGGATACAGTGACTGCTGTACCTTTGAAAATGGGTCTTGTCACCGTGTAGCCCTGCATCCAGGCGTGAGTGCAAAAGGTGCAATTGTAACCTGTCTCCTTCCTTGCTGAAGGGGCTCATGCTGCCATCGGCACCGACCCTTGATACCTTGCAGTCCAAGAGCCCAAGCACCACTTGTTTCTATAAATCACAAGAGAGGGGAGCAGAAGGGCTAGAAGAGCTCCAGGCCCAGGTGCTTTTACTCAGATAAATCTGCCGCAGGACAGGCTCAGAGCCAGAGAGTACCTTCAAGACCATCGCAAAGCAGTTTTCAGGGTCTCCCATCCCATTACCCAGCTTTGCTATTAGGACACAACCACAAGGGTTGCCATTATTGATGGCTAATGTGCAGACAGCAATGCCCTTGATGACTTCTTTATGTCACCTTTGACCTTTCAGCTGTATCCTCCCCTCCACTTGTCTACAACCGAGATGAGAATTACACTCCTTGCTCTAGACGGCGGTGTGATAATTGAGCAGAGTCACGCTAGCTGAACGGAGACAAATGTGCAACTGATTATGAGGTTTTCTTCTAAATTAATTGTCAGAGGCAAAGAGATGTTTGATGTTTAATGTCTTTTTTTTTTTTATTGTTGTTAAATGCAACTTACTTGCCACACGTTCTCAGACACTGCAAACACAGTGGGTCATCTATTGTAAAGTCTCTGTGGAGTTGTCATCTTGCTCAGGCCTCATCTATTTCAGGTGCTCATTTTCTATTCGGATGTCATGTACAGATTCTTTGGGGGCTTTTCTCTAGATCTGTTAACAAAGTGACATCAATGCCCCACTGACTGTGCCAGTAACTCCTTTAACTCCAATTCACAGTGCACAAAAAGATACACTTGTTATCTGAGATGGGAGGGGGGAACTGTTTGCTTCTGCAGTATTCTCCGCTAGTTAATTTGATCATATAATTTGGTAGTAAATACTAGGGGTGTGCAAAATGGGCTCTATTTGATTCAGATTCAGCCCCAATCGGGGACAGTGACTCAATTCGTTGATTCAGATCGCTGTTCCTGATTTGATTCAGCTGAATCTGAAGATTCGATGCTGATTTGGAGAATCAGCGATTCAGACACAGAAATAGCTTTAAAAGTTTTTTCTACATACCTCGAAGTACCAGCGCGGCTGGTGATCGCTACGATGCTGGGGCGCATGGAGCATCTCACAGGGGTGCCAGGGTGGGGCCCACATGCTCAGCAGTGAACCCAGAAGTGGACCAGAAGTACTTCTGGTCCACTTCCAGGTCTTCTGGGGAGCATGCTGGGGGGCCCCTGCACTCCCCAGCTCAGTGATTGGTCGCAGGGGAACCCTGGGTGCTCCCCCAGACCCAGGAGGCACCAGTCACTGAGCTGGGGGGAGGAAAGTGGGGGAGCCCCCTACTGCGCTTCCCAGCGGACCCAGAAGTGGACTGAGAAGTGCTTCTGGGCCACTTCTGGGTCTGCTGCCGAGCACGCTGAGGACCCCCCCCCGCGCTCCTGTGGGATGCTCCATGCACCCAGCATCGCAGCATTCATGAGCCGCCTGGTACCTAGAGGTACGTAGAAAAAACATTTAAAGCTGTGTCTATGTCCGAATCTCTGAATCTTTCTGAATCTCTCCAAATCAATTTGGAGGGTTCTGATTTGATTCAGAGAGATTAAAGGGTCCTCTGATTCGACTCGGATTCAGAGATTCAGCCACTGAATCAAGCTAAATCAAATCAGGGATCAAAGCTTTGCACAGCCCTAGTAAATACTATCAGGACTTCCAGCATAACACCATTTGCCATAACTTTTTAAAAGCTTCTTTGCAATGGAAGTGTTCGAAGCTTGGCCTCAGCTCTGCGGTGAATTCCTTTAAGAGCCATTGAATATTCACAGAAATATGTGGGGGGGGAGAAGCAATATTTTCAGTTCTCCAAGGTGCTGGGGAGTATCAGTGGACTGTTTCATAGACATTATAGATATTAGGGCTGGAAGGGACCTTGGAAGATCATCAAGTCCAGCCCCCTGCCCCAGGGGCAGGGAGTTAGCTAGGGTCAAAGGATCCCAGCAAGATAGACATCCAAATGTTTTTTAAAAGTGTCCAGAGTAGGTGCTTGCACCACGTCTGGAGGCAGTTTATTCCAGGCCTTGGGGGCTCGGACAGTAAAGAAGTTTTTCCTTATGTCCAGCCTGAAACGGTCTTGGACCATTTGACTTTGTCATCACTTGGGGCGCTCTGGTGAACAGGCATTCCCCGATGCACACCCCTTATATACTTATAGGCAGCCACCCGGTCCCCCCTGAGCCTGCACTTTTCCAGGCTGAAGAGTCCCATGGCTCATGGATCATGTGCGTGGCTCCCCTCTGGACTCTCAAGTTTTTCAAATTGTGGAGCCCAGAATTGAATGCGGTACTCCAGCCGTGGCCTCACCAAGACTGAGTACAGCGGGAGGATGACATCCTGGGATTTGCTTGAGAAGCATCTATGGATGCAAGCCAGAGTTTTACTCGCTTTACTAGCTGCAACATCGCATTGGTGGCTCATATTCATCTTGTGGTCAATCATGCCCCACAAGTCCCTTTTGGCTAGCAAGCGTAGTGGGATTTTTTTCCGCCGCAGGACAAGGGAATACCTTGGATTACCTTGCATTTTTCGGTGTTGAATGCCTTGAGGAGCAACCGTTGTGTGTGTTTGGAAAAGCTGAAAACTATACCATAGTCAATGAGGGAGTGAGTGGCAAGATTTAATCCTCAGCATTTAACTGAGGATGGTTTGCTATAGAAAAGGACCATAACTGATAGCTCTATTAACAAGTGGAGCCTACACTAGTAACTTCAGGTGCCTGTACACGTGCCAGGAGGCCACTCCAACGCACTGTAGTTAGTGTGCTCCAGCCAGCCTTTGCATCTCATGTATCAGCGTCCCCGTGGTTCAAAATGGCTTGTTCAACGAACTTTAGATAAGGAGCCCCTGCCACCATTTGAAACACAGGGACGTGGACACATGAGATGCTGCAGGCACTCTAATTAGAGTGGCTCTTGGAGTGGCCCCCAGCCAAAGCACATGTAAAAGTGCCCTTGGAGATTACAATAGAGTAAAAGCAAGTGAAGCAACCCATAATGGATTTTGGATTACCAATAATTTGTTTAAGATGAACATTCGGCTCTACTTTGTTTAGTTTTTAGCAGCTGTCTGGAAGCCACGTTTGGATCACAGAAATAACAAGAACCAGACTTCAGTTTCTGCATCTCCCTGATCCCATTTGTCCAGAGAGTCTCAACAGAAATAGGGACTGAAGTTGTAGACTGCACCTACGGGTAAATAATTGCTTCCTTTTTTTTAAGCATGGCCAATTCAATTTGTAGCAAACCTCTTGTAGAAAGAAGCATTTAAGCACATAATTAATACTTCTGATGCATGATGTCACATATAATCATTGGATAGTTGCTATTCATTCACTTTGTTACCCACTATTATCATATCTATCATGATGATCCTGTTGGCTGTTCTTGTTGATGTAAGACCTGTGTCCAATCGCACTGAATATCCACGCAGGTCAAAATTGCTGCATCATTATTGTCACTGGCTACTCACCATCTGCACTGTGGCATTAATATAAAATATAGATAGCCATCTGGTTATTTCCATGTACATCTATTGTGATTGCAGGCAGAATAGCAATAATTGTGTGTCCATTCAGCATGCATTTTTGCTAACTAATTAATAAGGCAGAGTTACAGAATCTAAGATTCGCACAGAAACCATGGGATAGATTATGAGACAGCTTTTCAAAGGGACTTCCTCCAGGCCTATAAATGTGTCTCCACAATTTTTCATGTGCAGTTAATTATGTCTATTGTACGCATGAATGTTAGTCGTATATAAGCAGCTAGACAGCCATCTGTTTGGTTCACGTGCACAAGTGCTGTTTGAGGCTTTGAGATGTATAAATAAACCCATGCAGTTTTTGCCTGACTGGGCTTTCCTGTGTCTCGGGCATTTCCCAGACAAAGTAGTGCAGGAATCCTTGACTATTAGAGATGGGACCTTTAGGCACAGTGGATCTGAACTGCTAGAAAACTCTGGGTGTTTTGATCTGTAGTTTTGGTTCAGCTTCGTGCCTGAGGACAGCAAAGAACAGTATTGAAAAAAAATTGAAAAGTCCGGTTTGGTTTGATTTCAATTATGAGGAAGGTTCGAGTTGTTCTTGCTTTATCCAACACAACTCATCCCTTCTTTGTCTAAAGTAAATTTAGCTTCCCTGAGACATGTCAAGTTGGACATGTAAAGGCATTAGTCGCTTTTCAAAACCTTGCCCAATTACCATTTTGTGTCTCAGTGTCATCATCAACATAGCTGGGGAATTAGACTCAGTCTCTTCCCTAAGCAGTCATCTGAAGGGTTTTTTGTTTGGTTTGGTTTTTCGTTTTTTTTTTCTGGAAGCTTTTGACTTTAACTAAAGGGAAATGTTACAAAGGCAGTTTTATTCAATGGGGATTATTGGCATGCGAACATGAGCAATGGCTCTGAGAAAAACACAGTGGAAAAACTCTGTTCTTTGTTTCCCTAAAGTGACACTGAAAACACATTAGAAGTTCTAATAAGATCAAGCAGATTACAGGTCTGGCTGCCCATCAGTAAAACTAAAGGCATGTGTATGTTAACAGTCCTCTGGATTTGGCAGCAATAGTGCAGTTAGACATTTGAATAGTAAGGGCTCATGGTTATGTGAACGAATTAATTTATTTTAAGTCAAATGTAAATGAATTCCTGGTTATGCATAATTAGATAGTAGTCTTTCTGGCCCATCACTAGTGACTTTGATCATATGTGACTTATGTTTGATGTTTTACTAAAATCCCCACATCTTGGAGCCAACTGCTATATGAAAATCTCAGATTCCATTTTTTAAAAAGGACTTTTCCAGACATCGTGGCTGAAGAGGACAAACTTAAGGAGCTGACATTAGTATATGGTGTATCATAAGCTCCAAAAAAGTTAAAGGCAAACTTATTGTTAAAAAAAATAAAATCTTAATATTCTTGCAAGAATCTCATGATTTTGGGGTGCTTGACTCGTGTTCTGAATGTTGCTGGTTGGGTTTCCAAAGGACTACCCCATTGGGCCTTGCCTTAGGCCTGGCACACATGTTCATTTCCAAGGAAGCTTTCTTTACCTGTATCAAAAGCAAGGCTACTACAGGGCCATCCTTTCAAGTTCAACAAGGGCAACTATGAGAAATAGATGGTACATTAATAATATGTCCTCCAATTTTTATTTTTTTATTTGATTTATATGCTATCCTTCTCCATAAAGGCTCAGGGTGGCTTACATTAAGCGATGGGGCCTTATTACATGTTAGCCATACAAATGTTGATTGGTGTTAGTGCTAGCTTGAATTTAGAGCAGGCATGAAGGATTAACCTGCCTACCCAACCCCCCAGCTGCCGCTGCTGGGCTCCTGCTCTTCTTTGGGCTGAGCCAAGCCTGGACAGTAGCACTGGTGGTGCCCAGGCATGGAGGTTAATCCTTCCCTGCCTGCTCCCCTGGGATGCAGAGTGCAGGCAGCCACAAGTAAGCAGGGGGAAGGGAGGGGCAAGCAATGAGTTGGGGATTTGGGGTGCTAGGATGGGTAGGGGGGGACCCAATCCAGGCCAGTGGGGAAGGAGCCTGGGTGGGGTGTAGAGTGGCTACACCTTAGTGTAACACAAGCTGGGGAACATGGATCAGAGATCCCTGGCTTGCCCTGGAGTGGTGTAATTTTAAGCCACCTAAAGAGTGCTTAAAACTAGTTTCAGGTGTTAACGTGTGGACAATCTAGGTGTCAAGAGCTCCAGGAGCTGCCCAAAATTACCTGCAACAAGGCCCACAGACACAGCATGTAAAAGCAAATTGAATAGAGTATGACACACAAGCTCCTCGCACAGTATCCCAGCCTAGCCTGGCTTGCAAAATGCTTACCCAAATAGGTGGTCTTATAGTATTTCCTGAAGATGTCCAGGCTTGGCCTCTGGTGGGCCTTGAGTTTAAAGGCTGAGGAGCAACTGATGGGACCAACTCGCCATGTGCTTTCACCATGCAAACCTGGCAAGCAAACTGGGGAGGATGGGCATTTGGAGTAGGGAAAGGGGGGAGCTTTAATTAGAGCAGCACCAAGAAATGCTCCAATTAAAGGACCCGGTGTAACATATGTATTAGTATCCTCAGGCTGAAAAATGGCAGCAGGGACGCTTTAACTAAAGCTCATCAAACGAGCTTTAGTTAAAGCACCCCTGCTGCCATTGTTCAATGCGGGGACACTGGTACATGTGACGCTGGAGTCTGCTGTAGCGCAGTAATTATCACACACAATTAATTGAGTCTGCTCCTATGCACTGTAATTACAACGCATTGGCGCAGCCTTGCTGCACGTGTATAGGCACGTGATGGTATTTGCAAGAAATTGCTCCTGGCTGATCTTAGGGATTGTGATGGGGCATAATGGAGAAAGTGGTCTCTTAGATACATAAAGCCCAACATTTTAGGGCATTATAGGTCAAATGCAGCATCTTGAATTATGTCCGGAGCCAGGTCAGGCTCTGGAGCACTGGAGGTCTGTGCTCCTGGTGACATATCCCCGGCAGAAAGCAGGTATTCTGCACCAGCTGCACCTTCTGGACGGTCATCAAGGGCAGCCTTAATAGGGGGCATTAAAGATGCAGATAGATTCTCAAGGCACTGAGATTACCCACAATTGTCCAGCCATGCTCTAGATCTCACATGTGTTTTATAAATATCATGTAAAGACAAGTTCAGCAGTTTCACTGGCAATTGGCAGGTGTGCTGCACTTGGATGTGTTGAGTGCCTGAAGCAGACAAGGCACTTTAAGGAAAGACTTGAAAATGTAAAGACCTTTACTTAACATTTGGGGGCCTAGTGATTATGAGAGCATGTAGTAGGATAGCTTGCTATTCAGATAGCAGCATAAATGGATTTAGTGCCACTTTTGGAGAGCTTGCTAACTGTATTAAATACTACAGAGTGATTACAAAATGCAAGAGGAGAATGAAGAATAAAGATTAGTAATGGACAACAAGTGGAAAGCGAAATATCCTTAACAACCAAGAAGAGGGCACATTTGGCTGAAAAGGGGATTTTTTCTTTTGTGCTGCTTGGGCCTGCAACACCCTCTGACCCTCTGCAGTTCCCTTGCTGCCAGACTAACGAGGTGTCACCCTGCGGGGTGTCCCTCAGCTGCATCCAGGACTATACAGACAGGGAGTGATCTCCTGATTACATTGCGAACATCAGCAGGTTTGGGGAGGGAAAAATAAAACACTCTAAATATGGGAAGGGGGAAGTGAGGCATGGAGTACAAAGTCAGATGGTGCTCTGAAAACTGAAAGATTTTACAAGTCTTCACCAGTTTGTCCAAGGAAG
This sequence comes from Alligator mississippiensis, assembly GCF_030867095.1. NCBI lineage: Eukaryota > Metazoa > Chordata > Crocodylia > Alligatoridae > Alligator > Alligator mississippiensis. Next base: position 9,530,098 of record NC_081832.1, on the reverse strand, counting down.
TAATATTTTAGTTCTGAGACCAAAATAATGAAACTGGTAAAAGGAGAGGGAGGAAAAAAGCTTCATCATGGATTGAATCAGAATGAGGTTTTCTTTAAATGTATTTCTTACTGAACTGGAAGAGCAAACTTTTTTGTTTCACGTCGAACAATGTTTCATTCAGCATCTTTAACAAAAGCAGAGCAAAGGGAATGAAGGACTAGTTTTGGGGACTGCTCATAAACAGGGGAGGGTTGTGTCGGGTTGGTCCTCCATCATTCAGAACCAAAAATATAAGCTATAATTTGGCTGCAGTTGATAAATGGAGCCAGGTACTGTATCTCACCTCCCCCCCATAATTAACAGCAGCTGACCTGCTTGTGGCCTCGCTTAACCTTTTTCATTCACCTGATATGATTCAGCCTGGACTTTTAAGGGAAAACTGGATTTGGCCTCCTGGCCTTTTCCCTTCCCTCTATTCCAACACTGACTCTGTGAAACATAGGGCCAAATTCTGCCCTGTTATGCCCATGCTGTTGTATTGATATATTTGGGTATAAAGCATGTATAGTGATTTGTTGGGTCCAACAAATTTCTATATGGGGTTGTTTCCTGATATACAGTTTGATCTGTCTAAGCCTCCCATCAAAGCCAGCCAGTAACTCACAAGTCAGTCACAAGCAGAACATTATATCAAGGTCTAGGTGTGATGCTCGTTTGCCTAAAAGCCTCAGATGCGAGCAGAATAAATAGCAGTTCATCAGCAAAGTTGGCGGGTGTTACTGTGCTTATGGTTTTTTATGTATATACATTGATACATCCTTACAATCTTGGAGTTCCTGTCAATGTAGGCCTCTTGGAGGGATCTGCTATGACCCTCGTACCACTAATGTGACTCTGGGTCAAAGCACATTAAGTTTAAAATACTGGAATGTAAAAGGACTTTGTACAACCAGTCCATTGTACTGCTGTCCTAGAATTATATAACACAAACCTATTTTATTTGGTAACCGGAGTTAAGGAAAGCTCTTTAAAGTATTATAATTATTGTTTTTGGCTATTTCTGTATGGTCCTAAATGTGCACGATGCCCTTTAGTTCATAAACTGTGTGTAAATCTGTCTTATTGAATTTAGGGCACTGACAGAAATGATATTTGTCATGCGATCAGCCCCTTGAAAGTGCTCTACAGTTGTGCCCTGACAGAAGTGCATGGCTGTAGAGTGCTTTAAAAGTGCCTGATTACACAAGAAATTAACCCTCCTTTAATGAGGGTTCGGATGAAGGTTCTCCAAAGCGGAGCACGTTCATTAACTTTCTGTTTGTCCCTGCCCTGATCAGGGCTGGGCTGATGCAGCCCAGCCCCACCTGGGGGCTGTCTGCAGGGTGGAAGGGGGAGAAAGGAGGGGAGGGAGATCCCGTCTGGGGTTTGCCTGTGAAGCACCATGAGTTACAGTGGGGAGCTGCTCATCTGTCAGCGCCTGTAGAGTCTAAAATCTGGGTCCGATTGCACTGGAATCATTGGGAAGTTTGTCAGCAGGAGCTGGATCAAACCCAAATGTTACAAACTGACAGCCTACGCTGTAGAATAAATACAGCGTGGCATATGGTCACTGTCACAGGAACAGGTGGCTAGTCATATGATTTTGGAAGGAGATGGAGGCAACTTGTTGTTCATTGGTAGAAAGGTTATTCCAAGCAATTGAAGCAGTGTGAACAAGGGATAAGATATAGAAAGTGTGCAGGAGACAACAGGAGCAAGGAGGAGGGATGTTCCCCAGGAGCAAGGAGGAGGATATGCTTGAACTAACTATGTCAAAAGAGAAATCCAGTGCAGACATGCATCAAGAGGGGCAACCCAGTCACGTAGAAGAGAAGGAAGGAAAACTATCTTGGTGGCTGCATTGTGCATAGACTGAAGGAGGCCACAGGAAGAGAGGCAGGTCAGGAGCAGTCAGAGCAGGAAATGAATGGATGAAAGGAATTCATTGTTATATGGAAATGTGGGAAAAAGTCATGGCCTGAGTCACCAAATCATTTTTTTCCCATCACACCATTCCACCCTTCAGATGAGCCCAAGCAGAATTTGGCTGGTAGCGTGCCTGAAGACATACCACATGTAAGAAAGCAAGCATGCATCAGGCATTATCATACAGCAGGATCAAAGAGGTCACAGTTATGTACTAGACAGTCTCCAGCAGATACTCCATAAAATGTCTCAAAGTGTACTGTGCGGAAAGCTACAGTGTGTAACTTTATAATGGAAACCCCAGTACTTTTTGCTTTTTTGCACAATGAAGGCAATAAAATATAATTAAAAACGAATCCTGGATGTGCAGAAGAGTTTTGGTTACAAAATTCCTTGTTTATACTTGCTCATCAATTAAGCGTCTGTGCTGCTAAAATAGGAAAATTAACGATTGAGAAATGCCAGCTCAGCACTGTAGCTGCATCTTCTTCCAAAGAATGTGTTTGGAAATGTGTAAATGAGTTGTTTTTTTTTTAATCCTTCTTCCCATTACCTTAATGTATCTCATGCTTCTTCTAGGAGGTGTCCCATAAATATAATTTAACTTTTGATACATTCTGCCAATTAAACAGAATACTTTCTGATTGAATGAGGCCGTGTTACTTCCAGAGAAGGAGCTAACCAGCCTACACATGTGAAAAAAAGGGGGGGGGGGGGGATCATTGTTTTGGAGAGAAAGTAGAGCATCCTGTTGTAGTCCAAGATGAGGTGGCAAGGAGCCAGCATTTACATGAGGGATGTTCCTTCCTGCTCCAGGAATTATTGTTCAAATTGCTTTCCTTTGAAATGAAATTGCTTTTAATTTTACTCTGAAATGTGAAACAAACACAAGAACGTGGACAATGCACTGTAATTTAGACTTGCGTGAAATCTCTGCTCTCCCTTTGAAGAGGATGGTTGTAGTACAAAGAGCCAGCTGGTACTGTGTGAAAACTGGCTATAGGGAGGACATCTGATGAGCAGATTATTGTGTTCCAGCAACGCATTCCCGTTCTGTGCTGTTTGATTTCTATTAGGGTACCTATTCCAGCGGGGCCCTAACCTCATTTGGGATCTCTGACTGGCCCCGTAGTAGTAGTAATACGGAGGATTTGACCATGTATCATACACGTGTCTTAAAACCAGTCCCTAGGTCCTTCTCGCATACCTGCAGTCATGTGCAATTTATCCTAGCAGCTGGCTAAGGTTGTGTGCATTTAACTGCAATCGACTGCCTTATTTGTGTTGCAAGTGCTGGAGTATTCTTTAATGTTAGGAATGCACTAAATGGCATGTGGTTTTTCATATGCTGAGCTTTGAGGATTAAAGGTGAATTAGGGAACAGGCTTTGACAGTGCAGCATGAGCTCCCCCTGCATGCAGTTATCAGGAATAAAACATCCCCCCCTTCCCCCCTTTCTCCCCCCCCAACCTCCTTCCTTTTTTTCTCCTGTAATTAAGTCCTAGACTATTACTCAGTGACAAAGTGTGTTTTATTATTGCACTACTCTTTCACCCTGGTTTTATCAAGAACCAAAGAAAACAAGTCACTTGGAAGGAGACTGCACCATCCTGAACTCTGTTCTTGCAAGGCTCCTGTATGGGACCACCCAGACTCCCCCAGGAGGAAACAGAAGCACCATGTGTTTCAGAAGTGTCACTACCCTTAGAAGGTAAAAAGCAACAGTACATGAAGTGACTGACTTTACAGAGGCTCCAGTGGCGAGGTGAATAAGCTCTTCATGTGCAGGCAGCATCGCTTTCTTTTGTGTTGACCCTACCAGCGTCCTCACAGCGGGCCACTCAAGCTGGACAGGTCAGTGGTCAGAAACTATGCCAAAAAGCTGCTCATGGCTTCCCCAGAGTTGTGGTTAAGTAAAAGGCCAACAACCTGTTTGCATAAAAAGCTATAGAAATAGAATAGAGTCCCAGCAAACAGCTGGATAGGCAGGGCCAACAGGACCTCATTCATGTCCCATACAACGTCTGATGGAGAATTCAGGAAAATCCAAAGCAGTGCTGATAACCATTTATGTCTGTTTTTTTTGAAAGAGTCATTACCTTTTTTAAAGAAGTTGGTCAATTTATCCCCCTGGTTTTGTAACTGGTTCTATCTACCATCTCAGTTGCCTAAGATCCCCTCTCGATCCAATTCAGCTGAGCATCTGCAAATGATGAAGCTGGCACCTGCAATCCTTTTCAGTTAAGCAGCATGCTGCCCATGCTCTACTCCAGTCCTGGCTGGTGGGACAGAAATGTCACAGAAGCTGCCTGGTACTTCCAGACTGTAAAATAGTCTTATAAGGAAACTAATGAACACAGTCTCCTAAGTAACTGAGATCCGGCTTTTCTTTTACAGATTCTTCCCCGAGGCTAGCCAGGGGACTTCCTAGTAATCGAAATCAGCAGTAAGAGGGATTTGGCTTTTTTAACTTAAAAAAATAAAGAAAAAAGGCAGAACGTCAGTTAGAAACCATTTTTTCCCTCCGCATTCTGTCCTAACTTGCCCTTTTGAGGAGCTAAACCCCAGAAGTGGTTGCACGTCCGCAATGACAACAAGAGGACAGTAAGATGACTGTTGTGGTCTTGTATGTTATGAACATTTGGTAAATCTGGACTGATGCAGATTCAGTGTAATCCCTTCCCTCTGCTGCCTATCTAACAACTAGCAGATTTTACTTCCAAAGCCCTGCCCTATTTTACATGGTTTTTTAAACGGGGAGGAAGTCCCACATTGATTTAAGGTGCAGCTTTCTGTGTGTCACCAGGTGCTAGAATTGCTTACTTGAGGATGCAGATGTTTGCACTTTTCAAAGTGCCGGTAGTGCTCTCCTGGCACTTATGTAAGACCATGGGTTCCTCCATAGGTGTAACCAAAACTTTCTCTCTCTCCCAAGTATTGTGTCCTTTCTGATGGTCACATCCCACGTGGGACTACATGTTAACATAGAATTTTCAAATGAATAATATATTTAAAAAAAGAGTGAAACAACAGTGTTTCACATGCATTAGGAGCATTTAGGGTAAATAGTGTTATATAATTATATGAAATATTACTGCAGGCTTCCATCAGCTGTCTGTATTACACTTATTATTCTATTATGCATAGATCTCTACTGAAAGAAATTCATCATTAGCTAAGTGCATGCTTTGAAAAGGGCTTGAATTAGCTTTTTGCAAAAAGCACTGAACTACTGAACACTCATACCAAACGTCTCCCCTTTCCCTGTTAATCAAAAAATATATATTCATTTTCCTACAATATTTCGTTAAGATATCTTAGACTAATGGTACTATGAAGTGACCTGAATGTGGCTAAACACAATGAATCTTGGGCAAAGAGGGCTTGAAATACCAACCGTAAAAGGACCAGGTTTGCCTTTTTGCTTTGGCAATTGGGATTTTGCAGCCTGTCTGACAGCAATGAAGGCAGGCCAGCTTATGCTAGCTGGGGACCTATGCCCTTGTCTGTAAAATAAAGGACTTGGTTTTATTCTGACTCCAGTGTAGAGAAATAAAATCCTTTTCCCAGGTCTCCTTCAAGGGCAACAACCCACTGGCTGGGAGGCACTCCTGGATTTAAATTGCACGGTGATCTCTGCCTGAATCTTTCTCTCTCTCTTTGGACCTGGCAGTTTCCATTTCTCACGCCACCTGATTAGGATCCATTTGTTCTTTCTCTCTTTCTCCCTTCCTGGGCACACACGAGACACTTTATGCTCAGTAGCCTAATAACACTGCTCAATAGGGTGCCGGGCAAAAACCTTGCTAATACACTACTGCACAGTAAGCATCACTAAAAAACCATGCACTGGCATTACTGCACGGTCACTGTAGTTACTGCACATTTAGTTAGTACTTCATTAAGCAAGTACTAAACTAAATGCACAGTAACTACAGTGCATTAACGAACATGCAGACATGTCCCCTAAGAGGCGTCCAAGCCGGCTTTACAGCCTGGGGTTCTGTTTGTTCGCTTTGAACACGAACTTAGACCCGTTCAGTATGTAACTTCCAGCCTCACTGATTTCTCTGTGTTTTCTTAATCAGTCGCCACTCATCGTTACAGATTTACAGCCTGTTTTGGCGATGTTTTGCTAGTGTTGCGTCTTACCACGTTTCGCAGGCCAATCTTCTCTCTGCCAGTAGAGGTCAGCAAGCTCATCTCCAATGCACTGAAAAGCAGCACCATGATCTGACAATGAAAGAATCCAGGATCTCTTTTTTCCCCTGGACTGAGACCCCCGAATGCATCCCGGCTTTTATGTAGAAATGGGGTTTGTTTTGTGGGAAAGCGAAAAACTTCACAGAGAGTATTTAAAGCCATTTTGAAGAGGTAAATTGCTAAATCCAGAGAGAGGGTCAGATGCAAATCAAGGTAGCTCCGTTGACCGTATATTAGATCTAGCACTGAAATACTGGGATTGCTAAATGTCTGGTCTATAGTTTTTTCTTAATGTTTTATATAATCACAGGTTGACATAAGCAACCTGGTGGGCTCTTCTTTTGGTAGTAAAGACCACCCAATATCCAGGCAGGTGTGCAGAAACTCCTGTGATGAGACAGGATCTGACCCAGAGGGGACTCATGTGCGGTCTGTGAAAGGACAGCGTTATTACAGAGTGTTCAGGGGTTGGGCAGCAGTTTTCAAAATAAGTACTTTCCTCAAAATGCAGGAATGCTTCAAGTTCAGTTAAGGTTCCTTGGGTGAATTTGATATCTTTTATTAGACCAACCCAAATAGTTGGAGAATAGTTATTAAGCAAGCTTTCGGGTTCAAAAACCCTTCGTCAGGCTAAGGAAGTTTCAGCAGTTGGTGTGTGCTCTTCCTGGATGGAATGAAAATCAAGTTCAGTTAAATTTGTATGGGGGGAAAAAGTCAAAAGAAATCTTTGCAACTGTATCGTTCTGGTAGCACCACATCATTTCATCTCAGTAAGGTTGAAATATGTGTTTGGATGAGATCAACACTATTGTTTCAGTCATTTTATTTATATAATTTTTATATGTTAAATATTAATGTTAATATTCTGTCAAATCTTATTTTAATCTGTCAATATAAGTCCAAATGACCCGAATCAAAATTAAATCGTTTTTCTTTATTGAAATAAAATGTTTCAACATTTTCAACACAAAATCATTTGACAACATCAAAATGAAATGTCAAGTGGTTCTGCATCAAAATCTTTTGGAGTTTCACTTTGCAGGAAATGCCAGTTTTTTTATATATGATTCACAATGATTTTTGTTCCAAAGTCCAGAATTTCCCCCAGAACACAAATTCAGATTCCCAACCAGCTGTTCCAAATACAGAGGATAAGACTGGAGTAATAATGTAGCCATGATGGACCAGGAAATATGTAAGAAGCAAGGATTTTGGAAATCCCCCACAAAAATCCTTCCCTGTCCAAGAATAAAGTTTTAGAGTGCCACTCAGTGAATAGTTTATGGCCCCTTTCATTACTTCTGAAAAATTCACAGGAGATGAAGTTATGTATAATGGAGAAGAGATTTAGACCACATCAAAATGAGATCTAGCAGGTTTCTGGGTTGAACCATTTATACCGGTTTATCTTATTTAAGTGAAGTAGAATGTAGGGAAGAACATTAAAGAGAACTATTAAGGGTATCTTACCTCCTCCCTGACTCCAGGCTTTAGGGGACACTGATTACCATCTATTCAATATATAATAGAATATAGAATATATCATTTGGACACCTATCTTTCATTTGGACGCCTATCTTGCTGGGATCCTTTGACCCCAGCTGACTTCCTGCCCCTGGGGCAGAGGGCTGGACTCGATCTTCCGAGGTCCCTCCCAGCCCTAATGTCTATGAAGTCTATGAAATAGTAAATAATAAATAATAATTATTAAATAATATTATTAAATAAATACAGCTTTGATTCTTATCCATGGATCTTTAAGCCCTATCTGAGCTACCTGGGTACGTCCTAAAGAGCCATGTTTTGTCTCTTCTAGGTCCTAAATTGATTTTATGTTGTTTTTCTGTTGTCTTAGAGCTGAACAGCACCTTAATACATAGAAGCCAAGAACTCCAGATTTCTAAAATAGATCTGTCACTGGCCTCTGCTCAAGAGGAGAAAATATTTCTCTAATGCTTTTTTTTATAGTTTTCCTTGAATAACAACTATTTCTCAGAATACACAGAAGTAATATTACTGACTTTTCTCGCACTCAAAGCCAGATTTCCAAGCAAGTTGGACTCGCACTATGTGCTTGCAATATTGCTCCCAGTTTCTGCGTGCAGTTCTTGTGACTGTGCACACAGATGAGAAATTTATGCGCAAGTGGCTAAGTGGATGCTTCGTGCGCAATGATCTGTGCTCACTCTTGAAGTAAACTGCACATGAAAATTATTCACACAATTGAGTGCTTAAATTCTTTGAAAGCCTGACCCCTTGTTTCTAGTGTTACAATTTTTAAAAAGCACTTTCAGATGCTATAAAAACAGAATGAAAGGATAACGGGGGTGGGCAACGTTCATCGGCTCTTCTGTGCTGCCAGTCGCCTAGGGCTGAATTCCATCCTGTCCTCTGTAGTTAAGATCAGAGGCAATCAGCAGGCCAATAACATCACTGCAATAATTTATTCCATTGCTGTAGCACCCCACACCTGGCTCCTTGATCAGCCCCTTATTGTGCTCATCCTACACCTGAGGCATCAGCACTGTGTTTAAAAAGCTGATGAATGGTAAACCCATTGTGGGAAAACCCATAAGCTGCAAACCTACCTGTTCCTTCTGTGCCTCACCTACCGCGGAGAGATGGTTTCATTTTTCATTTAGGTCGATGGTTCTCAACTTTTTTAGACTTGAGGCACCCTTGTTAGACTCGAGGCACTCCTCAAGAAGTGCCAGCTCTTGGTTTTCACTTCTTTGTTGACTACTTTATTATTTTTTCCGTAATTTTTCTGTTGCAAAGAACTCAGAAAGACCACAACAGGGCAGAATATTTTTAACGCTATGGATTCCCACTTGAAATCTCTGGATTTATTTTATGAATCACGTTGGCACCCCTCACAGTGCTAACCTTGCACGGCACCCCATAGCACCCTTGAAAGGATCTCAAGGCACCCCAGGTTGCCATAGCACCCTGGTTGAGTACCACTGGTTTAGGTACACACACACACAATTAATGTTGTACAAAAGGAAAATCCCTGTTTTCAGCAATCTGAAAATATTCCTGACCCAACCCAACCGACTGTCCCAGTCTCTGTTAGCTTTTCCTTCCCATTCCACTTCTAAGCCACCACAAGAAAGTGGTGCTAATAACACGATACTTCTGTTAGATGAGCTAGAGAAATCTCCCCCAAATGCTTCTGACAGCTATTATCCATTTGAGGAGATAAAATACCCCAAGAGCTTCTGGCAGCTATTACCAAATCCCCAAATGACAGAGGGACAGCATTCCCCTAGCACTGTGGATCCATGCATCAAAGATGTTGCCACCACTGCAGTCTCTTTTTTTAGCTACTGAAAACATCTGGGTCACAATCCAGCAGAAAGGGTCTACACTCTTCATCAAAGCCTCTTCAGCATTTGGGGGAGAAGTGTAAGATCCAGAATTCCCCCTGCTCGCTAACTCACTTCCTCCCTTTCCTCCCTCCCTCCTTCTCTGGTTTATTCTTCATATCCCCCATGTAGGTCTGCAGCTGTAAACTTAAATGCATAGAAGGTATGGGGCAAACAGAGGGCTTATTAATTGTTTATAATAGTGCCCAGAAGCCCCAGCAAAAGCAGGATCCTGTTTGGCTGAGCACTACATGAACTTATCATGAAAGTTAGTCCCGGTTCTGAAGAGAAAGCTCCATGCCATGGCGAAATCATGCCTATTGTAGAGATGACCATAGGCCTTATAGTTAAGACCTGGCTTAGTGTTTTCACTTTGAAATACCACAAAGTCAACTTGTGGGAAACGGTCACCCAGGACTGCCCCAAATGGAAGAAGAGTCTGCCATACGATCTCAGCACTTTGAAACCTCACGGCAGTAGAGGAGATGGAAAAGCAGGAGCGTAGCAGACCAACGCCACCTACTCCACATGGAAATATGTCCAAGCTACAGTAGGGTCTGTCCAAGTTCATCCCATATAGGCCTCATTAGTCGTCTTTGGACACACAGACGATCAAGGAAGACAATCATTCTCGACTGCAAGGGATTGCCAAAGAAAGTATTTTCATCTGAACTTTCGAAAGGTCTAAGGGCAGTCAGCCTGCTACAGACGTGAGAATCTGGATACAAGTTTCCCCAAGTTTTGACCTGGGATTTTTCTTCAGGCCTATCTCTAGAAGGCACCTAGCCAAGTTCTTTGTTCTTCCTTTGGGTTTCCTGACTCTTGGCCAAATAGTAACAGTAAATAGTACTCACTTTAAGAAAAACACTCTCCCTGAAGAAGGGTGTTTGTACCTGAAAGTTTGCAAGGAAGAATTTTTCCAACTATTTTATTTGGTCTAATAAAAGATATTGGTTTTACCCAAATAACCTTGACAGACAGGCAAGCTTTCTGGAACAGACAGGCAAGTGGAACCAAGAATCCAGTACTATCGAGGACACGGTGTTAGAGGACAAGAGCAGGACTTAACTCCTCTGCCTGGTGCTGTTATTTTGGGAAACTTGGTCTTGCCTCTTGATGTAAGTCAGTCAGATTCTCAGTTGGTATAAATCAGCATGGCTCCAGGGACCTCAAGGAAGCTATGCCAGCTGATAGCAGCTGAGGATCTACCCTTATCTAGCTCATACTCTTATTTTTAACCTGGGGGTATGACTACCTTTCTACCTCAAAAGATTCACAGAAGTTTAGGGCTGGAAGGGAGATCATCAGGTCCAGTCCCCCTTCTTCTGGGCAGGAAAGACTGCTGGGGTCAAATAACCCCATCTTCTTTTGAACATCTCCAGGGTAGATGCCTGCACCACCCTGCTGGGAGTCTGTTCCAGAGTCTGGGCACATGAGCCATGAAGCAAATTTTCCTAATATCCAGTCTGAAACCTTTTAGGAGTTTATGACAGTTGCTCCTGGTTTTCCCCTGGGGATTGTTGTAAGACTTTGTTATGTTGTTATGGTACAAAACGATAAAATGGATCATATCCCAGAGACAGGTTTCCATACTGTCAGATTGTTTGGGGGTAATTAGCTGAAGGTCACCATAAAATGCTAATTATTTATCAATTTCCCAGCATTCATATAAAACCATAATGATTTCATGTAAGTGAAAGGCGAGTGATTGTTTCATTCTGCATATTGTGCAATTACATTATGAACTCTTTCTCGTACATTGTAATAGAATTAGAATGACAGCTATGATGCAAGGAGGATTTTTTTTCAGCTTTAAATGTAATTTGTTCACTGTAAGATATTAATAAAGAATAGCACACTGAAATGAAAATGAAAAAATCCCAGTCAGTCTGCCAGCAGAGATCAGCATGTTATACAGAGCCAGAAAACACAAACAGCCAGGAAAGAAACAAGGACAATTAGGAGCAGTTTTCGTGAGTAAGCACACACACAACAGCTTGTGTCATATATCAAAGGGGCGCAGCCTGTAAAACTATGTCCTGCAGCTTGCGGTAAGTAGAAAGGCTAACAATAAGTCCGATTATCCCTCTTATTTTGTTTCATGAGCCATCCTGGGTAATGACTGCAGAATTGATTTCCATGTGTCAAAAGAAGATTGAGATCATCCTAGAACATGTCTGTGAGTTTCTCCGGTATCCAGGAAGCTGATTGTGCTGCGTGCTTTGCTAGGTGGGGGGTTCCCAGTGTATTTGGAAGAGTATGCATTTCCTTGCCACACACATTATACACAAACATGCATACCTATGTAGCTTTACGTGTGTGTGCGTGCGTGCAAAATGTCACTGGTTGAGTGGAAGCCTGTCTAAAAGGAAAAGGAAAATTTTGAGTAGCCGTTCGATAGAGCCTGTTCCCCAGGGATTTGGATCGGCGTGCTCTTTTGTGGACGCTGCTGTTCTTTGATCGGCCTCTGAATCTAAAATAAAGGTCACTGACTGGAAGTCTACGGTGGTTGTTCATTTATGGAAAACATTACCACCTTCAACACACTGCATTTACCCGCTCCCTCTGGTACTACAGAACACTTAATTATAGAGGAGGACCTGAATGAAATGCCAAGATCTGAACAGCCACAGAGTTGGTTTTAATCTGGATCTGAACTTGTAGCTCAGACTTAGCTCTATCGGTAAATATTGCTACTAATACTCCGCTGACTTTGACAGACGTACTTCAGATGACAATGCTGTAAGCACGATCAGGATCTGAGCCTGCACAAGCTGCAGACCCAGGTCCTGCGATGTGCTAAGCACCCTCCATTCCTATCAAAAGCAGTGGTGAAATCAGTAGCCAGCAGGATGGGGCCCTGGAGGCCTTGAAGTAATTGAAGCTTCTCAGTTTACCTGACCAAATCCAAACCTAACACCTTGCCAGGTACAACACAGGATTTTTAAATGCAGCTAGGGCTTGGGTTACAGGACATTTTTGCTGTGTAATTATTAGCATTACATTAGCACTGTCAAACTCGCATTTCACCGCTGATTTATTGGATAATCCTTGCACGGAGGAAATGAAACCCTCTAATCCAGCCACCAATTCTTTGTCAAGTGGCTGCTTTCCCTTGTCCCAACATACCATTGTGTTTGCTTAGTGAAACGGGCTGCGTTGTCCGGGTCTCTGAACCTAAGAGCTCAGCTTCCAGCACCTGGCTTGGCAAAGAAGGGAAACACGTACCAGGCATGGCATTGTCATTTGTGTATTAGTTTGGCTAACTTCGCCATTGTTTTCTGGACTATCTGCTTTGACAAAAGGATCGTGTCACCACGGGCAGGTGCAAAGGAACGCTCTGCAGTGCGACTTTTAATCGGGGCTGAATAATACTAGCAAAACGTACCCCCAAATATTTGCATTAACTGCCCATCCTGTTCAATGATTTTTTTTTTTTTTGAAGTTTCACACAAAGCTCTGTCTTTTAGGATTAGCTGTCAACAGGCAGCTCTTTGTTTCCAGCTGAATTTAAGATTATTTCTGAGCTATAAAAGGGGAGAAAGGTGATATGAGAGAGAGTTTGCAGCAGTGAATCCTGGATTATTCAGGACCAGGACATTTTTGCAGCTGGCAAATGCTGAGTGAGGCATATCTTGCCGACACTAAGGCCCAAAGCTGGTTAGATTTCGCAGAGGAACCTGTGGCGGGTCTCAGGTTTAGGTGGCATCGTATACTTTTAAAGAGATATTTCCTGTCAGATAATCAAAGGCTATTTTCATATGTCACCGTTTTCCAGTGAGGGAATAAAAATGCTCCCCTTGTTAAGTTTCGCAGGCTGGAGCGCTGCCGACAAGAGGAGGAAATGCAGGAGCATAAAGCCCTGAGATAAAGGCCCCCGATGACAAACAATACACTCTGGTGGCATCGGGATCGGTTTATCGCACCTTTCCAGGCTTCTTAAATTCTCTGAATACAGTTTGTCACTGCCACTGAGATGACCTCTTTTGGCAGGGATGTGAGGGTTACCGGCATAGGCTTATACCTGTTCTCATTTCTCCATATGCCATGCACAAGGTGCATATCTTTCTCTAGTGTCAAGAGGTAGCGTGATTATCAGTCTTTTTCCTTGTGTTATCTCTGGTGGTGAGAGATGTAGCAGATGCAGTGATCTTCTTTCCTTCCCCTTGCATATCTGGATTTGAGGCTCTTGCCCCCCAAATTTATCCCGTATCGATAAAATGATGGCTCCAATTATGCATCCGTTGACATATTGAGTAGTACCATGCAAATCAGTTGCATTAGTACACATGAATGACACTTTCACATCGTTAAGCGCTGCTTATTTTGAGGTCAAGTGCTATGAATTTAGAAACCTGCACACAGTAACTGCAATAACCTTTGGCCAAGTATCCGCTGGTGGCCACTCCCTGGATTTATGTCAGGGGACCCAGGCACTAGATTTCTTCAAAGTCTTTGGAGTGAGGCCCAGCCATGCTCTAGTCCAGGGGTCTTTGGCACACACCTCTGGGGAGTACCCCAGGGTCCATTTGATTGTGTCCAGGGTCCACAACTTGACTCCTCACACTCCCCCAAAAGCTTAAGCACAGCCTTGTTCAATGAAAGTGTGAACCCTCTGGTCTAAACTTGAACCCTTTAGGAGACACAACAGGTGCAAGTTTACACACCTGGAAATATAGGTAGGTTGTAAAGAGGATCTGAACATACCATTGCTTTTGTACTTGAAAAATAAGCACAAGAGGTTATGTATAATTGGAAAATAATAAATGTTACTATACGACACCCCCAACCTAGTCCAGCCTGCCCTGGGGGTCTAACTGTCTCCAGGCAGGCTAACAGCTTATGGTTTCGATCCTTGGTCTGTCCCGGGTCTAAATCACAAAACCTATCTGCCCCTTCCTTTCTTCTGTCCCCTCATATCTGAAGCGCATGGTTAGAGCAGCCTCTGTATTTTAATAATATTCAGCACTCCCTGTCAGAGTATCTCCAAAAGGTGATCACAGATCCCGGCAAGGTGACTTCATTACCCAGGCAACCTCCCCCTGGACAAACCAGTTCTCCACAGTAGAAGCTAGCTTATTACTAGGACGTTTGCATTTGAATGGAGGAGCGCTTCCATTTAACACCCCTCTATTGTTAGCCTTGCGCCAGTAGCCCTTGGCATTTTAGTCCACGATGAAAGTAAAAAGACCATAGGAAAGGAAGGATTAGTTTTGCAATCAAAATGGTATTTAAGTGTGACACAGATATATCTAGGGTTCATAATGTGAATCTACAAACTGCATGCCGTGAAGCCTGATTTTCAGACATGGCCTCAGATTTTGTCCTGCATTTCTTCCACCTGTAAGTTACTGGGCTGCCTTTTCTGTTTATCAGATATCTTGCTATGAGAGGTGAGACTATCTATCTAATTTGTTGGCAAAATCAGGCATTCAGATGTCAAAGTGCTATGAAATTCGCTTGTGGTTGTGTCCAGGAACAAAATTCCAGCCTATAGCTTGTGTCATCCTGATTTGGAAAAACGTTGAAGCATAAATGTTAGTCTCATTGCCTTTGAAGGGCCATAATCCCATGATTAAGGACCCAGATTGAATGAAGATGCTTGACTGAATTCGGGCTATAGCGAGTCTCCATTTTCCCCAAATCATTTGAGTGCCCAGTGCAGTTCAGGTTACAGGATCCATAGCTCTGGGGAAAATCAAACAGTCACTTCGTAATCATAGGGTAGGACATGAATGACGGGTGTACTCTGGGGATCTGATTGTCCGTTATCCTAATGTGGTGATTCTCAACCGGGGCTCCATGTAAGGGTGCTGAGGGCTGCTGCTCAGTATTAGTACTGTTAAGTGTGCAAAGACCTGCACCTATACAAAATAAACCCAGAGATTTCCATTGTGTCAGAAACATTTTGACCTGTTATAGTCCTTCTGAAGCCTCTGCAATAGAATTGCTCTCTTATTTTTCCATAGTCAAAAAATGAATGAAAGCTCAGAGCCAGCATTTTCCAAGAGGTTCCTTGAGTCTAAAAAGGTTGAGAACCACTTCTCTAATGAAATGTTAGCGCTGTGGCAGAGGAAAAACAAATACGGTTTCCATGTAGTAAAGTGCTGGCGCTCAGTGCTCTACACATAAATTCCTCTGAGTCATTGAACAGAAATACATTTAATTTTGGGAAGCAGATATATTTACAAAACAATAAAATTGGCTTGATGATTATGGTTTGTCCTGCAAATGGTAAGCTCCTCAAGGAGTGGTTACTTACCTCTACTTGCCACGGCTGCCCTGACACTGTGCAGGAGTCATTTCCCATAGAGGTCAGACGAAGCTCAGCCTTTTTGCCATTTCTGCTGAAATTCTCAATAAGGGACCAATTTATAGGTTACCCCTTGTGATGCAGACACAGGCAGCTGAATTGAGACCCACCAACTCATTTTATTTCAGCCTTCAAATAGAGGGCAGCTAGATTTGCAGGTGGATAAAACTTAGATGTTAAAATCTGTGTTATTTGGCCCAGTGATGATGTGGCCTGTGTTGATATTGGAGTAGTTGTTCTTAGATGGCCAAGCTTTAAAAATGAACTTGAACAGGAAATTGTGGAACAAGAAATCATCCACAGACTGGATCGTGTTAAGTGTGGCCCCAAAACTATGGATTCTTATCCCATAACCCCCATGTCCCTCAGTGAATTAGCTGCTTTATCCACATTACCTCTCCCAACAGTGCCTTCTCCTTTTTCTTCCCCTTCTCTACGCTTTATAATCTAATCACTGCTTTCTACTTAGCAGCTCTGCTTCCTGCGACCTTTTCATAGCATCTGATGAAGTAAGCCACTGCTTATGAAAGCTTCTGTATCTCTGATTTAGTTAGTCTATAAGGTACAAATCTACCCTGCCTTCCATCTGACTTCAGGCTAAAGTAGCTAACTCTCTCTCTCTGCTCATGGATGACCATCAAATAGCCTTTAGCTGAGAGTAACTTGCAGTTACTGGACTGAAATGTATTTGATGTATGTGGCAACTAACTATACTTGAAATACTGAATGGCTCTGAAATATATAAATCTTGCTAATGGACTCCGAGTATAGCATTCAGGTTCAGATTCACCAGGTAAAGTTGATCATCTCAGGCACAAATGATGGAGATGGAGTTTGGAGTCACTGATTTTCAGGCCTGACCTCAGCAATGTATGGAATTGTATCTTTTATCCAGTAATTTCTGTATTAGAGGGAACTGTTCTTCCTTACTGTGTAAGCAAACAATCTTTTTAGTAACTGGTAGCTGAATTAGAGAGATTAAGGTCTTAATTCTAATAAAATATTTCCAAAGTCTTGGATTAGGAGGAGCATCACTTCTAGTTTTAGCCTAACTCTAGCTCAGGGTCAGGCAATTATTTTGGGTGGAGGGCTATTTAACGAGTTTTGGTGAGCTGTTGAGGGCTGCATGGGTAGCCCCACCCCTTGACAGTTGCCCCGCCCCCTTGTCACCATCTTGGGTCCAAAAGTCCCACCCCTAACCCCTGACATTTGCCACTGGAAGTCCCCCCTCTTTGCCCCCCAGGAAAAACTCCTTTGGAGGGGGGAGTTGCCATCTTAGCACCAGGAAAAAAACAAATCATACACTAAAAGTCAAACAGCTACTGTAACATGTTTTAATTTTATTACAAAAAAATATTTTTGTCATGATTTGTGTTTGTGTAGTGTAGGTAGAGGTGATTGCATAATAACTCAAAAAGAAATTCTTAGTCTTGTATATTGTGGGGGGTGTATGGTGGGGTCTGGGTATGGATGTGGGTGTAGATGTGTGTGTGGTGGAGTGTGGGGGTGTGTGTGGTAGAGTGTGGGTGTGGTGGGGTGTAGGGATAGGTGAGTGGGTGGGGTGTGGGGTGTGTATGGTGGGTGTCTATAGTAGTGTGTGGGTGCATGTGTGTGGTGGGGTGTGGGGAGGGGATTGTGGGGGGTGTGGCTGTGTGTCCTGAGCACACTGCCTGCTGCTGCCACCTCCTGCTGAGGCTGCACACCGTGGAGGGAGTGTGGGGGGGTCCCCACACACCCCCCCACACCCATACACTACCCACCCAAGCTCCACACTGCTGCTGCCCCCTGGGTGTGGGCTCTGCGCTGCCCCCAGCCCCACACTCTGCGCTCCTACCCAGCCCCCTCCACTTTCCTACCTGCTGCCCAGAGC
The DNA here is from genome assembly GCF_030867095.1 of Alligator mississippiensis. Classification (NCBI taxonomy): domain Eukaryota; kingdom Metazoa; phylum Chordata; order Crocodylia; family Alligatoridae; genus Alligator; species Alligator mississippiensis. Next base: position 9,512,397 of record NC_081832.1, on the reverse strand, counting down.
AAGGAGAAGGCTGGGGAAGCAAAGCAGGTCCCTGGGGGCTGCAGCAGCCCCACGTAGAAGCTGTGCTGGCAGGGCCAGGCCCTTCTACCCGCGAAAGTGGGAGTGAGACAATAGGGTAAGTTTGGGGCTGTGTGTACACATGGGTGCCTTGCTCCCACTCTTGTAGTGGAAAGGCTGGGCAGTGCACAATTTGTTGGCGGGTGCTGCAGGCCAGATGAAAATGCTTGGTGGGCCACTGGCCTGCGGGCCATATTTGGCCCGCCCCTGCTCTAGCTAGTATGAACACCAGGAATTCTCCCAGTCACATACTTCATAAGAAAAGGTCTAAACTTATCCTACAAGACACCATAGAAGAATCTTTCCAGAAGTGCAATAAGGACAAACTTTGTGAAATATGATGCACTGAGAGTCTTGTGGTATCTATGCCTTTTCTCCTCTGAAGGATGGTGCCATTTCCCATTAAGAATGATGCAGCCAAAGGGCTGAAAACAAGGGATGAATGAACTCTCTCATCCTCATGGTACCCCAAGTGATAGGTTATGTATCCAGTTCCTCATTAGATTCATTTTTTTTCTCTCAGGTTTTGCTTTAATGTTTCCTAATCTTGAGCCAAATTTATCTATCAGCCACCATATTCCCATAGGTTCAATATTGGGACAAGAAGCATATGGCCACCCTTAGTCACCAGACACCAGACCAAATTCACCCTTCACAGATCTCCTCCAAACTAGGTGGAGATGCATCAAGTATGAATTTGGCCTTTTTAATATCATTGGTCTTTTTGATTTACTTGTTCACCGCGTGCAAAGAACCTCTCCAGAAGTTGGTGGTAAATTCTGGCCTTGAGTTCAACCCTAGTTTTAATTGCTACTCAGAGGATGACAAAGACCACACTCTTTGAGAGACTTGCCTTAGGGTGTGAAGCCTCAAAACCACATGGGCAAATCTTAGGGCATGTTAAGCTTGCACAGCCCATGTAACTGCGGTGGCAGCTGTAAGAAATTTGCCAGAAAAAGCCAGGCTCCTGGCTGAGGGTTGCAGGGCAGGGAGGTTAAAGCACAATATTCCTTTGATGAGAATCCAAAGTCCGTGGCTGGCTTCTCCCAGGATGTGCTTGCTGTACTATGGAGATGCTGACCATCAACACGGATGCTTGATGGAGCAATGAATCCCCATAGTAATGGCACTCCGAGCCGGTTACTGGTTGAGCCATTGGCATACTTTGGCAATAGGTCAGTTCAAACAGTTTGTGATGGGAGTGACTCAGAGAGAAAAATATCAAGCATGTCATGGTAGGGACTGGGCAGAGCATGGAGCTTCTCAGATAATGGGCATTTCCTCAGCTGGCACAACACCTCAAGGCTTGCTTTGAAATGAATGTAGACTTGGGCAAGCGAGAGAAATCTAGCTCTTAATGTTGAAAAGGCTATTTCTTAGAGTATAGCAAACAGCTCTTCTTTCTCACTGCCCAGAAGGTCAGGTAAACAACATTATTTTTTCTCAGAAATGTGACAACCAAGTGTGCTTATAGGAAAAAACCATAGGCAGTTGGTTCTTAGATGGAGCGTGGTCCGTGATACATGGGTACATAGTTCTTAGATGGAAGAACTCCTGGTCTCGACTTGGTCAAGGAAATTGTACCAGACCCATTTTTTGGACAATATTTAAGTTAAGTTAAAAGAAATGGGATGGTTCTTCAGGAAAGAGATACATGGGGTTAGGAAGTGAAAACATGATGGAGTCTCTGTCATTTAGAAAATGTCTAAGATGCAGAGTCAAGTCTTAGATCTCAAATTTATCCCAAACCCATGGGTGTGATTTTTTGGGGTCTAACTTGGATGCAGATTTGCTTATGGCTGGAGGTGTGCCAGTCTACACAATTTGGGGAACGCTGCACTGGTAGAAATTCATTTCTAACCCTCGAATTTAAAAAGCACTATTTACCTTTTCCATTACATGCAAGAGGACCTAGTGTGAAGGCAGCACCATAAATCATTCCTACCTGAGCCAAACTCAGGCCCCCAGTCATCCTCAGCGCACATATTTTATTATATTTGGCTGTGAGAAAGTCACCAAGCACCAAGGGAAAAGCAAAAGTGAAGGTTAAGGGGGAAAGGTGAAGGTTAAATTCAAACATTCACAAGTTTATGGGGCAGTTTGTTCTCAAATCAAAGCCAGGCATTCATGTATAGCTATGTAAACAGGGACATAAGTGCTTATGTGACACACACAGAGGGAAACAGAAGTTTGTAAAAATGTTTGCCACCTACATTTTGCTTAATGATTTTTTTTCCTCTCGCATCCCAGCACTGAGGTTACTCATAGCTGTTACTCTGCACCACTTGACACACCTAAAGATGAAGGGGAAGAAGGACAATTGCTGGAGTGACGTTCTATCAGTTGAAGTATAATCTTTGTCTTAGGCTCCATCTGCACTGCAGTCAGTCGTGTGTCTGAATTTACCATGGATTTACCATGCTCTGAACTTACAGAGTATGACAGCTGCACTGGAGATGCTGCAAAACAGAGCCTATATACTCAGCATGGACTTAACTGAGTATAAATCCCAGCTCTTACACTCACTTTTTCTACCACCTTAAATAAAATCTCTTCACCCCTCTGTTTCTCAGCTCCTCCTTTGTTAAAATGGAGGTGCAGCTACTTATATCTCAGTGGGTACGTCTACATGAGACATTTACTGCGGGGCTTACTAATTAGTTCCACAATAAAACATCTGCATCTACACATGCGGTGCTATCAGGATGGAGTAAACTAATTAACTCTACTGTAGGATAGTGCTATTCTATGGCAGAGTTATTTAATACTCTGCACAAGTACTATTCTATGGCAGAGTTATTTTCTGCACTGCAATGCACTTGCAGATGGTGATGGGACTGGCTGGGGCATGAGGGTGCTTCAGTGCAGGAGCTGCCTGCTGACTAGCACCATGCTATAGCACCCGAATGTCCCAGCCGTCCCCTCTGCAGCACATTGAGCTGGGTAAGAGAAGCCCTGGGCTAGCAGGCTGAACCCCAGGGCCTCCTGCCAGCCAAGACTGCCCTGCTCCAGCTCAATGTACTGTGGTCCCAGGTGCATGTATGAAGCTGAGCCCAGGAGCAATAAACTCTGGTATGAATTGTGCTGGAGTTTATTCAGCACATTAATTGCATGTGTAGATGCGGCCAGTGCGAGTAAAGGGCTATATACATGGCAGCTATTATTAATGCTTAGGTTATTACAGCTTTCTTCACCTGAGGACCTCAAACTGTTTAACCAATGTTATGGAGTTTCCCACTGGCTGTGTAATTATTGCATTAATTGCATTAATTGTGATAATGATTACATTAAAACTTAAGGACAAAGGAATTAGGTCACACTGCAAGGCTAAGAGATACAAGAGTAGAATCCTATTCCACTGATTCCCACCGTCAGGCACGAACCTAGGAGCCCAGATTACTATGGTTTGAAGATACCTGGAGTTCACAATAAAGGCGGAATTGTAGGAATGAAATAGTGGCAGGAGGCGAGATAAAATTTCCCCCACACAATGACATTACATTAAGAAACGAAATCATAATAGCATTACCTTGCTGCTGGGCTTCAGACACAGCAGTGCACTTGTTCTGTATGAATGGTAGATGTCTGGGGAGATTTTTCAGAAACACAAAGGGCATTTAACTCTAACTCCCTTAAAAAATCAGCGTCGGGCACTTAAAAAATTCTCCCGTAACTTATTTGCCAAGACACGAGTTGAAAGATCTAAGACTTGACTGCCTTTTTTGTATGGAACAGTTTTGCATCTGCTTTTTTGTGTTCCCCAAAAAGCAAAGGAAATATAGCAAATAAAAATAGCCCGAGTGAAAATCTGAATATTTTCACTTCTGTCTCCTGGTTTGCACGCATGCTCCTTTCCACTTGTCTGCATGAAGGTGGGAAGCCAGCTCTGGAAAACATAAGGCACAGACAGAAGAGCAGCTCCCCGTTGTAACTCATGACACTTCACAGGAAACGCCATGAGTTACAGCAGTTCCCGGGACCCAGAAGTTCACTGTTGGGTCCCGGGGGTTGGGGAATTCAGCGGCTGTTTAGAGAAGCTGTAACCCTGCAGTTGCTCTTCCCCTAGCAATGCCTTTCCTCCGTCCCGTCCCAGCCCTGGCACTGTTTTTAGGATATGAGGGGGGAAAGGTAGTAGAGAGAGCTCATTCTGGGGTCTTCTCAGCTGGCGCTGGAGGGTGGGATGGGTAGACTGGAGCTGCTCCACCTTGGGGGGGCTCCAATCCACCTGCCTCCCCCAACCAGCTCTGGAGGATGACCCCCAGATTGAGCTCTCTCCACTCCCTTTCCCCTCTCCCATAATGAAAATGGCACCGGGGCTAGGAAGCAGTATAAACACAAGTGACTGAAGGCGTCATTTTGGAGTGTCTTCATCTGGGGGAGGACCTTCTCAGCAGCACAGCAACAGAAAAGGATCTCGGAGTCATTGTTGACACCAAGATGAACATGAGCCGCCAATGTGATGAAGCAATTAGTAAAGCTAAACGCACTTTATCATACATTAGCAGGTGCGTGATGAGCAGGTCCACGGAGGTGATCCTTCCCCTCTATGCAGCATTGCTCAGGCCGCAGTTGGAGTACTGCGTCCAGTTTTGGGTGCCACACTTAACTTATTTCTCCTTTCCCATGAATTATCAGGAAAAATTTAAAGAGAAGGAGGAGTAATCTGAGATCTCCAGCTCCCTTTTTTATTTGTGAAGCAAAAAGTTTCCCTGTGTGATACATTTCTAAAAATTATAGGTTTACTGTTTCTTGGCATCCTAAAAAAGTCTGGATGAAGGATAAGATAGTCTGCTGAAAGAATGAGTAAACATCTCATGTAATGAAAGACAACTACTGTCTTATCCTTTGTTACAGGGTCTTAAGATAAAATTTCCCTATCTATCCCTGGTACTGTCAATGAACTTGGAAAGGGCATGGACCTCCCAACTGCTTTGGATCTTCTTGGGTTGGGTTGGGTTGGGTTGTTGTTTTGTTCTGCCACAAACAGAAAACAAAGTAGGAAAAATATGTGCGATTGTCAGTGAGAAATTATGGGTGTTGTAGTACCTGGTTGGTTTAAGATAGGTATGAAGGGACCAAACTCAAGACATAGATCAGCCAGAGCCACACAGGTAGGTCCTCTCTGAATCAAAATGTTACTAAAGTGGATGAACCCAAGATGTTAGATATGACCCCAAAACTGACTTTCAAATAACCATCTTTTCTCTTATTCTAGTTCCCATTCAGGTGGGAGGATTCATGTGGTAAGTTTGCAGACCACACTCTCTGATTTACACAAGTAATCCCACCGAGCATGAGTAAGAGCTGCACAATCTAACCCAAAGGATTTCATTATATGCATCATACAGAAGAGAGCCAGGTTCTGCCAAACTTACTCAAATTGAGTCGCCCTTTATTATGCAAACAGGCCCACTGATATCACTGAGACAGCTCATTCATAAAGTATCTCTGAATGTAAGCAAAGGGGCAAAAGCAGAATTAGGCCCAAAGCAGGCATTCGGTTAAATACCCAGCAACTGCTGCAGGAGGAAGTGAAGGTCAGAGCAATAATGTGAGGAAGTCCAGTAGCCCTGAGTTCTAGTTCAGTGCATCAAAGCAGGAAGATAGAGGTTTTGCCAACTTTCTCATCCTCTAGTGTTTTCACCTCTGAGTTTGACATCTCACTGCTACAAGATTTCCCATGACATTTCTAACATGTCTACAGCATTTAGACAGTATTGTTCATCTGTGGACCCTAATGCATTTGCTTAAAGGTGGAGGAGTACCAAGGGTTCTTGACACTTAGCAAGTCCATGTGACTTGCCTGAAGTCACCCAGTTGGTCAGTGCCAGGGTTGGGAGCTCCCATGTCCAGTAGCACTGAGCAACTACAAAGCCAAACACTAGGATTTCCACTCACAGTTACCCAAAAAGTGTTTTCATGCCCTAAGTGAAATAGAGACAACCTGTTACTATTCTTGAAGATAACTCTTCATGTTTGGTTATTTTCCTTCTGGCTACCAATGTCCTTAAGGATCAACTGTGTAGTTCTGCTTATGCTAAGGGACACGAAACCCAATAATAGGGATCTTTCTCAGGTGGGGACTTTACAGGAAGAAATCTTTTCTTTTCAAAAATAGTTTTAAAATGCCAGTGAAACTCTCGTTAGCTGTGAGCTTTTATGCTGGGGATTAGATGGTTTATGACAGAAGAGACACAGATCCTTAGGGAAGGAGAGGTTGAGGAATGGGCAGGGTGTCTGACATGCAGAAGGAAGCAGAAACGTATGGTTCAGAGAGGGTTTGGGATGGTTTGGATGCCTGGGTAAGGTGGGCCTGATGTATTGCAGGTCTGAAATTAAACACCGTCTCCAGCGAGGAGTGGATGATGGGAAGCTAGGAGGGAACGTTAGGGGCTGTTTCCAACAGAGCTGAAGAAGATGGATCTTTTGGACGAAGGCCACTGCAGGGTGGAGATTGGAAGTACATTTTTGGCATCGGGTTAAAGTATGATGTGAGCGGTTCTTTTTAAGGAAAATTATTTGGGTCTGAGAACTTGGTCAAATGAGCAAGCCCTAGATAATTAAAGACATGCTCATTCTTTCAGCCCTTTCTGTAATTATATTAACTACTGGTATGTTGTCCACATGACAATCGGGAAAACAATGTTTGCAAATGCATTGAGCACAAATGAGCATAACAATAGATGGAACGACCCCACCCATGCCAAACTAAAGGCATTTATAAAATGATTTGAGTCAGTAACCAGTGTAACAGTGGGAAACCTGTATCAAAGAGCTATGTGTTGATATAGATGAGGGAGGCGTGTGGAGCCAAGGAATAACATTTTATAAAGGCAGAGTTTTATGCCAGGGATGGGAATGTCATCAGCTTCCTCAAAGCTTGACAAGCATCAGGGAGGAAAAACGATGCTACTGAGAAGTGCCCCTTGCTGACGGTCAAAGGACATAACATCTTTTGGTTTAGGAAGGTGCAAAAGAGATGCCACTCAAGCTGCCTTTTCCTCTGCTCTGGATGTCCTCTGCATCTGAATTCCTTTGGTCTTGGGGAAAGACAAAGGAGAAGTATCCATAACTCTAACTGCCTTTGGGAAATCTTTCTGCAGGTCTATGGGAGAAGCTGAGGCCCAACTCCATCAGGGCCCCATTCCTCCTCCCTTCCTGTACAAAGCATTATCCTAGGGCCCCACCTTGCTTCCCCCTACTCTAATTGCAGTTTTGCCATTGGCATTAGTGGGAGCAGGATCCAACCCTCACTTTCCATGGAGTTTCCATTCACCTCTCCAGCCCCTTGAGAAAAAAACCTGGACCATCCATCTCTGTGCACAGGGGGTGACGCAAAAATATCCTGCCACAAAGGCATCATTAGTCATGCTCTAGTGCATCTTTGGGCACATCCCCTTGCTGCAGGTTTTCTGACAGTAACGTCTTTGTTAGTCTTGGCTTCAGTGTTAACAGGTCAAATATTCCAGTCCTTTTTATTTCAGTGGACTACAGCTGACAACTCACAACCAAGTTGCTGAAAGCTGCGGTTTCTCCCTAGCATGCCTGCCAGAGCTCCAGCTGCACAAGGATGATCTTTTGAGACCTAGGATGGAGAGCACTAGGGCCCCAGCGTATCTCACAGCCAATCTCCCACTGCCTCACCCAAACACGGCACTCCCAGAACAGAACTGAAGGCTGCCCTAATTGGGATAGTGAAACAATGTCCTGGCTTATCCTGGGGCGGGAGAAGGGGCAAGGGGGTTTAAACTCTAGCCAAGCAGATTGAGAGCACCTCTCAGTAGGCCAATGGAGGAAGCTGTTTTGGGAAGATGCAGAATCGCCTTCACTGGAGCTTTCCAGGAAGAGGTTGGAGGAGCATCCCTCTCATGGTTGAGGAACAGTGAATCGTGCATCTGCACATGGGATTGGAGTAGATAAACTCGGAGGTTCCTTCTCAGCCTGTGATTTTCTATGTAGACTCTCTCAGCGCTTGGGCATGGAAAGAGCTAAATCTTAGGACCATAACATTGGGATTTCTGCTTCTAGTAACTAAACATAAGTTCGATGCCTAGGAATGCTTATATCACCATTCACTCCCGGGTATTGCACTCCAACCTGCTAGTGTTTCATTTTGGGCTCACTGGCTTCAGCCTTGAAAATCTCATTCATGACAATGTGGGTTTAGTCACAGGAAAGGCCCTGCCCAGTGGGATGTCCTCTCCTACCTTTGCCTTCTAGGCAAAATCCTTGCCCTATTTAGGTCAAACAGAAGTTTGGTGTTTATTTCAGTGCAGTGGGGATTTGGGTTTTCTAAGTGTTGCAGCAGCTTTTCTATTTCCACGTTGAAAATGACACTTTTCAAATCTGTGCTGTTTCTGGTTTTAAAATAGAAGGAAAACTGTTCAGAGTTTTTTAATGAAAAACTCTATTTTTTAGACAATTTGGAGCAAACACAGAAGCTTGAAATGAATTGGGATTGCACAGAAAGTAGTCAAGCACCTGCAAGATTTTCTGCTGGAAAGTCTCTCTTCTTTTTTCAATGAGTTCTTGGTGCGGTGTTCCTCAGTAAGTTCTCCACATCAATACATGTATAGAGAGACAGGAATGCACAAACTATAGTTTTACAACTTTTGTCACCGTTTCTAATCTCTAACCATGTCCAGAAGAAAATAGCGTCATGCTCCATTGATAGAATGTATTTGGCCTGTTGAATGTTATGCTCGCTTGCTCAGGCAGTACGTAGAGTATGCAGGTCTATAGTTCACAAAACATATTTTTGGCTCTGTTTGAGAAGGACAGCATACATGGCTTTAACATGGATGTGGAAAGAGGAACTCATCATTTTGGAGAGTCATTTATACAGAGATAAATTATGCATATGTTCTTTGAATCGCACATTTGCAAAGGAGAATGCTTATGTTGTGGACTAAAGGATAATTATTTGCTAGCCACAGTTACCCATAGATCCAAAGTAGCATTAAGGAATTAAGACTTGCCAGGGCATTGCATACTCTGTTTGTCTCTTAACTACAACTTCCTTGAAAGGACAAGCCCTTAAACCATGATAGTTCTACCAAGCAACCCTCCTATGATAACAGGGACAGAAGGGATTTGATTTCCCTGATCATACTGGCCAAGCCCCCACCAATGTGCCAATAAAGCCTAGCATAAAACTGATGTTTGTCTTCACTAATCACATGCACACAATCTGCAACCTGAACTGTATGCTGAAATGAATGGAAAAAGTGCAACCCGACCGCAAAAGTATTATTTTATAAATAAGGCCCTTTAGTAGTAGTTAATTGGATACACATTTTGCTAGATTCATGGAACATTAAAAACTATCATATCCAAATTGACTGACTCAGTTCATATTACATCTCCCAAATTACCAATGACCATTTGCTTTGCAACATCAGACCTTGGGTTCAGAAATCTAGCTTGAGGGCCTTTTTTAAAGTACATTGCTTTTTCTTTCTAATAGAGATTGATTTAGTGTATGTTTAATGGTCCCATAAATCACTCAACATGCCCAACTCACATACAAATTCTGCCAAAAAAAAAAAGGGTTTTCAAGGAAGCAGAAGCCTTGCTCTTGAAAGAATTTACCTAGCTTGCTCTGGATGCGCACACCCACCATTTCAAGATCCAACCTACCTAAACGCCCTGCTTCTTCTGATGTGAACATGGGCCATTTTCTGTGGGATCACTTCCTTGCTATGCTATGTTAAATATGAGTTGCTTCTTCCTTCCCACAACCCCCTTTCTTTCTAGTAACTTGTAGGCCTGCACTAAATAAATTCATTGTGGAGAGCAGTAATTTCAACATTAAGGAGAAGACAAAGCACAAGGTAAATTGCATTCACCATCATGAAGATCTATTTTGTGTAAAGCAGCATGCTATCAAATAGCATAGGTCATTTTTCATTACCCCACTGAGGGTGCAGCTCAAAGCAAAGGATTATAGAAACTCATTTCCTTTGGTTTAAAAAAAAAAAAAAAGAGTCAACGTTCAATAAACCCGAAAGCTATGACGCAATGCGGCCCTCAAAACCTTCAGGGTGTAGCTGTTAATAGCTTCCTTTCCCAGGACATGGGTCTACCCCACTCACTTATCGACTTTGATGCATTAGTAAAAGAAAGTATCAACCCCTCATAATTCTCAGAAATGATACAATACATCACTTGAAAGTAAGCTAGGATCAACACGTTGTTAACTGTTTGATCTCTCGAGTCAAAATTAATGATAGGTGTTTTGCACCAAAAAAAAAAAAAAATGAATGTTAAAAGCCTATTTAAGCTAACTAAAGACATCCATACAACATCAGGGTTGAACTGAAGGTGATTTCCTGCAGTGCAGCTGTTATAAGTTTATCAGTCTGCGGGTGGCAGTAACCAGTAATCATAACCAGATTGCAGGAGGGGGGAAAAGAACTTATCTTTATATAGAAAATCGAACTGACTAACTAACTAGGAAAGCTGGTTGAGAGGTAAGAGTTCAGAGTATTCTTTACTAGAAGAATACGTCCAGGGGAAGGCAGAGCTCTGTATGTTTTAAAGGAATAGATTGACTCTGTAGATTTAAACACTGGCCAATGGGAAACCCAAACTCATGATGATTAAAAACAGGCCTCCTGCCCTCTTGCACTCCCAAGGTTTAAACAATAGTGATAGTTAATAAGTAATGGCATTTAGAAATGACTTCAACATTCTCCATCATGATATTGCCATAGGCTGCTGATGAAATTTTAAGCTCATACTCTTGTGACAAAGGGTGGAAATGTCTGAAACTCTGCCCATATTTTTGCAGAGGAGAGATTGAAGAGAGTCCAAGAAATATGTCTGAAGAGCTCAAAAAGAGGTGTTACATTGCAAGACGGTGCCCCTGGATGATTACAGCCTGCTCGTTTCAATGCATCTTGGCTTGCTTCTGTCTGCTGCTAATCGGACCGCTGGAAACATTCGTTTTTTTGCAGTACCCTCTAATTTTTCTGAGCTGCGTGTGGGCTGGATCTGTTGCTACTAATACGAATGTTTTCCGGGTGGACTTAGAGAAAGACGAGCTTTCAAAGCGTTGTCGAGTTTCTTGGACAAATGGGAACTTATGAACATCCTGGGAGAGCAGGAAACTGCCCGTCACACAGGTCCAGTTCAGATCAGCATCTCAGGATTGTGAAAAGGAGAGATGAAGAAGTCCTGTTGGACCACCCAGTGCCTGGAGAGACTGTTCAACTGTCTGTTTAGACCTCCTTGTTCTTAAATTTTCCAGATACTCAGTACATCTTGGGCAGTGCTTCAGGCATTTTGTGCAACTAAAAGAGCTGCATTTTACTTCAACAACTGGCTTCTCAGCTGTCCTTGATTATAAGGGATCCCTTCCATTTTCCAGTTCTTTGACCCAGACAGACCTGACGTTACATACAAGTGGATGAATCAGTTCAGAGCTGAAGAGCCAGAATGAATCTTCCGCCATCCTCAAACACGAGCAACGTATTTTAGGTCACACACATGCAAAACCAGCCTCTGCGCCAACCTCTCCCAAGCACAACTCCCTTTTCTCCTCACCCCCACCTTCCCAGATAATACTTCTCCACCTTACAGCTTTTGCTGCCACTGTCGTATGTTCATATTCAAAGCAGTGTTCCCGAGCCTGCTGTATGGGTGGGTTTTAAGGCTATATTTTATGATGATCTGGTTGAAAGGCAAAAGCCAATTTTATGTGTCCAGGAACATTCCCATGAAGTTTGTTAATTTTTGTCTAGCAAAAAATCCCAGCTTTAAAAAGCACATTTAAAAACTCTATTTTTCCTATCATTTTGATAACTGCATTTGGCAAAATATTCAATTCTCAGCAACCATAAATGCTTTTTTTTTTCTTTTTTTCTTTTCTTTTCCTTTCCTTCCTCTCTCCATTCCTTCCTTCCTTCCTTCCTTCCACTTTTTTTTTGAACCAGTTTCAATTTCTAGTTTTTCACTGCAAAATTTAAAAATTGGTGACAAAGTTGAAAATTTTCTAGGAAAAATTGCCATTCTTCTTGGAAAAATATTTTCCATGTTAACACTTCAGACAGCCCTAACTTCCTGTTTCCCAAATGCCACGCAGCGCAAAAACCCCGTTTTACTAAATTCCAGATAAAACACGTACTGCTGGAAAGGTGGGCATAAGAAAGACTTACTTCAGGGGTTTCCGTAGGGAGTTGAGGTAACTTATATAGAGAGGGATCGTGTGTACCTGACCTCCCCTAATAACCGCAGCAGGTTGCTTTCATCGGCTTCACTTAAGGCAAAAAAAAAGTCTGGGAGTCTTTTGAGGCAAAAAATAAATAAACTAGAAGAATGGACAAGAAGAGTTTGAGGGAGAAACCCTAGGAGGAAGCAGCTTTAGATGGAGTTTGGAAGCTAAGGTTTAGGTTTCTAAATACAGTACTGCTTTGGGGCTTTCTTATTTGAACTAAGAATAAAAGCAAATCTTTGGGAAAGGGGGAAGGGGAAGATTTTCTACTGGGATAGGAGCAAGGCTTTCCTCCATAGTCCAGGGTTAAGCCTGGTTGGTTGGTTGTGTCTCAGCGTAAAGCAGCATTAAAAGTCGATCCTACGTATGAGCTGCTAAACTATAGCCATCCTGATATGTTGGCACAGAAACTCGACTAGAAGCACAAAGGCTGCTAAGGTAGACACGTCACATTTGTTTCATGTTTAAACCTGCCGCGTGATAGACGTGCTTCCTGTGTGGAGTTGAAATTCTGCATTTAGCAAGGAAATGTCATGCTTTCGTCAGAATAGCCTTTTTCCTTTCCAGAGCTGCAGAAATGTGAAAGAATAAGGGGGTTTATTCTCATGTTATGCTTTGGCCCCCATACACCACCAGGATAAGCAGGGACTCCGTTTCATGAACTTGCTGAGATGCCAGTGAGATTTTAAACTAGTCTTGCTGATTCACTCAGTGCTGATATTAGTTTCTGATAATCAAGAGAACCCTTTTTACTGAGAGCAGGAATCATTAGCTCACTAATTGTAATGCTTGGGTCTCTGGAGGTAAAGTCTTACCATGGACAGTGTTTCTTAAATCAGGGAGGTTAGTATTCCTAACCAGTCGGCAAGTTCTGAAATGACCAAGAACCACGTAAGTACATGAGCGAGAGTTCATCCATCACATTTAGATGCAACAGTTGCTTGAGGCATGCACTGAACATACAACAGTCCTAGTGTCAATGAGAAGTGAGTCCTCTGTGATCATCCATCAGTCACTTCATTCCCAAACGCTTGTTTGTCCTGAAGTTGCTAAGAGATCACATGTTTCCCCCTGTACTTAGAATGCAAAATAACGGTGGGGCTCTGATTGCACAGGCTGGTGACTATTTCACCTGTGACCCCGGACGAGCTCCCTTTTCTATCATAGAGAATGTGAAAAGTCAGCACCTGGTGTTCGTCTGCATTACGGGAATGTCACATATTTCAAATATCTGGAGAGAGTAATTGCTCCATATAACAATTTCATTAACACAGAAGAAGCATCTTCACCAGTTAATTGATGGTCAGTGGGATTACAGGGCCAGGGCAAAATGGCGTGGCACTTCTGAGCCTCTATACCTTTTGCCTTCCTCGTGTCACTCGTGTCATTTTATAAATGACTTATTTCAGGGACTTTTATTACTGTGAGAAAACAGTACTAAACAGGTCCTGAAGATGCTAGGTACTTGGCCTCCAGCCTCACCATAGGGGCAGAATTATTTCTCACCAGACCTTTGAGACATTGCTCTTGCCCTTTTAAATGGAGGACTAGTTTTTTGTGCTATGTGATTGCTCCCCTGCGATACTACAGCTAAGATGATAACACCCATTAATGGCTTAGCGTTCTACACAACACGTATACTTTGCACTTGCAATAGCACTGTTCTTCAGATCAACCTAAAGAGATTTAAACAAGTACTTCAGTAATGCCCCTCCTCCCCCCATCCCCTTGCCCCTAAAAGGGAAAAATGGACTATTATCTTCATTTCATAGATGGGAAAATTGAGGGACAGACAGGGATGAGGTCTCTGAGCCAAAGTGGCATTGTGCATCAGTGAAAGAGTTGGGAACTGAACCCAAGACTTCTGATTCCCTAATCATTGGAGCCCATTTCCTCCATCTTAAGGTGTGCCATGTCTTGTCACTGACCCTGCTTTACTGTGTTTAGTTGATGTGTAATATCATTATTAGCCCTTGAGACAGTAACCATTTGTACTAGAACACCTGAAAGTTTGTATGTCCACGCCTTGAATACTGCCCTATACCTCAAAAAGGATATAGAAGAACTAGAGAAGGCCCCGAGAAGGACAACAAGGATGATCAGTGGTATGGAGGGACTTCCAGACGAGGAGAGACTAAAGAAGCTAGGTCTGTTCAGTTCAGAAAAGAGAAGCTTGAGAGGGGACATGATAAGGGTTTACAAAATACAAAATGGCAAAGAGAAAGTAAATAGGGATTTATTATTTTCTCTCTCACAATACAAGAACTAGGGGTCACAAAATGAAACTAGTATGTAGTAAGTCTAAAACTAACAAAAGGAAGTTCTTTTACACATGCAAGTGTGGAACTCATTGCCACCAGATATTGTGGAAGCTGGCAGTTTAACCAGATTCAAAAAGGGTTTGGACAAACCCTTGGAGGACAGGGGCATCAGTAGCTATTGAGCATGGGAGTTTAGGATATAGCCTCTGAATTAGGACTTCCTAGACCTTAAATACTAGATGCTGCAAGTGGGAGAGGAACAGTGGGGTCGGGGAGGAAAACCTCTGATCATACCCAGTTCATTCTTCCTTTCAGCATCTACTCTGCAGGCGCATCTACGAGACATTTCATGCAGAGTTGCCTAATTAATTCTGCAGTTAAATCTTAGCACCTGCACATGCAACCCTATTAGGCCACAGTCAGCTAATGAACACCACTGTAGCTTAATACTTGTCTGCACAAGTACTGTCCTACAGCAGCATTATTTAGTGTGCCGCAACACAGGAGTGGACGCTGACAGTGCTGGCTGGGGCACAAGGGTGCTTCCGAGCAGGGGCCGTCTGCTGCCTACCCCACACTGGAGCATGCTTTTGCCCCAGCCAGCTCCTCTGCAGCATGTTGAGCTGGGTCAGAGCAGCCCAGGCTGGCGAGCTCCCCTTTGGGCCCTCTCTCAGCCAGGGCTGCTCCGACCCAGCTCAATGTGCTGCGGTCCCAGGCGCACGTGTAAATGCAGCACCCAGGAGCAATAAACTCCAATGTGAACTGCACCAGTCTTTATTGCATCACATTAATTGCACATGTAGATGCACCTTGTGTGACAGATTACTGGGCAAGAGGGACCTGTGGTCTGACCAAGTAAATGCCAATTCTTACCTTCTTATGAAAGACTCCCTGATGCTCGCTGGCTCTTAAAAAGAGCATTAGAACGGTGCTAGGACAGCTGGTGTTTTCGCTCAGTCTTTCAGCTCACCAGCCTTCGATTCAAAAACAAAAAGCATCTTTAGAATCTGGAAAACATTTTAACTCGTAGTAAACCAAGGACAAATCTATAGGAGAATACAGTGCAAACAAAGGGGACCTTGGTGAACAACTAGTTAAGCAGTACTGAATGCCATGGGCAGTCTATTCCCCCCCACCCCCCCACCCCCCCACTACATCTCCAACTGCTGAATTCCTAAATGTGGAATCCAGATGCAAAAATAACAAAGGCCACATCAAAGTAACGTAATAGTACAAGCTCTGGTTTTAGAGGGAAACAAGGAAGCGCATGGTGGCTGATACAAAAATGAGCAAAAGATAATGCAGCCTACAATCATCGTTTCAGAGACTGTGGAAAAAGAAGGGCAGAGTGACTTGCTGTTAGAGCTAGCTTTCTAAGGTGAGGCCCCAAGCTTGCAATGTCCATACGTGCTTAAAGCGTGTGTAATCGTCTTGGGAGTTTGGCAGAATCAAGGCCAGGGAAACTTGGGGAAAGAAACATCTTATCCCAGTTCAACAATGGGATTGTACGCTACACCTTTACTTACCTAGCTTTCATAGTCACAACAGCGTTTCTCCCATTTACTCTTCCACGGCAATGTTCCCCAAAGCATCCCAAACCATACTAAAAAGATTCAGTCCCACCATCACTGACATTCATCTGCTTAGACCTATGCCTGGTTTTAACCCCGCCAGCCACCATATATTAAGGGACTGGAGCAAAAGCTTGCTGGGAAGAGATTAACAGGATACAAGGCAAACCCTGCTGAGCCTTGGCAGTAAGTGCAAGGATTTCCAGGGATGGGGGAAGAAAACATGGTCTCCTGTAGCGAGGAAGCTGCTGGAAGGAGGTTGCGATGAGCTGTAGTGAGGATCCTTGAAGGAAGGCCTAGTATGTACCATTGCAGGTTGGCAAGGCAGTACAGGAAGCAGCCCTGGTGGCAAGGAAATGCGTGGCTGATTCATCAGGGTGACCTGTGGTGTTAGCCCACTGTTTTCAATTCCCTCTCTGTGAATAATAATAAAGTTCACTGGAGGAAACTTTCCTTTCATCATCTCGACATAAGTACACACAGCTGCCGTGCCATGTCTGTAGTCGATACGGGTAAGAGTGATTTGATGCGGCAGCGTTTGGAGATTAGGTTTCAGAACATTGTGCAAGAAAGGATCTGAACCCAGAACAGTGGCACGGCCCTTTTGGAGCCCGCAGCTGCCTCCTGCATGGTGTGCATGTGCAGTTTGGAGGAGAGCGGGCTATTTGCCCGACAGGAATGTGGGCTGCTCGGAGCAAGGTAAGCAAAGCAGGATGCAAGTGGGCAGGCTTCTACACTTCTGCTTTGCCTCTGATCTGTTCAGTACCAAGAAATATTTCCTTTTATGGAAGCTAAAGGGAACTGTTATCCTTACTTGTTAAATCTGGGGTATTTAGTAATAACATGTGCAGAGGGAACAAAATGCTGACCTTCGGGAGGTGAGGCGAGGTGAAGTTGCGTATGCTGGGGAAGTGCAGACCAATACAGCCGGTCAGAGAACAAATCCTTTCTTTCTGCAGAGAAGTCTGTAATGAGAGCTTTAATAAACTTGCTTTTGGAAAGGCTGATTTCAAACTTCCTGCATGGAAGACAGAATAACTCATTAGAATTGCCACTCCCCTATGACAGATTTCATCTCCTATTGCCATCTTGAGGCTAGAGGGCTTTTAAGTGCTCTATAGAGAAGGCTGTGACCCAACAAGCCAATAGTGTGACACAAGAGGCATTCTGAATTCACTACTAAATCTCTAGTGCATAATGGGTTGTTCTGAGTTCTTCTATGCAAGCTGTTGTGCAGATGCTTATGGCCATCAACCATTATTCATGGCCGATTGATAATCTTGGCATGAGATACATGACGTTACAGCTTCCTTGGAGTTTGTGGAGACAGGGTTGGTGCTCCCTTAGCCAGGGATATAGATCTTCTCTGCTAGCAGCTGAGTTGAGTTAGAGCGTCAGATATTGCAGATGACACTATGGAAGAACTTTTTGCCCGTCATCTAAGGTAGTCCGTGGAGGTGATGGACATGACTTCATTATGCCCAACATTTGGGCATGAGTAACCAGTACCATGCATTTCCTTGCCAGCCATTAATCTACAGACGTAATGACTAGCATGGTATTTTCCATTTCCAGATCTTGTTTGTACTGGCATGATTTAAAATACTTTGTGTAATTACAGTGGTTCCTACAGTCAAACTGCTGGGGCACTGTATGCTGTTTGGATGTTTCTTCTTCAGCTAGCAATTTCAGTAATGACAGTAATTCATATAATCTATCCTTGTGGCATTGTGGTTTTGAGAAGTATAGGGGCTTTTTCTGTAATTTACCCATATCTATATATAGCTCCTTGGATATCTAGGTATCCTAAATGTGTCACTTAAAATAAACTTGACTGAGAAATTCCACTCCCATCACCACAAACTTTTTTCTGATGTTGCCTCTCCTATGTAAATGCAATCAAGTAAATGAACTAAGAACATGGAGGGATCAGAAGGGGGAAATTTAAGGAAACAAGCCTAATCTAAAAGAACTGAACAGGTTTTCTATGATCAGATACCTCACTGTGCTCTGTTTGTTAAGATAATGGGAAAATCCCCCTCCCTCCGTAGTTTGTATGTGCTTTATAGGCTTTCCCTGTGAACCTGAGCTGCATAGACAGGAAAGAGTGATCCAGGCAGTATTGACATCAGGAGCTAACAGTGTGAATGGCCTGGATGTGATTGTGTCGCACTTAAGAAGGAAGAGTTTTGCTCTGGTAAAATATGAGTTTATTAAGCAAGGTTGTGTAGACCTGTTCAGTGTCGACCCCTTCAAAAGAATTGGGGGTGGTTTCCTTCTATTTTGTGCTGGGGAGAGCTTGATAGAGTATCTCAGGGAGAGGGGTAATACAGAAGGATAAGTCCTTGAGCTCGAGTTTACAGCTGGATGCCCATAGTTGTCTTGCGCTGTAGTTACAAATGACCCATCAGTCTAGATTCCAAGTTCACTCCTAAATGTGAGACATCCTTTGTCTGGTTTCCAGAAGACCCCGAGAACCTAAAGCGAGGAATTCTGGGATGAATCCCACTAACATCAGTGGAGTCGTTCCATTGGGAGAACTAATGTCAGACTGATCCGAATCTGCCTTGTGGTTCATCTTCCTCTGCACACAACCCCTAGATATTATTTGCTCTGATTACAAGCCCCAGCAGGCAGAAACCAGCACTTAAAGCCTGCGTTTAAAGCAGAACACACCATGAGTATCAATTGCCACTGCATGAAATCAAAAAGAATCCTTGTGTTTTGACTGAGCTGGGAAGAGCTGTAATTTCATCGGAAGTGTATTGATCTCATAATAACCCTTGGCTTTCCATAGCAGAGTCATGCAGGCTTCTTCATGTGGGGAGAGGGCTTGTCCTGAAACAGCAGGTGAAAGAATTCATTCTACGTAGGATGGGTTTGTGGTAAAGGGGCTTGACCGGTTGAGGCTTTTCCGCAGACTTTATGTGTAACCTTTGGCAAGCTGCCCTCTCTCTCTCTCTGCCTCAATACCCTGTTGATGAAATGGAGGTATGACTACCCCTCTTCTCCTACCCTTTGCCTATATATTTCAGGATAAGGGCACTCTTCTGTGTTTGTACGGTGCCTGGAAACATGGCACTTGTCCCTAGATAAGACCTCCAAGCACTCTTGTGATGCAGACAGTTAATCACCCTTGTGATTGCACAGCAGTCTCATCAGATGAACAGGTGTTTAAGTTAAATGCACTCAGGCTCCTAGCGCCTTTTGTGCTTATAGAGCTTTGATTTAAATGTGTGCACCGGCTGACACCCAGGATCAGGCCAAGTGTTTCCCAGAAAGACTGTATATGAAAGGGTGTTATCACTCTGAACCCCTACATGGGAATGGGAGGGTAGGCACCAGTAGTTTCACTTCATGCTCTTATCTGCAGCAGTGTCCAGGACATTGCAGAGTCCTGGAGCTGAGTCTGTACAAAATGAAATAGCAGGTTTTGCAGTCTCTTGACTCCAAGAGCGGGTGCCTCAAAACCATCAAATATCACGAGAGCCACAAAGAAACTACAATATAAGTACTGGGATGGGTGTGCATGGGCTTTCATGTGCATGCCAGGGGATGTCTGTGGGGAAACTGTGGCTGAATGCATTGTGCACATATGACAAGGGGCAGAAACACATGGACTTGTGGTCAGGGAAAAATCGGGTATTTCTGCTCTGTCCAGAAACTTGAAGCCCAGTAGCAAGAGGGGGAAAGGCTGTCCTTTCTGCTTCATCCCTTCCTGTTGTACGTGAGGTGCCCCTAGGTAGTGAGTTGCTCCTTTAGACGAAGAGAAAAGCCTGGCTCTCCTGCTGTCTGAGTAAGTGGTCAAACCACTGCACTCTTAAAAAGCAGTGTGGCTACAAGTGTAGTCCAACCACAGCAGTGGTTATGACTTGCCACAGCACCCTAGGAGCCGGAACGTTTTTGGGCAGTGGCACAAACAGAGGAGCAGGAGTAGTGCCAGGAACACAAACTCCCGGTTTGGAAGTGAACTTTGCAGAAGCAGTAAATGGGCTAGAGCCATGCCTGGCTGGCTGGCTGGAGCACCTTTCCTGTCCTTCTCCATGACCTTCCAATCGCTCCATGACACTTTTATTTGACACTTCCTTTCTTCTGGGGATATTATGGCAACCCCAAGTGGGTCCTCACGTGTGCGTGCTTCTGAAACCTGCTATGTTACCTGTGGCTGTTACACATGCCCATAGTGGATGTTGTATGCAAGCTTCTAGGCATCCGGTATATGGGGCAGTTTCCTATAATCTGTAGGACGTATCTGGTGTAAAGCCAGCATTTCTCAAGGTGCATCGAGGAAACTGCCAATACTAATGACCCCTGCAATGGGATTTTGAAAGGAACACTTAGAGGTCACGTCTCTCCATCTAAATGAGAAGGTGTCGAGTGGATGCATAGGAGCTCCCAAAGTGCTCCACAGGGCACATGTGGCCCAAAAAGGGTTTCTATGGGGCCCACAAAGGGACTTTTTAAATGGCTGCTATGCTCCCTAGAACGAGCCATAGCCATTGACTCTTCAGTAAGTAATGGTGCTGCAATCGTCTTGTAGCTCTGTACACGTAAGGCATGTTATGTTAGGTCAGTTGAACACAATAGTGCTGCATTGCATATTCATTTTATTATGTGGCCCCCAGCATGATGTCCCACCCATTAAGTGGTCCTCCGTGAACAAAACTTTGGGAACCCCCTGGTGTAACCCCCTGCCTACCCCAAGAGACTCTGTCCTCACTTACGCACGCTCTCACCACTGCACCGCGCTGGCCCACGCGCCAGGACCTCTGTATCATTACCTGGAGCGACTTCCGCAGACGTCCCGTTCTGAATGCCTGACCTTTGGGAGCCGAGGAGTTTTGTTTGTTTTTCCTGCTGAGCAAAAATGTCATCCTTCAAAAAAAAATGGAAATAAACAGTTATATGAACCACTGAAATTCATAACAACGGACAAATTGAATCCATTCAACCCTCTATGCAGTGTAACAGCCATAAATAAAGGCTTTATGGCTGAGAAGTTGTAGGCACCAGTCCAACAAAATCTGATTTCTCTATTCCCTTCCCCCCACTAATATATATGTGTGTGTGTGTATATATATATATGTATATATAAAATATATCAGAAAATAAGGGGTTCCAAGGGCAGCGATGACAGAAAGTTAACTATAGCTTCTTAAACCAGACGCCTACCAGTATTTATAGTTACACATTCTGTACATGGTATGTGTGTACATTACCGCACTGACTTTTACAGTTGACTTCTCAGTAGTAATGTGAAACCAAAACAACTGATGGGCCCTACTTGGAATCGCTTGTGTATTTCTTGAATAAAACAAATTCAGCCTTACCGCTCAGAAAACGACTTGGACAGTCAGTCAAGTCAGCAGTGCCAGAACATTCAAGACATCTCCATTAGCCTTCAGGCATCAAAATAAAGGGCTGGTGTTTTTCTAAAGAGCCCAGCACGTTGGATTTTGAACACCTGGGCAAAAGCGTTGTAATGGGAACTGCCAGGTGAGCGTCTGCCCCAGTTGTGGTTGCAAGGCATTTGGAAATATGGGTGGAGCACACAGCAGTAGCATATGATCTGTCATGCCAGGTGAGATGCACACCCTCAGTTCTCACCAAGGGTAGTGCAAGCTGACGATGACAAAAGGAACAACTGCAAATGCAGCTCCTCTGCCTTCATTATTGGCATGTGTTATACATAAAATTGCATGTGCGGATGGGCCTGGATACCAGACAAAAGCAAGGTTTTTGGTACACGTGTATTTCTCTGGGCAAAGCCCCACCACCCTCTTCTGTTCCATTACAAGCTTAGCTGTTAACTCTTGTGTTATGGGACTAGGTTTAATTACTTGCCTTACAGAAGTGCTTTACATAGGGCCCAAAGGCACTGTTCCAAGCAAGAGGTGCTGCAAGCACGGGAGGGTCCATCTCTGGCACAGCACTAGGGAGGATTCCTCCCTCACCTCCATGCTCCTGTGTGCCGGGATGGGAGTGATGGTACTGACCTCTACTATCAGTGATTGCTACCCTCCTCCTGGTTCAGTTGATCTGATAGTAGGGAGTGGAGTCAAAGCTTAATTAATTTCCTTCTCCCCCCAGCTGCTCTGAGAACCAGAGACATGGTTTGTAGCCTTGCTTTTTCAGCACATCTTAGATCAGTGACCCAGGCAGGCCACAGCTGGACTTGCATTATAACAGGCCGTGCTCCCTTGCAGCCTTGCTCGGGAGTGTAGGTGGTCACAGTATAGCCTGGCATGATAGCTTTGCCCTTCTTTTGTCCAGTTGACAGAGCATTGCAACTGAATAGGTCTGTCTGGGATTTATGCATCAGTGTCATAGTATTTATCTATTGCTCGTGCAGACCTTAGTTAATGTTTTTAGAATCACTGAATACAATAGCTGCAGTTGTTGATGAGAATGGTGAGATGATATATTTGAGCTTTGACCCTTTGTAGCCAGACCCTGAGTCTTCCCGTTTCTGTCTGTTGTAGAGTGAAGTCATCCAATGCACCTGGCATCACAGGGGCAAATAATATAGAAATAAATCCTCCTGCATCAAGTGGTTTGCCTCCATTGCTCAGGACAAAGTTCACACCACTTCATGTCACCTTCTGTTTCTTGCCACTCCATCCTATCTGCACCAAGCTTTAGTGGGAGAAGTAGAGGGGACAGTGTGCCCTTCAAAGTGGTGTAGGATCAGACGCACAAAACAGTTGCAGTGAGTCAGGCTGAAATGCAGTAAATTCCTCCCTACCACCCTGCTTTTTTCCATGGATATAATTTGCTCATCTCTTCATGCTCTTTTTTTAAACAGACTCAACTCCGAGGGCTTGATTAAAGTGAGTGCTGACAAACCAATGAGTTAATGCTCCTACTGCCCCCGCTTCCTTTAAGAGATGTCTAAAATAAGACCATTAGTCTAGCGTTCAAGTTTTATCTAAGGGACAGATTAACCCTGACCATTGTGACTGCCTCTGCTACCACTTTCTTTCCCAGAACATAAATGGGCATATGCATACTTTCAATGTGTGTGAGTCCAGGGAAGCCCTGCGGCCCCCCCTTTCCAGCCCAGCATTTTTAGTGTAGGAAATCAAAATGATTTTTCCAGAGGAAGGTTCATATGAGCATCCGCACTGCGGGATCAGACCCTGTGTTAATTGTCAACCAGTCAAGTCCTTAACTGTGCCCATATAAATGGTGCCTGTGAGGTCAGTAGCATTACTTGTGTGAGCAAGATAAGCATTTATTTAACGGATTCCAGGGTGAGCCCTCAGGGCAGGATTTGTCATCCCCCTCCCCACCTTTTTTTTTCAAGGCAAATGAGAAGATGAAGGAACTTCATTAATATTCTGTAATAAAAGATGTCAGATTTACCCAAAGAACCTTGTCAGCCCTGTACTGGACACGTTCTACTTGGTCAATTAAGTCATATTAGAGCTGTAAGGGAGAGAAGTTGGTTGAATAGTTTTCTAATGAAATCCTACAGAGGTGGCCCTTTTCAAGGCAGTAACACCCCATCTTTAATATTCTGACCCACCATCTACTTATTTTCACCAATAAAACAGCTCCTGCCAAAGGAAATCAAATGGGTAAACAAAAGATAATGCATTTATTAAAATAAACCTTTGCGGTGCTTAAAATCTCCGAGTGATTTAGGTGGCAGCTGGAGAGCTTACAGCCAGAGTCGGGTGCGGGGGGAGTGGAAACTTTTAGCAGTGGGTAGTTTTATTTACAACACAAATAAGTTATTAACTCTTGCAGGGGCCATAATGACCCTTTTGGGCTCTTTTGTACTTGGGTAATGAATGGCCTTAGTATAAAATGCCCGTGGGTTGCCTCAAGCTCTTGTCAATCATTACCTGATCAATAAAAACTTCAAACAGGCCCCTTTTTGCTTAACTGGGCAGAATTTCTCCCTGAGTGGAATGGCTATATACAGGGACCCATGTGTCCGTGGCAGCCATAGAAGGCAGCAACAGAAATACTTGGCTGGAAATCTGCTGGGGTTGCAAGTCCCCATCTCCAAAAAGAAGTCCTTCTGGTTTTGTTCATCCCAAAAGGGTCTGTTCCAGTTGCAGACAGAGCTGGAGGGACTGAACAAAGAACGGCGGATGAAATCTTGCAAACCTTGGCTTCCACAGCACGGAGCAATGCTTGGGCTATTTCCACTTCCCCACTCTGCTTTTATGTTCTGCAGCTGACACATAAATAAGATCAGAAAGGTTAAATTTCACCAGCTTATTTAAATAAATACATTATCTTTTGTTTTGCAAAGCTTGGCAACACAGAGGGTGTTACCTGACAAAAGACTGCAGGACTTCACTGGCCTAATAACAATGACTGTTTCATAATGGAGGAAAACGAATGCATCTTCATTAAGTAAATTATAACATCTGCGAGCCCAGGCTGAAACTAACTTAGAGCAGCCAGCCTATAGGATGTTCTAGCCGTGCTTTCTGGTTGCATTACTCAGACAAATCTAACTATTCTGAAGCTGATTCACATGGGTTTTATATGCCCTGCCAGTTTCTGGTATCATACATATTCATGTCAGGAGTTCTCTTTCCAAACCAGTAGATTTAGAGAGAAAACCGCAGTCACATTATGGACCGATAGGAAGCTAACAAGCTCTGGAGTGGATTTTTGGCTCCCAGGAGGAGGCATCTGCTGCTGGGCATATCCAGTAAGTTGCGTACATGGCAAAGCTGAAGGGAAGTGTCAGTAAAACCAATGGAGACAGATTCTGCATTCATCAAAGTCAACGGGACAACTTGCACTGACTTCATTATGGCAAACTCGGTCCCAGAAGAAGGCCTGGCTTTTTTCTCAGTGAAGTTGCTCCTGATTTACACTGGTTATAAATGAAGAGAATTGGGCTGAGATTAGAAGAAAACCAAGAACACCTTGACTCTGGGTATTTTGGGCCTGATTTAGGACTCAAAGCCTACTGAGTCTTCCATTAGCACTTCATTGGGTTTGGATCAGAGCACTAAGCAATGCAAGGATTCGCTTGTCATTTGTATTCATGCATCTCTACTATTCAGAAGACTGTAGTTCGTTCCAAGAGTTTGGTGATTTCCACCTACAACCCAGCAACGCAGTTATGTAAACTGGTCTATGTCTGCATGCATTTCAAAGTAAGCAAGAACCCAACATTTGCTGCTGTGCCCTTAAGGTATAATGTTTTCTTAATTCAGGTTTTAGACCGCAATTTTTTTCCAGTTCCCTCGATAGCAATGCACTGTGGTGTCCACAGTAGGAAACATCATGCCAGCAGCATCTCTGAAATATGCTAAAACAATCTAAATTAGAAAATGTCAGTTTCTTGGCTGATGTTCCTTTGGAGTTTCTTTTTCCTTTCTTGTGCCTCTGTAATTTTATTGGGATGACTAAATCTCTGAACTATGTTAGCAGTAAACAGAACTAATTTACCCCCTGCTTCTTTGAAACAGCTGCTGACAGCTGCACTATAATTCAATCATGGATCTTTGCAGTGCAGCAAAACATATTCATATTTTCTTCCTAGTCTTCCCCCTTGGTTGGATTTAGAATAAGGCAGCTTCACTAGACATTGACACGTGCCCATTATACCAATATATAAGGCCTGATCAATACAGAAACCCTGACACTCAGCGCGAAAACTCAGCCTCAACCAGATGCCCTTTTGATCTAGCTGGAATAACCACACAAAGGCACAAAGTTGTTGGAATATCTTTTGTAAAGTCACAATGATTTATTTCACTAGTTTGTACAAAATGCTTCTAACTGCTCTATGAAAAGAACCAGAAATGTATACATAGATTTTGCCAACTGTTAATAAATATCATCTTAAATAAGGAAACAAATGTGTTTTAAGAGATGCGAATTTTCCTGAATGCGTGACTGAAAAGGAATTCAGAGATGATGGAAATAAATAATTCTTTTTCCACGTTTGTGACAACTATTTACATAAAAATGTACAAACAAACAGAGCCAACGTACAGCCTAGCAACAGATTCTGTCATCGAGTTAAAAAACAAAACCAAACCCCGCAGAACATTTACGAGTCAAACACAAGAAGAAAGGGTGGTCAGCTCTGAAACTGGAATATGCCAGTCCACTGACTGCCAACATTGGACACAAAGGACAATACTCATCCTTGCCCACATAAAATAATAACCCGCCCTAAACATCCAATGTTAACTTCATAGCCAGCACCTTAGTTTCCCATACAAGGTTTACAGACACCTAAAAGCACGCTGCATGGGGGGACGTGCACAAATACAACACGGAGTGCTATCTACAATTCGCATGACTTTCTGCATTTTACATTTAAAATGATGGATGCACGGAAGGCAGCTGCAGTCCAACATTTCTCAGAGATGGTTTGTCTAAGGGTATTGCAATGCAGGATCCCTCCTTGGATTTGACTTGGTAACTATAAAGTCTGATTCGGATTTAAGTCAGGTATAGCTGTGTTCATTTTAATGGCACAGATTATATATGCCAGAGCTGAATTAGGCCTGCAGGCTCTTGGTTCGTATTTATATGTATGCATGGTGCCTCTGGCCACATGGACTACTGTCCACCAAGGGCCCAACCCA
This sequence comes from Alligator mississippiensis, assembly GCF_030867095.1. NCBI lineage: Eukaryota > Metazoa > Chordata > Crocodylia > Alligatoridae > Alligator > Alligator mississippiensis. The sequence continues at coordinate 9,485,720 of NC_081832.1, read as the reverse complement.
AAGCCCACTGCTGTCAGTGGCATAAACTTAATCCTGCTACCACTGGAAATCGCTGATAAAACCATTATTGACTTTAACAGAACTAGAAAAGAGAACTGGGACACGAGAAACAAACTCCCAGCTTGTCTCCTACAAAGCTGCCCTTTTGTTGGTGTTGTTGTTGTTAAGCAAAGCATCTGGTCTGGATTTTAATTGTGGTTTAGAGGGAAGAGAGCAATGAGTGATTCGCAGAACCCCACAACTTCCTTCATCTCTCTTTCCTTAATAGTTCCTTGGTAATGAAAGATACAGGGTCTGATTCTGAGTTGGACAACATGAGAATAAATTAGGAATCCTTCCTGTGAGGGCTGCAGTTATACTGAGACGTAAAATCAATCTGAGGAGAGACTCAAGCCCAGGGATTTAAAAAAAAAAGTGTCTCCCTTATGCAGCTGGTCCAATAAAAGATATCACTCACAAGAATCCTTGCCTCTCCTTTTCATTGTTTTTGTAGATCTGCCTAGCAGTTTAGAAATGGGAGGCTAAGCAGGCAGGCAAAAAGCCTGGTATTTTATTGGAAAGAACTTTTTTTTTCCTGATGAAGTTCAAGTTTTGGCCATCTACGCAAGCTCCAAGAACACAAAAGCGCTTCCAGCCAGCCCAATTTGGGATTGGGTTCAATAGCAGGAGCTCTCATCCACCCTTCTGCCACAGTAGCTTTAATTTAACTTTAATTACAGAAATTTGATAGCTTTTGTGACCTCTGACTTCAAAAAGATCAACCAGGAGGATGCCTTCTGGACGCTAGTTCCTGTAGCCTGGTTTAGATGCTTTGAAACTGCCAATAAAATAAGAATCGCACAGAAAATACTGACCCAGGAAACTGTCGGGTCTAGTCCACAAGAAAGATTCAGGACTCAATCCTCCAGATGCCAGCTCCAGATCCAGCACCATACTTTGGGCTTTCCGCATTTCATTGGCCTACAGATCTGCAACCTTTTTGGGGCTTTATTTAGCGCACCCTGAGATCAATGGATGTTTTCCATATGTGAGCAGGATTTTTGGCTTGCCTTTCATAATAGTGGATGCCCACCTAAAGAGCTGGGTTATATGTTTCCAAATTATTTCCTATTTTTTAGAAATTTTATTCTTAGCCATCTCAGTCCATTGCAAATTCAGGTTCCTGCTGGTAGCGAAAAGAGATCTGTTTGCCCTCTAACACCAAAATTCAACATCAATCCAATCTTTTATTCTTTGGAGTTTATTTCTTTCAGTTCCTACAGTGAGGTTTCTAGATGTATTTGTCCTTTTGAGTCGCTTCTTCCAGATATAGGTTCTGCTAGTGCAAAATTTAATACTGGAAGTTCCACGTGTTTAGTCTTTGCCTCTGCTTATGAAAAGGGCATAAGCAAAAAGGATGGAGTTAATTCTCTAACAAAATATCTGTTTCTCCAGGTATGTTTCAGTCACTCATTTTTATTGTGAACAACATGTTACAGGAACTAAAAATGCTTATTACTTTGCACGCACTCGCACCACAGATAGATTTGTTTAAAAAAGATGTTTATAATCAACGCTGGTGAGTTAGTCATCTTCCGAAAGACTCCTCTGCAGCAATACGTAGTGTTTGTAACCAATTGTTTTAGGCAGATTGGTTTTCCCATTGGTTCAAAATCGGTTCAGATGTCACCTGGATCCAGAATTTGTCCTATTATCTCCTGCCGATTCTGCCCTGTCAGAAGCATGATGCCTGCAAACTGTTTTTACGGCAATCCGAGGCCGGAGACCTAAACTTTTTTCTTTGCAAATCCATATAAAAAACCCTCATTACAAATCACTCTTTTTCTTTCCTGCAAACCTAATGGCAACCGCAGGCCCGTACTACCATGTTCCTGTATTTTTTTAAGATAACGTTGGAGCTGTCATCAAAATAGAGCACTGAGATGGCATTGAGTTGTGTAGGAGCACAGCAGGGCTTCGGCACGGTCTCTGGGTTTATAAAGTGAACCTGGGGGATGAAAGTAAATGATGTTAAGATTTCTCTCCCTTCCCCTTTCCCCACCCCCACTTAATCTGTCTTGTGCAGACTTTTCAACACACAGGGCACGTATACATGTGCTCTGACGTGCTGTAAATACCGCATGTCAGAGCAGACTCAATCAAGTCTGCTGGAGCATGGTAATTACTGCACTTCAGCAGACTCCAGCACCACATGTATCAGTGTCCCAGCACTGAAAAAAGGTGGTGGGAGCACTGTAACTAAAGCTCATTTGACGAGCTTTAGATAAAGCGCCCCCACTGCCATTTTTCAGTGTGGGGATGCTGACACATGTGACACTCCAGACGCTTTAATTAGAGGGGCTCTCAGAGCTGCTCTAATTAAAGCACTTCTCCTTCCCCCCCACTCCTGGAGCACATCTATAAACACCCACACATCCTGCATCTGACTCATGTGTGTGAACACCCTTATGTTCACATTCAAAGGATGGGCTTGACAAGCAGCACAGCCAGGCCCAAAGTCAGAAAGATCCATCCAGGACCTGTCAAGATTCTTACTGTGAAACAGGTTTTATCAGCAAATGTCAATTTGTCAGCCACCACATTTTTATGAAACTTTGCTGGCTTTATGATAAGCTTCTGAGGAGCTGCAGGCCAGCATCCGGTATGGATCAACCTGGTTTCCTGCCATCTCGAGGCATGTGATGGGTGGCTCATCCCTATAGCTATAGCTTCATCAGCCCCTTCCCAGTGGCCCCCAAATCTGCTCGAGGCAGATGCCATGAAGTTTTGATCCAGAAATGCTTACCCTCTTATTTGCCCCCTCAAATCCTTTCCCTCTTCTACAGTGCCATTTGTCTTTATTGGCAGGTCCTTTTACACTCATAGAGCATGTTAATGCTTCCAACAAAGACTGGGTACTCCCACGCCAACTATTAATTCAAGCCACTTGGCTAGACCAGTTCAGCCAGGTGCTGCAGGTATTACAATGCTTTAATGTAGACATCTGCTTTCCTGCTAAGTCAGAGGCTTCTCCTTTGCATAACATTTATTCCTGTGCAAAACACAAACTGAAACTGCACCTACCAGTGTCTGCACAATAGCATGGTTTGTTGCATTCATGTATGAGTTCAGTGGGAAGGCACATTCTCCTTCACAGTAATAAGCTGCATAGCCCTCCGGAGCAATTATCCAGTCCTGGATTAAATTGAGGATGTTAGATGTGGAGGAAGGATAGATTGGTATGTACAATGGCATGAAAACTGGAATGAAACTCACATTTCTCAGGTCAAATACAGAGACAGACTCAAAAAAATCTATGCCACTCCCCATTAAACTACCTGCCCTGGCAATATAATCGATTTTGTGCACCTCTACAGCTCCCACTTATCCTGAAAGATTTCATATCACTTTTCAAACTGCTATATGCAAAGTATCAACAAAGATTGTTCCACTCAGTATGGAAACGTGATCACTTCTGGCACATAGAGTTGGAGCTGCTGAGCAACACCTCGGAGAATTACAGAAAGCGAAGGATAGAACATCCAATTGAAACCACAGAGGGAACTGAAGAAAGAGAAAGACTCAAGTCTGAATTTGGCCACATCTGAGGTGACAAAAATTTTCAGCCAGTCTTAAACTAGTCCCCGATCTGCATGATCTCTTCTGTGCACTCAGAGGCCCAGGACAAAAATGTGGTCTTTGGGGTAACATTATAAGTAAAAAGATGAATGACTGCAAAGGGCTTTGTCCATCCTACGTGCAAGCAGAGAAACCTTACCTGCCATCCGAGATCCCGGAAGCTGACGTACAGCTCATGTTTTTTACAGGCTTGCCTCTGATCAGTGCTGCTGTTTTCTGAGTTGGAAAAAAATCAAAACCAAGTGAGTGCATGCTGGCCAACTGAACGCGTTAGTGCAATTTCACAATGAAAGCAAAGCTTACTAAGACTATCTCCCAGAGCTGCTGAACCTCCCCAGCACTGACATGTCCTGGCAACATCACACTGTGAATGATACACTACTTGCCTCTGCAGGTCTGTGCTGCTTTCTACCATTGGTCAGCTTTTTTTTATCATTTTCAGCTTCTTGTGTTTTAATTGTAAGATGCCAGCTGAATTCAGTACGTCTAAACCACCTATCTGGCTTCCTGTGCAAAGCCCAGGAAGTCCTGGGAAATGAACTTGTTTCTGCAGGGCTTCCTTGGACCTGTGGGAGCTTCTAGTTGGTAAAAACCAACTTTATTTTTGATATACATCTATGGTATAGCAAGAAAACCAGAAAGACATGCAGGAAAGGGACTCAGAGAAAGACCATGCTTTCTTAATGTATCTGTACCTTGCATTTCTTTGAGTTAACAGCTACTGACTTGGGTTCCCTTTGCACGCTCTAAAAAGATGGTAGGACCATAGGAGAATGACTTGAAATCTATCGTCCATGTGTTGCAGCCATATTCTGACTGCAAATTCAACTGGTGATGAGCCCCATAGGAAAAAGATAAAAGATGTTGGTTCAAATGAGCCCGATCTTAGGCAAGCTTTAAAGCTGGACTCACACTCCAGTCCGCTGTTTGGATTGAACCACTGAGTCTGGCAGCTGGAGAAGTGATCTTTTAAACTATGCCAACTGGAGACACCCAGCCACCAACCATGTTATCTTCACAATCACATTTCTGACTGTTTATAGAGGTGAGAAGTTCTGTTATCTGTCACACACCGCAAACCATTCAGTCCTGGACTGATTGCTAAACTAGCCTTGGAGAGATTTTATACAGTGAACTGCAAATTTTCTTGTGATGGAAGAATTTGGAAAAACAGTCAGAAATCCACGCTCTCTTTAGAACGGTTTTGCCCAACTTGTGAGCTTGGACATGCAATGCAGGGCAGGGCAGAGAAGTTAGTTAGGTTAGATGAGTATCTAGCTGGGGTCATCTAGACCCAGCACTCTTTCCTGCTTATGCTGGGGGTCAGACTCAAAGATCTATTGAGGTCCCTTCCGACCCTAACATCTATGAATCTATAAAGAGACATGTCACCAGGAAGGAAGGAAAGAACCACTCAGTGACTGACTAAGCAGATAAATTATGAGGAAGCTTTGCAGTGGTGGGGGCCAGAGACCAAGGTAGGGAACTTGATACCTGAGTCGCAGGAGGCCGCTGGAACGTAGCAATTGCCATGCTCCAATGGACTCGATTAATCGAGTCTGCTGGAATTCCAGTGCATCACAGCAGCCTCGGTGCTCATGTATAGGCACCTTCTAATGTGAGGTACTAACTAAATGTGCATTAGGCTGCCCAACTGCGCAGTATTGAAAGCACATGCTTTTTTAGTGACACTTAATGTGCAGTAGCCTAATTTATCTGCACATTAGCACGCTTCTTGCCATCATGCTCTAATGAGCAGTAAAATAAGCTACTGCACATTAAAACATGTGTAGATATGTCCTATGAAAAATAGATCTGCCTTTTTGTCCATTCAGATCCTGTACAGGATAGATGTAGTCCCCAGGATAAGGGATGAAAAAAATGTGCATGTCTACTTTGGTCTTGCACATGAAAACAGATGAATGCTTTGCGTGTTTATGATGGAAAGCCAGAGGGCCTGCTCCAGATGCACTGGAAATCAAGTCGGCTGGAGCGTGTAAATTGATGTGCTTTGGCAGCCTTGTGCGTCACATGTATCAACGGTGCAGCATGCCTCTGCGCTGAGAAAATGGTGGCAGTGCACTTTGCACTAAAACATGTTCCATGTGCTTTAGTTCAAAACGCACCACCACCATTTTCTCAACATGGAGGTGCACTGCACCACTGATACAAGTGATGCCAGGGCACTTTTATTATGGCTTGCTAATTAAAAGCTCCCAACGCCACATTGGAAACGCATGTAAAAATGCCCAACGAGCCCAAAATACTCAGAAAGAAGGAACATTGCCCCTATCCAGGAAAGAGATCACAGGATTTTGGAATGACTAGTGAAGGGCTAGAAGCAAGACATCTCAGGCTAGAAGCAAGGGTGTGTGCACTGGAGGGAAGCAAAGCTAGCAGAAATACTAAAAACCTGCATAGCATGTTGGCCTTGCCTCATGCAATCTCTTACACATCCATACTCCGTCAACTTCCACAGAGTTAGCTCTCCATTTCAAGTGAGCTAGCTGTTCATTAACAGAGGTCAGAAACCGTCCCAGCGTTCTGAGGCAGCTAAAACTTGATTCAGATTTTTATTTTAAATATCTTTCTTAAAATTCTCTCCAACTTACAAAGCTGAGACTCCCAAATAATAGTTTTGGTCGTGCGAGTGAAGAGTTCCAGTAAAGCCAGGTGGGAAACATATTTCCCATCCTGTGCAAATTTTGGAGACTTCCAAATATTTTTCCATCCAATTCAAAACAAAAATTAAATCTCAGAAACCTCAGAGCTGACAACCCAAAAAATCTGTTTTCAAGCCAATTGAACTGTTTTCTCAATTTTGATCATTTTAAATTTAATTTCATATCATTAGAGTTCAAATTCTCAAAAGTTGTTTGAAATCAGAAAACTAGATTTCTTTTTGTGTGTGTATGCATAAGTGTGTGGACAATACAGTCATTGTTTAAATTGCTTTTGAGCTAAAAAAAATTGTCAAAACTGACCCTATCTTGTAAGGAACTTCAGTTTCACTCAAACAGGATTTTCTAATTCCCAGCCACAAATACTGTTTGGTAGGGCTGTGCAAAGCTTCGGTCCCTGATTCAGTTCAGCAGATATTCAGCCCGATTCGGTGGCCGAATTTCCGAATCTGAATCGAATCAGGAGACCCTTTAATCTCTCCAAATCAATTTGGAGAGGTTTGGATATAGACAGCTTTAAATGTTTTTTCTACATACCTCTAGGTAGCATGCGGCTTATGAATGCTGTGATGCTGGGGCACATGGAGCGTCCCACGGGAGCGCAGGGGAGTCCGCAGGGGGCACCTGGGCTCTTCCGCAGCTGATCGCCAAGCTCCCGCGTGCTCCCAAGCTCCCCACATGCTCCCCGGTAGACCCGGAAGTGGACCGGAAGTATTTTTGGTCCATTTCTGGGTTTGCTGCTAAGCACATAGGGGGTCAGGGCCCCCACACACTCCTGTGGGATGCTCCATGCGCCCCAGCATCGCAGTATTCATGAGCCATGCCTGGTACTTTGAGGTATGTCGAAAAAACATTTAAAGCTGCGTCTATGTCCGAATCACTGATTCTCTGAATCAGCATCAAATCTTCAGATTCTGATTCGGCCAAATCGAAGCGGGGATGGTGATCCGAATCAACAAATTGAATCACTGTTCCCGATTTGGGCCGAATCCAAATCTGAATCGAATATGGCCCGTTTCGCACACCCCTACTGTTTGGGCCTGCCATGGACATTGAGAAGGTGCTGAACATACTCAAGCACATAAGGAAAACAGAGAACAAATTGCTTGAGCAAACAGAAGTTGTCTCGTTCTGGTCTCTACCATATATTATGTGGATATTTGGTACCCAAGAACAAAATCCTACTGTACCTGCAACGTTGGACACCCGAAAAGCTTCCTGGTTCTTTGGTGCTTTTGATCGATTCTGGCTCCTTTGTTTGCCTCCAGTGGAACGAATACTGCGGAGATGAACCTCTGTGGCTTTGAAGAACGCTACTGTGAAAGGCTGCTTATTTTGTGGGCCATGTCTTCCAATAAGACCAGCCAACTTGGGATTGATGCTTTGTCCTTAACAAAACAGACAGAAAATCAGTCCAATAGCCTAACAAAAGCTTTCCATTTCCAGTGACAGGAGTGATGATAATATGAGACAGAACTGGCCAATACTACTTCATACACAACATTCCTAGCTGATATCTATTTGCATGGATCAACTGAAGGACTGGACTTAAAATTAATAGGCAAAGCCACTTCTAACAGGAACAGCTCAGTACAGCTAACTTCACTTTATATCTGCATGTAAAAGGGAAATAAAATGTTCCTACATTTAATTATTTTACTCTAAATCAGCTTAGCATTAGCTTTTGCCTGAATTCTTTAGAGGGGTTTCTTGAAGTTCACCAACCTATAATTTGAAGTGATCCTATAAAAGGAACCATAAAGCTCAGCCCATAGGGGCACTAAATTCCCACTGGAAGGTTATTAACTTAAAATAAAAATGCCTTGTATTAAATGTTGACATAGTTCCAAAAAGATTGCACTTGAAAACAGCAACTAGTTCAGTTCTGTAGAGACATTTTGTTTATTGCTACATTTGTCCGACATAGCACTACTGAATTGGATAACCTGGTTATACATACGTTGGTTATTGATTGCTCCTTTATTATGCAGACATTTTAAATATATTTTTGTTTCAGTAAAAGCTACCTAGCTGGAAGCTGAAGCCCACTGTTTACGAAAGAGATGAGGCAGGACTGATGGCAATGACCCTACACACCAGGGCCTTGCCAATCTGTTTTGACTCAGTTGTGCATGACCCCTTCCAGAGACCACTTCAGTTTCTATCGGCACCCAGGCCCAAAGTCACTGAGACAGAAAGGAATGGTGTTTAAGGATACTTTATAGGATTATGGGAAATTATAGCTGAAAGGGCCCGCACAAGGTCCTCTAGTGCAGTGGTTTTCAACTTTTTTGTACAAGGACTCATTTGTAAACATTGGCCAGTCCCGACCCAGTGCCCCCCATTCCCAGCCCCGAACCCCTCAGTGTGTGGGGCAGGGGGTGGGTATGTGGGGCAGAGGGAACTGTGCCAGCCTGCAAGGGAAAAGCCACAGTTTCCCACGTTTTGCTTCTTTAAACAAGAATCCATTTTAAAGTTTGTTGATCCATTTTTTTAATTTGTTCTAAACCCTTTCATGAATTCCTGTGACCCGCTTTTAGGTTGCGACCCACCAGTTGAGAAACGCTGCTCTAGTGTCTAGCCCCCTTGCTCAAGGCAGGATCATCCCCAATTAAACCGTCCTAGCCAAGTGTCTGTCTAACCTGCTCTTAAAAATGTCCAGGTTGAAGACGCCACAAAGCACTCAAGTGTGCGCAGAGCTCCAAGTACAGACTTAGTCTCATTGAAGTCTATGGACCTTCTCACAGGCTTAACAGCTACCATGTGTTTTGCTGGCTCAAGGCTTTATTTCCTGTCCGAGAACGAGTTTAAACCGGTCCAAGCTGGGATTTATGCAGTATCCCATTGAGTCCCTATAAGCAAACCTTTCTGTTTTCCACTATCACTTCCTTTAAATTATTACCATGGTTTTACGGGGGTAAATCACTTTACCTGTACCACCTTGCTCTCAAGTATCTTAACAATATGGATCCATCTCTGCTTGGGTGACACAGTGGGCATACATGAGTATATCAGAATGCAGAATTTGACCCGTGAACAAATTAATGGAGAAGGGAACTTAAAAAAACCGGAAAGTCACCAGGGCCATGCGGTGGCAAAATATATAATTTTAAGAATGCACATTTTGTTTAACTTTTATGCCCTATTAAAAAAGACATTAAAATATCCTGTGTGAGACTAGCACCAGAGAGGCAGTATGTTCCTCATTAATGAAACTGTGTGAAAAAGCCCCACTTGATTCCCGGCATTTATTTCAACTTCTTCATACAGCCGGGGACCAAATATCAAGAAAGAATGTGGTTAAGTTTAAGGGCATCTGTCTAGTCTTAATTAACCAATTATGTACTTGTCTCAAATGAAATAGAGCCATGCTTGCAAATTGGAGAGTGCAGCCTATTTATCTTTAAGAAGTTTGCCTTTTTCTGTGCTGAGCAAAACAGGATATGAAGCAATAAGTAATAGGCAAAGTAAACTTAAAGAGATGGCTGTTGTTCCTATGTATTGTCAGGGACCGAGTTTAGGTTGACAGCATGCCTGAGGCTAATGAATCACTTTAGTGTTTCCCTGGCTTGTTGCTTGAGCTTATTTTGACTTTCTAAGAGTAAACAAATAACCTCTAATTCCCCCCTAGTTCCTCTCATAGAGAAACCAATCTGGCATGCTTATAAAGAGCAGTTAAGTGAACTCATCTACTTTGTAGCTGGACAGTGTGTATTATAACTCCATCTTTTTACTATCCTACTTACATGCATGGAGAGCACCGTGCAAAACGATCAGTACCCATTTCCAAACCAGGCACTACTGACTAGATTTCCTTTTTCATTATTCACTTTAAACTCAGGCTGTGTCTGCTGAATGGTTTTGCTTTGTTCACAAGCGTCTAGTTTTGCATCAGAGTCCTGCGGTGTTTGCAGGCGTGCAACAATCTGACATAAAATCCAGGTGTAACTCCCTAGCTCTATAACTAACATGCAGTTGATCTGAACCCAAAAGAAATGTAGGGATCAGAGAAGGGCTTGCCCTTGCAGCTCACCACGGAAGGGAACATAAGCCCGAAACTGGTAAAAGCAATACTGCAAAGATTTCCTCATGGATTTAATTTTAAATGCAAGGTCTAGTGTCCAGGGGGTTCCATTCTCAAGGACGAAGCTGGCCCCAGAGCTTTGAAGAAATACGTCACTAGTTTTTCATCAACGTGTTTTGATAAAGCAGGGTATTATTTTCTAACATAGTCTTTGTTGTTTGCCTGATTATCATGTGTTTATGAACTCTGAGGGAGATTTTCAAAGGCACATTTGGAAATTAGGGCCGTAACTCCCACTGAAAGTTGATTGGAGTTATGCAACTAGCTGTCCCCTGTGCCTTCCCTGAGGAGACAGGCTTGTTCGTAGATTGATAAGGGTCTGGTTTTGATTGTCTACCAATTTACTTGTCTGAGAAATGACCCAAACTCTCTTCACAGTTTTAACATTCGATTCTGTGGGGGATTCTGAAAATCTAGGTCTGGAATCCAAAGTCTATTAAGTCTACTTATACTCCAGGATAAAATATCCAGAGTTCACACACCCTTTTGTACACTCAAATCATGGTACGTGCACACACCAATGCGTATGCACATGGTCTGGGGTCTGTGTTTCCATGTTCACAATCAATAGTGAAAATCAGCTCCATAGCCTATCAATGAACTAAGAATGAAGGAGAAACTTCCCTATCTACTATAGTATTGCACATTTACATTCATTTTGAAGGTGCACATTTTCCTCTGAAGGACATAATTTCTTTCTTTACTGAAATTGTCTGCTGTTTATTTCACAAACCAAAGAACAGAGCACCTCTCTTTGTAAAATGCAATGAAAATTTCTCAAGTTTGTATATATAAATTGAATTGGCTTATACAATATTCAGACTTAGTCTTTATGAAGTTACAACTGGTCTAGCTCCTAGTTCTCTTTCATACACTCTGGGTGTGTCTACATGTGCATTTATGCCAGCTTAAATTTACTGCGCAGTAAGTTACCATGCAGTGAGCAGGAATAGGCTGGCGTCTACACGTGCAGGCATTAAGGAGCATTAACGTTGTGTGTAGACTAACTTGGTACTAAAGTTAGTCCCAAGTTTGTCTAAATATATGCACAGTAAGGTGTCTACATGTGTGTTCCTGCACAGTAACTAATCAGTCATAAATTTGATACCTACATGATGCGGGTATCAAATTTACACTCAAGTAGGAGTAAATTGCCATATTTACTGCACAGTACAGGTATGAATGTGTAGATGCATGCCCCTACTGTGTAGTAATTTTGGTTACTGCACAGTAAATGCACATGTGTAGACGTGCCCTCCTTCTATTAAGGTTTCCTTGCTTCCTACAGCCCTGATTTTAGTCTACAGAGAATGTACTCAGAGGGCATGTCTACACAAGATGCTATTGTGCAGTAGTATCAGGTTACTGCACAGGGAGTGTCTCGTGTAGATGCGCCCAGAGTATGGAAAATATTTCTAGACTGCAACTGTTGAGCGCTAAATCCTAGCAACATAATTGGAAGACCACATATAAAAGAACCATTCTTCCCCAAGATATGTGGCATGTATTTTCTAGTACCACAGGCATTATTGGCAATTTAAGCAATTTAAAAACTTTAAAGGACTCATTGGATTCATTCTCCCTCTTCAGAAATAGAAGTCTTTGGAGTTCAAGCAGATTCTGAAACATGACTGAAAATGATGCGACAGTTAATTACACTCCACGAACAATGAATGCAAATATGTTCCTTACTGGATGAATCTTGAAATCAGTGTAGACGAGGGGTGGGCAAAATGTAGCCCGGGGGCTGGATTCGGCCCGTCAGGCCATTCTATCCAGCCTGTAGGGCCCCTAAAAAATTTAGCAAATTAATATTTATCTGCCCTGGGCTGCCCGTCATACGGCCCTGGATGGCTTGCCAAAACTCAGTAAGCGGCCCTCTGCCCAAAATAATTGCCCACCCCTGGTATAGACCAGTATCCTGCGTCTGCTAGCAGCTAGTACCAGATGCTTCAGAGAACGGGGTCAGGCCCCCTTGATAGACAGGTGTGAAATAACCAGCCCACTATGCTAGCTCTCATCTGGCCTGTGACTGCAAAATTGATGGATTATTTACAGGTGTAATACTCATGGCTATTTGATTGGCAGATTCCTGGTAAATGTGTACACAGATTACCTAGCCAGTAAAGCATTTAAGCAAATACCAACCTTTAAGCATCTCAGTCCTTGCACAGATACTTAAAGTTACATACATACTTAACTGTTTTAATAGACCATAGAGAGGTAGTTAGCTGTGTTAGTCTGAAGCTCAGTAGAAGACAGGGTAGATTTGTACTTTATAGACTAAATCCAAGATGGATTGCATAAGCTTTTGTAAGCACCAGGCTTACTTCATCAAATACTGTGAATGGACTGTAGGGCCTTCAATGATGATGATGATGATTATAATAATAATAGACCATAATGTAAATACACAATTGTTTTGAAATCAGTTGTGGGTTTCATATTTTAAACACGGACTGACAACATTGTCTTTTTATTGTAATAACTTTGCACCGTTATTCCAATATTTGCATCTTAAGAAAATTCAAGGCAAGCATTCTTGAGACATCACACTCAGTGGAACACAACCCGCAGCGTTCAGATTCATCCCCGCTAGGGTTCTGCGTGTCAGTGTCATGACTGAACCTTACCATCTATACTCTCAACCGATAGCTGCAGGCCAAGGTTGTGTTGTGGGTTTACCACCCAGTGATTACTGGTTGCTGTGATATCAAACACCAACCAGCCTTCTTCTGCAGCCCAGATTGTTCGAGAGTCAAGCAGGAACAGATCTGAATCCCTGGAAGAAATATACATAGTTCTTGATTACTTACATTTTTAAATGGCTGGCCAACCCCTACAGGTAAATAGTTATTCATATACTCAGGTTAGACAAAGACAGACATAACTCTTGGGCTAGAGGCAGTATCTTTTATTAGACCAACTAAATAGTAGCAGAAAAATTTCATGTCCAAACACCCTTCGTCTGGCAGAGGAAAATTCAAAGATTGTAAAAGTTCTCCCAGGTAGAAAAGAAACTTAATCTTGCATAGGGGAGGTAAAGGATGGCAGAGGTAAAGGATGGTCCCCCTGGGTTTCAAAGTCTGTTTATGAAAAAGTTGATCTGTGACTATGCAAATCAAGCAGAGACAAGGCTCCAGCAACATTTATAGGTTTTCTTATCAGAATGCAAAAGTTAAGCCAAAGGTAGGCTGGCACCGTATGCTTTTCTGTGAGCAGAGAGAAGGATGCACTGAAGCAGCATTATTGTGACTTCAGACACATACATTACTCCACATTAAGGAATACTCCAACAGTTGCTGATGCAAATTAAAAAGAAATAAATAAATTGCCAGGCAAATGTATATACAATTATCATATTTGCATATGCAAACTTGTTAATTAGGTATATAATGCACCAAATTCTTATGTAATCCTGCATGGAAAAATGCTTTCTTTGTACAATACTACCAATAGAGAAAGCAAATTGGAGCACAGTTGTGCACATGTTTGGGATATAAAAATCTGCTCTTGTGTCTAGAGACTAACACAATAAACTCTAATGGATCACAAGACAGCATTGCTACACAAGGCAACCGCCTTTCAATCTCTTGTATAGAAAGCTGAAAGTGGCACACTCAGCTACCTTGCAAGCTAAAACTGAGAACCATAAATTGAAATGGATTAGAATTTGAAGGTGTGTCATGGGCTCAGGTGAAATGGCCGAAATCATTCAATAAAACATCCCTAAATTACAGTTGATAATCTTGGTCAAATATGAAGATCACTACAGTTCCATATAGGAAATGGTCTCTTCCTTCAGAAGCTTGGATAAAAATAATCCAATTGCTTAATTGTGCAGCTATCTCCAAAAAAAAAATCTTTATAAAAAGGATGGAGACACACAGATGGTGTTTGGACATGTCCTATAAAAGATGATTCTTTCATGTTTTAGTGTGCAGATGCAACAACTTGTTCAAGTGTAGCTGTAGCTTTTTGCATAATTTCTTTTTCATTGTGTCCCATAAACTCAGAGGGCTTTATTAACCAGTGTTTTATTGCCATGCCAGAACAAACCGTTAACTTCTTTAATTCACTTTGGCCCCTTATTCACATGGAATGCTGTTTGACTCAAAAATCTGAAGGAGAGGATTTAAGCAGCCCCATTAAAATAGGATCTGATGGGCCTCACAACCTGTTATAAACCTTGCTCTGGGGGTGAGAGAGGTAAGCCCCAGATAGCACCAGGTCGGACAGAGCAGAGCACTGAACCTAATTTGTTTCACTCCTATCATCCTATTGTCCTTGTAAACTGGATGGGTCTAGGAATAGAGCAGTAATGGCTTTCATCAACCGGTCACTGGTGTGATTAGCAGCAGGGTTGATGGTTGTTGTAACTGATGTTGTTTGGTGGCAAAATTCAATATTTGACTTCAGTTGCTGCAGCACAAGGGACTGAATCACCAAATGCATATGGAAGCTGGATTTCATATTTCCCCCACACGTGCGCAGAAATTTAACTGCCAGTTGTGAAAATACTGACTATAGGGTGTAATGAATATTCCACGTTATAGTGTGAGGGAGATTAGCATGTTTCCTTATCAGCTGCCGGCAGAAGGAAGTCCCTTGTGAAGATACGGAGTCTTGCTATCAGTGGAAATATGATTTTTTGTGGGAATAAGGGGACATTAAGATGTGTCCCATAACTTGGCACTTGCATTTTAAAGGCAAGTATGGGGGATTGGGTGTCACATGTAAATAGCCTTTGTTATTTTCCACAAAGATTTGGTTAATGGAAGAAGACGTGCTTTAGTATCCGTCCATCCACCAAAACCAAACTGATTGAGGGACTGTGTTGTCTTGCTGCTTCTCACCTGTGTGTATGGCAGTAATTCTCAACTAGGGTGCTGCAAGATCCTTTAAGGGTACAACCGGGAGCCATGAAAACATCTACATGACTCACAAGCTAAATCCAGAGATTTCCAAAGAGTCCTTGGTGTCAAACATATTCTGATCCGTTGCAAACTTGTTGAATTCTTTGCAAAAGAAGAATTGCTCTATGATCTTTCTGTAGTCAAGAAACAAAGCTAAGACCTGGCATTTTCCAAGGACGGTCTGGAGCAGAGGTAGGCAACTCCTAACACATGCGCCAGAGCATGGCATGCCAAGGCATTTTGCTTGGCATGTGTGCCTCAGGGAAGGGGCCAAGGCTGGGCTGCCACAACAAGGATTGGGCCCCTCATGGCTCCCCCACCATGTTTTTGGCACACTTGCCAAAAACACTGCCAATCCCTGGTCTGGAGTCTAGAAAAGTTGAAAAGCACCGATGTATTGGGATTGTGCCATGCTTAAACTAGTTACAGAACTATGAGATAGTTTGGGGCTGAGCATTATAAGAACGTCACACAAATGCATCCCTTGGGAGTGGAGGATGAGAAAACCCTGCTCTCACACTCACTTATGACCCCTGCCATTATTTGATTCTAAGTTTCCAGGGGTAAAAGGCTTTTATGTGAACATGCTGCAGGATTTAACTATGCCCCCTGCCTCCAGCTGGTGAATCACAGAAGGTCTAGTTACTGGAGCCCCAGCTTGCCGGATTCTTTTTGCAGGTTGAGGATAATAGCAATAACAATACCGAATAAGTCGTTACTGCTGTGCTGCAATATTATTACTCAGAAAAACCAGCCTTTAAGCTTCCCATGCTGACATGATGCAATCAGGTTAACCAGACAACATGATGCATCAAGTGCAGGGGTGAGTCAGCCTGGGAAACTGCATAATGTGTTTGTTTTCCTGTAGTTACAGCAATGTGCAAACAATAGGCCTAGAGGGGAAATCCTCAGCCAGGGAGATCAAAGGGACACAGTGAAGGGAATCATCCTTCCCACACACATATTTGGAACGTTCAGGCCCAAAAAGAGCTTGTGTCAAATCTTCTCTGGAGAGGTTCACAGTAACAACGGATTAGCGCTTCCCACTCTGGCCCCCAACCAGCGACCAAGGCTGGAACGCAAACCTGAATGGTGTTGCAAGCAGAACAGAGTCTTCAGATCATGGAGCTTGTTCTAATTAAAAGCACCCCATGTTCTCTTTAAAAGAACAAATGCCTTTTCAGTAAAATGGGCAAAATAATATAAAAAAGGAGCTAGCAGAAGGTGGGGTCCCTCTACGTACAGTCACTATAGACAGAGCTATGATAATAGTGGGAAGCAGCTTCCCTCAGCTTGGCAGCAAACATGAACAGTTGTATGCTGAGACCAGCTCCTTTGTGAACATTTATGAGGCTTGGGGGTGTTTCTGTATATACTCCAAAACAAAGAGTTAACACAAGAATTAGTCCCAGTTCAATCTATTCTTTTTAAAGCCACAGGGTTGGGATTACGAGCTGCACGGAGGGAACCTTGTACGTATATAACAATCAAGAGCGCTCTTGCAAGACTGAGCTAGGCTAGTCAAGAAACTATAGAAACTCTCTTGAGTTGCTCTGCAGTACAATAGTTTCCTTCATTCTCAGGAGGTTACAGTACAAAGCCTTCTGAACATCACCTTATGCTATGTCCTGGCAGTAAGGAACACGACTGACCTCCACCTTACAGAAAGGTTGAAGAGTTAAGACCTAGACTGTCTGCAAGTTGAACACCCACCACTCCAACTGTGGTCAAGAGTGGCAATCCCCTAGCACTTAAAAAAACTTGGAGCCTGCCAGCTAACTTTCACAAGAGGCTGACAACTTCAGGTGCTACTGTGCTGAGGGGCCTAATGTGAGTCATCTTTAGAGAAGCCTCCATTTAAGAGAGTGGAAGCTCAACAATTTGCTCCTTTCTGTTTCTCTGAGGTTGGGCACCAGAAACCTGAGGCATCCAGAAGTTAGGCTTCAGTCAGCGTAGTTATTTTATGGTGCAGGGGGTTTCCTTAGTAGGTCTGTGATTTTCTGGATGGCAGGCTCTAGTTGTGTCTTCTTTCTGACTTACGCAGCCAGAAGAATAATTAGTAAGGGGCAAATAGAAAGTAAGAACCTGGAAGGCTAGATTTAGCATTATCTTGCGGTGTTGATAGGGGTAATAAAATGGCTGGCAGTGGGCTTGTCAGTTCCTGAGAATGTAGCTGGGTATGCGTTATACATATGCTTGATGGACATAGAGAAGGAAGGAGCCATGTATAAGAAAAGTAGAGGACAGAGATGGGTGATGTTTGAGAGACAAATGGGGAAAAATAAAAGGTGGCAAAATACAGGGAAGAGGACACAGAATGTGCCATGAGAAACGGCAGCCTGGTGGGAAAAATATGCCATGCCTGGCAATCATAAAGAAAAGAGAGAAAATGGGGTAAGAGGATAAAGGCAGAACAAGGATAAGGGTTATAAGCAAGATAGAAATAGTTATTAACCACAGATCCTTCAGCCAGTATGTTAAATACGTTTCCCCATATACAATGTTGGCTTCTGTTTCCCTTCTAAATGCACCCAAGTATTGCAGCCGGAACTAGAACTCAGGTCCCCACACACCAGCAAACTAATAGGGGAGAAGGGGGAGATTTTCAAAGGCACCAAACAGAGCCGAGGAATTAGCCCCTTGGCCAAAAGTGGCAAATCGCTAAAAAAAATGGGACTTCTTGAATACATGGGACTGATATTGCCAGCACAAATAATTCAAAGACCAAGAGATGAGAGTAAGAATCATGAGACTTAAGATAATAGTAAGTCCTGTAGCCTTCTTAGGCTGCATTCTGGTTGTGCTAAAAAGAGACGTTGAAAGTGCATGAGTTGTCAAATCTGCAGTAGCAACAATGAAGACTACTGCACATGAACTATAATAATTACAGGGTAAAATGCTCTAAAATAGAGGGACGGCCCAAAAATATGCTAAAAACTGCGTCTTCCATTGCCTCTGGTTCCTTTGTTCATCCTCTCCCATCGCACTCTTTAATTTTATTGTTTTCAGGATCCAGGTCAGTATGTGTTAGTGAACACTAATAAAGCAAGTCTAAAATGAATGAAAGAATGGACGAGAGGAAGGGGGAGCAGGAAAGAAGCAGGGACTCTTGGCAGCTTTCACTCCATTGTAAGACCACAGCTGATTTCAGCCATAACAGGCTGAAATTCTGTCTTGCTGGTAAGCAAGAAGCCCTGGTGATTTACTTGACCATCTTCTGTCAGAAGCAGACCCATGATGAAGGAAAGAAAGCAAGACTGCAAACTGCCCAAATATGTTTGAGAGCAACCAATTGCTGGTGTGAAGGGGTGCTGTCTGATAGCTATAACACTGCAGCTCTCAATTCCCATCTAACTGGAAGATCCAAGGAATGTCCCTTCTCAGGGACAGAAGCATTAGCCATTGAGAAGGAAATGGAAATCCAAACACTAAAATAAAATGTTTTGTGTTTCAATAGGTCCTGCCACCTAAGGAACTCAAATTGTTTCACAAATATAGACCAAACCTTCCTTCTCCCCCATAAAATGAATTGTTAGAAAAACTGAGGTGCAGGTAATTTAAATGTCTTACAGATCCATAGAACCAGGACTAAAAAGTAAGTTTTTCCTCTTGCTCTCATGTGCGCCATATTTCCATGCTCTTTTCCTACAGATGCCACCAACCTACATATGCTTATTTGTCCTGCCTCGTTCTAAAGACTTGGGTAGCAAATCACATGAGGAACGTCCCCTAGTGACACTGTTGGCACTACTTGTTTCCAGTCTGAACCAGCAAGTCCAAAACTACACAAAACATTGGACATGAAGTTCTTGCATATAACTAAACTGGCCACATGTCTTAGAGCCTTAGAAGCAGGTTTAAGATTTCAACACACTTCTATGCTAACGGTCTGCGCCTGTTAATCTTAGTCCCTTTGACATTCATTGTTTTAGAGTGATGAGGATACTGCACAAAATCTGGGTACCAAAAAGTCAATTGAAAACTTGGCAGCAGTTAGCTTTCTGTGGAGAGGTGCAATTTATTCCCCCTGCCCTAGCCTCCAGCAGGAGCAGAGCTCAGGGAATGAAGATATTCAAAGCCAATGTTAAATGCAGAAGTTGCCATGAGAAATGGAGTGTGTGGGTCACTGTTCATTTGTGCATCCTTTGGCTGAGTAGGAACCCACTGTGGTATGCAAAAAATGCCTCCTGCAGCTAGTTAAGTGCCTGTGATGAGCTTTGCTTTGCTAAGTGACATCAAGATGTTTCATGGGTTTCCAGGCTGCTGCTGCTAATGCGAGTGGTCATGAGTAGTGAACCAAACTTAACCGCTTTGTCCCAGGGACCCTCTAAGTGCATCAGCACTGTTTGCTAGCACTCCCATCTGCATGCAGGAGTGGGCACAGTGATCCAATCTCTGTGTGCAAAGGTCACAAGCAATGTCTTTTTACATGATCGTAGCTGTTTGACATGATCAAAGCCACTGCAGGTACTTTGAAACACATGATCTAGAATTCGGGGAGCACTTGCTAGAGACCTGGAGCCCCAAGGTGTGGTGCCATCTATCAGCCTGATTTCTTTTGTAATAACAAATCACACTGATTGATTTTTTTTTTTTTAAATCCTGCTTAGCTTTTGAGGGTGCGAGGTGTGGGGAAAGGGGGAGTCACAGGCTTTACTTGCCACTGGCATTACATGTATACATCCAAGGACAGTGACAGAAACAGGCAGTACGGAATAGGGTGAAACTGTTGTACAGGAACACACTGGTATATTTTAAAGCATAAGCTAAAGTGTTCCAGCTGCAACTCATGGTTCAAGCCCTTATTTCTCATGCAAGTCTATGGGCAAATATGCTCTTGTTCCATCCCTGCCAACGAAGCTAATGGAACAAGCAACAGCTGCAAGGCAAACGTAGCAACTAAACTTTAATTACCACAGGATGGTCCGACAGGGAGGAATCCCAGCCGCATTCCTACCAAAAGCAAAACTCCCACTGATTTCAGTGAGGCCGGATTTCACGCACAGTGCACCTCCTTGTTTTAATGAGACAAGTGATAATTCTCTGGGATTAGGATTTGCAGCCAGATTTTCAAAGGTCTTTATGTGCGGACGAGGCAGGTAGGGCCTAAGGGGATTTTTCATGAACCCCTGGACAGCTTAGACTCTTAAATAATACCAAAGGGAATTAGGCACCTAAATCATATCAGCTTAGGTGTTTTGAAAAACCTGACTCTTATCCCTTTAATTCTACCTGGGAAGGATGGCTTTGGGGAACAGATATTTACTTGGCAAGGAATTGCTCTTTGTGGCGTCAGTTTAAAGGCAAACAAGTTCAAATTTTTAGACTCACATCCCGCTGGAATAAAATCAAATTAAAATAACCCAGAAGCTTTTCAAACAGGGCTTGAAGGGGGAATTCCCTATGACTCACCAATTTCTAGTCAATGGACAGATCTCCTCATTTTAAGCCTGATCTGTCTGTGGAGTATTGATTTCCAGTTTACGTGGAGTGGCGGCTGTATTTTGAAACATTTCCCATCTCGGTACCTAAAATAAACTACATTCAACACCTCCTCGTCACCCTTGTGCATCACACCAGTGCATGCTCTGCAGCACTCAGAGATGAAAGGAGTCACTGTGTTTTCCTTTGATGCTCACAAGAAGAGAGGGCTATGCTTGTGCAGTGAGAAGTACCCCGGTGTTAACCTTTAGTTTCCACTAGCACTGTTTGTACAACCAGAAATAGGGACTCAAGGTCAGGCTGCTCAGTATGTCACTTGATCCAGCTTCTTGCATTTGTAAATCTCCTTCCCAAGCTCTTAGGTGAGTGAACCATGAAGACCAAATGGGAGTTGGACATGAATCACTAGACATTAAATTATGCCCAAGGAAGCTCTGAGACATGTTATATCAGGCAAAGGATCAATTGCTTTCACAGTGTTTATGAAATCTGAAACATTTCTGTTCATGAATGTCCTTGTTTGCTCAGGACAGTACCTGATATTTTGAGATTGAAGGATATTTTATATACTTTTGTAAAGCAAATTTTCCCAGAATTCACAGAATTAAAGGCTGGAACTTTCTGCATGTCACGGACCAGTAAGTGTCACCCAATCACATCTGTACTGAGCCCAATAGCTTATGTGACAAAAAACATAACATGTATTAGACAACCGGTGAGCAATGATTTGGGCCTTGGGGCCACAAAGGGAGTTTTAATGAGCTGTCACGGGCTGGGTTAGCATCCCCCCACCAACAACTCACCAAAACTCCCTATGGGGCTTTGGACAGGTGGGGAGCAGTGTTCAGGAGCAGGATGGGTGGGTGAAGCCGGGATCATGGGGCCAGGTCATGGACCCGGGTTGGGGCTGGGGCCGAGCTGCAATCCACTCCCTGCATGCCCTGCCCTGTAGGAGGACGTGTGTACATTAGGGCTGTGCAAAATTTTGCTGGCTGGTTCACTTCAACACTATTTTGACACATTTTGAACTTGAAACAGCAAAATCAACATGAAACGAAGGGCTTCAAAACAGCCTTGAAACAAAATTAGGGCAGTCGAACCGTTTCGAAAGTTTTGAAACTTTTCGACTTTCAAAGCAGCCTAGCTGAGTTCCCCTCCCCAGCGCTAGGATTGGGTTGGGGAAGGGAACTGAGCCCTATCACTCAGTTCCCCTCCCCAGCGCTGCGATCCATCGGGCTGGGGAAGGGAACTCAAATCGAAACGAAATTCAAAACAAAACACTGGTCTGTTGAAACGGAACGGTGCCATTTCGCACAGCCCTAGTGCACGTGTGGGGGGGCTGCCTGGGCACTAGGTCCTGGGAGCCTGCTAAGGGCGAGGGGAAGGAGCAGAAGGCAGGGGGGCATGTGCAGCATATCTCACCTGGCCCCTACACTGCTTTACATGGGGCTGTGCCCTGCCCAGGGCAGCATGCACCACACTCCCACCAGTGCCCACTGGCACGGCCCCGGCCCTGACCCTAGCCAGCACGCAGCTTCTGGCACGGCTGTTCACGGTACGGCTGCAGCTGGCTGGGTGCTGCTCCGCTCCCCTCGCCTCCAGCGATGGCTCCTCCTCCTGCTCCTGCCCTGGGCTGGGGGAGAGGAGGAAGCTTCAGCTGGGCAGCTCCCACTGCAGGCGAGGGGAGAAGAACAGCACCAGGAACAGCCCTGCTGGAAGCCGTGCACTGGCCAGGGCCAGAGGCAGTGGGCACGGGAGGGAGCATGGTGCGGTGGGGCTCAGCTGCATGTGGAGCACTGAGGGTCGGATCCAGTTGGCTGGTGGGCCAGATACTTTACCCACCCTCCTGACAGACTAAGGCATCCTGTTCAGAAATGCATCCGGTCTTCTTTAGCAGGATGTACATAAGAACATGTTTTTTGAATGGTAAAGTTGATTTATGTCCCTTACCAGTTGCATAGTTAAATGACAGAGTTTTTAACAGTACATTCAAATGTTAACCTTACTGCAATCTTACACAAGTTCAGAAATGGCCTCTCAATTAAAATAACAAAAGGCTTCCTAATTTAATTGTGGGGTTTTTTCTCATGGTTTTGGGGGATCTATATTTGGCTCTGCTGTACACCTGAAACAGTGCTGGGACATCACTTCTACATGTTAAGCAGTTCTGGGGAGAAGCTTTATGGTCAGTATTTATGGAGTACTTCTAATGTACCTAAGTGCAGGGAGGGTTTTACCACTGTCAATGGGATTACTGTTTAAAAGAAAGATGCATAAATGCAGCTAACTAAGTGCTTTTGATAAATGGTCTTGAGGTTGCTGATTAATTGGGACTAAAAACAGATGAGAAAATTAAACATATGTTCTTGTTCAAGTTCCCTGGAGAATTTGTCTGAGAGCATGACATACATTAATAATTGCTTGGAATGGATTTAATAGCTCGTCTGGTAGTTTTGCATATAGAAAACAATCGGTCAATAAGAAGAGCATGGTGTCATCTGTCTGTGTTCATTAGGCATCTCACATGACTCCTATAATAAAAAGCAGTAATTAAGAGATGCTATATGGCTAGAGAGGAATCATTCAGATGTGGTTTTTTCCATTCTGGGATGCATAGGCAGCAGGAAGAAGCGGGCAATTCTTTTGAAAACCTTACACTTGGAGTCTACAGTCTTATTTGTGCCTCCACCCACATACAGACAGTCCTTCTGTCCCACATCTGCATAACTGCTCCGAGGCTATCAGACAGTCCTTACAGGACAAGAATAGTAGCACTCTGCAGTTCCATGCTATAATTCTCTTCTGTTGAATTTTCCCTCTGTGTTTAATGTCAGCACAGGAAGTCTTGTAATCCCCATGCTGTTATCACACATGGCAATCAAACAGTTAAGAGACCACTGAGTGATGCCAGCTTGTGCTCACCAAGATTTGTCGGTATTCAAAAGATAATCTACCCTCTCTCAAGTTGTTAAATGGTATAAGTAGGTTCTTCCTTAAGCTCTAAACTGGAACAAACTTTATCTCTGCTTTATTCTGTTCTTGGATACAACCATACCACTTTTATCCACTGCAGAGAAACTGTTCTGGATTTCCACTGGTCTAACATGTTAGTGTTAGACTATGGCAGAAGCTAGCCCCATATTTCCACAGTCAATTCTGCAATACGGTCAGCGTGTTCTTGTCAGTCGCTTACCTTCCTGGGTGTTCCTGGAGTACCTGGTAGACACTGATCTGGAATGTCTCATTATCAAAGCGTTCGCGGATGTAATCCTTGTATATCCTGAATTCAGCAGCAGTCACAGCTTCCCCCTCCGGGATCCTGGAGAGATCAAACCTGAACTCCCGATAGTGACAGCACTGATGATGGAACTCTCTGTCATGCTCCACTGAAACAGAAAAACAGCCTATTAGCCTGCTGGCTTTTGTTTAGCTTCTCTTGTCTAACAAATAACTCACAAGTTGCCCCAGTCGAAGAGGGCACGAACATTTGATCACATCGCTGCATCCTGCTGTTCATTTCTTAAGAATTTTCATACACGTGGAATATGAAACTAGAGTATCAGACTATCCTTAAAACAATGTTAGCGCCGGGTAGTGCGTTCAGCACTGCTGACCATTTAATGGCTCTTGGCAAAGCTCTGCTTGACAACTGTTCCTGGACCTTTGCCGCCGGTGATGAACAAGCTGCAGTGTGAAGGATCTAAAGCAGAAGGGTGGAATTTTTCAGAAGTGCCGATTCTTGGCCTAACTCCCTCGCTCTCATTATTTCAGTGGCAGCAGCGTGAGACCAACATGGAGTGACTCTGGAAACCATGAAAAAAGGAGGCATTCCAACTCTCAAGACTTTTCATGGGTCATGTCCTGTGCCAGGAGAATTGATTACGGTTGCTTACAGACATTAAAAAAAAAAAAGAAAAAGAAACACACTTTACCAAAGGAAGCGGTGCATTACTTCAGCCAGCTCCGCAGCATCTGTATACATAGGGTGCTTAGTGAGGCTTTTTGGTGCTTTTATCTAAAGTTGATTCAATCAGCTGTGACATAAAAGTGCCACAAAAGCCCCACTAAAGCGCCTGATTAATAGAGATGTTGGGCGAGCTGAGTCCAATGAACCCGATGCCTCTTCTGGGCATGCATTGGGCTCGGCATGGGAGTGTGCCAAGTTTCAAATAAAGGACTGTTTGGTTTGGTTTTTAACGTCCGTAAGCAGCCTACAGAATCAAAGATCTGCTTCACAATGTCTGAGCTTTGACTAAAAAATAATCCTAGTACTTATGGCTATTCAATATACCTTTAAAGGGAATGCCTTCCTGGCTTTGCAACCAGCCTGTAAAACAGTTTTGAAATGTATATACGACTAGATTCATATTGATGTTGACAGTGAAGTGTTATAATGACAAATTAAATGTCAGTGCTCAGTACTTCTCCCAATTAATATTCACTTCATTGTTTTATTGAACTCTTATAGTACACGTAATAGGTTTTAAGTTTTTGTGCATGCACGTGTATGTACATAGCACGTGGAAAACAGAACAAAATTACTCTTTCAATTACAAACTGTGTAGTTCAGCATTCATGTTCACATCTAAGGGACTTTTTTTTTTTTAACTGTACTGAGACTGCAAAAAGACTTGACATTGGATCAATACCTTTTTGGTATGCTGCAAATTAGCCCCACACCCACCTGGAGTGCCACTGCAATCTCCTTCCTCTGCCCAATCTCCTGCTCTGCTTTCTGCTTCCTGCCCTGTGCTCCCCACCTGATTCACAGATTCACAGATGTTAGGGTTGGAAGGGACCTCAATAGATCATCGAGTCCAACCGCCTGCATGGCAGGAAAGAGTGCTGGGTTTAGACGACCCCAGCTAGATGCCCATCTAACCTCCTCTTGAAGACCCCCAGGGTAGGGGAGAGCACCACCTCCCTTGGGAACCCATGATCGCTTGCTCTACTTTCTGCTTCCTGCCCGATCTGCTGCTGTGCTGTGCTGCCTGTCTCTTTTCTGAGCTGTCGTGCGCAGTGCAGAGAGGCCACTCATGCCACTTATGGAACTCATACCATGAGTTGGCCATCCCTATACGAGATAATGAAAGCAGGCATTTTGGTTCAGAACTTAGATCTGAGTTGGTGCAAAGTATAGAGGACTATGGTCTCTTTCCATGTACAGCATGTCCAACTTCCGATGCTCACTGGATCCAAAATAGTAGTAGTAACGACAGCTATTTACTAACATTTGTACCTTGGTAATGTCTGGAGGCTCCAGCTGAGATCAGAGCCCCATCATACTATGCACTGTACATAGTAAGAGGCAATCCCTACCCCAAAGAAGGTAAATGTAAATAGACGAGGCAAATAAAGGAAAGTTGGAAAGCATGCAAAATGACAATGTGACTTGCCAAAGGTTACACGCAGCATGGCTTTGGGAGACCTGGGATTTGAACCAGTGTGTTCCCTTACTAAACCACTGCTTTGTCTGCTAGACCTCACAGCAGCTCTGCCAGACAAATTAGCTCTTGGATTTTCTCAATAAGGTATGTGGCTTCTTCTATAGACCTGTTGTTTTCTGGCATCCATTTTCTGCTTGTGTAAATGCACTGATTTCATTCCTGAGCAAGGAGAGATTCAGGCCTGAGACTGCGAAGTGCTATTTAAATGTAGCATGCTATTTGGACCAGTGTTCATGGTCACCCATCAAGGATCAGTAGGGTTCCCCCTCATGGTAAGCTGGATCAGGGATAGCCGTGGGGAAGTAAGTAGAAGACCCACAGTACAGTCCATTCTGTTTTACTGGTAGAGTCAGCAGCTGGCCTCACATTCTTCTTCAGCCCATTCACTGTACTATTAGCGGTTTTGTGGTTCTTTAATTATTGCTGTATGGTAGCCATTAAGGAACTTACCAGTACAGTTCATAGTAATAGCAGGGACTCATCTTGCAACAGTTTTCTGCACATCTAATCCCAGCCCCTCTAACTGCTCTAAGACGGAGGTAATCAAATTGAGCAAACGCTTCTGCAAGTTGAAAAGCTTAAGCGTATGCTAAATGAACACGATTATTGTTTAATCCTACTGCTCACACTGATGTAGCTGTAGGTAGGTAACTTAGTCTCGCTGCATCCAAAACAGGGTGTGTTGTGAGAATTCATTAATTTAAAAGTTATTAATTTTAAAGTGATTAAAAATTCCCCATGAGCGCTAATGACATGATGAAAAATGCTTTGACCGGTTCCTCTGAACTATTCACAGCAAAATAAAATCAACTGCAAAGCTGGCAGAGTGTGATTTCAGCCCCCGAAGAATTTGTTTGTGTAAATTATGAGTATAAAAGACATGTAAGAATGGAGTGGCTCGTGCAATCATAACTACTAAGGCACATATGCATGTGTAATATAAAACATGAGGCGTTTTTAATTATAATATAGATACAGAGCTGGTACGCTCTATTTCATAAGCCTTCTACAGACTCTTTTACTTCCGAAGTGCTTATGGATGAATTTCCAAAGGGGGTGGAGGCGCCTTTTGAATCTGCCTACATACTAGCCACCATCTTGGTCAGCACTTTGAAGAGTAAAACAGGAGCCCCGAGCGCTGAAAGCCTGAATCTCAGCAGCTATGAGGCCAAGCTTTGTATCTGATGGCCATAATACACTCATGACTTCTGAACTGAACACAGTGGGGGTGAAAGGACACAGCACACACTTTCTAGTAGAATAAATCTTTCCTCCAGATGCAGGAAGCTCATCCTAAAATCTTGAGATATGCACCTGTTCAAAACCTGATGTCTCTCATGCCCTACACAGTGATAGCTAATGCCTGACTATGGGTTCAAAAAAATATGAATGCTTGTGGATGCCAGCAGAGCCTACATTTTGGTGATTTCCATCACTGAGTTCTAAGAAAATGTGACCCGTTGGGATGAAAAACGAATAGGTCAGAGCCACAAAGTTAAGATTTCCCAAACTATGAACTTTCCCAGACTTCAGGGATGTTTGGATGCAGGGTTTTGGTTTGGGTCATCCTTAGTGTTAAAACAAACATTCCAGTGAATCTAGTCATTAAGATCATGAAAATATGTGGATATGTGACTAAAGAAAGAATCCCAAGAAAGCCTCCAACTCAGTGTTTATTGTTTTTCCCATTTTTCTTTGCACTCTGGACCGATCTGCTGACCCAGAAGTAACAAATCCTTTCAGAACTAATTTATGAGAAACACTGACCCTGAACCAACATCTGTTAGGTGACTGCAGAAAATCTCATTACATAATTAAACAACAAAATCTATGCTAAAATAATGCTAAGGGTCTGACTTGAACTCATAAAAGCAAGACACATCATAATGAAGGCTGGAGTCCTATCCTTAATTCACACTGCTGGGCTTTGGTATTTGCAAACATATGGTATGCTATATAAGATTGTATGCTTTTTGTAGACCGTTAGCACAACAGCATGAGGTAAGCAGGGGAATGCTGAATAAGTCTGAATTTCCTGATATGGAGGGGTGTTAGCCAGACCGCTGACAATACTGCAATGTGGTTGTTTCAAGTTAATGGCTGGAGCAGTGCAGCTCGGGAGTGTTTTCAAGATAAAGAAAAAACCCATAGTTGGATTGTAATTCAAAGGTGTTTGCTGAAACAGTCAAGTTAGGAGAATTGTTTGCAGCTTTCTGAGTGTGCTTAGTTTCTCTTTAGACTCATAAAATCCCAGTGATCCCAAGTGACACAACAGACCATAATGAGAACCTTTGGGTCCCTCCATGGGGTGCATAATCCATTATGTTGCAGTGTCTCCCTCGGCATGGCCTATGCTACCTATGGATATTTCCTGAATATCGTTACCAGGGTACAGTCTTTTGCCTGAAAAGCAAGAATTCAAAGTTTCAGGTCACAGGGAGTGGAAATCATTCCCTGCCTCTAAGCCGTGTGTGTTAGTTAGTCCAGTTCCTACTGGATGAGTGCCCTTGCTGGAAATCTCAGCAGTAATACAAAGGATGGACTTGCCAGGTTAAAACACAGTGGCAAGGCAGTGTGAGAGGGAGCTGGTGCTGCCACCCTCCCTGCTGCATCTGCCCTGTGGCCAACTAGGGAAAGTTTTGTCAGTACAGGACAGCACAACTACTGGAAACAAGTTATGCTGCAAAAGAGAAAATATACCCTGCCCCCCTTTCAAAACAATAGAAAGGTCTGCCTCTGTTAAAGACATAATGTAGTCAAACCTGGATCACCTAGGACAACATGTTAAAACCATTTCCATGTGCAATAGTTTGGCAAATTGTTTACAAATTTTGTTTGTGAAATTCAGGTAACGGCAAGTGCAAATGACCCAGTCTTTCCTTTTGCCTGAGCAGTTACCCGGTTCATGCACGTGGCCATCTCAAGTATGCATGCAAGCAGGAATTCAGGTTAATACATGGCTCAGAAGAAACTAGACTAGAGGGCTAAAATCCCCCCAAGGCTTGCATTGAGAAGTGTTTGAACTGCATTGCATTGTAGCAACACCACAAAATCATCTTCAGCTAGGAAGCCCTTTCCTCAAGTAGCTGGCTGAGAAATCAGTTTGTACAGAGGTGCTCAACCCCCAGCCCACAACCCAGCTCCATCTCCGGCACTGTCTCATCCAGCCTTGTTCATGAAAATAAGGTAAAAGATATCTGAGGAAGCCAGATACCAACCTTTGTCTTATTTATTAATACCTATATTAAACCTAAAAAAATGTTTTGTATCTTCTCTATGCTTATGGGAAAAAGATCAGGAAAGCTGTTTTCCCCATACTGCTGCATTCTTCTGAAAAATGTCTTTTGCTCTGTGTTCGAAGAAGATACAGTGGTCCAATTGAAGGAGGAGAAGAAAACAAGTGAAATGGGATTATATATTTACAGGGTCAGTGCTCAAGTTAAAAGGAACACAGATGAGACCTTCCTCTCTTCTTTATATAATTATACAATTCTTTATACAATCCTATTTCCTATTTCCTTGACTAGCGGATAGAGAGATTTTTTTATAGCTGTGATGTAGAGCCATCATCCTACGGGGTATGTACACTTAAAAATCTGCCATTTTTTACTTCACATTGTACACTGACCCCATTTTGCCATGAGAAAAATGCTCATTCCTTTTCTGGGGATAGAGCCGACAACATTCAGCACCAGCAATCTCTATTTTACCTTCTTTTACCGTAAGCATTGAACTCAGTTGATCCTACAAGCATCAACAGAGCAACTGGTTTCATTATATAGACTGAATACCTGATGTCAAAGAGGCCAAAGTTTAAAGTATAGAATAGAAAGTAAGAAATAAACTCTTCTGTACACAAAGGAAAATGCACTAAACCCTTTTAGCAATAATCCTGGTGCTTCAATTGCAGTTTTGAGTTTGATAGGGAAGTCAAAGGTACAGTGAATAAGAGGAGTACTTTTCTAAGGATCCACTGGAGTTTAAATAACAAAAGCAAAAAAGCCTTAAAGAAGCATTAAGGAAACATTAACGTCCAAAGCTCACTGAGGTCAATCAAGGTCTTTCCATGAACTTTCCAGTAAGTCCCTAGTTCAGCAGTGCAACATTTTGCTCATTTAGGATAAGTAAATATTTCTAGGCACAGGTAAAATTGCTATGAGTATTTCATAATAAAAGTAAACAATAGGTGAGTAGATGTTACGCACAGGCTGCAAAACTGGCACGGCAGTAGCATATCTATATTTCACTCTTCCTGGAATGTCTTGATGGTACACGTGGAATGCATTGTGAATATGTACATAACAAAATTATCACTAGCAAATGTGTCTGCTTCTATGGCTTTTATACGGCACTTTCATGTAGTTATCCCATTTATTGCAGTGATCTCATCAGAGGACAAGTCTTTTAGTCTCCTTTTGAGAAATTATAATGTTGCTTGTTGTCAATTTACAACGTTCAAAAAGAGTGCCAAAAGGAATGTGCTGTAGGATGCCTGTAACTTCTTTGCTCCCAAAAAAGGCCAGAAGGGATTTGTGAAGGACTTTAATCTTGAATAGATTAAAGGTCCTGAATTCCACAGACTGAAAGATAAGTCAAAGGAAAATAGATTCCAAAAGACAACACCGCCCTAGCAGAAGCCGCCTGTAAGCATGTGACAGACTCAACTTCAGTCATCAGCAGAGTTGCCTGTGAAACCTGTCAGGAATTCAGGAACCAACCAAGGAAAAATCTGCCACGTTTGGGCACCAAGGTCCTCCTTCACAGCTTGCTGTAGCCAGTGTGTGCCTATGTCTGACACAGGGCTACTGTGAAATAGGAAAGAGAAATCTTTTTCTTTTCTTTGCGCAGTGCAAATAAGATGATTTCTGTAGTGATGACTGCAGACCGGGTTTGCAAACCCTTTGTGTGCGTGTTTGCGTGTTTAATCTGCCTCCACATTTTGGGTGACTACTTTCAGAAAATGGCTAACTGCACAGGCAGTCAGATTTTTTTTACACTGATACCAGTGTATCAGTTGCTTAATTAACCCCTCAAACATAACCCTTCACATCTGCCACAGCTACGTACTTCACAGACTCCTCCTTACTGGGCACTCGCTCCCTTTAAAAAAAAAAAAGCCTACATTTTCAGTAATGCCTGGTTTGAATGCCTCAGTTTCCAGGTATCCAACCCTTTAATAGGTCCTGATTTCCAGGAGTCAGCTGCCCTTTCTGGGAATCTGGCTCCTTTTTAAGTGGCCCTAACCTAGGCAGCTAAAATCAGTAGTCGCTTTAAAGAACTGAAGCCTCTTCTCTTGAAGCAAGTGACACTGAAACCAAACTATGGGCCAGCTCCAGCATTCCTCGCGTGCCCCGATCGCCCATTAAAGCCAGTTGGGAATGTTGGCTCAGCAAGGAGTGAAGGGCCAGTCTTACATGCGTCTAAAGAAAAGGAGTAGAAAAGGGACTGCAATAATGCCATGCCAGCCACAGTCTACTGAAGTCACGTGCCTCCCTCCATGCTGTGCTTGACAGCAAGAGTTACGGGGGCTGCTGCGGTAAATTTATAGGGGCAAGAATCTGGGAACGCAAAGTTCTGTGATCGGTTTTCATTTGTTCAGTTCCCTCAGCTAAAAGATTTACATGCTGAGATTAGGGAGTTGAAGCAGCAGTATAAAAAAACGTTATAAATGGGGAGCCCTGGGAATGGAGGAGAGCAAATGTCCTGGCTTCTGAGTAATGGATCTGAACACGTTTGTTATAACAGAACTAATGTAGTATTTGGAGGGGGACTCTCGAACCAGGCTGTGTCTGAGCCATCCTAAAAATTACTGAATTTGGGGAAGAGAAAGCCAAATGCAGCCTTGATTTTTTTTTTCCCTGTGAGATAATTTTACTAGAAAAATACCGTGTGCTTTTTATGTAACTCAGAAACATGTCACTTCGTCAGCAACTGTTGTCATCCTGCCATTTTTGAAAGCACCAGTTCCCTCTAACATCATTATTAGCAACCTGGTTGCACCCTCACGGTGCTGAATGCAACACTAGAGACTTGCAAAGCTCTCTTGTTTCCATGTCCTGGCTCTGATCTCTCCTTGCATGAGGGACCTAGAGACGGGATTTGGGCAAGAACTCCCCCTTCCCACTTGAGCAGTCTGCACCGGGCAGATCGTGATAGCATCCTTGTGCCTCTGAAGATGTGGGGACACTGCAGGGTGGGGGAGAGGGAGTGGGGGTCCTGCCTTCCTTCTACAGCAGCCTGTGGGCTGGCACTCCAGGTGAAGTAAACCTGGGGGGGTCCCATGTCGTCCAAATTGTGCCTGCTGACATGTACTCTGTCCCGAGGCTCCCTTAAGCACAATGCAACCCCCCTGCCACCCTCTGCAGGTGGCTCTGTGCTGAGCCCATGGTGTCCAAGCGCAGCACTCAGCTACTTCATGGGAAATAACTATTTTAGGAATAATAAATAACTGTATGTCCACTCATCTCAGGTACTGTTACACCCATTTTACTTCAGGTTAAACGGAAGTACCGAGCCATAACCAGCTTGTTTGAATTTGCATGGTAAATTCAGAAGATGGAAGGCAGGGACCTGATTCTCTTCTCCCCTTCTGGTGTAAATCTGGAGTAACTCACTAGTGTAAAAATATCAGAACGTGGCCCTACAAATCTGATTCTCACAGTCCTAGGAGATGCTGTGTAAAAACAGTGGGGGGGTGGAGAAGTTTTTAATACTGCTGTAAAGGGAGGCAGGCAGAGTATTTGTGCTCTGGGGGAGGACTTCTGTGGTTAATCTTTTTCCTTTAGCCATCACTTTATTTTTTTAGTTTTCATCATAAAGATGGTGTTGCCAATAAGACCACCTAGCCACAGACCCGGCAGGGAGCTTCCAAAATTCTGCTAAACACTGGCTCCTTGTTATAAATTCAAGCGTGCTAATAGCAACAGTGCATATCACATCTGTGCCAGGCTTCAGGGCTGGGAAGGAGCAGCTTCCCTACAGCTGAATGGAACCAGGAAAGATGTTTTCAGTCCACACATGTATCAGCATCAGCCATTTCTTTGTCAACAAATCCCTTAATACAGACTATTTCTATCATGTACAGATGTCCAAAAAATAATGGAATACTGTACTACAAGATTAAACACTTTCATGTCAGCATATGTGCTGCATGACTCTGAACAATGGTATCATTGTGCATGTACCAGAAGGGAGGGTTGAGGGAAGATGGGTTTAATTATCTCTAGAGCAGCGGCAACTTCTTCCCAAATGGAGATGAATGCCAGGAAGCAAGGCTGCACAGGCTGGAGACCAATATTTAAAAAAAAAAAACCTAGGTCCTACCACATATTCACCCAATAGGGCTTTAAGTGGCACACCTTATCTCTCCAGAAGAGTGATGCTGAGCCACCTGGCTTCTGGGAAGGGTTAACACAAGGGGAAGTGATAGGATCAGATGATGCTAGAATCCACCACATCCTGCCAGACCATATGTTACCCAGGAGTTTTTGAACTTCGGGGTGGTAGATGGTCAAGCAAACAAAATAGGGAGGGAGTGGTCAGGAAGAAACGTGTACTTGGAGAATTCCTTCAGCTAAGGCTTGAACAGTTCTTCAGCAATAAATGCAGCAGCTCTGCTGCTGAGCATGTGCTAATCTGCTAACCCAGTAGATCCTGAATGGGTCTGTGGTAAGTGGTCTGCATCTTGCACTGCCCCAAACACCCTTGAGTCAAATGGTTGTTTGGATGCAGGGTGGGCCAGCAGAAGTGCTGAGGGTTGACAGTGATGAACTAGTCCTTACCGTTTGGAAATTACCGTGTTAAACTGTTTGCTGTTTATGGAATCGGGAATGGTGTTAGCATTATGGAAGTATGGAGCAGGTGATCCAAAATGTTCCTAGCTCACCCTTTCATATGTAAGGAGAGAGCACGGGCAGATGCTCCACCCACCTCCTTCGACACTTCTGCTACAGCCAGATTAGATTAAAGTAATTATGAAATAGCTGTATGTGGATTTGTTCTGCAAACCTGAAAAGCACATATTTTAGGCAAGAGACCAACCCAACGTGGTGCAAAGCCTGTCACGATTTTCACAGTACTTGCCGGGGTGGAGAGAAACTAGTCGGTGAATGAAGGAAAGGTGTTTCTTCAAAACACCACCTCCACCATCCTCAGCAAACCAAACCCAGCAGCAGAGATGGCAGCAATAAATTATGGGTAAATTTTGTATGAAAGAACTGGCTATTTTTGCAGTGTTTGTGGAAAAAAAGGGAAATGGGAATAAGGGTGTGTTTTTTCCCCTACCTTTAACTTCCTTTCTACACACAAGGGACCAGTGCAGGAAAATCCCCTCCACAGTGTCCTTTCCCCTCCCATCCTCCAGTCCACGGCCTCAAGGTTTCCAAGAGGCTTTTGCTGCTCTTTGTCACAGTCCTGCGGAGGCCTTCAGGATACCAGTCAAGTTGTTCTGAGATGTGAAAGCCCCTCCACATTCCCTGCGGAGAGGCCTGCACAGATTCTGGAGATTACAGTGCCTGCTGCTTAACTTTCCTCAAATGGTGATACCAAAGAGGGTCTAAGCTAGTGTACGTGAGAATTATATCTTAAAAATATCCCTGGATCATCCTCTCGGCTGCAGCAGTAGCACCCGTCTCCTGCCCTAACCTAAATGAAAAAGAGATCATGCCAAAATTCTGCAGCCCGTGCCAAAAGAAAGAGGACCTTTTGCTCCTTCCTTCCGCAGAACCCATTGGGGGTGTTTCCCTCTGGCCATGGCATCTGTTGAGTTGCAGTCTGCAGGGGCTGATGATGTCTTGGGCATCCACTGTATCTGGCAATCTCTTTTTCATGTGCCATATTCTTGTGTCCTTGTTTTTGGCTGAGTGAAAGGTATCTAGGAAGGCTCAACCCTGATTCAAAACTATCTTGTTCTCTAAGCCAGGGGTGTTAAACATATGGGGCACCTATACATGTACACTAAAGCTGCTCCGGAGCAGACTTCATTAATCAAGTCTGCTGAAACGTGATAGTTACTGTGCTCCAGCATCACATGTATCAGCATCCCCACGCTGAAAAATGGTGGCAGGGGTGCTGTAACTAAAGCTCGTTCGATGAGCTTTAATTAAAGCACCCTCCACTGCCATTTTTCAGCAAGGGGATGCTGATACATGTGATGCTCTGGGCATTTTAATTAGAGCGGCTCTCAGAGCTACTCTAATTAAAGCACCCCCCCTGTCTCCCAGAGCACATGTATAAATGCCAATGGTTTGCAAGCCATATCTGGTCTATGAGGCAGTTCTACCCAGCCTGCTGGGCTACTGGCAGGCCACTGAAAATTGGGGGCAGAAAACTGCTGCAGAATTCAGGACCCTTCAGCCCTGCTGGCCACAGCTATCAGCAGTGAGCCACTACCACCCCAAGACCCTTCCCCCGGATCCCTTCTGCTGCTGGACTGGGGGACTCTTCCCATCACTGGCAGACCCCTGCTCCCAGACTTACTGTCACAGACCCCTCACCACTGCTGGGCTCCCTCTGCCACTGCCACCGTTGAGGCTGAAGTGCCTGCCCCTATGCCATGGGCTACAAGGAGCTCTGCAGTCTGGGTCTGAGTTTGACACCCCTGAGCTAAGTGATCCTGCCTGATGCTTTGAAGTGGCAATTTTCCAAAAGAGCAGACCGGTTCCACAGCAAGGTCTGGGAGTAGGTCTGCGTGTGTCTCTATAGCAAAGGAATTACTCAGCTGATCCAGAGCACTGCTTCCCTCCGCTGCCCCACTCCAAAATAGAAGTGACTAGGAATGAGCTAACTGGGGTCAGTGTCAGCCACAAAACATCTGAAGGCCTCACCTTCCATGTGGGAGAAAGAAAACATATCCACAGCCA
Source organism: Alligator mississippiensis (assembly GCF_030867095.1). Lineage (NCBI taxonomy): Eukaryota > Metazoa > Chordata > Crocodylia > Alligatoridae > Alligator > Alligator mississippiensis. The sequence continues at coordinate 9,449,672 of NC_081832.1, read as the reverse complement.
GCATCCTCCCATGTTCGATGACCAGTTGGACAGTCGCACGACGCTGCTGGTGTCATGGCCAACCCTGCTCTGCAGTAAACAAGATGCCTGTTTGCTTTCTCCAAGTTCACTCTGAGCTAGCTGGTTGCCACATGTGCTCTGTTGTTCCATCATTCCTGCTATCCCTGCCCTTTGGTGTCATAACTCAGATCTGCTTGGTCTGCAGAGCTGGTCAATAAACTAGTACAGTATAATCTCATAAATCCGGATCTCAAAAATCCGGCACTGCTCCGGGACTGGCCACCGCTCGCTCCCGCTCCCCTGGACGTGGAGGGGAAAGTTTGCATGCAGCAGCTGCTGCCGCCATCCACCACCCTGCACCGCCGTTCTGCGTGTGGCTGCCACTCTGGGACTGGCCGCCCCTGCTCCGTGACTGGCCACTCAGGTTTAAAAAATCCGGCATTTTCAAATATCCAGCAGGTGCTTGGTCCTGAGCACACAGGATTTATGAGGTTATACTGTACTGTCCCTGGGAATCGATTTGGAAAAGTCTCCAAACCCACAATGGCACTGTCCACATGCATTCTGCACAAAGCTGGGGTGGGGGTGTAGATGGTGGTGTCTGTTGCTGCCAGGAGGGATCCAGTATGGGAGCACTGCCTTCCTCTCTAGAGCTTTCCCCAAAGCCATGCCCAGCTGAGATGGAAGCTGTGATCTTTCTGTCTCATCTGGGATTGTGACTACCAGTACCAACCATGTGCAATCCAGTGTGGTACAGGAGAACAACATTTTAGAGGGATCTGATGGTCTTTGACCAAGGACAGGCTGCTCTGGTTCAGTCTCTACAGGAGCAAGCTCATGTGATGCTGGACTAAACAAATATGTGTTGCATCTCCTCCTCCTTTCCACCATCACTACCTTCTGCAGACTAAGTGGTAGACTGCCCTGAGGGAATATTCCTCTTCAGAGGCGTTGCCTACCTCCAGCAGAGTGCATTCTGCTGGCTTCACTACCTTCATGTAAAGCAGTTTACACTCCAGAGTTTGTCCACGGAGGTCATTTCTACTTTCTGAAAGCTCACTCTGTTTGTATCCTGTATGTGCCCTATGGAAGAACACTGCTTGGGAGCAGCTGTATCACAATGGTGCTGCACTCCTGCTCACAGATTCACTAACACTGTGCTAAAACTGCAGCTTGGGGAATGATAAGGCAACATAGACACTTGAACTGGCAACAGCATCAAATATATGTGTGTGTATACATAGATATATCTATATACATGTGTGTATGTTTGTGTGCATACATAGATATAACTATAAATGTGTGTGTGTGTACATAGATATATCTATGTGTGTGTGTGTGTGTGTGTGTGTGTGTGTGTGTGTGTGTATTTTTGGAATTGAGACAATTGCTGCTTTGCAATCCTTTTTTGCCATTTTGCACAAACAGCTTCCTAGGGGCGTGGTGAAACCACCAAGTTAATTACCACCTGACACAACAGTAAAACCACTACAGGTTCTTATCCTCAGAGGAAAAGAGCACCTGGAATATGCTGTGCTGGGGGAATCTGCTCAAGAAATTGCTGATGCAAAAAGAAGTTGCCTGTTCTCTGGTTGCAGGCAGTGCTGAGTGCACACAAACCAACCTTTAGGCGCAGGGGAAGAGAGACAAGTGGCTAAACTGTAAACTTGAAACAATACAGGAAACTTGGAATGGAAAATTAGGAATGAAATTATAACAACATTATGAAATTATACCTTTTGCATTTTTTGGTGAAAGAAATTCACAGCATATTTATTTTAATTATGTATTAGATTTATATGCTGCCTTCCCCAGAAAAGTTTCAGGGCAGATTACAATTTTTTAAAGAAAAGCTATATTTTATCTGGTTTTATAATTGTAAAATAGAATAGTATGTAATAAACAACTAATTTCCCCAAGAGTCTCCCTAAACTTAACCCCTCCTGCTAAAAACCTGCTCAAATAAAAAGGTCTCTCAACATTTCCTGAAGATATCCAGTCTCAGGCTCTGGCAAGCTACAGGGGGAGGGTGTTCCAGAGCTAAGGCGTGACTACTGAGAACAACCTCCCACATGTTTTTGCCAAGCAGACTTGGCACACACAGGTGGTACTTGCAAGAGGTTTTTCTCAGCTGACCTTATGGACTGTGATGGAGCATAAGCATAGACACCTTGATCCCACTGCAGCATGACAATGGTTTGATGCAATCTATAGGCTCTGACATAAAGGCTGGGTACAGACATTCAAAATGCCCAGGGTGGAATCTAACTTACACGGTTTTCTGTAAGCAGCGTAGTTTAGATTGGTGTCAAACAAAACACACATTTGGCCTTTGGTGGAGGGGGGGGCAGCAAATCTTAGACCAGGTCCTGCCATTTTTAAACCAGTCTCTGTGTGCCAAACTTCTGTTCTGTTATGGGTAGAGACCAGTTTCTGATCACTTATAGTGGTAAAAGTGTAGTGTCTGTACCTGACCAAAGTCATTAAGTTATGCTGCAGTTCTAACAGCTAAGTTCAGACTAACCAAGGTTTAAATATATATTTGGTATGTAGATGCTGTTCAAGTGAAATGGCTTGAGCTTGCAGTTTGGAAGAGTAGTGCCCAAACTACTTTTACTGTGTTTTTAGTAAAAAGAATGGCATGTTTGAATGAATGCATCACTTACTGCTTAAGGGGAGCGTTGGTTCACCATTATCAGCGTTAGCACTTGTATCCTGTGACTAAGCTTCTATCCACTACCTGCTGCAAGTATTATAGATTTCACTGTTGATAAGTACTAAAGCAAGTCATCGTAGCACAAACTCATAGCAACTTGACATCATTACACTTGACAGAACACTATGCACGGAGCCAATTCTACTCCCCACTCTATTTATTATTGGACCATTTGGAGGGATATCGCTTTCAAACCCATATGTATTTTTACTACTCAAACCTTGCATGTTGAGCATGAAGAACTTAAAAACTTTGCTCACAAGATGCCAGTGGTTTTCGAGCTCATACACCTCTAATTATCTTTCCATTTTGCAATTTTTTTCAAACCTGCCTTCTGTTCCTTATTACTATGGACATATTATTATATCACATACAGTTACTTAAAACAGCAAGAGACTCAGCAACTGGTACAAAAAGAGAAAGACTTGAGTTTAGACTGGTACAGCTGGTTTAAGGTATTTTAGAAGTAAATGAAATCAAATGAGAATTTATAATCCTTCCTGAGGTCTGGATTCCATCAGACTAAACTCATTAGGCATTAAGGTGCAGGTGCAGCTAAATAAAGGATTGTTCTGCTTTCCTTAAGACCATAGATTCACATCTCGAGTTCAAAATAAAAGTCTTTTTAAAGTGCGTATAAACACATATATTGTACATCTACTGGCAACATTTAAAAAGAGAGAATTTACTGATAGCATCTTCAAGTGCTTTATTTTTTTCAGTGGAAAGCATCCCTTCTGTACTGAACGGGAAGGGAACACTATTGGAGAACTGTGTAGAAATATGCCTCCTTCTGGAGAATTGTTCATTACATTCATTGTGATGTATTTTCCTTTCATCATCTGAACATTAATAATACAGGTCAAATTCCTGCTTCTTAATGTTATATTGCTATTATGGTTACAGTAGTCCCCAAATTATACCAAAGATGTGGTTGACTTTCACAGGTGCTCTGGAAGCCAGTGGAATCTTATGCCTGCCTTGAGACGATGTACGTTTGGCCTTTGGGGGGGGGCTTATGGTAAAAATAGAAAAGAAAAAAAAACTATGCAAAAACTAGTTTACTATGCTTAAAGTCACACAGTTTCTAGCTTTAATTCCAGATTCCTGTGGTGTTGAGAATGTTGTTCGTGCGACATTACAAAATAAGCAGGAGATATCAGATGGGCAACTATCTGGTAAGAATCTCAGCCATGGATTGTAATCAGTAGAATTTACAGCTGGGAGCGTCCACATCCTGAGCTGTGCTATAATACAGTAATAGATTAGACCCTCTGAGCCTGTCTACACTGCTTCCAATTTCTGTACCTTTCTGGGTCAAGTAACTCCTGGCTGTGCAAGGAGTAGCAAACTATTCAGGGGAAAGGCACATCTGCCCTACAGGGGAAAATATATTATAAGGGGAAAAAAACCCTCAGACCAAGACTGTGGAGTTCTGCTTCATGTTTTCCACATGTGAAAGGTTCACTGATGTTAATGTCATTTTTTTGCGTTGGTGTCAAATGTTGAATACCAGAGAGACAGATGCATTGTGCATTAACACCATCCTTCCCAACTCCCCAAAAAAGGACTGAAAAATGCTGATTTGAGAACAGAATTTCAACTGAGAGTTATTCCAGAAGTATCACCCTCCTTATCGACTTGCAGTTGCTCTGTGACTGATTTCACATTATATTTTAAGGCAGTCACTCACTCCTAAGTGTTACCAGGACAGTTCAGCAAGGGTGCTACTGACCACAGCTTCCTGGATTTGAATGTTTCAAGGCTGGAGACAGGGCCTTTGTCTCTCTGTCAGAGTACCTTCATTGCAACCCGAGTTCAAGACCTAGCTACTCACGTGGCTTTCTCCTGATGTAATACATGTGTGCGCGTGTGCATCTACATATACACGTGCACTCTGTTCTTTGTGGCAAAGTATGCTAAGAACAAAATTATCATATATAAACAGTAATAAATTATATGTTCTTTTAAATAGTTTGCCCAGAAATTTTGTGATGAACACATTAAGTATCTAAAAAATGAATGAATTCTCTATATAATGCTCTTGGATCTTAGTGTGGAGGGGTGGTGGTCTCCCATAGTGATGTATAGTGTTATTTCAGAATCATCTTCATGATATGTATGTGCTCCATACAATTTAGTTGTTGGGGAACCAGTCCTGCATTCCTAATGTCACCTGAGTATTGAGTGAATCATATCTGCTAGCAATTTTATTCTCCCTATCATTGCTGTACAAGATAGAGGATCTTGCTAATGCTGGGCCATACTGATTTCTTGGAGTTGGTCCCTAACAGTAGGAATATTTTTCCCCAGTTACAATTTTATGACTACAGTACCCTGGTATGAGATCAGTGGTAGTACAATGCTAGTTTGCCCGTGTCATTTTGGTATGAATGAATACAATACAGTTGACATCCTGTTGTGTTGGATTTTTTCAAGTAGCATATAAATAAGGCTATGACAGGTGGTAAACTAAGTGTTCCCCATAGGAAAGGAACACAAAGCATTCTTCTTCCATTTGGTTTCTTGCCCACATGTCATGTTTGAGTGCAGTACTGCTGAGCCTTAGGTCTTTAACTGCCAGTTAGCACTGTACAAAGCAAGTGCCTCCAAAACATACTGACTTAAGCAAATGCTTTCATATAGTCTGCATTACATATAGTGAAATAGATTGTCCTGTCTTGCTTCTGGAATTGTTAGTAAAGCAAAAGTTACTTTTCCTTGAAAAGATTTGCATCTGCTTGAACATTTTCCATTCTGAAGTCTTTAACACAGGCTTAATTCTTCTTTCTTTGATATAGACCTTTCAAAGTCTTCTGTGGGCCACACAGTATGTGACTATAACCCATGGCACTGAGCTGAAATGGCTTTTGTATTCAGAAGCCTAAATCCCATTCATTTCAATGGAAGCAGGATCAGAACTTTGTCATCAGAGCTGGCCTTAGGGGTGAATGACATGGGGAGTGCCATGGTCAGGGGGTGCCACATTCCCACACACGTAAGCAGCCCACGCTCATGCCAGTGCTCTTCCCTGCCCCACTGCGCCCCAGCCAATACCTGCCTCAGGTAGGAGGAGCAGTGCCTAGCCCAGCCTGCCCACCTCCAGCTGCTGCTTAGGAGGAGCAGGGCCAGGCATGTAGAGGTGGAGTGGTTCTTGCTCCAGTCTGCCTGCATTGCTCCTGCCTGGCACATCGTGCTGCTCCACCTCCCCGCTAAACTGCACCCTACCCACACCCCTGCCTGTCTGCCTGCTTCTGTCTGCAGCAGTAGCACTGGCTTGGGTGGAGGGGACACACACCAAAATACAAGTTCACCCAGGGCACCATTTTCCTTAACTCTGGCTCTGTAATTAACATCTTTTTCACCTGTTTGAGTAGACAGACCGATTCACTGTGCATTAAGAGACTCTACTAGACTAAGTCTGGACACATCTTGCTCTCCTAGCGACAGAAGTAAATAATTGCTCTTTCTATTGTCAGATACAGATAGATTATTTTAAGCTCTTCTCTGCTGCATTTTATCACAACTATATCTGTGTAATTAGGAGACCCAGTGGCAATGCTATTAAAATACAAATGGGCATATTTATTGTTTCCTCCAAGAGGAAACAACCAACCACCAGCGGTCCTGGATTTTCCTTGCCTCAAATAAACCTTTACTGCTCTATGTAGCTAACAGATTATGAAGCCAAAGTTATGGGCCTTTTTGCCTTTAAAAAAAGAGCCCTCCCCTCTCTTAACAAATGCTGGATTTTTAAGTGTATGGCCAGAAAGGGGAACTTAAACCCAGCAGGATGTTTATAGTACCACACAAGTTTCAGGAAAAGTGATGTGCAGTATTCTTTATTAACCTTTAAAGGGTCCCTATGGGATTATAATTATTGCACAGCAATGAATAAATAAAAGTAGGAAGATTAAAATGTTCTGAGCCCTTTGAGTGATAGCAGAAATTAGTTTTAAGCTTTTTTTCCGAATGGAGGCAGAGCAGACTGTTAGCTTTTAACATGCCAGCATAGTAGATAACGTTAGCAATCGATTCCCACTAGGGATGAACAATCGCCATGTGGGCTTTTATAGGTGTTTGGCATTTCCAAGGGAAAAAAAATTATGATAAAAATCATTCAAATCCTAATAAAATGTAAGAAGCAGAATTCAGAATTTATTATCCGTACCTTTAGCTCTTCTATACTCCTGTTAAAATGGCAGACCTGACCTTGCTTTCCTCTGTGTGCCCAAAAGCACTCATTAAAGTAAGTCAATGAAAGTTTCAGATATCTAAGTGATATTGGATTAGACGCTCAGTAAAACCAATTGTCTTTTCACCTCAGTTACAACTCACAGATACTGATGCAATATTATTTTACAAGTATTTTCTGGTAGTTTTCCCAGCCTTGTTTTGGCCCTTTTAAAAAGAATGTCATTGCCACTGAGCTGTGGAAATCACCAGTGGTTAAAACTTTGGACTTGAGCAACCCCACTGATGCTAATGAAATGAGGTAACTGGAAGCAAGATTTGGCCCAGTAACTGGACTCATGTAGTCAAGTACTTACCAGATTTACAACCCCATTAAACTTGAAAGGGGGACTGTGCTAGATCTTCAGCTGGTATCAATTGCTATGACTTCATGGATTTCAATGGAGCTATATCACTTAACTCCACTTGAGGATCTTCACCTGAAGATGTGGAGATGCTTGCAGAGCGAGGTGTAATTCAGACACAATATTAGGACCAAGGCTAAAGAAAAGAGACTTTTGGCACCTTTGAAAATAGTCTTGCATGGGCAGACAACTCTTTTTTCATGATCCCAGATGAAATGATCATCTTGATCTATGAGATGTTGTTCCCTCATTAGAAATAGTCCAATCAGAGACAAACAAATATTTTTAATAAGGAAAGGCAGTGGATGGTTTCTAAGAGCTTTCTTTGAAGGGTAAAAGGATTTTCTCTGCTACAAAGCCTGCATAGTTTCCCTGGCCAGGTGGACCTGATAGTGCTGGTTGCTTGCTGAAAAATCTCATCCCCACCCTTCAGGCGCTTTTAATTGTAAGCCTTTCCAGACACACTGGCTAAACACTGTCAAGATGAACCTGGAGGGGCCATTGTTGTTTTAGCCATAAACTAAGTATGAGCTTGTCTATCTAATTGCAAAATGATCTGTTATACACTTGGAGAAATATCTGCATCAGCAGAATCAGGAAAGCCCCACATCTGAACACTGAAAATTCAGAGTTTTTCTACTTTCAAAACAAGCCAGAGATTTTACTCGGTGTAAAATTTAATTCAACCTGACAACAAAAGAATCTGACTTGGAAACTATTCCAGGAAGATAGAGATGATAAAGTAGAACACGTGACCTCAGAGATGCAACAGAAACTTAATACTCTATGGATAGAATTTTTCAAACAGTTTGGACATAGTTGAAGGTAATTTACGGGAAGGCTTGAGTGACAAAGCACATTACTTGAAGTGCCTTTCCTTCATGAGGCACTTTCTAAATTCTTTCTCTTTCATTTCTTTATTCTCAGGAGACTTTTAAATCCACTGAACCAAAACAACACTTTGTTTGTTGGTATAGCACAACACTGGCACAGATGGTAGACATTGCACCTGTTCCAATAAAATGGGAAAGTTGTGAGATACAAAACCATAGCGCTCATTAACAGAAATCCACTGAAACATGGATAGTTTGTGCTTTGAATCTCTTCCAAGAAAAGAGGTGGGAGGGAAGAGAGTACCCTGTTTTTCTCCTGTTAAATTTAAAATGAAATAGATTTATTTAATGAAAACTTTGTCTCTGTCTTATGTACAGAGACAGCACATGCTATTAGAGAAAATATGAGTGCTCGAGATTTCACATTTTTTTCTTTAGCTGCTCCTATTCTCTGAAAAAATCCTGTGGGTATTTTGATCAAACTGACTTACCCACATATGTTTTGTCATGCTTCTTCCTCCTGAGTAGGGCCTCTCTCTGTGAATATCTCAGAATGTATCTCATAATGATCAGATGAACATTTCGATTTTAAGCTACCAATAAAGAAATAGAAGTGTGATGGGGAAAAAAAGCTATGTCCACAAAATCCTTCTTAATAGTTATGAACAAAATTTGTGGTATTTAAATAAACTTTGGAGCACCAGGAAATATACTGTGTAACATCTGGCAGAAAAACTGGATCCTAAATGACAAAGAAGGTTAAATGAGAGCTAAGCAAAGTAGGAATTATTTTAAATGTTTCCCCTGACACTCGGTTTCTGCATGATTGTGCAACATCCCATATATAACACGCACACACAAGAATTAGGTACAAAATGTCATGAAAATTCCTGAGTATCATTTAATGCTGGCAGCCCTGCTCTGTAAAGCCATTATATAAAACTGTGGTTGGCAGCTCTCACTCTTCCATGGGAACAAATTAACATTGGCATTCCAAACACAGGAAAGTAAGGAAATTAGAAACACAGTTTATATTTGGCCAGTGCTTTGAAATACTGTACCATGCTACTGATGTCAATTAATGAAAAGCAGAATTTTGCGGAGAGGGTCTGGTTTTGAAACACATTAACACACGTTAAACATGTTTGCACAGGAACTAGATTGTAAGCATCTTGGTTCCAAAACAATAAAGCAATTACACTAAAACTTGTAGTCTCAGAGTTGCCATTAATTCAGTCCACTCATTCTGGATCACTAAAGGATTTTCACTATACTCGACATGGAGTCGACACAAATGTTTAAAGGAATGTGAAGAACATGTTACTGCAGGGCCCAATTCTGTAGCCTTATTCACATGAACTTTCACCGGCATTAATGGGCTCAGCCCTGATCTTATTTTACCCAATGCAGATGAGGAGTAACTCTATTTAAATCAGTGGCGGTATGCTGATTTTCACCAGCATAAATCAGATCAGCTTCAAGTCCTCTAGTCCTAATCAGGGAAGCAAGGGCCTTGGAAACAAGATACCTCGTTTTTTAAAAATCATTTCAAGCTGCATACCCTGAAAATCTTTCTATTAGAGAAGCTGTACTGACAAAAAGCATAACCCCCCTTGTTTTTACAATTTATATATAAAAAAACCCAACACTTTTGCTGTCAGTTTACCTGCTGGCACAATTCTCTTGACTTCAGTGGCATTTGTCCAGCAAAGACTTTGGCCCTATAGTCTTTACAACATGCTCTTTATTAGTGCTACAGTTCAGATATTTTGGTACTGGTCATCTTTCATTATTTGGCATTCCCCATATGAAATATGTCTTGTATTAATGAATCTCAGGTCACATTTTTGTCCTCTTTTTTTTAGTGTATTTGTTACTAAAGAAATAATGGAATGGAATTCAGTTGTTGTTCAACAACATTAATTCCCCTAATAATGTTAAATGGTGACTACTTGGTGCCAGTTTATATTTTGATTATTTGCAGCAAGGAAAACTTTTTTCCCCTTAACAAACAATTTAAAGATTAGGAAAGGAAACTTTGAAGCTCCAATGGAAAGTATGACAGGCAGAGTCTTTCAGCACAGGTACTTTTGACCAGATCTGGATCTCAATTATGCTAATGTAAAAAAGTGAGTTTAGTGGAGTATCTTTGGATTTCCATGGGTCTAAATGAAGCCTAAGTGTCAGATCCTAGAGCCATGCCAATTTACACCTGGCTAAAAATCTGCTCTTGGACCCCAGTTTTATAAGCACGCACCCATGTGCTTAAAGTGATTCATGTGAACAGTTTTATTGAATAGTCCTCTTTACTGCAGGCATTTGCAGGAGCAGAATCTTAATCCCAAAACTGACTTTTTAAATAGGCCAATTTCTTTGGAAAGGTGATGCATTTTAAAATCAAAGATAAACAATGAAGTCATTAATCCAATAATTGAATATTCTGACTTAAACCAGAGGGAGGATGACTTTGTCTTTGGGAGAGATTTAAAATACTCTGGTCTCCCAGTGCTGTACATCACGAGGCTACCTCTCTATCTGGCCACTATTAATAGTTCCTTAACTTATGCACTTGCTTAAATGACTTCATCCATCATCTCAACATCTCACTGGTATTCATCAAGTTATAACAATTTAGATGTGTAAAACTAAATGTGTTATCATTTTAACCACAAATTAACAGTTTCTATATAAATATTAGCATTTCCTCACTTGTTCCAAGGATAGAAGCCATAATAGTACTACTAGCATATTTGATTTAAACTAATTAAAAACAGAGGCTCTTGCAATTTAATATATTGATTTTACCAGTGGGACTTAAATCTTTTATAATAAGTGTACACAGCTGCACCACTTACCCACCGCCACTTTTAAACCTAATCCCCACATTCCTCCTGACAATAACATGACAGGATCCACACATCCCTGTATTAGCCTTAACCCCGGTGACACTGCCAGAATGTATTAAACTAAAGCATAGCAGTGTCCTATTTAAAAGAAGCCTGTCAACAGCCCTGACTAGGCTTTAATAGTTATAATCTTTTTTTTAATTAATGTTTCCAACCACTTGCACAACCCCTCTCCCCCAAAAGCGTAACAATCTGTATGCAAGCTTATTTATAAGAGAAAGCTTAAAGCCTAATTTTTATGCTGCATGCCAGCAGGCTGTTACTCCTAGTCTGAGGAGGGAATCATAGGGAGATAACACAAATACACAAGCAGAACATATTGGGGTATCCTAGGACAGGGCTTAACTCTTATATAAAAGCCAGAACCCATAGTTTTCTTAAGCAAAACTCACATTGCAGGATCACAGGTTCTGGCCCACAGGTTTGTCTTCTTCATAGTACTTTACAAGGACTACAGTTTGGTTATTAAAACTGTTTCTAGTAGGGGCTTGAGTTCCCAAGAAAGCTGTACATCCTTGAAAGGGGTACAGGGAGAATGGACAACCTCTCCCTGCAAGCAGGGGTTTGCCAGTTTTATTGGTACAAGACCAGGCTTTGGGATGGGGACTATGTGAGAATGTAAGGGACTGCATGTTCTTGTCCCCTTTCACAGTCTCTGTGTATCTGCTCTGGGTCAGCTGCACTCTGTCCCCTGACCTTTCTGAGGGGTGCAAGTAGCAGCTATTCTCAGTTTCCATTTTACAGTTGGGGAAGCCAGAACTAAATGCATTATTTCCTCCAGGATTGGTCGGGACTATCCACAAATACTGTACTTGGTAGCTACTTGTTGTTCAGTCACCATAATTCATTAATTCCATGTTGAAGTCAATTTCTACAAATTTTTTTCCCATAGCTGATTTCATACCATCAATATGCCTATATGTGTACTGTCCAAAATAATCGCAGTACATACCTGTTAAGTCTTAACTACTGAAACAACGCTAGGTGGGAAAAAAATCTGATGGCTTGGCCTAATATATGGACCAAACCATGTGATCGTGAACGGGCATTCAGGGCCAACATTTAATCTGCTTTGTTTCAAGTGGGAAATACGTGAAGATCAAATAAGTTCAAAACCAGGTCAAATATCCTTGAAAATCTTTGATTTATATAAGCAGGAAAATGAGGTTTAAAAGAAGTGATTAGGAAAGGGTTACTAAAAACACAGCTGTACGTGTACTCTTATATCTGAGGCTCTCCAAAGAAAAACTGTGTGACATCTATATTAACCTTTGGCTGTACACCAGTGAAGGCCTGTAGTGAGCTGGAATGCAAGGCAGCCCCTTCCAAATTTTAACACAAGCCAGGTTACAGCTGCAAATGCCTGCAGCCCGTGCTCACTTTATAAAAGTATTCCCCGAAGGAAATTTTTTAACTGTTATAGAATCTTTTTCTAATACCCTACAGTGTTAAAGCCTGTTATTAAAGGGCAAAGCGATGGTTCGCTATGCCAAACACTTGTCAACAAAAAGGACAGCCAGATGGTATGAAATAAAATAAAACTTGGGGGCTCTTCAGCTTCTTGATTTACATTAACAAAAGCCACTTTCATGTACTCTTTCCAAGAATGACTAATTTTCTATTTTTTTTCCCCTCTCTTATTTTTTCAAGGATTAAACAATTTTGTTCATTTTAAAATGAACTATGAAACAAATTAACTAATCGCACATCACTTATACTGAGGCTTTTAAAAATATTCAAAGCAGGACTGTTTACCAAGTCAAGACTATGGACTTAGACAATCCAATTGTTTTTAGAAGAGAAGCTCTAAGTAATCTGGGGGATGGATGTTTACTCTCTAGTTTCTGTTTATGAACTTTAAACTTGTGCAGAAAACCTTTTCTCTTCTTCAGAGGTTCCCTTTGGAAACTTTATTTAATGTGGACTGTACTGAAATCCAGATGAATTAAATTATAATGATAGATGTTATAAGCCTGGCCATTATTTAGATTCTACTTTTATTTGCACTTAATACCATTCATAATAGTCTCCTGCCTCATCTCTATCAGCATTGGTGTTAATTTAGGACAGACTTCAACCCTTGAGTTAATCTAATTCTTTATCTCATTAACTGTAAAGATATTCAAATAATGCTGCTTGCTCCATCCTTTTTGTGCTTTGTTTTTATTTCAAGCTACCCCTGGAATAAAGCACATGTATTTTCATTCCTAATCACCAAGGTCCTTTATAAACTTTTTTAGCATATTCAACTGTGTTCTAATTCCGTAGGAGTCAATGAACATTATTCTTTTTTTCAGAAGTTGTAATCTGTTATCAAATGTATAACTTTTTAATACCAATAAAACTATTATGTTAGATGGTTGAAAAGCTATGCACAAAGAGAGAAAGTGTATCAGTAGACTACTGTTTGAATGGCTTCAGTAACATAGCTTGTTTACTGAAGTTTAGATTTATTTATGACTTCTTTACTTACATTTACTTCCCCCATTACTAAGATGCATATTTTATTATGCTATGACACTTCCTCATTGTGCTGGTTCTAGTATGTAATAAAAGCCTACCTGTGAAATACAATGCCTGCAAAGTATCTCTTACAAAACCAGGACACAGTTTAATACAGACTGCATTTAGCAATTCAGTTCTGGTTTAAATGGGATCATTGTAGAAAACCTCCAAAAAAATATCAGTCCTACAATAGATCTTCTAATTTTCCCTGAATGTCATAGAAAACTGTACATACTAAAGCAGGTGTTGTGCTTAGCTATATATGTGAGCTAGTAGCTAATCTAATTCATTAAAAAGTCCATAAACAAGTAAGTCTTTGTCCTAAAAAGATGAAAGAACTATGACTATAATGGGATGAAAGGTGTGCACAGTGATGAAGAAAGCTATTATGGATCTATGTCCTTTTTAAACTCGTCCTGGCATGCACTGTTGACAGGGGAACAAAACAGTACAGATAAACCTCTGAAAAGTGCCTTGTTGGTAATAATTCCACCTGCCTATATAAAACCACTGGATCTAGCCTACGCTTTGACTAATGACTGACCATGCTGGCAGAAATTAAACTAAATAATAATGAAATACTTTGGCAAGAACATTTTCATACTCTTTAAACTGATTACAAAAGCCGACATTTTTATGCAGTTCATAATTTTAATGTTATACTGTAACCTGTGTAATTTACATATAATAATCTTTATTGATATGTTCTTTTAGATTCATGGGATAGATGCATCCAAGAAAACAAATCTCAATTACAAATGTATTGACTAATTTCACTATGATTACACTGAGCTAACATGTTTGTGCAAAATAAGTTACTTTAGAGGCTAAACCATAATGTCTTTTACATAAAACTCCAGGGGCCTTCAAAGATGGCTTTTCCCCACATTATTGAGCTTGGAACTGGGTCCCCAGAGCTGCATTTATGAGATCTACCTCGAAACTAACTTCACAAAAACCAAAGGATATAATTGTTCACCTGGAGGTAAATCTCACTATCTGGAGTTGACTCTATTAAATATTCAGCCCTTTCAAAAAAAGAATCTACTTTTACAGTAGAAAATAAAAGTGCCAACTTTGTTTATTTCCTTTGTTTTCTGTATGTCCCCGCACTCTGGCCATACATTATATGTACACTGAGGTACAGCACAGCACAATATTAACACCATTTCTCTTATCTCTAAAGTCAAATATTTGCCCACCAGTGGTACTCCTGGCTGCACAAATATTGATTTTAAAATGTATCAATGCTAATTGGCTTACATACTGAAAAACTATTAGACAAGCATTATACTTCCAAATGGACTATATTAGCAGTCTGAAAAGACTACAGCCTTTGGGCCAATTGTAGAGTCCTACCAGTGAGGCTTATGGTATTTAATATGGAGATGCAATTCCACTGAAACTTGAGATCTCAGCATGCAGTGCTCCATCTCCAAGTATCACTTCAGGATTGGACTGAGGTTGGCTACTGTATATGATCACAGCTATTCACATATGTGTGTGTCATAAAGCCTATACAGCTACTGATACTTCTGCTTTAGCCCATAGTGCTAGGGGAAGGACAACTATTGCACAATGCCTGTTGCCACCATGAAGCTCCAAGTGATAACCAGGAAGTTCTAGGTGATGGCAGATTTATTACAGGATTTAAGATGAGGGCATCTGCCATCTGTACCATTTCATGCATCTCAGGTGCATCCTTCTCACTCCTTGCAAACGGCTCCTCATTTAGGCAAAGTTTGAGTCAACCCTGCTCTGGAATTATCATTCAGATTTTGACTTGAATTTGCAGGCACCCAATCTGTACATCTGGTGGTTTCAGAGCCGCACGTGATGAGGGCTAAAACTAGATACAGTGAACTGGGACCTATAATTATATATTTAAAATAGAATGCTTGTCCTGACAGCATTTTACTCAAATCCGGCTGAGTAAGTCCCAAAGGGTGTGCAATCTATAGCCAACGAATAGAGATCAGGAGGATATCAGCAAACTGCGGCATCCAATTAAAGCAGCTCAGTGAGCTGCATACAAAGCGTGGCAACTTTCATGTCATTTGCATAAACCCATCCACATGTGTGTGTGAAAGGAAGCACGTTAGCTTGCCTCAACTGGGGTCACTAGAAAGAGCTGCAGGAGTAAATAAGGATTTACCCTGGAATCCTTCTCAAGCCATTAAGAAAACAGACTCCAGCAGCCTGGCCCTCTCAATCTAGTTAAGGCTGCCTTGGCCACTCCACTAGGGTCTGTCCACTTAAGCGGCTCTGGTGGCATTGTGATCATCCACATGATTCCAAGCTCAGGGCTTTGAACTGTGTTGCAATCCAGGGTCTTTTGTTGGCTTCACGTCTTTCTTGGTGGTGCAAGAAGCCAGACAGAGCCACTAACAGGTCCTGTACAGGTCCACTCCCTCGTGGATTCTGCAAGGTAACTCATTCCGTGTGGAGGAGCAAGAGGGAAGAAGAAGGAGGGAGCATGGCAGCAGGCCAGATGAGATCTGATGGGGCACAGTAAAAGTCCTACTCATAGGACATAGGTTCTGAGTGAGCCCTTTCCAGCTGATTTCCAAACCTCCTGACACTTAAATTCACACTGCAACAAAGGCTGGATCTAGAGCCACTTACTTCCCCTGCCCTGCCCAAAGCCACCTGCCAGCAGGGCCATATGCGCCCCTTGTTGCTACCTGCCCCACCACAGCCTATTCTCTCCTGTCCCCACCAGAGGCTGTGGTGCCATTGGGTCCATCTCTTTGCTTTTGCCAGCAGAGAAACCAGCTTCCTTCCACCCCATCCCACTCCAGACACTTGCCCCAAACTCAGATCCTTTGCCCCAGGCTGTCCCAGACCTGTGCAGGCTGCCCCGGGCTGGGCTCGGACACTCACCCAGGTTCACGAAGCTCATGACCATGTCTGCCTCGGTGAGGAAGTTGCTGTCCTGCAGGCTGGCCAGGGGGGGGCCCTGGGTGCTGAAGATGGGCTTGTAAGGGTAGGAGAAGCCCTCTCCCTCCTCCCCCGCCGCCCCGGCCGCCTCCTCCACCGACATGGCATTGTAGAGATCCAGCATGAACATGGGGGCTGAGTTCTGCTTGCCGTGCAGATGGGGCCGGGGCCGGTGCGGCAAGCCCAGGATGGAGAGGATCTCCCGCTGCATCTCCCGGCGCTCCTGGCTCCGCAGCCGCCGGTGGATGAAGCTGGAGTGCACCTCATTGTCCAAGGTGAAGTCCGCCAGGATGCAGCGCAGCCACAAGCACGAGAGGACCAGCAGCCGGGAGGCAGGCTGCCCGGGCCACGCGGCGCGCATCTCTCCTGCACGGAGGGGAGATGAAGAGACCCACGGGGCTGCTGAGCAGGAATAAATACTTTACCATGAAAGACAGCTGGAGAGGGGGAAAGTGCCTGCCCCGCAAAGCTCTGATCACTTGGCTAGAGGGCAGCCCTGCAGCTCAGGCTTCAGCAAACTCATGATAAAAGTTTGCCTCTGGGGGGGGGAGGTGGTTTAGTTTGTAAAATCCATGAGATAAATAGCAAGGATCACTCCTGAGTGGTGCTTTCCACTCCCTTTCCCCTCTTTCTTTAGGGTCTGATTTCTTTCTCTCTCTCTCTCTCTCTCCCTCTTCACTTCTCACAAGTGTTTGAAATGCTGCTTTACAGACAGGCAGCAGGAGGTTGTATCTGGTGGGAGGAGCAGGCAGCACAACTCAACACCCTCCCTCGCTTGCTCTCTGCTCGCTCTCTCTCTCCAAACTGCTTAGAGAAGAAAATCCGTGTTACTGCCTAGAGGAGGAACATCTGATCAGGTTGCTTTTCAGGATGTTTATGGAGGCTTCTGGCTTAGAAGAAAGGGTGAGCCATTCCCAAGTAGTTAAATTAATGTAAACATGATTAAGGGGAAGGCAGTGCTGGGGGAGGGCTGTTTAGTGGAGGGGAGGGGGGGTATGCATATATAAAACAAAATAAACTAAGCAGTGCAGTGGGGCAGAGCCTGCCCAGAAGGCAAAAGACCAATACAGGCATGCATTTAAAATGTAATGATACCAGTAGGAAAGGTAGCCCAAGGTCGCTTGTACCCACAGGCGGTCGGGGGGGATGTGAGTGGAGAAGTGTTAAAGAAGGCCAGGAGGTTATGGGTTAATAGGTGAAAGTTTAAAACAATACAGGATACCAGTGACATGGCCCCGGACCCATCAGCTTGTGCGCACAGCTAGTGTTTGTCACAGTCTGTCTCCCTCTCATCTCCTCCCCTCTCTTTTCCTTCCATTGTTAGCTACACTCACTTGTTGCATCTTGTCCAGGATGGGGTTATCAGCCCTTTGGAGCAGGGGCTGTCTCTTACTAAGTGTCCCTACAATGTCTGGAAGAATAGAGCCCAATCCTGGCTGAGCCCTGCCAGCTCTACCATAACACAAAGGAGAAATAAATGACAGCATTCAGCAGTAATCTCTTGAGAGGAGAGGACCGGAAATAATTCAGACTATATGTTGATTTTTTGATTCAGCCCTGGCGGGAAGAGTGAAAGGAGAGGAGGGAAAAGAGGTTGTTTCCACTGCCTTGACATGCTCGTAGTCTTTGATGCTTCCTGATGAGCCTTGCCATGCCCAGAAGTCTGAACACCTGGTCCCACCTGCCTTCTGCACCCAGAAATGAATAGTTATTCATTTTTATTTATTTATTCAGTTTATACAATGCCAATTTATATGCTGCCCTTCCCAATAAAGGCTCAGGCTGGCTACAATAAAAGAACACTCCGCATTTATACAGACCAGTGTATCCTAAAAGTGTTGTGCAAACAGTGAGTAGCTTGTTATAAGAGCTGGGTGAAGGAGGCACTCTTTGCTTTTTAACAGAGGAGAAAGTGAGAGACAGAACTGGAGTGGTCCATTTTTAGACCACATTGAGAAAGGGGGAGAGTCCGTTAGGAGCCTAGCTGCCAGGCCCTTCCTCATTCTTCTGCTGCTTTTCAAAGGGGTGGCAAGAATCTTTTATAGCTCTAGAGAAGCACTGCCAGCCTGCCTGGGGGGCAGGAGAAGGACTGGAGGTGACAGGTGGTTTGCCCCGTCATCTCTTGCTGGCTCCCAATACAAACAGAAGCCATGATTTAAGGCTTCAGGTGTGTGTGTTGGAAGAGCCTTGTTCAATTCCCAGCTCTGCCACCAATCCCTTATGTGACATTAGCCTATCATTTAGCCTTTCTCTGCTTCCCATCTCTGTCCTAAAATGGGAATACTAGTATTTCCCTGGCTCATAGACTGGTAAGGCTACCTATATTTAAGTATTGTGAGTCACCCAGGTACTATGGTGATGCTATCCATAGAAGTGTCTAAGATAGTGGTAATACAGATATACCACCATGATATCCAGAAGGGGCCTTCTAGAGTCCCTTCACATGAATTAGCTGTGATTGCAACTGCATACAATAATAAAATACCAGCTTATTTTGTGTATCATCATTTGTACAAACCCTGGATTTGTTCCTAAGTGGTAATGCCAAAACATTTCTAAGAATTGCGGCCTTCGTGTTTGAAAACATATAACTGGCATGGATTTCAACACAAAAGGGTGTTTTGTTTCCTTGGTGCATTTGACAGTGATTGGGCCTAGTCTCTCCCCTCTGTCCGTTCCTCCTGCTGTTGCCTTATGTGCAGGCCTTTCACCCAACAAACCAGGGAGAAAAACATATTGAAATTAAAATACTATACAATAGATGAAGATTATAGAAATGGACAAGGAGCCTTAAGAGCAGGTATATTTCTAGAAACCATATATAGGGCAATTTTCAAGTTAACAACATCCCCTTAAAAAGCACTGCTTGTTTGGGGGAAAGGGAAGATACTCAGTTCTTCTGAACTGGAAGATTTGGGCTCTGGAAAAATCTTCAGGTAGCTGATTTCTGGGATTGATTGTGTCATTTTTTATGGGAGACAAATTTTGAGACTTCTTGGTTTGGCAGGTTCTTCTGGTTCTAGTTATGATTCTTCATTCCCTACTTAACTTCCCCCTAGCTTCAGTTGGTTAAGTTGCCTTGTGGGGGTTAAGATCAAGCAGTGTATTGTGTATCAGCTTAATAATTGTCCTTTCCCCAGGTGTAGTGAGTGACAGGGCCGTCTCTCACACTTGCATGGAAATGGATCCAATCTTTTAATAATCTTTTTCATTGCTATTTTGTATGGCTTTATTCTTTACTTCCTGGCCTAAACTGTGGACCAACATACCTGGTTTGACAGGCTCAGAATCAAGTAGAGAGAGGATATTGTGGGATCTGGCATAAGCAATAAACTTTTTATGAAAGGGGATTATTATAAGTATCAGAGAACCAAACTTTTTCTTTGAAGCTGCTGCAGGTAATTTCTCCACATGCTGTTCTACAAAAATGTCTGGCTTGTGATTGTTGAGACAGACTGCTAAATACAATCTGCTGAAATAGATACATGACAGATATGCCTAAGAGTGAGTTTGCCACTGTTATATACCAGGTGCCAGAGGCATTCTTTGTGAGTGAGGGTTGAGAACAGCAAAAAACCACTCTTGAAAAACCACTCATAGAGCAGTAGTTTTCAACCTTTTTTCATTTTCAGATCCCTAAAAAAATTTTAATGGCAGTGCGGTATGGTAAGTGTGGGTATTCACACATTTCTGATTGATCATAGTCATCTTTCCTGGACCCCTTAGATGTAGTCTGCAGACCCCCAGGGGTCCGCAGAACACAGGTTGAAAACCACTGTCTTAGAGAATTGATTTCTCAATTACATGTTGACTTCAGTGAGGCTGTTGGGTGCAACCAAGAGTATGTCCCAGTATGTCCCACTGTGTGCAATATAGCATGATGGAGTGAGATGGGGTCAACATTTAGCTGCGAACATGGATTTTACACATACATGCTGCAATTAGAGGATATTGTCTATGCCATAATTTCTGATTCTAATGTTTCTTCCATCATATTTTGCATACTGCTTGACCTCATTTATTGGTGCTCTCAGGGTCAGCTCCCAAGTACTGTAGACAAATTGCTGAAAATATTGGCAACCCCATGTCATCACCCTCTTTCTCTTCTCTCCCAGGTCAATTAAGAAACCAGTTTTTCCTCTTAACTGCCATCCGCTGCTCCTCCTCCTCCTCCTCCTCCTGCTCCCTGTCAGAGAAGGAGAGTTGAGTGCTGATGATGAAGCAATACCTGGATGTTGGCTGTGGCTGTTTCAGATGATTTCTTTAAAAAAATAACTGAGTGCTTCTATTTTCATCTTTTGGGTATCTTAGTATTTTGCATGTGTATGATTTGTATATTAGCTATTATTTGTGTTTATGTAGAAATACATGCACTGTTGCTGGATGGAAGTGACTAGTTTAGAAATAAAGGGCCCACTTCTAAAACAAATAAAGTACACACAATTTGTGTGCAATTGCATGTGCCTAATTTGTATGCATTGTTGTCATGGTCATGCATCCAAATTGCCAGATGCATACCAGTGGCTCATTCAGGTCATCAGTATGCAAGATTAACCTAAATGAAGTAAATGTATGTTCAGGTTACACAAATGGTTTCATGCTTAACTTAAAGATTGGACCCAAAGCATCCTGTCTTCCTTCTTTTATTCTGAATAACGTTAAAGCTATTTATTCTTCTTCCTCCTAATTGTTACCTTTGTGGCTTTCATACTTTCTCTTTTCACGCCTATCTGATGTATACAACCAATCCCTCAGAGTATCCTTCCTTTGTCTCTCCAAGTGCTGCACTAAAATGCATGCATCTGGGGAATCTTTTCAGTAATGATTGCATGATCAGCATCTGCATGCCATCTAATCTGGATTTGGTGGGACCCTCCCCATGTGTGACTCTCATCTAAAGAAAAGCCTTATTTTTATAAGATTATACAAACAACTTGCATATTGTATTATGTCATATTGGATTATACTTCTCAAAGTTTCTATTCACTCTCCTTAACAGCATTGTCGTAAATGCATTCGTCAACGTGAAAATAATCACATTACGGATAAGCCAAATGTTAGCACTGTTCCAAGAATTTGAACTGATCTGGATTGGACTTTGCTAAGTATATTATAAAAATTGAACAATGGCTCTCATTGCCCTGGCCTCTTCTAGTCAGAGAAGAGACAGTGATAGAAGTTGTACATTCAGACTTGAAAAATGAATCTACTACTATTGGAAAATTGAATAATAATTGTTAGCAAGAAATTATTTTTAATGATCAGACAGAAGTGGTAACTTCTGAATTCCAAAACTAAAACAGTTCTTCAGGAGAAAATCCTAAGTGTTGCAAACTGCATTCATAAAACAAGCAGAATTTAGTCATACATTTATAAGGCTGGGATAGAAGTTCACGAAATCACTATCAAGTTTTTATAGTAAAGTAATTGCAGTTGCTTTAATAAATTAACAAAAATGTTTTTCTTTTTTTTTTCAAAAGAACTTATCATGCAAGTACTCGGAGGCCCAGACTTGCCAAAGTAACTCCTACCATTTCGTCTATAATTTTGCAGTCTCAGAAGATTACGTATACACTCTTTTGGCTATATTTTTGCAACAAAGGCAAAAATGTGATATTATGTGCAAAAAACAGTCTGTGCATCCAAAACCTGAGTCTCACACTTGTTAAAAAAATGTGCAGGCATTGCTTTCATGTAGCAGATTGTTACTCACAGTCATAGGCTACATTGTGATCCTTTTGAAAATTTGGCTCAAAAATGTTGCTTCATCATACACTTCTATGGTAAAATACAGTCTTTTCATCTTATTCTCCATCATCACACTGTCAAAATTCTTGTTTCATTGCTAAGTAATCTTTTTATTTATATTTAAGTCATTTAATTTAAAAATATATATATTTTTAGTAATTTACTTTTGATAATCACTGCAAATGGAATAATTATACCTTTTCCAGGCAGTTATGTGCAGATTTACTTTGAAACCTGACCTTTGTTCTCAGGGGTTTACAGCAGTAACTGGCTCTAACTTGCGAAACACAATGGGCCAAATGCTGGATGCCTTCACTTTTGCTGTCCAGGCAGGTGCAAAGTAATACCTCAAAAGAACCTTTATTTTGTTCCTCTATTCCAATTGGTACATAAGTGCTTGCATAACCTCTGCACAGCTGCTACACAAACGACTCATGCCACAGGCATTAGTAATCTTAGCAGGGAAGGTTGCATGGAAAATTGGGGTGTGTATGCTAAGTCATATATACTATGCTCTGAGCCTAAAAACCCTCTGCTGATGAAGCAAGGGGTCACTCAAGGCTCTGCATATTGCAGGGCAGGTTTATATGCAACAACTGCACCCCACATTTTCTCTCCTGGTGGAGGTTTATTTTGCTTGTGTGTATGAGCACGCAGGAGCCAGGATTTGGCCCAGTGTTATCTTCATTCACTATCAAATTCTACTTGATTTATGTTTCATTCCCATAGAAACAGTGATTTTAATGGTTTATTTTGAATACGTATTAAAGCTACTCTACCTGGCAGTGAATTCTGAGCTGCCAGCTTTTTGAGCTATGTTGGATTGCAGAGGTGAAGGAGTATAATGTGCGTTTTTGTCTCTGATCCTGTTTCTAAAATAACGTTTTCTAAATATGCAATTGTTTCTATAGAGTCTGTGAACTTATCTAAAAGTAGACTGAAGTCAGGAGTTCATTTGATTTTTCTATAGCCCTGGCCACAAAAATCCCCTCCAGAATTACACAAATGATTATGCTTTGGCCCCAATTCTCCATGGTTTAGGGAATGTTCCAGCTCCCTCTGATTCAGGAAGGAGGTTTGCCACAGTACAAGTGGCCGCATGAAGCAATCTTCCAAAGATCCAGCAGCAGAAGATCATTAACCACAAGGTTTATGCTGGAAGTTTTTAAAATAATATGAACTGGCCAGATGTTCTGCTGGTGTAAATTGGCCTCACTCCATTCATGTCAATGTATTAACATGAATTCACGCTAGCTGAGGAACTAACCTAAGCTATCCTGTTAGCAAAGTAAAGGAGGAGACTATTCTACTGTTAGAATACTTCAGAAGGTGTTCGTTTGTTTGTGGTGTTAGTTTATGCTGCAATCCTGAACGCACAAATATTATCCTACAGTGTCATGAGACCAAAGCTGTAGCTACTGCGGTGGATGTTCCAGTAGATTTTTTTAGTAGGCAACATTTGTGACAAGTAAATAACATTGAGCATGCAGTGGGTTTGCACCATAAATTATATCTTTTCGTCAGTCACCCGGAATCTCTTTTACAGTCCTCTGAACCCCATAGGCAAATATATATTGTTAGACGATTAAGATAATTTTTCAGTTAAGACGTCAAACTGCAAGGAGGACAATGGGAACAAAACCCCTTTTGTTCGGACTAAACTGTTCCTAATGATCCCCTCTATAAACAGTGGCACCAGTGGAGGTCTCAACAAGGCTCCTCATTGAGACCCCTTTCAAAAGGACAAGCAGAGCAGAACATGGGGCAGAAACGCTCTGAGAGTTACTGCACTCCACTCCGCTTTGGTGGTCCAACCACAAGAGAGAATCTGTTGTTGTTTGTTTTTCAAGGCACCTGAGATAATTTAAAAGCATACATTTAAACAATTAGTATCTTATAATGCTGTCTAAATGTTGGGGGAGTTTTGTTCGTTTGTTTAATATGAATTAAGGGACTCAAACAGATTCTTATATATTCCGCCTACATTTTGAATAAGAAGTGGGGGGAGGTGTGTGGAGCCCACCCTCAAGGAAAGGGCAAAAGTTAAGTCCCAAAGGAGCTACGATTTTGGAGATCCTTGCATTTATATTTGGAATTAAATTCTTCCTTTGGGGATATGGTTCTCTGCATAATGAGGTAGAGGCAAGTTTTGCACAAAGCTCCCAGGTTTCTTCTGTTCAGCTTTAGAAAAATTCAAGGCAGAACGATGGTCTTCACCACTAAAGGCCAAGCACATATTCTCAGAGGATACTCTGTATGGGTATAGTTCCATAAAGAGTGTGTCTTCATGCCATTGAGGGTTATGGAAGTTATGAATGACTTTGCAATTAGTCTTTTTTACATTTTGATGTCCTAAATATATCTGAACAATAGAACAGAAGATCTTTCATTAAAACTAAAACCTATTTATAGAATTTCTTCCGTGTATGTAAATAGAAAGTGATAATAGGTCAGACAGTACAAGTCCATACTGATACACATAAAACACTGCTATCTACATGGGTTAGTTGAAACAGCTTGTAAGAGATCATGATGAAAGATGGAACAAGAACATTCATTTTATTCTGTGAAACAGTTTCTGACATGTCCTGGGCAGATTCACAGGATCTTCTAACACCAGTGAGGTTGTGACAGAGCTAAGGGGGTAAAATGGGGATACAATGTGAAATGAGAGTTGGTAGGAAGTGTGCATAGTAATATTGGGCCTTTAGGCAATATCAAGAAAATGAATTGGATATGCCCAGTACATAAGGGGCATCTAAGACAGAGGAGTAATTTGGTAGAATTGACCAGCACTGAGGATTGCAGTGTTGTTTTGGAAAGTGATATGGGAAGCAGAGAAGAAAATATAGTTCTGACTCGTTTGCCCCACTCACTTGAAAGCTGCATTTCTGGTCTGAAGAATTGAAGAGTATTGCAGTACTGTATCAGTTTTATGCATGGGATATCTGTGAACTGGGCCTTTGCAAATCACTGTTCTTCAGTGCGGGGTGGCATTGTTATATGAGGTATATCCTTCTGTTTCATGAATTTCATGTTGTTTCATGCAGGTGTGTGCATGTAATCTGTGTGACACCTATTTGGTTTCAAGGATACAATATTCTCATTATATGTCACGTGTCTGTTTTTCTTCAAAGTCAGAACTCAGATTTTTCTTGTCAACAGTGGACTACAACTGGTTGAAATTTGCTGGCTATTGCTTCAAAGACTCTCTGCTTGGGAATTCCAGGGAGATAGACTGCTAAAACACCTTACTCATCTACAGCAGCTTGAGAGAATTAAGCTATTCAAAACAAAATGAACAAATAGCTTTGTTACCATGTTAATGTCAGCTATGATATATTTTATGTAATTATTTGATTGGTGGGGTGGTTCTCATGTTTAGGAGGTATATGAAAAGATATTTTTATTCATATATTTGTATATATTCTGATTCATATAAAAGCCTATTTGCAGTGTCTAAGACTCTTAACATTAAATGTAAATATACTGATTGATACCTAACAAATCAAGGCATATATAAGAGAAATAAACTTGTCTGCAACTTCCCAAACAAAGTTTCAGCAGATTCATGCTAAGGAGAAAAATGACCTGCAAAGTAGACTTAAAAGTGCTGAGTATTAGGATTGCCTAGAGTAAGAATTAATTTTGTTTAAAAAAAAATCAAAATTTTGACATTTTATTTCAGTTTTGCATTAGAATAAAAATTAGACCTTTCAGTTGTTTTCAGGTTCAAGTCTGTTCTGAGCCACTCTCCACCTCTCACACACCAGAGTCACACACACCGTCAGTCTGTACCCATCACCCCCTCACTTTCTGGTGTTCAGCTGAACGTGAGCTCAAAGACAGCCAAACATACTGGTGAGCTGGATGGTAGCAAAATGTCCTGTTTTTAGACTCAGGTAGTATTGTCACCCTAACCTTACATGCTGTAGAGGACTCAGCAGCTCTACCTGTAGCATGCTTTACATGCTGTAAGTTCACACCTGCCTTACTTGGCAGTAATTTCTTCATGGGTGCATAATGTTGTTCTAAAGCACCGCGGTTAGTGGTCTCACCTTGGAAGTGGAAGAACAGCTGTATGTCCCTGACTGAGAGCGGGCGACTACAACTCTCTTATTGAAGTTTTGTTGAAAAAAAGACTTAACGTTGACAAGCTTTACTTTCAGTGAAATCAGCTAATGTTGAAACCAGTCGTCGCATCTGAAGAATAGAACTACTGTGAATGGGCAACAAATCATGTACCTAAAATGAACAAGAGGCCAAAATATGGCCAAAATATGTACAAAGTAGGTTGAGGGTAGCTATGTTTGATACTAAGCGTGAAGCACAGCTCCAGTCAAAGTATGTATACAGCATCTGTGATGCTTTCAAATTTAATGTTGTCTTTTAGATGGAATACAAAATCAAGTGTCTGGCCACTTAGATCTTTAATATTCCCTGGAATCAGTGTGTTAGTTCTGGTATCCTGGGAAAATTTCAGCTCCAATTCTAATATTTTTCCTTCTCTCAATTCTTTGTATTTTTTATAAATGGCATTCTCCCTCACTGTTATGCAGTGTGACTCAGTGCTGTTATTTGAACTGAAAAGATCATTTATCGTGCCTTTATTTTATGTGTGTTTAATAAAGTGGTAGCTGTCTTAGCTATAACTCATGACTCTAATTCTCATTCTCCAGTGGCGGAACCAGCGATTCAGCATTCCGGTAACATCAGTTCAAAGAGTCATACGAAAGACTCAAATGGATGTCTAAGCATTTTAACTTTTATTATACCTCCCCTCCTATATTTCTCTCTTGGAAAGATAAACTCTGTATTTGAAGAAATGAAAAGTACAAAGCTTCCCTGAACCTTGTAATGTAAAATGTAAAAAAAGTGATGTTATCTATAGAAAGTAGGTTTTAAATGATATCAGCACACATTTAGCATGAAGCATTTCCTATGGTAATGCCTCTCACTTTCCCAGACTTTTACAGGCACCAAGTGGCACACAGGCCACAGACCTCTTTGTAATGTTAATGAATCATCTTAATGGACTACTTTAGCAGAAACATTCATCACCTTTTGTACCACAATGATTTTTTTTTGTTATAGTTAAATGGTTAAGTAGGCAATAAATGCCTATCAGACCAACCACTATGCAGTAGTAATCCACCTCACTATAAATCACTGGTGGATTATTATTGTCCTGTTTAATTAACACTCTGAGGTATTCTATCGTTAGATCGATTTTAACCTTCTATTAAGAGGACATTAACATTTCAAATAAGAAGAAGTGTTTTCATGTGAAAAGTGTTAATCTGGATGACCTGTGACTGGTGGCAAATGAAGGTAAATCAGGATAGGGGGGAGTGGGTGTTGTGATGACTTCTCTCACAGATTTTCACAGAAATTAAAAATCAGAAGAGTTGGATGTCCCAGTGGAACTCCCACTGAAGTCACAGATAATCCTTCTGCTCATTTGTACCAGGTTCTAAATGCCTTTGGTTGTATTTAGCAGTTTAAAAAAGTATTTGACCCCAAAAGCCAGCAACATGGCATTTTTGTGAGTTTCATATGTGTGCATCTGTTTTATGTTTCTCTTTGTAGTGATTTAAGCAGGCCTTGTCATGATGAAATCTCGTACCGTATTTTCCTGCAAGAAAAAAAGGGTGTGGGGGGAAGGGGAGGCTGATCCTGTTGCCCCTCTGTGAACTCTTTTCAGACTTTGCAGCCAGGAGGAGTCAGCTAAGCAGAAAGAACTCCTGGGAAGGAAAGGAACACATAGGCTTATAAAAGGTAGCTCTTTTATAGAAATAATCCTGCAATTATATTTCAGATACAGGTTTCCCTCATTTTATACTGTACGTGCATTCCTGGAAAATGGTACATAACTCAAATTTGCAGAAAGGGAACCCACTTTACAATGTAACAAATAGAAGTATGTTCCACAACCTCAACTGTACTGACCCCCAGACCTATTTCTAACGCTTTTACAATACATTTTTGCTACTCACCAACAGCAGACAGTGCACACCAGCACAGGGTGGTGGTGAATGTTCAGTTGATGTGAAGAGGGGGTGGTGAAGGCATCATTTATGGACCAGAGAGAGGGATAGGAGATAAACTAGCAGGACGCTTAGAAGCCATAATGGGGATGGCAACTACAGAAACACGTGTCGCAGACAACGAGTGTGGAGCACAGATCAACACGAGACTATATTTTGGTGTGTATCACTCCCACAATGCACTGCACAAAGCAGCTGATTGCAGGCTTCCACCACACCAATCACATAAGAGTGAATTTACCTTGCATACAACGAATGTTTGGTATGAAGTGAGTAATCGCAAAAGAGTGAATTTGCACATATAGAACCCGCATAAAGCAAGGGAAACCTGTATAACTCTGGCAGTGGGACTGCAGCTTGCTGCAGGATCACACTCTATTCCACGTTGTGCAAGGGACAAGCATTTTTGTAATTGTTGTACCTGAAAGTTGCTTTTCTGGTTGGTGGGAGAGCAGCAAGGTGACAGATTCATTTGTCTTCTAAAATTCTTTCTTCAATGAGCAAATGCTAGCTATGAGCAAGTAAGCTAAATGCACTCTTTTCTATCTGTAAAATCCAATTTTGCTTTAAAGATAATTTATGTCATTTTCTTCACGCAGACATATTAGCACTAATTGTCAATATTTTTATCTTAAACTCATTTTGCAAATATCACAAACAATAGCTGTTGGAAGTGGATAAATATTAACAGATGATGGATATCTCTATTTACAGTTAAAGAAACTAAGGCAGAAAGGTCAGTCTCCTGGCCAGAGGGAGCACGTGAGTGGCTGACTCCAGGTGTGCTGCAAAATTCTGCAATACACTTCCCTCTCCCTTTTGTATGTATATGTACGGATCTGTTAAATTATGTTCCTGGTGTAGGTTCTTCTTCCAAAAGGAAGAATGAATAGAAGCCATAGATGGAAAAAATAAAACCAAACTTCCCATCTGAATCAAAAGCTACCGAGTAAGGCCAGGTCCTTTAAGATTGAAAGGGCTTATCTTTTGCCAGGTAAATGTGGAGATGCACCATCTTATTTACTATGCTGACCAGAGGCAAAAGCATAGCATTAGCATTTTCAATTAACATTTCAATTACAGTTGCACATTAGTCTGCCTATGCCTATCCTGCAATGATTCACGGCCGACTACGAGTTATCTTAAATGAAACAGTACAGAACAACAAAGGTATGTGTCCAAAACAAAAGTACATGAATTCAGGAGAAATTGTTGCTTTCATTCTAGAATTTAAAATAACTTAAATGAGGGAAAACAATGTGTGATGCACATACTATTAATGCCACAGTTTGTTGTGAATCACTTAACACGGATACACAAAACCCACAAAAAGTTTCAAGTGTAGACATGCCCTAAGAATAACCCCTTTCATTCCCCATAGACACACCTAATTAATTAAATTAATCATTCCCTAGCTGTAAGCCCCAGGGTTCAGTCTTTTCTGGAGCAAACACAGTGCATTATTCAACATTTTCACTTATACAACTTGGTCAGCCAAGCCTTCATGTCTGCTCACATAGTAGGACATCTAGCCAGGATTTTCCACAGAACTCCTCACATCTTTGGAAGATAGGTGCTGAATTTATGAATAGATGATATTCCATGGTCATTTTAGATTACATTCTTGTGCTAGTTTCCACAGCATAGAGAGTTAAATTCTAATACAGTCTCTGCATCTATATTCCCTGTAACTGCCTGTGAGAAGTGGTGGCTGAATGGATGCTGAATGACTTACACACTCCAGTGACATTTCTTTGTGATGCATCATCAACGAGTCAGCTGCACAAGCTGTCCACTGCTGCCGTAAAGATTAAATAGCTGAAGCAGTTCACACGTAGATCAAATTGTCTATCATCTATTTTATGTTGATCATACCCAAAGCAATGGTGAAGGCTGGGTAGTGAAAAGATGGGACATTTGCTTATTTTTTCCTTTGCTTTGACCTTCTCAGGAGCTAAATT
Source organism: Alligator mississippiensis (assembly GCF_030867095.1). Lineage (NCBI taxonomy): Eukaryota > Metazoa > Chordata > Crocodylia > Alligatoridae > Alligator > Alligator mississippiensis. The sequence goes on along the minus strand of NC_081832.1, from coordinate 9,419,418 downwards.
TTCACCTCAGATCCCATGCACTGAAATCAATGGGATGTTAGTGAGAGTAAAATTGTGTCATGTATGGCCATATATTCATGCATTTAAGAAGTTAATTTTCAGTCACTGGTTGCAGTGACATAGCTGACCTATGTTTATATTTGTAGGAAGATTTAGTTCCTTCCACCTAGCAATTCCCCCTTGCCCTCCTGTGAGTTTCATTGCTTGTGCCCTGTCCAACTCTTGCTCTTAGCTCCAAAGTATAGTCTTTTAACTACTGTTTTCCTCTATACCCCTGAGAAGTTCTGCCTTTTCTTTCACTTACCTGTGAACCTACTTTCTTCTTCCGTCTCAGGCAATAACTGGTGGCAGTAGCACAGCAGTAGATAAACACACCAGTCCAGGTTCACAACCTGATTGTCAAAATTCTCTCCTCTTTGGTTTGCTCTGGGGACACTGCATGGTCACACCTTCCCTCACTCAGATCAGACCATACTCACAGTTTAGATTTCAATAAAGAAATAGTATGAAAGAGTGCATATAAGTTAGAGATAGGCATACACATTGAATGTCACAGTAAATTATAGAGTACCTGTGTCTTGGGAATATAGATAACTTAACATTGCCCTTATGGGGTCTGATTGAAGTTTTGAGTCAGACCATCTGACTTTCAGTGTATCTGTATCTGTCATTATACACTAATGATTTTTATTGTTGTTGTTATGTTATATAGACAGCAGGTTACCTCTTAAGTGTTACTAAATTTTAAAATCAAAGAAGCCTGGAGGTATTAACAAAGTGTTTGTGTTAAATAAGTACCTTGCGTGGCTTTTATGTGGACTAAATAGGCAAAATTGACCTCTTTGATTCAATAGTGTTTGTGGTTTAATTTCTCAGTGCATAGCATAAAATATTCTGAATAGACTCTTAGATAAATATCTTTATTGATGTAATGTCTGGACAGCAATATTTATTTAAGTAGCCACTGTTAATTAAGATTCATACTTGGTAGGCTACATCAATGGTTAGATTTTTTTCTGGATAGTTTTCTTTTCTTCCAAATGCAGCTGATTTGCAAGAATAAGAGAAGATGAAATGGGCTGACTGAATTAATGGTAAATTTGAACTGTATAAAAACTTTGAAATGAGTTCTATATAACACATGGCAAAAAGCTTTACTAAGCAGAAAGTTGCACCAACTTTTACTCCTGTCTCTGTTTAAGCCAGGAGAGAATCGAAAGGAGTGACAAATACCAAGATGGTCATTTCTAATTTTAAATTAGACTACCTACCAATTTGAAATCACATTTTTGTTTGTTTTCTCCTCTCTACCTAAAAAGAGTTATAACTAGGGTCTTGTTCCATTAATTTTTAAGCAGTGCTCTTTCCTGACTTCAGTAAATGTTCTGCATAAAACCTAGAGATGCAATATGTTTGCTAGAAAAAAAAAACAGTACTTGCATGTACACACCATTCATTGTCTTCAACAAGAGAAATGTACAGACCTGTATATTGACTGCAAGACAAAGCCCCTTTGTGTCAAATAGAAAATGGATTGTCTGATCCAGAAGTAACAATGTGAAGAAAATTATTTTTTCTTGACTTGCTGAACAGTGGAACGCTGAATGGACGTTGCATACTTCCAGTTAAGTTCTGTGAAATCACTTTATACAGTCCTGCCAGCAATTGTGTAAAGACTCCTCCTTCAGTGCCAGGGTAGAGAGCATAGAGAGCTTGAAATTAAAATGAATGTTTTGATTGACCTGAAATTAATATTAAAAAAAAATGTTAGACCAAAATTTCAAATCTTATTTTTATTTCAAACCAAAATAACATTTTTAAATTACCAACTAGACTGGAAAAATATGTTGTTTTTCTCAACTCAGTCTACAAGTGCCTTGTTTTCTACAAAGTCTTTGAATTAATGGGACTGCACTGATTTACACTAGCTAAAGATCTGCCCCAGAGGCCAAAGAGAGAAACAGTTGTTAAGCACTGCCAGTTAATTATGTTACTGGGGATGCAGACAGAAAAAAGATACCAATCTGAAGGGAAGGGGACTCATCAGCTCTGTTATACCTATTCTTTTACCACAAAAAGGATAAATCACAATAATTTACTCTGAATGAAGCAGGTGGTAAATTATTGCACTTTAGCTTCAACACAAGGTGAGATAGAGCAGACAGACAAAACAGTTACAGTGGATTCAACTGAGGTAAGTCCATCCTCACCCTTTTAAAGTAGTATAGTTGTTTCATCTGTCCATACCTTAAGCCTAAAAATAAATTATCTTAAGAACTAATATTATCCTCAGTCTAATTTAAAAGACTCAGAACTTGATTGAAAGCAATGGTTGTTTTGGTTGAGTACTGTATGCAGGGTCAGATTTTGTTATATACATTACTGGAAAAGTTAAATAACATTTGCTGCAATATTATTGTTGTTAAATTTTATTTAGAAAATATTTAGAATCCCATAGCTAAATGGGAAATGAGTACAAGTATGTTTTTCTTCCTGAGAGCTTAATATAAAACATTTTATACCAATGTTTAAGGCATGTGACCTCAGTTATTGCTGAATATATTATTACTAATGCAAGATGTCACATATCACATTTAAACAAACACCAGATTTCAAATAAAACTAAGGTTTCTCTTAGTTCCAGTATGTGTTACAACATGACAGTAAATGCGAAGAGAAGTAGGCAAAATAGAGGAATTTTTGTTAAATTTCCCTGTCAAGATGTGAAATGAGTTACAAGGAGAATCTGAATGTATGCCCTGCAACCTCTTATTTTGCTGAGACAGGCAATACTTCATTTATTAAATGTGAAGCCTTCTTTCACATAGCAGTGAGAGCTCCACTGGCCTGCCAACTTTATCCCCCTATAAATATTTACTTTTGGCTGCATTTAAATGATTGAGCTTTTTGTTCAAATTACACAAAATCAGAGACTGAAATCATATGATGGCAGCTCACTCGCCTCTGTTCTTTGGCCAGTGTTGCTAAGATCAGTATTAAATCCCTCCACAACATGGAAATAAGTAAGGTGCAGATGTGGCAAGGTTCTCTTGAGACAGCCAGGCTGCTACAATAAAAGGGTGAACAGGGGAGTATGAAAGTCCTTGAATCAGTCAGTAGTCTTTAAAAAATAGTGCCCTCTCCATGGAGTGACCAGTTTTTCTAAATTAAATAAAAGTATAATAACCACTTTCTCTTTTTAGTCCTGTGCAGTGTATGATATACTTTTGCCTGCTGTCCCTATGCTAATTTCAAATGTTCTCCTATTTCAAATTTCCCTTATTTTCTCTCCATCTGCTAGATGGTGACATTCTGCACAGGAAATCTGCATAGGAATCTAAGACATCTCTGGGAGATTTCCTAGATTGCTTTTTGCCTGCTTATCTTCTTCCCTAGCTCTTGCGGTGAATTTTCTGATTCTCTCCATCCTAATGGTGGCATGAAAGGGTTTTAGGTACCAACTCAACTACTGCTGTGTGACTCTGTTTGCATAGACCTCGGCACATGGATGGAACACCATTTGTCCTTTCTTTACACAGATATGACAGCATCCACACTAGTAGGAAGGCTATGCCTTTTTAACTAAACTGCCATAGTTAAATCAATACAGCTTTTGTGTATAAACAAGTACTTATATGTTTACTTTTATATTTAACTTGACTACCACAAGTAATCCAACTGAAGTCAACCACAGGAAATGCAGTGAAAAATGTGGAAGTTGGGGCTAATATACCATAGATTATCAAAGGCTCTGACTTTAGAATGGCATAGGTGCAGGAGGCCACACTTTGCTGCATTCCAATTTATGTTCTTACTCTTACTTGTTTTATCATGAATTATGGCAGGCAGGATGGTTTTGGAGATACACCACTGAACAAGCTAGGGGTCAGTGTATTTGGATTATATTTTTGCTAGGAAATTCAGTTGTTCTTAGCACTGCAGATGGATTCCTTTGTGCAGCTCATGTAGTTCTTTGATGCCTCACTTCTACAGGGCACTTTACATGATTCAGATGAAATCCACAGTAAAAATTATACTTATCTAATTTATTTATGTCTATAATATATACATTATTACGTCAAATCAGCACCAGATTCATTAGTCTCTCAAAACATTCTCCATAACATTTGTAACATGCTAAAATTAGAAGGTGGTTGCTGAACACATTTCAGCAGCAAGCTTTAGGTTCACAATTCCTTTTCTGTTGCATGGTCAGAACTGTATGTGAGGCCCCTTTTAACTCAAATAAGGAAAGGTGCTTAAAACATAGCTTAATTTATAACAAACTAACACTCTGACTGAAATAGAAATCTAGAAAACCAATTTAATTTCAGTTCATATGAACAATTCCCTGCTGCTCCAGCAGCCCGTGTAGTGTAATAACAGCTGTTAGGCAACACCTATTATTTAGTTTTATTACATCAGTAACAGGAGGCACCCTGTCGTTAAAATAAGAGAGTTTGGAATTGGCTTCCCTAATTCACTTCGTAGCATTCTATAATTTTGGGCGTGAACTTATCCGGTTCTTCACAGAGAGGGAAATCTGAACTGGCTGATGGGAATGCTCATTTTACTTCTGCTGAAGAATCACACTTTATTAAGTGGTTTAGAAAAGCTTCAGCCTGATTGACTGGAGATGACTTTGACCACATTCAGTTGAAGTCAGAACTAGTACACAGAATGGGATTACACACAGTGTTTTCATCGACATCTGTTCTGCACCAGTTATTTCTAACTCTTCTCTTTGCCATCGTGGGGTACCAGTCTTGCATTTCTTTCACATTCCAAACACTCACTAAGGGGATCAAGCACAAAAGGATTAGGGACCCTTTTAAGTTACACAGTAGAACTTCTGCAGAAAAAAAATGGAATGGCTCAAAATATATATGCAACCTGAGTCTTGCAAAAGAACTGTCTCACTGATAATATGGGAGCTAGAACCTTCATCACGTATTCACTTGTGACTAAGCCAGAAATGGAGACTAATATACTGGAAGAGGTTCTTCTCCTAGCATGTATCAATGTATTATAACACATTTTTATTGCCAACTTCTGAATCATTTTCTGCAAGGCTCTGAGTTGGACTGTATTTCTAAGCATCTGTTTGTTTACAAACTGTTAACCATTATTGTCTGTTGATTGTTATTCCAAAAGACATTTTTTGAAACTGCATACAACACAGCATCATTTAGACCATGTGGTTTCTCTTAACATAGGTGACACCATATTTATTTAGATGACTCTGTATCATTTTATCAACCAAACACAGCAGAAGCTAGGCTTTCACAGCAATGTGACATTATTGTGTATTTATTTGACACTATATTCATAACAGCTTGTGTGAAGTAATCTTCCAACTGTCTGCTGAGATGTGAGGCCCGTCAGTCAGTGGCTGCATTATAAAATTTATTCTCTCTCTAATGGCTTGTCAACACAGATTTATTTCACTAATTTAATTAATTAATTGGTGAAAATTTCTTGAGTGCATGAAGCCCTACTGGAGTGAAGATGTTTATCACAACACAATGGATTTCTTCAATATATAATATTGACTATTCTTGTAAATTCGGTAAAGGACCAAAAGCTGCTACATTAAGGTAAGACTACAAATACCATATCTACTCAAATGTGTTTTAGATATTAAATATTGTGTTATAAAAACAAACTTATTTTTCGTCATTTAGACATGCCCATCATGCATATATCTAAACATGGAAATTGATTGCAATAGATTTTTCAGAATAAATTATTCTGGAATAAAAATCAGAGGCAAACAAAAGTTACTGTGGAGTAGCTTGTTCCATAATAAAAATTCTGGTCACTTTCCAGGTATGGAGAAAAACTGAGGGCACCTATACACATGCTCTGGGGTGGGGGTGAGGGGTGGCTCTCGGGAGTCACTCTAATTAAAATGCCCACAATGTCTTGTGCATTCAGTGTCCCATCTTTCAAAATGGTGGTATGGGGGGGAGGTAACTAAAACTCATTCCATAAGCTTTAATTAAAGCATCTCCACCACCATGTTGAAGCAGGGGGATACTAAATCCACAAGATGTTGCAGAACACTGGATTCCATTAATTGAGTCTGCTCCAATGCGTGCTAATCAGAGTGTGTCAGAGCACGTGTAAAAATGCCCTTAGTTCTCAGCCTTTCAAGCCCTTTTGAAGACAAACAGAAATGATACAGCTGTTACCAGGAATTAGTTCTGTCACTGAGTGCTGAATTTAAGTTGTAACATGAACAGAGACAATTCTGCTCTCCATTTGAATTTGAACACAAATTTTCTACATTTTTTTAACAAAAAGCTTCCATTCTTTATTTTAATATCTGGCATTCTAAGTTTATTTGTTCATTTTGTTGTAAACCAGTTTGGAAGGGACCTACCAGTGACATTTCCAAATCAATTAATTAGATACTGCTGGTGGCTTTAGGATCTCAGCCAGTGCCTTTCAAAAGACTTCCACCATTGACTTGAGAAGATTTGGGTCATGTTGTACAGGCAACTGCAGCAACCTGACTTTTCTTTTTGTTCTGTTTCATTTTCTGGTTTTTCATTTAGCTGTAATTCATGCACAGAGTCTTGGATTTAGAACACTTTTATTGTTTCTTTTACATGATATGTAAGTGTGTGGCTCTGATTTTAAAAGTTGCAAAGGCAACCTCAAGTCTGACACTTCCTAGCCTTTGGCTTAGTAGCTGTAGCAATGTTCTTTTTAATATAGCTTCTTGTATGTAAGTATTATCATAATTTAAAGTACTGTATGTTGAAGTAAACAATTCAACTGAGGTCTAAATACTACACTGATATATTATTCAGTATCTCCATGGAAGTTGTTTCACATAGAAATGCGTGGTACAATGAGCAGAGATGGAGAGATTCAGGTTTCTGAGGAGATATAATATTGTGTGAAACCTAGTGCAGAGGAATGAGAACTGATGGCTACAGCTGCACCGGAAAAGTACAAGCCTCTCCACATGTAACACTGGCCTCTATACATGTTCAATAAAGTTCTTTTTAACAGCTCAGCCTGCCTGCTGTTCAATTATTGCGAATGAAACAAAGTGTATACAACATTCAAACTGAATGGGATAAAGCATATTTTATTGATGTTACTTTGTCAGTGTTCCTTTTGTCCTCAGTATCCCATTTCCCCACCCCCTATAAGTACATTAACTTCTCTAGCAGCACTACAAAGTGTTAGGTCCGAAAATCACCGTGACAAAGATTCGATGTAAGCTTCATTTCTACTAAAGAAAAGACCTGTCAGAATTTATTTATGGTGAATTGATAAAAAACAAAGAAAAGGGTCAGAAACTAAAATCCTCCTATTACAGTGATTTGGCTGGCTGCTTACTAAATGACTTGCAGGTGTTTCTCACTCAAATGTCAGGTAACCTAAAATGAGCATTAAGTTTGTGTCTTCAACAAAGCATAGCATGTCAATCGGGAATGGATATACCATTTTAAAACTTAGCTGTGAATAACTTGTCATCTCTTGCTTTTATGGGTTCTATTAATTAAAAACGATCATTAGCTTTTTGTTTAACTGCCTGATGATGGATATCTCATTCTGCTCCATTTGCCAACAGTAAAATCTGCCAATTCACGGAACATCTTTTTCCCCCAACATTGTCCAAACCACAGTGAGATAAAGCTGATGAGGAATGGAAACTCTGTTTAACTTAGTAGACTTCCCAGAAGCTCTTTTATGGCTTCTAGAAAAGTTTTCTATTTAAAAAAAAAATGTATCTATGTGTAGAAGTAACAGCGATACCGGTTCCCACCTGCATAATAAGCATTCCTAACTGCCCTAAATATTTCTTTTTTGTTCCTGGCATCCTTCACATACCAATGGAAAAGGGCTCTCCCTCTCCTCAGATCAAGGGCACTAAGTTTCCAACATGATAAGTGTTAATGAAAGTTCAGGAATGGCAGAACTAAGCCAATCAGTTTTGCTTTCATGCTGAAGCATGACGATTTACAGACTTCTCTCTTCATTTAAGATTGACTATTTTAAGTGATTTTCTCACACAGTTTAAAAATAACTGTGAATAGATATTTCAATTCTATGACTATGTCTATTAATCCATCAAAACACTTTATTTTAGGCTCTAAAAATAATTGACATGAAGATAAATGCACGTTACTTTAATGTGATATTTTTATTGGACTTCTGTAGAAGTATAAACAGTGTTAGATCAGAATATATTGTTTCTTCAGCAGTTACAAAAATAACTTTGAAACTGGCATCAGTCATTTTGTATGTACTCTTTTATAGCCCAAATACCTTAAAGGGTATCTTTACCTAAAGGAGACAAACACAACGAAAGGGCTTTTTGGCACAAAGCTATTTTTATGTGGGTAGAAAAATGTAAATGTGTCTTATTATCTGCTTTGTTCAGTGTTATCCATGATGAGTGAAGGTATAGCTTACAACTTTTTATGATTTATGGAAGCAATCTTCTTTTTCTTCAGTCTACCATCTGTGACACCCTCTACTGCTTATGTGCTTTTAAACATACGTTGAGACAACTGTATCACTTATATTCCCTTTGTTCCCTCTTTCTTTTCACTTTAGCACCAAAAATAAGGGATCATTATGGATCTTTTCAGGCACATTGTGTCCATGTTTGCAGCTCTAATTTATTTTTATTCATCCATCAGAGTTTGCTGAGTAAAAAAAATAAATAAGGGCCTCGGGAAGGAGCCCAGCAGTTCAAGATTAACTGATAATTGTCTGGATAGTAGTTTGATGTGGTTTATATTTTTTGTTTTGAATGAAGATTGAGGCAGATAATTTTTCATTAAGTTTTATTATTTTATTGCTGTTGTTTATTGCTCCCAATTCCTACTTGCACTTAGCTAACACTAGAAGATGTATTTGGGTCATAATTCTTTAAACCGTTGTTTGCCGTTTTGATGAAAAAAGCAAGCCATTAAAATATCTCCCTGTAAGTTCATGTAATGTAGTTTTATTTGCAACCTGCTGCTAAAGGCACGGTATAAGGTTGTCAGGTCTATGCTGAACAAAACGCTGCTGACTCTGATGTGGAATTGCTGAAAAAAGCTGCAGGGGTTTTGCATCACTCTTTCCCGAGTGATCTCAAGCTATCTAAAGGCCCAAACAGTAAGATTACAGCTCCGAGAACTTCAAAGATTGATTCATTTCCCCTTCTTTTGTTTGTCTCTTTAATTGAAGTACTTTGTTTTCATTTCATCATAGCCTGAGGTTTTTCTTGAAAGAATATGTTTGTGGACTTGTTACTACCAACTTACTCTGGATTTGTTCTGCTCGCTCCTCTGGGCAGAGGGCCCTAGGGTTCATTGGTACTAGCAACCCCAGGACCCCAAAGGAAGCCCATCTGCTTCTCGCATTTTAAGCACCATCTCATCCGGCTCTGCTCAGGACAAGTTTAAGCAACCCTGCGCTTAAAATGCTGTTGGCAGCTAACTACACAAACATCTCCCAGTGTTATTAATTACAGTGCAGCAAAACCACGGTTAGCAACAGCGGATTAAAAAAAAAAAAACGATCCCTAATATAGATACATCTTCCATGCACTTATCTCTTAATCAGATTTCAAAACTGCCACTTCTCATCTGACAGCGACAAGGACCAGGTTGAAGTCGACAGTACAAAAGTCGAATAAGCAGATTAACAGCTGAAAAGAGCAAAGGCAGCATGAAACAACCCCAGCATCAGGGTGGGGGTCTTTGCTTGTTTGCTTTTTGGTTTTGCTTTTCTCAAGTAACTTTCCAGCGTGCTGGTTGTGGAGAAAACTGCAAAACATCACCAGTGTGGATTCCAAACCTAAAAACCCAAAGGCAACTAATAAAGATCCAAACGCTTTTTTTATTTTTTAAATCTCAAGATTTTAGGTTGTTCGCTGTCTTTGCAAGGCAGGGAGGGATGCCTGTCCTATGATTTCTGAACACTTTGGGCTGATAATAGTGCAGTGCAATTTTCAGCATCTCTTCTTTGTGCTCTTCCCCCTGTATTTCTCTTACTTTGTGTCTGATAAATCATGTGAGGACCTTTCCCTAGACCCTTCCCTCCTCCTGCCTGTCGCGCTTTCTGTGACATGGGGGCTGCCCTTTCTTGCACTTGTAATGCCTCTAGGGAGTAGTAGCTGGCCTGAGGTTGCCTGCACAGATGTAGGCGCCTGTTCTTGCACCCTGCTTTCCTCTCGGTTCCTAGGATCCACTTCTTTCCCTCCGCTGAGAAAATCTTTTACTTTTTCTGGCCGTGAGGCCCTTTTCTTAAGCTCACTTCTTATCTCCCCAGCTCTCTTGCATGGCAGCTTTTCTCATTGCTTGTTAAGAATCCTGCCATGCCTGCCACCTTGCCAGGCAGGAAAGGTCAATTTAGGGCAATCAGGGACCAGGGAACGCATGTTTTTCCCAGCCCTTGCTCCAGGGCTACTGAATTTAAGTGGGAAAGGTCATCAGTCATGAAGGGGGGAGGAAGCTGCTGGCTAGTTAAGAAAAAGCAGTGGACAGTCAGCAAAGGTGGGGAGAGGCATCCATTGGGAAAGGCTGTTGGTCAGTCAGAAAAGGCGGGAAGGGCTGTTGGTCCGTCAGAAAAGGCGGGAAAGGCTGTTGGTCAGTCAGAAAAGGCGGGAAAGGCCGTTGGTCTGTCAAAAAAGGAGGGAAAGGCTGTTGGTCAGTCAGAAAAGGCGGGAAAGGCCGTTGGTCTGTCAAAAAAAGAGGAAAAGGCTGTTGGTCAGTCAGAAAAGGCGGGAAAAGCCTCAAGTTGGTCAGGACCGGGAGGGAAAGCCATTGATTGGAGAGGGCAGGAAACACCTTTGGTCAGTCAGAAAAGGAGGGAAAAGCCGTTAGTCAGAAAAGGCAGGAAAAGCTGTTAATTCTACGCTGCTGCTCTCGCAGGGGCTCCGCGCTCCTCCTGCTCCTAGGGCTGGGGCACGCGACACCTTGATATTCAATGCCCGTATAACTGATTTTAATTGCACTGCTGAGAGCTTCGGGATGTCTTCCTCCCTCACCGGGAAGCAGGACTGGTCTGCGTTTAGCCTGTTGCACCAGCACAGGGCTTCCCTGGTGAGGGAACACGGCCCCTCTAGTGACAGCTGCCAAATCACCAGGTAAAACATGGTGAGGTTACCAAAGATGTCCATGCAGGCCTTCCACGATACAGGTGATACAGGCAACTACGCCACTGCACACCATGACCCAGTTTGTCCATGCCAATAGGAGGGACATGTTGTCTCACAACAAATACACCGTGGGCAAAAGTGGTGCTTTTGATACTGCCCACGGACAGAAACCTCACTGCTTTCATACCAGTGTGTGAGATGCACTCCTCCTAGGAAAAAAAAAGAGGTTGCAGCACTGAATACACCTTAACTTGATCATTCATTTTAATCCCCATAAGGAAAATAGGTCCCTGTGCTATGATCCATACAGTATGTCCTCCTTGACTTAGAGCAGCCCAGGAGCCAGCCATAAAGCCTTTCTCTGGAAGGAATAAAATGACACAGCCCCCCCAGCGTCAGGTTTCACTCGTGCTGCCACATGCCAGCTCTAAATAACAATGTTTAGTATCAAAGATGTCTTTTGCAATGCCATAAATTTTAAGCCGAGTTTATGAGTTCGACTGAGAGGGCAGATAAATGATTGAAAATCTTTAATCTGAGACACGCTTGCAAAAAAAGGGATCTAAGGCTCCCTTTACATGTAGTGTTTCAGTGCAAGGCTCTCAGTTTCAGTTGCTGACACAGAAATGGAGAATCTTGCCAGGTTAATCTGAAATAAAACTTAACTTGGCTGTGACAGCTCCCGAACTATGCGATAGTAGGGTATGAAGAAATACGCTGGTTTGGGCGGTTCGAAGATCAGTTATTTAAGTGTGCAATAAACGTAGTAGTGGTGTCAACTGCAGTCTTTCATGTGGAGCGAGTCTAGCAGCTGGTCTACATAGCATTGCTTGCTAAAGATATTGGAAAATTAGGTTTTTAGTTCTTTTTATTCTTTTATGGCATAATATTATTTCAATTGATTCCTTGGGCCACACCAAAACTACTTTGACCTGCTAGAAGCAAGCTGACAGGCCCTTTCTTGATCTATGATACCTAGCCCTGTTTAACGTAGAGTTCATTAAATTAATATTTAGTTCATCCCCTGAAGGGAAATGAAAGGGAGAAGAGAATATATGTCAAGGTTACAAAGAGCTAGTCCCACCCTCCTTTCCCTCCTTTGGAGTACCTCCAGCCTCTGCTGGCACAGAAAGCAATAAATTAGGCTAGAAAATAAACGTGGCCTTCCCAATTGACAGCATAGAGCAGATGATACATTTTACTAAATGAAATGGGAAGATAAAGAGTCTAAAAGAGTCTGATTTGCAGATCTATAGCAAACTTCAAGGTTCACCTGGAAATACACCCAAACAGCTTGGTCAAGTCAGTAGGGCCTATCTGTAAAAGTACACCTGAGCAACAAGACAATGCCATAGTTTCAAATGACTGACTATATCTATCCATACATCCATTGAAACCAAAAAGTTTTAGCAAGTTTAAATGTGAAGGAATCTGAGATTTGAGAGAAATAGGATGTGATTATGCAGCAGCTTTACAATGGGAAATGAACTTATACATTGGGTGCATGATCATGCCTTTTTATTTTTATTGACTTTTCATATGCCTTGCTATATGACCTTAGGAAAGTTGCTTAATATATCTGTGTTTCATTTCCACTTCTGTAAAATGAGAGTAATGCATACCTATCTTTGCTAGCTGTAGCATTTTTAGTAATACCAAGGTCCTAATAGTATTAAACAGTGCTTTTAAAAAAAATCTTCAACCTTCTAAAACTGTATTCATAAAAATGAGGACAGAGATGAAACTATTGAAATAGAAACAGTTTTGCTACATTTGTATTGTTCCTGACTTGTCCTCACATAACAATTGGAGCATAGCAGCTGCTGCCCTCTTGAAATGTTCTCATCAAACTCCTCCAGAAGTATGTAAGTCCATACCCTAAGATATGAAATGGAAGAAGCATGTTCAGCTAGTGAATGAAAGGTTGTAATATTACCATAATATTTCTTAAGGACACTGGTGCAGAAATTTAGATTATTCGGTGCAAACTTTAAAATGCAAGGTATGGACAATTAATTTCCTGACTGTGCATGTTTATGATTAGGTGATATTCTTCCTTGTTTTATTGGCTAGTGACAGATTTGGGCTTTGCAGTTTGGACTTTGAGCTAAAATACATTTGGTCTATTCTCTTGTTCCTACCTAGATTTATGCTGGCATACAGTGCACTTGTAATTTTAAGGACAGCTCAAATGTTGGAATCAGATTGCTTGTGAAAATAAAAGGCATCTGTCATAACACTCAGACCAACCTACTATTTTGCTATATGGAATTTGATGCCTGGTTAGTTTGTCTATTTAGGTGCAAGACATGCATTTTATTCTTTTCACAGTGCGTCTATCGAGCCAAAGCTTTCATATAATTAAAAACCTCAACAGTTCGTTCAAGGCAGCAGATCAAAAGGTTAATGTGCTGTGGTACAACAGGAAGTATTTGTACTCTTGAACATTTTTGCAATTTACAGCATTTAAAAACAAGTTAACACAGATCATAGCCAAAGCCAATATTACATCATTTAAACCAAACCATTAATCATTAGTCTCAAACCAACCAGTTGGTCTAAAAGTTCAGCTGGTTGAAAATGTGACGGTATGAGGAGTGAATGAAAATGTGCTGAATTCAGTCATGCGTGTGGAATAGGGTTCTAGGGAAACTATGCTACACAAAGTTCAGGAAAGTATGACTAGTAGACTGTGTTGCTGTGCACATTTAAAATAATAACACATTGCAAAAAATAAGATTTTCAGGAAGGTAATAGGTAATAATAGGTGGGAAAGGAATTATGTCCATTAATACAAAAGTGTCATTATTTTTTTTTGTTTCAGTACTGAAGTTCTTGAAGCAATAGAAAATGTTATGCAGGATATAGTTACAAGTTTGGCCAGAAATGAAGCACCTGTTCTCATCCTGGAAAACAGATCAGATTGGGGAAATATACAGTAAGTATTATATTTATAGATGATGTATACTTGATTAATATAAATTCCACAATACTTATTGCATGGTTTCCGTAAAGATCTTCAAGACAGTTCACTTTATGTAGCTTCATGAACCATATGGTCACAAATTAAATTTGTTTGTTAAAAAAGCACTCAAAACTGGAAGCTGTTAAAAAACATTTAACAATCACTATGCACCAAGAACCATTATCTCATTAGGTCATGTAACTGAGAAACACGGCTGGGAAGGGAAAGTGTCATAATAATTAAAAAATGGGAGAAAAAGAGGTCATACAGAGAAAATTAGATTATAATTTTCTGGAGGGAAGAGAAAACACAGGTTTTATAAGCATCTCTCCAATCTTACTGATATACAGCCCCTTTGATATAGGACATGGGAAACTGCTGCAGGAGAAGAAAGAGATTTCTACTTTTTATCCCACTGGATTGCACAGTTTGATTAAGAAACCTGGTCCAGGTTGGAAATGCTGCTCTCTATTTTTCTACTTTCCTTTTCTCTGTTCTCCTGCTATGTTTATTCTCCCATTCCTTCACCTGTTTTATGGTACAAACTTTGTCTACTCTAACCACACCTTGCTTCCTCTCTTCTTGTCAAATCTCTTCTCCCCTCTATGTCTTGTTCTTTTTTGATCTATTTTGAGTGAACTGGCAGCAAAATAAAAGTGAACTGACTTTGAAACACTGTCTCATATTCCACTCACACCAGCACACTCACTCAACAGAAAAACAATGAGCTTCAATGCTTGTTACAGTCTAGCTATACACATTGCCCGTGGAACAATATTTTTCTTTGGATTTGTATTTCAACTGAAGATTCTTGAGCCTGACAAGATTTACTTCCAGGAAATCCAGTGGGTTTAAAAAAGCCCAGGTGATCTCTTCCTTTTCCTGCAGCATCTCCACGTGTCTTACATTAAAAGGTGTGTAAAGCAGTAAGTTTGGAGAGATGCTAATAAGTGAACCCACATTATAGAATAAGAATATGAGAAAGTATAGTAAACTCACATGCATTAACACTTTGGAGGAGCTCTCTGTCCTTAGTCCCAGTAGGGATAGGGAGGGGGCTAAGTAGTGCCGGGACTGGGGGTGGGGGTTAGGGTTGGGAGGATGGGACAGAGAGCTCCCCTGTCCTGGCGCTACTCAGCTCCCAGCTTCTGGGTGGAGCCTGGAGCTGAGCAGCACTGGGACCAGGGACAGAGACCTCCCCTGTCCCCTCAGCAAGCAAAGCAAGGGGAGAGCTCAGGGCACTGCTTTGCCATGGGGCATTGCCTCAAGCCAACACTACTGAACCAGTCATCCCAAGCTCCACGTGGCCAGAAGCTGTCCCTGCTCTCAGACAGTTCCTCCCTACTCCCTGGCACTCAGGCCTGATCCCCTACCCCTCCCTGCTTCCTGCCAGCCTAGGACTGGCACTGGGGGAGCCTGGAGGTCCCCCTGGTTGTGCAGGGGGACAGATCATGGAAGGAGGGCAGGAGCAGCCCTCGACTCAACTGCTCCCACTAGGACTGCATTTGCTCCCAATGCAGGCATATGTGTAGACTCATTTTCAGGTGCAGTTTACTGTGCCTTATTTTAACATGCAGTAATCTTAAGGCACATTCATTGCACATGTAGACGTGCCCTCGGTTAACCAAGGATCTTTATATTATCAAGTAGATATAAATGTTTTATGTCCTAAAATGTCAGTAAAATTTAAATCGTATTACAAAGTTTAGTGATCTTGAGGATACTGACATTCCAAGTTGGGAAAACATATATAAGCTGTTATTTGCTATCAGATCATATAGGGGGGAAATGTAGAAAACAAGTCAGCATCACAGCGTGTTAAAATAGGGGGTTTGGCAACCAATGAAAAATAACTGAACCATTATTTATGGTGGGCCAAATTCCAATCTCGGATGTAAAGCTGCCATTATACTAGGCTCTTATATTTTGCTACGAAAATTAGGAAGGAAGCAAAGAAGAATAAAACCCCAAATGCACTGTGTGTGGGGGAATAGGTAAATTGAGTTCCAAACCACAATGGCACTGCACTGCACTGCACTGTTAACAGTGATTACAGTAGGGACAATTCCATACTGGTGTTCTGCATAAACACCAGTAGGCACATTGCCTAAAAATGAATAAACTTGGTCCTATAGTACTTTCCCTTTCCAAGTGTACCTCCTTCACAAAAGGAAAGTATTTTGTAGTTGTGGTAAGAAGATTCAAGAGGGTACTCTTCTGCTGCAGTGAAAGGGAAGCCGAGCAACACTGCTCAGTGTTTGACATAATCCAAGATCAGTTCTTTTCTGAATTCCCTCCACCTACTGCTCCCTAAATTCAGGATTTTTCATACACTATGACATACGATGTCAATCTGGTAGAGTGTATTGCGCATGCAAGTGAAAGGCAGAAATATTTCTCTGCAGTGCTGCAGTCCAAGAGCGACAGAGCTGTTTCTGCATGAAAAGACAAATGCAATGGGTTTAGAAGATTTTCATAACTTTCATTACTAAACATACTAACTATAAATCACCATGTGCAGTTTTGGTGCTATTATCCTTATAACTAGTAATTATTAAGAAATGCAAAAATATAGAACTCTTGGTTCAGAGATGATACCTTTTATTAGACCAACTAAGAAATTGCAAAAAAAAAAAAAAATCTTTTTCTGCAAGCTTTTGGGCACTCACACCCTTCATCGTGCTCAGGAAAAGTTCAAGATGGTAAAAAGTCCCTATAAGTAGGAAATAAACTTCATTTTTGCACAGAGGAAGCTGAAGATGGAGGCCTGTCCCTCTGGATCCCTGAGAGTGTCTTTGTGAGTTGCTCTTTGTTGTGCAGATCAGGCAGGATTCCTTCCATGGTGGTGTCAGATGGCAGGCAGGGTGGTGTAGAAATCTTTCTTGTTGTTCAGCAATTAAGTTTAAAATCCACAATGGGCTAAAATTCAGCATCTTTCATGTTTCAGGGATGTATTTGGTAGCCGTGTTGGTCTGAGACAAAAAGAAATGTAAAAATCTAGAACTCTTGGTTCAGAAATGATATATTTTATTAGACCAACTAAGAAATTGCAAAAAATGTGTCTTTTCCTATCTGTAGGGGCTTTTTACCATCTTTAATTTCCCCTGAGCCTGATGAAGGGCATGCGAGCTCAAAAGCTTGCAGAAAAAGACAATTTTTTTGCGATTTCTTAGTTTGTCTAATAAAAGGTATCATCTCTAAACCAAGAGTTCTAGAGTTTTGCATTTCTTTTTGTCTCAAACCAACATGACTACCAAATACATCCCTACTACTTATTAATAAGTCTAACTCTGACACTTTTAAAACAGTGGTGCCTTCTGTGTTCTCTGAGGTTTAAAGATGGTACTTGAATTTATCAGTGAAGTTACAAAGTAATAGTAAATAATTAGGATTGAAAGGCATAGTGCTAGGTTGTTCGGCTTCTCAGTTTTTTCCCTTACATATCCATATGCTGTGTGGTGTCTTCTGCCACCCAAAGGATGTGAGAAGCAATGCATTTGACAAAAGAAGAAATACAAATTATGTTGGTGTACCATAAACTTTTATGGTCATATTAACACTGATACTTTTAAAGCATACCACTTATCTGTTTTCAAATATTTTAATATACTCAGAACTCCCGTGTGAAAAATATGTCTCAGGCAAAAAAAAATGATAGTAATAAGAAATATTATAAAAGTATTTTTTACATTATAATAAAAAAGTGGTATTAAGAAAAAACACTATGCAACATGTTTCCTTTGCACATCTAGAGCCCTTCAAATCTGAAACTGTGGAACTAACAAGAAGACATCAGATGAATCTGTCTTGAGACAACAGAAAACAAAATGTTTTCCCATGGACGTAGTTATAGAGAGGGACTGAGGTGCTTTGCTAATACTGTTAGTCATCTAAAATAATTCTTTTAGTTTTTCATAATTTTGAATAATTGGATGGAAATAATAAGCATGTTATTGAATTAGAAGTGTCAGTATAGCTGGATAAGTTCAGGGTTGTGATAGTAAATTAATTTATCTGGCCAGCAGGGATTCTTGAGACCTCTTTTTCCTTGGTCATCCCCACATAGCCAGTAACAGTAGCTTTCCAGATGATTTCAGCCTGGTGTTAACAGGGATCTGCATGGGGCCTGAGAATGGCCCTGGAAGATCTGATTGAGTAATGGGGCCTTATTATGATTTATTAGGCAATGAATAACTAATCATATCTTTAGAATTTTATATTTTTATTTGTTCACAAATTCTCAGGTTTACAGAGTCCATAGGGCTACAAATGATATCTCATTGTACTACAAGAAAAATAAGAAGTGACTGCCCTAAATCAGCGCCAAAATTTGGTAAGTTTAAAAAGTTAAGCTTTTAAAAAGTCTGACAATTTTTTCCTTGGATTTTAGATTTGTTTATCATACCATAGTATTTGGGAGTCTTTAAAAGTGCATACATCCAATAAAAATAAACTATATCTTTTAACTGACAATCCTTAACTAACTTTATACTTTTCTATTAAATCACAGTGTTAATAGTAGTGGAAATACATAATAATCAAAAAGGAGCATTCCTATTAAAAAGAGTAATTGAGTAAATAGCAATCTCTATGGCTGCTGGTCTATAGAAGATTCATGTGGTTTAGATAGCCTTGTACTGCTCTCTTCTCAGGTCATGAAAATGTAACTGACAGACTGATTGGCTATGCCCTATTAATCCAGGAACACTTTTCTTTTTCTGCCTGATTAAATATTAATCAACTAAGGAAACCTTTTGAGAGGCCTCAAAATAGAGCACATCTTTAAAAAACTGGAGGAGGAGAGAGCCTGTCACTTCTTGTAACCGGCACCTAATTAGTGAGTGGATGTGCACCTTCCCAAGCAGATGAGTGATAATTGGAAAACCTGAAGAAGAAACTTTCAGAATAAGATCTTATGCAGAAAGCTTGCATTCAAAATATAATTTAGCTTGTTTATTCTCTACTTTAATGCTTTATAAGTTTAAAATATTATAGGCAATGTTTTTTTCTTTTCCAGCTCTAATTCTTAAAATATTATCCATGATCTATAAGATGGTACAGAACAATACTTACGCAACTAAAAGGTAATATGTTGAATTTCTGTAACTGAAAATCAAAATTATAAGGATTTTATGAATTACTTTAAGAATTGTATTATGATAAGCAAACAACCTATATATTAATCTGTTAGACAACACTTTTTTGTAGGTACAAAGTTTCAGATTGATTCATGTTCTATTAAAATATTCTTTTGCAATCTCAGAATCCTATGACTCTATCATCATTGCATAAAAATTACTTTATTATTACATATACAATATTCTATCTCAATAGAGATATATATTACACTGATCCCCAACTATTTGGTAACCAGAGTATTGTGGATAATATCGTCAATGACATTTCCTGCATGCTAAAGATACCGAGAAGAAGTCTACATATAGTAAGTCTGTTTATTGTTAGTGTTTTACAATCATTAATTTCATTATTCAAGAAACTGAAAAAGTAGGCTAATGATTAGTTAAAAAATGGCAAACTAATTTTTTTGGAAATAAAAACTATTATTGTAATGGACATGGGTGATGATTGACAGAAAATATTCAAAAGTTACTTTTGCCTCATGCCTTCTAATCTGTGAGCATATGTCCCCCATAAACACAAATAATAACATATATTATTTATAGACTGAATTACCTCCAAATCTACCTATTATGATTATGAGAGCGGTGGCTGGTAACTAAGCTCATTCTGCTCAGATTTTCTAGTTGACACCATTTTTTCCTATCCTATGTACAGAGTTCACGTTATAATTTCCAATATAGTATATAAAACTTGAGCTGCTGCTATTTTTTCAGATGTCTACAACTAAAGGTTGCATTGCTGGTAACTTAAGTTATACTGAGGAAGATGGAACAAAAGTGAATTGTACCTGCAGTGCAACAGTATGTATTACTAACAGTAATATTTTATGTTCATATTTTGCTGATTTCCTATATATGTTGTGACCTACTTTATCATGTACAACTGTGCTTATAGCAAACTTAGCCTCTGCCGTGCTTTTAAACCCTCAAGACTGAAGCCCCGTTTCTACAAAGCATATACAGTACCCTCAACATTCCTATGGGGTGCAGCAGAAGTTTTGCATGAGAAAACACTGCAAAATTAGTTTCCTTTCACTTTTTAAATGTACTTGTAAATGTAACTACTACCTGCTATAATACTGTAATTTCAGGACTCTGGTCTATGCTCAACAGGAGCACTTATCCGTTGAGATACGTAAACTCTGTTTGTACTGCCTTCTACCATATTTGTTCTACAGAGGTTGACACATAATTTGTGGTTGGGGCAAGGGGGGCTCTACCAGTGGCTGCTTTGCCCAAGAGGTGCTTTGTATTGGAGTTTCCTGTGTCAAAGTGGTTTCCTGGAAGCAAAGGAGATCAGCTCTTTTGCATGGCTGTGACCCCATTTTCTAGGAGCTTTGAAATTGGCATGCTGCTAGGATCTCTACTCGAAGTAGTGCAGACCAAATAGTAAATCAAGCCAGGAAGGAATCTCTGCTTCTGACCCAGCTGTATGTTTATTTATACAAGTTTTACACCAGTGTAACCCAATGATTTCAATTGTGAAACAAAGCCAGGAACAGAAGTCAGATTTTCTGACTCCTAGTTTTACCCTGGAAAACTGTGCTCATTCTAGGCACAAGTGGTTGATTTAAAAATCAGAAGAGGACCTCATCTCTCTATCTCCATTTTGTTGTTTGAATCAGAACCTTAAAGATCCCCATTGTTAGTTGTCCTTTACAGCTTCTCAGATTTCTTCATTGAGTTGTTCCACATTGGCACCTGTAATGATATTAAAGTAAGAAATAAAAGAAAACCAGACACTTCAATATATACAAACTATTTTGCCAAGTGCTTCTTCCAGTGCCTGTTTTCTCATCCATATGCTTGCCTGGTTGACCCAAATCCTAATATGAAATATGAAGCAAACTTTACCATATCTCAGGGTATCTGCTATGATAGACTTGTAAATATAAAACAAACTCAAAGGACAGATTAACAAAAGGAATTTAAATATCCATTGTAGAGATCTTTAACAAACATTTTAAACATGCCTTAACTTAGCTTCACATCGCGTGGCTTTCTTCCTGGGGAAGACAGATGAAAATGGGAGATGCATTGCAATGTAATGAGTGATCCTGCATGGAAGTAGCACATACAAGGCACTTTTGAAACATGCCTTATTGTTGAAGGAGGATCTCTACATGCCCATGTTTCACAGCAGGATCTATAAGATTAAGTGTGCCTATAAAACACTGAAGGTGTTAAGAATGAGTCTGTATGTAAAAAGATGAATGGTTGTTTCAGGATGTAATTTTGTCCTTCATTACCCAATGTTGTTATTTTAAAATATATCATTTTCTCTATTTAAAATGATTAATTTCATTTTTGTTATTTTAGGCAGTCACTGTGCCGTCTAATGTTCAAGGAATTAGAAGTATCCTTTAAGCAAGAACTCTAGTTGTAGACTAAAAAAATAAAGTATAAACAAAGAATATTCCAAGTTAAACAATGTTTTGGTAATTTTTTTCTGCACATGTTGGCTCTGAGACTGAGTTATGAGAACTGCCTTTGGCTCCTGAACATGTATATTAGAGCATTCATTTTTGGTTGATTAAAGCAGTAGAATGCCACACATTTCATTTTACAGGTTGCTAACCTTAGTATGAAAGATTTGATCTCAGATGCAAAATTTATACTAATTGTAGAAAAAGATGCCACTTTTCAGAGGCTCCTGGATGATGACTTCTGCAATAAACTGTCCCCGTGCATAATGATTACGGTATGCTGACATTTCAGATTGTATATCTAGAACTAAGAACAGTATGGTAACATTGCAGTGATTTTCAAACAGTGTTAAAAACATGTATTCAAATTAGTGAGTCACCTCTAATGCCAGAATTTCCCACCATTAACCTAATAATAAAAAAATGGAGAAGAGCAGAATGATAGTTAAAACTAAGAAAAAGAGTTTTTTCTTCAAAGAAAAATGTTTTTATACATATTTGAAAATACGTATTTTATAAGCACTTCTGCCATAAACTTTAAGCAAATAAGGCTGTCATTAGTACTATCATTTCACCAAGTAACAGTATGGAACATGGAATATGTAGCATAGTATTTTTTTTAAAACCTCATGATCCTATGACAGACACACTGTTAAAAGAAGACATTACAGTTGATTAAATTAATCCATAAATTAAGGGTTTGTTTTGAGATTGCACAGATTTTGATTTTATCTATTTGATTTAGCGTATTTTAATATCAATGAAGAGTCTCCTGATGTTTTAGTATGGTCTCTGTCTTAAAAGTCCAGGTGATATGTAATAATGTTATGAATACAATAGGAAGCCTTCTATAAGACTCTTGATTGTATTGCTATGTAACCTAGCTATCAAGAGAGACTTAAAAATGTATATTGGTAGGGGTCTAACAATTGTGTGTTGTAAAGTAACGAGTGAGGGGTCAAGTTGCTAGCAGGGCAAGCTGATGCAGACAGGTTCTTTGGAGATGTCAGAAGGAGTTCTGTCCACTGATGCCCAGGGAATAATGAGTCTTAGAGATGAACAAGGTATACATATAATATGCTTTATTGTTTCTAAGATTTTTTTTCCTGTGAAATGCTTTTGTTCTAAACAAATAATATTTCCCTTTAGGAAAGGTTTGATTGCTAATTACCGCTGGCTTTTGCCTCAGATTCAAGCCCGCATGTAATTCAGGCCTGCTGATGTGATCATGGCTGATACACAGCAGACTGCAGTCCACCATTTGGCCTGACAGTGGCAGAATTACATGGTTCCACCCTCCTAAAACCTGAAGAAAGTGGGCTTAGAGAATCCAGGAAGGGAATAGAGGGGTGGCCTACCTGGTAATTATGACAAATAAGAACAGAGTTGGCCCTCTGTGTGATAACTGAGAAGTTCCTGTGTTCCCCACACTCTGATCTGCATATCTAACTCATCACCTATAATGCTTTTCATTCCCTTGACGTGGGACAACTATGTTCCTTTATACACCTCTACAAAACTGGTGTCAGCTTATCCCACTGGACAGCAGCTGACCTGTAACACTCCTGCTCTATCTCAGAATGGCTTTTAAAATTGTTCTTCTTTAAATCTCTAGGCTCCTAACTCTAGTAAACCTATTGTGCCACAATATGAAAGCAGCATGGCAGAGTTTGTGAGTTACTGCAGAGCAGTGGGGACCAACTTTTTTGGCAGGCAGGTCACAAATTAGCTTGGCATGCTCCCTGAATGCCACTTGGATCCTTGGCCACTGCTGATCTGCTTTTGACTCTGTACTCTGCACTCCCTGCCCTGTGCTCCCTGCCTGCTTTCCTGCTCTGCGTCTTCTGTTTCCTTCCCTATCTGCTGCTGTCCTGTTTGTCCTCTCTAACTTGTCACATGCCACACACACAGGCTGCTGTGCCACTTGTGGCACTCATGCCGCAGGTTGGCCATACCCAGTTTAGAGGACTGTATTGAAAGGGTAATGGAATCTGCAGAATTTGTCGGACTGTACAGCTGGGAGCTGTGGAGCAAATTTTGACCACTGGAGGGAAATCAGCTTACCTCCTCTACACCTTAGTGCCGTAATTCTTAACCAGGGTGCTGTGGCACACACTGTTAGCATTATTAGGTGTGCAAAGATTCACAAGATAAACCCATGGGGTGCCTGTAGACATGCAGGGAGGCTGCTCTAACACACTGTAATTACAGCACATCAGAGCAGACTCTATTAATGGGGGTGCTTTAACGCTTGTTGAAGCGCGGGAATGATGATACATAAGATGCTGCAGGCACTTTAACTAGAGCGGCTCTTGGAGCTGCTCTAATTAAAGCATCTTCCTCCCCACCCACCACCAGCCTCTGGAGCACATGTGAAAACGCCCACAGATTTCAGATAGGATCCATAGCATTAAAAACAATTGGACCTGTTGTGGTTTTTCTGAATTCCTTGCAACAGAAGAATTGTTCGATTATTTTTCTGTAGTCAAAAATTGAGTGAAAACTATGAGCTGACATTTTCTGAGGGGATGCCTCAAGTCTGAAAAGGTTAAGAACCACTGCCTTAGATGTAACCACATTAATGCTAATTTTGCAGCATATTGGACATATGCTTATTATCAGCTAAAACCAGCTGTATTCAGACCCTCTTATCTATTCGATTTGTATCAATATGAAAGTACCAGGGGACATTTTATTTTGAGACTATCTTCATATACTTTGTTGAATCTTGGTAGTTCCCATAAGTTACACATTTCCTCACTTCCTTTATGGTGCCTGTCATTCAGGACATCTGCCACAATATTTTGTGATTTTACCATGGAGCCAGAATGGAGGCAGCTATCTTATCCTGATACAATATCTGTAGGATAAATGTTTTTGCTGGGGTTTTTTTGGCAGGCCAAGGAATGTGTGCTCTCAGATTTAATTATTTAAAAACACTTCTGATTTTCTTTTGTTTCCTTAGGGAAAAGGAGTCCCAGATCTGAACACAAGGCTTCTGGTCAGAAAGCTGTGGGATACATTTCAAACTCCCATTTTCACTCTTATGGATGCAGATCCACATGGTAGTTACGTGTAGGCTCTGCTATGTAGAATTTGGACAAAACCTAATTAATACAAACTTTTCCAAATTAAGTTATAATTTGGTTTAACAGATTTATGACCCCAGATCATTTAACGGTTTATAATTAAAACTTAAAATGGAAATGGTACCATTGAAAAGGAGGTATAAAACATGAGATGCTAAAAGAAATCATCTGCTTTCCCCTGTTCCTATCCTGACAGGACTTTTTCAGCCAGGTACCGTCATGAAATTCCATTGAAAAAATCTGCAGCTCAGTAGCTCTTCTGTGTTTTAATGAAGCAGGAGACTCCATTATCAATACTAACACATGATAATTAATTGGGATTTGAACCACAATAAGGTGTAACAAGGTGAATTTTCTCTCCATAATGCTGTTAATAAGAAAGACCTTTGATTAAAAAGCAGCATTAAAATGTTTAGGAATTTTTAATATTTAGAATGATAAATCACTAGTATTTCAAGTCAGAAAATTATAACCAAATTATAAATGTAAATGATAAGCTTAAAGAGAAAAACAAAAGTTGAACCCAAAACAACTCACTTAAGCTCCTAAGTAAATCAACAATTCGGAGAGGATTTTTTTATTTCACAAAAAGTGTTCTCAGTGTCCTAGTTTACAGAAAATAAACACTAGAATAGTAGTGTTTTATCTTGTAGTACATTCCACTGCATAGTATAGGATATTCTGTTTTCCTTAGGACAATAAATTACTAAAGACACTAACCATGCTTAAGAACACACTGTTGACTGTTCAAACAATGGTCTAAATGTAAAATATGCTTTATCTATGAAAGAGTTGTTCTTGGCTAATTAAATATTCTATTTTAACAGAGCCTTACTGTATACTACATAGGTTTGTTTTGGAAGTAGATTGAGAGAAGTTATCATGCACTCCCACAGTTAATAGGTGAAATCCTTATGCAACTGAAGTCAATACGATTTTTGCAATGTACTTCAGTGGGACTGTTTAATGTTAAAATATCCTGGGCGAGTCTACACATGCACATTTAATGCACCTTAGCCCAATTTAAGGTGCATTAAGGGTGCACATCTACATGTGCACACCCTTAATGCACCTAAAAATGGTGATTTTAGGCTATTTGAGCCTAAATGTGATACCCACATAAAGCAGGTATCAAATCTATGCGCAAATAGCTAAGTGGCATTAGCAAACATGTAGACGCACTAATGCACATTAATGTGGTCTGTGGCCATTGACTTAGGACTAACTTTAGTCCTAAGTCAGTCTGCATACCTGCGTTAATGCACCTTAGTGCGTGCATGTGTAGACACACACCTATATCACCTTAATGTGCATTAGGCTAATTTGCATTAAGTTTAGGCACATATAAAAGCATGTGTAGACACGCCCCCTGTGTTAATTTGGATTACTATGATAGTCTTTTGGAAGGCTGGTTGTTTTTTACCAAAGTCTGAGGGACATTTATTGTAAGCTTGAAAACACTGATCATCACACTGTAAAAAGAAAAAAAAAATACATTTCACAAATTAAAATAAAAGTGCATTAATTTAATGTTTAAAATTCCATAAATGATAAGTATGAAATATATATGTATACTACCTCTTCAGTTTTGAATTACAATTAGACAAGTAAGGATATTTTTTTATGATAGACTGAGTACAATATGTAAAAGACAGATCAAATAGCCATTCCTTTTTTATGGTCACTATTCATATTAGGCATGAAACATTAAATATACTGAGGTACGTGTCACAATATCTACTACTTTGATTGTATAATTTTTTACAACATGTTGTAAAGCTAACTGTAAAACAAAAGAGCCCAACTTATCATTGTACCACCCCAGTGCTACATTAGTGTTATGTAAGTAGAATTAAATAAACATAAAACTAAAATAATGCAGTGGGTAATAATGTCCAAATGTAGACAAAGAAGCATGACATTTGGTATTCTGTAAATTAGGTATAGAAATAATGTGCATCTACAAGTATGGATCTTTGGTGAGTATAATTTTTTCTAGTGCATTTTATGTCATAGCTTTGAATGTAAAAATGGTATGCCTATCTTGTTTTTAGTTTAATACTAAGGAATAACTTTTAGGCCCAAGCCTGTATACATTTTCTCCCAACAGGGTTTGGCCACTTGAAAAAATGCCTTTGCAAAAACAAACCCAACTGGATGAAAATGGTAGAGTTCTCATTTTCTTAAATCTGACAAATAGAAAGTTATGCTTGCTGTTCAAATTATTACTAGTAGTCAGAGGATTTAAATTGATAAGAAAGACCTGTTGTACGAGGCCAATGTGGTATGCCTAGCATAAGATAGCCACTGCCCTAAGAGGATACAGGTTACACCATGGATGAAGGAAGGAAAATGGGGGAAAAAAATCCCTAAAAAATAGAAGATTGTGAATCAGAACAAAACACTGATATTTTGAAATTTCCCTTGGAATGGAAAGTATGTTAATTCATTGAAAAATACCTTGTTTCACTTTTTTTCCAAGACAAATTTATGAAGCTCCCCTTTCTGTTTGAGGATGTGGCAGCCATTTCCAGACTTTCTGGTATGTACAGGTCAGTCGCATCTTATGCAGGGGTTAGGTGCTGAAGTCAGCGCGTAAAGTGAAAATCGCGTAAGGCGAAAATCGGCGAAAACTGGGGTGGGAGGGGGGGTGGGGCTTGAGTTTCCACATGGCGCCATGCTTAGAGCTGTGCGGCCGGCGGCAGCGGCACAGCACGGGCTGGTGGTGGGGATGGCTGCGTGTCGCCCGGCCACCACCACGCTGCCATTGCCGCCCGGCGGCCAGCCACACAGCTCCGGGCACGGCTCCATGGCGACAGCGGGAGGTTTTGGAGGCAGTGGCCGTCACCGCCATAATGGGCCTCCAGGTAAGCGGCAGCGCTGCGTGCAAGCTCAAGCCCCGCCCCCGCCTCCCACCCCACGTATAGTTGAATTTGCACAAATTAAAAGATACGACTGACCTGTAGCTAACTTGGTAGCCCAAAGTTTGCACTGAGCAGCAAGGCTGGAACCACCGAGAGTCACGGCTCCCAAGTTTTCCAGATGCCCAGCTCTGTGCTGGCTAGTTCTCCACCACTGCGAGGGAGGCAGGTGAGCTGGCAGGAAATCAGGCAGGTTTCCAAGGGAAGCCTACTTATTTTAAACTGGAAAATGCAATGAAATTACCATGTTCCCATGCAACATTTTGACTTTGTTGAATCAGCATTTTACAATGGAAAACTGTACATCACAATATTTCCAATTACTTGTTTCTGCTCCTGCTGACTTGAATTTTTGAATGGCACTCTCAGATAATCCAGTGATGAGGGAATAAGAAACTATAGAGACTAGACCAGAAAAAAGTAAAGTTATTCCTAGCTATGGGAAGGGTGCATGTCTGGAGCAGGAGCTTTTCTCTCTACTGTTCTGGGTCTGCCCACTTCCCCCTCACTGTTCTGTCCCTGCTCTTGCCAGCTTGAATTTCATTTGGAATTCTACTTCAGCTTCTAGTTAGTGCTATTGTTATACAATTTGTCTCTGGCCTAGAAAGGCAATAATATTTTCTCAAAGACAAATAATACAAGCTAAGGGAACACTGACAACAATGTTTGACATTTCCTATTTTAGTCAATGTCTTTTGAAGCCCACCATCTCACAATTCCAGCTATAAGGTGGCTTGGTCTCCTTCCATCTGATATTGAAAGGTTAGTTATTTTCTAGCACGAATATAACTATGCTTCTGTTTTACCACAAAACGTAAGTAAAAGTAACAAGAAACCTGACAAAATCAAGGACAATTAAGCCTGTTTAGTTTTATAGATCACTTTAACTGATTAAAACAAGAAATTAAATTGGAAGCAATGTCATGTTTTAATTAAGTACTAAGCAAGCTATTACTTTTATGTGCTACTCCAGATTAAATATACGGAAAGATGCTTTAATTCCACTTACTAAACGAGATCAAAATAAACTAGACAGTATGCAGAAGAGACCATATGTTGCTTGCCAACCACAGTGGAAAAAAGAAGTATGTATAAATCATATTGTTTTCTTGCTTTTAATCTCTTGAGGGCAAATCCTATCTACCAGAATCCCTTCCTTTTGACTAGAAAGAGCTCTTAACATAGCAGAATCAGTAAGGCTTTGCTGCACTAGAAGTAGGCAGGATCAAGAGTACCCATACTAGCTGTCTCCCTGAATTGGTAGGCTTCAAGTCTCCCCAGCCAAGGACTGGCAGCGTGTTAGGCTTTACTGCCATTGGTCATCATGTTACAGAGATTATGTGTTTTTGGGAGTTTTTCTGCAGTCATTGTGAATACATTACACCTTGTGCACATGAGGAACTGCCATTTAGATCAACTATTTATACCCCATATGTAGCTGTACCTTTAAGCCATGTAGCTCAGTTCCAACAAATTAAAATAGAGTGGTTAGCTGGTAGGAAAAATACTGCATAGCTGCTTTTTTCCCCTGCTACACCTGGCTGCTGATAACTTGCTGCAACTTTGCTGTTACATGCTGCTCAACAGAGGAAAGCATATTGACCTGTGATAAAATAAATTCTTAATATATTATGCAGGTCCATGCCAACAAAACTTCTAGTACAATTTTTATCCATCAATGTTATTTAAAAATTATTTAACAGGGACATCACCCTAGGGGTCAAGCTGTTATCAGACATATATCAGTTTCTACTGGGTTTTCTTTTTCAGATGGAAATTATGGCAGCATCTAAAATGAAGGCTGAAATTCAAGCTTTGACTTCTCTTTCATCAGATTATCTATCTAGAGTTTATTTACCAAATAAATTGAGATTTGGTGGATGGATCTGAATATTTGTTTGTAAACCAGCTATTTTCAAAAGTTGATTTATTTTGGAGCTAATATACAAAAGATGCAGAAATTTGCAATTTTGTGGCAATCATATTCAAATCAGAAGAGATTCAGCTCCTTGTTTACTTAAAGAAGATTGTTCCTTTTATTTTTGTCTATTCTTTTGTAACCATAATTCCAACTCTAGATGAGTTATACTTAAAATAGATGTCGATTTAATATTTTGGTGATTTTTTTTTTGCTGATTTTAGTGAAATAAAGTTTCGTTTGTAGTTTAAAACTTCCAATCTGTGCCACATTCTACTTTATCATACGCTTATTTTGTATTGTCTTTTGTTCTTAAAAACATGTTTAAATTAATGGTTTTAAAGTTCAATCCTATGAGAGGTTACTGGAAATGTGTCGTTGTGATATTTCATGTTCGTTGTGTGTACATCCAAAACAAATACACCAGACAGACAGCTAATTTTTTTCCAACTGCAAACTCTTAAAAACTCAAGATGAGTTTGGAAAGTCAAACTGAGTTATTTTACTTTTGCACATCTCAAGCATAAGGTTTGTGAATGCCACACTACACTAATGCCTGTACCAGTGACTCTCACCCAGGGTGCTGCAGCACCCTAGGGTGCCAGAATATCCTTTCAAGTGTGCTGCAATGGAGTCACACAGTGTTAACACTGTTAGGTTATACAAACAAAATTCGCAAGATAAATCCAGAAATTTAAAAAAGGAATCGAGTGTTAAAAGCATTTTAACCTGTTGTGGCCCAGAAAAATTGCTCTGTTGTTTTCCCATAGTCAAGAAATAGTGAAAACCAAGAGCTGGCATTTTCCAAGAGGTGCTTCTGGTGCCTTGAGCCTAAAAAGGTTGAGCAGCACTGGGCTATCCCCACACTGTGGGCACGTTTGCATCGTCTGGGCCTGGAAGTGACTTGAACCTAAGCCCTGCTCACCTTCATAAGTTCTAACTGAAGGTTTCAGGCACCGTCCTTGGACAAGCTGTCCATATCGAACTGGCAGCCGTATTTGAATTTGAAGTCTGAGTATTTTGTGTCCAGGAAGTATTTAACATCTTGCTTCATTGGAGCCTTCTAGCTCTCGGCAGCTTCCATCTGCCTCCTGAGCCCGACCTGGCCCAGAGAACAGGAGGCCTGCTATGAATAATTTGGGTGATCATTTGCATAAAGCAAGCGGGTCTCTGCACGCAACTCAGGTGGGATCTTTCCTCCAGGGCTTGGCATGAGCGTGACCATCACATGGACCGTACATCTTGGGAAGCCACCGGTTGTGCCGGCCTCCAACCAGCTTCCTGCTTCTCCCATCTGCCATGGCCCGGTTTTGTTTTGGAAATCAAGCGACTAGAGGCACCTCCTCCTTTGACACCCGCCTCCAGTTGTTACCCCAAAACATGGGCTCACATCCCATGCCTCCGCTGCCCTCGGCCACCTCACTTTCCTGCTATGAACCCCCACCTTCCCATCTCTGAAATGGGCCCAAGACAGATGACGCGCGCAGGCGCAGGTAGCAGCCCACGAGCCCCACCTACGTGATCGGTGACACCGCCCCGCCCCGCCCCGCCCCTTGGCGCGCGCGCACGCGCAGTAGGCAGCGGCCTGCGCCGGGACCAACCGCCTGGGTGCGAGCGGGTGGCTGCTCCCCCCTTCCCGCCGGCGGACTCGGCGGCCCGGCTCCAGCGTGAGTCCCGCGCGACTTCCCCCTACGCGAACGGGCCCTGCTGCTGTCACGCGCGGCGGGAGGGGGGATGGTTTAACCCTTGCGCGCGGAGCCCCCGCAGCGTGGTACGGTCCGCTCCTCCCCCCCCCCCCGCGGGGGAATAGGCTCGCCGGCAGAGGGGCTGCGGTGGGATCCCTCCGCCCAGCCCCCTCCCCCTCCCCCCCGCAGGGCCGCCATGAGCCTCTTCGGATCCACCTCGGGCTTCGGCACCGGCGGCACCAGCATGTTCGGCAGCACCGCCGCGGACAACCACAACCCCATGAAGGTAGGGTGGCCGGCGCGCCTGCTCCTCCCCTTGCACGGGCACGTCAGCCCTCCTACCCTTCAGTCCACGCGCCATCGCTCCTGAAGATGCAGATTTTGTTTCCAGGAGACCTTTGATGAGGCCAGCTAGGAAATTACCATTTTTTTTTTTGCAAGCTTTTGGGTGCCCGCGCCCCGTTTTCAGGCTCAGGGGAAATTAAAAGAGGGTAGAAATGGACGTCATTTTGCACGGAGGGAGATGGAGGCGCCTGTTCCTCGGCGGCGTGTGCGAAACTCGAGTTGTTCGCGGAGAGTCCGAACCCACCTGTGGGTTTGCTGCCGGTGCTTTCTTCGGACGGCTTGCCTCGAAATAAAAGGCGGCTGTAAGGGCCCGGTTCTCACGCACTCGCTGTCCGACTTATAGTGAAGAACGTTTCATAGATTTCACAGACGTTAGGGCTGGAAGGGACCTCTGGAGATCATCGAGTCCGGCCCCCCGCCCCAGGGGCAGGAAGTCAGCTGGGGGCAAAGGATCCCAGCGGATGGGTGTCCAAACGTTTCTTAAGAGCCCGGAGTAGGGGCTTGCACTGCCTCCGCGGGG
Organism: Alligator mississippiensis; assembly: GCF_030867095.1. NCBI lineage: Eukaryota > Metazoa > Chordata > Crocodylia > Alligatoridae > Alligator > Alligator mississippiensis. Next base: position 9,387,292 of record NC_081832.1, on the reverse strand, counting down.
AGTCTGTTCCAGGCCTTGGGGCTCGGACAGCAAAGAGGTTTTCCCTTGTGTCCCGCCTAAAGCGGTCTTGGGGGAGTCTTTGACTGTTGGACCTTGAAATCCCTCGGGGCGCTCTGGCAAACAGGCGTTCCCCCAGATCCTGATGCACCCCCCTTATGTACTTATAGGCAGCCACCAGGTCCCCCCCGTGCCTGCGCTTCTCCAGGCTGAAGAGTCCCGTGGCTCTCAGCCTCTCCTCATGAGGCCTGTTCTCCTGCCCTCTGGTCATGCGCGTGGCTCTCCTCTGCACTCCCTCAAGCTCCTCCACATCCTTTTTTGAACTGTGGAGCCCAAAATTGTATGCACTACTCCAGCTGCGGCCTCACCAAGGCCGAGTACATCCTGGGATTTGCTTGAGAAGCATCTATGGATGCAAGCCAGCATTTTGTTGACTTTACCAGCTGCGAGTTTTTTAACTTATAAAGTAAATTAAAAGATTTATTTGCATTTTTTTCAGTGTACGATAGTGTTCCAGCAAATACTGTAATTTTGAGCTTCTCATATGATAATTCATATGTAAGATCTGGCAATGCTGCTGCCTCCTTCCCTGTTACCGAGAGCTGGCTCAGAGAGCATCTGTCTTCCTGCCTCTGCCAGCTGGACCAGGAAGTGGTTTGTAATTGTACAGGGTGGGTCCGTTTTCATGTCCACCTTAAATGGCACAGTCTGGTTCACCGTCCTGACTGGCATGCTGTGGTGAGGCATGACGAGCTCCTATGCTGCCAGGAAACCCTGGCACCCCAATAGCATTGAGATGTAGTTTGTAAGCATGTTTCTCTTAGCATAGATTAGCCACAGTGGTCGTTAGGGCAGTCTAATTGGGACAGCATGTTATTTCTAGGAACATAAAGGCCCTGACCTTTCAGACAAGATAGGTGTGCAGATGTGTGTGCTGTTATTTGAACTATGGGTGCAGACGGAAGTGACAATTTTCACCTGATCTGGCCACTGAAAACAGTTGATAGCTGTGATCAAACACAAGCACACAGCTACAGACAGCTTCAAAAATGCCTGATTAGGTGAAAATCTGAACCCTCACTGCATGGGGTATCAGGTAAAGACGTTTCAAAATGGAGCGTCTTCTGTAACTTGTGTCTGCTGCCTCCCAGCCTGTCTCTGCTTTCAGAATGGGAGGAGGGAAAGGGAGCGGAGGGAGTTAAATCTGCGGGGCTTTCAGCCCCCCCGGAGGGTGGGGCAGGTGTATTTGAGGCACTCTCAGGTGGGGGGGCTCCAATTTACCCACCCTTCAGCCCCAGCTGGGGAGCCCCAAGAATGAGCTCCCACTGCTGCCTTTTCTCCCTCCCCTTTTAAAAATAGAGGGCTCTGGCAGAGGACCTGGCTGCAGGCTCCCAGCCTGAAGCTAGATTTCCCCTCACCTCCCAGAACCAATAGTAAACTTCTGTTTGGTCCAGGGTAATGCTGTAACTCAGAACACTTTTCAGAAATTGTTCTGAGTTACAGCTGGGAGTTGCACTTCTGTCTGCATCCTATGGCCGCATCCAGACGAGCATGGACGTTTGGTTCTCTGGGGACAAGTAGCGGCAGTGCACCTTGGTCCAGGGAACGCGTGTGCCACATGTGCTTTGGTGCACAGCAAGTTACCCTGGGTGGTAGGGGAGCCTTAACTGCGGGCCTTTCAGGGCTGCAACAGCGGCAGTTCTGCACGGAGCCTGGTCAGCAGCCAGAGCATAGTTCAGGTGGCCTGGCTCCGCTTTTGAGTGGCGCACACTGCCTGTGCACATGCTGCTCTGCTCCTTTTTTTTCCCCTCCACAGGCATTTTTTGGCCCCTGAATATCCAGTGGTCAAAAAAAACCCCGGAAAGAAAGTGGAGCAGAGCACACATGGGCAGCATGCCATTGCAGTGCAAAAAACAACTGACTGTGCGGTATGTGGCACCACAGACGTGTTTGGGGCGCCACATACCATATGGCCGCACTCATCTGGATGTGGCCTATATGTGTCCAAAATGGATTATATTCAGGCTGCTGAATGGGTGGCTGTTTTGTGCACAGCTGGGCAAGTTGCATGTGAAAGGGCGTTGAGATGGGAGGCAAAGAGGAGCAGGGAACTATTGCAGGAACCTTGTTAATCTGTGCACAAGTGATTTCTTCCTCTTGATAAAATCTGCATTGCATTAACATATTTCGGCTATATCTGTCAAAGTAAAATCAAGGTGTATTTTATTGTCAGTTTCTGTATTAATTTTCAGGTGTGCATGTATAAAATTCAGTAGTTCACAGTATGTTTTTGAGTCAACGAGCAAATATTTCTTCAGTGTATCGATATGTGTAACACTTTCTTTTACAGGATATTGAAGTTACGTCTCCACCTGATGACAGCATTTCTTGTTTAGCTTTCAGTCCCCCAACATTGCCGGGTAACTTCCTTATTGCAGGATCCTGGGCAAACGATGTAAGTACTGAATGCCAGAACAGCAAAAGGATTAAGACAACTGATGTGGGAACTAGGTGGAATTTAGATGCAAAGTTGCGAAAGAGTAATCCTGAAAATGCACTCTACCAGCCAAGGTTCCTCGACGTGCGAAGCAAAGCAGCATTGCTTCCAGGTTGTCAGGGCTGAGCAGTTCAGTGGCTCCCCCATTCCTGAGCCATTTGGGATCCTCAACTTAGACATTCTTCAGCTTGTGTCAAGGGACCCCAGTCCAGTAGGTTTTCAATGAGTAGCAGTTGTGTCATTTATTATTGTAAGCCTTTCTTCTCTTACCTGCATCCTCTCCACTCTTTTCATGTCTATTAAAATATGAATTCTTTGTGCTAAATTAAGGGTAAGGTTTTCAAGGGACAGAATGTGCTTCATTTCTGTAACACAATTATGCATTCTTGGTACTCCAAATTAATAGTATTTTAATACATCTGTATCTATGACTCTTTAGGTTCGGTGTTGGGAAGTTCAAGATAGTGGACAAACAATTCCGAAGGCTCAGCAGATGCACACAGGGCCTGTGCTAGACGTGTGTTGGAGTGATGTATGTCCTTCTTTTCAAAAAGTCTCTATCATCAAGGAAATCTATAGCAGTAAAGCCCAAGTATCTTGCATGTGCATCAATTTAAAATGTAGATGCAATCATAGAATGTAACGGCCTTTTGTCATATAAAACAAACCTAAGTTTGCTGGGTTAATTTGGACTTCAGATATGTGCAGATGGAATAGTAGTTTTAAGATGGTGCTAGTGTACAGTTTCATTGTTTTGGTTGAATTTGTCGTTTACATTGTGTTTCCGGCATTAGCTTCTTGTTTCAATTTGATAAGAATTCTACAAAAACAAGATTAGTTTTCTATCAGTATTTAAAATGATGTGGTCCTCATCTGAACAGATAAAAATATCATTAACTTCTCATATACAGTATTTGTAAATGTTGGGGGAATGGCTTATTAACAAGGCCTGTTTGGTTGGGGGGGGGGGTTAAGAGTGCTGCTTGTAAGATGATACTCTTCATATCTAATTTTGAGTATATCAATTTTGTGTGTCCACTCTGCGATTAGAAGAGGCAGAATAGAAGTTATTACAGAAATGCTTAGGATTGAAATGTAATTCTGGTCTGCTCTTTGTTAGTAACAGTCCGTTCAGATGTATGAAAGGTTCAGTGTTTTAGACTGCAGCAGCTCTGCCCACTTCACTCCAGCCTGCAGTGCAGCAGCCCTCTCACCACAAAGAGGCTTGTGCTCCCTGGACATCATCACAGGGGCTGCTGCCCCTGTCAGGGTCCCTCCCGCCTCACCGCTCCAGCGTCGGGTGGGGGCGCGGCCAGATGCTGGCCAGCATTACCCCCTGAGGCAAAGGGGGCAGGAAGAGAGAGGGTTTATTCCCCCTCCCTCCTGCCCCCTGGCACCCCAGCTGGGGTCTGCCTGGTCAGGAATGAGAGGCAGTGGCCAGGGCTGGCAGACCCCAGCTGTGGGCTCCCAGTGGGAGAGGGGACAGAGGGGGGAATAAATCCCGTCCCTGCCCCTTTCGCCTCACAGGGCCATGTCGGGTCAGCGTCTGGCTGTGCCCCTGCCCCTGTTCCGGCTATGGAGCAGAGGGATGGAGCCATCCCTGCTCTCTGGAGCAGACAGCCCAGCCCAGGCCTGAAAAACATGCTGGGATGCTGGGGGACTTGGATTTAACTTGAACCAGGAAGGGGTCTGGGACAGAAATTCCATAAACCGGTTTGACCTCAGTCAGTTAAGTCTGATACCACATTTGACCAACTTTATCTTAAACCAGTTTCAGCCATTTTGAAAGTGGTTTATGTGCACTGAGCTTCTGTTCTGTTACATGTTTAAACCAGTTGCCAATCACTTAAACCAGTTTATTTGCAACTTCTGTCCCTAGCCTTAATGAGTACTGGGTATTACAGACATTAAACTTCGAACTTTATGTGTATGTGAAACTTTGAATGACTTTCTTTTTTAGGACGGGAGTAAAGTTTTTACTGCTTCCTGTGACAAAACTGCCAAAATGTGGGATCTCAACAGTAATCAAGCCATCCAGATTGCACAAGTAAGTAATCTAAAATCTATTTACCTGCAAAGGGAGATTCACTAACACCTTTTTTAATAATAGAAAATCATCATCATCATCATAATAATAATAAATTCTAATAGTGAATGAATATATTACTCAACTTTTTAGCTGACCTTACTAAATGAAGAATCATGTAAGTCATAATGCTAGATAAATTTTAGTATGATAGCTGGAATGCAGGCAATGCAAATCCCACTCTAGGCAAAAGCCCCATATAGCTCATGTGAGAGAGAGCTTCCTTGATGGTTCCTGCAAAAGTGTCCAGCTGCAGTCTAATTCCATTTTTCAGTTACTCGCTCCCCACTGTTGCTTTTCTTTTGTATCCCAGGTGTTCAGTCTTTTATTTTATTGAGATTTAGCCCATGTGCTAAGATGCTAGGAGGACAGGTTCTTCTGTAATTAAGTTTGTTTCCATAAAGGGAACAACTTCATGGGTGTAGTGTTAATAGTCAAGATTCTAACACTTATGTTTAACCTCAGTGCAAATGCTTACTCTCTCCAAGACAAAAATGCTTTGTCTTAGTAATTTAACATGATTAAAATAATGTCTCTGTGTTGTTGTTTTTACCAGCAAGAAGTAAACATGTTTACTCTTTCCATTATAGTTTAGTTATGGTGAAGCAATTCAGGTTTTAATCCTTGATTAGAAATTTTTAGCGATCAATAGTAGGAAATAAATATTTATTGCAATTGCCAACACACAAAGGCACAAATGAAGTTACTTTCCTTAACTTAATACGTGTTGTTGCTCCTGAACACTTTTACTTTAGTGATGAGTTTTTAGAAAAACACTTTCTGTATTCTATGCATGCTGAACACCTCCCATTTCAGTAAAGGAAATGAATTCTTCTAAGTCTCGTTTGGTGGTTCTGTCATTTTAAAGTTTTCACAGTACAATACAGTTCTGATTTGTAGTAGAGAATTTGAAGCATTGTGGCCGGTGTGATAACTTATGTGAACAAACTAGAGGTATGCACAACCAGAATGTTATTCCATGAAGCCATAAAGAGGAAGAGATGTAGGCTGTTGTTTTAAAAAATGTAGATGCATGTGTTTTTTGTATCTGTTTTCAGCATGATGCCCCTGTTAAAACAATCCATTGGATTAAAGCACCAAACTACAACTGCATAATGACAGGAAGTTGGGATAAAACTTTAAAGGTATGATTGCATCGGAGCAAATGGTTTTGTCCTGCAGTATTCTCAATACCGTGTAAAATGGGAATGTATTAAATAAATCTTTCTAGAGTATGCTAATTTGAAAGATTAACCGCAGTGAACATTTCTAGTCCTGAGCTAAGCAAATGGAACTATTCTATCTGACTCTTGTCAGGGGTGAAACAATTTGAAATAGCATTTCTTGCGCTAACTAACCAATCAGTTTTACTACTGCATATGAATATGGTGTATTTGGAGAAGCGTCTGATGACAGATCTTATTTTAAATTCTTTTGTTTCTTGGTTTCTTTAGTTCTGGGATACACGATCACCAACACCTATGATGACCTTACAACTGCCTGAAAGATGTTACTGTGCTGATGTGGTAAGCGAGCAAACTCAGGTATTTGGATATGTGCCCATTAAATGGTTTGAATCCAGCCCAGAGTTGTATTAAATAAAAGTTCTCCATATCAAAATGGTACACTGTTGTTTTGCTTTATTTGAAAGACGTCTATATTTCTGCTGCCTTTGCTGTATCTTTTCTACATAAAAAATGGCTTATAGTCTCTAGTCTCTCTCTCTCCCAGAACTAAAAATCTCATTCCTTTTTCTTACTTTGTTTTTCTTTTCTTATGGATTTGAAGGAGTTAAGTGGTTTGAAAGAGTTAGACATCTTTTTTGTGACAATACCATATTTGAGTCTCTTCCAGCATGCTTCTCGTACCTTCTCCAGGTATACCCCATGGCAGCAGTAGCCACTGCAGAAAGGGGCTTGATAGTTTATCAGCTAGAGAATCAGCCTTCTGAGTTTAGAAGAATAGAATCTCCACTTAAACACCAGGTAAGTAATTACATTTATTATAAGCTCATTTGTGCAGTGTATCAGATGGTACTACAGACTTTTTTTTAAATATAAAAAGACCAATATTATTTTGATGCAATCCTTATAATTCTATGTAGTTTGTGCTTTGCTTTAATTTTTGTTAACTCAATGATTTGTTTTGTGAAAAGAGAAAAACATGTTATCATTACTTAAAATTACTTCCTTTTTTCCAGTCCAGATTTACTTTGCCTAAAATAATTTGAGTGGTTGTTCTTAAGGTTAGGATCCATTAAATACTTTCTTTTATCATAGTTATTTGATAAGTTATTTTGAAACAGTTGAATAGTAAACTTTAGTTCGGCGTAATGGGGCAGATCTAACAAGTATTTACATGCAGTTTTGGTTGTTCTTCCTGATAGCACTTAGACTATACCTTTAACTTGACAGAATGGCATGGAATTGAGTAGCAAGACATTATTCCAGAAAGCGGGACTTGATAGTGTTTTATTAGAATTAGTCTTTTCATGTATAGCAGGGAGAACAAGATTTAAAGTCTTTCCAAAGTCGTCGGATCATCTACTTTACATAAGTTTTGTGCACATGTAATGTTTTGGTGAAAGGAGAATTTTGTGCGTCTAACATTTCTTCATTATGTTTAAAAATGTAAGATTCTAAAGTCATAGCGTTTTGAAGGGGGTTTGACTCACTTTTCAGTGTTATACGTAACTTTTTGAGTAGGTATTATATATGCAGCATTTTGTGTTCTCACAGACGCTGTTTAGAAAATCTGGTTCTCAGTCTCCTTTCTAAAATGCTCTGTATTTTCCTCAAATGTAGCATCGCTGTGTTGCTATTTTTAAAGACAAAGTCAACAAACCTACTGGATTTGCCCTTGGAAGTATTGAAGGAAGAGTAGCTATTCACTATATCAACCCCCCCAATCCGTAAGTAGTTTTTTAAACCATGTAGTATTCGCTGCATTCATTGAAATCAAGAACATTTATAATGAAATACTTTTCTTTTAAGAGCCAAAGATAACTTCACTTTTAAATGTCATCGCTCCAATGGAACAAACACATCAGCACCTCAGGATATTTATGCTGTAAGTATTCAACCCATTTAACTTAATTATTTTCAATGAAGTTAAAAGATATTTTTTCAGGTTGTATAATTTTATATCCAATCTACGATGAAGTTTTTGTTTTCTTGACCTTTTGTGCTTAGAGACTTCTTCCTTTTATATTTAAAGGAAAAAAAATGTCACATGCAATAAAGAAAAAAAAGAGTACGTGGAATATTACAGACTTGCAAAGAAATCTTTGCCTCTACTTTCTGTTAAACCTTTTTAAGATAAAGCATTTAATATACCCATCTATATCTGTGCCTTTGTCTATGGAAAAACCTGCTGGTCTGTAAGGACTTATTAAGTACCAAGAGAGTTAACGTGTTTTCTGTAATGGGAGTGCATATGTATAGGTGGTTCAAAACAACATGTGATTTTTGTGGGGGGTTTTTTAATTCTGTTTTAAAGCACTACAAAAAATCAGCTAGCCTTAATTGCATTATATTAATTTACATATAAAAGGCCTGGGTTCTCTGAGTATGCAGTGCATATACTGTGAAGTAGATGTGTCCCAGTCTATATAATTAGCTGTCTTACATAATCTTACACTATTCTGTAGGTAAATGGGATAGCGTTTCATCCTGCCCATGGCACCCTTGCAACTGTAGGATCTGACGGTAGATTCAGCTTTTGGGATAAAGATGCACGAACAAAGCTAAAAACATCAGAACAACTAGATCAGGCAATATCTGCCTGTTGTTTCAACCACAATGGAAATATCTTTGCCTATGCTTCCAGTTATGACTGGTCAAAGGTAAGAAAGGTTATGTTTCTATTGGCAGTTGACAGTTAAGACAACCATCATTCAGTAGGTCATTGCATCTGGAGGTCTCAGAGTCCTGTGCAGGTACTTTTGAAACATTGCAAATGTAAGTGAGGTTTTGGGATCACTGTAGTCAGCTTTCAGATGTAACATAGGCAGTATCAATGCAAAGTTGTTTAGGCCAAGAAGTTGTGGCCAGCTGAAGTGGTAGTGGGGATTTGGATAAACAGAACGTTACTTGATTTGGAAATTGTCTGACATGCGAGTGCTAACATACCTGCTCCTACAAGGAGTGCTGTGGGATTATGCATGCATCAGTTTTAACTGCAGCGTAACTCTTCCACAAAAAAAACAACCCAGGCAAAACCTGTCTTGTGTTCCCAATTTATTATTAAACCAGTGGATTTGCACTTTGTACTGAATATACAGTACCATTTGCCACAGTTTCTTGGTGATGGTTAAGATCTTTCCTCCAAGACCTGACTCAGAAGTAAGCCAACCAGATGTACTAACTTGTCCTCTTTTTTTTTTTTAATGCAAACAAACCCTTAATAATATAAAAAAGGACTGATTGAAATTTTAACTTGTTCTAGTAGGTTGATTTATAGGGCTGTGCAAAATGGAAGCATTTTGTTTCGACCAGCATTTCGACAGAACAGTGTTTCATTTTGACTTTGGTTTTGAGTGGAACCGGCTGTTTCGTTTTGTTCCGTTGAAACGTTTTGCCGTTTTGACCCTGTTTCGACGTTTCGCCCATAGACTATAACGGGGAAGGTCGAAGCAGGCTATAACTTTGTCATTTCTGGCCAGATTTGGATGAAACTTGCAGAAACGGTAGCCCCTTCTGAGGGCATGATGCGTGCCAAGTTTCAAGAAGATAGGTGTATGGGGTTCGGAGAAACTGCACCCCAAAATCTTGAGAGCAAAACTCATGTCATGTATGTGTTAAGCCACAGTGGGGTCAAAACTGCAGGCATGCTAGCCCCTGCTGAGGCAACAAAGCCTACTAACTTTCAAGGAGATACGTGCAGAGGGGTTGGAAAAACTGCACCCCAAAATCCTGAAAGCAAAGCTCATGTCATGTGTATGTGTTAAGCCACAGCGGGGTCAAAACTGCAGGCTTGCTAGCCACTCCTGAGGCCATGAAGCCTACCAAGTTTCAAGATTGGTGCAGGGGGTTTGGGAGGGACTGCACCCCATATTCTTGAAAGCAAAGCTCATGTCACATGTATGTGTTAAGCCACAGTGGGGTCAAAACTGCAGGGTGGTAGCCCCTGGTGAAGCTACAAAGCCTGCCAAATTTCAAGGTGATAGGTGCAGGGGTTTGGGGGGAACTGCATCTCAAGCTGCTGACAGGCAAAACTCATGATATAGATGACACTGTGTGTGTTGAAGGCGCAGCGGGCTGTAAACTGCAGGGGTCGTGGCCCCTGCTGAGGCCACAAAGCCTGCCAAGTTTCAAGATCGGTGTAGGGGTTTGGGGGAAACTGTACCTCAAGCTGCAGACAAGCAAAACTTGTGACATGGGTGCTTGTGCAACTGTGTCTGTCTTGGGGCACATTTGGGGGGGACTACTGCAGGCCTGGCTGCTAAGCTACTGTGTTACCAGTTACCAATTAATCATGATTCACTCAGGGACCAGCTCAATACGCAGGACCTAGGTACTACATAATGACTTAACAAGCATGGATTAACACCTACAAAACCACCAAGAGGAGGAAAGAATCAATACAAACAATCAGCTGCCCCAAGACAAGAGACAGTTAGTTGCACAAGCACCCATGACACAAGGTTTGCCTGTCAGCAGCCAGAGGTGCAGGGCCCCAGAACCCCCTGCACCGATCTCCTCCACAGCTGGCAGGCTTCGTGGCTGCAGCAGGGGCCATCATCCCTGCAGCTGTCACCCTGCTGCGCCTGAACGCACACACTGTCACCCATGTCATGAGTTGTGCTTGTCCGCAGCTAGAGGTGCAGCTTCCCCCCAACCCCTGTACTTATCTCCTTGAAACTTGGCAGGCTTTGTGGCCTCAGCAGAGGCTAGCATTTCTGCAGTTTTGACCCTGCTGTGACTTAACACATACACATGACATGAGTTTTGCTTTCAGGATTTTGGGGTGCAATTTCTCCAAAACCCCTGCACCAATCTCCTTGAAACACGGCAGGCTTTGTGGCCTCAGCAGGGGCTAGCATGCCTGAAGTTTTGACCCTGCTGTGGCTTAACACACATGACACAAGTTTGGCTCAAGATTTTGGGGTGCAACTGGGAGTAACAAGGAACAATGGTCATAAGCTGACTGAGTAGATTCAGGCTAGACATCAGGAGGCACTACTTCACAGTCAGGGTGGCTAGGAGCTGGAACCAACTTCCAAGGGAAGTGGTCCTCACCCCTACCCTGGGGGTCTTCAAAAGGAGGTTTGATATCACCTAGCCAGGGTCATTTGACCCCAGCATCCTTTCCTGCCCATTGCAGGGGGTCGGACTTGATCTGCTTAGATCCCTTCCGACCCGACCAATTATGAACATGCAGCCAGTGCCCAGCCCCTGGAGCACATGGCAGTCTTTCAAGACTCCCATGTGCTCCAAAAGCTGGGAGCACCCCTCAGCTGATTGGGGCTCCCAACCAGGAAATGCACCACGTGTTTCTGCAGCCGGGAGTCCTGGTCAGCTGATTGGAGTGCGTCAGGGAGCATAAGGAGGACAAGCTTGCTACTTGACAGTACAGAGGGGTTGGGCTACCTCTGCACTGACAGCATGGCACAATGGGATCTGATGTGGGGTCCCCCAGTTGCATCTACTGCCATGCACACGTGGCACAATATGTACATGGCAGCACAGGCAATAGTTGGGATCTCGCATCAGGTCCCATTGTGCCTTTAACATCTGTCAGGGGCCTAAATTTCAGTAGTGTATTTGCCATGTAAGGCATTGTCTCCTTTCTTGAGCCGTTAGTCTGTTGGGTAAATGAAAGTCCATAACTTTTCAAATTTACACCATTGTATTGGTACAGTTGTATATGAGTGCCTGAATAAGAGAGATCCAGATGCTGAAACAGAGCCATGTTGTCATTAATGAGTTAAAATCTACACACATTTGAAACAAGTTAATTGTGTTGGTGTTGCAATGGGTTTGCATTCTGAGCACATTTTTATATATAAGTGAGCATTGCTACCTTGATATATTCGTCTCCATAATACTTTTCCCATCCAGTGTACATGCAAACAACAGTAAATATGTAAGTGTATGTGGGACTTCAACTTAGTTTATGAAAATCGATTTGTCTGAAAAAGCAAAGAATGTAATGTGAAACTGGTTCCTTGTATAAAAGTTTAGCTAAAAATAAGTAATGTTAAAAGTTGACTTTCAGAGAGAACTGTTTATAAATATAGCGCACATCTACTAGTAGTACTTCTCAAGAGTTGCCTGGGAAGTCTGCTGTTTAAAGGTCTGTGTTTTTAAAATGTAACCTCTTCCTAAATTCAACTGACGGGATGTTTGGCTTATTGTAACTGGATTCTTTTTTTTGTTTGGTTGTTTTTCTCTGAATTTAAATAAATGCAGCTTACTTTCTCCTGTTTCAGGGCCATGAATTTTATAATCCACAAAAGAAGAACTATATTTTTCTGCGTAATGCAGCAGAAGAGTTAAAGCCTAGGAATAAGAAGTAGTGAGTACAATTCTGACTGGTGTTACAATACTGCTCTTCTGCCATTTGTGCCCCTACAGTTGTCAGTCAGTTTTGGATCACTAACATTTAGCAGGAACTATTAAAAAAAAAAAAAAAAAAGATGCCAAGTGTATTGAGTTGCCGGAGAACATCTTTTGAATTGTGTACAGGAGTGTCAGATAAGTGCATGATTGTGCCACAGTCTGTTACAGCGCAGTAATATATTTGCTGCAGAATCTCTAAATTTCAAGACCTGCATTTCTGCTTCTAGAAATACAAGGATATCTGTCCATAGTCTATCTGTCCATAGTCTTTTACTAGTACTGTAATAAAATATGTTCATTGCAGTATTTCTGCAAAATTACACACATACTGTGCTTTTTGTAATCATTATGGAATTAGGAATAATTTCTTGAAATTTAGGGTTTTCGCTGGATTCTTATTGTAATACAGATGCACTATCTACTGTATGTCGAGGAGAAATGCCTTGCAAAATCTTTCCTGCTCTTTCTTCCCCCCCACCCCCACAACCCCCTTCAGATTTTTGGTAGTTGTGTAGGTGGCCAATAGTAGTGACAGAGACCCAAGATGGACTTGGTGGGCACTATTCACATTCCCCATTCTCTAAAGGTGCCCTTCAGTCCCGACCTACAAACACCTTTGCTTGTCCCAGTTCCAAGTGAAGCCTGCCAGTTATGCCAAGTGGCATAGTCCAGCAATGTGAGCAAACCACTAAAGGGGGGAGAAGGTGTGACCACCAAACTGATGTTCACTTGTGGCCTAAACTGTTTTCTAATCGGTATCGGTAGAGTTAAAAGGCTGCCATTTTAACTCCCTGAATCACCGATTGCCCCGTAACATTTTTGGGCTTCAGTAAGTTCTTTTGTATTTAATAGCAGGTAGCTTATGGGTTACATCCCTGATTTAACAGTGCTGTGAAGCTAATCAGCGTGAGGGGTTTTTTTCCTGACTTAAATCTTCCGCTGTTTACTTTTAACTGACTAGATGTACACATGCCAAAGTTTTCTTTTTAGAGTTGAATGCTTATTCCTGTTAAGTATTATTTTCAAAACTAAAAATGGGGCTAGCATGTAGAGAAAGACCTGTTTATTGTAAAAGAAATTTTAAAAATTTCTGTAAAACCTTATGTTGTAACGCTTGTGATTACTGATTCATGCTAAGTTTAAAATAAATTTTTTATTAAATGTTTTTGCATATTCGGTAGTTTTCTTTGTGCTTTAATAACAATATATTAGACAGGTGTGTTTGTGTTGCACTTCCAAAAGTGGTGTCTTGGCTTTTCGTTGTAATTTCAGGTTTATTTTCTAAAAATAAAACAATATATGATGGGACAGAAAATATCCTGAGCTGGATTTCTAACTCATTTTCCACTTACTGTTGCATTATGAATCATTCCTGTGGTTTTGACTTAAAAAATTAAAAGATGTAATGTTAAATATAAAAGCCTTTTGTCTTTATAGAATGCATCAAGTTCATAGCTATCACAACAGCCAAACACCTGACAAGTTGCACTGAGTACAACTGGATCATGCTATTATCAAAATTTCTAGCTTTACTTAGCTCATTCACACTAGTGTTGGTACTTGGGTATGCAGTGTTCACTAGAAGGTGCCAGGTCCTTCTACTCTGCACTTCTGTCTGGTCCTCGTTTTCAAGTGCACACACCGGAGTAGTTTCTCACTTTTATTTTGCAATAGAGAATTTCCATCTGTTCCAGCAATGACTGGTCATCTGCTTTTAAAGTTCCTTTATGGTTTTGTTGAAAATTATTTTTAAGGTTGCTTGTGTGTTCTGGTTGTTTTGCTGTAATCTTTGGCTGCAAGTATGTTTTTCCAGTCAAAGAAATGTTATGAATACTGTACCAATAAGCCACTCATAAGCAAAAGGTGAAGAGGGTGGAGTTTTTCTGGGGGGAGGGAGGGGGTTGATAGTTTTTATTTTGACTTCTGGGACTAGGGTTAGGGTTTTCACTAGCAGTGAAAATTCCCTTTGCTTGGCTGCTTAGTTGCATGTTAATTCATTAAACATTCTTCCATGGGGAAATTGAGTCCTTTTGATCTGTCAGCAAAGGCTCATAAATATTTAGCCATTGCACTTATTATTCAGGCTAATTTTAGAAAGAAACATTTTAATTACATATTTGGGCATTTTGTTATGCTGAATATGTTCAACTAGAAAGACAAAAAATCAGGCTTCAAACTGACTTGTTTTCTATTACTTTAGTTAGTCTGTAAGGTGCAAATCTACCCTGCTTTCCACTTGATTTGAGACTAAGATGGCTAACTACATCTTCGTTTTCCATTACCCAAGTTAGAAAAATGCATTGACAGTTTGTGGCTATTGAAGTGTTGTGGGTCATCTAGATTACTCACAGTAGGTTTTCTGCTTCATCAAAAGTCATGGAAAAACATGAGCTCTTATTCATATATTTCTCCATGTTATGCATTCAGGAGACATGCTTATTACGGTAATCCTTTTCAGTTTTGACTGGAGACGAATGCTTAGAACCTGCTGTTGTTGTCTTGGGCCCATCTACACATTGCATCTATTGCACAATTACTTGATTTAATTGCACCATTAATTTAGATTGACTACATGTGCACATTAGCTATGCCACCTTAAAAGGACCAACCAGTTATAAAGTTATTGCTGGAAAATGTGTAGTAACTTAAAGCTGGATGAAAACCAGCTATAAATTTGCACGTGTAGCCTGTACCCCTGCAGCTTGGAGATTATAGCTCCAAGTGGGACACAGTTGGGGCTGCAAACTGTGTCAGCTGTGGGACTCACAGCCGCAGGTGCTTACTCTTTGCCAGTGCAGGGGGGGTAGGATTTAGGACTGTCTCATACCAGCAATAAGGTGTGATGGGATCTTATGCTGGATCCCACAATCGTGCCTCCTGCCGTACACATGTAGCAGGCAGCAGGCACAATTGTGTGGATCACACATTAGATCCCATTGCACCTTCACCTGCATGTGTAAAGGAGGCCTTAGACATTTCAACTCTATTTTGTTGTATAAAATTCACCTTTTTAAAGAATGACTCGTTTTAAATTGCTCAAATTCTAGCAGAAGAAATATCGTTAGGGACACAAGGCTGCCCAATTAAGACAATTTCACAGATTGTAAGGCTGAAAGGGACCTCAGAACATCATCGTGTCCAGGTCCCTGCACCAAGCACAAAAGACAACTGGGGGTCAGGTGACCCCGGTGAGGTGGCTGTCCAGTCTCCTCTTGAAGATTTCCAGGCTAGGTGATTGCACCACATCTGGAGGGAGTTTATTCCACAGTCTGGACAGCCTAGCTGATTCAGGCTCAACATTAGGAAAAACTTCTTCAGTCTTCCAGGAGGTTGTGGCCATTACTCATGGTTTTCCCCTCGGGTGCCCTGGTGAACGGTTGCAGCCTTTCCTCATCTGGCTTGCCTTTTAAGACTGATCATACAGATGGCTCTTCTTTGGACTCTCTCGAGCTTGTCCTTGTTAAAGTGTGGTGCCCAGAACTGGACATAGTACTCCTCCGCACTGGTGAGACCGCAGCTGTAGAGCGGAAGAATCGCCTCCTTGGTTTTGCTGGAGAGGCATCAATTGTTGCATGGCAGAGTCTTATTTGCCCTACTGGCTGCAGCATCGCACTGCCAGCTCATATTCATTCTGTGGTCTATTATTACCCCCAGGTCCCTTTTATTCGTGGTGCTGGTCAGTTTGGTACCGCCAAGCCTGTAGGTGTGTAGTGTGTTGTTTGTCCCAAGGTGGAGCACTTTGCATTTCTCAACGTTGAACTTCATCAGATTCCAGTCTGCCCAACTTGTTTGCCTGTCTAGGTCCGCCTGTAACGAGCCTATCTTTAAGCATGACCACGCTTTCCCATAACTTGGTGTCATCTGTGAACCTGCCCAGTGTACTCTTCACCCCCACATCCAAATCATTAATAAAGATGTTGAAAAGTACTGGACTGAGTACCAACCCCTGCTGCCCACTTCTCACCAAGATGACATGTGTCCATTCACTATGACTCTGGGTTGTATCCTGCAGCCAGTTTCTCACCCGACTGTGGGAGTTAAGCCAAAATTCTCCAATTTTCTTGCGAAGACATCATGGGATACCAGATCAAAGGCCCTTTGGAAGTCTAGGTATACAATGTCAACTTGCACACTTGTATCCAGGTGGCGAGTTATCTGGTAATAAAAGGAGATGAAGTTGGTAAGGCAAGACCTACCCATGACGAAGCCATGCTGACTGTCATTCAGAATCCAACCTTCTGCAAGATTCTCACGGATAGACTCCTTGATGAACTTTTCTTGGATTTTCCCTAGGATGGAAGTTATGCTGATTGAAGGGAAAATCTGAGGGGAAAAAAGCTATAAAAACTAGGGGATGGACTATCTATGGAAAATCTATCTACCTGTTGCCATACAAAAAGGTTAAAGTAGGTTTGTAAAAATAAAACAGTTGGCATAAAAACTTCACAGGCTTGCTTTCTGTTCTACCTATATTTTACTTGACTTCCCTATACAAATAGCTACTTGATTCACGCAAACTAAATATCTGGCACGCTAAAATGCACATGCAATTCACATGTGAAAGCATAGCAACTGTGCAAATTAGTTTGTGTATTTTGCAGATGCAGTTTTATGCCAATTGTTTTAAAAGGTTGGTTTTTGGTAGGGTGATATGTACGTAAGAAGTTCATGGCGGTGTAAAATATTGAAAGGGTATCTTATCATAAGCTATCCGTAATGATTACACTTGAAGTACCAAAGCAGTTTTCCTGCATCTCGTACAAGGGATATAGGCTAATGGTGTCAAATATGCTGGCAGTAGAGCCAGACAGATCTTTATATCTTTAACAGATATTTATCTGAACCTCACGTTGGTGATTGCACTGAAGTGCAAGTTGCCTCCTAGGAAGTATGGCAGTACCTGAATGCTGTGAATTAGAGCTGGTCTTAAAACTGCCATTTTTTTCCAGTATCTGAGTTTCTCATGAGAATTTTTTATCTTTTCAGTGAAAAAAAATAAATGTCTACGGGAGGCCAAACAGCTTAGCAAAAGAGAATTGTTTGCCCCTCTCTGGTCCCTTCTGAACTTGCATATTGACTAGATTTTGCCTAGAACGGCTGCCAGCAAAGGGAAAACGACTAGGGTCGCATTCCTGGGTCCAAGTTTGATCGTGGAAGTCTTGTGCCCCATAATCGCTTTGCTGAAATTCCACATCATTGTCAGTCCTGGTTCAGCTCTGCCCTTGTTCAGCAGCTCTAACCAGTGGCAACAGAATGCTAGTAACGACAAGGCATTAGGAACCATATCAAACCCTGCTCACAAAAATCTGTGCCCTCCAGTGCTTAAAATTATAGCAGACATTTCCACCTTCTGTCTAATAATTCTCTCACTGTTGTTGCTAGTGGAGTTGAGCCAGTACTAGCAACAGAAAGAAATATTAGGTGGAACATCTTATCGTGTTCTTTGGTCTGTTCTTTCACTTCTGCCTCTGGCTAGATGTGGTTAAAAGCTATTGAGGTAAAATATCAATTGGGTATGAAATCTGTTCCCAGCCACTCGGGTCTTTTCTTGAGTAGTCTAAACACCGTGATTTCGGCAGTTTCGTAATTATACGGTCATTCTGAATAAATTATTTATTTAAAATATTACTACAGCCAAATTGCGATTTCAGAAAGTTGACTAAGCTGTAAGGTAAGTTGCACCCCACTATGTTACTTTGCTGATTCATTCTCTGGGTTTTCTCACCTTGCCTAGACGGAGCGCCTAGTAAAAATGTGTGATTTAATTTAAACCTATTGCTGCAAATCTCTGTCCATGCCAGAAGATGGCACCATTGATGGGTCTTTCAGGAAAGCTTTAAACATGGTAACCGATGACTACAGCATGCAAACCGAGCTTCATCTTAAAAGTTTCTGAGTTGAGCAGTGCAAATAGAGTATCTCTTATATTTTTAATGTTGAAGTGCAGTGAACAGAGGACTATTTTTCATTCTTATTTTTCGTGGTAAATTAATACACTTGAATATGTTTCCTAATTTGTTTGTTTTTTGGTTTGATTTTTCAGAATTCCCTGTGGAGTCAGGACCACCAACTCCATTTGTCCCTCAAGATTTTTTTTGTTTTTTTCTTTATATGTATAAAGATTTTTAGTCACTAAGCCACTGCTTTCAGACTCTTACTTACCAGTGCTTAGCAATTGACCGCTCTCAACATTGTTCTTTGCTAGCACACGTACAACATTTGATAAAAGGAAATGCAAATTCATAAGCAGCCCATTACTTTGTCCTACCATTATACTTTAGGCAATTAAGTTATTCAGGTAGGAGAGAGAAAAGAAAGCCACCAAGGAAAGTCTTCATGGAAAAGCCAGATTACTGCATAAAGTATAGAGATAATACTTCACCAAGAAAAGCACCCTCTTTTTGAGGCCAGAGTATAAAAAAATAATGTGAAGACACTATGCTTTCTTCCAATTAAAACTTAGGTCTTGATATGTTTTTGGCCATTCAAGAAATGACCATTCAAGAAAGCAGCTTTTTCTCTAACAAGAGGGGTTAGATCTGTCATACTGGCTTAACTCAGTTTAAGCAACTATATTTTGGCTGCACTCTTCTAAGCTACTGTAATGTCTCATTGAAATTGGTGTAGTTTTGTAATGTGCCCTGCTGCCCTTCTCTCCAAAATACTGCTCTGGAATATTTAAATAACCTATACTATTACGGTGCAGATCTGTTTCCTGGACCACTTGGGCTTTAATATTAGAAATAAAAAAAGTAATGAAGCTTACTGAATAGTAAATGGCCTCCCATTTGAGTCTTCTAAATTTGATCAGGAAAAACTGGAGGCCAAGCAATAGAATCTTAGAATAAAGGAGTCCTGATATGGGAATTGTGGCATTTCCTCTGAATTCCCCAAATAGGGCATCATGTGCAACTTTCCTATTTTTGGAGGGGAATTCATCATCTCCGGATTCTGCAAAATCATCCCTGACAGGCTGGCCCGTATCTCTCAGTACTAAACATACTCTTGTCGAGCGATTTCATTCATAGTGCATTTGAAAGGGATAGTTTACACCAAGGGAGAAGGTGTTTTTGTTTGAAATTCCCAAAGAGGATGCCTCTGCTTCCTGTACAAAAGATACATTTCCCTTTTATGCAAATTAGAAGAGATTTTATTCTGGCCACTTCAGAGACCATTAGCTTTTGAATCACTGCATGGGGAGGGCACGCTTGTGATTACAATTAATTAGCACTTAACAGAAGCTCATGAAGTTTGGAAGTGTTGGGGGGGGGGGGAGGAGGTGTCCAGCCTTGAAAGCATTTGTGAAACACTGGACTAGATGATGGTATCTTGTAACCCTACCGGAAAGCCAGCCTTGACCTGAAGGCTGTTCAAATCTTTAACAAAGATGGTTACTCACAAGTGTTGCTCTTAAATGAATTTAAAAAAATGTTAATACAAACTCTTGTCTGTTAATCGAGTTTCAATTCTATGGTGTCTTTGATGTCTTAACACTTCCCCCCATTCAGCCAGTTTTCCAGTTAAAAAAGCATCTAGTTAAATTAAGAAGTTAAGCTGTAAAGCATTGAAAATATAAATGGCCAAGCCTTTAGTTGTACACCATAAAGATGTAGAAATAGAAGGATAAAATGGCTCCTTCCTTGCCTACCCAAATATTTGATCTCTGCAAGTATCTTTGAACATTTCTTTTACTGTTAGTACCAGAATATCTGTAGCATGTGGCAGCTATTACCTACAAAAGACAAGCTGGCCAGTAAGGGGTAAAGTCTCCCTACTCAGAGCTAGAACATTATCTTGATCTTTTATCTAGGCTGGTTCTTCAGTGAAGTTGGATACAGGAGCTATACCAAAGTACTTCCTTGAATACACAAAGCCAGAGATTAGGTTACACATGACTATGCCAGGACCAAGACAAAAGCTCCTATATTACCTGGCACACTCCTACTGAATTATTAAAGCTTCTCTTCAAGCTGAATTTATTCACTGGGTAATTAGTCAATAGGAGAGAAGCTTTCCTTTTACAAAGCTACCGTTGACAGCTCTTGGATCTTTTGTCTTTTTTACAGCAACATGTTTGCAGAGCAACCGTCTGGAATTACAGTGACCATCAGCAAGCAAGCAGTCCATGCTTGTTTTGAATCTGCTTATCTTTGGAAATTTGCACTAGTAGCAAATCCAAAACCCTGGTAATGCCTGGTGAACAATATTCTCCCCATTTTACAGAATGGCAAACTGAAGCATAGCTTGTACTGGTGAGTGAAACTGAGCCGGTGCCCATGGAGACAGTCGAATTCTGAAATCCTGAAGTCCGGATGTTCTCTTGGTTCCTGCTTCCGGTTCCAGCTGGACCTATTCTGCCAGTGCAACTTTTACTTGCGTGTTTGGTATTTTGCACAATGGGTGCATCTACACGTGACGGTACGACAACATAGCATCCGTGGGCATCTACACGTGACCAACAGCTACTTTGCCGTAGCGACGTCGGTATAGCATGCAGCTATGGCAAAGTAGCTGCTAAAAATAACTTCACCATGTGTACAGTGCAGTATGGGCTGTTACTGCACCGTGATTTAGTACTTCCAAAAGGAAGTACTAGATCACGGCATGGTAACAGCATTGCCATAGTGACATGTCGATGCACCCAGTATGCCACAACCCTAAACGCAGCTCTCCTAAACTGATTCACTTTCTCCAGTGCTTTGGCCCCATCCCCAGGAACTTCGAACCTAGCTTCTGTTTCTCCATATATGGAAGGCAACCAAAGCTGGAGTCGGGAGGCTATTAAAAACTGCCTGCCAAAACTGTTGTAACCAACTGATCTTAAATTGTGGCCAGTGCCACTTCATTTATTCTGATCCTGGCACGAGAAGTATGATAGTAGCTTCCATTGTTATAATGGCTGCTAATTCCTCTTTGTGAGAGCCTGTAGCACTGCTCTGGGTTCTCTAGTACCTAAGTAGGGTTTATTTATAAATGAGACTGCATGTTTTTCCAGGTCCTGTTATGAACCAGACTGGTCAGGAATGAGATGTGCTACTCCGCTAACAATCTCTTGCCGTCTGGCATTCTGTTAACTCCGCTAGCAGGGTGGATGCAGTTTAAAATAACTCCATAGATGAAAAGGCATGTGATAAATTAAGCATTCATTTACTGGTAGGAGATGTTGCTAGCACACCCAAGCTGTTTAAAAATCAATTTGTCACGATTACTCCTGCATGGGGTTAATGTTCACGTTTATCTTAGCCAATGAAAAGGCGGAAGAAAATAGTAGCTTGTTTTAAAACAGCAACTGTTTCATTGTTTGTTTGTTTGTTTGTTTTCAATAAAATGTGGAAATATAGATATTGTCCTCAGGGTTTTGGAAACAGTTAGCTCACCACATCTGTATTTTTCATTAACTTTCTTAATTCTACAGCACTCTGTGAAGTGACAAAACTCAGGGCAATACTAGGAGCAGAGCAGAACAGGTTGGGTGAAATACAACGTGCTGTGGTTCAGAGCATTATTGAATGCCAGTCTCAGAAGTGAAGTCGTTAACAGGCCCTGAAAATTAATTTCGATCCACACAACATTTTTTCTATGAGCAGCTAGCAGAGCAGTTCAAAGATTATTCAAAAGGAGGCACCTGATAGACACAAGTGTTATATGTGCACAGATGCTTTAGATTATAACGTATCTCCCTATATGAAACTAACTCAAAATATGCAAGAAATTATGGAAGAGGACAAACAAGCGACAAGGGGATGATGGTGGGAGAGATTTGCCAGACAAAACTCCTTAGAAAAATCTCTTTTGTTGGTGTCCTCTCTTGTCTTGTTGGACAGGAGAGGCTAGCGACTGAAAAAAATGTAGTCTGTATGATTGTGTCAGAGTCTCATCAAAGGCTGACCTAGGCATAGCATCACAATGGTTCTGCCTGGCTTATCCATCTCGCCACCTGAATACTTTTCCTTGGTGCTGTGCTCACTGCTGCCATGACCACACCACTGGGGAGATGAGAGAGAAGATGCTGAACTGACCCTTGTCACCTTCTCAGACCATGGCTCTGTTAAGGGAGAAGATCCCCAACAACTGTCTCCCCTTCAGTGAGTCGTACCAGAACGTACTAGCTACTGTTTTACTCCTGTTGGGACTTCTTGTTGTATTGGATAATGCCATCAAAGTTGTCCTTCTGGTAAGCAAGCAATAGTGAGTATGGGGGTGGCTTCTTCCCTTAAGCTACTAATAACCTCCTTTAACCTGGTGTCCTACGTTAATGCTAGGGTGTTGTGTGCCACTGGAGGTGGGGTGGGTGACTCAGTGGGTTTAACTTGAATTGGTAATGGTCCCAGCTGTCATGCTCTGAACTCACATGCATGTTTAAACATATAAGGAAACATTTAGTGGTTCATCCCCGGACTTGAGTACTTACCCAGTAATTCAAAACCACAGTGCAGGGTGTGGTGTGGGTGACTTGATCAGAGCTGTTCGCGCTCCTCCCTGTCAGTACTGATGTCACTGCCCCACTGCGATGCTAGAAGTCTTTGTGTTGCCAGGAGTCAGGCTGGGAGATGCACTGGCACTGTTTTACTCAATACTGATATCAGTGTCCTAGATTGCTGCAAAGGGGAGGCAGGGCACACCGTGTCTTGGGGTGACTTGGTATGGGGTCCCTTCCCCCCATTCAGTACTGACCTGTGGTCCTTATGTGGCACTAAGGGAGTTGTGTTGACTGAATGGTTGAATAAGATATAAAATTGAGGTCTGAGCATTTCTGGCCTTTTTAGATCCTATGGCAGTTGATCCTATGTAAAATCCAGAGCGGTAAACTAGTGTGCTGCCAAATTACAGCCTGGGTGACTACATCCTTTCTCTCCCTCTCTTGCTCTCACTCAAAATTCCTCCCACAGTCATTGTTAGATACAGTCTTCACTCTTCGGAAATATTGTTTAATGTGCTATAGCATCACTGCCCAGCTGTCACTTTTCATCTGATAGGTGGCTGCCTCTCAGCAGTGAATGAACCTAGTTATTGTATGAGAAAGATGCAAGATAACTTAATGACTAGTAACATTTGTAGTTATATCCATCCGGAAAGGGTAATGAGATTTCATGCTGTGAGCTCATGCTGTTGCAGGATCGAAAAGGAATTTCTTTCCCCATAGCTGACTGGGTGTTTACGATCTTAACACTTTCTAAAAGCATGAGATATTGGCCAAAGTGGGAGGAGGTATATCAGATTAGATGGACTAGTGAACTGATTGGTATCCTAGACTACATAGATGCATGTTTTCTGCTAGTACTGTATAGCAAATTGGGGTGGGGGGAGAACCCCTGGTGTGATATAGAAAGATCCATGGGTGCCTTAGCTAGTACCACCGGTACGCTGAAGACATTTCTTTCTACAGCTGTCAATAAGGTCCATCAATTACTACCAAAATATCCCTCCAAGTGATGTGCCCCAGGGACAATGCCTCTTAGAGACATTCCTGCATCCTGACTGCTGGGTGGCAAGAGTGGATGGGCAATTCCTAGTGAGTCTGCCCTGCAGTTTTGTGCAAAATCACAATAAAGGTTGTTTGCCCAGCGGGTGCTGAGTCTTTTGAAGGCATTTGCACTTGTGGATCATGTGAAATCGTTTGGGGTTATTTCAACAAACCCCAACAAACAGAGCAGCGTGTATCCTAATCTACACAGCTCATGCATGGATTTCACAAAGAACTGATTTCAATGAAGTTCCTGGTTTGGGGGGCGGGGGATGGAAACGGCATTGTTAAAATCCTTTTGCGCCTTTTAAAAATAAAAATGTGTGTTCTTTATTTGGAGGTTTTTTCATTTTGAAGTTTAATTTTAAGCAAGAAAATGTGAGAAGAAAGTTCAAATCTACATGAACTTTTAAAAAAATTGGAAATCGTTTCACTGACGTGATCTTAGATTTTTGCTTTATGACTGTTTTCAAGATTTTATCTTTTCTTCTCAGGGAGATGCAGTTCTCAAAATCTCAGACATTCTCACAGAAAAGGAGAGCACTTCCTTGCCCAGTTTTATGCTCTGGAGTTAACTCCTGACTCAACTAAGATTGCTGGCAAAACTCCCATTCAAAGTACTGGGGATTTCAGCACAGAAATTTAGGGTGGTAGGGAAATACCAATATGGAAAAGATGATGCTAATAATGATGGCTGTTGCTCCCTTCTTCCCTTCTCCAGATCTGGAGATACCTGAGACAGTTTCCGAAGAGAACCTTCTACTTTTTCATCACCAAAGGTAAACAGGGACCATAGTGCAACTTCTACTCTCTAAACTGTGAAATGTTTCAGCCAGTTCAATTATGACAGAAGCCCTTTAATGTTTTATGTTCCTAGGAGCCTGGGTTCCCATTCACTATCACTGCTGCCAATGGTGCTCCACCAGTAGAAGCAACAATGGAAAACTCAAGGAAAAATCTCTAGGGCAGCTATAGCATCTTTGTTCTACTTGCCTGTTCCCCCTTTCTAACCCTTACCCATCTCTCACTAGTGCCCAGCAGAAAGTCTGGGGTGAAAAGAGCCATATTTGACTGACTAGGAGCCACATGCATTTGCTTGGATAATTCAGCTCCAACACAAACGTTGTGCTTCCATTAATTCATTTCTTTGCTCTTTCTTCTTTCCCTGAAGGAGATGGATGTCTCAAAACACTGAAGGCCCTTTACTGCAGCAAGAAATGCAGCACATGGAAGGACTTGGTGCTAACTAAAGGCTGCAGGAAAATGTCCAGTCTGCGCTTCCACTGCACTGTGGATCCCTTGCAGCTAACTGTGAATGTGAACCACCTCAATGGGCTGAAAAACCATGATATCCAAGGTGACAAGAAGAGCAAAGGTTACCAAGGCCCTTGGCCACCAGGCCACCAGAACACGGATGATGACAAAGCCAGTTGGTACGGATACAAGCAGCACCCACAAGCAAACTGCCAGCCTAACCAAGAGCAGAGTTCCCATGGCTGGGATAGCCAGTCCAGCTCCCCCCACTCGGACAGCGACAGTCCCCAGCCGGTGTGCCCACCGGGATCCACGGTGTCACTCATGCATTCTCCCTCTGGCTCCCGAGCACAGCTTACAAAGACCAGGTGCAGCTTGGCTGACTGGAGCACTTACGCACGTGACCCCCAGAGTGCCACAGGGGATAAACGGCCTGGCTTGGACAGTGCAGGAGAGGCTATCCAAGGACAGAGTTTCCTGAATCAGCCTGCTGGTCCCAGCACAGAGGAACCCACTGCTGCCCGTTCAGAGTGCTCAGCTGCACACGTTCGCCACCAAGTCAGTGAGACACCATTCATCCCCAGCCCAATCCTGCCAGGCCCCAAGCGGGTGGTGTACTCTGCCTTGACTCCCAACCCAGAATCAGGAGCCTGTCTCAATAACTGTCCCCACTCAGCACCCCCTCAGAGGAGTCCCAAACACCACTCTGGCCCTAAATTGCACCAAGGCCTCCCACTGGGCCAGAAAGCCAGACTGTATGTCTATCTTGTCAACCCGCAGCCTCCCCATCAGAAGCACACTGCTGTAGGGGCACCCCACGATTTCTCAGCATCTCGCACTGTCTTGGCCAAGGACTTGCTGGGAAAACAGGCATCTCACAACCGTCCCTGGGAGGGTTCCAAGCAAGGCTCAAGAGGGCAGGGCATCTGTGATCCTCACATGCAGCGCAAGAGCATCTGGGAAAGAAAGCGCCAGGCCAGTGTTTTGCAATCGAGTCCAGGCTATGAGAAGCTGGTGGGAAGCAGCAGTGGAACCAACATGACCCATGAAGAACCTTACTGCCCCAAGCCACCCATCCTGGTAGACAGAACAAGGGGGAGTTTGGCTTCACCAGCCCCCAGGAGCAGCACCTGAAGGTACCTTTGCTTTGGGTTAACCAAGTAACAAGACTTCCCTGCCTGGCGTGATTAGGATTCTGACTCCAGATGAACCTAGGGAGTTTGGGACTAGGCAGAGTGAAAAGTAGAACGGCCTTCTCTGCTCTTTCATAGTCAACTTTGGATGTGTTGGGTTCAATAAAAAAAAATGCGTGAAGCTTCTGGCATGCAAATTCTCTGTAATGATTGGTAGTGGAGATAAAACCCAGGGGGCCTGGCTTCCTCTTTTAAGGGGCATCACTTCTTCAATACATACATTTTAACCACACCCAGGCTTCCTAAAAGCACACTGCATGAAGTCCCTGAGCCTTTAAACATGACCTTTGGGGATTTCTCTCATAATCAGGGAAAAATTCCATTTTCATTTGAGAACATATAAATATTGCATTGCGACTAAAATTGTAACTAGTGTGGGCCCAGAAGAGAAATTTCCACATGCAGTCTAGGAAGATTGGAATAGAGTTTGCAGTGGAGTTGAGATAAAATCATTCTAATTTCCTCACAGCCCCCTCCATCATCAGATTGCCTGGGAAACAGGTCTACAGCTTGTTCCTCGGCCATCACAGTGTATGAGAGACATGCTTGTTAAGTGTCCTTCATTTCCAGTGATATCACTGCTTTTAGTTCCAGAGCCAGAAATTGTTTACATCCTGAAAAAAAAAGCCCAACTGAAATCAGAGTCAGTTTGACTACATAGTTTAAGTTTCATACACGTCTAACCCTGTGTACCCTTTATCAGTGGTCTTTATCACGTGCTGCAACTGTCACTGGGCCCCGGCAGACTGAGAGCCTTGGGGAGAGCTGGGCTGGTTGCAAAAGCAGCTGCGTGACCTGCAAGTACAGTTAAACTCCGATGTGGTCTCACTCCTAATGGCTGCTCTAAAGAGCATTCAAAATGAGTATTTCAGTAATCTACTACAAGGTCTCAGGAGCTGAGCCTTGTATGGCACTGTGACAGAGTGCCTGAGGAGCTCTGTCACTTTAAGGGCACAGAAAGAAGAGCAGCTCCCCATTGTGACTCATAGCACTTTGCAGAAAGTGCTGTGAGTTGCAGTGATCCCCCCTGGACCCAACAGAAGTTCGCTGTTGGGTCCAGGAGCAAGATTCAGGTGTTTGCTGCCAGCCTGCAGCCCGGTCTTCCAATGACACTCCTCCCTGCCAGGTCAGATGCTGTTTCAGAATTGCAGGGAGTAAAGGGAGCAGAGGGCTCTTGTTTCTAGGGTTCCCCAGTCAGTGCTGGAGATTGGAGACCCCGACTTTGGAAGGCTCCAATCCACCTACCCCACCCTCCAGCACCAGTTTTAAGAACACCAGACCGAACTCCCTCCGCTCCCTTTCCTCCCTCCCGTTCTGAAAACAGCAACAGGCTGGGAGCTCCCCAGACACAAGTTACAGAACACGCTCTGTTTTGGAGCGTGTTCATCTGAGCCCTCATGCAATGAGGGCCCAGGTTTTTGTGGGATCAGGGCCTTTTCCAGTGGTCTGCAGCCATTCACTTCTGTTTGGTTAAGGCTGTAGACTGCCTTCTGGGGTCAGATCAGGTGAAAACGGTAACTTCTGTCGGAGCCCTAGGAGAGCCAGAGCCCATCTCATAGCCTTGCAGGACAAACAGGGCACAGCTGGGCCTGGGTTGCCATAGTAACTGCTAATAGAATTAATTAGGGGGCACTTGCAGGTAACCTAAGGAAGTCTGTTGACGGGAAGAGGAGCAGGGACCGAGGAATATAAGGCAGCTCCAGAGGCTGGCTAGGCAATTTGGCCAGGGTCTGGGGCAGCTGAGCAAGGAGCTCTGCAAAGGTGCCTGAGAGAGCTGGGGCTAGCAAAGGATTTAGGCCCAGGACTGGGGCAGCAGCCTAGTTAGAGCTAGAAGGGCCTGTATGTGTATTTGGATTACAATTTTGAGTTTAGGGAGGCTCAGAAGCCCTAACCCAGGGGGCAGGGTTTGTGTTTAAGATCATGATTTCAGTATACTGGGCTGGCTGCTGAGGGATTGTCCCATAGTATCCCAATTGCCCCAAGGCAGGGCCATGGTCCAGGGGCCCAAAGGTCACTCACTGGTCACAGCTACAATGTGGGGAAGCCTGATACTGATAGACCTGGAGGTTTGGGGGGGACTATAGAGGTGGTTAAGGAGGTCCCATAGTGCCCTGGAGGGGGTGGTGTTGGGGGTGCTGCAACCTGACACAGATGCCCAAGAGGGGTGACCTCACATAGAAGTCTGGTCCAGTCGGCAGACTAGCGTGAAAGGACTCAGCTACAGCAAAAGGATGGAGGCTTGAGGAGAAAGACCATTGACAGAAAGAGAAGGCCAAAGCCTGATACTTCAACAATGACAGGCTCACTCTTAGACCCTTGGGCACCCTCTCTCCTAATAAATCTTAACATCAAAGACATGGCAGAAGAGTAAGGGAGGTGAGGGCCCTTGGAGTAGGAGCCAGGCAGGGTTTGTGTGGCTACCTGGGAGCATCACGGCTGCCCCTAGGATCCCAACCTATTACAGCCACACTCGGTTCACAACAGAACAGCCTTATCTACCCTAAGAGGTCCTGATCGGTGCGGTGCTACCGCAGTGTAGACAGCTATTGGATTGCATGCGTTTTGGATGCAAGAGCATCCATTTTGGTCCATTTAACCAGCACTGAGCATAGTGCAGGTCTCATCCAGGACTGAGGCTTTCAGGCACTACTTTTGGGCAAATTATAATAAAGATCTAGTCACTAACCAGTGGGGAAACTGCCTGACACAATTTCAGCAGTGACCTCTTTTCTTTGTGCAGACAAGACCTAAGGATCACTATCTGCTGCCAACCAGTCCTCCCTAGGAGGCAGAAGGCAGCTATAATTCATGCAGTGAGTATCGGAGAATAGAGACTCTGGGCCAAAGCATTTTACAGCCTTGTGTTGAATCCCTATTTGCAAAATAACTCCGAAGATAAGATGTTCTCATCAAAAGACTCCTACTGCAGCAGCAAGCCTCGGCCAAACCGCAGTCCTGATTAGGAACATCGTCTGGCTGAATTGTTTCATTTAAAGCGGCCCACAAAGGATTTTTAAATGTCTTGTTATAGCAGCAGTTCCACGCTGAATGAAGGTCACAGCAAGCTCAGGGCATCAAAGCAGAACACTGGGGACAAAGAGAAAGGGCCTTGGATACTGTTTCCTACCAAACCAAACCGAATGTGTCAGCGCAGCTTCCCCTCGAGATGCCCCAACCAGCCTGCCAGTCACAGCTGGGATGGTGGCTGGTGTCCAGATTCAACATGAGCAAAACTAACAAGCTGGAGAGTTCCCACAGTACGTTCCTTGCTCTCCAGATAACTACTCTAACTGCAGACTCCAAAAGGATGTTCCATCCTGTGTTGCAATAACCAGTGAACAGGTCTCCATGACAAACCTGAGAGCAGAGCCCCAGACCACAGAAAGTCTGGCGAAGTAGCAGCATTAACTGAAAGGGGTCAAAGAATCACAGTAGCTCTGCTAAGCTTTAGAAATAAAAATAGCTGGTTTTCTATGAAGTCAGTGCATGCCTCCAGTGGCTTTTGGAGCAGATCCAGGCATGCTTTGCTGTTTTTTGTCTCCACCCCCCACCAAGGGGAACCAGGGACAGAAAGGAGCTTCAAGGACAGCCCCACAGACTTACTTCCAGGATCTCCCTTGGGTGGGGGAGATTTGTGCACAAAGTGAGTGTGTGGCCTGGGAGAGGGCATCTGAGGATCAGCAAGGAATCATGTCTGGGAAAGGGCATCTGAGGATCAGCAAGGTTATTCCAGCAAAGGGCCTGTACTCTAGGCTGAAGCTTGCCCTCACACTTGCTTCTTTTTACCATGGATGCCTGCAGAGGCCTGGCTCCTGCTGCCATAAATTGTCCCTTAATCCCCTTGAAACAGTGTTTATTCATAAATGGATTCCCACCTGGAACTGTATCTAGTTTGGGGGACAGTCTATTTTGTCAAGAATCTGTTCCCTTTGACCACCTCTGAAATCCCAGGCCTGATGGGGTTGTTTGGTGGGCTAGGACAGGACATGTCCATGTCGGACTGGAGTATTTGTAACAGATGGTTACGTCCAAGATAGGATGTTTTGGCATGTATACTTTATAAATCCCAAGTGGAAATGAAAGGGAAGAAACCAAAAAGATGTCTGTAATTATGCTAAACTTCCTACAACTGCCTTGCAATTTGGATGCAGGATTACACCTAGCAAAGCTGACTTTTCTCTAAGCCTCAGTTCCCTACATCTGTTACCTCCAGCTAGCCCTATTTTCTCCTTTTACTGTCTCCTTGCTGACCTGTTTCCACATGGGCCAATATGATAGATGGCACTTTCTTTATCTCCTTAGTACAATCAAAATGGCAATTGGCTACAATAATACATCTTATTCCTTGGGATTCCCTTCACCCCAGTCTTTATATATTGCTGGTCTTGGTAACCTCCATGGGGTAGGGCCTTGCATCTTTGCATGGGTCTTTAGCACTTAGCCCAAAGTCTAGGTCTCCCCAAACAACCAGACATCATTTTCCACTGAAGGTGCCTCCTTCCTAGAGGAGCTTCAAGCTCAGTCTCCTTAGTGAGCTTTGCTGGGTAACGTGCACTGATATAGGTCTGTAAGGGTACTAGGAATATAGAGAGCAGCAAAGGGTCTGCAGACTATGAGCTCGGTCACACATTATTTAAGTCGGTTGGAATTTTCTCTTGCCATCAGTTAGAGCAGGATGGAGTCCAAGGGATGGCAGGTAATGGAAATCAATCTGTACGGTAGTTACATCGTAATAATCCAAAAAGGAGCCCAAATGCCTTTAACAGACATAAGGTAGGTAGAAGAGATCTGACTTGATGATGCAGCACCTGAACTCCAGCATAGAGAGTCAGTGCTATGGAAAGGCAAATGATGGCGTGCCTTGGGGGTTTTCTGTACCAGATAGTGTAGTGAGATGGAAACAGCTAGCGACTCCCACACACACTCTAAATCAGAACGAGTCACGCCAGACCTGTAGATTTCAAATGTTGACCCTATTTCTCAAAGTGGCCCCAGTTTCTCATTCCTAGAGTTAACATGGGGGATGCTCTTCCTGAATTAAATATGATTGTCCGTGCTTTGGGCAATGGACATTTGATGTGGCCTTTCAAGGGAGAACAATGCCTGGAGGAACAGCCTGCTCTCTCCTTAATCTTTTACGAAGCCAAAGGTGTGTAGCACCATGAAGCCAAACCGCAAAGTGGACACAAGGGCAGCCATAAAGTGGAAGGTTTCAAAGCACATTTTTTTGTCTTGAAATAACTAGCTTTTTGTGGTAATAAAAATATCTTTAGAAAACAGCTGAGTCCAGATCTGTTGTTTTGAACTCAGATCTGGATGTGGGTTGTAGTTTAGCAGTTTTGTTGTGATGTATCACTGGTACGAATGCTTTGGTGCTCTTTTAATGTGGCAAGAAATGCTCTTGTTTCTAAGTAGTGGCCTTGCAATTACTACATAGATACTTTTATTAAGGACAAACTTCTATCAACAGCCTCTGGCTTGAGCCCTCTTCCTTCTAGCCATACATTGCATCCCAATGGTAAGGTCTGTTCTTTTGGTTTCCTTTTGTAAGCTCTTAGCAGTGTGATCAAACTGTCCAAAGAAGGGTGTTGACGAACTATTGGAGCAGTCGGGCATAGATATGGGAAGTCAGCATGCCTGGCAATGGATCAGCCAACAGATCTGTTCTGATGGCTGATCTGTTTTTTCCCCTGTGCTTTCCTACAACAATAATGTGTAGAACCAGAAATAAAGAATTCTCCTGGGAAATTGCTTGAAGTCCTGCATGCAGCCAACCTGGGACTCTCTATGGGTGTGCCTACATGGCACAAGGCAGTGCTGTGGAGAGGCCTGAGATAGCTTGGATACCGGAGGCAGTGTAGCTGTGTTAGCAGGGCACCCGAGCCAGACTAATTAGCTGTGATGAGCAGGACTGATGCTGCTTCTGGTACCTGGCCCTGCATTGTCTCTCCCAGATCTACCCCACACGCATTGAGGAGGAATCTCTTTTCTCAGGCCAGGTACAGACATCCCACTTTTACCAGTATGGCTAGGTGCGGGTGTTTCCAGGTGTCCAGTGCGGGTGTTTCTGAGTAGTTAGGCTGCTTGCCTTGCTCCTCAAGCTGAATGGCTTTAGGGCTAGGGACAGACATTACACATAAACCAGTTTAAGTGACCAGAAACTGGTTTAAATCTAAACTGGTTTAAACCCGTAACTTAAACCTGTGTAAGTGATCAGAAACCGGTGTAAACCCGTAACTTAAACCTGTGTAAGTGATCAGAAACCGGTTTAAACGTGTAACAGAACAGATGTTCGGTGCACAGAAACCAGTTTCAAAATGCCCAAAACCAACTTAAGAGAAACCTGGTTGAGTGTTGTATCAGACTTAACTGATTGAGCTCAAACTGGGTGATGCAATGTCTGTCCCAGACCCGTGATGGGGAGTTGGTTGATAGCCGTAACAGAAGTTCAGCTCGCATAAATTGACTTAAACAAGGGCAAAACCAGGTCTAAGATTAGCTCCTCTGGGCAAATGGGCAGTGACCTGAACGCATCGCAACTGCGCCATTGACAGAAAACGGCATCGGCCGCGTAACAGGGTTGGCCACCCTTAGCACATGAAGTTACATAACCCACAAACACGCAGTTGTCATTCCGGTTTTTAACCGCATGGCTAGCCAAATTCACGTGCTAAAAGTTGGTCGGGCACGGCCCGGGCATTTCCCCCTGTTCCTATGAAAAAGTCACAACTTAAGATTGATTTCACCTCGGTCTTTTCAAACGCCTTACGACTGCCCGCTCGCACAGGTGTCGAATCGTTCGGTTTCGTAGACTTTAGGGCTGGAAGGGACCTCGTAACATCTGTCAACGCTGCAGGGGGGTGTTGCAAGGGATGCGCACCCCAACACATCTCCCACAGCGCTTGCAGCACCCCCGGGCACCCTGCTGCAGGCCTCTGGGCTGGAAGAGCCGAGCACCGCTTCCTGCTCACCTCAGGGCCCGGCTGTCAGGCGCGCGCCGCCCCGCGAGGCCTAGGGCACGGCAGGGCGGGCGAGGACTACGAGTCCCAGAGGGCTCCGCGCAGCAGGGGCGGAGCGAGGCGGGCGAGGACTACCAGTCCCAGAGGGCTCCGCGCGGTGGGGGCGGGGCGAGGCAGGCGAGGACTACCAGTCCCAGAGGGCTCCGCGCGGTGGGGGCGGGGCGAGGCGGGCGAGGACTACGAGTCCCAGAGGGCTCCGCGCGGCGGGGGCGGGGCGGGGCGCGCTACAAATCCCCTCTGCCGGGCAGCGCCGCGAGTCGCCGGCGGGTGTATCCGCGCGCAGCCGGGCCTGCTCTCGGCGCGTCCCTCCGTCTGTCCGTGCGTGCCCGCCGCATGGGGCGGGCGCCGGGCTGAGGCGCGGGAGGCGCCCGCTGACCCCCCGCCGCCATGCACACGGGGCAGAAGGACACCACGTTCACCAAGATCTTCGTGGGCGGCCTGCCCTACCACACCACGGACGCGTCTCTGCGCAAGTACTTCGAGGGCTTCGGCGACATCGAGGAGGCCGTGGTCATCACGGACCGCCAGACGGGCAAGTCCCGCGGATACGGCTTCGTGAGTGCCGCTCTCGTCCCCCTTCTGCTCCCTCCCTGGGGCATCGGGGGAGGGGGGTTGTGCCCAGGCAAAATGGGGAACCCCCCCCCCCTTGCCCAAAGCAGCCTGGAGGATTTCCCCTGCTCCGCTTCTTCAGCTCCAAAGCACAAACAAAGGGAGACGTTGCTGAGGACTCGGGGATGGACTCTCCCTCCCTCCTGATGCACACATTTTAAAGCCCCCCCCCCCCCGCTCCCTCTTCCCCCCGACTTAGTTGAGGACACGTTTCATTTTGGGAGGACATTCGTGACCCCCGCCCTGAGCTCTTGCTTTGTTTCAGGTGACCATGGCAGACCGAGCGGCTGCCGACCGAGCGTGCAAGGATCCCAATCCCATCATCGATGGCAGGAAAGCAAATGTGAACCTGGCGTATTTGGGGGCCAAACCGCGGAGCATTCAAACCGGTGAGGAATCCAGCGGTTGTTTTTAACTTGCGTTAGAGTAAGCCTCGGGTTTAGGAAGCTGCAATAGTAAACTTCCCAGCAGTTTTTGCATTAAAATAAGCCTCAGTTTTAGTAGGGGGTGCTGCTTGCTGGCCTGCTAATGCATCCCCCCGCTAGGCTGTAAGCACGGATCCGTTCTGGAGGTCTGCACCTGCCTGATAGTTTTGCTTGTGTGTCTGCTGCACTGTATAATTCATCGGTCTGCTTCCTGTTTCCTTCCTTGAACCCACTACGGTAGTTTCGTGCAAGTGGGATGAACGGACGTTCCCCTAACGCTTGTGCGTTTTGCTCTTCGAGTTCCTTTTGTGACCGTTGTGTGGTTTATGTGCATCTCGTCGCCTTGCCTTCTGCGTTTTATGGGTTGGTTGTACACTGTGTAGAATGACTTGCTGTGTTTTAGCTCTTGACGACTGCATTTCTGATAAGTCCCCCATTCAGAGCTGTAATCTGCTCCAAAGTCGTGTTACATTTAATGGACGTATTAAGATCACTTTGCCTCTAAAAGGTATTTTGTTAAGTGTTTAAAAATAGTTCACACAAGGGGGGGGGAGGGTGTGTGTACACACCTACATGCATGTTTATGTGTTACCATGGACACTTTTTTTTATTTAATGTTCTGGCTTCCAAATACTCTTTTTCAGGTTTTACCATAGGTGTGCAGCAGTTGCATCCAGCCTTTATTCAGAGACCCTTTGGGTAAGTGGAAGTTTTTTTGTCTTAACAGTCCGGCTGAAGTTGAATGCATGAATCGACTTCCTCATTTTTTTTTTTTTTCATTTTTTTTAAAATGCGAGAGAAAACCCTATGTCATAAAAAGGGGCTGAGCCCCTGTAACTGCCAGAGTGCTTCTCTTTTAATGGAGATTTCAAAAGTTGTTTTGTATTATATTAGTTTTCATATGATTTGGACAGAACTTCCTAATACATCAAATCATGTTCCTTTTAAATCATGAGTAAGTTGCTTTCCATTGTGCTTCCTGCCGCTTTGGCTATTTCAGGAATGTAGGAGAGTCCAAATAAATGGTACATAATTTCTACCGTTGTAATTTTTAAGGTATCAAACTAGGTAAGGACATTAAAGTACCAGGACCTATTTCTAGAATGAGATCTACTCCCTCCATCCTCTTTCCCATGTAGTAACACTTGGGTTACAGTTCTGGTCTGAACTTGGGGTTCTAGTTTCGGTCTAAAATGCAAATTGCATTGGAAACAAAGTCTGATACTTAATGAAAGTAACATTAGGTCAAAAATTGATTTTGGACAGATGTTATACAGGGCTTGAATAGTCGGCAAAAATAGGCTTTTGTCTACCGCTTTCAATAGCTTATACCATCCCTACTCAGTTAGAAAAGTCCTCTTTTTATACATCTAATAGGATCTGGCAGCTGCTCGGGAAAAGACAAGTGTGCTTCAAGAGAACAATAGCAACTGTCATACTGCCTTCATTTAACTGTTTAATGATTGATGCAGTGCTTTTTTTCATCACTTCAGAAAGTGAATATTGATAGTTTTCCTTTCTAAGAGCATTAAGAAAATGGGTGCATTATCTTAAGCTTTTGAGCACTGCTGGTTTGCAGTTTTAAGTGACATATGAATGAATGTCTGACTTGTTGACAAAAGAAAAAGTATTGAATTCCTGCCCTATTCTTAATCCATCATAACATTCTCTCTCCCCCATTTTTACCTTTCCTTTCATGCCTGTAGTCACACAGCTACCTAGGCAATATCACTGCAGCCCATTTATGGATGTAAGAAGTGGTGTTGCCATAACAGTGTTCCCACCATATGTTTGGTTGTGTATGGTTGAAACACATTAGTTTTCATAAATAGTTATGACTGTGTTGGAAGGACTTGAAGAACGTCTGTTATGAAATGAAGTCTTGGTTGTGGTACAAAGAGCTGGAGTGTTCCAGGTAGACAGGCTTTTTTGTGTGTTATGGCTTTGCTTACATGGGAAATAACAACAGCTTTCTCCGTCCGAGGCAGCCAGTAATCTTTATACTTCTGACACTTGAACACTGGGGCACATAATGAAAGATGATCCTAAAAGCTGCTCAAAGCAAAACTGTTTACATGTTAAGTTTAAAATAAATAACTCCACTCTTGACTGCAGTGGGCTTTGGCTCAAACCTGTAATCCATGTAATCACACGCTTATTCTTATCTGTGACTTCACATAACAACTTCAGCTGCATATATGGGGAAAAATAGTTTCTTTTCAGAAGAGTTTTTTTTTTTGTTTTTTTTTTTTTTTTATCGTTCGCTTTTAGTTTTGCATATGAAGGAGCATGAGATTAACTGCCTGCATGTTCCTTGTGATCAAGACAGTGTTCTAGTTTTTAGGCATTGGTTTCATTATTTAAGCCAGCCAGGCTACATTTAGTACATATGACAATGAACACTATAAATTATTTATCAGTTGCCAAGAGACAGGAACCTGGAGACTGAGGAGGCCAGGGGAGGGGATTATATATCTTGTTATTTGCAAGCATCAGTAAACAAGAATTTCATTGCAGTCTGCTCCAGCCATGATTTTAATCACGGGAAATGTGGGTTGGCAGAAAGCTAGAGCAATTTACCTTGGTGCCATGAATTGGACCATACGTGAGTTTCTTCTCCCCTTTCCCCTCCTCCCCCACAAGAAGGCATCAGGTGCTTGTTTTGAACAAGAGTTTGGCTCTCGATCTGACTCCTTTGTTTTGAGAGAAAAAAAAAAAAAATCAGCAAAGTAAATGCCAGCTTGGAGTGCAACCCTGCGTTCCTTGCTGACCCCACATCTCTCCTCATGCCATTGTGGAATTCTGGAAGCTCTAGGAGTGCAAGAGCTGGTTGTCATCCACTTCTGCTTGTGGAGTCCCTTGTTTCTTTGCCCTCACCTTTTTTGCATTAGGCACCCCTAACTTACCAAAGGACAGATGACCCACACCGGGCTGCCTGTGTTTCTGGTACCAGGGACAAAATGCCCTTTCCCAACTGCCATCCCTGTTAAAGTGCTAATGTTCCAACTATAGGATGTGTTGTACAAGGCAACTGCATCTGTCCGCTGGGTCCTAGATGCCATAATGGAACATGGTAAAGTAGTTAATAGATAATTCATGACCTGTCCTATGGTGATGTTAACAGATGAGGCTAATGTATTAAAAGCACTGGTGCTCAACTTTATTTGGCTGATGGGCTGGACGGGCAGTGGCTGGTCATTCCGGATCTGGCTGATGATCCCAATCCTGCACCTGGGGTGCTTGTGGTGGGACCCAATCTGGCTTTGTGGAGATTGTAGGATACAGCCTGGCTCCAACCCAGCCCCACAGAGTGGGGAGGGGGCTTGATGTGGCCCTGATCCAGTCACAGGCGGGGAAGGAGCATGGCCCAGGCCTGATCTAGTTACTGGGGATGGGGAGGAAGATTGGGAGTAAGAAGTTGTATTTCCTGGTCCCAACCTGTTTTCAGGAATTTGGCATTGGGGGAGGGTGACATTATTAATTGCCACTGCTCCTTCACTGTCTAAGTTCTTGATCCCTGGCTTGCTTTGTGGGCTGGGTTCTATGGCTCTGCAAGCCAAAAGGATTGACTAGTAGGTGAAGCCCAAAATGAAAGCTGAGGCTTGGACTGGAGGCAGTTTTCTCCAGTTTCTTAAAATGACTAGTAGTAACCCAAACCACAGTGAATATTCTTCTTAAATTGAAACCTCCCCATGCACTGCAGGGACCTGTGAGCAGCTGGAGTTTTGTTTAGGGCTGGAGGAAGAGAAAGTGAAACTAAAATGCTGGGACGGAGAAAACAGAGGTTCAGAGTGAAGTGTACACACAAAACAAACAGTGCAAACGGCCAGAAGTAAATTAGAGTTGAGAGCTATTTATAGATTCATAGATGCTAGGGTCGGAAGGGACCTCAATAGATCATCGAGTCTGACCCCCTGCATAGGCAGGAAAGAGTGCTGGGTTCAGATGACCCCAGCCGGATGCCTATCTAACCTTCTCTTTAGTTTCAATGCAATAACTTTGGATTGTAATAGGAATGCAGAAAAACAGTGTATTGCTATGTTGGGCCAGACCTTGAGGAATAACTTGTACACTTATGGGCCCAAACTGCTGTGCCTGCTGGCTTAGTTTGTAGCTTTGATCCTATGGCTACTTCTGTGTTTGGTAGCTGCCCAAATTGTGCTCTGCAAGCATAAAATTATTCCCATGTAATCAGGGTGTGTTATGAGACTCAACAGGTGGGTTGCTTGGACTGTTTCTGCAGTGCCCCTTTCAGATGTTTTCTGAGATGTCTTAGATGGTATAAAAGCAACTGAAAGTAACCCAGAGAGTGAAAAGGACCCCTTGGTGCAGCCAGCTTTCCAACCTCTCTTATGGCTCCCTCAATTTGGTGCCTCTGGTGCACCAGCTGTGTCCAGATATAAAATTGGTGCAGGTCACTGGGACTCCCCAGCTACATGTTGTCTTCCCAGCTATGCTTACAGCATGTTGCCTGTGGCCAGAACAGAAACCGTGCTATACCAGTACGCTACATGAATACACTGCCCCTCTGTAAAGCTGCTTAAAGAGCTCTCTATACAGGGACTCTCCCTGTGACTGCTACAGCTGTATTTTAGGGCTGCCTCTTGCTGCCGGAACTTGACAAAGGTGGCCTAGGGCTGCCTCTTGCTGCAGGATCTGCCCATTGAGTTGATCATGTACCCATTAGAAGTAGAGTTGGTGTCATCAGGCTCTTGGGTCCACTGCTTTGTGCCTGGTGCAGTTGCTCATACCAGTGCACTAAGGATGGTACACTGCTATCGGGCCAGAATAGTAGCACTGCACACTCACACGAATGACTGCAGAATGGAAAGTAGCAGAGAGCCAGAAATGGGGAGCTCAATAGTGATGGGCCTCCTCACCCCAGCTCTGCATCTGGCCTGGCGCAGCTGGCACTTTGCCTTGACATGGCTCATTCTGGCTGGGTTTTGAAGTTCACAATCTGCTGCCACAATTAGGAAGTGAAGAAAGTCCCTCTTGCAGCTGTTCTCCTTAACACCGCTCTATTGGGTTAAAAATAAATAGAAAGAAAACTTTCATCTCTCTTACTGTCCTTACTCTGTGCAGTGTGCCTGGTCAGCTGGCAGTCCCTGCGCTCTGACTTCCTGTTCTACCTCTTAGCACAAAACCATCCAGCCACAAGACCCCAGGCTGCCCTGTCAATCGCCCATGGCTCTCAGGGGCATGGCTCACCCAGCACCTGTTGTTTATTGGTGCCAATAACATGAAAGCTTTTTTTGGGGATTTCCAGAGAAACATTCAAATCCATTTTCCAAATGTCTTCAGCTGCTAATTCCCAAGTATGGCTGCTGTTGCCTAGGCCAAACTCCTGCCAGTCAGAAATGCCTCTCTTATAGAACCTCTGTAAAATGATACATGCCTAGACCAGGCTGCTTTGCAGGCTCCCCCCTCCCCCGGCATGTGTGTTATAGCAGTAGTGCTCAAACTGGACCCAAAAACATAGTGCTGTCCTTTGGGCCATTCACTAGCATCTTGTATTTTACGCAGTTGCTTATAGTAGTGCAAAGTGAGCGTGTAACACTGCGGTCTTGATCTGCTTATTCCCTCATGCTTGCTTGTCTGCAATCAGTTAAGTCTGTCCGAGCTTAAAGCCAAATCCATTCTATTTCATGGGCCAAAGGTTGCTTGATTGCACTCTGCAGCTGTATTGACATTAAAAGAGGGGCACCAATGTGACAAAGCCAGCTGGGCCCTATGTAAAAATGAAGGTTCTCTTCTCTCAAACAGATACAACTCCATTGGCTTCAATGGAATTGCTTTTACTTACCCTAGGGCAGTAATGCTGGATCTTTCCATCTTGTTGTAGACATTTGGGATGGGTGTAAATCCCTACAATGAGAATCACGGCAGTTCTCTAGGCCCTGCAAAAAATGCTCAGAGCAGGTTTGCCAACAACCCAGCCCTGTCCATTCTAGGAATTAAAGCAACAGCAGCAGTTGTATAGCTGCACACTTACAGGAAAATGGAGCCATAATTTTCTGGCACTGGGTGCAACATCAGTGTTGTAGTCCTAAAATATTTGGCCCCTAGTCTGAGGACGCTAATATACGGTCGGGTTTCATTTCTGGTGATCGTTTTGTTGCAAGAACATCTGCTTGCTCATGGTCTAGATTAAGATCCTGTTTCCCAAAGGCTATTACATGTGGATTTTGATTCCTACATATTTCATCTGCCTTAATTCATTAATTTAAAGGTAGAAAGCTCAGAACCCCTTAGTTCATCCTTCAAGTAACTTATTCTCCATTTTCAATCTTTAAGGGACGGTCAGGGTCCTGTTGTCATCTCTAGAGCCATCTTCACTTGTTTCTGCTTCTCTCTACCACAGTCTGAAGCAGAAATGTGCTCTACCAGCTTTATTCAAATGACTCTACCTGTCCCACTAGGCACAGGGATGCAGCCAAGGGGACATGTAGGTAAAAGCATGATGACCATGAGGGCTTCAGACTTTTGAGGAGAAGGGCAGAGAAATATATTTTGCTCAAGACCAAGCAAGACTGCATGGAAGTAGAGCTTGCTGAAACTTCTAGAAAGGTGTTTTTTCAGAGGGAAAGATCATCCATTTTTCACAATATATAGTTTTGGTGTTTTTTCTGACAACTTTGATGCTTTTCTTTCAGTATTTTCTTAGTTGTTGGTTCTTTTGGGATTTTTGGGGTTGGTTTTTTTTTTTTAATCAATAGAAGTAATCTAAAGCTCTATTTAAACATCTGCCAGAAACATTAATTTATCAGAAACATTTGGTATGCAGAAAAATGTTTGTTTTATATTTTTATTTTTTTCTGGCTTGGTTTGGTCTTGTTTGAATGGCAGACATTTTTCAGGACTTTAAAAACAAAAACAATCACAAAGCTAGCTTAACAACTTTTTTTGATCAGGTTTGCTTGGAGATATGAGACGGATTTGAAGATGCTTCTTCAGGCTTTAGCCTAGTTGCAGATGGAGTTGGAACGATTTTAGTTAAAGGTGGAATTCCTGGGTATTCCGGAGCTGACAGTTTTGGGCGTCCGTTTTCTCCTATGATATTATTTGCCTCGCAGGAGTGTTCCAAGACTTAACATTTAAGCTGTTTTTTAGCTTCTTGGATGTAAAGTATTCCACGTCCTCTTTTCCAGAAATATTTCTTTTTTTATCTGTGTCAGTGCATTTAGTGTTCCTTCCCTGATGGCAGGTGGCTATGGGGAGGCATCCATGTTGCTCTGTGGTTCTTGTTTCACCCAGATGTTATCTTTAGCTCTTTTTTACTTGAATGGGGTTTTTCTTCCAGTTTTTGTCCAGAACCGTGTTTTGTTCAACTAACCCATTTTATTGATAATTTGCTTGTTTCCTTGGGCATGGGGAATGAAGCTGGGAGTAGAGCTACCTTATTACAGGGCTGCAAAATGTTGGTTGAGCTGAAGAAGAGGGACTAGTGCTCTTCGAGGGACATGTTCTGTTCCTTTAATTGTGCGCGGCTTCGATTTTTCTCATCTTTCATACCTCTGCACTGGCTATATATCCTGGGGTAAGGGTACAGGATGAAGAACACTTGATCTCTTTTAGGCGGTTAGAGAAGGTACTTGTATAGTGTAGAAAATGTGAATTTTATTAAACCCATAATATAACACTGTAACAGCATAATAAACTTAAAAGGTGTTCTACTCAAATCTGTCTAGGCTGCAGAAATGGGGACATAGAGGGAAAGTGCTGGTTCTCACTTAATTGAACCTGGCGTTCACAGATCCGGTTCCCTCTAGCCATGGTTTTATTAGCCACAGTTGGAAAAAAGCCTTGGATCCTATTATCTGTGTGTACTTCTCTCCCTTCATTTTCCCCCTTCTTCCTGCCCCAATCCTTTTCAGATCCCAGTCTGATATTTGACGTTGGTATGAGGTAGGGCTTTCCTGGGTTCCCTGATTGTGTTGTCACTCTAGTCTCTACTAGGAAGTAGTAAACACAGCTGACTGTTGTAAGCTTGCCCAGGCTGCTCTGAAAATCTGAACTAGAGGAGGAAAAATGAAAGATGGATAGTGAAGGAGAAGAGAAGGACAGAGTGCTTTCACAAGATGTTTGGTTTTAAAGACATGAGTTTAAAGGTTAGCAAGAGCAGGTTTTTTGTTGCAGGATGCTTGGGAAGTGTATTAAAGGCATGTGACAGATATGCAAAGAGAGAGCCCTAGGGAGGAGTTATAGAAAACTCTTCCATGTCTGGAGTTGGTTTAGAAAGGAATGGAAATAAAGGTTGATGCCACAGAAGATACTAGAATATAGTCCTGTATTTCCTGTCTCATTCTAAGCTTAACCTTATTTGGTAAGCTGGATAGTTTGAGCTGCACTGGAGCCAGCAGTGTCTTGGTGAAGAGTTAAGGTTCCCATCTGAAGAGTGGTCTAATACCCACAGAATCGCCAATGATGTTAGGAGCTGGCAATCTTGTGTCTAAAGCTTTGAGGAGTTGAACTCTGCCTCCTACCTCTGTCACAGCCTTCCTACGTGGCCTTAGTCAAGGATTATAGGTGCTACCCTGGGAACGCTTAAACATGTGGTCTACTACAGCCACCCGAGTAGTGCCAGAAAAGCAAGTACTTGCCAGATCGGAGCTTGTTGCTCTGTCCTTAATCCCACCTCCTTTCCACCCCCTCCTCCAGTAGGAGTAATAGGTTCTTGGACCGAGTTTGAGGAAGGCGCTGTCTGTCAGTGTATGTACAGCGCTGAGCACAGCATGGTCCCACCTCTGGGGTTTTAAATGCTAATGTGTAAGGCGCCTTGGCTCCCACTGCCAAGGGGCAGGCATAACCAGGAGAGCTTTCCATATCTCTAGACCAGCCTCAGTCTGCAGGGTGTTGGGACTTTTTTGTTTTTTTTCTAACAACCTTCTGCTCTGCAGCCAGAGGTATGAATAGGGCACAGGTGCCTATCCTAGCTTTTGCCTAGCAAGCTCGGATAACAGTAGCTGCAAAATGCCAAGGCACATACCTCGACACAGGCTGGCAACCTGTGCAAGTACCCAGGGCCCCTTGGGGGCTGGTACAGCCAGCGCAGAAGCCTGTCGCCATGTCCTTATTGCCGGTGACCAGAGCCGCCTCGGGCTTACTTACCCCCGCTGCAGTCGCCTCCTGACTGCAGTAATGACCTGCCCTGAGCTGCTGAGAAGTCAGCTCAAGTTAGAATAGAGACCGCATTCCAGCAGCCAAATGCCGGAGCCCTGCCCTCGCTGGCGAACACAAAGGGCCCTGTTCCCTTATTTATTTATTTGTGTAAGAAGTTAGGAGGCTGCTGGGGCAATGGCATTTGTAAGCTGCTTTCTGCCAAGCTCCCTGTGCAGTGTGTACTGGAGGGATGGGCACGCTGGCATTTCTCTACAAAGTCCCCTGAGCAAGCCGTCTGCTTCTGCTGTGACCTCATTGCATGCTGGTCGTTCTCCAAATGCTTCAGCAGCGCTGTTGCCTGTCGCATGGGTTGGGGCCTGTTTTTATTTATAGGGACCCCGTCAAGGTCAAAAGGGAGTCCCAGGCAATGCTCTGGGACTCATTTTTTCTACAAAGTGCCATGTCATTCTTTAGGGATTTCAAGGTGGGCGTTTTTATTTATTTATTTTTGATGGGGTGCTCAGTTGTGCCAGCTACATCCCAAACCACCAAACAAGCAAAGGCCAAGTTCGTGGCTGGCTGGGGAGCTACAGTCAAGAGCCAACGAGCTCCTGCTTTCCTTACTTAGCGGGTCTCCTTACTTCTGTACTCTCAGATCTATGAAGAACATAGGTTGTCAGTAGCCTGGTAGGAGCCTGCTGCATGGTAGAGACCAGGGAAGTAGAAGCAGTTTGGGCATAGGTAGAGTCCTGCCCTCTCATTGTCAAGGAGAGAGGTTGGGCAAGAGCTCTTGAGACCAGCACTTCTGTTGGGTGCTGTTCCTTAGTTTGAGGGGAAGGCTCCTGGCCATGTTCCCTTCTACATGGATAGCACCTAGAGTGCAGCTTGCTGGCCAGGCTTATGAAACCAACTTGAAAGCCTGGTATTCAAAGTACTCTCATAGTTTCATAGTTGGTAGGGTTGGAAGGGACCCGAGGAGATCATCTAGTCCGAACCCCTGCCATGGCAGGAAAGAGTACTGGGGTCAAACGACCCCAGCCAGATGTTCGTCCAGCCTTTCTTTAAAGACCGCCAGGGTAGGAGCCAGCACCACTTCTTTTGGAAGTTGGTTCCAGGTCCTAGCCACCCTTACAGTGAAATAGCGCCTCCTGATGTCTAGCCTGAAACTACCCTCTGCTAGCTTGTGTCCATTGTTTCTTGTAACTCCCGGGATTGCTTGGGGGAACAGGGACTCTCCCAATTCCTGCTGGTCCCCTTGACTAGTTTGTAGACTGCCACTAGATCCCCTCTCAG
This sequence comes from Alligator mississippiensis, assembly GCF_030867095.1. Classification (NCBI taxonomy): domain Eukaryota; kingdom Metazoa; phylum Chordata; order Crocodylia; family Alligatoridae; genus Alligator; species Alligator mississippiensis. The sequence continues at coordinate 9,342,791 of NC_081832.1, read as the reverse complement.
CCTTCTCTTTTGGAGGCTGAACAGGTTCAGGTCCCTCAGCCTCTCCTTGTCGGGCCTGCCCTGCTGCCCCCTGATCATGCGGGTGGCCCTCCTTTGGACCCTCTCCATATTGGCCACATCCCTCCTGAAGTGTGGCGCCCAGAACTGGACGCAGTACTCCAGCTGCGGCCTGACGAGTGTCGCACAGAGGGGGAGGATCACCTCCTTGGACCTGCTTGAGATGCATCTGTGGATGCACAACAAAGTATGGTTGGCCTTCCTGACCGCGTCCCCACTTTGTCGGCCCATGTTCATTGTGGCATCAATGATGACTCCAAGATCCTTTTCTGTCTCGACACTGGTGAGAAGGGAGTTCCCTAGCCTGTAGGTGTGCCGCTGGTTCTTCCTCCCCAGGTGCAGCACCTTCCACTTGTCAGTGTTGAATCCATCCTGTTCTCTTCGGCCCACCCCTGTAACCTCTCTAGATCTGCTTGCAGCCTGTTCCTTCCTACTAGCTTACCCACTTCACCCCACATCTTACTGTCATCTGTGAATTTGAACAGGGTGCTTTCTACCCCCTCGCCCAAATCACTGATGAAGATGTTGAATAGTGCAGGCCCAAGGACCGAGCCCTGGGGAACCCCACTGCCTGCATCCCTCCAAGTCGAATAAGACCCATCTACCACCACGCTCTGGGTGCGGCCCTCTAGCTAGTTAGTGACCCATCTGACCGTGTAGGTATCAACACCACTGTCTCCTAGTTTCTTACTGAGAATTGGGTGAGAGACTGTGTCGAAGGCCTTCCTAAAGTCCAGAAAGACTATGTCCACTGCGACACCTGCATCCAAGGACTTGGTGACCTGGTCATAGAAGGCCACCAGGTTGGTTTGACAATACCTGCCCCTAATGAACCCATGCTGGTTGTCCCTGAGCATAACCTCCCCTGCTGGCCCTTCCTGGATATGTCAAGATAATTCTTTTGAAAAGCTTCCCTAGACCCAAGGTAAGACTCCAGGGCCTATAGTTTCCTGGGTCCTCCTTCCTCCCTTTTTTGAAGATGGGGCCCACATTGGCCCTTTTCCAGTCCTCTGGCACATTGCCCGAGTCCCATTAGTGCTCGTAGAGCTGTGCCAGAGGTCCCACAATGACCCCTGCTAGTTCCTTCAGCACTCTAGGGTGGAGATCATCAGGACCTGCAGATTTAAATACATCTAGTCCCTCCAGAAGTTCCCTGACAAGGTCCTCATTAACCCTAGGCCTGGGTGTGCCACCTACAGGGCCCTCAGGGGAGCCAGTGGGGGAGATATCCGGGTCCCTCCTCAGAAATACGGAGGCAAAGAAATTGTTGAATATGTCAGCTTTACCCATCATTCAGTAGTGAGGTTGTGGTGGCTGGGACTAACTGTATGGAGCGTGAGATTCATCGATGTTAGATGTTAGGGTCAGAAGGGACCTCAATAGATTATCGAGTCCAACCCCCTTGAGGGGGGAGGGAAACAACTGTGTGTGTTCTTGGTGAGAATTCAAGTGTCAGCTTTCAAAAATGCGATGGGTGTATTACCCGGTTGGGCAGTTCTGCATAGATATCTTCTTAAGCCACTCTAAAATGTGCCAGAAAGTTGCATGGTTTGTTCAGTCCACTGTATTTTAGGCTGAAGCCCTGCCTCAAATGTTCAACTGTGTAAAGTGTTTCCAGCAGGAACTGAATTGAAAAGAAACTCTGTTTTTGTCCTTTTTGATTAGCTTCTACAAAAAACAAAAAAGCTGTTTTCTGCTAATGGTCTATAACCACATGTTTTGTTTTTATGTCCTTTAATTTTGGCTACGGGGGCAGGTGTGGCGTCGTGCCACCTAGTTAGGAACACGCTGGGTTAGCGCCCTGATCCTCATCGCCAGCCATCTCGCGCTGCCTTTGGCCAAAGGCTCAAAGCAGAGTACTTCATGAATGTCTCCAGCAGGGACCAGTGGTTCTAATTTTAGGTTTGACCATATTCATTGTGTTCTACAAGTGCTTGTGGTCTCTGCCAGTGATTAATCATAATGCCATGAAGCATCTCATACTTTTGCTGTTCACAGGATGACTTTGACGTGTGATGACATTTGCTGATCACTTGATTGACGTTTTATAATCACATTTTGTATTCTGGATCAAGTTCTCTTCTGGCTTGCAGAACTTTGAGGGGCAGGGAGATTGATTTGATTGATATGTATGCTCAGACAATACTTTAGGCCCCAGAAGACCGATATCCACATATGGGGAAGGGGAGGGAGGTCTGAATTGGAAAATGGAATTCATTCTGGAGAAATTAAGATTGGAACTGGCTTTTCTTATGTATAATATAAAAATGTACACAGCCTTAAAATTTCTTCAAGCAATTACCCTTTAAAAATGCTTTTAGAAGAATATACTGTATTGTAGAGACCTATGAATTATAAACTGAGCCAGCAGATAACTTCATCCTGTTGCACTTGGTTTTGTTATGTTTTCTTTGTGGTTGCTAGTAATCAAAGCTGACATTACCTTGGTTTGTATGTTTTTGTTTTGATCAATAAATGAGTTGCCATTTGCTCACCTTTATTAAAAAGTCCAATCTGCATCACACTCTGATTGAAACTTCTGGCTGAATTTAAAAAACAAAAACAACAATCCCCCCCCTCCCTCCAAAAAAACTTCTACTAGTCCTTTTATATAGAAATGAATTCTGGAGTTTCTGTGACTTCTTTGGTTTTATTTTTAAATTTTTTTTTTTAGTGTAGTATAAAATAAGATGTTTAACATGTACTCCTCGGCATCGTGAGCCAGGGCTTATATTTTGGAAAGCATATATGCTGTTTATATTTAGTGACCACTTATTCTGTGTAGTATTTTGTAGTCAGTGACTTAGATGTGCTATCCCTTGATCAGACAACAAAGGAAATATTTAAAACCCAAATCAATTTGTAGGGGTGCATTGATTAAAGATATTTTTGGCCAGTCCTGATGACTTATTATTAACCAGCCATGTTGGCCAATACTGATCCAATACCCAATATGCAGCCCAGCAGCTTGGAGAGCAGCATCCGGCCAGTAAATTGGTGCGAGTGTGTGGGTGGGGTGGATCAAGGTCCCCACAGTGAGGGAGGGAAAGGGGCAGGGAGTGGGGTGCAGGACAGAGCTGCAGGCAGCTTGCTTGGCAGGGGTAGGGGGCTGTTCCCTGCCACTGCACGCACCCCCAGCAGAGGCATGGGGGGGGCATGTGCCCCTTGGATGTGTGGGGCGAGGGTGGGCTGCCTGCTGCAGTCTCAGGACCAGGAGTTGTGTGTTTCTTCCTGGCAGAGGGGCTGGACCGGGGTGGGTGGGGCCAGGGTAGGTGGCAGCAGCACTGCAATGGGGGGACTATGGCACACTTTAGGGTGGCTGTAGCCCACCCTGTGGCTCCCTCCCAGTGCTGCCCTTGCCTCGCACACAAATCTGGGGAGGCACACGCTCCCCATGCCTCCCCCAGAGGTGCGTGCAGTGGCAGGGAGCTGTTCCCCACCCCCCACAGCTCTATTCCCTGCCCCAGCCCCACTCCCTTACTGGGGGGGGGGGGGCTTGATCTGTCCCTTCCTCTCCCCCTGTAGACTTGCTGGCTGGATGCCGCTCTCCAACCTGCCAGGGTGCATTCCTGGCCGCATGTACGGTATGCTGAAGCTGCACACATGTACGTGGCATTTATCGGTGACTTTGTCAGCTACACCGGCCAAAAAAGTCGATTGCCGATAATGCCAACTTTCTTTATTGCTGCTGATCCAATATGGACCAAGATATCGGTGCATCTCTGACAATTTGTGGTGGTGTTGCCAGTAATTTGGGGAAAGTAGAGTTGTTTTTGAGCCTTCTCCAGAGTAAGTATCATCTAATCCTGCCCAAGTACTGAGCACCTCATTTCCCATGTGAGCTCTGGGCTCAACATTTCATAGATTGGGGTTTTTCTCTTAGGAAGGCACATGCATACAGCCACATAGTTGAGAAGAAGGCAAAGGGGTTACAGAGAGCGTGCAGCAAAATATGCGTTTTCTCCCTTGTTAGTGTGTCTGGCTTGGGGGTACTGAATTATTTTTTTTTCTGCTTCTGCCCATGGGTTCATTCTCTGTGCAGTGTATGCACCTGGGTTTTCAGATTTGGCCCCAGATAGAAACGTAGTATCTGAACCATAGCAAAGAGGAGCTGAGATGTATGTACTGTGAGCATGTTTCAGGCCAAGTGTCACACAACTTTTCGAAAGCTGCTAACCCACACCCTTTCCTTGTTGTCTAGAAATGCACTCTCACGCTGGAATGTGGACAGTTGGATACTACAGATTGCCTTTCAGCAGTGCAGCTTAGTCTAGAGCTCTGCTTGTGTGGTGTTGGTGAGGGGTGGAGACCCAGGAGAGCTGTGTTAACATAAAAACGTTGGGGCCAAACTGTCTCAAGGATCCCAGCCCAGCTTATGTGTTAACACTTGTAATTTTGCACACCCAGGCAAAAACCAACTGTGCACAGAATTTCTGAGGGCATACAGTTTTGTTTTCTTGCTGTTTTGTTCTTTAACTTTTTTTTTTAAGTGACTTTTTTTTTAATTTTGTTTTATATGCTGCAGTCACGATGAATGCATTAGAATAGAAGCTGGGAGAAATTGTAGGGTGGAGCATTAGCTTCCAGTTACCCTATAGCCAGGTGGGAGAGCCACTTCAGTATCAGACTGCTTGTTTTATAAGGGAGATGTAGAGAGAAGAATATGTAGATTTAAGAGACGAGCTGATCCTTCCCCTAGAGGGGAGGAGAGCACCTGTTTAATTCCTTACGCAGCTTGTGACCAGACAAGCAGTTATACGTTGTGTGTCTCTGCATTAGGTAATGGATTAGAACTGAATCCCTGGGTTGGATCTAAATTTCTGGACCAGAATTGGCCTTAATGAGTAGGCTCGTAGCTGGTTTCCAGTCTAAACTGGGCTTGTTTCCTGGGTTTGAGTTGGAGTCTCCCAACCTTGTGAGATTCCAGGAGGGCTGGGACTGAGTTTCCATGCCAGCCCAATTAATTTTTGATGTTAGAATTAAAACAACAGTACTTGATCTAGCAAAATTCTCCCAGATTTTTTATTAAGCTACACAAATGAAAGCAACTGGAGACCTGGGGCTCAAAGTCTATATAATGTTGTTGCTAGAAGGCATTGTTAAAGCAGGGGTGTCAATGCATGGCCCATCATCTGGTCCCTGGTGCTCTCCCCGAGTGTGGACTTGCACTGTACACATGCTGGACCAACCCCCCCACATGCGCACCACACGGTGCCCTCTTCAGTTGGCCCAGAACCCATGCTGCACCCTCTCCGGCCGGTCCAAGACATGAACCACATATGGCAGCAGGTCCAGGACCCCCACTGCATGTGGCACTTGCCCTGACAGGTCTAGGGCAGGTACCACATGCAGCCCAGGCCCTGGAGCAGGTGCCACATGCTGCTTGTGTCCAGGCCAGTGGCACACGGGTCCTGTGTGCAGCACACTCCCAGACCATCCAAAGCAGGTGCAATGTGAGCTGGGTCCAGCATGCAGGGTGGAGGACAGTACATGGACCCAGTCTGCCCCATGGGGCAGGCCTTACACCATTCATTTAGCTTGTGGACCAGCATTGCCCCACTCATCTGACACAAGACACCTCTACTATATGATCATTGGTCGATGCAGGAGACTTAGGTTTGGGGTGCCCTGTAGATTTGCTACATCAGCAGGGATGCTTTCAAGCTATGCCCTCCTGGTAGGTGCCCTATGATATTTTACGCAGCCCCACGTTTTGCTAATGAGTACCAAAGTGAGGTGGTAGTTAAGGTGGCTGTGGAAGATTGCAGTGCCTGGCTTCTAACCCACCATGTTCTCGCGGATGCCTACAGAGGAAGAAATAAAAGGTTGGCCAGGTAATTCTTCTTGGATGTGCTTCTCATAGCCCTTGGCATGCTAAATAGGGAGTCAGGTGAGGGGGAAAGGATCCCCTGTTTTAATGGCAGAATGAATAAATCATTGAAAAAAATCTTAACTAGCAAGCAGAAAAAGATGGGTACAGTGAGATAGGAGCAGAGCTCCTCAGAAACCCATGCTGCTTGGTATACTGTAGGTATCGGACAGTGTCCTACGTAGTCAGGGTCTACAGTGAGTGCAAACTCGTGGGACTCGTACAAACCAGTGAATCTTTGGTGCCCAACTTGTTTCTCAAAGCTTAGTAAGACAGTCCCTGTTGCTAGATAGAATCCTGCCACTGCTTTCTCTGATGGCTCTTCTCCAGCCATAGCTGTGATCAAGTGACTAATTGGGCATTTCAGAAAGCTTTGCCCCGGCCAGTCCTTTTTTCAAAAAGGTGGTTGAAGCACCTGGAGCCCAAGTCTCCTCATCAGGAGAAGGTTTTTGAAAGCAAGGCTTTTGCAGTCTCAGTTCTGGGTGCCCAGTAAAATGCATCGGGCCACTGACTTCTCAGCCAGTCTCTGCCACGGTAGATCTCTTGTGCTCCCCAGTTCTCTCGCATATGAAATAGCAGCCTCCTTGCAAAATCCAGCTGTAGTAGTCGGCAAAAAGAGCTCTTGTATTTATAAATTCTGATCTCTTCCGTCCTGAGTTGGCCAGGTAATTAGCAGGGGAATTGCTAAACTCCTCTTTGAAACACAGCCACTCTTAGGATGAGATGCATCTGCTCTTCAGCAGTGTGCAGCAGGTTGGGACAAAGTGAAGAATACACCATCCAGCTTAAAGGACAAAAAAAAAATAATGCTTGGGAGTGTGAATTGATTGAGTAGGCAGCAGGCATGGCCATACAAGGCTCCTTTACAAGCTTAAACCCTCATTTGTAATAAAAAGCCCTTCAATAATTTATGCAAGTGGAGCCTGGCCTTGCTAGCCTATGGAGTATTATGTCTGCTTTCTTCCTAGAGGGATCCTCCACGTTTTCCAAGGGAGATTAGCACTGGGTAATGCTAGGCAGCTCTCATCAGCCGTCTTTTGTCTGGGATGCTGGCTGGATAGATCATTCACTGAAAGTGAAACATAAAGGTCAGCAGGACTGAAAATAATGCAAGTCACTGCCTGTCGTTGAATAGCTGCTGGGGTGGGGGGCCTGTTGACACAGTAAGTGCTGAAAAATATTACTTTTTGGAAGAAGCCAGAATTAATGTTTTGTGTTTTTTTCCAACAAACACTCTGTAGCTATTGCCCTCAACAGCCAGTATTATGAAAACACTAGTTTAAATATGTAGTAAGTGATAACAGGCTTGAAAGCCCTTTAACTATTCCCAAGAGGTGCCGGGTCATACTTAATAAAATCATCTTGATTGGGGCATACAGGGGAATGGCCTCCAATTCCTGCTACTGTAAAGCTTCCCAGGGGAGGGATGAGAGCCCATGGGACTTGCCCAGTGACCTGCGAAGGAGTGGGGAGAGCAGGGACAGGGAGGAAGGAAGATGGGCCCAGTCAAGCTGAAGCACAAGTGTGGAGGATGGGGAGAGAAGCAGCTGCAAAGATGCCGTGTGTGTGGTTAATAGAGCAGCAGGCAGCCGAGGTATTCTAACAGAGCTGCTTCTGAGAGAAGAGACAGAAAGCAGCTGCTAGAAACTAGCTGGCAGAGACTTACAGACACCCCTTGTTTTCTAAGCACCAGCACCAAGGCAGTAAGGTCAGGAGAACTCCCGTTTCTCAGGGCTCACTTGCTATCTGGCAGGATGGATGTGATGAGTTAGCAAGGGAAGCGGGGTGGGGGTGGTTTTGCTTTTTAACCCCTTGTATTAACCTAACACTGTCTTTTTGTGCATGGGCTTTGTGGAGGGAGAGCATCTCTGGGAGTGTTTGGGTAATGGGAGGAGGGTGAAGGTCTTGATGAAAGAGGCAAAGGGGAGATGGGGAGGCCAGCATTGCTAGGGGGAAGTGTGGTAGGTGATGTAGGCCAGGTCAAGACTGCAACAGCACAGGGATATGGAGGGTAAATAAAATCTGCAGACCTGTTTGGACAGGGGTCAGGCACCATGACTTACCACCTTGTGGCAGCCTGGAGGGGCACAGTCTGGGTAATGCGGTAAGAGAAGAAGGCTCTTGGCCCAAGCAGGAAGAGTCGGATGGCTAAAGGCAGGAGAGAGAAGCAGTGTGGTTGACAGCTGTGGTGCATATGTGGGAGGAGTCCAAGGGACACCAAAAATGAGGTGAGGAGGCGGGAAAACAGACTGAGGTCAGGCCATGCTGTTGGCATGAGCTTTCAACAACTCAGTGTCCTGTTGGCTGAATGGTTGGACAGAAATGATAGGTGATGGGAGCAAGTGAGATCTGTTGTAAACAGATGATGCCCTAGAAAGGGGAAAGAGGAAGAGTTGCTAAAGGAGACGGAAATAATAGCAGAACTAGGAGAACAAAATATCTGAGCACATGAACAAGGCAACAGCACAGGACACTGGAGAGGCACCTTGTCGGAGCAGGCAGCCCAGTGCAGTTACTTTCCCACGTAAGTCTGGGGGTGGAACTGGCCTGAGAGCTCGGGAACAGCAGAGGGAGGATGAGTGTTGGCTCAGTGCCTGTAGGTCAGGCATCCCCTTGTACTATGCTACTCTCCATTTGCAGTTTTTGCCTTTCTTTTATTCCACACCCCCTATCCCTCTAATTACTCATAGTGCAAGAGCAGTACTGCCAGGCAGCACTGCTTCCATTACCAGGACGCTTGCATCTGGGGAGAGGGGCAGTCCTGACTGACTCTCTCTCTCTGTTTGACTCCACAGGCTAACTCCTCACTATATTTATCCTCAAGCAATCATTCAGCCCAGCATGGTCATCCCTACCCCTGTGCAGTCTATCACGTCTCCCTACATAGACTACACCACTGCAAGCCAAGCCTATACCCAGTACACCACAGCTGCCTACGACCAGTACCCCTACGCCGCCTCTCCCGCTGCTGGGTTTGTGGGATACGGCTACCCAAGCACAGTCCAACCGCCCCTCACAGCGAGCAATCCAGCAGCACCCACCACCGCTTTTGTTCAGTATCAGCCCCAACAGCTGCAACCTGACCGCATGCAATAAGGGTCCAGCCCTGGCATCTACCACATAGGACAATCTTACCATGGAAGGATACAAAAAAAGCAAAAAACAAAAAACGAAACAAAAACCAAAATAAACAAACAAACAAAAAAAACAAAACCCAAGAAAAACAAAGGGAAAAAAGAATGAAAAGAAACGAAACCCTTTTAGGTGCGTATGAATACCTAAGCTATTTATAGTGTTAAGGGGAACCTGAATCCTTGCAATCTGGCTACACTCATGAAGAAGGACTTCCGGTAAGTTTGGACATAGATCATCTTGAAGACGTACTTTAAAGTCTCTGAAACGTTAGAAGGAAAACTACAGTTTCTTGCACACTTAGTGGTCTGCTTCCATCGTCTGTCCTCTCCTCATCCCCTCACCTGATCCCCTCCCATCCATCAGTTATCCCCACCCCAACTCCCTTTGCCACCATCAGACCTGCAGTCCTCTTCTTTACTATCGAGGTACGCACGGTACTTGGAGAACAGTGGGGGGAGGGAAAGCGATCTTATTTTTTTGGTTGTACAAAAACTTTGTAATACTCAGAGATGCCTTACAGAAAAAAAGAAAAAGAAAACTATTTTTTAATATTTATTGCGATTTTATTCGCATGAGCTGTGAATTACAGACAGAAGAAGAATAGTAAGTATCTGCCTTGTTTAATTCTCATTTTACTAAATTATTGTATGTAGGTAAAAGTTCCTAATTGCTGAATCACTTCAACATGCAAAAGGGAATATTGGCTTTGAGGAAAGCAGAATATTCCTTTAGTCGACGCACTGTAATATTTTCTTATTGTAATTGTTACTCTGTTAAGATTATCTCAAATTTAGGTATATTTTTAAAATGGGGGGGGAGGGGGAAAGAAACAACCAACCAAGAACACCGAACATATTGTCTACTTTGATAAATCTTTTGTTATAATGCTGCAATTTATGGAGACATTTACAGTATTTATGTAAATCTAGAGTTTTCAGGCTGTTGTCTGGTAAAACTAAGGAGAATGTCAGGAATGGATTAAAAAAAAAAAGAAAAAGCTGTTAGATACTGAACAAATGGGCGGACATAACACTTTTATACATATGGTACAACAGCCAAATAAAGAAAGGAAAACAGACAACGCAAGTCAAGTGCATTTTTACAAAGAGCAATAAACTAGTTTGACTTTTATTCAATGCTACATTGTATGTTCTAGCCAAATAAACATGGTATTAAGGACAGAATGAATTTGGCCTGAATTGGATACACTGGTCTTATAATTGTTATAGCTGTGCTGGGCCAGATCCTAAGAGCTTCTGAACCACCTGCAGTCCCTTTGGCATTTCTCAGAATTTAAAGAGCAGCTTCCAATAACTTTCACTGCAGCCACATGCCTGTGAAAGGGACTTGGCTCTCACCTACTTTTTGCACTCCTGTGTGTTACCTTTCGCACCAATGCAGAATGGATTCAAAGCACTACTATTCTGATTTGGTAGCCTTTCCCTATGCCCTGGTGCAAAACAGTGATGCAGGATGAGAGCAAATGGCAAGGAATGCTAGATCGGACAAATACAATCCTGGCAGGACTTTCATGGTATCGCAAAGAAACCAAACAAAATTTTCGTTCTGTTATTATTTTTAAAAAAAACTCCTCTCTTGAAAGCCGAATCCATCCAAAAGTGTGATCTGCCAAAATTCTGTCTCGGGTGAGGGCTGGGTTTCCAAGAGGTTCTTCGTTGGCCGGGCTGTGCACGTGCCGGAATTGGTGCTGGCCTTGTGGCATGGTGGCTTCTAGAGCCCTGGGCCTCCTTTGCACTGGTCATCTCGTTCCATTTGATTTTTTTCCCTTTTGAGTTTCTTTAAATAATTTGGTTTTCAATTTTTGACTCTTGAAAAGAGAGTCCTAAAATATGTTTTTAAAAGTAAATAAAAATAATCTATTTAAAGATGTTAATTTTCTATTCCATCTCTGTAACACATGGAAGAAATTATTGTTTCTAACCTTGGGTTGTTGAGGGGGTGGGGGGAGGTTCCCTGCCAGTCATTGAGGAGCTCAGGCTAAATAATGCAGGTTAAAGTGATGGTGATAGTGGTGGTGATGTAGTCTAAGTCTTGTGTGCAAAAGAGGTGACCGTCAGACACAGACACTACTGGTTTTGGTCATGCTTATCGTTGCAAATAAAATCCCATGGCCAAGAACCATTTTTCTTTCTCTCTTTGTAATTGCTCTCTGGGTAAAGTACTAGACCTGTCGAAGTTGCATCAGTGGAGCACTTTACTGCAGCGGGTCTTATCTCATTGTGACCCTACTTGGGAGAGCATCCTGGCCTGAGAAATCACTAGCTTTAAAGTACTATAAGCAGAGCAGGTTATTCAGAAATATTTCTCTTCCACATGCTTTTAAAGCTTTTGGTGGGCCATAAAGGCTAAATGCACTGTGAACTTCAGGCAAAGAAAAATATTCACTTGTAGGACTTGCCAATCTTCCTTCTTCCTTACACAGGCAAAGCTCCCATTTAACTAGATGTTAGTAATGCCGAATGTATTCTGTTTGTCTCCACCTAAGACCTGTTCTCACTTGAGTCAATAAGAAGACCGAGGCCACTAAAGATTAATTTGTAGGTGAAAAATGAGCCCAGACCACATTAAAAATAAGAGGGAAAGAGAAGATTTTCCATTTAGCTGTCTCTAATTTCCTGAAGGGTGGCCAAAACTGACAGGAAGAGATGGCTACAAGGAAAAGCTAAATAGAATGCCTCTATTTCAATAGATATTCAGCCCATTATTATAAAATGAGATTCCTGGATTCAGGTCAACTTTGCTCTGGCTTTTTTCTAGAACCGGCCACATCAAAACAATAGTCAAACCTGCTGGCTTCCTGTTTGGGAAAACCCAACTGTGAAATTGTGGCTCAGTGGAATAATAATGAAATCCACTGTCGAGCTTTCCAGGTGGAAATGGATTTGTGAGAGACAATGAAAAGTGAAACGTTAGCCTTCAGCAAGAGAACAAAACCTGTCCTTCACCCAGCGCTAGGTTAGAGCACTGAAAAAGGGCCCCTTGGAGCATAGGAGGCAGAGGCGGAGCCCATTGAAAAAGCAGTTCACTGATGGTGGCATAAGAATAAGAAACTCCAGCCTTGGCTTCTTAAGTGCTGAAGTGTCATGCAGAGAGAAACTCCCTCCCCTTGCAAAATCCTAAATGACTGATGTTGTCCACATCATGACTTTCTTTCCTTCCCTCTCCCACCCTCCTCTTCCTTTGGCTTGATATTGCCACCGTGCAGTGTAAGATCAGAACTAGTGCAACCCCACGTGTGCCTGGCGGAGCAGTGGTTTTCTCTGAGTGAGGAGGGTTGTGTTGTATAACAGAAGCTGCTAAGTGTGTAGCTTAGTGAGAGCATGTACCACTTCCTGGAGAATGACTAGGAGGATGGTGTGTCAAACCAAGGTATCTTAAAAGCTTTAAGACTTGCAGGTGCATCTGTTTACCAGACCCTGAACAGCTGTTTGAGATAGCAAAAAGCTCTACTGTTCCTCTCCCAGCTGGGAGATTGATACTATATATACTAGGCAGGTGTTTGCAATGCTGGCTTGCTAAGAGACTAGGCCGGGATGCTTCTAAATTTAATGGCACTCTCAAAATGGTAGAGACTGGTTGGACGCTGGAGGCATGGATGGGGTGAGAAGAGGACAGTAGGAATGGCATTTGTGGAGGGATCTTGAAGTGATCCCATTTGTCTGATGCAGTATGGGAAAGTTCATTCTCAGACCAAGGGGTGCTGCTGGAGGTTGAGCATTAAAGCAAGCTGCATGCTTCACTCATATTTTCCTTTTGGCCTTGCCTGATGTCTGAGCCCTGTACTAGTGATCGGTGACACTGTCCTTTGCTCCCACTGTCCCAGTTCACCGTCCAGTCAGGGGAACATTAAAGGCCTAATCATTTACAAGAAAAACAATGCATGCTCTTCCACGTTCCCTCTTTTTTTTTTTTTGGGGAATGTGCAACCTCAGAGGGGTGAGCTTTGGAGCGTGGGGGTGGTTTAGAACAGCCAGTTCTCCCTTCAGGCATGGGGCTTGACTAAATGACCCTTGATTCTCCTACCAACCTTGTGGATCTGGGCCATGCATGCAACAGTTCCTTACAGGTGTTGGACAAGGGGCAGGATTGTGTGATGAAGTCTTAAATCTTCGAACAGGTTCTTTGAAGTAGGATGCCATGAATCATTCAAAAAGTTTAAAAGGAGCTCCTACTTGGATAGTGGGAGGGAAGGACATGGCGCGCTCTCTATCTCTCTCTCTCTCTCTCTCTCTCTCTCTGCCAACACTGGGAGTGATGAGGCACAGTCTGTGAGCTGGGCCAAGGTACCAGATTCCAGCTTTGGGCTGAGCACTACAAAACTCTCATCACTTATTCCCTTGAGAGTTCAGCCCCTGTGTTGGAGCCCTGTTGTTCAGGTGAGAGTTGTGCTAGTTGGAGGCTTCACCCCACCAAGCTCAAAGCCTGTAGGACTTTCTCCGTACTCGGGCAGGAAAGCAGTGTACCCTTTTCCCTTCTACCCATGAACTATGAGGGCAAAGCGGGGAGCAGATTTGCTGCTACATAGCATTTGCCTGATGATGGATGCCTAGTAGGGTGGGAGCCTGAAGTCACCACTGGACTAGACGGGTCTGCGTGTCGTTATCTGGTTAAGGCACTTGTGGAGACTAAATGTTTCCTGTTCAGGGGGAGGCCTTGGTTTGTGTTTTGTCCCAGTGACATTTAGAGCGACTCCTGCAGGGAAATGAATAGCTCCCCTTGCCTCCCCCCCCCCGCCCAGTGGCATATTAGAAATCTCCAGAGAAAGGATCAAGGTCCTAGCCCTCCTGCATTACCCAGTTCCCTGGTTTGAAGGTGTCATAAGCATCACAAAGTCGGGCAAGCAGGAATGGCTGGACCGAGGGCTGGGAGAAGCTCTGACTGAGTATTATAGGGACAGGGGGGGAGGAATGTGCCTTTCAGCCCAGTGTGAATTCGGTGAGCTGGTTCATTTTATCTGTAACGTTCAGATTACTAAGGTGCAAGTCCAAACTGTTTGCATCGGTGTCTGTTCTGGTGCTGCAGGACCTGGGGGAAGAAGGCGTTTGATCCAGAACAAGTTTAGGTGCCAGGCTCCCCTGTACAGTGACTAGGGAGAGGGAAGAGCCCCCATCCAGGGCAGCCGCAGGCTCTGACAGCTTGTCTTGGTGAGCAGAGATGCAGCCCCCGCTTCTGGTTGGGTTGCACCTTTGATCACCAGCAGGCTGTCATGGAGTCAGAAGCTCGCCCTCCCTTCCCCCCCTTAGAGGTTATGCTACAGAAGGTATTGCTGTGTCATAGTTCCCATTTCAAACAGATGCTTTTGTAATGCTTGTGCTATTTTTGTAGTGCTAAAGAGGTGCCTGTGGCCTGTATATGTCAAAGTCCTGAACAGCTTCTGGAGGCAAGTACTTTGATGTTGACAACCTGCTTCGAAACATGTTACCTTAAACTGCTGCTTGTTCTGTATGACACTAGCTGTGTACGCTGCAATAATTACTGTGATCATTAAGGAAAAAGACATGGTTTCATTTCAAGAAAGCAGCCCCAGTCTTACCATCAGAAGAGAAACATGCAACTACTTTTTCAGAACTAAGACTGGATAAAGGAAATGAAGAGCTGTACGACGCTGTTTAGCAGACGGCAACAAGATCCTGTGATTAGAGCAGCGGACTGAGCGTCAGGTCTGCTGGAGTTGTATCTGCTGTGGGACGGATATTAACCTTTCTGCAAGTGGAGTCATTTGCTGCTGCTATTAGAAACCCAAAGCACCCATTTTTTTTTTTTTTGCCTTGACAGCACTCCCATTGGCACATCCAAATGTCAGGTTTCTGCGTGCAGTTGTATCAGTCTTCGACTAGCTAAGGATGCTTTGCCTGCAGCTGAGGAGACGTAACACAGTAGTGTATTAACGTTGCATAGCAAAGTTACTACAGAAAGAAAGTAAGAGTATCCTAGATGACGAATGGATCTAGTGTGAATGTTTGGCTTTAGGACCGCACAAAAGTACCAGTGGAAGCTAGATGGAGGACCAACAGCCAGGATCTCATTTGGCAATGTCATCCATTTGTATGATGCCCATCATGCTGGAAACCTGGCCGTTATTTTTATAGGTGTTAGGGGCTGGAAGGGACCTTACAAGATCATTGCGTCCAGCCCCCCTGCTTTTGACTGAGAGGACAGAGCACTTCCTACTGCCTCTCCGCCATCACTTTGTGCAGCACGGTGGCATTCCCTCTGAGGTCTCAGGGAAAGCCCAGAGAAGAACCAAGCTCTGTTAGCTTCAAGCTAGGGTCATGTAGGCTTTAGCCATAAGGGGGAAAGAGAGAGTATTTTTATTCCAAGTGAACGTGTTTTTTTTTTTTTACTGCTGTTTTACCCTTTAAGATAAAGTGCATGATAATGTTTTCACCCCTGTGACATGAGGAATGCTAACAGCATCTGTTTTTATTTTTCTGGCTGGAATTAGCTTTCCCTTCCTTTGTGCCTCCCTCAATCCTGCCAATGTAGAGGTTCCCTTGTTCAAAAAAAACCCTAAGCCTGGATTAAAAATCATCAGTAAAATAGTTTGAATAACAAAGTCAACTGACTGTGGTGCATCATGCCCAGTGAATGGCTGTCACGTATCTATGTGGGGGGTGAGAAGGCCTCGAAGAGTCATGTGTTTTACTAGATAGTTCCTGGAAAAGTTTCTGTTCAGCCTGATAACAGCAGGCAGGCATTCTATCTCTGCACTTGCTCTTACTTAAATGGACATGCTCTGTAGGCTGTGATGCTGCTGGAAAATTTCCCCTAACCTTAAAAAGCAAAGCAAAACAAAAAACCCCACCACTTACTTTCTGTTCTATCATAGGGAGAGATTTATCTTGTGACCCGAGTCATAAACAAGTCCACATGAGAATCCAGACTGCAAAGGTTTAAATCCTAGGAGGGTGCTGGTTTCTAATGATTTGAAAAAACTGGACTGAGCTGCCATAGGCATGGGATCACTGCCCTGTTTCTCCCACCATGAGCAGGGACCTTTCCTGCTGTTTCTTAGATTAGCAACATTGCTAACTAGAGACGCGGACAAAAAAAACAAAAAGGGTCGTCAGGAAAGTGAAAGCAACAGTAGTGCAATCTGAATTTCACAAGTGGCTCCCATCTTTCTTTATAAGGAAATTGCTCGTATCTAATGAGGAAATTACTCATTACCAAAATGGGACCTTTGGTGCTTGCATCTGGATCAAAGTTAGAATTTTGTATTTAGAGACAATAGCAACCAGTATGAAAACAGAACTGTCTTTATGCAAGAGATGGAGAAGAGGTGGGAATGGGTCGAGGGAAGAGGTGTCAAATAAGGCTGAGTAGGGCAGGAAGAAGATTAAGGCCCAGAAATACATGTGCACTATGTGCATATCTTACACCCACAGTTTGTAGCAGCCTGACCACTTGCGTGTGATGCTTGTCTTCACTGGGGTCAATGCTGTGAACGCACAAGTTTCTGCTCTAACCAGGAATGCTTGAGCTGGGGGTTTCCCAGGACTGCAGAGTAAACAAAAACCTGCATCCCCATCTTCTGGAGTTCCCTGATAGCTCGCAAGGCAGTCCCAGATGTGGTCTGTAAGGTGTATGTGCAGCTTGTGCCTTGTACAAAGAAGTTTTGACACAAAAGTGCAGGGCAAGTGTGAAACGAGGTAGTAAAGCCACCAAGAACCTTGCATCACCCAGCCTTGCTCTGATCTCAATAGAAATGTATTCACGGACTGGCCATCCCTGTAAGTTAAGCCCCCTTTCCTTTTTTTCCTGTCAACTTATGGGAAGGAGTAAAAAAAAAAACATGCCCAGGCAGAGGGATTGATTCAAAGGCATAGTTTCTCCATCTTCAGCCAACCTGCTGTTGAATGTAGAGCTGTTTTTGACCGGTTTTTATTTCCCCTTAAACACACTTCCCCTTTCCCCCACTCCTTTCACCATTCAGATGCAGAATGATGCTGTTCAAATGCAGAAAGTTTCAAGGCACGTAAGCCTTTGCTGGATAATGGCCTTTGGGAAGCTGCAGCAAACACTTCCTGACTGGACTGTGCACAGAATCATTTCTGAAGCTGCAGGGGAGGGAGGTGGAACAAGGTATCGCATGGGGGTGGCAGGCTGGGGTGGGGGGGAGGTCTATGCTAGTGAGCAAACAGTGCAAATATTCTGTGCCTTGTGGGCCGAGACTCAAACACAGGGCATTGTCACAAACAAATTGACAGCAACAAAAAGGCATTGAGCACCAAATTAACTGGCAGGGTTAATGTTGGGCAGGCAGTCTTGTTTCTGCTGACACAGAACAGGCATTCCAGCCAGCTTTCATCAGGGTCCTAACTTCAGCCAGAGGCAGGAACAGCCCGTGGCAACTGGCTTTGCATTAGCCTTTAGGCTCCAGCCCTTGCACTGATGTTGTAATGCCATCCACAAATGGCATCAGATCCTGCTCAGGGCCCTCTATCTTAGCCTGAACAAACCAGCCTGGGTCTCAGCTGCTGACCCAGGGTCTCTCCCTGCGCTCTGATAGCGGCTGCTGCCAGTCAGGCACATTCCATAACTAGCTACACAGAGCAGCCTGGCACGGCCGCCGTGCCCATGATGGAGTAAGTAGCGCCCAGGAGTGCAGGGAGGCTTTGCCTCAGGCTTCTATAAAAACATTCCCTTTTGCAACTGATACAAGAGAAGTGGCCCAAAACATTGATTAAACTTGTATTACTGGCCATGTACAAACTACTGCTGGGTGGCTGCCTTCAAGGTATCGAATATGCTTCATTAACAAAGAAAGGGTTCAGTGCTCAAGGAAAGTCATCAGGCGCAATATCTCAAGATTTCATTATCCAGAACGGTTTAACCGGGTACCCACAACCATATCATGCACTACTGGAGAACTCTTAGCAACATAAAAACAAAAAACGGAGGTTTCTTGGAAAGCCAGAATGCTGATTAGATGCCACCAGGACAGGGAAATGTTAGAGTAGGGATCATAATGTAATAACAAAGGCAGATGGGACTGCTCAGAGGGCATCAGCTCAGCATGGGGGGCAGTGCGAATCATGTTTTCAGGACTCTGAAACCTGCCTCTTGGGAAACAGGAGCAAGGTCATTTTGCTGATGGTGCAGGAAACCCCACCATTGGTGCTTACAAAGGTTTTGCAGAATGGAGGTGGCCCAGTGGTTTGATACAGGGCTGATCATTCTGAAATGGGCATCGCAGGAAAGCAGCAATTACAGAGGCGTTGCCTTGTCAGGAGTGTGAGTGGTACAAGGGCTTTGTTTATAATGTTGCCTTTCAGCCCAAAGCACTTTACACTGGGTGCTTCTAGATGGGACGCTTGCTGAGCAGTTGACCGATTAACTGCACAGTAAACACCTTGGTGTCTACATGTGCACCCCCATTAGGGAGCACAAAAGGAATAAACTGCAGTGGGTGAGGGCTTGTCCTGCTGCAGAGTTTTTTTTGTGTATGCAGCAGCACATAGGTAGGTGCTGCCCCAGCTGACTGGGGTACAGGGTGCTTCAGTGCCCCCGTACTAAAGCACCCTTGTGCCTCAGCCAGACCCTCTGCAGCACATGGAGCCCAGTCAGAGCAACCCTGGGTTGGCAGGCTGATCCCCCCCCCAGCTCCCCTTCCAGCCCACACTGCTCTGACCAGGCTCCATGTGCTGCATATGAATAATGTCCAGGGCAATAAGCTTTGGAGTTCAGTTGTGTGCATTAATTGGCACTTGTAGACATGCCCGATATATTGGAAAAGCTCACTTCAGTAGTGTTTGTATACACATTGGTGTGATGCTTAGAGCCCCAGTCAGGGCTCATTTTCCAGGCAGTACATCCCCATATAATGAAATGCAGGCACTGAAAAGACATCACTGAAATGCAGCCACCTCTGATGTGGAACACAGCAAAAAACCAATGCTTGTTGCAAGACTAAGCAACAGCATAGGACAGGAAGTCAAGAGAGAGTAAAAGATCCACAGACTTCCAGGAGTCATATATATATATTAAAAACACACTTGATGTTTCATTTCATGGAAAGTCTTTCTAAGGAGCCTGTTAAGATATTTAAAATAATTGTCTGTATTGGAAGGTATTTATAATTCACTACAAACTACAGACAAATGGACTTCCACAAAGTTTGAGTACCGGTGTTGACTCCCTTGTTTACCAGCTTGTCTGGAATGCCATGGAGCACACAGGGACATCTAGTGACTGAATATTACACTGAGAATAAAATAAAAAAACCCTCCTTACATTCTTAGGATAATCTAGGGTAGTGGTGCTCAATGTTTTGGCCCTCTTGGGCTGGATGAGTGGCATGGGGGGTAGGCCATATTGGGCCCCATGCACCACCCCAACTGGCTCTGCACACTGCCCAATCTACCTTGCAGGCCAGGCTATCCAGCTCACTGGGCTCCCTCAGGGCCATAAATTTGGCAGCAGATGAGTGGCAGATAGCTGCCACTGCCAGGTGGGGTGCCCTGTGGGCCGGGAGAAATGGATCTGCAGGCTGCATCCAGCCCACAGGCCAGGGCATTGCACACCCCTGATTTACAAGGTGTTGCCATTTTCTGCTGAAAACTGATTCCAATTACTGTTGAGTAACATTTCCTGCTTGTGTTTAAGGACCAGCTCCTCTTTTGATTTACACGTTTATAAATCTCAGACAACTTGATTGATTTGTAGCTATTGCTGTACAGTGTGGACCAAGGGATGACAGTCTGACATCTGGTGTCCCACAGTGGCCAATGCCAGATGCTTTAGTAGAAAGCTTAAAACTCCAAAGTGCACCTAACCAGGCAACAAACACCTGCTTCCCCCCCTTCCTTCCCTCCCACAAGCCAGAGCTTTCTTTGCCGTTTCCTTTTCATATGCACAAAGCAGGGCTCAAAGCATTCTAGCCTGTAGCCATCTGCTGTTTTCCTTCCACAAAAGGGTTCAAGGCTTTTTTTTCCAGCTGAATGGCCCAGTTTCAGCCTGGCCTGTTCCCAATGCCTTGTGAAGCTGCTTGGGGATTTTGTGGAAGGGATGCCACTTACCTAAAACATGTCAGCAGATTCAGGTTTGTGGTGCTGAGCCCAAATGCATGCGCCTGTTGTGCTGCAAAGCAGCTTGTGGTCTAGCCAGATGTTAGCAGGAATGGGTTACTCACAGCAGCTGTAAGGGCTGCTGCACTGGAGAGATTGAGAAGCAAATTTTCAAATGTGCGCTAGTGCAGATTTCTGAGTGCCCGGTCCCTACAGCTGTGATTGTGGCTACCGAGCCCTTGGGACCATTCTCATAGCAGTTAGGACAACCTGAATTGCCCTCGTTAAAGAACTGGTGGCTACACAGTGGCAGATTGAGCTGCAGGGAATGAGTGGCTCTGTGTGGCTTTTAAATCAGTAGAGACTGGGGATGATTGGGATTCATAGATGTGAGGCCTCCTCTGTAAAACTTGATGTACTCTTGATCAATTGGAGGAGCTACTGGGTGTGATGCAGCCCAGCGCACAGGAACGAGCAACAAGATCAACCCAGCATTTGGGGAGGACGACAATAAAAGCAGGTGAGTGACCAGAGCGCTTTTTCAGTTCAGCAAATGAACTGGAGCGTACAGCAACATCTGCATGGAAAGCAACAACGCAGTAACCTGGAATAAAGGGGCCCCAGGCAGTAACAGGCACTGCTTGTGCTCTCCTTTACTAAGTCAAAGACACTGCAAACTCTGACCCAGGTTTTGTGCACGCTGGCAGTGTTTGCACCTGGGCATTTACATGGAGAGAGCTGGTCAAGAGCAACCCTCCAGGGGCAGTGAGTGGGACACTGCTGTACCAAGTGGCTTGTCCTTGGAATAGGATAAGTCCAGTCCCGCACTGGTCACCCTGCTGGTTAGGTGTTAAAGCAGAGGAAAACGCAGAAACTCAGAGGCATTTTCCTCTCGCACCATTGTTTCAAATACCCGGGCACAGCAAGTACAGAAGCGACAGCATCACCACCAGGAGGAAGCCGCTCTTTTGAGCATTGGTCCGGACAACTGGCGGTCTGTGCTCTGGGTTTCTCAGCCACTGACGTGCTGTATGAACGTGAGCCGTGTCGTCACCAGGCTGCGTCTGCCACTAGGAGTTCTGGCAGCAGAGCACGTGTGCCTCGGGTCCTCTACACACACATGGCTTTTGCTGCATCCCTGTTGCTCCACTACAGCAGCTGTGCTAGCAGGGCCCAAAGTGTGCCTGGTACAGCTGCTAGAGGGGCCGCGGCAGCCCACAGCAGGATGGGTGTCTCCCCCTGGGTCACCTGGCAGGTGGCAGCAGAAACCTTCTGTCAGCAGGAGAGCTGGTATAGCTCTGCTGGCAGAAAGATGAGGCCTTGCCACCCAAAAGGAGCTTCAGGTGCAGACGTGATCCCACTGGCAAAACTACATAAGATGGGCCAGGTCTTAATCACTCTCACCACCCTAAACCTTGTTTCCCAGCTGACTCAAGGGTGTAATGATAATAGTAGCAGCGGTGACATCAGCACTGGGAGGGGAGGCAGTGTGGGCCTCTGGACCAGGCAGAGGGCTGGGACTCAAGGGACCTGGACTGTAGTCCTGTTTCTGCCACGGACTTGCCATATGCAAGATGTAGCTTCTCACTTTCCCTCCCGCCCTGTTGAGACTGCAGGCTCCCTGCAACCAGGGTCTCTCCTTTGTGGCATGTCCCTACAGCACCCTGAACTACAGGGCATTGATCCCTGCTGGGAGGGGGCCCATGTGGTCCCTTACAACAACTCCCAATAGCCAGTGAAAACACTCCTATTTGTACAACTTGTTGTCTCAGGATGTAGCAGTCCAAGGGTTTCCCGTAAGTAAATGCGGCCCCTTCCAGGCTGCAGAAACTGTGGACGCAAGCACCTGCTTCCTCACATCTGACACTGCCTGGACCATGAAACGCATGCAACTCCAGAGAAAGACCTTGTTGCAAACTGGTCCTTTTACGCATGTCACAGGGAGGAGTTTCAGCTCAGTAAATTGCAGTTTACATGTTAGGATGTTTAAAACACATACGCACATCCCATCAGTGCAATAGTTTTACAAAGCAACTCAACAGGTCCTCATCAAGGCAATGAGTCAAAGTGAGACCCAGGGACCTATTTCTGTCAGTGCAGCTTTACAGATCACCATGCAACTTTCTGTCTGTCTCCTTTGACTGCAAAATGAAAGGATGCTGGGTCTCAGCTGCAGAGCTGCTAGGATGATAAGAACGGGCTCCCTAATCTCCAGCTCCAGCAGCTGACAGGGTGAGGACGATAAGCATTACCTTCTGGTTCCACATAGCAATGGTATTTTCCAGACTGGGCGGCTTGTAAAAGTGACCTTGCATCAGGAGGGTTCTTAGGTACTCAGAAACGTGCAGCACGTTTAATGCAATCGGTGAGCCTGGCCCAGCAGCTCCTCCCAGCTAGGAGGCAATAAACTGCTCAGCATTTGGGGAAGTGCAGAATTGACTTCAAGAAGACAGAGGAGGCCAATGGTGTCTCCCTGTCCATTCCCCAAGGTAACACAATGGGCCTTGGTGAGACAGGGTGCTGCCCATCCCTTCAACTTAATTTGCTGGGGTAATCCCAAATGAGGCTTACAGTAACTTTATCTTCTTGCATCCCCATGGGGGATGCCACAAAGGCCAAAGGAAGGAAATAGAAGATAAGAAAGACAGGAAAGGTAAAATCCCTGGGACCTTGTGTGTTCTAGCATCCAAACATCGAATCAGAAAACTAGGGTTGGAAGGGATCATCTAGTCCAACCCCCTGCTCAAAGCAGGACCATCCCCAACTAGATCACAGGTCTGTAGGGGGTCAGCCCCCAGCATTTAAGGTTTGGGCAGAACAAGCAACAGAATTGTGGAGCCAGAATCACGTATGGGAAATAATTCCATGACAATGTTGGTCGGACTTGGCCAACTCTGCCATCAAATTGAATCAATGCTGAAACTTAAGGATGGCATAAAGGCGCTTCTACAGGAAAATGCTGCCAAGGGCTCTGCCTTCTTACCACCACAGACTTAGTGACACTCTGGGAGTAGAATACATTAAACCTAAATAAGTGAGAAACACAAGCAACACACTAACTTATGTTACTGGGTTTTATAGTGAGAATCAGAGGTTAATTCATGGGGTTGGCCGTCAGGACTCTTGGGTTATTGTCCTATTGTCAGTGACTCCACAAGTGACTTAGGCAATTCACCAGTGGGAACGATCAAAAGGATTTCAAGTAAGCTTGGCTGGAAGTGTGACATGGTGAGTTAGAGCTACTGGAAAATATCACTCCAGGGGTTCCCTTTGCACTGAGGTGAGGAGTGAGTCATGCCTGTAGCGCCTGTGTATATTTTTCTGGTTATGTTCTCTTTCGGTCTGAGCAAAGGGAGGATTCACATGTCTCCTCCACTCCAGTAATCGACCACACAGGGAAAAATCACTTTAATTTTACTATTCATGTGCTTGCCTTTCCATCGATACTGAAGTGCTTTGCAAACACTTAACAGATGGGGAAAGCAAGCCAAAAAAACAAGTGCAATGACTTGCCCTTGGGGTCTCAAGATACCTGTAATATAGAGACCTGTTTCAGTGCACTGGATCAAAACTGACCCTGAGGACTTCTGACTTATCCTGCACCACAAAGATATGTGGAAGGGGGAAACACACAGCTGTGAATATTTTTTTTGCAATTTAAAAACTCTCTCACAAAGAAAATATCCATAGTATTGCAGTAACTACGATCTGACATCAGGAAAAAAAACAACTATACCATGCAGCAAGGATAGCATTCACTAGTTGTGAGAAATGCAAGTGGAAAAAAGAGAACAAAGGAAGAGAAAGATGAGGTAACTGGAGACGAGCAGAAGCAGCGGTGCCAATGTGAGTAGAACGGTGCACTTTTATCACTGCGCAAACAGGAAATGCACTCATCTCTGTTAAAGTGGTCTTTATGACTGTGATCAATGCATTAGTCTCCCACATTGCGTGTGTGTGTACATCATAAGAGTTCTGCCTAAGTATTAGCTGGCTCTCATATATAGTTAAAAAACAGTATAAAAAGATGCACTAGTTGGAAGCTGAAGGTAGATAAATCAGCAGTTAGCCCCTGGAAATATTTATCAAAGTGATGCATTCACCAGCACTGCAGCACAAATCTGTCTATTAGATGTATTTTTAAAAAGAGATAGTTGGACTTGGAATTCGTGGGTCTGATGCAGAAATTACTGGGTGCGATTCTGTGACCTGCTAAGCTGGAAGTCAAACTAGCTGATCATAACAGTCTCTCTAACCTTAAAATCTGTGTTTCTGAAGTCCAAGTAACCTGGGCTTATATGAAAAGTGACTGCAAAGAATGGTGAAAGGGAATTAAAAGTCACACTCCGAGTCTAGCAGGAGCGGTTGCATCACCTGCTTTACTAAAGTAAATGAAAATACACGACTGTGGCAGCCACCCTCACAAGGGAAAACTTGCTGATGCAGGAGGCCACTGAGGCCTGTTAGTACCACATTGATTAGTGATGTGGACATCTACCCACTCAGGGGACTCATTTTGCCAAGGCTGCCACCAGTGGGTAGGTGACGAGTCACTACTCTGCTGAGCTAGATCGTGGGATCAGCAAAATGTCTCATCACTGATTCTCCGAGACACCCGTTCTTTCTAAGACCAATCAGAGCAGTAAAAGGAAATCCTCCGAGGACTTGGGCTGCAATCCCCTTTTACCTACCATTTTCCAGAGTTGGCCAGTAAATCAAAGCACCCTCAGCTTGTATAAACAGATCAAGATGGCATAGTGGTCTCGGTAGCTTAGAAGCCAGACTCCTGCAGTGCTGAGTACCAGATGCCTCAGAAGAAGGTGTAAATCCCCTCCCCACCCAAACAGGGGTGCAGCAGTAGGCCCTTAAAGAAAGCTCCCTCCTCACCCCTCTCATGGGCAGGCTGTGGTACCCACCAGCCCAGCCCATCTCCCAGGGACAAACTTCCATGGCATCTTCACAGCGTAGCAAGAGAAAGCTTAAAATAGCCCTTACTTCAGACGGCGTGTGGAGCATCCGTGCTGTTAGAATGACACGTTGCAGCCGTCCCACGCTGCTGCACTGGGAGTCAATAGGCTCATCATAGAGTGAGGATTTATTAAAGGAGAAACCAACCCCCCGCATTATTCAGTAGGCCAAACCCAGGCTCCCTGTCTGGCCTCACCAGCCTTGGCTCAGCAGAGCCTGCGGGATACAGGATGGATTTATACCTGGGAGCCCTGCACCGAGCTGAGCTGGCATGTGCCAAGGAGAACACTGGATTCTGTTTTCTGCGTCTATTTTGGCTGGTGCCTAAGGTCATTTGGCCAATTCTACTGAAACGCAACAAAAGCAGAAAATCCCATGCAAGAGAGCCAAGGGCAGGGAGTAAGGGGGAGAGGTGGAGGGGGGCAGGGAGGAGCTGGTTTTTAAAGAGTTTTTAAAGAGGTGGAGGGGGGCAGGAAGAGGGAGAGAGGGGGTTAAGCTAGCTTGAATGGTGCACAGTTTGTCCCGTCACATCAGTCACACTGCAGACGCTGGATGCCAGCTGAGAAGAAGGTGGAAGAAAGAAGCCAGCGTCCCCTCTTTGAAAGGCCAGCTCCATTCTGCTTGGAGCTAGTAGCATATTTTTAACTCTCTTGATGCCAATGGAGCAGATTACCTTGGTGCCCCCCTCACACATTTAAGCATCTGTGCTTTGATCAGATATTGTAGGTAACCACAACTGTCACAGTGCTCCGTATGGCCATCAGCCAACTAAGTAAACATCCACAATTTGGGGGATCAGGTTTGGGGTTTTTCTGGCAGTGATGTAATAGGTTATATGTAAAGGACCCATGCCAACTCAAATTTCACTCACTGTAGATTTTTTGTTATTATTATTAAAAATGAAAAAAAATGCTCTTTAAAAATCTAAGCCCCACTGCCATTTTATAATGACTTTTTAACTTTCCCAATAGGGACAAGTACTTTTAATCAAATAAATAATCCCTGGAGGAATCTGCCACACAAACATCAGAGCACAAAGCCCATGAAGTGCCCACAAACACAGGATAACGGCCTTCAATGCTTGGCCAAAATGAATGAGAAAAATGGCAAAAGTCAACAAACAGCAAAACCTGGATTTGTCAGTTTGATCTGTGTGACGCCCCCAACAGCTGCCTCTGGGATGGAAGAAGAAAGTGGCTGTGGAAAAGGAGCTGAGGCCAGGATGTTGAGGTTGGCATGTGAATGGGCATGCAGGTGTGCACCCCAGTGCTGTGAGGAGCACCAGCAAGCTTGGAAAGTCTCACAGCTGTGATTTTGCAAGCGTGACAGACAGAAATACCTCAGCAGGTCCCATTGAATCCTAGGAGTAATCTGACATACAAAAAACTAGAACTCTTGGCTCCAAAATTATACTTTGTATTAGACCAACTGCAGAAATCTGGGCCCTTCAATGTCTAATCCCCGGCCCTACCAGAAGTACTGGGTGTGGTCTTGGACAAGGCATTGGGACAATGATTTTTCAGAGCCCTCAAAACTTGCTCACAGCTCTGAGTGACACAGCTATGTAACCTCCCATGAGCATTATGATCATTGACTCATTAGCGTTTGCAAGAAAAAAGCACTGCATAAATGTTAAGACGTTTTGTTAGAGGGAGTTTCCAGCACGCTCTGAGATTCCTTAGCCATCTAAATTCCCCGCAGGTCTTTTGAAACAGTTCGCTGGGCCTGGCATTCTCCCTTTGCTCCACTCAGAAGGAGTACATGTATGAAACATTTCAGGAGCAGCTTGATCAGCATTGGAATGGTGCTTTAATTCACTGCGTCTGCCTTGGTTTGTGATTGTCCCAGCACCGTGGTGGGCATTGCACTCCTTAGTCCACGTGCACCACAGACCCAGATCCCTGCCACAGCACCACAGACCCAGATTCATTCCCGTTGCGGCAAGAGTCTTGCACCAAGGGAGCACAGGGAGCAGGATCCAATGCAGCTGCTGGTTATAGGACTTCTGCCAGAGCCTAGCGTGAGCAGCAGTGCTATGAAGTGTTGCCCCAGGCATCTACCAAAGTTCACAAATGTAATTAAACAATAATGCTCTACATCACTGCAGTGCAGTGTTGTCTGCTGGCAGCTGAAGCCACCTGCTGTGCAGGTGCACAGTAATACCTTGGGACTTGAACCTGAAAGAGCAGATGTCACCTATAAAACTCCCCAGAGAGTGGAGGCTGGGTGGTCTTCTGCATCTGGAGCTGCTTGTGTCTACGCGCAGGGGGTTGGAGTTTCTCTCCCTACACACATTCCCGAAAGCACCGGTTCACTAATGTCTGTTATGATGATTTAATTCTAGCTTGACTGCAGTGAGAAACTATAAACTGATGGCATCTCTAGCCCACTCCTGCCACAACACCCAACACAATAGCTATTCTCAAACTTCAGCCTTTCCTTTCCTTCTGGGAACAGGACAGGGCTTATTTACCATGTAGTTTATGACGGTCTCATAGCCCAACTCCCTGCTGTGTGTTCAGATAGATACCCTCTCCTTTTCTTTGTTTTGCTCTCACGTCAGAGAATCTCTCAGCCTTTCATGACCCTGAATTAAATTAATGAGACCCACGTGGTCTGGACAGCAGAATGAGTCTGCCAAATAGCTCCATACCTGCACCCAGGGATTTACAGACCTACAGGAAGAATAATCTTAGGCCAGTGTTATCAACAAGACAGCTGAAGTGTAGTCTGACCTAGTGGAACCAGTGGGTTAGGTTTGGATACTTGCAGGAACTTTTTTAAAAGCCAGGTCAACTGGGCATAGTTCAGAGGAACAGAAAAAAACCCAACAAGGTTATATTTATGTTGCCATTTTATTGCTTGCCTCTCTACTTTCCACCTGGAACAGAATCTGGGCAGGGAGAGTCATGCCCCCTGCCATATAATGGTTATTTCCTGGTGCCATCTGAGACCTTGGCATCGCATCTTCCTTGAACTCAGTTTGATGAAACAGCTCCATAAAAGGACAAATCAGCAGGCTCATTATTCCTATGCTATAATGAGCAGTAAACACATAGATTGAGCACCCCCCACCTCCCCAGATGTTGCACATTTTGATATCCTTCCCGATAGCCCTGTATTCCCTGCCCACTGGTTCTCACTAAATACCCTTGCAATTGTGCATAGCATACAGGAAACAAAGATGGCTTTTGCTAACCAGCAGCTGCACAAACTCAACCTGGGCTGTGACAGGCAAGCTGGATTGCTTTTCTCCCACCAGCTGTCACCCATGACCAAGAGGCCGGGTATGGCTCACTTACACCTGGGCACCCCCATGGTCTTTAAATTATGTCTTTGGCAACTTCTGCATAGTCCCACTGCTGTCAGTCAGCCAACTCAAGCCTAGCCAACAAAGAGCAAAACCTTTCAGTGAGAACCAGTAAAACTCAGTCTGCCAGCTCTTTTGACTCTGAAGAAATGAAGGGAACAAATCTGTTGAATAAGCAGATGTTACATTTCAGATGTAAATAGCATGTATAGCTACTTTGCCCATGGGTTTGGTATGCACTGCAAAATTCAGTCAAAAAATATGGATAAGAAACAGATCCCCATGGGTTAAATAATGGAACATCCTGCACTAATTCTCCGTTGCTGTCACCCTGTGGCTTTTACTTTGCTTTAGCCATAAATCAGTTCTTGTTGATATCATTTATTCCCTTTAGCACTGGGGCATTTGAGGACCACAATGTTTCCTGCAATGGTTTCTGTCCTGAAGAAACTGAAATGAGATATGACATTTCACGATGGCTCCCTGCCCATTGCTGCTGGTGCTGCTGTTACGGGTGTGAACCATAAATCCAAAGAGTTAGATTGTGTTTGACCGTAAACAAGTTAAGGCTTAAATAGTCTCCCCGGTGCTCTTGATGAGTTTGTCCTTTCTTTAGTAGATTTAACAGGGTTTAGTTTGATGCTGTGACTGCCTGAACGCAGTGTCTTTTTTTTTTAACGTAGTGATAGCCCATAGTACTAAATCATGGAATGAAATCTTTGGCTCAGACAGACGTGAAGGAAGAGTGCAAAGGATGATTCTTCACCAATGAATGTTCCCCACCTTAGCCAAGAAATAGTTTGGGGTTTTCCAGCTCACCAATATTCATTCCTTAAAGGATGCTGCTCTAAAGCCCTTTGAAACCCCCCCCGCCCTTGACTTTGATGTACTTTGGATGAAATGCCAAGATTATTTATCTATCAGCTGTGCAGTCTGTGTGGTCACTCGTGCTCATGAAAGTCTTTGACGATGAGTGCATTTTCACCCTACAGCTTCATCTTTAACCTCCACCATTAGCTGCATTCTTAATGATGTGGTAGAAACAGCCAGGCAGAAGGCAGGGGAAGCACATGCATCAGTTTTGATCATTTTACAAAATGTCAAAGGAGTTTGCCTTTGTGCATGTGACCAAGCACTCTGATCACTATAACATACTGCACGAGCTGCCCAAGGAGCTTATGACCCATGTCTGGTACTTGACAGTTCTCAATGTTGTGCCCTATGATGATACAAATAGCTGTGGGCTGGCTTAGCTCTCCCTGGAGGTACACAAATCATTTCCACAGAGGCTTCTCAAGAGCCACCAAAGCCCTAATTAGGGCTATTTGTGAAGTGCAGTATTCACTTAGGTTGCTATCCAGACTGAACTCAGAAGGGGAACAGCCAGGGGGTGCTGAGAAAGGTGAAGGCCAGATTTGCAAGCATTTGTCACTCTCAAGAAAGCAGATCTCCCAATGAGCTTGGCAAGTTGGACACCGAGCCGTTCAGAGGTCTGGAGTAAATCATGTCAGGTGCTGGGTGCTGCAAAACGCTTCTGACAATTGGCTCCTCGCTCGGTTTCCCAAATGAGTGATGGACTCCTTTGAAAAGCTGTTGCTAAGCCTCTGCTGTAACAGTGAGCCACTCCCCGGGCATCGTAGTAGCACAGCGCAATCCACATGTCTCCAAGTGCCGTGCCTCACTTACCTCATCAGCCCTACAGCCAGGATGCCTTGAAAGTGCTCACAATGAGAGGCCAGATAATGGGGATTGTCACTCAATACACTTTAGCCTTAGAAATGATAATAATGGCAAGCCTTTTGGGCTCATTGTGACTGCTTGGTTATTAAGGCAGCCTCTTGCATTCAGTTGAATAAGTCTTTTGCCATCATTTCAGTGCTCACATGCTACAACGAGCCTTGTCATTCTTTGCTCGCTTCAAGATGATTATGCAGGCCCTTTGTAAATATTTCTTAAAGCACATGGAAATATAAGCTCATCTGTCTCAGTCTGAGAGGTAATGCAGAAGGGCAGGGACTGTGCTACAGAAGACTCCTGGGAATTAGAAAGCCTAGAGCTTAATTCCTTGCCCTTCCACTGGCTCCTTGCGTGACCCAGAGCAGGTTGGTTATTATCGTTATTATCCATTTTCCCCATGGATAATAATGAAATAAATAAAATTCCAATAATATGATTCCATCTCCAATACTTCTCTGTTTCAGATTTTAAGTCAACAGTTAACAAAATGCTTGTGAATCCTGAGCACAAAGCGCCTAACAAAGCATGCGCTGGACTGGGTCACGGGAGACCAAGTTTCTGTTTCAAATTTTTAATCAAAAATATATATTTCACCTTTCCCTCATAAAAACAAACAAAAGTGAACTGGGGGATGATAAAAATGATGGGATTTTTGCAAATGTAAGCCAAATTTGCCAGCTAATGCAACGGTCCAAAGGCTAGAAAATTTTGTCATGTAAACCAGGCCACTTTCCTAGATATTAACTGAACAGAAACTGCCTTACAATATGAATCTTAATCACTTCTGGAGCCCTTTTTCAGTTTCCAACTGATCCATTGACCTTGCTTATGCTATCCAATTACTTTATTAAGATAAAGAAATCTCCAAATGCCTCTTGTTGCAGTTCAAAGCCACAGCCTGTCCCCCAAAGATGCAGCGGGCTGCCCAGGGAATTGTGCAGGGCACAGTTAAGAGAGGCCCGTTGGACTGTGAGAAAATCAGGCACAGGAATTTCCTCAAGTGGCTCATGTAGGACATGCTGTGTATGGAAAAAGTGAGGCTTCCCCCTTTCAGCAAGCAACCCTGTACGAGGACATTTCAGCGAGATGCCAATGCACAACAGCATGGGAGGAGAGCCAAAGACATTAATAGAGACCATTTTTGCGCCATCCACATTTGGCTGCGTGACTGTAAAAACAAGATGCGTATCTGATGGGGGAAGAAGGCTTCACTGGGGAGGGGAAATTTTCAGTGTTGCCTCTAATTTATCTATGCAGTGCCCACATGCACAAAAGGCTAGAAAGGAGGGTTTCTGCTTGCACAGCAGGGCAGGACAAACTGATTTTTTTCTGCTCTCCACATAAGGATCTCATTACCTAAGAGTTGTGATACCTCAGGCTCTTAAGCACCTGTTGTCCGATGGTCTCAATACAGAGTCGTTGCGCCTGAAACCATCCCAGCTGATGGTTGAATTACTACCACTGCCCTGTAGATGCATTGCTAATGATTATTCCCTCTTCCACCCCCTTCCCTGTTAACTATTACCCTAGAGTCTCTGCTGGAAGAACAAGTCAGAAGTTTAACTGTGGAGTGGGACCTTGCAGTTCCCTTGCGTGCACGGGGCAGAAACAGACTCGATCATGAGAGCTCCCTGCACCCCCCAACACACACCTCACCTACCCTAGTATCTACTGTTGTCCAGGAGTATAAGGTATAGGAGGAGGGTGGCTGCTTTTTACATAGGCACTCTAAGAAGATGTATTTTGGGCAGTTAGCCACTCTGAGAAACTGTACCTTTAAGAAGCTCTGGCACAAGGCAGTGGAAAGTAGTTGCTACGTGATGCAGAAGCTCCTGTTACTCTGTGTTGGTAGCCGCTGAGCCCAACTCCGCCGTGGGACGAAGCAGATTTGTCAGACTCCAGAGCTCTGAGTGATTACTGAACACCATGTGGTAGAAGAACCAGGCTTGCAAATTTTTAGCTGGGGGGAGAGGTGTGGGGAAAGAATCAGAGTCCCTAATAAAAGAATAGACCAGAGCTGGGCTGGGGGAAAAATTGGAAAGGTTCAGAATTAACCCTTAACATAGCAAGCAACGGTGGTGGTCAGACTGACGCTTCTAGAGCGTGGATATCACGGACCGGTCGCTGGAATTTGTTGAGATGAGGATCTCTGCCACGGGCATCCTGAAAGCTGGAATGTGCACACGACATCTCACAGAACAGGTCCCTCTGAAGGGTAATTCCCTGAATGTACCCCGAGCTGATTGTTTGAGAAGGTTTTAGAGCACAGAGGCGGTGTCTCTATGATCCTCCATGCTCTTAGTTCTCTGCCTTGGCAGCGAGTTGGTGATTTCAGCAGTGGGAATGAAAGACACGGGAAGGCGGCTGTTGGGGGAGTATATGAGGCAACTCTGGCCTGAAATACAGCTCAGGGCCAGCACAGACAGCCTCGTAGTTGCAAATGCTAGCAAGGAGACAGTCTGAGAAGAACGGCTTGGTAAACAGGCCAGGGCATATATCACACAGCACAGCACTAAAAGGAAAGTGAGTTCCCACCACATTTGCTGCAGCCGCAGCTTATGTTCTTGGCCTGGTTTGACTTTTCTGTCCTCATTCAGAGTTCTGCTTTTGACTCTGGTGTGGGAAGCATTAGCCCCATACCATCCTCTGTAGGAGAAACATGGCAGGTTTATGTATCACATGCAGCCATGACACTACATCCATGACTAACAGCTAGGAGAACGTGCAACCAGGGCATCCACAAAGCATGCACATCTGCTGGGGCAAGACAGGGGCTACCTTGGGCAGAAAAGCACATCTGGAGAAAAGAGCAGGACTGGAGTGCCTATGACCCTCCAGAAATACTGATTTGTAACTGGGCATGCCAAGCTGCAAGCTTGATGGGTCAGCTCTGAGATCTCCATTAGTCCTAACTAATTCCTCTGTCCCACCCTTTCTCCGAGAGCCTCAGTTCATGCAGTGAACAAGTTCGACAATGTTCAGGTGGGTTACACAGCGTGCAGTCAGGAAGTGACTGGTTTCCTGTTAGCACTGGAATAACCCTTTACAGCGCCCAGCAGAGTGTGGCCCTCCCCAGCCCGATCTTGGAGATAAGGCAGTGAGATGATTAGTATGTGCTGTCATCCAGACAAAATAAACTCAGGCAACTTCCAATACACTTTTTTTTTAATTGTTCTATTTTCAACTGCTTGTGTATGCCTGGCTGTACAGCCTCGTGCCAGGAAAGCAGAGGGATTATCATTTTCAGATGGTTCACACAGTTAGGGTTTTCTATTTTGTTTTGTTTTTGCAAAGCTCCAAGATGATAGGGGAGGGAAAAGAACTTTTGTCCTCTGCCTAAAATAATTCAAGAGCTTTCCACTGTACAGGCCAGGCTCAAGTAGATATTTGCATAACAAACGAGCCTTCCTCCTTGCTTTTCAGCAGGGCACAGCAGGGCATACTTAACTGCCTCTGGCTGTTCCTGCAATTCTGGGGAAACAGTTATGTATCCAGCCTCAACTTGTTACTGCACAGACTCACCCTGTCCCATCGCTCTGCACATTGTTAACTGGAGTTGGTTGGGGGGGACTGGGATGGAAGTTGAGAGATCTTCCCATATCATTGTAAACCAAGATTGTTGGATTTTTATGTGTGTTTGTATACATACATACATACATACATATATGATTTTTATGTGTGTATACATACATATATATATATATATGTATATATTCATATATATATACATACATATATATGTATGTATGTATATGTAAATGTATATGTATATGTATGTGTGTGCATGTGTATCTCTCTCTCTCTCTCTCTCTCTCTCTCTATATATACACATTTTATCAAACCTCTTGTTAAACTATTTCTGCACTGGAACTACTGGTTTTTGATCAAGGAAATGTTTCCAACAGTGTTTTGATTTTTAAGAAATGCTGCAAATAGTTTTGGAAAAACAGCACAAATGAAGATTTTTATTAATAAAAACATTTTGGATGTGAAAGATGAGCCAAACATGCGATACAGCTTGGTGATGAACTTTTCTGATGTTAGCAGGAAGAACATCAGTGCTTTCTGTTTTGTTCTACAAT
Organism: Alligator mississippiensis; assembly: GCF_030867095.1. Classification (NCBI taxonomy): domain Eukaryota; kingdom Metazoa; phylum Chordata; order Crocodylia; family Alligatoridae; genus Alligator; species Alligator mississippiensis. The sequence goes on along the minus strand of NC_081832.1, from coordinate 9,308,603 downwards.
TGTGCAGTTCTGGTACAAGAAACGACTCACGATTTGTGCAACTAACCAAAACCACAAATAAAAAGAAAGAGCCAAACTAATCAATCCCCTAAAACTTTAACAGTCATTATTGTTCACATCAAGCTAGATAAACGCCTTTATAATTTTGACTGCATCATTTATTCTGGAAGTGTTGTTTCTTGGGATTTAAGCTGAAGTGCCAACATGCAGATCTCACACCCATTCCTTTGGTGTTCTTCTATACTGTCTGCTTAAGTAGCCAGGTCCAAATTTTTCAGCAAAGCATGCAAAAATATTCACATTTTGCATGTTCTTGTTAACACCATTTTGTGGAGAGCCAAAATACCTCAGCAGTTGATGAGCCCAAGCTCTGCAAATCACTGCCCAGTGCCCACCTGCTCCTCCAACGGAGAAAGTTGGGCTTATGCTTGTGATCAGGGATACAAGGACATTTCTTCCAGAACTGGCTGGAGAAAGTTGATGGAACTGTATTACGCAAAATCAAAATGCCCTGTGAAATGGTCTCAATTCCCTTGGAATTTCATTTTTTTAATCAGGGGAAGTGAGGAGTTCCGGCACTTGTGAAACAGCCTCATTTGGGATTTGTAGTAGTGTTTTAGTTGCTCATATTTAAATACATTTTGGTTTTTTTTAATTATATATCTTGCACAGAACATTAAAACTACAACATGAAAAAAGTCCAAACCAACCCAAAGCCATACTTTGTAGCATTTTCCTTCACAAAGAATTTGGAAATGCTTGTGTACTGTTCCAATGTGGAGCAGAATCAAATTGCAAAGTCCCTTGCAAAATGAAACATTTCTCTTCTGCACAGCTCTGCTGCTTCTTTCCTTCTGTTTCACCTCCCCTACCAAACAGAAAGCTGGGTTCTGTGATCAGAAGAAATAAATCTAAATCTAGGCTTGAGATAAGGTGCAAGACAACTGAAGTGTGATTTTTTTTTTTTTACAGTATATTTCAAACTCAAATCACTGCAAAGTGCCTTACAAAGTTAAGGGTTACATTCCTGTAGCCTTAGCATTAGCATTGACAAAGCAAAGAGGGCAAATGCTAGATAGATGCTTGTGTGCACATTTAGATATTTGGTCCTGTTCTGTTGCACAAGGAGATGTTGATCAGGGCACTGGAGTTACCTGTTGCTTTTTTTCAGATGTGCTCTAGGATCCTCACCTAGAAAAGCAGAATGGATCTCAGTTTAACATCTCACATCTGATTCCTTCCAAGCTTAAGGCAGGATCAGCTTTATTATGTCTTAGCCCTAACACCAGGAGCCCATGGGCCTGGGGTGTGGGTTAAGTTTATACTGAGTGAGAACCATAGTGAATGGCTTGTCCCGAAAGGCTCGGGCAGAACCGCGTCCTCTAGAACCAATAGCTGTGCGCTGCTGGTAGACTCGGTTTAAGTTACAAACTGTAAGTTCCCCTGATGCATTTTTTTTTTGCCTTTGCAGAACACCAAATGATGAATAGCATCTGAATAAAAATATCTACAGGGATGAGAGTTTGGGATGCTCTTTGAGGGATCTTTCCCCACTCCCCTTCTGCTGTTGACACCCTCACTTTGCCCTGTAAGAACTAAGACCAGCTGCCATTGCCGCTACCCTGATTCTAAAGGAGGAGTTTCCTCTAGGACTTTCTCATGAGCTAACTGGTTGTGTTGAGTTTCACATGCAATTTGGAATAAAGCTACAGCTCTCTTTAGCAACTGCAGAACAAGCGGTCAGAACACGTGGTCAAAGCCAGTGCTTTCCAGAGGGACATAAAGTTTTGCTGACATTTCCATTGGGAAAGCTTTTTTTTTCATGCTTCACAATCTGGCATCTAGGGTACCTGCTTAGCAGATCCATGTTCAAGTCCATGCTCTGACAGTTTTCAGATGAAAATCTCTGCTTCAAATGAGGTAAAATAGGAACTTGAGCCCGGTGGATATCCCAAGCGTCCTAGCCATCGTGGTTCCAGCCTTCTGGTCCAACACAGAATGGAAACCGATTGGGAAACTGCAGTGCTGACAGCCAATGCCTCTCTCCAGCTGGGGGGTTACACTAGAAAATAACCAAAGGACAGTCATCTCAGGAGGCTCTTCAATAAATTACCTTAGAGGCAAAAGGCCTACAATCTTTGGAAGACACCCTGAAGCTGTTCTGTGCACATGGGAACTCCCCCAGGGCCAAGTCCTATGTGCAGTGCACCTGCAGGAGCAGAGATACGAGCGCACAAGCAAACCCACAGACTCGTGGCTAGCCCGCTCACTCCTCCAGGTTTGAGCATCAGTAGTGAGACTTATAAATAACTGCAGGAAGGTGCCTCTGAGTGGAGCTCCATTGCTTTCTGCTGTGAGTCACACATCACTTCCCCTCATCACTTCTCCATTTCTGTGGTCTACTGAAACAAAGCATTTGAAAAGCGCAGCAGCTCTCAGTGCCAGAGGACTTTCTCTTGCCAATCCACCAGCCATCTATATTTTCCAAGCTTAATAACAATAATTCCTCTTTTTATACCTTGTCAAGATCTGAAGCTGAGGTTAGTGTTAGACCACAGGGGATGTGCTAGGGGAAGGAGGAAGGGTATGTTGTGAACTGCTGGATTTTGCTGCTGTTTCTAGGAGCAGGACTAAGAAAGAGATGCACAAAACAGCACTTACCAATGGCCTTCTAGCAGAACAAGATGGGAGGGGGCAACATTTCCAACAGCACTTTGCTTAGCAGCCTAATTTCCATTGTCAAAAGTAATGTAGAAGCCAAAGTCCCTCTGGTTCTGGAAATGTTACTAGCTACTTTTCTATTCTCCCTCCATAAACACTGCTGCGGCTCCTGAGCTGCACGTGGCTCTTCAGCTGATCACTTGTGGCTCTTAGCAGATGACATTACCAGAGCTCTTCTATTTTCTTTGTCCTTTCTGTTCCTGCATACACTGGCTCTCTCTCTCCTGCAATCACCAAAAATGCAACACTTGCAACTTCTTCCATTCGTTTTTGTCTTTTCACTGGAGTGCGACTGCCACAGTTCCCTGAGGGGTATATGTTGGGGTGCCCCTTTCATTATGCACATGCCATAAAGCCGAAGACGGGGTACAACTCTGGACACAAACACCAAAAACCAAGAAAACAGGAGGAGAATCCTGACAGCATCAATCCGCATTAAGCCTTTTTCTAGAGGACACTGTTCGGAGTGAACATGAGAGCCAACCCCTCATGCATCTGGGAACAGGCACAGCCCCCTTTACCAAAGCTACAAGTCCCAAGACCAGCCGCAGCCTGTCCCACTGGGCCACTGAGCTCCAATCCCTGGCAGCACCAGAGCGGAGGAGTACATAAAGGAATAGGATGGCCTTTGAGGGGTCATGATGCTTGATGGGGTAGGGCTTCTCCAGCCACTGCCTTCACTCCTGTGCCATAGGGGATGACATGGAGGTGGCTTTATACCAGCCAGACATCTCACACATTATGAGGTTACAAAGATGCCTATAGGAAGCAGAGTGAAGGTGCCTTTGCACAGCGCAAAGCTCAGTGGTGCAGTGTGGGTAAGGCTGGCCCCTTTGCACAGTGCAACGCTCAGTGGTGCAGTGCGGGTAAGGATGAAATCCAAAGCCGTGTCCAGATGAGCGTGCCCATGTGGTATGTGGTGGTGCAGATGTGTCTGCGGTGCCACGTACGGCGCATTCAGCTATTCTCCGCTCTGCAAGGGAGCAGCATGGGGGTGGGGGTTGACCCCTGGATATACAAGGGGCAAAAAGCCCATCGCAAAAAACCCAACAAACAGAGCAGCGCACGCAGGGACCGCGCGCACCACTCAATACCGGAGCCTTGCCGACCGGAGCCACACTCCAGATGCCGACCAGGCTCCAAACGACAGGATCATGGCTGCTGAAGTCAGGGCCGGATTAACCCTTTAGTGGGGCCTTGGCAAACAAATTTATGGGCCCCTACTTACTACTGTATATTTATATTACCTTTTTCAGTCAATAATTATAATATGTAAAATAAGCACAACTGGACCCCCTTCTTCACTTAGGGCCCTAGGCATGTGCCTAGTTTGCCTGTGCATTAATTTGGCCCTGAGTGCAGCCCCAGGAGGCCCCCAGGGCCCCAGGTGAGGTGGCTGGGGCCACCCCGGTGCTGGCCCCAGCCTCCCCTACCCCACCTGGGGTAACCTGCACCAGAGGGTGCGTGCCACAAGCACTCCCCAGGGACAGCTAGCAGTAGCACAAAATGTACTGCTGCTAGTTGTTCCAGGGAACCGAATGTCCACGCTCATGTCGACATGGCTTAAGAGTCTAAATCTCCTCAGCTGCTGTGTCCACACTAGTGCAATCTCACTGATGACAGTGAAGTAACTCCTCATGTGCTATGCTGTGGGACCAGAGGTGGTCCAGGAAACTCCCTGGCTCAGGCTCTTCCCTCATTTTATCTTGGTCTCTCACAACCAGCCCACAGCCGCACACCCAGGGGTAGACACAGTCCCAGTAGCGGGGAAACAAGGCAGTAAAGGTTGATACTAGAGACAGGCCTGTATCAAAACCTTGGGTCCAAATGCAGCCCAGCTGTGCCCACTTTAGCTCCAACCCATGCCAGTTCCTGCAATGAGAGGAGATGAAAGCACCCACACCCGTGTTCACTTTAGCTACGAACACGGCTGCAGCTTGTCCAGGCCACGCCATGCCCTGGACAGTGACAGGCTCATGAGTGCTGCCGCTCACACCTCCTAGCTCCTGGGGTGATGCCTCTTTGCCTGGTGGGGATTGTTCTGAGGAGGGCATGAAGTCAGTCCAATATTTTAATAATAGACGCCACTTCCTTTTACTGAAAAAAGAAATGTTTCCTTCTATATTTAGAAGCTAGCGACAGTGATTCACCCTGGGGACCTCAGCGCTGTCATCAGGAACTCGGTGTTGTACTTCTCGTCTTATTTTTGACTCATGGCAGCAACGGTCTGAATCAGACGGTGCCTTGTGCAGTCTTATGCAAAGCATGGCCCCTTCCCTTGACTAACGTGCACAGGGAACCGCACTCAAGCAAGTCCTTGGGTGTATGTGTGCTTGATAATGGTCACACCTGAGGTCACAGGGAGACCACAAGCTGGGGAATTTAGTTTTTACTCACTGCAAAGTTTTCCCATTATTTTTCAGCAGTACGGGCCTGATCTTCCTTTCAGCTTGGTCCCAGTTCTGCAGACATCCTTGATCTTATCAGTCCAGCTGTGAAGTGAATAGTGACTCCTGGCCATTGGGCAGGAGGTTTTGCCTTTCTCTGTAGCGTGGGGCACAGTCCTTTGAGTATACATATTAACCCGGTATTTCCCTGTCGTGGCAGTGGCAGGGCATTGGCAGTGCCCTCATCTGTCTTGCCTTTACCACACATCATGTTGCAGGAGGTTCTCGGGGTTTGTGGTTTGGTACGTTGTAGTTGCATGGGCGGGTTTGAAGCAGTAGTTTTGGGGGAATCCTCAGATAAAAAGTTGCATGTCAATGCTGGGAACTGGACTCAAGGTCCCAGCCCAGCAGGCCCTTTCCAGTCCTATGCATGTGGTAAGTATTTAAAGGATTGGGACCTCAGCTTGATCCGGGTCAACAGAGTTACTCAAGTGTAAAATCTCATGTGAGCCAGAGAGCCCAGATCCATGAATTTGCTTTGTGTTTCCCTGCCAAGGAGATACTGAACGTTGCAATCGGGCTGGGGCCCTTGCATTTTTTTAAAGTGTCCTCTGGCTCTTTCTACACAGAGAGACACATTAATTTCCCTTTCATCAGCAGATACGCCTAGAGCATTCACACTCTCTTCTTGGGCATGCCCCAACCTGCTTGCCCCACAGCAGGTTACTGCTATCAGGGGATGTTTTTTTTCTTTGCAAGGCCTGTTAGACACTTGACATTTACAGTTGATACACAAAGGTGGCAGCGGTGACAATGGAGAACTATTCTATGCATTTGCCTGGCAACAGAGTCAATACTTTTTTTTTTAATTAAAGAAATGGAGTCACTTACCTGGAGACAGTTTAAACGGCTGCATCAAACTATTGTGTTGCCGCAGTCCTGTTTGTATTGCAGGAGCCGATTCTGTGGAGCGCTTGGTATCTATGCAGGATTGCATACCCAGGGATTATGAGCTTACTGGAGAAAGGGATGTACTTGACTAAAGCCAAGGTCTATGGGATCAGGTCTCCTGCTTTCAGTGTTGCCCCTGCCTTGTGTTTCAGAAAGCAACAATTCATTCATAAATGACACCCAAACTACCTTCCCACGTGCCTGGTCAAGGTCAGTGTGCTAGTCTTGCGGTCGTGTTCAATGGGCAGTCAATCAGAAACCTGAGGACCATGGGTGTCCTTCCAGCCTAAGGTCACCTTACTGGTGACAAGCCTAAGTTGTAAAACATGACCTTTATTTACCTTTACAATGTAGTTCCAGGCTTTGGCCCAGAGTCCCAGCTGCACCCAGCCATAAGCAGAGCTGCAATGTATGGAGGTGGTTCAGTTTCAAGTCTTGGGCCACATCTATGCCAGCACCAATTAATGGGTCTTGGGGGTACTTACAGGGGCCATCTGGTGGCTGGAGCACAGATCTGGAGTCTCAATATGCCAAAAATCAGGGATGCCTGAATCCAGGGCCTGGGTTCAATCCATAATAATGGATCCAAAAGTTGGCTTTGACTCTGCTGTCATCCAAATCAAGAGTGACTGGCTATAGCAAGGCTGCCAGAAAGTTCCCAGTTTTACCAGGTTGTAAGCTCAGAATTGGGCCAGTGCTTCTAATACCCTGAGTTCAGTGGCATTTACATTATAAAAGCACAAGGCGATGCACATTTTCTGCATCCTTTGTAGTATGATTTTGCAATCTGTGGACCAGCTCCTCTCTTCAGGAGCATCAATACATTTCCTGAGTAACTCCACTGATTTAGTCCCTGTGCATAATACAGTTCCCAGGGCTTATTAGAAAGACTGAATTATACATAAAATTAAGAGGAGGAAATCTTTAAAAGTTCATACTTCTGGCAGACAAACAGTTCATCAGCATTACTTTAATGAGACACTAAACTCCCTGTAATGCTTTTATTAATGCTCCCTGCTTATAGACTGCCAACTGTTTGGCTCCTCTCCTGCAGCCTGGCTGGTCTATAAAGCTGATATTTTAGGAGTCCTTTGATGCAAAATGGGAGTGCAGTATGCCCATGATCAAGAGGAATGACAGTTGGTGAGATGAAGGAGACTGAAACTCAGCAGATGGTGTGTAGCCTTAGAGTAGCAGTGAGGGTAGCAGGTAGGAGCCAGCAGCGGAGGAAAGGGATGATGGAATACATGAAAGGACAGAGGGATTCTGGTGGCATGAACTCAGTGGGACAACTTGCAGTCAATCAGGCGCAGAGAAAGAAGCAGCATGGTAGAATCACCCATATACACTATGGCAGATGTAGCAAAATGGGAAGGCAAAAATCCTAGGAAAGCACATCATAAGCAGCTGCAAGAGGAACTGAGGGATCAGACTGATGCATCATGCATTTGACAGCTGTTTGCTCAGACAGCTGAGATCCTGGGTTCCCCTCATCAGCTGCAGCTGAACCCTGCCTGGTGGACAAATGATTTGCTTATAGGTCCCCAGGAAGTTTACAGATTAACTATTATAGGAGAGGATGCTCCTGTTAAGTGCATCACCAAAGACATGGTACAGAGCTGCTTTGCTTTGGAGAAACTCCTGGAGAGGTGACTCTCAAGGGCCAAGTGCTCCCCACTCCCTTACTTTGGGTCGGGGAGTCCCTGAGCTCTCCTGCAGGGTGCAGTGGGCAACCCCCAGCATGCTCCCACAAGGGGCAAGCACAGTGTAGCCTTACCTGCATGTGTTGTAATGGGTCTATCCTACCTACGCGCATCGTGATTTGGATGCAGACAGGAATCCTGAGCAGCTGGCAGGGCAGAGCAGTTTGTAAGTCTTGGGAGCTTAGGTGCGCATAGACCATATGTTGCTCCTGCCTTTCAGAGCACTATGCAAAAAGGGATTAAAACTGTCCAAAGCTGCCTGAAACCCTAAGAGCAAAGCAGCAAGGCAGGCTGATGTTCCAGCACAGAGTTCATGGCAATGGCACAGAGCAGGTGGGGAGCCTCACTTCTCTGGCTTCCACGAGCAGCAAGAATAGAAACAGGTTGCTGTAGAGCTGTAAAAGCCAAAATGGCTCAATCAAGAGGGACATCAGGGAGTTATTGCTCAATAGGAGCTTTTCACTGAACACAAAGCTCTGTCATCTCCCAACTTGCACCTGGCCCCCAGCCAAAGCCGTTACCAACTTGCAATTAGCCAGTTCCCCTCTCAGAATGTAGAAGTCTTGACCAGGCCTGGCCTGAGCCGAAGGGTTTAATCAACACAAAAAGTGGGCAAGGCAAGCAAACACTGAATGGCTCGCCCTCCACGTACGAGTCTGGTAAGGCTGATGCAGATGACCAATGCTTCTTATTAGGAGCCTTATTTCCTATGTATCACGATGGTGCTATGTATCAGCGCAAGTTGTGTATAGCTGTATGCTCATCTGTACAGATACTCCCGTGTGCCTAATCCTCTGCAACATTGCATCTCATATGGAGTCATGGCTCAGAGTCAAGTTAGAGTGCAGCTTGGCAATCAGGTCTATCGTTACCTTTAGCTCTGGGAATAGCTTCAGAGATAATAGATAAAGCATGTGCAAAGGGTGATTCAGCTAAGTCGGCATCATCATCTTGATTTTCCCCAGGACTGAATTGGATTATTGCAGTTTCTTGTGGCAAATAAAAATAGGTGAAATAATTGAACAGCAAAACTTCACAATGTATGTGCATTTTTATGATAAATGTATGTGCATTCTTTTCTATGTATCCCAATGATTTTATATATCAGCTTCAAGTTGTTCATAACTGTCTGTTCATATATGTAGAAATACCTGTTTGTAAAATCCTCAGCAATGTTGCATTTCATATGGAGTCATGGCTCGGATTCAATTTAGACCACAGATAAAAATGCAGATAATTTCCAGGAAAAATGTGCCTTTTTTGAGCGTGCAGAGAGGGGAGATCTTCCCAAGGGAAGATCTTCCCAAGCAAAAGTAGCCAAACAGGGCCTGGTGTTAAGTAAAAGCGGAGCACGGAAAATAAAGCGTTTTGATTCAGAAAGGCTATCTTTATCTGCATGGGAAATAAAACACTATTTAGGGGTGGGGCAAATCAAAGGAGATGCAATAGCAAGAAGGCAAGCATGCAGATTTCTGTACGACAAAAGGTATGAATTCTCCCAGGCTGTAATGTTCACTTTCTTGATGAACTTTTACCTGGGGTATATCAGTTGTATATTAGCAGTGTCAGGCGGTTCATAACGGAGCACAGTATCTCAGCACCATCACAGGCTCCAATATACAGCAGGAAAATGGCCCCAGCCCTGAAGACTGCATAATGTGCACTGACTTGGACAGGTTTTTGCTTCAGGCTGTGCCTTCAGGGCTTTTCCACCCTGTCTCTGAGTCTGGACTTCCACCTGGAAACATGTCCTGCCCATTCTCTCCTGCTCTGCCCCTGGCTAAATCCTGGAAATAAGGGAAGTGGATGCCTTGGGCAGCCAACAGTGCATAGTGAGAGCTGTCCAGGCTCTGTGGCCAGGGTGTGGTGATTGGCATACACTCAAGGCCTCTCTAATGTGGCAATGTTTCCAGGACAGCACATATGAGTGGGTGGGGTGGGATTCTCAGTGGCACCCTGGGCATGGCAGGGAGTCACGGGCATGCACATAAGGCACAGGCATAACTCTATGCATACTGGTGCCCCCAGTGGCTTCACTGGCAGTGTCCCCACAGGCTGGCACAAGCCCACCTTCCCATTTCATTGATTAAATAGGCTGAATAGAAACCACTCACCCCCTTACAGGATTCATAAACTGGAAATGGCTTGTGAGCATCACAGGCAGGAACACACATTGAAGCTGCAGTACAGCTGTAAACAAGATGCACATTGGCACAGCGTGGGCGTCCTGACAAAACTCATGGCTTTCAAATGTAATCAAGGTGCAGGCTGGAAGCATGGCAGCGATGGCATACTTCTTTTGTTTGTCACAGAACATGAGGCAGTTGATAAAAGCTGCCTTTGAGGAGGTGCCAAGTTACTCCTCGCTTTCCCATAATGACACTGTATCCCCCTCGCTGTCGCCGTGTCTGCAATTGGGTGAAGAACGGACCAGAGAAACAGCGAGAGGTTAGAGCCGAGCTCCTGCTCAAGGAAAACAGCTAGAGGCTTGGGTGCATTAGTAAGTAATTACTGGGATTTCCATCTTTATTCTTTCATGGCTCTGGCAGGAATAGACAACCAATTGTGGGTGCTATAAAACAAACCCAAGTTGGTGCGGAGCCCTCCTGTGTGTCTGCAGACCCATACCGTCACCCACAGGCATAAAAAGTCCGGGGCCAGAGGCATAGCTGACCAGCACTGTGTCCGAGGCAGGTGGTGGTGGCGTGGTAGTACCAGAATGGAGCTAAGGGATCGTCACAGCCTCTCATCCCCCCTGTCCCTCTCCCCTCCATGCCCTACCTAGACCTTCCCTGCAGCAGCTCCAGCTGCACCTCTGACAGCAAGGAGGACAAAGCATCAGCTGTAGCAGTGCAGGATCGGTGGCTGCTGTGAGTACAGATGTTACCTCCTTTTTTGCCGCTGACACATATCAAGTGACCATTTAAACACTAATTTTCGATGCCAAAAAAATGGAGGCGACACCTCTGCACTCACCAGGGGCGAGCCACCAGTTGCTGTTGCAGAGCTAATGCAGGAAAGAAGCAGGGTGCGAAGAGGGGTAGGGATGGGAAGGTAACTAGCCCCCAAGCTCCATCTCGGTGCTTCCCCTGCTGCCCCGTTAGCAGCCCCTGGGGCTTGTGCCCCACTTGACCACCTCTGGCTAGGCTCCTGGTTGGGTCCTCCTGTAAAAGCCAAGGGTTGGCTTGGAAGTCCTGGCATTTTACCAATCAAGTGAGTATGAAAGGCTCCTCCTTTGCTTTCCACTTCCTGAGCTTTTTGCAAACTTTTTCTCTGCAGCCCCTGGGCTGGATGCTTACTTGGTTAAATAAAATGTGAGATTCTCCTGCGATTACCTCTGACTGTTTCACACAGAAGTGGACAGGACATCTTTTTTACCTGGTGAATCAGACTCTTGTTTTCACAGGAACCGGTTAAAACAACCGAGGAAATAAACAGCTCAACAGAAGGCAGATCACTTGAGCCACAAATATTTTTGGCTGTGTATCTATTTCTTACCAGAGCATCTAATGAACATTGCCATTTCTTTTGCTTTCTAGTTAAAGGTCCAGGCACAAAGAAGGAGCACTTGTTTCACCAGCTGCGAGGTCTCTCCAGGATGCTGTTTCTCACACCTACTCTCCAGTTCCCCCAGGTGCGTGCAGACATCTCGCTGCTCAGCCTTTTGAGGATCCACATGGCACCACAGTGTAGCACGCTCTCCACATACTCCTGGATGGAAAGAATCGCTAAGCCATCTCCTCCCACAAAGCCTGGTAGCTCCATTGCTTATTGTGCGCTCTGTCTTCTACCCCCATTTCTTTCCCCTGCAGGGACTGCTTCTCCTACACCTCTTCCTCCATCCTATTCCCCAAGAGTATCCCCAACAGGCTCTGCAGAAAGCAGTAGTGGAGGAGCTTTGTTTTCCTTCCTGTAGTGCATTAGTTGCTGCTCTGGGGCACAGAGGACATTTAGTAACATTGAGCCCATTTCGAAAGGGGATCGGAGGATCTCTTCTCTGTGATCTGTAAAGATCAGGTAAGTCCAGAGACATGCTGCTGTCACCTTGAGCTCCAGAGCTGATGTCTGCTGGCAGGGAAGCCTGCAGGAAGGTGGTCATGAAGTTACTATATTACTTGTACTCAAGTTCTTATCTAAAGCCCCAAGCAAGATCAGGGTCCCGCTCAGCTCACCGCTGGGTTCCTGCCCCAGATGACTTTCAAACTAAATGGATAAGGCAGATGAAGGATAGGTATCCCAGCTTGATGGCAGCACAACCCAGCAACTTGGCCAAGGCAAGACTTGCCCACAAGATCATCCCTGCTGCACCTGTTGTATGGACGTACTGGGGACCCCAGACTTTAGCACCTCAGTCTGCCCCCACCGTTGGCTCCCTGCCACCACTGCCAGGTACCCACCCCAGAGCTGATGACTGTACAAACAGTCTTGGGGAGCCACGCTCTGCTCTCTTTGTTTAGCCAGCGACTTTGCTGTTAATTCCTCCTGAGCAGGTGGTGTTTGCTCTTTCCACTCAATGTTTGTTCTCAGTGAAACTGGCTGCAAAGCCTCTGCAGTTGCTGCTATTTATCTTCTTCCCCAGCTTGCTTTGTTAACGGCAGCCAGGTGAGTATGCCAGCGGTTAGGTCTCCCAGTGACTTGCTCCTGGATGGAAGACGCTAAGCATTTGCATTCATCTGCTTGGGCTGTGGCTCTCACACGATTTACCGAGGAGGCTCTGAAATTCCAGGTAACTTCCTGCTTTGTACACGCTCCCGGGTGCATCAGTGAACTGCTAGAACCAAGGCGCACAGCTTGTTGGGAATTTATTTTATGTTACAATTCTATAATTTATTAAAATATATTGCCCTGTAGGGAGAGAAGGCTGTTTCTTAACAGCTGAATCTGTACCAGAACATTTCCCTGACCTCCCTGTCATGCCCCGGAGCTGATGGGAAGTTTTGCAGCTCAGCCAACATTCATCTTTCAATTACATCTGGACCAGTCTGGAGTGACTCCAGGGAAGTTAATAGAATTACTTTGGACTGATGCAAGTGTAACACAGCAGAGTTTGGCCCTTTTGACCTATCCAATCAGCAATAGAGGATTCATAGAACTGATTTGTGATTATGCCTCAATCAGGCGCTGGCTTGATTCAATTGGCGCCCACAATTACGCAGAAAGAAATAGGCACTGAGTCTTGTTCAGCATCACCCCAGGGAAGAGCATGGCACACATAAAAAACCCTTTGATTTGGGGAGTAGAGTGGAAAAACCAACTAAGTGGGTGTTGTAGGAAGTGCAGTGAAGGGCTGAGGATACTTATCCCATTACTTCCATCCAGAGCAAGGGGGTTACACATGATGAACCTCTGGTTCTTTCTACCCACCTCCTCCTGTCAGTGCCTGGTGACCAGTACTGGGGCTACCGCAGTGCTAGGACCTAGCACCTCACTGCTCAGCTATTGAGCAATGTCAAAACAGCTCTGCCAGCCAACGCAGTGCAAATATCGGAGTAGGCAGTGCTACGGGCAAGTCTCAGGAGGCAGAAAGGGAATATATTTGCACAACAATGCATGGCCGTTTCAGAATCTTTTCAACAAATGGTTACAGCACATAACAAGCTACATAAATGGAGCGGCCACCTGCTTCATAAAAAAACTCTGCTCTTTTGTACTCTTTGGACATTAGATAAACTGGAAACCTTTTTTTCCCACCCGCCCCCACACCTAAATAGGGCAGATTTACACCAATATACAGCACATTAAAGAACTTAAAATAAAAACTCCATTTAACTTAAACATCACTGATTTTTATGGGAATTAAAATTGACAGCACCATGCAAGACAGAGTTCAAAGTATCCAGTTTAACAAAACAAAACAGGGAAAATTATCGCTTGTCATGATAGTACTTTAAGATAAATATTGTGGGCGCCATGATTTTTTTTTAATGAGATCTTAATAAATAGATGAAGATGCTCCTATGAAGCCTGCAAGAAAAGGATGCGGACAGTGTCTGGTGTGACGGCTTCATCTTGGCTCATGCAGCTGGCACTGGCTTCCCCTCAGCTGAAAGAGCAAATCTTTAGAGCTTGAGTTAAAGAGAAATAGAGTAGATAGTGGAAGTGATGGGCACACTCATGCTCTCTGTGACACAGAGAGGAGAATCAGTATTGAGCAGGGGATTACATACCTCCTCTGGACAACAGAAACTCACCTTGAGCATCTGAGGTCCCCAGCAATGATTGAATCCCTCATAGACCTTACTTATAGTATAGCCAACATTCAAGAGTGATTTCAAACCCTCGGGGCTAACAGCCTGCATTGCAGGAGGGCTGGAGGGCCAGGCCCACAAGCTCAGGTCTCTACCCAACTGGTGAACTGGTGGACTCGGGACAAAACCAAACTCTTGAATGAATGCTTCATGTCGGTACTCCACCAGTCCAAGGGGGTTAGCCTGCTTGACAGGCTACAGGATCATCATGGTGGGGGTGACCACCCTCCCACCGTTGGCATAGATCTTGTGGGGGAACACCTACAAAGGCTAAATATCTATAAGCCAGCAGGACTGGATGAACTACACCTAAAAGAACCGGCCGACATCGTCACGCAACCGATGGCAGAGTTATTTGAAGACTCGTAGCACTTGGGAGAGATCCCAGATGACTGGAAAAAGGCCAATGGGGTACCTATCTTTAAGAAAGGGAGAAGGGAGGACCCAGGAAATTACAGGCCAATCCGTTTAACCTCAGTTCCTGGTAAAATCCTGGAGAAAATGATCACAGAACCCATAACACACAGGCTATGAAACTTTGTGAACAGGCACAGAAAGTAAAGCATGATGCACCCCAACCTGAGGGTTACTACACATGACCTTTGCCCAGTTTAAACCTGTGCGTGTAATCACAATCAGGACTGCTTGCTTGCTTGCTTTACAGAATATGCCAGTGACGTTAAAAACCCCTCTGCCCCTGGAACGAAGCGTCTTCTTGGGTGAAACACGGCAGCTCCTTAACAGGGCACAGCGGCTTCGGAAGAGCAGCTGTACACAAGACTGTCCTCTCCACCGTTTTGCAACAGGGAAAGCCTGCGGTCCTCCCTGTCGTAGTCGGAGGGATCCTAATGTGGTGATAGAGCAACATCGCTCTCCTCTGCAGCTCCCACTTCCTCCTTCCCCTCTTTTCCTGAATGACTGATGACTGCTACAGCTTTTAATTCAGCCCTGCCATTGCCTGATACCGGCAGCCCAACATACCACACAGGCTGACGTAGTGCGAAGTGCCTTTTCTTCTGTGCTCCAAACGGACAGTGTGTGCGTTTGGTTTTGCATATGCTGTGGTTTCTCTCTTTCCTGCCTTCCTGCCCTCCCCACAACCTTGTAAAGCCTTCAGTATGTCACAATCTGTCAAACAACTCCTTGGACCAGGTTTTTACAAGAATCCTACTCGATACCCAGTGCCAAATAACCTCTTTAAACAATAGTCCGTGAAGTCTTGCATTGCCTATTAGTCTGCTCTTGCATGCCATATATAGGCAAAAGCTAGGGAATTCCCTGGCCCAGAAGAGTGGTTGAATGAGTGCATTGTTTCTCACAGCAGCTGAACGTATGCTGGGCATGTGAGCTGTATGCATCGCACCGTTATCTTTCCACTGATTCTACACTGAAGTATGGGCGGGCATACACATACAGGCTGGGCCCTGATGGATGCATTCCCAGAGATCAAAATGCAGGTGGCAGCAGTTCAAGTACATCACACACAATGACACAAGTTCCCAGTGCAAAGCTAGCAGTTGTCAGGCCACAGCCAAATAAGGGCCTCATAGCTTTGGCCGAATTTAAAGAAATTTAAACAATAGCTGAATCACACTGGGATATGGCTCGATTCAGAGCAAGCTTTCCACATAGCTTTTGGCAGTGCATGCGAATCTTCTGCTCTGCAAACAAAATGCTGAATTTTTCTGGAGCAAAGGAAACTATTGATGTGGTACAGCACGTACACATCAGCACACAGAGGGACTTGCGAGCAGCAAGCCTGCGATGCAGTGCCTGTGGCGACTGCACAGATTGCCTTTCACATTCCCCAGCTCCACACGGCGAATGCCAGGGTGTGAGAGCCGTTACGGACCCTGCAGAAGTCAACTGGACGGCCTTCCAGAGCGCTGTGCTCATTTCTTTCTAGCTGGCATTTGTCAGCCTTCCAGCACCTCTCCAGTCCCTCGCATTTAGACGCTTTCCCTTTTGTCCATCGTGTCCAGGCTCCCAGGTTTTCTGACATGCAGCTCCTCTCCTTGCTGCCAAGTGAGCTGGGATGGGACCCAAACAGATGCCTTTCACAGAGTGACTGTGTTGGAAAATCTTTACATAAAGGCCGATACTTTGCTGCTTCCCCCTCGCCTCTGAATCCTGAAAATCTTCATTCTTCTTGCTCTAAAAAAGCTTTTCTAAGGAATCCCAGAATTGAGACTCAAAAGCACTGTCAAGAGCTGTATATAAAGACCTGAACCGGGGATGGAGCTCCAGGCAGGACTGAACTCTCCAATATATGAGGCAGTGGATACACTAGGTTTCTGTCCTAAAAAATATTTCCCAGTGTCATCACAACAGCTCCATCTCCACCGGCAAGAGCAGAGATGAGAACCCTAGTAGAGAGGGACATGTCGACAGTGGTGTCCCCTAACACTGTCTGGAGTTGCTTGAGAAGACACGGTGATTAAGCAGCGGCTGGAGGTGGGGGGCAGGCCGCGCTGGGCACCATTCCCCTGCCTGGGGTAGGGGTGGGTTGGGGAACAGTGGGGTGGGGAGATAGCACTGCTATGGGTGCAGGCTGCTCACACGTGTGTGCATGTCTGTGGCATCCCCCTGACCATGGTGCCCTGGGTGGTTGCCCATGTTGCCCATCTGTAAGGCTGGCCTTGGTTGTTATCCTCACTGAGACCGCACTGGGGGAAGAAATGATGAGAAAATGACTATTGACATCATGTTACGCTGTTATGCAATCCACCCACAGGGTTCAGACTTGCAAACAGGTCGACTCCCATTTAAGTACCTAAGCAAAGTTGGCAGATTTTCAGAAGGGCTCAGCATCCATCAGCCTCTGCTGAAAACACACCAAATTCTTCTGAAAACTGTTCCAGAGGGACTATTTAAGACAACAGGGCCAAGTTGTGATTGACAATTAATATACCTCTTTTTTTCAGGAAACAAGAATAGCTACATTCACAGAGGAGGCAGTGTCTGAGTTCACATCTCAGAGCATGGGGCTTTGCACAAATGTGCACCAAGATGAAATTGATCCTTATTCTTTCAACATACTACCTCTTATTGCACACAGTCCAAGAGATTCTGGTCTCATTTACACTAGGATCAACTGGAGCCATTCTCATTTAGTCCATGGAATAGTTTGCACCAGAATGTGACCCACCAAATTACTACATCCCAGTTCTCAAGCCATCTGGAAATGCATAGTAAGTTCATGCTAGCCTATGCTGTATTGCCCAACCATATAACAATAATCATGTTTCATTTGGGATCTCTTGCTATGATCTCAGAAAGTCCTTCTTTGCACTGTGCAGTGTTTGATCATGTTCCCGGTACCCCCTTGTTCATTCAAGGGACATTCCCCCTTGTTACCGCTCAAAGCAGCAATCTGTACCATGCAGTTGCCTTCTGCAGCTGACACCCAAACTGCACCTTGGAGAGAGAAAAGCAATCTTTGAATCCCATCACCCAAGTGCTCGCCTAGTGGCTGTCCCTGACTTCAGTGAACTACTTGTGTATTTAAAGGGAACCTGCTTTGATGGAAGGGGGCCATGATAAATACTACAGGCATGCTCCTGAGGTGTAACTGCCCTTGGTGTCCCATAGTCCTAGAACTGGGGTAAGCCCTGAAACACAAAGGGAAAAAAAATCACTTGGTTTCAGGTTTTGGCTTGGATGGGAAATGACTTATGACCCAGGAAGCCATCTTGAGAACAAGCCCCTATCTCCAAAGTCTCCTTTTCCTTGAGTCGTATTCCAAGAAGACTCTCAATCAACCCTCTCCCTTCCTTGGCCATCTTCAAGGTGCAAGTACTTAGCCCATTCTTGTTTTCTAGGTACCTCAGGGAGTCTCTGATGGACCTGTTCCCACACACAACCACCTAGAGGCCACAAGTAAATGAGCTGCTCTCATATTTTGAATCAATGGGAACAAGAAGGATTTGCTGGGTCTTGCTTCAGATACTCAGCAGATCTCCCTGGGCTCACCTTAGTCTGATGGATGCCTCTGGTATAGAACAGCTAAAGATATGACTTAACAATTACATTACCATCAGTCAGTGCCTTTAATAGATACTGGTGTCTGCTCTTTCAGTGATCCTGCATGATAATAACAATGCCCTCTGCTGAATCGAACCAGAAGAACTCAGCACTCCCACTCACAGCACTGACAGCGCCCAGTCATTTGGTACAAATAATATTTAATGGAAAATTTTACAGGAATGATTTGGAGATGGCAAAGTCTGGAAAAATTCCCAAAGCAAACACAGTAGAGGAAAAGTTATAAATGCCATTAAACGTGGTTTAAGAGTCCTTACAGTTGGTTCCCAGTACGCCAGACTGTTCAGTGCACTAGGTAAACTTCCCTCTTTGAATACGCTATGCCCAGCAATGCCATTTCAGTTCAAAACACACTGACGAGGTGCCGTTCATCAGCAGAGAGCCGATTTTGAAGAGAGGAATGTTTATCCCATGGGAATCTGCTTCGTCAGAAATGGCGCGAGGGTCGCTGGCACAGCAAACACCTGCCCTATGGTGGGAGACAAGGTGAATGGGTGCCCAGAAAAGCAAAGAAGAGCTGAAGAAGTGGGGAGGAGAGCCAAGGGAATGCAAGACCCTGTTGATAACCAAACTAGACTGAGTTGCAAAGACAGGGACGCTGTTCTGGAAAGCCCATAAGCAAGTGCTGAAGATCCCGTGATTTCAGAGGGATTTAAGTACCCCCTTAAAATGCAGGAGCCCACCAGTCCACCAGCTGAATGGCCAGGTGGTGCACCAGCCCACCATGCTGAATGGCATGTTTCCAGGCTGCCTGTTCTAGCAGCACTCACTATATTAAGGACACAATACACTTCACTTGTTTCGTGACTTTGTGGTGACTTTAAATTTCAGCAACAACAGTAGGTCAAAGTTACATACTGCTCTAAGTGGGTACAGCTTTATAAGCTTCAGTAAAGTGGCCTGTCTTTCACTCAGGTATAGGACACCTGAGAGATTAAACACTGCTTTGTCTCTGCTCAAGCATGCTTTGCAACAGGCCACACAACTCAAGCCAGAACATCCTACTTCCTAACGCATACAAATGAAAGCTGGAAAGGAGATGAATGCAGCGGGTTCCTGAGTCCGAGTGTTGTTCTAGTCAGAGTGGAAAACAAATCCAAACCAGCCAGTGCCTAAATTTGGCCTAATTTGTCATTGCTGGGAGAGAATAATCATTACACTTAAGTAATCTGCCTTGTTTTCAACAGCTATGGGGTTCTTCACTCACCAAGGTCCCCAAGGGCCGTGGATCCCTGCCTAGGCAAATGTGACTTTCAAAGCAAAGTTGCTAGAGAAATCTGTGTACTCTGATCTCTGCAGAAGAGAGAGGTGGAGAGAGCCACAGGTAGTGAGGGCAAAGGTTGTCCCAGGTTGTCCTGGGAGGAAAAGTGTCTGTGGTCTCCAGACTTCCACAGCTGTAAGGAGGGGGAGCTATTTGAGAAGATCAAGTCGGCCCAGAAATGGAAATGTTTCCGTGTCATTGAGCAGCATGTGCCTGGTTCAAATGAAGCTTCTTGGGAGCCCAGATTGGCCAGACCCCGTGCTACACCTTGTCAAATGTTCAGCTCCTTTATGCTGGCTCAGCAGCCCTTGATAGCAGAGCAGGGACTATGTGAAAGCAAAGGCCACCAGGACCACTAGTTGGAGCATGCAGAGAAGGGTTGTCCACCCCCAAGCGCAGGTATTACTGACTGCTGAATGCATGTCCAAGGTCCCCTGTGCCCAACCCACAGAGGACATGAGCTCGCCAATGGTCATACACCATAGGTGGAGTAAGAAATGGTCCTTGTGCCTTCCCCCAGCCCCTTTTCACCGCCTACTCACATTCTCACCTCCTCCTGCCCCGTGGCATGTTCAGTTAATAGAAAATGCCAGTGAACGCCAAGGAAGCTTTCAGCCTCTTTGGCTTGTTACATTCAAGTAAAATCGTGTAAATGCTGCTCCTGTAAAATCCTGCTTGATTGTATCCTTGCTGATTAACGACAACCACTGGTGGTGAAAAGCTGCAGGTTTTGTGGCACTGCCACAGCAAGAAGAACGGTGACAACCGCATATTTGCTGGAGCTCTAAGAGTTACTCGCTGCTTCTCCTGCAGCTCGGTATAATACAAAGGCATAAATTCTTCACCACAAGACCATTTTCTTAATAAAGTGCCTGTGCTGGGGTCCGGTATTATTGCTGGGTTGGAAACGCTGAATGTCTCCATGTGCATTTCATTAGCATGCGCTTGCTCTGCTCCCACAGATGCTTTACAGGAGAATCTGTGCCAGCGCTGGAGCCCGAGTGTCCCCCAGTGAAACCCAAGAGCCACATCCATTTTTAGAGTGAGTTTGCCCAAAGAGATGTTGCATTATCTGAGCACCACGTAAGGGAACAAAATGAACTGAGGCTCCCCCGGCCACTTATTTACCTTCTGTTTAAACAGTCTTTCAAGTTCTCTCCTGCACACCCTTCACTTGGCACCTCGCGTGGTGTTAGAGAGTCTATTTTTAAAAGCATGCTGCTGGCTTTTATCTCAAGCTGCCTGAATCTTTTTTTTCCCCCTCCCCAGCCCTTGTGCTCCTCAACTTATTTGAAAGACGTTGGCAGATAAAAGCGGAGAGGAGAGATAGGGCGAAGGCAGCGAGCTTGGCCTGGCAAGCTGGGAATTGGAGAGGGGTGGGAAACAAACACATAAAAAAGTACCTAAATACTTCCTGGAATCACCGGTGAGTCAGTGTGGGTCCAGTCCCAACCGTCTGATGGGAAAAATGAAACCTGCCACTTTACACAAAATAAAGGTTTACTTGAGCGAGGACTGCAGAATTGGGCTATCTAAATTCCACATTCTCTTTGTATTGTTACCATCACAACCCAGGGCAACAAACACACTCGGGAATTAGTGCTTTGGCAGCATCCAGGACCAATAGCTCTGGAAGGCGAAGCTCTCCCTCCTAGCTTGCTCTAGGCAGCCTCTCTAAGTCTACCCCTGCACCCGTGGGCCCGAGTCCTCACCTTAAACACTCTTTGAAAGTCATTTCCTTGTGGCAGGCTGTCAAATGGCAGATGCACCAATTCTGATCTGATTCACACTGGTGTAAATCGGGGCAGGGCCAATGCAGTCAATGGGGGCTTCCTATGTATAAAGTGAGGGTAAGGCTAGGATCAGGGATTCATATTGACTGCTCTCACCCAGGGAGCCCCGAGCCCCTGTCACTGTTAGGAGGGTAAATGAGAGAGCCGGGGAATGCTATGCAGCTGTTTGAAAAGCCAGTTTCCATGTGCATGTTGCAGTCAAACACCAGACCAGGCTAAAAATCAGCATCTGTGCTCTGAGCCTGGGGTGGATCATTCAAACACCCAGCAGTGCCCAGGCAGCAAACATAAAAGTGAGTCAAGAGGGAAGCAAGCCTGGTGCCAGGAACCTAAACAGCTGATCCCAAACAGCACAGGATGCACTACGGGCCCCTAAATCTAGTGAGTGGAGGATTAGGGGATGTGATCCAATCTAATGTACAATAAACTCAGTTGTGAAGTATCCTGCCTCTGCTCTGACAAGCTCTCTTCATCCCCAATTCCCTTTCCCTTCCAACACCTTCCCTCTCTCACTCTCCTGGTCCCCTACACATGGCCAGAGCCTGCAAAGCTGCTGCTTGTCCTTCACAAGTCCCAATGCCTGTAGCACACTTGCTAATGGAAAAGCGAGTGATTTGCTTCTGCTGAGCTGAAGCATTTCTGTGTCCCTCACAAACTTGTCTGCTCTCATCAAGCTGAAACTGCAAATTCCAGGGTGCAGATGCTCGTCCCTATGGCACACGGATGCAGCGCTGAGTGACAGCACATGGACCCTGGATTAAGGCTCGCAGGTGCTCCTACGATAACAATAGTGCTAACAATCCTGCGCTGTTCTAGATCCAGCTGGATTGATACAAAATTCAGGTAAAACCCCAAGGATTATGATGCTTGGACCAGACGTCTCTCTCCTCCTAAGATCCAAATCCGGCTGCATACTCACATGAACTGATCCACTGATAAGAGAAGGCAGAATCAGGCACCTTCTTAGTACGTTTCATTAAAGCACTGGCTGAATTTGCTACTTGACATGCTTTATAATCAGCCCAGCAAACTGGGAAGGTAGGATCTGCGCTGGATGGAAGGTGCGGTGCAGTGACTGGTACCAGGCAGAGTGCTGTGCCCCTTGGGTAGGAGACACAGAGCACGCAGCGGAAACGGCTGCATGGGGCAGAGACAGCAACTGCAAGCTGACAAATTACAGCAAGTTTTGCACAAATGATATGATAAACCCAGAGTCTAAAAAAAGTTGTTGGGTAGACAAGTTCTCCCTTGCATCTGTCTTCAGCTCTTTCACTGCCCGAGCCCCCTTTTTGCATTTCGACTGGGCTATATGCTTCTGCCATGGAGGATCACCATAGACAAAAGAAATCTTTCCTATCACGCAGCTGCCAAGGAGGAAACAGCCTCTTCCAGGTGCTGGTGACTCCATAAGCAGCAGTGAGGCCTCAAGGCTGGTCGAGCGAGCTGGTGCTATGGTAGCTAAGTACCACAGGACTGATAATCCTGGGAAGAGTGTTGGGACATGGCCAAGCAGAGATGGGCAGAAGCTGCAAATTTAGCTCCAAACAGCATCTCCAGGCATTTGGAGATATTCTGGGCTGAGGTTTTGACTTTGGCCTACCTCCACTAATGGTAAGACTCTGGGTGCTGACTTGAATCGTGCAGCTGTGCATTCCTCTAGCTGCCCTCCACCCCTTCCCCAGCTCCAGCTCCAAGTGTGCAGCAAGGTGAGCTCAGCCAGGGCACAGTTTTGAAAATGAATGAGTTAAACTGAAGAGCCCATAAAACCACAAGTGCAGCCAGCCAGGAGCTGTCGGTAGATGCTTGTGCCAGGTCAGCGGAGTGCACAGCCAGAGCAGAGGCCTGGTGATGGGCCGCAGAGATAAGGTGAAGGCATTTTGAATCCAAACCAAGAGAAGGGGTTTCTATCCCAGGACATGACAGCAGGGGAAAAGGGCAGTCACAGGAAATGCAAGAGGATGAGATTAGCCAGGCCATAACATAAAAACAGCCAATGGATGAAGCAAAATGTGCTGGAGATAACAAGCTGGTTACACAGCTGGCAGATGGCAATGGAACAGGCAGCTAAGAAGGGAACAAAACCCCATGCACTAAAAAACATAATGGACAGCTCTAAAGACCATTTTCAATAATTTTTTCCCAGCCTGTGGGTGTGGACACAAGAGAGTTGCTGCAGAGGAATAGACCCTGGTTGTAAGGATCAGACACATTATCGACGCTCCCCAGCTCCGTGCCCACCATCAGTGCTATCACAGCATGTGTGTAGGTGATGGGGAGCCAGGTTGCACTGAGCAATCCACCACTCCTGGATGAAGTGACTTGGGCCGTGGACACCCAGCCAGAACCCCAGTATAATTTGCATTTGTGCATGTTTTGCTGAGGCTCCAGTGTAGGGGTGCTCCTGGCTGGCCTCCTGCCTGCTGTCACTCCTGGCGTACAGGCTGCTTGGGTCTGTGTGCTCTCTGGGGCCATTGCCTGCAACCAGCCCCCCTGGAACCCAGGTGCAACACAGAAAGAACAACTTGAATTCATGTTCAGTAGTGAAATCTTAGAGAGGTTTACTGTTTCCTAAGAGTGCACTAACTGGTCTGCATAGCCATCTGCCCAGCTCAGCAAAACTACCCAGAAACAATGGTAGGTGCAGCCCATGGTCCCTAATGCAGCTACAAGAAGGCGACTCTTGTAACACCCATACGTATAGCCAAGACATCCCTGCCCCATGCCAGTTCTTGTCTTTCTTCCTATTGAGATGTCCCTTTTTCACTTGTCTCCTTGCCAAGTCCAGACACTTGCAGCTCATCCCTTGACAGCTTTGGACACCTGTAGAGTTTAGACATCTCCAGTTCACTCCCTGCCAGGTTTGGGCATTTACAGCTCTCCTCTGGTTGTCCCTACTTTACTAGCAAGTTCTCACTTTATAGTTTGCAAGTTGTTCAGCTACTTGTTTTCCTATTCTCCTTGAATTAGTATTTTTGCTCACTGCATTCTATTGTAGATAATGTCCAGAAGAGGTTTAATCCGAGTTTGCTTCCCCAAATGATTCCTTGGTTCAAGAAACAAACAGCTGCTATCATTCATAGTTCTGCACAAAAAAGGGAAAAAATGCCAGAGCACTTATTTGAAATGCCAGGGCTTTCGTGCTGTTACCAAAATCCTCTCCATATTCCTTTAAGTGGCCATGTACTTTATGCAGGGAAAGCCCATAACCAATGTACTTGGTAGACTAGATAAAAAAGGATCATAATGAATCTTAAAATTTGCCCTTTCTAAAGCCACGGCAAAGCAAAGGCAGGTCAGCCTGCGAGGGCTGCTGTTCTCTGCGCTGCCCTACTACCCTCTTCTGTCGCATGTGGGTTCTCCAAGGACAAAATCTAGATCCCCATTAGGACAAGACCCTCAGATCCATTTAACTGGAGCTGGTCAGGAAACAGAATATCTGGCCAATGGGAAATGCCAACATTTTGAAATTTCTCCCAACCCAAATTGAGACAAAAAGGAAACTTAAAAAAAAAAAATCTACGGAAATTTCAAAATGGTTCATTTCACATACATTGAAACATCCTTGTTAAAATACTTTATTTTGATGAGGTCCAAAGATTACAATAGAAAATACTAAATATATGTGCTGTTCATTTTAATTAAAAAGTTTTAAGACCCAAAACACAACAAGACCAATCAAAACTAAACAAAAACAGGAAGTGAAAACAAAGTGAGACTCTTGAAATGAAGCGCTCTGTTTTGCTTTGAAGAGCTTTGAAACTGTTTCCATTCCAAATATTGTCAGTAGATTCCCACCAAATGTTCCAGTTCTGGTCCTGCTGGGGAACAAGTGCTGCCTCCAAAACCCCTCTCCCCGTTCTGTACATTACTGATATGAGTTTGGAGCAGCCTTGTACGGAACCGAGCAAAGCTGATACAAAATGAATCTGTTTTCTCATTAAAGCCACTGAACTGTGATGCTCTTTTTAAGTTTATGAACCTGCATGATGGTGGCTGCCTATGCCGATCTGTTCTCTTGGACTCCAAACTCTTTTCATACAGCCAAAGCCACCTGGACAAATAATCACGGACAATCGC
Source organism: Alligator mississippiensis (assembly GCF_030867095.1). Taxonomy (NCBI): domain Eukaryota; kingdom Metazoa; phylum Chordata; order Crocodylia; family Alligatoridae; genus Alligator; species Alligator mississippiensis. The sequence continues at coordinate 9,283,418 of NC_081832.1, read as the reverse complement.
GGGGTGAAGGGAAGTGCCTTCTTGAAATGACTAATGACCAACAGAAGGAAAATGACATATCTGCTTCCTTGACCACAAAGTGCATTTCCTGAAACATTACTGAAGGGCATTAGCCAGCGTTATCAATCTCAGTTGCTGCTGATAAGGGAACTTTATCAAGGGACTCTCACTAATGAGTCTCAATTGGCAATAGCAGATTAACCAGGAGCAGACATGTGCCTGCTATTAGGTGTCATTGTATCATTTTCAATGAGCTGCGGGTCATTGGAAAGATAATTTTTAGTATGCCTTCAGGTGTGCCAACACAGAAAGGCCCTACAAAACCTACCGTGATGTTCAGACCAGATCCCACCTCTTTCCCTAGTGTAAATCTTCCATTCTCAGTGGATTATTTTACTGTGTCCCATTACTGGGATTTTGTTCTGGAGCTCCGTCAGATGCGGTGTGCCCCTGCAGAAGAAGGAACTGGAATGACTTTGGTCCTGCATGAACAGAAAGCTTCTGCAGGAAAGGTAGGTTATGCAACACAATTGCAAGCTCCTTGGGGCATGGACCATCATTTGCACTGGGTCCCATTCTGTGCCTCACTAGGTGCTATAGCAATGCAAATTAGTAATACTAATAATTATTTCCTCTCTGCTTACTCATCACCTTCTTCATCTGTGTGGCAAGATACCCACAAGGGAAACAGGTGGCTTGACTTGACTATTTTACAGTCCAGACTTTTGTCACCTACTTAGAAGAGACCTGAAAAGGGAAACTGAATTAGGGGTTTGTGTCCTCTTCCTCTTTTGTTTCTATCTTATGTATAGAGATTATGGGTCTAGAACATCCAAGTTCAAACCTCATTCTGGTTTGAGGCTCATGCTGAAGGCTGCCTCCAATATACTCAGCTGTAGATAGGACTATCTGGCTGTTCATGCTTTTTTCCCCCAAAATATTTATTTCTATATATATAGAAATAAAAATATATCTATACCTATACCTCTACCAACTTGTCTTGCGACCAATATGGTTCACTTGACAGTCCAAAAAACAGCTTTACACTTACATCATTCTCATTCCTGTTACAATGACCGCACCACACAGCCATGTACCCACGCTCCTGTGTGTCCATGCACCTGTCACCATTACAATTATGCAAAGAAGCACCTTAGTGTCCTCCCTTTACCACCCCCCCCAACTCCCCCTCCTGTTTCCACAATCCTTTCACTAGTCATTGTACTAGTCTTCATCATTGTCTCCATCGCTATCATTGTCATCATCCCACTCTGGTACTGCCTATATGCCAGGGAGGAGTGGAGGAGACAAACCATATTCCTCCTGATGGTGACAGGGGTCAAGACCTTGACCAGAGAGGCAGTTCTGTATGGACACTTGACCAAGCAGCAAAGGACCCCGGCAGCACGCTTCGACCAGTTCATCTCCTGCTTCAGGAACTCCCTGTGGAAGACCAGGAACCTGCTCATGAACAGATGCACAAATGCAATCGAGGGCTGCATCAAAGTGGGACTGAGTGAGATGTACTCGTACTACAGGAAGACGGTAGAAGACGACAGAGAAGAGATGGTGGAGATCATATGGAAGAGAGGGGACTGGCAACAACGATGGTGATGATCTGGGGAGTCAAAGGCAGCTGGATGTAGTGCTAACTGCATCCCTCCCTTGTGTGGCACCGGTGTGCCAATCCTGACCTGCTGTTAGGCTCTGGTAGGCCTTTGCCTTGACACCTCATAATACAGCAAATATTTTAAAAAACAAAAACCAAACCCAAAAACCCTCAACAGCACAGGCTCAGTTTTGCGATAAAATTCCTTTACAGTTCACCATCCAGATTGTCTCAACTTCTCCTGGAGGCGGATGAGGTCAAGGAATACATTATACTAACTAAACAAGCAGATTGGGTAGCTGTCACACTACATCCTACTTGTGACCTATCCTTTAAAAGAAGGGTTACCCCTTTAACCCTACCCTTTAAAAGAAGCCTAAATTGGCGACAAAGTGTAACAGGCTTCTTGCTAACAGCAGTCATAGGATAATTGAAGCTTAAATAAACCAGTTATCTGAAACAGATGCACCAGGTTCTTTTAATGCCACAGTTTTGAAGTGGTAAATCTAACACTTTCTGGTTTATGAATAGGCACAATTTGTACACTCAGTAAAACACGGGGAAAGTGCCTGACATTTACTTACTGTGCCAGGACTTGTACAATCCCCGACTGTAATATCCTGCAAACAACACAGCTGAAATTACCAGCATGTTTTCCCATTAGTCAGACATAAAGGCCATATTCTGGCATTGATTTCTATGCAGAATCCCATCAGCTGATTAACAGCAGGATATATAGCATGTATTAATCATAAAGCTGCATTCCCAGTAAGGTTCCTTTTTTACTTGGTCTGCAGTTCTGAACTACTAATTACCACTATGATTGTTTATTATTATGATTTAAGTTAGTCTTCAGAGGTCTTGAAACACAAATCAACCTCCTTTTTTTTATTCTGTAGAATAAATATGTTCTTCATGTATAAAGGAGAGAATGTATATTTATCCTTTTTAATAACCGTGGTAATCATGCTTTAAGTCTAACACTTTCAAGTGGAGCAATCAGGTGTCCCAAATGCTGAGATTGCTGCATTCTTTAAAGGGTCTGGCTGCTCTATAGTTAGCTACAAGTGAGGGGCATCACTCCATGTGTTTGTGATGATAGCCAAATGACAAGCTGATAGGGTATTTAGGGCACTGCGCGTCCAGTTGGTGTTATCTAACTACGGTCAGGAGTTTCAAGCATCATACCATACTCTGGGGCATTTTAGTTGCAGTGCTCTTTCTCTGACAAGAATGTATTGCTAATCAAGGCAGCTGGGGAACCAGCATTAGCCCAGGGATAGACTGAGGCTATCGAATTCATTTTGTGTATTGGCAAGGAAATGGTCATGGCGCTTCAGCATCAGATGGTTTGGCCTTCCTCCTCTGACGTACGGGTTATTTTGTGAGTACTAAAAACCGATCTCATGATTCTGTCCTGGGCCTGCCCTGTCAGAAAGGAAAGAAAACAGAAGCTAGAAGCATGAAGCAGCAAGCATTTCTCTTGACCGGTCCTGGCGTTAGCAATGATTATTGGACTGAGTCGGCAATAACAAATTGCTTTTTTCTTAGCTTCAGACTTGTCACGTGGGTGTGCAGAAGCTAACACCAGTGCACAGAAATGCTGCACCAGGAAGCTTTCTGACCTCCATGGTCAGAACAATAAGGGAGGCAGCATACTTTCCCATGGACCCCATCCTCCTAAGCCAGTGGTTCTCAACCTGTTTAGGCTCCAGACACCTCATTAGACTCAAGATACCCTCGGAAAATGCCAGTTCTTAGTTTTCACTGTTTTCTTTTGGCTACAGAAAAACAACCGTACAATTCTTTGTTTGCAAAGAGCTAAGAAAAGATGACAACAGATCAGAATGCTATTAATTCAGTGAATTCCTGATTGAAATCTCTAGGCTGTTTTTGTGAAATGTGCTGGTATACCAAACAGTGCTGACATGGCGTGCCACCCCATGGCACACTTGCAAGGATCTCAAGGCACCCCAGGGTGCAACACCCTTGCTGAGAATCACTGCCCTAAGCCATGACCCGTATTATCAGAGAGGTGTGTGTAAACAACAGCAGCAACCTCTTCTGCAAGAGTTTCATGCATTTATTAAGCTATTTGGTTCTAGTTTATCTCTAAGCATTTCTAAAGCATCCGTCACTAATCTCTTTCCAAAATGAGCTGCCTGCATTAACTTAGGACATGATCCTGCACTAGTTAAGACAACCAGTGCTAGGGCCGGAAGGATTTTTTGCGGGAGGGCTGAGGAGCTACTTGATGAAGGTATCCGCACACCTTGGATCCTACAACCCTGCTCAATCCTGAACTCCTAGGAACGTCTATACTCTTTTGAGTCGAAAGTTGTCCCCAAAGCAACACCTCTCCCCTCCAGGAAGGTTTAGATGAGAATTCAGACATGATAGCTCTGCCCAACAGTCACTAAAACTCAACACTGTGGAGTTTATTAACTGCACCAGGCCTTTATTGCTGCCAGGCAGATGCAATCCATACCACAGGGAGGTGCAGAGCTCTTCCAACACTTAATCATAAAAAACATTAATCAGTAGATGAAGGACTGAAGCTGGAGCAGAGCGTGGGTATCAAGACTTCCCCAGAACATAAAGCTTTCATGGGAGAATTTAATCAGTGGAAGAAGCTGAAGGAAACCAGGGAGGTTTTTAAGAGCAACACAAATTCTTACCAGTGACTGGCCACAAATTTAACCTCTGACTAAAGGGCTCTATTTAGGAGGCACTTGGCAACTACCAATTTTGCCATGTGAGAAGAATGCTGCATGTATTCAAACTGAGTGGTTTTAAAGGACGCAGCTCATGATTTGGGTCTGAGAAAACCAGATTCTCTGCTCAGTGGATCCAGCTGCGTGCAATCAAACACAAAGCTGAGCAGCGCTCATGTCCCAGAAGGCTCTTGCCAGTTCTTGTGCTGAGCCCAGCTCGACTGTACCAAAGATTTGAGGCCAGTAAGACTGCTAGTAATGAGAGACAAAGAGAGAGACTTTCTAAAGTGATGGTTTCCTCCTTGGTTGCATTGCAACTGCTTGGACCATACCAGGCACTTTAGCATGCAGTTGCTCTTTGGAGATCATCCTCTGCATGCAGCATCCTAGCACAGGGCACTTTCAGCCTGCTTTCCCCTGCTCTTGAGAGCCTCATCCCACTCTCATACTCTTGCTCAAACCAGAAACAGAGGCAGAGAAGCTACCCCGAGGGTCCCCCCTGCTGCCACTGTTGAGCTCTCTGGCTAGGTACAGATATTCAAATAGCCCAAGGCGGAACGGATCTAAGTTACATGGTTTTCTGTAAGCTGAATAGTCTGGAGTAGTAGCGTGCAGAGGATGCTGTAAAGACATACCCTTTGAGAAGCAGAAAGCAGAGGAGGAGGCAGGAGAGCGTTCACTGCCTGGAACTGCGGTAAATCAGAGAGCCTGCGCCTTTGCAGAGCTCAGCACAAAGGAGTAGACGGTACCATGAAGCATAATGCGCAGGGGCATGCAAGGACACTGCTCCTGAAAAGACACTCCGAAGGAGGAGGGCAAGCTGCCCAGAAGGCGATGGAGGTCCAGTCTGCAGCATGTCGCTCATGGGACTGGGAATCTTTAGTCTCAACCCCTTCCTGCCCATTCCCTCTCGTGGCTCGCAGCAGGCTGGATCTGCAGGGAGCAACTTGGTACCCACTCCCCAGGCAAAGTAAAGAGCTTTGAGTGAGCAGCAGGAGTCTACTGCCCTTCCTCACAATAAAGATCACTTTGCTTGACAGAAGAAGTGGCAGAATCTGGCTGAGAGTCAGGACTTCACAGTCTGGCCCTGGACAAATTAGGAACAACTGATTTATAGGGGAGGCAAAGCAGAGAGCATCACCGCTGTGTAAAGAACAGAGGATTCTGCCCAAATAGGCCACAGGTCTAGTACCTCGTAAAGCCCTTTGAGAATACTGCCCTCCATCAAAATTTCATCCATCGCAAACACACGAAAGTGCGGCTTTCATAGTGATACCACTTCTAACTTCCCCAGTATTGCTCCTCATTTCTCAAACATCTCAACCAGGCTGTGAAGAAGTCTGCTCTCTCCCTCTCATTTTTTTAGAGCCATTTCGTCTGAGGAGAACAGGCTAGTATAAACTGTAGAGTTAATCTCCAAATTGTTGCCTCCAGGGCGGTTGGGGGAATTAACTTCTCTCTACAGCCTATTTTCCCAGCTATGTAAGTGCACCGAAGGGAAGCCTGCACGCCTGGGAGGGGCTCAGAAACTGGCTTCTCCTCTCTCCCCTAGGTCTGGGCCAGACATTTCATAAACCGGTTTGGGCCAAATCACTTAAGTCGGATACTACATTCAACCAGATTTATTTCAAACCGGTTTCAGTCATTTTGAAAATGGTTTCTGTGCACCGAATGTCTGTTCTGTTACAGGTTTAAACCAGTTTCTGATCACTTAAGCTGGTTTATGTGTAATGTCTGTCCCTAGCCTGAAAGCCATTCAGCTTGAGGAGCAAGTCAAGCAGCCTAACTACTCAGAAACACCTGCACTGGGCACCTGGACTGACTCACAGACAGGCAAGTAGCAGGAATGCAGCCTGTGGCCCCACTTTTCCACGCACAGCTTGCAGCACTGCCAGTTTGTGAGTTGTGGGGTGGTGGACGTGCTGTATCAGTCCCAGCTCTTGTGGCTCGGTGCTGCCATGAGACCCCTCAGCTTGCATTGCCAAAAGACATTTCTAGGTCTGATTGCTGCACAGAAGAACTAGAAAAAGTAACCCTAAGGGGTGAAACATCTGTGACCAGCTAAAAAGATCCCAGCATGGAGCACAGAAAAAACTCATGTCCCAATCTGCAAGTTGGTTGCGTGACTCCTTCAGGCTAGAGTCATATTGCATTAGTGCTTTGGGCCTCACTGTGCCGTGTCTGGCCCACCTTATTCATTTAGCTGACATACCCTGATGTGCTAGTACTGCACAGTGAAGATGCAGTGCATACTCCCAGTCTTCCCCGTGCTTTCAAGCTGACTCAGTTACCAGTGCTACTGCCTTCATTTGCCAGAAACTTTGCAGACTTTACTCATATAATTAATTCTGTATGAAGCAACTCAACACCAGAGATGTGGTGTGGCTTTGGCGGGAGGCTGCTATTCTGCTGGTGAATTTAACCACCAGCATAGCACCTTCCTGTCGCTGCTTCTCAGTGAAAATCTGCCCCATTGAGGAAGTACTAGCACACATGTCTCAGACTCCTAGGAAGCCTCAAACAGATGGCATGACATCTGGATTTTTATGTGACAGCTGGATTTCACTCTGTTAGGAGCAAGCGATCTCTTGGGAAGGGATTGCACTACAAGTGTTTCCACCCGGGCCACGTTCTCTTATTGGATTTAGTCATAATTCCCCCCTCATTCCATTGACTTCAGTGGGAGAAGAATTGGCCCAGGGTTTTCTCTCATCACTGTTTTCCAGCACGCAAATATCTGAGTTATTTGCAGCTCTTCCTGCAGTGGAGCTGGCTCCGATTCAGCGGCTGGGAGCCTGTTTCCAGAGCTGTCAGCTCTCTTATCATTTGCTGCTCTGATAATAGCCCTTAAACAAGCTTGACCTTTTGATTGATTTGAACTTTGACCAACATTAAACCACTTGTGCAAGTGGATGAGATCACTTATGCAGCCAGCTGCTCTATGTAACTGCCCTGCAGAAGATACAGTTTTTAAACCTTGCCTTATTCCAAGGCTGTAAAAATAGGGAGGAGCAAATTCCACCAATAGCGATTCACAAGCTGGGCATGGCTAATCAGGAAAGAGATCTTTTGTGATCGTTTCTTGCTGTCCCTGAGGAGAGACCTTCTGGCCCATGCATGCTTGCACTGTAGTAATTATTTTCTTAATAATGGGAATCTTAAGTAAAAAAATCACAGTCTTAAGTAACAAATACATCACAACTTGCATGAAATCAAGATGATGACTACTCACAGGGAATATAGGTTTTGAACAAAATAAACCAATAAATAAAAAAGCTATAGCTAATAGAAAAGCTTCCAGGACAGTTAAACAAACTTGGATGGAAAGATTGGTTATTTAAACACCGTGCTCTTGTCCCATTTGTAAGCCAAATTTTGCAGTGCTCTTACTTGAGAAAAAATGACCAGAAATTGAAAATAGTGAAACTGACTGGTCCACTGTCCAAATGGAAAGAAATAGAAACAAACAGGAGGTAGCAAATGGGAATAAAAAGTATTTTCAATTGTGATCGTCTCTTCTTCGGCCATACTTCTCTGTCAAGGATGATTGTCTTCCATAATGGTCTTATCTGTGTGTTCAAAGATGGCTGATGAGGCCTCTCTGGGATTGACTGCAGCTCAGACATGTTTTTCCACATGGGGTGGGTGGCGCTGGGTTCTTGATTTGGTTTGCAACATGCTGTTTCTGCCACTCCTGCTTTTTCCATTTCATGTTATTGTTGTGAGGTTTCAAAGTATTGAGTTCCCTACAACAGACTCTTCCTCCATTTGGGGCAATCCTGGGTGACAGTCTCCCATGAGCTGACATCAATGTTGCATTTTTTTAAGTTGGCCTTGAGGACATCCCTGAAGTGCTTTCTCTGCCCTCTTGAGCATATGCCTTGGCTGAGCTGGGAGAATAAAACTTGCTTTGGTAGTCTGGAGTCAGACATCTGGATGACATGGCCAGCCCAGCGAAGTTGATGTTGGTTGACTATCGCCTCAATACTCATGGTGTTTGCTTGCAGGAGGACACTAACACTGGTGCATCTGTCTTCCCACTGGATTTGGAGGATCTTCCACAGGCAGCATTGATGGTCTTTCTCCAACAACTTTAGATGTCTCCTGTACATTGTCCATGTCTCAGCTCTGTACAGCAAGGTGAAGATCATGACTGCTTGGTAAACCATGAGCTTGGTTTTGGATCTGATGTGGCGATCTTTGAACACCCATTTATTCAGGAGTCCAAAGGCTGCACTTTCACAGTTGAGGCGATGTTGGATTTCTTCATCAATGTCAGCCTTCTGCGAGAGATGGTTTCTGAGGTATGGGAAATATTTAGCGTTCTCCAGAGTCTCACCATGGATCTGAATTACCAGAGCTGGGGACTGTTCATTAGGAGCCTGTTGGTCTTCTGAATGTTAAGCATCAGTCACATTTTCTTGTATGCCTTGGTAAAGATGTCAAGGACTGCTTGAAGGTCTGTTTCTGAGTGAACACACACTACAGCATCATCCGTATACTGGAGCTTAATGATTGAGTGCAGTGTGGTTTTGGTTTTGGCTCTGAGTCAGCTGAGGTTAAACCATTCAGTAGTTTAGCTCCACTCTGGCTGGAAGCTTGTTGGTGGTCAGATGTAGTATTGTGGCAAGGAATATTGAAAACAGCGTAGGAGTGATGATGCAGCCCTGCTGAACTCCCTTTTTAACCTCAAAGGGATTTGTGATAGATCCATTACTAAGAACTACCTCTCGCATACCATCATGGAGCAGGCAGAGAATGGTGACAAATTTCAGTGGACATCTGTACTTCAGAAGGATGCTCCACAACGCTTCTTGGCTGACAGTTGAAAGTTTTCATGAGGCCAAAGAAGGCCCTGTAGAGAGGTTTGTGTTGTTCCTGGCATTTCTTCTCCAGTTGGTGAGCTGTGAAGATCATGTCAGTTGTGCTTCTCGATGCCCTAAACCCACACTGAAATTCTGGGAGGAGCTTTTCAGCAAGTGAAAGGAGATGGTTCAGGAGGGTTCTTGCAATGATCTTTCCTGTGGTAGACATCAAGGTGATCTCTCTGTAGTTTCCACAGTCAGACTTGTCTCCTTTCTTGAAGATTTGTTACAATCGTGGCATCCCTGAGATCGTCTGGGGTTTCCTCATCATTCCAGATCCTTAAGACGATGGCATGAAGCTGTGATGTGAGCTCCTCTCCCCCCTGCTTGAAGATCTCTCTGGGATGTCATCTGCTCCAGATGCCTTGTTGTTCTTCAACTTCTTGATGGCTTTCCTCATCTCATCAAAGGTTGGGGGGATACTAAGATCATTTCTGACTGGGTGTTGCAGGATGGTGTTGAGAACACTCTCATCGAGAACACAGTCTCGATTGAGAAGGTCTTCAAAATGCTCCTTCCAACAGGCAGTGATGGCTCCCCTTTCCTTGATCAGGTCTCCTCCATCTTTAGGTCTCAAGGGAGTTGGTCCCTGAGTACTCAGACAACAGACAGCATTGTTGACACTGATCAAACCATGTATATTGTGGATGTCAGTGAGATGTTGAATCTCTTTAGCCTTGTCTTCTCACCATATTCATTCTTCATATCGCAGGTCCTCCTTTGGACCTCTGCCTTGGCTGGTTGGAGAATCCATTTCTTTTGCTTGGAGTTGGTGTCATTTTGCCAAGCATAAAAGACTTGCACTTGTGATCAATCAACTCTTGAATCTCCCGGTCATTCTCATCAAATCAGTCTTGATGTTACCTGATAGAGAATCCAAGTGTCTCTTTATAAGGGCTGATGACAGTGGTCTTGAGGGCACCTCACATGCTGCTGACATTCTCCCATTGCTGTTGATCAGAATTCACCAATTTATCTTTGAAGCACTGATGGAAGACATCTCACTTGCTTGGGTCCTCAAGTCCTTCAACGTTGATTTTCCATCAGCATTGCTTCTGCTGCAGCCATTGTTTGAGGTCCAATTTGAGAGACATAACTGTGTGGATGAGTTGGTGATCAGTCCAGCAGTCATCAGCTCCTAGCATAGCTTAGGTCAGGGGTTTTCAACCTTTTTTTTAGTCTAAGTACCTCCAGTGGCCGGACGCTGAGCATGGCCAGACACGGAGCAGGGAGGCGAGGAGGGCATGCAGGCAGGTGGGACAGAGCACTGCTATCCCCCAGGAGCAGAACCAGGGTGGGGCAGGAAAACTCACCAGCTGATGTGTGGCGGTGGCGACCACCACATGTGAGCTTCCCCACCCTGCAGAGGGGTGCCACAGCCCTCGCCTCACCCCAGCCCTGCTCCTGGGAGGTGGCAGCACTCCGTCCCTGCCTGCTTGCGCATACCCTGTTGGACTGGTTCAAGTACCTCCAGGGGTATGCATACCTCTGGTTGACAACCTCTGGTTTAGGTGATGCAGACATATTTGCAATCCCAGGCATGGAGGATGCCATAGTCACTCAGGTGCCAATTCTTAGATCATGGGTTGCATTGCACTCCTGTTTCATCCAAGTACTAGATAACCTTCTTATAACTGCTGTTTTCATACCAGTCCCTGATTAGGAGCTTCCAGACCTCACAATCCTGATTCCATTGCCATTAGCTGGCCACCAAAGGGCTTGGGGAATATGCTGGAAAAGCTGTTTTAATGAAGACACCTGTGCATGACATTTTATCATGGAGAAGCTGCTGCACATCAGCTTCCACACAGCTCTTGACAGAACAGGACCTTGATCCAATGGCAGGGAGACCAAGACAACGGGAGATCTCATTCTGCTGCAGCCTTCATCTGCCTTTGCAGTCATTGAGATTATAACATCTTCTTCCACTTGCCCCGCCGTTGAGGACTTGTAGACCCATGGCTGGGGGCTGGGCATATTTATAGTGGCAACCATACTCGACAGATCACAGCACTGTCAAAGGATATATGTGGCTTTTTAGGAGGGAAAGCATTGCCATCTGCTGTCCTTACCACATCCTGGTGGTGTTGCCACTATTTGGTCTGCAACTGCTTATTCATCTAGAGTTATCCCTGCTTATTTCACAGCCAACCTTCCCTAAAGGTTATCTCTCTAGTTATTTACATGGTAAAGTTGGAGCCTGTTTAAATTATTTAAAAGTGGAACAGGGCCAGAGATTTCACTTTTGCTATTTATTTTATATGGGATTCAGGCATTGCAGTGAAAGATCTATTCCTACATAGGTAGGAATACCAATAATGTCTCCCTTTTGAGGGTACAGGAGAAATATGTTATATATTTGTATGAAGAAGTTACTGAGAGAAGATAATGTGGTTCATCTTATTTCTAGTGATAGCAAGTTCTGTAGTCCACCGCCTGGGAAAGCTCTGGTCACTACACTTAAGTCTCTCCCCAAGTGGGTATTCATGTTATAGTTTGGATAGAACATCGGCATTCTAAAAAGTCGGGATAATATATGAAGAAGCGATTTCTCAGGGAGCAAGAAACAGTATTAGGCCAGAGGACACAGAATGGATACTACAGAAACCAGTACAGGGAACAGCACACCAAAATTACAGGCTCACACGACCAATGTTGCCAAGTAGATTGGCCAGTGCAGTTTGTACCAAGTGAAGTTTTCTAAGAACAAGTGCCTTTACTTCTAGAAATAATGACTTGTCATAACACTGTGTGAAACTCCCAAATGAATGCATGGCCAGGGCTGTTCCTAAGTGGATGGGGTGCAGTGTCTTGGCCTGTTTCATGTGGAGGTGTTAGAGGATGGCTTGCTGCCATGGTCATTTGGACATCCAGCAGCACTGATAATACTGAACGAGCGATTATTTGTGTGCAAATACTTTTCGAATAGGGGTGTTTGATAGTCTAGAAGCAGCAACTCATCAGAGCACTGTGTTCTCCTACCAGCAGTGAACAGTCAAGCAGCTCTCGCAGTAAGCTGGAGACGGCACCTTGATAGAGTGGATGATCAAGGGAAGCCAAATGTGGGATAACCGCTGGAGTCGTGGAGCCAACCTTTTCAACAGGCATGCCACGAATTAGATCTGCCCCCAATCCATCACATGCCAAACGGTGAGGTTGCCTGTGCCCTTGCGACACCTGTGCAGCAGGTTAGCATTAGAGCAGGACAACGTGCACGGATCCCCATGCTAAGTACCAATGGCAAGGTTAAACTCTAGTGGGATCTACTGGTGGGATCATCCTCCCTCTCTTGCACTAGCCCTACGAGCCATGTTAAGAGCTATTATGCTTATCTTCTAGTGCTTATCTTCTGCAAGCCATTATACTAGACTGCTGGCACCTTTTCTTTCTGCTAGCTCTAGTAAAGAATCCACCATGGCACTTGATTACACTAGACTGCCCTTTGTACAAGATGTTGCCAGGAGTCTTCAAGACAAGTTCAGCCATACAGTACCACCCTGAATGAAACCAGAGAGAAGAAACCTGAGGGAGAGATACACTTTACAAAGCCCATTTCTTTAACAGGGCATATGAAAGAGATAAGAGAGTCCCAAGGTCCATGGAGAAGACCTTGAACAACCCTCCAGTAGTCAGGGAATGAAACATCACCTTTTTATCCTTAGACCAAGCCCCCAAAACTAGTATTTATAAAGTGTGTATAGTTTCATGCTGTCCCATGGATTCACTTCCCCATTCATGTTTGGAAGGTTAAATAAAGTTAGTATCTCGTAAAATATTAATGAAAGAAGGCATCGTATTGAGCCCTTGAAACATCGGACGTATGTTCAATATTTGCCACTATCTCCATAGTGAGGAGTTTCATCGTGTTTAGCTGCAGTTCTCTGCTTAAAGGGCTTACCGTGCACTCATTACTACCAGCCTGGCAAGCGCTATAAACCTGTCATTGTGAAGTATGATGGTTCAGAGATGATCAGATATAACTCTTAGCCCAACATGGTTATTTGAAGTTAATCCACAGAGTGCATCTCAGTTGCAAGAGTTAATGTTACCAACAATTTCTGCAATGGAAACTGTTAAATAAGCATGACGAGAGAGATTAAATAAAATGGAGTATACTACCTGTCCCTGTAACCTTATCCAGCAAATGCAAAGTGATTAGGGTATAATAGGAGGTGTCAAATCTTAATGACTGCATGAGCAGAAAAAAGAAAATCTTTTGAAATCTAAATAAACTACCTTCTCTCAAGAGACTTTATGAGACCCCATTTCAAAGCAAACAAAATCACCAGAGAAAATACTTTCAAGGACGTGATTATCAAAAGGAGGCAGGAGCAACTGTGCAATGTAAAGATCCAATCTGTCTGCAAATACCTGATGTCACATTAAAACCAATCTATCTAATCAGAGTATCTGAAGATCAGGCCTGTTGGTTGGATGCTTAACTAGTCATGTCCTGATTATCTGCCCTTGTAAAATCTGGCCTGAAAAGAACAAGAAGGATTTTCTCCAGAGAGCTGTGATCATTTTGCAACATCTGGGTGCAACTGTACGAAGTGTCTTGCAGGTGTTTCTAAGCGGCTTGTGTTAAGACAGATGCTGTAATAGGATTGAGCTGGTTTCCTGGGTTCCTGCGCTGTGGGCGGCCGTCATCAGATGAGTGAATCCCAGCAGGCTAGGAGGGTCATCACACCAGATGATCTCAAGACAAATGAGAGCACAAATGAGTTGCAGCCTGTGGCACCTCATGTCTCCTCCCGGCAGCACTCAGATTATCTCAGATCACTGGAGTTCTGGATGGCCGAACAAACAGGATTATCCTCTTCCAGGGCTCGTTAAGTCAAAACTCTGGCGATCCTATTAGTGGATCAATACAGTGTCAGTGTATTCAAGCAGGAGATTAGCCTTTGTTCGCTCTTTGGAATTGAAAACAATATAGGGAAAATGCTAATCTCCATGAAGTAGGGAGCAGAGCTCACATAGGGAAAACTGAACTTCCTTTCTATCAGCAATCTCAGTCTGCTGCCTTGTTTAAGAAATGATCAGGACAGTGCTGTAATATGCTTTCACTGCAAGAGCAATGGATTTGGCATTTAAGGGAAGGCATCCCACACGCACAACCTTTCACCCCAGTGCTTCCTATACAGTAAATTCCTGTATCCAAGCACGCCATGCTGCTCTATGTAGACTCCTGATGAGGAAGCAATGCTGATGTGTCCACTCAACACTTCAGGTGAGCTTATTAGTATTCCTGAGTGGTAAGGACCAGCCTCAAGCTAATTAGTCTGCTTATGATGCCATGCAGACTAATGCAGACTGCTTCTGGTTTAGGAAGTAGCCCACACAGACCAGTGAAGCACACATGGATGGGATCTTCTGCCTGGCATGTAGATCTACCATGTAGTCATGGTCCCAGCACTGCATCTAAAATACAGGAGGGATTTTCAGAGGCAGTCCTCATAGTCCAGACTATACTCCGACTGAAGGTAGTGCTTGAACTTCCAGTGACTTCAAAGGGAACAAAGTAAGCCAATGCTAAGCATGTTTAAAAATCCCACCCATAGGAGTCATACCCATTACTACTGGAATGCATTAGCCTTCAGGGTCAAGCATAATAGTCTGCTGCCAGCTCTTAGCAACACTGCACACCAGTTAAGAGTATAACACGTAGACTGTAACACCCAACCTACATTTGCAGGGGGATGTTTAGGTAGGTAAAACATACTAATCCATACCATAACGTGGCTGATATGCTAGGATTATAAAAGTATTCGCTTCATGAAAAGTGTCATGGAATAATGCTTCTAGTTGATCAATACTTGGTTTTAAACCTCATCTCAAAAGATGTGGTTAGACTCACTGAGATGTGAAGCGTTGCCACTTTATAAAATGGCAGGAATTGATCTCCATTAGTTATTTTTCAAGCACTTGAAGAAAAGCAATGAACAGAATGAAACAGCGAATATGTGTATCTGCAGGAGTACATCTAAATAAAAATAACTTGGTGTTACAAGCAGGCAAAGCTATACATTTTAAATAAATGTATCTAAAAAAAAAAATCCTTCAAGAGAAGCTTTGAAGGGCATAATTAGGCATGAAAGTTACCATATATTAAATTATACATCTAATAAAAAAAAGTCATTAGCACAGTGAGTGGACTAGTAATGACTTCAGGTTTGCCTGAGGCCACAAACTAGCAAACCAACACTCGGCCGTTCTTTCTTGGCTGTTGCTGCTGAAGGCTGGGGGCCCGACATTGCAAACTTCATCAAGAACTGCAGAAACCAGAATAAGTGAGTTCCTCGGCCAACAGAAATAACTGGAGCTGCCTGAGGAGCGGAATAGCACCTCCCCAGGGAATATCCTATCCCCCGCCACTGTCAGCGACTGTAGGGTGCCTGAAGCTACACCAAGACTTGGCTAGGCAGAGGTTGAAATGACTGGAAGAGAAGATACTCTGGACCGGCTTCATATGAGTCCTGCCATTGACTTCCAGGGTGACCCTGTGTTACGGCCTAATCAGGATTCCTTAAACATGTACACCGCAGACAATGTCTTAACTGAGACGATCGCTTGGGCATCTCCCCTCCCACTGGGGACTGCATGACCACTGCATGGGACATCTCCCTCCCTTTGCTGACCACGAGGGCCTTCCAGTCATCTGTGTGAACACAAAACCTCCCCGTGGCAGCCACAGCAGCCGTCTTTGAGGGAAAGTAATGAACAGAAAACAGGTCTTTGTGGCTCTTTTTTAATGCTATTTAGTAGCTGGAAACAAGAAGGAGCGAACACTACTTGACCAGCCACCTTTCCAGAAACCGCCAGCAAATGGTGTGTGTGGACAGCAGTTTGAGAGTCGGGGACTGGAACTGGTTCAGTCGAGGATGCTTCTGCCTTGAGCAGTGGGCTGGACTAGATGTGGCCCCCTAAGGTCCCCTTCCAGTCCTACTTTCCTGTGAGTCTGCCAAGTCAATCAACCTTCATACGAAATGCTCTCCTCCTACCCTTGTCCCGGATAGCCTGGGAACAGAGGCAGGAGAGGTCATCCCAAGGCCAAGTGCGTCAAGTGCATGAGACCGAAAAGGGCGTAGGGATGCAGCACAGTTTATTTGCATAGGGCAAACTTTTCACAAGTGAACTGCAACAGGTGCATTTGCAAAGCAGGCATTTGCATAAACAAATGGGACATTTGCCCACCCAACCTAGGTGACTCTGCTCACAGAAGCAAACGTGTTTTGGCAGGCTTGCTCTCGCAGCTGTTCTTTAAATTGGGCCAGAACAGACATTTATAGTAAAGAAGCAAGAATCTTCCCAGAGGCATGTGCTACTTGACATCGCAGAAGGGTGAGAAGAACTACTCCAGTAACTCGGGACTGCCAGCAAGGTGGAAGACTCTCCTCCCTTGAGCAAGGCAAAGCAAAAAATAAAAAAAGGCCCCCAACCCCAGACAAAACCAAAGCTCAGCTAGTGTCCTCCCATCACAGCCCCTGCATTTGATGGTCAATTGAACCACAGCCATGGAAGCAAGAATGTATTCCCATTTATGCCTCAGCTTTCCCGGAAAAGAAATTCTGCCCGATAGTCACAGAATAACGAAGCAGAGAGAACGACCAGCCTGCTCTGCCCTGCATTCGCAACACCTTTGGCTCCAGAAGAAACCCAAGGTCAACTCCAGACTTCACAGATCTTTCCTCTCCTGATAATGCTCCAAACCGGAACAAATCAGAATCAAGCAGGCACAAAACTCCAGGAAATTGTGGGATCTGAACATTTTGGCTGGAGCCCCTCTTTTCCCTGGATTCCCGTAGGCAGTGATGCTGAGGATTACGGCGAACTCATTTGGTTTCTGATTTGCATCACGGGGCTTGTCACTACCTAAAAGCCAAGTTTGATCTTGTGGGAATGCAAGTGCCTCCTGATGTGTTGCTCCACGGTCACACTGAATAGGCTGGAGGGGGCTAGCTGCTTCCTTTATTGCAAGCCTGTGCGTTTCTCTCCTCTTCCTAGCTCAGGAGGATTTCTCCTCATCGCTTTCTTCCTGTGGTGAAATGCGAGTGGAGAAACAGCATTTCTTCACAGTGACCACAGCATTGCTGTGCATTCCCTGGAGAACGGCTCATGGTTCGATCTGACATCCAGATCTCTTATGTAAAATCAATGGCATAAACACAGCATCCCCCTGGAAGGCACAAATGGCATATGGTGGCTTTTATTCCCCACTAAGACCCTACTTTTGGCATGGATTTTCTAATGCTATTAATTAGCCAGTGGTTACATTGATCTATTGCTTAAACACACACAGCTTTTTTCTTTTCTTTTTTCTTTAACTTCTCCAGCACTTTTATCAGTCGTGTCCCAAATTGCTATTTCTGTAAGAAAGGCAATCTTGCTCCCACTGAAGACAATGACAAAAACTTTCATTGACTACACTGGAAGCAGGACTGGGTCGATTTGGAAGCTATGGGATGCAAAGTTCCCATGGCAACTATGTTTGCCAAGTGTTATAATAAGAACATGCGTTATTTTTTATCTACTGTTCTCGAGAGGCCCAGTTTAAAGCTTAACCTTAAACGGCACTTTGTTGTGCTCACTTGTTTTTTGCAACCCATTCAATTTGCACGATGAGTCAGGTAAATCACATACACATCACCCCCTCCTCGTCATGATGCCATAATTACTGGATAAGTACTTCTGCAAAAAAACCCAACCAAACAAAAAAAAGACTTAATTTTATGTAGTGTCAGTAGGCAAATATTCAAAAGCAGCTAAGCAACGTAGGAGTCTATGTCCTGGTGACTTTCAAGGAGACAAAAACCCTAACAACTTTCAAAAATGGGAAATAGGTTCCTAAATCACTTAGATATTTAAAAAAATGGAGGGGTAGGGGAAAGCCCATCAAGCTGAGAAAGATTTGCTGTGTTAAAAATTTAACTTGAGCTCTTTGATACATTCTGTAGAGATCCATGCCTGGTCCTGCTCTCATTTTCACTGGTGTAAAGTAAGGAATAACTCCATTGTAATTGGTTGACGAGTCTCTTGCACTAAATGCACGCACTTATCTCTGAACAGACTCTGGCGCCTTACAGTACGGGTTCTTAGTCTTATGATAAATTCCTCCTGTAGGACACAGGCAATTAGGACTCGTAGTAGAGATGATATCTTTTATTAGACCAACAAGATTTTTGCCAAAAAAAAGAATTCTTTAAATTGCAAGCTTTCGGGCACAAACACCTGTCATCAGGCATCGGTGAAAAGATTGTAAAAGTTCTCCGGGGTAGAAATGCAAGTTCATATTTCATAGGATTTCACAGAGGAGTCAATAGATGGAAAACTCCTCAGGGCAGTCGGTTCATAGCTGGTATGAAGCCTCTCGCCTGAGGATCTGTGCTGATGCAAATGACCTTGAAGCAAAGGCAGGAGCAGGATCTTGGGTTTCAGGTGGTCACAGTTGCTTCCTGCTTGGGAAAATATGAAGATTTCATTAAAAAAATGGCTAAAATTCAATATTTTTCATGTGTCAGGTATCCTATGAAATAGGAACTTTCTACCCAGGGGAACTTTTACAATCTTTTCTCTAATGTCTGATGAAGGGTGCTTGTGCCTGAAAGCTTGCCATTAGAGAAATGTTTTTGCAAAAATCTTGTTGGTCTAATAAAAGAGATCATCTCTACTACGAGTCCTGTAGGACACATGCATGCAGTGTGTTATGAGCATGGTGCACTAGCCCAAAAAAGTCATTTTGGAACCACAGAAGTGTCCAAACCAAAGCACAGCATTTGGTTCTGGATGTAGCTGGATCTTCTCTGCTAAGATTATAAATACTATTTAAATCTGGATGTTGCTCATGAACTAAGGCCACCGACTCATTTCATGTTGGCAGATGAATGCGACACCTGAAAGTTACCATACAGTAACAGCTTTTTTGCTATTGCTGCCTACAGTGAGACTGAACCCAGAAAAAAAAAATCCCATTTCAGGAGAAGGGAGAATTTTTCAGCCTGCCAGACACCTGCCTGGAAGGTCCTTACCACTTTCACTTCCTTGCTGCAGCTAGATGATAACGTTAGCAGGAGCCTTCCAGGACACTGAGGCTAAAAACAGATAACCAGTTTGACTCACACCAGAGCATTTGGGGCTACACCAAATCCAGACCTTCCATGCCATCAAGTTCAGTGTCGCAGATAAATACCTGTGAATTATTCAAGTTAGCACTGTGCCTCAGCAGAATCCCAACTAATTTGACTTAATTCCCATTTAAGCCTCGTGTGCGAACAGCTGGACCCTGCCTGTTTTGGTAGAGCCATAGACTGAGCCAATGACCTGCAGGAAGCCGGTTGTCTGTTTTGAGCCAGTGTGAACTGGTCCCTGCCTCCCTGGGATGCTCATCCCTCCAGGCAGCGAGAGAGCTGCGGTACTTGGCCTCTGTGCCTCTCCTCTGCCCAGCAGCAGGGCCTCCGCTGCGTGCCGTGCCTGCAAGGCAAGCCTTGATTTAGCTTTTCCTTGCTAAGCCGATGGCGAAACTGAGTTCTCCACCCTGGAGGGATGCTGCAGTGCAGCCCTTTCAATTTTCTCAAAAGAAAAATCAAAGCTTTTTTTTAGCAACATTGACATGTTTGTGTGGAATATGATGTATTTTCCCAAAACACCCCATTTTCTCTTGCAAAGCATTCCCGAGAAAAATTCCCCACCAGCTCAATTATGCTCACAGCTTAGGGAGACCAAGTGGGGAGAAGTGCCACCACCATGTTCCTATTGCAGATTATCACCTACACTCTCTATTCACCCTGTGTTGCCATTATCCACAGATAAAAAGCTCTTAGAGGAATGATTTTAAAATAATGAAAACTATATCAGAGTGTCCTGCCTGCAGCCTGTCTGCTCAACTTGCTACGTGGAGCTCGCTAAGAACCGAAATGGCAGTCCAGGTTCTGGTTGGGAGACGTTATTCATTCCTGCTGCTATGTATTTGTATCGCAGTAGCACTCACAGAGCCCAGTTGAAGAATTGCTGGGTTGGGTGATTACAGGCATACCATAAAAGGCCTTTTCAGTCTCAAAGGGCATTAAAAACCAATAAGCAAATCTGCAGCTTATGCTGAGGCCTGTTCTTCCATAGCTTTTTAAGCAGACGTTTGTGACCATGAAGGGCTCATTTTTAAATCGACCGTGTTACTAAACGACAAAGAAGTTTCTTTCTTAAGACTCTGCATATGTTTTCTATTCTAAATCTAATTCCAAGATATTTTGAGAGAACCAAGGAGTTAGGAGTACATTTAAAGGCAGACAAGACATTTGCATACATTTTGCTGATTATAGTAGTTGTACATTTTAACGTCAAGGGGTTGCAACTGCCATTCAAATGATATGGAAATTGCTACTTTATTCTGAAATTTCCCTTAAGCAACAAAAAAAGGGAAGGATTAACAAATGGCTGTGCTTTTTCTTTACTCCTCTTCTTTTTATCTTAATTACACCAAACAACAGCTAGAAACTCTGAACATGGGCCACATCTTTGTCACTTCATAACTGATGTACATCATCTTGCTGGGCGTTGGATTCCCTGTGTGTGGCTCTCATGACAATATTTCCAATTAAAGCAAACTAAACAGATCTGCAACACTGAATTTGCTTCCCACAAACCACCTATCCACACAAAAACACGCACAAATGCGGATTGCATGTGCCTACTGGCAGAGAGAGATGTTCACCGTCCAACCAGTGCTTGCTGAGGTATTGAAGGTGTCTTCAGATTTAGATAAAGTCTGTTACCCATAGGATCTTCCTGATTTTGTGAACATAAAAAACGTCACAACGGGGTAAGTCCGATTAGAGACTGATTCTCATACTTAACGCTAATATGGCAGTATAAAGAGAGCACGGTGGAAATGAGAACTAGGTCCATCCAATGAAATCAAGCCCTGTACTTAAACAATGTGGGAGCAGTCATATGAGTAAAATTAGTTCTGCATAACTTCAGGACTAGACCTTTAAGCCTTGACTTTGCAAAGAGATCTGCCTATGTAAACCCTTCAACTTGTTGAAAATCCAGTTGAGGTGAATGGCTTAGTGGTGGTCGCCTGCCAATCCTTTTGTAGAACTAATCCTTTAATCTTTTAATGGTCCTGCAATCAGGAAAATGCCAGATTTCTATCGGCTTCTAATGGCTAAGTCACACAAGTCAATAAATTCAGAGGCTAGAGACTGCAGGAACATAGTGACATAGCTTTACAAGCCACCAAAAAGGTCAATCAGTTGTACCAAACAGGATTAACAATGGATTGAACAGGAGTGCAAAATTTCAAAGTATACAAGTTGCGTAGAGACTTTCACACATACATTTCATTGCTGTCCTCTGGTCTGTCAGTAAGAAAAAATAAAATGACAAGAAAAAAAACAAATCCTTACAGTTCATTCCTCAGGCTGGAAATTTTTCAGAAGACCAGGTGTGTCCCATTCAGTTGCTTTGCATTTATAGAATATCCCTATATGACGTGTGCACTGAATCCTAAAAAAAGCTATCCAGAATCTAGTGATCCATTTGAAGACACAGCATAAATCTTAAAAAAATAAAAGACAAAAAGAAAATAGAGTCATAGAAATGTAGAAGTGGACAGGCCCTCCCGAGTTCATCTAGACTATCCACTTCACTGGGACAGGGTCAGATATACCTGCATCATCCCTGAGAGGTTTTTCCCCAACCTTTTCTTACAAACCTTCAACAAAGGAGGTTTCACAATCTTTCTCGATAGCCAGCATCTCATGATCCCACTGCTTGGAACATTTTCTCTAACATTCAATTAAATCTTCTCTCCTGCAAAGTTAGCCGAGCCCTCCTATGTCCTTCCCCGGTGGGCATAAAGAACAATAGATCATTGTTCCCTCCATAACAATTTTATATGTAGCTTTTCAAGATTAAACAAACCCAGTTCCTTCAACCTTTCCTCAAAGGTCATGTTGTCTAAGCTGCTGCTTATTCTTCTTGCCCTCCTCCGCACTCGGTCCATTTATGTGCATCTTACTTGAAGTGCAGGGACCAAAACATAAGTGGAAGGAAAACTTGGCTCCCTGTACATTTGCATTGCATTAGTCAGCCCAAACACAGCACTAAGTACTTCTGAGCAGAGTACAATATATTCATGCAACCACGCTGATAATTGTACTCCAATTTGTTTTGTTACTCATACATGAATATGCATGAGCATTTAAATTACCAGGTCATTGGTTTGAATGTGGCCCAGGTCATCAGCAGCTGAAAGCTGTTATCATCTGACAGCTGTTAAATAGCCTGTCTGGAACAAGTGGGTGGTCCTAGTTCATTTCTTAGTGGACAGGTGCCTACAACACCATGACAACTCGCATCTTTGTTGATGGAGAGGCAAGGAAACCTAAGCTTACACTTGCCATGCAGTACCTGGCTGGTGAACAAAGGGTTTAGTTGTTATTATTAACTAGGACAGCATGCAGGAGACCCAGCCATGGTCCAGGAGTGGGTATTCAGAGACAGAGGGGAAAGTAAAAATGGTCAGTAGGAGTCAGCAAAAGGCAGGACACTACCAGGAGCAGCAGAGGTGGAGGGCAGCCAAGGTGCAATTCGGAGGGTCTCAGGCAGAGACGTCTCAAAGGAAGAGGGAGACCAGGACCCTTCACCTCCATCTGCTTAAACAAGTAACTTCACTCTTCCTCTTTTCTAGCACTATTCTGTGTATTCGATTCTCCTGGGTCCAAGAAGGGAATGACCATATGCGCTGGAGGAGTCCCCATAGAGAGACTGGGGAAGGGCATGCTGTTAGCAGCTGATTTCAGCAGCTCAAAAGTCCTACCCATATATAACCTTCACAGGGGTCACCTGAATGCACAGAGGATGCAAGGTTTGGCCCTACATGGTCAGATGACTTTGGATAGCAGGATCCACAGCTGGCAACAATAAAATGAAAATCAGAGTTCAAACAAGGAGGCTTGAACAAGGTCAGAGAATTCATTACCTTATCACGTGGAGGCACTCGCAACAGGCACACCAACACACATAATGGTCCCACTCCAGGCTGTTTCATAGTTATTAAATATAAAGTGGTACAAAAATAGGGACGTATCAACATGTGCCCTTCTCTTCCTTTTCTGGGGCATTTGCTCAGCAGCCATCTTGTCTTGGCTCTTTCTATGTGTCCTTTATAAGAAAATTAACATTAATATTCACAACATTAATCACTTTAAATAGAATGACTGCCAAAGACATTCCAGCCACATGGCTCTAATGCCAGATATGCAACAACATCACTTTTTTTTTTGTAACTGCCATGCACATTTCTGCCATGTTGTGCATGAAGCCTTACACCTGCCACATAATGGATATGCACATTTACAGGGTTATACAAATGCAGTATTACATAGCTTGATGGAAAGCCAGTATCCAACATTAGGGTAAATTCCTGGCAAGGCTCCCAGGAGGTGAGATTCTCCATAGGGGAGTGGGGTTTAGATTGCTCAGGTCCTCTGTATAATTTGCACAGACCAATCTAAGTGCCTTAGCATCTTCTGGGAGAGATGCAGACACTTCAGATTAAGGTTTGTCTAGTGGAAGCCTAACTTTGGACAGGTCTGCCACTAAAGAGGGAATCTGCCCACTTCATTTTATGCACAAAAAACAGGGATTTCAAAAAGGACATATGTCAAAACACAAAAAAGGACATATGTCAAAAAGGACATATGTATCTGAACAGTTTGTTTTTGGAAACGGATTCTCTCCCCTTCCCTTTGCCCAGCTTGCGCAGGGAAAAGGAAACAAGCGCTTCCTCTCCGTCCTGAAAGAGCATTATATCTACAACTAGTGCAGCCAGTTCCTCACATTACCCCTCACTCTGGCCCACCGCACAGGGGCATCAGTAAGGATCAATGAATCCCCACCACAGAGTGGGCTGACAGCTCTATGCACTGCCGAGTGAGGTGGATGGTAAAACTCCAACTGATACGAGTAATGAAACTGTTGAGAAGTCTGCAAGAAATAGCTGGCATACTTTATCATGGAGCTCTAAAGGGATGGCAAAGAGCTAGTTCTAGTTGACCAAAATATATATCATTTATTAAGAAAGTTGGGGTTGGAAGGGACCCAGGAGGTCATCTAGTCCAACCCCCTGCTCAAAGCAGGACCATCCCCGAGTAGATCAGCCCAGCCAGAGCTTTGTCTAGCCAGGTTCTGAAAACCTCCAAGGATGGAGCTTCCACCACCTCTCTGGGTAACCTGTTCCAGCAATATCTGACAGTGTTAGCTGTGGGCATTTTAAATAGTGGGGACTGCATCAGGGGAGATGAAAGATGGGTGAGCAAATAGCTGGAGCAAATTGCCCTGTAAAAGCTAAACTCACTTGGCTGATGGATCCAGAGCCAGGGCTGGAGCAGAGAACCAGGAAGCCATAACTGACCGTCAAGTAGTCCTGCTCCGTTATGCTTGACTTCTGCTGAGCCCAGCCTTTCATTTTTTTAATAACCTTTAATAACCCTTGAAGTCACTCTGGAGAAAAGAGGATAAAGCTTTGACAATGATGTGCATGTTAGTAACTGAGAGCACAACCATGGACAACATCGCCGGAAATGACTAATTCAGATTTGACTCTGCAGCCTCGCTGTTATCATATATTTACCGGCAATAACTACAAGCCTCTCTAGGCAAGAAAATGCACTCCAGAATATTGCAAGCACATGTGCCGTTCTACAAGGGGGGGCTCAATTTGCAAACACGGCACGGGTGAGAAGGGCAGGAAACACTGTAGATCAATAGACTCAAGCCGTCAGTGCAGAGCTGAGCTCCAGCCTCTGGACCCAGGCCTCATAAAATGCTCATTGGTTCATGTTTGCACAAGGTACTTTTAAAACATGCACTGATTGTTTAGAATAGACATAATGAATATTAAACAAAAACCTGAAGCTCCCAGTGCCAAAGCCTGGAACAAGTCCTGCCTTCTGTCTGACACACAGTGACCTTTGGAAATATTTTTAGGTACTGACCTATACGCAGCACGTTTTGCCTGAGCGACTCCTGCCTACCTATAAACCAACATGAACTAGGAGACAAAGCGACAGAGAGAAGGGATGAATCTTTGTTTTCTATAGCTTTGGAAGAAAATAATATTGTCAAGGCTTATATGAGAATTTATAGGTTGTATAATTTTAGTCTCTGGTTGATCTTGGCACATACGCTGAGCATAAGCCACAGACAAAGGAATTTACAATTGATTGCAATGTGCTATCATTTCTCCATAAATCTGGAAAATGACTCAGAGAATGATTTTAATGGTTACTTCCTTGTGAAGAGAGAACACATCTCTCCCTCTGTAGTCTATTGTATATTCAGCTGATGCTGTTTGGGGGTTTCAGTACTGAAGAATATAAACTAAGTTCTCCACTGAAAAGCTCCAGGGTACATGGAAAATAATTTCAAGAAATAAAAGAAAGCAAGAGAAATATATACAATTTACCCTGCTGCCTGCAGGAAGGCTGAGGTATCACTTCCACTCACAAAAAAGTTACACTCAATGATCTTTCCTTAATGCATAACTGGCTTTTAGGCATAATAACAAGCTATGCAGCCACACATACATACACATTTAAAACATATGACAGATGTAGGATGGCACAAGGAGTAAGGATAGCACCAAATGATACAAATTAGAGTAGAAAGCTGGGAGATAGAAAATCTCCATACCTCAAAATCCTTATACCGATTCTATGGGAAAAGTAGAAATGGCAATGCAGATTCAACCTCAGGGAAGACGACAAAACACTGGAGACATGCAAAATAAGCAGGAGATTATAAATCATCTGGGCACATCATACAAATTATTTCTGGAAAAAGTGCAAAGGAAAATAGGATTTGCACCAACATGTAACATATTAATGGCGACGACAGCCCCTCCAACAGAGAACCTAAAGCAAAGGAAAGATGCTGTCCCCATAACCAAGAAACAGCCCACAGTTTCATAGAAACAGGCTAATTAGGAAAACTGCAAGGCAGAAAAAACCACCTCCTTCAGATGCATGGCAGGATATGGAGCTCAGCACTTTGTTATTTGGTGACATTTCCTTCAGGAGAAGTGGAAGAAAGGGAAGACTTTGGACTCCCTACACTCTCTGTTGAAGCTGCTCCCGGGATCGCAATTAGTACTAGTTATGGCTCTGGGTTTTGTGGTGTGTGGGCACCAGCTCCTAAGCCACTGGACTGAGCGCACCGAAGTACCGCACTGTACATCGGCCACTTCAGAGCTATCAAATGATAATAACTTTTGCTTACTCTACCAACTGGACAAAGTAGCCTAAAAGAGTTCGGGGCCTTCACCCTATTTAAATACAAGACCATTTGGAACCTGATTCCCTTCTGCTATGAAAATCCCAGCCATTGCCTTTCTTAATCATATTATGATTTTAATTAATATTGTGATAGGCACTTAGAGACCCTTGGGCACATTTAAGGCACTGTTCTTTTAAAAAGAGGAAAGACAATGAATATTCTTCATCTGGAAAAAGAGTAAAGGCATCTGATGAAATATAGCCCATTTCATGTAACACTTGCAGTGTCTGTAGGTTTTGTTTGTAAGTCTTTAGTGTTTCTTGTAATAAATTGTATGGACTAGCACATTTTTTACATGCAGAGAGCTCTGCCTCTCCCACAGACCCATGTTTTGTGTTAAACATACTTTTTAATCATGTTGATTGTTTGATTTTCACTGAGTCTTTCACTAAGGATCTCTACTGCTTTGCATTCCTTACCTAATAAAGCCCTGCAAATCTTCCAGGTACTATGTAATAGATGTTCAATACAGGGTTTTGTGACACATCATTCAAATACATCTCTGTGGACAAAGCAGCTGTTTAAAGCTGCAAAGCAGCACTGCAAGACTGATGGGAAGCCAAAAAAAAAAGAGAAAAATGCTGCTATCAACACCATCAGAGGAACTTAGAAAAGAAAAATGTTATTATATGAGATGAAATTGGGCAGAACACCAGGGTTATGGGATACCGACATACTATCACAATTGTTCAGGACCTCAGTTTTACAACTCAAGCCAGAGGAAAAGCAAGGGCACGACTGGACCCCTGCTAAACCAGATGGGACAACTGACAACCGATGCCCAGGAAATAGCCAACTTACTAAATGGGTACTTTGCATCAGTTTTTCACCAGTCCCAAGGGGCGCCCCTTCCCATTATGGGACAGGAACGCCTGGGTGAGGGTGATTCCTTACCCCCCGTCCATGCTGACCTTGTGAAGGAACACCTTGAGAGGCTGGACACCTTCAAGTCAGCCAGCCCTGACGGCTTACACCCCAGGGTACTCAAGGAGCTGGCAAGCATCATAGCTTGGCCCCTGGCACAGATCTCCGAGAGCTCCTGGCGCTCTGGTGAAGTGCCTGAAGACTGGAAGAAGGCCAATGTGGTGCCTATCTTCAAGAAAGGGAGGAAAGTGGATCCAGCTAACTACAGGCCCATCAGCCTGACCTCTATCCTGGGGGAAAGTCATAGAAAAGATGATCAAAGAGGCCATCCTTAACAGACTGGCCAATGGCAACATCCTGAGGGAAAGCCAGCACGAGTTTGTTGCGGGTAGGTCTTGCTTGACCAATCTTATTTCCTTTTACAATCAGGTGATCTATCACCTGGACAAGGGAGAAGAGATTGATGTCGTATATCTTGACTTTAAAAAAGCCTTTGATCTGGTACCCCATGATCACCTCTTGGCAAAACTGGCTAACTGTGGCCTTGGCTTCACCACAATCCACTGGCTGGGGAATTGGCTGCGTGTTTGGACCTAGAGGGTGGTGGTTGACGGAAGTCAATCGTCATGGTGCCCTGTGACCAGTGGGGTGCCTCAAGGCTCTGTCCTTGGGCCAACACTACTCAATATCTTCATTAATGATGTGGACATTGGTGTCAGAAGCGGACTTGCCAAGTTTGCTGATGACACCAAACTTTGGGGTAAAGCGTCCACACCTGAGGACAGGAGGGTGATCCAGGCTGACCTTGACAGACTCAGGAAATGGGCAGATGAGAACCTGATGGTGTTTAACACCGAAAAATGCAAGGTTCTTCACCTTGGGAAGAAAAACTCGCAGCATCCTTATAGGCTTGGCAGTGCTACGCTGGCTAGCACTACAGACAAAAAGGATTTGGGGGTCATGACTGACCACAAGATGAACATGAGCATTCAATGTGATGCTGCAGCTAGTAAAGTGACCAAAACGCTGGCTTGCATCCAAAGATGCTTCTCAACCAAAACCCAGGACATCATTCTCCCCTCGTACTCTGCCTTGGTGAGGCCGCAGCTGGAGTACTGCATCCAATTTTGGGCTCCACAATTCAAAAAAGTTGTGGAGAAGCTCAAGAAAGTCCAGGGAAGAGCCACACACATGATCAGAGGTCAGGAAAACAGACCTTATGATGAGAGGCTGAGAGCCCTGGGACTCTTCAGCCTGGAAAAGCGCAGGCTCAGGGGTGATCTAGTGGCTGCCTATAACTTTATCAGGGGTGTTCACCAGGATCTGGGGGAACATCTGTTCACCGGAGTGTCCCAAGGGATGGCAAGGTCGAATGGTCACAAACTCCTCCATGACCGTTTCAGGCTGGACATAAGGAAGAACTTCTTTACTGTCCGAGCCCCCAAGGCCTGGAATAGCCTGCCGCTGGAGGTGGTGCAAGCACCTACCTTGAACGCCTTCAAGAGACATTTGGATGTTTATCTTGCTGGGATCCTATGACCCCTGCTGACTTCCTGCCCCTGGGGCTGGGGGCTGGACTCGATGATCTTCCAAGGTCCGTTCCAGCCCTAACGTCTATGAAACCTATGAAATTGGTTTCAGTGGTGACAAATGTCAGAACAAGGAGCAACTGTCTCAAATTGCAGCAAGGGATGTTTAGGTTGGATATTAGTAGGGCTGTGCGAGGCTTCGGACCGTGCTTCGGATCCAGAGAAGATTTGGATGCTTCGGACACCGAAGCAGCATGTCCAGAATGAAGTGCTGGCTTATTTAGGCTTTCCGAAGTGGTTCAGAGCCACTTTGGAGATCCGGGCATAGGGTATACTCAATGAAATATCTATAACTTTGTTGTTTTTGTCTGATTTGGATGAAGCTTGCAGGGATGGTTGCCTCTGCTGAGTGGATGAAGCCTGCCAAGTTTCAAGGTGATAGGTGCAGAGGTTTGGGGGGAACGGCACCTCAAGCTGCTGACAGGCAAAACTCGTGACACAGATGACCCTGTGTGTGTTATGGTGCAGTGGGCTGAAAACTTCAGGGCTGGTGGCCCCTGCTCAGGCCATGAAGTCTGCCAAATTTCAAGGAGATAAGTGCAGCAGTTTGGGGGGAACTGCCCCTCAAGCTGAGGACAAGCAAAACTCGTGACATGGGTGACACTGTGTGTGTTAAGGCACAGCGGGGTGAAAGCTGCTTGGAGCAGGGGGTTGCACTAGATGTGACCTCCTGAGGTCCCTTCCAACCCTAATTTTTCTATGATTCTGTGATTCTATGATTAATGACTTGAGTTTTCACTACCAGCACCTTTTTTAAGCCAGTGTAACTACTGACTTCCTCAAAGTTGTCACTGATTTACACAGATATAAAGAACAACAGAATCTAGCTCTTTATAACTTAGCAGCTAATGAAAAAGGAAAAGCTTGTGGTTGCACAGCACAGCATCCTGAGTGCACTGGGAGAGTAAGTATGTCGCAAAGAATTACCAGGAAGCTTATCAACCCGTCACACCACAAAGCATGGAGTGTGAACATTCAAAAAGAGAGCTATGAAAAAGCAGCAATCACCAGCAAGCACAGGAAGAAAATATTTAGAGCTAGTTTTGCCAGGGCTTCAAAAGAAGAGAAAGAGGGAGGGTAAGTATTACTGATGTAGAAAGAGAACAGGATATGATTGTGTAAAAGGCTGCTGACATAGTGTGACACCACAACGCATTTCACTTGCTGTTTCATCAGAAGTATGATCTCTGTGAAAAACCTCAAATCTTCATATCCCTTGGGATTGATCACATTAAAATGTTGCATTTTAAATGGCTTTGTTTATAGTGCACACAGGACCAGAGTCACTGGTGTTGGCGCCAGGGTGCACTTCTGTGCTTCAAGGAGGGCAGATAATGGTGCTTTCAGGGCTACCTTATCTTGAAATACTAACAGAGGGGAGCACTTATATGGCCAGGGAACATGAAAGCACCAGTGGCAGCAGTGGTTGAACTGGTGTATCTCTAGCTCTGTTGGCCATGTGCCTTTTCTGGTAGGGTACTATAGGTTTTGACCCATATTAACTTTCTGCTGGTCTTACTAGAACACAGCGTTGGCTTAATAAACCTCACAGGAGTTGAACAAGGTTCTTTGGGTAAATGTGATATCTTTGATTAGACCAACTAAATAGTTGGAAAATTGTTCTTTGCGAGATTTGGGGAGCAAACACCCTTCTTCAGGCAAAGGGAGAGTCTATGGTGATTGGAGCCAGGTCCTGCGGTCCCTCGTTCTTCTCTCTCACCAGATCTCGGTTGCACTGGTTAAAACCTCAGGTGGAAGCCTTGGTGTCAGCGCCCAACTCCATGACCAGGTTTTATTTTTCTACTTCATCTTCCACTTCAGCCCTGCTGACTTGTTCAATCAAAAATCTGTTGCAAGCAACAGGTTTAATACGGCTTGTGGCTCACATGGATTAAGCCACATAGCTCTACAGGGGTCAAGCTACTAAAAAAAATATCATGATGGCTTTAATCACAATTCGGTCTGAAAAATACTGTGCCTTTTTCCATTTTTCTGCAAGTAAGGTTCCAGATTAGATTCTTCTGATGTAATGGTGCCACCACCAGATAGCAGGTAGAAGTGATTCCAGCCGAGAAACCCTACACTGTGGATTTCTCCATGTATCTTGCCCAAATTTACAGGCATATGACTTTTTTTCAAACCATCAATGGCTGCAAGAATGTAAAAAATGTTAAAAGGGTCTTAAAGGACCCATGATTAGAAATCTAAATTTGTCCCGTTGTTTGCTTCTCTAGGATATATAAAGCCCTAAATTATTTTTAGATTAAAAAAAACCCAAACTTCTTACTCTTACAGTAGAAATGCAGGTTGTGTCTAACTGAAAGGACCCAAGGCAACAGGAGCAGCAGTGACATCACTACATGGCAAACTGAGCAGCTGAGATCATACGAAACTCTCTGTTTTTGTCTCTGTGTATTTACCTTTGATAGCCAAAGAACAAGTGCATGCAGGAATACCTTTCTTCGGAGTCAGTGCTCTTGTCACTTCTCTCAGGTGCCAGCACTCACAAAATATATTGCATATTTCTGCGACTCAACCAAAACACCAAGCGCAATTTGACATTCCCAGTATTCCTGAAACCCTACTGCCAAGAAACTGCAACGAAAGGCTGTTTAAACAATAGGTCAAAATACATAGTGTTTGCTCTCTCTTCTGCCACCCCAGCCAAAACCTGATCCACTCCCAGGTTTCAGGAATTTAAAATGTAAATTCCCCGCCGCTCACAAGCACACGAGAGTCCTCGGAAATTTGAACCTAACCACCCCTCACTTGGGAAAAACACAACTGGACCAGAGCTGCATAAACATAGCATGTGATGAATATGCCCAGCCTTCCAGCCCCGCTTGGTAATCGCCTGGTTTATGCAAACCTAGGACTCTTCTTCACAAGACAGTGCTCATCCACCTAACCACCCACTTTCAAATCCAAACAAAGCTCAGAAGCAGCAAGAAAAGCTTGGAAAATATTCCTCTCTCACTTAGGACAGTTAGACTTGGCATAGGAAAAATAAAGATTGCAGCTCAGACATACAGTCACAGTCCCCATTTGTAACTGGGATGTTTCATGCTGCTCCCTTCTTCTGTAGGTCAGGCTCTCTGGCTGGATTTTGTTCCCCTAATGCACCAAAGCAAAGAAAAGCATTATAATAAAGCCCTTCAGTCCTTTGGCCGCCCCACAAGGATCTTCTGTCTGTTAGGTCATGGTAAGCAATTTTCTGCAGGGTCTCTCACATAATTCACATGTCTATTTATGAGTACAGTGACATTAAATGTATTAACATTCATAAAATCAGAGCTTGAATTCTAAATAATGCAACACAATACACTGCATGCAACAGAGGGCACGAACAATTATAATTTATGTAAATAAAGCCTGCAAGCTGCTAGGCTTCATTTTTTCTCCTATGGGGAGAAGCAGTTTTTATAAGTCTTTTAACACTTATATTTCTCAGAGGAAGGAAGCATCTAAAAACATAAAACAAACAAAAAAACCCTTTTGATTCTTCTTGGTATATTAAAAAATAAGCAGAAAAGCATATAAACATATTGAAAAAAATACCTTCCAGGTAACCAAGGGAAGAACTTCCCTTCCAATATATTTTTCATATTTGTTTTGTCAAAGTCTTACAGAGCAGCTGAGAAAGGCAGTCTTAATTCTAATAATGCAATGATTTCATTCCACCTAAGCTACAAGTGAATTTGCTGAAGTCATCTCCTCTTGATAGTCATCAGCAGTAAATTTTAGAGACTGCAATTCAGTAAATGAGGTCTTTATCATCTATTATATTAATTGCCAGACAGCTACTGTTATGTAAGTCTCTCATTTATAGCTCTCTCCTGATTGTATAGGAACATTTCATCTGGGGACACTTTTTGTCTGTTACGGGTAAATCATTTAAAGTTAATCAATAACTATGGGGTTTTTTTCATTTGGGTTCAAAAGCAAATCCATTGTAAAATACACGCTACAATAGAAAGTGCAGCCAGTGAGCGCGAACTTCATTTCACGAAACATTATTTCAGCAAGACACGCAAAACAAATGGAAGATCAATTTCACCGAAAGAAGAAAAATGAAGTTGAGCAAATCAGGCCAGGCACGACACAAAAACAGACGCACGCTTCGGCTTACATTTGAAAAGAACCTCACGTGAAGTGCTAAGGAGGACAAGGATAACATCTATCATCATTTTAAGGCTCTCTAATTTGCTGACTGTGACCAAGCCCCCACGAGGAAACCTTCTGGGACATTAGGTTGTGGGGCTATGGGCTCAGTCATCAACTTGTCACAGACTTCTTGCATGAACTATATGAACTTGGACAAGTCCAGGCCTCCGCATCAGCTACCCAGCCATTTTGAAAAGGATAATACATTTTCTCACGTTCAAAGCGCTGTGGTGATGATCAATGCAATAAAGATTGTGGGGTACTCAGTTATTAGGATGAAGGGCCTTATGCATTCCTTAGACAGCTATGTCCTATTTTATTCTACAAGTTTTGTGCAAGTAAAAATAAAGTGGGCTTTATTTTGTTCCCACATGGGTTTTATAGATGGGCAACCGAGATGGAGATCTTAGTCACATTGGTATAACTCTGGAGCAATTCCACTGACACCAGTAGACTTTTTCTAAGGTACCTCTGGTGCAATGGAGCTGGGAGTCAGGCCTGTTACCTGGAAAAATGGTCAGAAAATATGAGCCTCATCCAGTGGCCTAGTGTTTTATGAAATACATGTGGTCTACAATCCCTCGTTAACAGCTACCCTTGCCTAAACCTTTAAATGGCTAATGAGGAACACCTTGACAACCTTTGTGGGACCATCCTAGCACACAGGCTGAAGTCACTGTCTCCCTTTGCGTCTCCAGCCTTGCACCTGCATATCTTATTCCACGTATAAAAGGTCAAAAGCCTACCAGCAGGCAGCTTGGCTTCTCCAGCACACAATGCACTGGGGAAAATAACTTCAAGAAGCTGCTTGCTGTAATTTTCTGCAATTGAAAACTATTTATTTTTAAAACTTTTGCTGCCAAGCCCCCATCTTACTGTCACCCTCTCACTGGATTTTATCATCAAAATATAGTAATTTATTAGAGATCAAATCCAACTGGTTATTTGAATGTCTTGACTTTAAATACTGCTCAGCTTTTCTAGCTGCACTGCACCCTTGGGGCTCTCTATAATTAATGTTTCCTAAGACAAGCAGCGAGGGGACTATTTGTGAACAGCCCCATTTTAACTCTTTGTGGTTCAAAGTCTGGAGTTTAGACTTCCAGAGAGTGCTGACTTTTCAAAGGGTGCTGTCATGAGCAACCTTTCCCTGCACAAAAATGGTGTTCGCCCACACCAGTGCTATAACATCTTGCATTTGTTTACATCAGGCGGCTGAGTAGATGCCTTAGTGAAGCACATAGTGCTCTACACTTACGCCGTATTTGTGGGGACAGATGCTGGCGCAGAAGTGCCAGTGTGGAGGTCTACAGGTTCCACAGGTGTGTGCTCTGTTGTGACATATCTGGCAGGCATTGGCAAGGATTTTGGAGCTAAGTGATGTAGTAGTGGATGGCAACTTGGGCAACAATGACCAGAGGTGATTGCGTTCAGGATCTTGAGGAAAGGAAGGATGGAGAATAGCAAAGTAAGGACCTTGGAAAAAGCAGAAAAGCAGACTTCGACTCACTTAAGGATCAGGATCAGGATCAGGGAAAGTGTGGGTCCCTTACTGAATGGGGGAGGCAACCTTGTGACAGAGGATGCAGAGAAGACTGGGTTGCTCAATGCCTTCTTTGCCTCAGTCGTCACAGGCAAGGTCAGCTCCCAGACTACCGCACCTGGCAGCACAGTTTGGGGAGGAGGTGAGCAGCCAACGGTGGCTAAAAAACAGGCAAGGAAGGGACTATTTAGAAAAGCTGGGGAATCAAAGGTAGCTGGATATGATGCTAGTCACATCACTGCCTGGTATAACATTAGCTAGGGCAGGGTTTCTCAACTGGTGGGACACAAAGGTCCTCTAGATGGGACTCGGGTCGTGGCGGTGAAACTGGAAGTGTCGTGGCGGGACTTCTGGTTTCGTTTTTGCATGCTTTGATCAGCCGCGGGAGCACCCCCTCTCTCCCCCTGCTCTTTGACTGGCCTCTAGGGCCTCCCTCTTCCTCCCCACCTTGTCGACCGGTGGGACCAGGATCTTTTGACCGTACCTAGGTGGGATGTAAGGTGCAAAAGGTTGGGAACTGCTGAACCAGAGAAACAGTCTTAACCATGCTATCTCAATGAACCAGGGAGCTGGGCTGAACCTTTGACCTTGACTTGAAGATTGTGCAGCGGTTGTGGAGACACATAGGAGCTGTCTAATCAAATCATAGGGACAGATGATTCTGTTGTAGTGGTGGGGTGCGTATGGATGGTTTGAAGAGCGTAGAGAGGAAAGGTTTTGTGACACCCCCTCACGTGTATGTGCAGATATGTACGTGTGCTCTGTGGGCTGGATTACTTTATGGCACAGGAAGAGGACGCGTGTGCTCCTTGGAGAGTTGAGGAGCAGAGTGCTGGGCCTGGAAGGGACCGTGGCTGAGGACTGTGTGGTGCAAGCGTGACCAGGCGGTTCCGGGGCAGACGGGGCGCACGTCCCTGAGCGTGCGTTGGAACGGGAAAATGGAATGTTGGGGTCCGAAGGTTCCGCGGTCGTGGATCGTTCCATCTGAGAGAGACGAGATGGCAGAGTGAGGACCTCCAACATCAACAGACCTGGTTTTCTTTTCTTACAATATGACCCATCCCAATGGGGCCTTGTGGAAACCTGCAGGCCCTAAAGATGAATCGAGTTGAACAAGGGGCGAAAGAAGATGGCAACCTGTCAGCCCACCTCCCGTCTTAAGAGTGTCAAGGCTACCCTCGCCACTACAGCACGCAGAGTCCTCAAAGAATGGAAATAGCCAGATGTAGCCCCTCACCCCCAAAGCACTGGACTTCCTTCCCTGTCACAAGGGGAGTTTTTTCCCTTGCCTTGCTAACATCAGCCATCTCTGGACGGTTGCCACAGCTTCTACAGTTGAATTTTGAGTAGCTTTCACTTGTGACAAGCAACTCAAAGTCAATGCTAGAGACTGTCACACAGACAATAAAGTTAGGGGCTGCTGCCATCCACTAGATTCCCCCCCATGGCTGGAAAATGGCTTTCAGCTACTTATTCAGGCTCTACAGAAAGGTCCCTGACTTCAACACATCTGGAGAGGTGAAGTCACAAAGGCCTATTTCTGCAAATGGCTCAATCCTTTTCTTGCACAACGACTTCTACCTCTCCCCGTTTTTCTCATAACTGAACAAGCACTGAGCTATTCAAAAATATTTATAGGCAAACATGAAGTAAGGCTGGTTTATTCTGCAGATTAACTGTTGTGTTCTTTAGGTCAATATTATCTTAGCCTGAATGAGGTCAAACAGCAGGTATTTAAGGCAGGGAATAAAATCTTCCTTGTAGTAAGGAAAGCCGTTAGAATGAACATATTCTCCTTTAAAATGATGTCACCTCAGGGCTCTCATCCATATCCAGCCATTGTGTCCTTTTATGACAACAGGTCACACGAAGTAACACAAGCCACAAACAAAGCTAATCTAAGTCCAGCCTCAGTTACATCCATTTGAATGAGAGGAACTGCACGGATATAATTAAGTGTTGAATTTGACCCCAAAGCATTTGAGTAATATATTGCAAAACAAATCCATGGAAAAAAGCGTTACATGAAACCTTTTACTTATTACAAACTGTCGGTGTGATAAGGGGCTTGAAGTACATATTAGAAAGCTTCTTCAGTTTCCAGCCAAACTATTTCAGTTAGTATCCTTGATTGAACTTTCAACATGCTAGCTAGTTTGGCCATTATCCTAAGTACTCCATCCAAAATCCTTGACATTGCCTGGATCCAACTGCTGTCTCAAGAACAGAATCTCTGATTCGATTATTCTTCTATCCCATGTCCAATGTATTTCAGGAAGATAAAGATCTGCCCTATTTTTTTTCTCCTTAAATGTCCTGTTGAGCTCCCTTCTACTGGCCTGGCCTGGCCTGAATGCATCTCTTCCAGGATGACGTTAAGAAGAGATGTTACAAAACAGGGAAACTATTAACTTCTAGATATCCGCAGGATATGAATTGTGGCATATTGTTAAACATATTGCTGACCAAGGAGCCCGGGGCATAGAATAAAACACAGGAATCGGTGCAGTGAAATGCTTACCTGGGCTTGTAATATTTGATGATAAAAAACTTCGATTTTAAAAATATTTGTACACCTTGGTAAGTAGGGTCATAATTTATAAGCAATTAATTATGTTGTTTAAAAATCACTGCTCCTTAGCTAGTCAGAAGACAAAATGTCTTCTTCCCATTTTATAATGAATGCTCATTCCATTATTATCAACCGAGGGTCTAGCATTTTGGTATAAGGATATTACAAATTCACCTGAAATACCTATTAAAAGAAAGTTACAAGATGTAATCTTATGTTAAATTCATTTTATTGTTGAATTTATTGGACTAGTGTTAGAAAAGATAGCATTATAGTTTGAATTAGGCATTCTCACTCCATGTGGAACTTCCATGATGTCAATGGAAAGTTACTGGCCTTCATTTATGTATAATCTTGTATATACATGCCTCTTATAGATCAAATGAGCATGGAAACCTTAAAGACAACTCACTGTAAAACACTAGAAGACATATATAAGAGGCTGGCGTCTTAGTTGAGCCATGGATAGAACAGTATTTGCTTCCTAGGAGTTTGCATGGCACTTTTAGTATTTATGTGACTCGGTATGGATCTGCTTTATTCACATGAGTAATCCTGTGTGGTGTAGTCTCACTAGAGTCAACAGGACTCCTGGCTGCAGCATAACTTCCATGTAAGAGCAAAGCTTTATTATCGTAATGTAATGCCCATGCTGGCATCTACTTCAAGGAAAAGCATTCTTCCTTCCCATCACACTTTCTTGGAATCTGATCAGAAAAAACATATGAAGGGAAAATACAGAAGATAAAAAAAAAGCCTAAGTAGCTTCCAGAAAATGCTGCTCTCCCCCTGCCTTTGTGCAACTGTCATGAGAAAGGAACCTGCCTGGACATGCCAACAATCCCCAGAGTGCATCAGAGAGGAACGGGCCTTGTTTAATGCCATGCCAGGTTATTCTCGTACCTTTTATTCTGTCAGCCTCTAGTAACCATAGAAAACCATCACACAGAATGGGCGTCTGAAAGCCAAACAGCAGTTTCCCCAGATGCAAAATCTGTTACCGAAACAAGGTCATGCTTGTTCTTAGATCACATCTTCCTTACGTATAAGCGGGCAAGAGTTTTTCTTTGCATAGACGCAGTATGGACTCTTCACCTTTCAGAAACAAATCGTTTTACTCCCTGTTCTTTGGATGCTCTAAACAAAGAAATCCCCATTGCTAAGTAGCTTGTCATTGAAAACGGGAAGCATTTTGTGGCGTGCACATCATTAGCATCAGAGCTGTTGAGTGCGAAGCAAGACATGACTTTTGTGGTTCAGCTTGTTCATGCTGTTTTACCTGTTGCTTGGTGAATACAATCTCTGTCGAGGTTAAGAAAGCTCTGTCATTCTGCACTCAATTAAATTTGGAGTCCCGAGAGCTGGAATTGAGAAGTAATGGTGTTACTCATTCTGCTAGCTGCGCTCACAAATGCGACCACCAATCTCATCGATTCTGATCTTACGGAGAAAGAAGTGCCAGACCTGCTCTGTTTTGTAACAACCCAAAGTAGCATGACACAGTGTCACTGCCCGGCTGTGGTTTCTTTGGGAAGGACACAAACCATTAAGACACATTTGATCAAAAGAAAGCCTGCATCAAAAGCAACAAACATTTATTACTAATATCCAATGCAATCTATTTGTTAGTTAATAGAAAAGAGCCCAGAACTAGCTGAATTTCCATTCTTACAAAACAGTCATTGATGCTTTTAAAGTTTGGCACCTCCAGAGATCCGGAAGATGACAGGAAGTATAATTACATTAACGGATGTGGAAAGGGCTCAACCCAACATATGCATTCACTCCCCACTTAGACATGCATTTCAAAATCACAAGAGGCTTGTGCGGGGAGAAGGTGCCCCATCACCTCCACTTTTTGGTGGCATGGCACAAATCATTATGTGATTAAACTCTCTTATTGCCTCAAGATTTCATTTAAAAAGAAAACCCTGATTGCTTAAATAAGTCCTACTGTCAGATACTCTCATACATTATTTTAAGGATTAAGAATAAATTCAGCAGAGATTTTTCACAAGTCATTTTATAAACTAAATTTTCCCACTTCAGTCTTACAATAGTGTAAGAGTAATCTTGCAGTTGTGATGGTCCAGAAATTATGAGAGGGGCAAGGATTTCTTAGAGTGATATCTTTTATTGGGTCAACTCAACTACGTAGTTGGGATCAAGCTAGACAAGCTTTTGAATGCAAGCCACTCTTCCTCAGAGCTCTTCTTTCCTCTGAGGTCTCTGAGGAAGAACGTCTTGCATTCAAAAGCTTTTCTAACTTGATCCCAACTAGCTAGTTGGTCCAATAAAAGAGATCACCCTAAGAAATTCTTGCTACTTCAGTCTCTATTTATTTAATAGTAGCATGTGGATGATATCTAAAACTGTAGTTGGAAAATGAGCCATTTCACCTTAGTTCTTTCTCGCTAACTAAAAGAACTTCTGTGTTTCATAACCTAAATAACATAAGGACCGAGGTGTTGAGAAACACAAGGGAACCTATCATCAATGCAAATAGTGATTTCAGTGCCTGAAGTCTTACCATGTCATGATATCCAAAATGGGAAACCAATGGTAATTAGGTGTATTGAGGTTTTTCTAAATCCTGCTAGAATTTGATCTACATCTTGAGGAGAATAAATGCATTTAAGAGTTGTGATCTACATGGCTTTTAGAAATCAAATCGTTTATCTTTCTTCTCCTTGCTTGCAGATTAGACTGTATAGCTGTGATTTTCAAATTACTGACCTGCATGGGCGCTGTTGGGTTCTCAGCCCATATAATGACCCTACTTAAATACCTAACTCTATGCTGCTAGTTTTGAAAATCTTGAGTATTTAAAAGGAGCTATTATTAGATTGAGACTGTGGGAAATTGGTGTGTTTGCTCTTGAGTCTCGTTCCTCGCATCGAAATCTCACAGTGATCCTTGCAGAAGTACTGATTGCTATGCACTTCATTAAGAGGCTGATTAAACAG
The DNA here is from genome assembly GCF_030867095.1 of Alligator mississippiensis. Classification (NCBI taxonomy): domain Eukaryota; kingdom Metazoa; phylum Chordata; order Crocodylia; family Alligatoridae; genus Alligator; species Alligator mississippiensis. Next base: position 9,243,198 of record NC_081832.1, on the reverse strand, counting down.
TTGTTGTGAAAATGACATTGGACATGCTCCGTCAATGATATATTCATTCCCCAATAGACAGATGTCCCCTGGCTGCTCCTTGTATCAAGCTGCATACCAGCTAAGGGACAGGCCCAAAAAACAAGCTGAGAAGGGTACACCTTTAAAGTAATTTTAAAGGACATGCATTCAATCATCTAACTTGTGCTACTTACTGAATATGTGATCGATTACAGAAACCCAATTAAAACAACAATTTACCAATTTACGGTAAATTTATGTTTATTGAAAAACTTGTCTAAAAATAACCATTGCTTATTGCAGAACAAGAGCATTTCCTTTACACCCACAAAAGGCACATTGCCATGCTTTAGTACTTCCCTTTGGAAAAGCATGGTGCAGTAACCGCTTGTACTTTGCCGTGCATGTGGCGCACAGTTAGATTTCACCGTGAAGTTGCCGTAACAGCACACCAAACTGGGGGAGTGCACCACTACGGCGACATGGCTGCCAATCGTGTGTAGACCCACGCCATCACTACGCTGCCATAGCGCGCCATACGGTGATGTAGTGCGTCATTATGGTGATGTAGGGCAACGTGTAGACGCACCCAAACATAAGCAGCATGATGGCTTAACAAGAGACTAAAATGGCAGTCTCTCCCATTATATGCAAGGAAGGAACCTGCCTGATTTAAGGCAAAGGTGGGAAGTTTCCTGTCAAGTATATATTTATAAACAGAATGATCTCGTAAGTCCTTTTGATGGGAGCTGCATCCTTAGGGTATAATTATAGCAATTATCTCGCTGGATCTTCTCATCAATAACCTTTGACTCATCTCCTACAAACTGTCACCCTTCATCATCAGATTGTGATGGCAACGTATTGTTTCTACTCATTCATCTGCTTCCCTGAAAGAGAAAACTGAGATTAGGACAGCCTGCCTGCCTCTGTGTGACCTCCTGTAGTTAACTTGCATCTGCCAGATGGGATGACGAGCCACAGAGGAACAGCAGTTCACTGCTGTACTGTTCTTCTGTCAAGCTGGGGATAGCAGGTCTCTTTACATTTGGTTAAAACCCAGCAAAAACAGCTGCATCTCTCTTAAGAAATACTAGGAGGACAAGAGCAAAATTGGTTAGGTGTGATAAACCCCAAAAATATATGGCCTGATTTTCAAGGGTGCTGAACACTCAGTTTCCTTTGTCTGTAATGGGATGTAGGGTTGCTTAGCATTTTAGAAAGATAGGTCTAGAAGGACAGGTTGCTGTCTCAATTAGTGTCCAGCTGGAGGGAACCTACTCAAGATTTGGATCTCTGGATTTGAAACCTCCAACAGAGCAGCCTTTAAATAGTGGCTTCTTGTGGAAGTCCTATTGGTCTAGGATGGCAGAATTTGACCCATACTAAATATCATAGCGTTAATCCACCGACCATAACAATGAAATGGACATTTTGGTTTAAAGAGAAGAGTACACTGTTCAAGTAATGAGGCCAGAAACAACTACTGTAAAACACGTTTTATATAACTTTCGTTCCAGTGAGACGCAGCCGATGAGTTATTATAACAACACAACAGAAAAATCACCTCTGCCTGGAAGGGAGGACAGTTTTGCTCTCTAAATATACAATTCTCTCAGATAAAGGGTGGCAGTTAGAAAGCTTAATTACAATCACCACTTAACTGCTACCTACCACTTGATTAGCTGGTAATAAAGGCAGGGCTCTTCCTTATCAAAGCTCATAGCACTGTCACTCTTTCTTTTCCGTCTTACCGTTGCCAGCTGATGGTGCTTTGTGTACGAGGCTGGGCCGAGACTAACAATAGGTGGAATGTGGGAAAAAAACCCACAAAGCTAAAAATAATTTAAAAACCGTTTACGGGGGTAACTGGAACAGTCAGTTGACAAAGAAGAAAGAACCCAAACTGTTAATTGTCAGCGTCAGTTAAAACGATCAAATCAAAACTTACAAAATTCTTTACTATTTAATAATGGTCACACCCCCATAACCACTAGACAGAGTCCAACTGTTTCACTGACTGACCCCAAACAATGCTGGGACTGTTTAAAAAAAGGCAGGCAACGATGGGTGCTTGAAAGCATACTTTATTAATGTAAACTGCTTTCCACCACTGATTTGATTGCTCACACCAAACAAATAGATATTTAACTGTGCAAGTGGAGCTCACTGTTGGTGCTGCATAGCGCAGTAGTTTTTAAATGCCATCCATCAAGAAAGCTGACACGAGCCACATAAATGAAGCTTGTATTCATTGTAAAGGTCAGCAGAATGGCTTTCTCTGGGTAGTAAGGAGAATGCAGCCAGTCTGACCTATGTAGGGAAAGCTCTTACAATTAAGGAGAGTCTGCTTTTATTGATGAATGTCCCCAAACTACCGGAACATTAAGCTTTCGCCATATTTCCTCCTTATCAAATATGACATGCTCCAACAATCTCAGCCCTAGCCATTAGTCACCCTGTCTGGAGAGCCTCTTAAGGGTTGACCTTTCAGTGGCTATTAAAGGTTGTTTCCATTTCACATTCCTTTTTATCGTGGAGTGTTTGGTGCCCCTTAAGGTGACTGATCACCCTAACAAAGCACTGTGGGGTCCCTGCACGTTTCCACACCTAAATCTCCTAGTGCAGCTCAGAAATCCAAAGGTTTTCCAGCCCTGGATGACTATTCTTGTGTGTTTCTAGCCATGCAAGTTTAACTCGCTATAGCATGCAGCATCACCAGCTAAGTAGTAGACAGCAGTGTGGGCTAGTGGTCTGAGCACTCGGTTGTAAGCCAGAAACTTAAGGCATTTTAATGATGCATCTGCCACTGAGGTTTTATGACAGTGACTGCTCATGGGCCAAATTCTTCCTTTCAGCTGAAGTCAAAGGACATAGAGCAGAGATTTATTGAACTCTCCGTGTCTCCTCTTTCTTATCTGTATAGGAGATAGGATGCCACATAGCTACTGGTGAGAGACCTGGATGGGGCTTTCCGAGGGGTTGTGATTTTTCAGTGACTTCTATGGTTATTTTTTTAATTGTCACGTGAGCGGTAATTTGAATTCAAGTTCTTATTGCCAAATGGTGACATCAGGAGCCAGTGCAATGTAGCGGATACAGCACGGGGCCAGACCTGATGAGAACAATTATATTTCCAGACATTGGTTTGCTGGGTGACCTTGGAAAAGACACTTCAAGTCTCTGGGCCTCATTTTCCCCAGCACCAGAACTGAGGTGGCAGTCATCTTCTGAGAAGTGCTTTAAGATCCACTGAGGCAGGAACTTGGTCATTAGGCAGAGAAAAAACTAAAAAAATCAGGCCCCATTAACAAAATAAAGCATGGCCCTTGGCTGGGTAAATTAGCCCACACAAAGCTCTGGGCAGCTGCAGGGAGACTGCTACAGGAACCTGAGCTAGCTAGCCGCTTCTTGTGATTGCTGCGTGGCTACACCTCAGGTGGGAGCGAGAAAAGATGCTTCACCTACCATCGGGTAGTGCCTTAGGAAACTTTCCCACAATTGTTCTACTATTAGTAGGTGAAACTATCAGTGCCAGCAACAGTGGCAACACAGTACCTATGACTGCTATAGCTATACCAATCATGACAGTCAATGCAAGGGGGCAGAGAGTCACAGACTGGTTCTCCGGTTCTGTCGCTAAAATCGGATCCTTGCTCTTGTACAGGACCAGACAAATGCACAGAAGGATAGAAATTAAAGAGCAAAATATGAAATGCAGCTTTCAGCTCTGAACTGCCCAGATTAGTTGTTGGAAAACTACAGCCACAACGTTCCTTCCCCTGGGCAAAAGTAATTACAGCAGAGCTGTGTGCTGGATCTGCTTGGCAGAAGATGAGATGACAGTAGTAACCGTCCTGGGGAGGCTGATGGTGTTCCACTGCCACGTGCTGAGTAACTTCCCAAGTGCTCCTCCAAAGATGAGTAGACAGAAAGCGTGGTCGTTTTGTCCTCTCTACAACTGCCAAATCAAAACCAGCAGCCAGTGACTGGTATGTGCACTAGGGCTGTGCAACACTTCGGTCCCTGATTTGATTCGGCGGAGATTCGGTCTGGTTTGGTGGCCGAACCTCCGAATCTGAATCGAATCAGGAGACCCTTTAATCTCTTCGAATTGAATTGGAACCCTCCAAACCGATTTGGAGAGATTCAGTGATTCGGCCATAGACACAGCTTTAAATGTTTTTTCTGCATACCTCTAAGAATGCTGTGATTCTGGGGCGCATGGAGCGTCCCGCAGGAGCACGGGGGTCCCCAGCGCACTCGGCAGCAGCAGGAGAGAGCTCCCCACACCCCCCCAGGTCAGTGACTGGTGCCTCCTAGGTCTGGGGGGGCACCTGGGGGCACTCTGCAGCTTATCGCTGAGCTGGGGGACACAGGGGGTCCCCCAGCACACTCCCCGGTCGACCCAGAAGTGGACTGGAAGTACTTCTAGTCCACTTCCAGGTTCGACACCAAGCACACGGGGCCCCCCTGCACTCCTGTGGGATGCTCCATACACCTTAGCATCGCAGCATTCATAAGCCTCGGGGTATATAGAGAAAACATTTAAAGCTGTGTCTATAGCCAAATCACTGATTCTCCAAATCAGCATCGAATCTTTAGATTCGGATCGGGGCGAATCGAATCAGAGACAGTGATCTGAATCAGCAAATAAAATCACTATCCCCGATTCGGGCCGAATCCAAATCCAAATCGAATAGGGCCCGTTTCGCACACCCCTAATGTGCACACCCCACTTCACTGTAAGGATGTTTTTCTTTTCGTTGCTTTTTATCTCACTTTTCATTAGAAGCCTTAAACACCCTAATTAACAGCTCCCCCTCCCCCCACCCCCATTCAGATAAAGTTCACTTGCATCACTTTTTTGCTTTTGTTTTGTCCTTTATTTTAGTCACAGTTTATGTAACATTAAAAATGATCTGTCACCTTTTGGTCACCAAAGGAAATATATCACAGGCTGAGGCTCAACACAGAACTACTTATGTTACAGTAGTGTCATGAGGACTAGATGGGGTGTATACCATGCTTTGAAGATGTCAAGAGTCTATAGATCACACATGCTAAATATTATCTGTCTTCTTTGCCAGAAGAAAAGTTAATGGCAGATGCTTGTACAACACATTTATAGATGTCATGAGAGCAGAACTGCAACCTGATATTTTAACACTCGCCGTACTTTAATCTGTCACATCCAGGTTATTTCACTCTTGCAGTTCTTTTAGGAAAGTCTGTCAATCATGCTTAATTATGAAATGGCTATATCGTGTTGACAAATAGAAATCAGGAAATAAGATACACTACTTTGTCACTACTAACATCACATTTTAATGAAGTGACTATAACTTTGAAACTATAAACCTTAAACTACAAGCATAAAGCTGACTAATTCTGTATATGAAAATCCCATTCAGACAAAACAGGAGCTCTGTTTGGCAGTATGTGGCCGATAAGGGAGCTAATTTCGCATTTTTATTCTAGCCAACAAGCAAAAACTAGTTTTAAAATAAGACTAAACTACCTCTATATTTTAACCATCCAGGGCCTGCATTAATCCAATGTTTCACTGGTTTAAAGCCACTTAATTCAACTAGCCTACTGCAGTGGTGAATCAGGCTTTGGTATTTTTTCACTGTTGAAAGTGATGGATTATGTCAGAAAAATACAGAAATATAATAATCACTGCAGTGAATCAAACTACGTTCCATCTAGTGGGAAGCCTGTCATCAATTGTGGTCATTACCATATGCCTCAAAATGATGTGCAGGAAACCACATAATGGGCAATTATGGAGTAAATTGCTACATACAAGTTTCTTCCTGGCCCCAGGCAGCTAGTGGTTGGTTAATGTCCTGATGCCTGAGGGTTTCTATCACACCTCATTATCCAAATTTTTTTTTAAATCCTACTAAGGCAACAGGATCAGTGACACTTCAGCGAGGACTTAAGCAGGTTGATTTTCTCATTACCCACTGTTTTTTCTTGACAACTGCTTTTGCACGGTCTTTAGGGAGTTAACACGCGGGGTGCACAATTAAGAAGGGCTCTCCCTTCACACCCAGATTACCGTGCAAGTGCACTGGCTGCTTCCTGCTGCCACACGCAGAACTCAGTAGTGGGAACATGATGAGCCCGCACGTCCTAGAGACCCCAGGGAATATTGAGCTCCCCTGGGGCAAGAAGTCTCTGTGAACTCCTGCTGTAGCTTTAACGCATACTGAAAACATCAGCCAGACACAAGAGTTCCAGCTTTGCTTTGCTTTAAACCCCAAAGAAGTCCAGTTTGTCCTTCACGGAGCGAGCCATCGAACTCGTATACATATGCTGCCATCTTAAGGGCACTCTTATCATTACTTCCAACCAAATCCAGCATAGCGCTTAATTGTGCAAGGACTTTTTTTCAAAGAGATAAAACCCCCAGCCTGTTATTTTTCTGACAATGGAACTGGATAGTTTTCCATATGAACAAATGCTTGTACAGCCATTTGGCAAAGACTTCAGTCTGTTGGACATATCTGAATCTGATTTTTCACATGTTAATGTGATGGAAGTAAGTCTTGCTTCCAGGTCTTAGATACATTTTATACTTGGTGCCCAATTAAAAAAAAAAAATTTTCTTTGAACCTCTTGCTCCCTATTATCTTTTGAGGATAACACGTTATATATGCTGGTGTCGAAGCAAGTGTTTCTGTTCATGTTGCCTGTTTAAAGAGGATATCATTTATGACATTTGTGGGACCTTATAAATTCTGCTTTTTCTTATGCAGAAACCCTCCGTTTCTAACATTTACTTAAAAAAAAAGTTGTGAAGAACAGTTTAAGAATTTTCTCATATACCAATAGTCACCTTCTGGCGCTCTGTCATTTTACATTGCTAATATTTCATAAGCATTTATAATACTGGTGCTTAAGTTATTCCAAACTGGATGTGTTTCACAATAAATGTAGCATAAAAATTTTGCAAATAATATTTCCCCTTGTGAAATTGTCCCTCAGAGAGTTTGCATTTCTAGAGGTAGCTGGGCATGTTTTAGGCCAGATCGCTCCAGTAGCACTTCCGGTTTTGCAACTGGCACTTCCACGGGGTGCACAGCCAATCTCAGGGGGTGCATGTGGACCGCGCGCACCCCCTATGCACCACCAGTGTGTAGCAGGCTCTTATTTGAAGACATACAAACTTGTAAGCTCAAATCAAATTACTATCTACCTTCTAGCTTTGCCCTGCAAGGGGCTGCAACTGCTTAAAAAACTGCAATTGCAAAGCTGCCACTTTCAAATTAAGAAGTGACTTCTGAAAATCGGGCCCTTCAAAAACTGATTTGAGACCAGAGATCTGTGGGGGGAAACGAGACGGTTCTCCCTCACTCCCGCCTCCCACCCCAAACGCATGCAAAACAAGGAGAAAGTGCAACAATATTAAAACAATATTTAAAAAATTTTCTCCTAGTCTCTCATGCATCACAATCCCTCCAATTTTGTCACATTATTATTATAGAATTATTTGGAATATTACAGCCACTTCCCAATATTTACTCATATCCATGTATTAAATGTCTCAAAATAGTTTTTATCAGATATGTAGAATTTGAACGTTGCTTTTTAGATAGGATGAATCTCTTAATCACATCCCACACACACACACACACACACACACAGAAACACCTAAAAAGTAGGGCTGTGCGAAGTTTTGGGTGCTGATTTGATTCGGAGATTCGGCAGCTAAATCTCTGAATTCAAATCGAATTGAGACCAGTAAAAAGGTCCAAATCGATTCAAAGCTCTCTGAATTGATTCAGAAAAGATTCAGAGAGCTTCGGAGAATTGGGCTGGCTGCCGCAAGGAGCTGGACCTGGACTCTGTGCTGGTAAGTAGGGGGGGGGCTGGAGGAGGGGGAAGGGGACCAAGGGGGGACCCCTGCCAGGCCCCATCCCCTGCCTACTCCTCCAGCCCCACTGAGTACCCCCCATCTCCCACCCACACTCCCAGCCCCACTGATAGCTGCCCTGCCTAGCCCCAGCTCCCGGCTCTTGAAAAAAAATAATAAAGCCCTGCACTCACCAGCTGCTGCAGCAGCCGTCGGGGCTTCTGGGGGCTCATGGCAGAGCCCTCCATGAAGCATGCGGGGCAGCGGGGATTGCCCCCCCCTGCCTGGCAGCAGCTGGTAAGTGCGGGCTTTTTCTTTTTTAAAGAGCCAGGAGGCTGAGGCTGGGCAGGCCAGCCATTGACAGGGCTGGGAAAGCAGGTGGGGGATGGGGCCTGTTTGATTTGGAGATTTGGCGGCAGCCAAATCTCTGAATCAGATTTGGCCAAATAGATTCAGGATTGATTCGAATCACCAAAATCGAATCTCTGCCCCCCAAATCCGAATCCAAAGGGAATACTAGCCGCTTCGCACAGGTCTACTAAAAAGTCTCAATGCTGCAGGTTTTTAGATAAAATAACAAAAAAAAAAAGGCAAACAGGCAATTACTGCAGATCAAAATAACAATTTATATACAGGAAAATGGTCAAATTGTTTCTTCAACATACAGCTTTTATTAATTTTAACAAAGAAACCAAATGCTATGATTTTCAGATCTAAACTGTCAACATGACTTTAAAATGTATTATGCCAACAGTATCATTCAAACATTTGTAATAAAAATGAAATAGAAAGAAAACCACTATTATAATCTAAGTCTTTTTAGAAGACTCAAGTAATCAGCATCAACTATCAGCTTAATAGAAACGGGTAAACATTACCATTAGGGAAAATGCCCAAACGTGCTAGCTATGGATGTGGAAGATCCATATAGCATTTTAGAAAGGAATGATGGCAAAACCAACCTGTAATGTTAACTAATTAAAGTGCCCTTTCTACTCAGTGACTCTAAAATACTTATGTTATAGAACTGGAGAGGGTCTCAGCTCCATTATCCAAGTATCTACTGGTACTGGCTTGTGTAAGGACTTTGGTCCTGCCCTCAGATAGCATATCTTGTAAAACTGGATACTCCAGAAGGTGTCAGATGCCTTCTATGAAGGACTGAACACCCATACGTTGCTTCTTCAGCTTCAACAGCAGTCGAAGGCTCTCAGCATATCACAGAACTGGCCCTATTTTACAGTCAGGCTGTTGCTAACTTTAGAAGCGAACTTATTATAAATAGCATGTAACAGAAAGATAGGACAGAATTGTTAATACAATGTACTAACTGAATATTTATGTGTTGTCTCCTAAAAGTACCAAAACACCTAAGAGTCCCTTAAGATGTGAATGATTAAAATACAGTTTACTGTACAGTATTGTACAGAATATACAATACATAGAGGAATCTTATTGTCCTTGGCTACATGCAGAAAATAAGTGGGGTATCATTTTGTGCATGGTATATGTCACTTTGTGTTAATATACTTGCCTTTTAATTTAATTATTAGAAATATATCAGCAAACAATTAACATGAGCCAAATTTTGCATTTTTCCTCAGACAAAACCAATGGAGTAGCTCTGGCAATGGCATTTTGAATAAGTAAAGCCCACAAGATTTGAAATACTCATCAAACCCAACCATGCGGCGCTCTTTAAATTCAGATTAAATTATTTGTTCATTATATGACCTGTCTTGGCTACTTAGCTATAATAAACAGTAAAACAAAAATATTAGCACTGAAAAATATTTTGAAATGTTTTTAATATTTTGAAAGTAGATATTTAAAATGTTATGAGCATGCTTTCAAAGAGGAATTTTAAATGACAGCAAAAATGAATTACTCCAGGAATGGTAACTGTATTCAGTGAACTAACAGTAACAATCAATAGTACCATCACTAATTATTTTAACATGTTTATCAATTGTGGAGGCTAAGTAGTAAAACTGGTATACAAACAGCAATTCTTACAAACAGATTAAAGTGAGGTGTTCAATGCTTTCTTTTTTTCTAAAAAGTACTCCCCACTATTTCTGAACACAAGCATACCTTACTAGAGAAGCCCAATCCATAGCTCTTAAAATTTAATGGGAGACATCAGTGAGCCTTGGATCAGGTGTACAAAATCATTTTTGTAATCACACAAACAATAAAAAAGAACAAGTGATAAAAAGGTAACAAAACATAATATAAAACATCAACTATTTGCTATTTTTACCTCTATTACAGCTTCTTGCACAAAATCTCAAAGCAGCTGTAAGGTACTAACAACCAACCAAACGCCATAGGGGGATGAGCATCCTCTCATACTGCCGTACGATCTCAAGTGTAACAAAATCAATGGAGTTACGCTTGTGGAAAATACGTGAAAGAGGAAGCCGGCCCATGGCTTTCCAAGGCTTGGCTGTATGAGCTCTCTTATACTTTACTGGAAGCATCTTTAAAGTGAGCATATTAAAAGTGCTCTGTAAAAAGAATGATGCTATTACAACAAACTTCTGACAAAGTTCTCAGATGGCTATCACAGCTTAAAGGTTTTGAAAAAATATATGCTTTTAGCCAACTACAGAACATTAGTCAGAGACTCTGTTCGGATCCTTAGAACGATTCTTGCATCAGAGTTATATTGCCTTTCTCGAAGTGTTCAGCTGAGGCATGCGTAAATATGCTGAAGCGCTGAACTGGACAAGAACAGAACTACTGAGGAATAAAAATCTGTAGGCAATTCTGCAAATAAATCTGGAAAACAATTCCAGTTAATTTGAAAATCTGTGCTTTTTCCTCAAGCAAATATATTTGACCATGCAAATACGTTTGACCATATTGCAACTCTAGAGGACCATTTTCTAGCAACTTTTATCAAAGATGTGTAGTATATCATGGTAGAAAAAAAGACAGGACCTTGAAACTAGTACCTGTTGCAGCTTGGTTCCCTAAACATGCTTACAAACTTTGTGCTAGGCTGCAGACTGCTATTCTGTGCAGTAGCAACAACAATGAGCAACCAGAACGTGCTTTATTTGTCCATCGTGTCGAAGAGCATGTCACATGTCATTTCTATTTTCTGCTCCCTTGGGGTAGTCATTTCTATGCCATATGTGACAGGAACAATCTCAGTGCCACAATCCTCCATGTTCATAATGGAAACATCTTGGAATGAGCCTTGATCAACAGCTTGGCAGGAAAGAAAAGTATCACAATTATTCAGTACAGTAAGAATTAAATACTGGAAGAATTTATGCAAAAATTCTGTGCTTTGTAAGGGGCAGTAAGTCTGTAGGGGAAATTACATTTTAAGATTTTAATTGTAGGGGATTTAAGAATGGAATGGTAAAAGAATTTGTAGTTTATGTAGTGTATCACAATATCTTTTATTTTAAACAGTCTTAAAGGCAGGGTGATGGACTAGGTGACCTCATGAGGTCCCTTCCAACCTTACTTTCCTATGGTCCTATTTAACTGGATACCACCATACTTCTCATATCCATGGCACAGGCGATTTGTTTTTAATGTCTTCATTAATTTTCAACAACAGCAAATGATAAACCATACACACACCCCACACCAACTTTTAACCAGAGCAAACAAATTAAATTTTTTTTAAGTAACTGATGATCGTGTGCAATATCTGAAAGGCAAGTGATGCAGGGAAAGAGGAAGAGTGCACTCCCAAGAGTTCCTCAAGATCCAGAGAAGTTTTCATATAGCATGTGGACAACACCAGCAGAAAAGTCTAAGTACTGCAGATACACAACCACAACCATTCACTTCTAAGACTAAGGCATTTCTCAAATCTTCAGCTACAACCGTTGCTGCTTTGCCAGTGAGTGGGTTGCTAGTGGTAAACCCACCTGTTGACAACTCACATAGATACACATTCATCAAACCTGGAAAAGCTCTGGTCTAACAACCTTCATTTTGTGAAATGGTATCCCAAGGGCATTATCCCTACATCAAAGCCAGCTGCCTGCCAACAGAGCAAGCAAGGTGTCATCTACATGTGCTTAATAAAAGGTCTAATGAAGAAGGCAGTGATGTGATGAACCAGAGCTTTCTTGTGATGGCTACCATCTTGTCCTGCAAAATCACAGCTCTCTCTTAAAATGGTAACTTTATCACCAACCCAGATGTGTTCGCTTTCCAGCCATACTTCAATGCCCATGTTCCCCTTTTGTTGTTGAAGAGGACAGAGGGGAAAACCAAGACCTACCTAGGTCAGTCATTTTATTTCTGAGATAAAGTTAAAATGATGGAACAGGTGCTCAGAACGGCAGCCTAGAGTTGCATTTTAAGTAATACACGTTTCCCTTGGTCTGTGGGAATCCTGAAAAGACAGAGCTGAGGTGTGGATAGGTCTAGTCCCTTCAATAATACGAGTGAAGCTGAATTCTGACAACCAAGAACACCAACACTCTTGCTACTTTACTGATGAACCAAAACCAGAGAAGGGGCAGCTTCTGTTAATAAGATGGACTCAATCTACAGTGAGGCATGCATGGCAAGCGTCACAAATGGGAGATGCTTGGCTTCACCAGCTCCGGGGTTTTAGTCTGGACTGTCAAATTGCACAGGCAACACTCTGCAGGGGAGAACCTGCAGTGGCTTATCTAGTGGTGATGCTTTCTACCCTCCCTAACAGAAGGAGAAAAAGCATTTGTGATGTCTGGGCAGGGAGATTTTTGGGAGCAGGTGAACCCTAGCTCCAATAGAAACAACTGAACAATGCCCCCCCCAACTTTCTGAAACATTCTTCCATTATTATCACTTAAATTAGCTTCATTGTTTAACATTAATTAAACTGCAGGAGGAAATTCACTGCTTTTGTCTTTTATCCTCAATTCTAATTTACACTACTGCATTCTAACTTCTTAACTGATTACCTTCTTGCTTAGCATGTTCTAGGCTCCTACATCTCTTCTTTTTACCCTTGCTTCCTTTGCTGGATCTAATAGCGTTTGTTCTCGTAAATCCACAGGTTTCAGCATGCTTATGCATGTTACTCTGTCAGGATAATAAAGCATATACACATGGTTCTGGTATTAATGCGCTTTCAAATGCAAAAAGACAAACATGTCAATGTTTTAAAGAATAAGCTTTGGAAAACTAGAAAAAATGTTAAATCATATTGGCAACTTATCAAACTTCTGCAGATTTTTTTTACTATGAACTCTTACATTTAAATCATTATATTGAAGATGGGCAACAACTACTTTTTTTGTTGGATTCACACATGAACAATATGGTTTTGCATACAGAATATCAATTTTGGGAAGCCTGTTCTGAAGGCTTGAGAAATAATTATATTCCCAAGTCCCACAGCAGTGATAGGGCTTGTACAACATTCTCTATGGTAATTGCACTGGCAGAGATACAAGCTTTACTGATAGGAACAGGATTATTATTTTCCTACTCATTTTGTAAAACTATTCCTTACATTTTCTACTTCACATAGTTTCTTCTATCCTTTTTTACCATCAGGGATTTGTTTCTTATTCTCTTTTTTATTTATTCCCAGATTACATGCATTACACAACTTGCGCTGTACCAATTTATGAAACACCTTGCCCATTTAACATGAATTACTGGATCTGTTTTAACCCTTTCATTCAAGGTCTGGAGAGAAATTACTGTGGACTTGGCAGCAAGGAGTTACCTGTTAATAGTTTGGCCAGAAGACTGTTTCTTACTCTCCGTCCCTTATGGCAGTGTGACACAAAGCACTTAACTAAAATTATCTGCATCGGGATCCCTTAAAAGAAGAACCTTACCCAGCGTGAGTAGCTCTTGCCACACTTAGGACACTCAAAAACTGCTGGTTTAAAATCGGAATCATGGTATTTCCTGAAATGAACAGTCAGAAGCTGCTTCTGTCGGAAACATTTACTGCAACACAGACAAATGAAGGGCTTCTCGCCAGTGTGGATGCGCTTATGCACGATCAAATGTCGTTCCTAAAACAAAGAGAAGCGTGTTTAAAACAAACTCCGGGTAGCTTTGTGACATACACTGGCAAAGGCAAGAGTTAGGGCACTTTTACACATGCTCTGGAAGTGTGCATGTGTGGCACGTGCTTTAATTACAGCACCTCTGAGAGCCACTCTAATTAACGTGCCACAGCGGTCTCGTGTATCAGTGTCCCCGTGCTTTAAAATGGCAGTGAGGGCACTTGAACTAAAGCTCGTCAAACAGGCTTAACTAAAGTGTGGGGACACTGAAACACGAGCCGAGGGAGGCTGCTGGAGCACGGTGATTACCACGCTCCAGCAGGCTCAATTAATCAAGTCTGCTCCAAAGCGCTGTACTTATAGTGTTTTGGCGCAGCCTCCGTGCTTGTGTACAGGCACCCTTGGAGCGTAAAGATGTTGCAAAATACCAAAGATGGCCCTTAATCTGCTCCACTATGCATAAGTAGCGATCGATCGAAAGAGCAGGATTCTTCTTCTCCAACGACTTGAGCAGAATCAGGATGTTACCGTGTGATCTCGGAGATCAGAGACATCTGAAATAATCAGAGCTCAGCAAAAGTGAAAGGGAGGGACACCAACACTTAGTTTGCATTTCCTTCAATTTTCCAATTTACCTCAATAGTAAAAAATTGCAGGTCTCTCATATATGTCAGTTATCTCAAGTTGTTTTTCTCACAGTGATTTAAAGAACAGGTAGATCAAAAAAAATTGCCTTTCCATAAAAACAAGACACGAGTGAATTATTTTGGCCTTCTTTTGAAAAGTGTTATTTTTATTGCCAGAGATGTGGTGAGCTAAGGCCCCTGCTAGAATATTAGTCATTCTTAGAATTACAGAAAGTATCCTGAGAAGACTGCTCCCGGAGGGGGCAGACCTAGAAACAAAGATGCATTCCTGCTCAGAGCCAGCGTTTGCGGGACCAGTAGATATGGGATCAGCACTGACAGAAGCTGGGAAAGCAAGATTTTGATACCGGTGGACAGGATGAGGTAACAGGTGCACCAGGTCTTGGCATAGCAGCTTGTGCAAGTACTGAAGCATCAGATCCATGCTGAGCAGTTGGTGGTAGGGGAAGCTAAGGATCTGTAATAGCCCAGGCACTGGAGAAGTGTAGCATCTGCAGCTGGGTGCTGCTATTTGGATGCTTCAAAGCTTCATCAGGATCTGGGTAGGACTAAGAAGGGTTGGAGCTAGAGGAACAGTGAAAAAAGAGTCTCTTCAACCAACTCTAGGCAGGAGATCACTTTGGAACCTATCTTCACTGGGGAAGCGGTTCTCACTTTGGCTGTGAAGATTTTAACAGTGCTCGTGTATTAGTTATATAAATACTATGTCATATAAGGCATTAATTGGGTTAAAACACTGATGAACAAATAATATTCTGTAGAACAAGGCCCGCATATTTCAATCTTTAAACATGACAGATTCCTAAATTCAAGCCAACAGAACAAAAATGTGTCATTTTTATATATAGTTGAATGGCGTGCAATTCTGTAATCGGAGTATCTAGCAATAAAACTGTATCTCTGGGTTGAAATATGATGGATCTGTCTAGGCTGTACATAACTCTTTAATGAGAGCGTCCTGGAATGAAATAAAGGTTACAAGTTTATCTAGCTAGAAAAATATGCTTTCCTATACTATTGATCCAGGAAGTCTTGAAAAACATGCATAATGATTTAGTCCTTGCTTTTTTAGATGTAAGAAAAATTACTTCATGGAACAGAAAGATCTAAGAACAGTTCCCAATGATAACGAGTCAGATTTGTTTTGGCCAATGCCCAATGAGGCCTAGTCTTGCTGAAAGTATAACCAAAGCTATAAAATATGTTTCTAAAGCTCTGGGCCTTATCAGGAAGATATAAGTTGAAATTTGCTGGGAATGATGAGATTAGGGGTCAAACACTAATACTGAAAATGAACTGGGCAAAGAATACAATATTCTATACCCAGTTCCTTCTATACCCTATTCCCAGAACCCAGTCTTTTCTCATAGGGTCTAAATCATGCAATGCTAAATAGCACACATTTCTTTTTCAGATGTTTCAGTCCAGTTTGAAATTATTTTGTAAGTATTGCTGAATGCTATGAACAAGACAAGACTAAGTATTTTATTTTTGTTACACTGTGAGTGAATCCTGATAGGTTTTACTTTCCAGTTCCAAACAGATAACATATGAAAGATTTATCATTAGCAACAAGACTTGTATTACTATTTTATCATTCATTTACAAACTGTTTATCTTGCACACAGATAACTGAAAGTACTTTAGTTATAGTGTCATTACAAATAATTTTATGATGATCAAAGGAAATACATCCTCAAAGCCAACCAACCTCAGGAAAGCATCAAATGAATAAGCAATCCCATCCCAATTAATTTGAATACCTGCTTGCATGCATAGCTGCACTGATCACATTTGAATTTCTTCTCATTTCTGTGAGTTTTCTTGTGCTGAATGAGAGCGTAGCGCTCGTGGAAGACTGCTTCACAGTAACTGCACTTCAAGGCCACAGCCAGGTGGGAATGCAGGTTTCGCAAGTGGACACCTAAAACAGTTTTGGAGACCTTTATGTTCAGGACTTGGATAGCTGAAAATACATATTTTTTTGAATTCTGCATCAGGGGAAAGTACTGTACTATGCACAGGCCCGGAAGAAAATACAAAAAGAATCTCTCATGCTTCCTTTAGAGAAGCTGAAACAACAACTATTGGCACCAACTTATGAGTCAAGAACCACGTAACAGGAGATGGGAGAAGAGGCACAAAGGCCAAATTTTCCACAAAACAAAAGCACCTAAAGATGCTGAAAGGCACCTACTGCGGCTCAACAAAGTGTCTAAACAGATTGCATGCCTAAGTCCTACTGATTTTAACAAAAAAATAAGCAGTTAGGCTGCCCATGTGTTTTTGAAAAGTCTAACAGGCATCTGTTTTCACTGGGTGCTGACAGACATGCAGCTCCCCACTGCAACTCGTGGAGTGCCACAAGTTACACTGATACCCTGGACCCAACAGCGGGTGGAGGGAGGGCTCCAATCCATCTGCCTCACCCTCCAGGGAAATTTTGGCAAACCCCAGATGGAGCTCCCTCTGCTGCCTTCCCCTCCTCCCATTCTGAAGACAGTGCTGGGCTGCCCTGCTCTTGGTGTGTGCTGACACAAGTCAATGGAAGTGCTCTGCTTTAGAGCACCTTCATCTGAACCCTCATGTAATGAGGGTTCAGATTGTGGCATCCGGCCCCTTTAAATTGCTCTGCAGCTGTGCACTTCTGTACAGTGCTTCAGGGGGCCGACTGCATGACAATGTCACTTGTGTCCATGCCCGTTGTTGCATACCTAAGCTCCTTTGAAAATCTAGCACCAAGTGATGTTTATTGTAACTTGGTACCTGCAGATATATGGGGTCTTTTGCTGATCAACTTTCATAGATTTCATAGACATTAGGGCTGGAAGGGACCTCGGAAGATCATCGAGTCCAGCCTCCCACCTGAAAGGCAGGAAGTCAGCTGGGGTCATAGGATCCCAGCAAAATAAACATCCAATTTACTCTTGAAGGTATCCAATGTAGGTGTTTGAACCACCTCCACCAACTGGCATTTGCTAGGGGCCAGTCTTTGAAAAAAGATAAAATCAAGAGTCATTCCACACTGAACATCTATTATGTTTCTAATTTAATACATGGGTATTTAATTGATTTCACTGGGAGTTTGCTGCTTAGGTGCATTTGAGCAGATCACTAGGTCTGTATCTGGATGTTTGGGTATCTAACTACCTGTTAAAACTTGCCCCCCTACTACTCAATCCAACATGCACAAGCACTGGAAACCTATCAAATTATGTCTATGTACACAACATTTTGATGATGAGTCTATGGCATTTTGCAGAAAAACCCAAACAGTACTAACCTTAAAAAGAGCTGTGGGGTATTAACCACCTGAGCAGAGAGATACTACCTGGTACCTAAATATGCAGTTACCACCC
Source organism: Alligator mississippiensis (assembly GCF_030867095.1). Taxonomy (NCBI): domain Eukaryota; kingdom Metazoa; phylum Chordata; order Crocodylia; family Alligatoridae; genus Alligator; species Alligator mississippiensis. The sequence goes on along the minus strand of NC_081832.1, from coordinate 9,225,338 downwards.
TAACATTAGACTCCCAGCTTTGAAAATCCTGGCTTTTCTGTAAAGCTTTTGCTGGTAATTACCAATTATACCAACTTATCCATCACAAATAAATTTTATTTATAGTACAGTGATTTGCTAATGAAACCTTATTTTGCTGAGATGTTCCTATTTCTAGGAAAAAAGTGTCAAATTAGAGGTGAAAAATATGAATTCTGCTACCTTTATTGGTATGTGAATGAAGTACTTTTTCAGATGCAGAGTAATTTACAGAGTTAGTATAATCGTAGTTCTCACAAAATCATGTTGGTTTGTATAAATTGGAACAATTTTGGTCTGCATGATAGATAATTTTCCCTTATATCAAGCATAAACCTGTACATACACCATTACTATAATGATATTACTAAGAGATGAAGGAGAAAATCCATGAGCAGCATACAGAATTTATGCATCTAAACCAGAATGATTTATGTTTGAAATACAATGGCTCACTTTCTGCTTCCTGGAAAAAGAGCTAAGAAGTTAGAGGTCATTTCTATTCATTGTGTACTATCATCCGACTTGTCACACACATATTAGAAAACCTGAAAATAATCCATGGTATCAGTTTAAAGCAGGGCTGTCATGCATATGGACCACCACCTGGATCTGGCCCATGGGCTAGAATTTAGGAGGATGGGGCTGTCTGCCAAAATCTAGGGCACAGAGGCCTGTTATGGGTACCTGGTGGCAGTGAAGAACGAGCAAGTCTGCAATAACTCCCTGTTGCTCCGCACTGCTTCTTCTCCTGCAGCCCCCACTGCTTCCCCACCACCCGAGGTGGGTCTGGATCTGACCCATACATGGCCCCACAGTTCAGAACCAGCCAGGGTGGATGCGTAAGTTTGAAACCCCTGGCTTAAAGAAATTTAGTAGTAGTTAAAGTTTGGGGAAAAAAGCAGTACGGTACACTTAGGTTGCTGAAGACGTGAAAAAATAAAACAAAACATGCTTTACCAGAAGAGGCAACACATTAGTTCGACCTGGCTCCACAGCATCTGTATAGATCACGCGCTTCAGCAAGGCTTTTCGGCACTTATCTAATAGCAGCTTTTATTACATAAAAGCACCAAAAAAGCCCCGCTGAAGTACCCAATCTATACGGACATTGGGCAAGCTGAATCATACTAATGTGATGCCTCTTTTGGGTATGCACTGGGCTTGGCGTGGGGGTACACCGAGTTTAAAGTAAAGCACCGTTTAATTTGGTTTTTTACATCTGTTAGCAGCTTTACTGTCTCTTAAAAGGATACAAATACAAGTTTCAAACTTAACGGGCATCTTAATTATTGATTATGAATGTGACTGACTCCATGTGCCATTTCAAGATCCACGGCGATGCACTCAGAAATTCTCAAGTAAAGTTAGAAAAAAAGTGGTCAAGGACAGACACAAGTGCCAGAGTCAAAGCTGATCTTTACATCTCCAGCTCCTCAGGAACCCAAATTAACGCATCCTTTTTTATTTTACACCCCAGATTGGGAGAAGCACAGACTCAGGGGCTGTGGAAGTGGTGCAGGGAAACTAAGTGCTGAGCAGTACTTAGGGCGTCTCTACATGTGCAGGGAGGCTGCTCCGACGTGCTGGAATCGAGTCTGCTGGAGCGTGGAAATTACCGCACTCGAGCGGACTCCAGCATTACTCAAACAGAACGAAAAGGTGTCATTTTTATATATGGTTGAACTGCGTGCAATTCTGTAATCAGAGTATCTAGCAATAAAACTTTCTCTCTGGGTTGAAATATGATGGATCTGTCTAGACATGTACATAATGCTTTAATCAGAGCATCCAGGAATGAAACAAAGGTTACAACTTTATCGATCAAGAGAAATACGCGTTCCTATACTATTGATCCAGGAAGTAATGCAAAACATGCGTGATTTCGTTCTTGTTTTGCTCATTCAAGGAGCTTTAGTTCAAAGCACCCCACTGCCATTTTTCAGCAAACATGTGATGCTCTGGGCGCTTTAAATCAGCATGGCTCTCAGAGCTGCGCTAACTCTAGCTCTGCCCTGCCTCCCACAGCACATCTATGAGCACCCTTAGTGACTACATTTTAGCTACCTCTGCCCTTGTGGAGAATGGATTCTTAAAACATGACGGGTAAGGTTACAGGTTAACATCATCTCTACAGTTCAGCATCATAAATGTACCAATATACTTCACCCGCTAGATGGCACCACACCTCTTAAGCAAGAGAAAGTTACCCAATGAAATTAATGAGTTCTTTTTCTGCGAAATACTTTAGTTAATGATAGACACTCAGTTAAAGTATTACACTTCTGATAGGAGTACGAACTGTAAGAACGTGACATTAACGTTACCGCTAATTCCCTATGGATTTCACACTAATTGTTTTTTTCCTTAAGTCCAAACTCACGTAAGTCACTTTTCCTTGCAATAACTGTCTCACAATGCGGACACTGATGTCTTGGCACGTTTTCACTATGCTTCTGCAATACGTGGATTTTCATGGTGCCGCTTTGAGTGAATCTTGCCTGACAAACATAACACTGATAGGGTTTTTCACCTACAGGAGAGCGAGAAGGGTTGCAAATTAATATATATTTAGCAGTTATGTGTGTGCGTGTGTGTATATATTCAGCATCCTACAGGTGCCAATAGCCATGATCCAGCAACATGAACCCCTGTGCCTCTGCAGCGTCTTACTAACATCACACCTGAAGGCGAAACTAGCTCCCAAGTGATTCTGGCAAACGATCTTGGCCAACAGAAGCTGCAGGAAGAACTAATGATGGTGCAGGGGCATTGGTATAGCTGTTCTAGTAATGTATTAATCTTGAATTCATTCCTCTCTCATGCTGTTTGCTATGACGAATAAAGGAAAATGCAATATTGCCAACACTGATCAGAACTCAGTCCTGTTCTCCAGCATATTTTCTAATCTTCGGATCTTTACAGGGAAGCCACAATTCAGGCCACAATAAGGCCTACATTTTGGAATGGCCTTCTTTTTTTAATCCTCCCAGCTGTCAGATGCGCCGTGTAAAAGTCACTAAATGTAGTACACAACTGAAAACTTGGCCCTCGGAGCCAAGGACACCCAAGCAGATGCTAAACATACTTCTCATACGAAAACATCTTGGCTTAAAAAACAGACAAACAAACTATTACAATAATGTATTGCCCAAATTCTTAAAAATAGCTCTGAAAAAAATCCCAACAATTTTAAAACAGCACTTTTTTTCATATTTTGAGTAGGATAACAAATCTCTACGGAAGAGAAAAACTGGCCACGCAAAGTTGCAACAAGTTTGAGAGGCTGGAATGAGTCCTATTAAAAAGCAGTCCTAGCATAAAATAGATAGGATTCATTGTGACATGACAAAGACTTACCTGAATGAGTTATCATGTGTCTTTTCAGCTTATAGGTATCCTTACTAGCATAACTACAGAGAGAGCAGTGGTAAGGACGCTCTCCTGTGTGTGAGCGGATGTGCCGCTTCAATTTGCTCGCCTGAAAATAAAAATCATTAGTGAAATACCCCTTATATCATAGGGATGCTTCACTGAAACTCTGCTCCACTTCACCAAACAAATTAGTGGTGGTTTCAAATATTAACACTGGTCCCCGAGTCACCCTCCCAATTTTAGTGGCCACAGTTCTCCTTCCCTTTCTCCCTCCTCCCGCTCTGTGCAAGATCCGCACAAGCAACAGAAAAAAAAGGGAAACCTTTTTTTCAGTGGTTAACCACTTCTACCTATTTGTGAAAAAACCCACTGAGCTCCCAGCAGATCAGGGCCTCTCTCTTGGAAACACACACATACTGCTCAAAGACACAGGAGGACTGCACTTACTTCTACACTACAGTATTTACACAGTGTGCACTTAAAGGGCTTTTCTAGAGTATGCTTATAACGCCTGTGTCGTGCAAGCTCACCGCTGGTCACAAATGCCATGTCACAGTCACTGCATTTATATGGCCTGGTCCCTGCAAGAATATACCATTTTTAGAACTGTACTGAAAGGCAAATCATTTGTCTACAGTAAATCAGCATTTACACATCGATACAGTATTCAAGTCAGTACTGCAATGTTGATATTTTAATTTACACAGAAGATAAGCTCGTAAGTCTCAACATACTTCTTTTATTATTACTACAGAAAGAATGTGGAAAAATTGGGAGAGAGTCCGGTGGAGGGAGACAAAATTAGTTTGGGGGCTGGGGGACATGACTTATGAGGAATGACAGAGGGAACTGGGCTTATTTAGTCTAGAGAAGAGGAGACTGAGAGGGGATTTAATGGCAGCCTTCATCTACTTGAAGGGGGGTTTGAAAGAGGATGGAGCTGGACTGCTCTCAGTGGGGGAGGATGACAAAACAAGGAGCAATGGACTCAAGTTGCAGCAAGAGAAGTTTAGGTTGGATATTAGGAAGTATTTTCTCACTAGGAGGGTAGTAAAACACTGGTACAGGTTACCCAGAGAGGTGGTGGGAGCTCCATCCTTGGAGGTTTTCAAAACCTGGCTGGACAACACTTTGGCTGGGATGATCTAGTCAGGGATGGTCCTGCTTTGAATCATCTAGTCCGAAATAGATGACCTCCTGAGGTCCCTTCCAGCCCTAACTGTCTATGATTCTATGAACTGCACAGCTTAACGACTTACCCATTTTAAATACGGAGAAAGGAAGAGACAGGTCAACAAACATTCAAGAAGGCAGACCAGGTCACACATACAGGAATTAGAGATTTTAGTTTGAAAATGGTTCCTTGCTTAAAATACTTTTTTTCCCATACAAACTGGATATACGCCAATAGGCTGTGCCCTTTTAACATCCCACACACAGACCTTCCAAGGAAACTAGCGGGAGTTGTGAGTGCAGACTGATGCCAGAATATGGCTTTTGCAATCATTTGGAACAGAGGGTCTCAAACGGTGGTCCGCAGACCCCCACTGGTCCGCGAGCTCCATTAGGTGGTCTGCAGAAAGGTTGTGGAACAATCAAAAATATCTTAACTTGTAAGGTAAGACTACTGATATTAAAATCTGAGTTGTGCACTTTGATTTGTAGAACAAAAACAATTTATTAAGTGGTCTGCTAAGTGGTCCGCCAAGACCCTCAGCAATTTTCAAGCGCTCCACGAAAGAAAAGGTTTGAGAACCACTGATTTGGAAGGCCAGCTGGATACAACAGACACCAAGCGAAAGGAAGATATTTTGCACACAGCATCTACCTGTATGTGTGTTCATGTGGTTACGCAGGAGAGTAACTGTACGGAAAGCCCTTAGGCAGAGATGGCACAGGTGGGGTTTTTCATCAGAATGGATTTTCATGTGGCGGTTAAGGCTCGACATTCGGAGAGAGGTGAACGTGCAAAGGACACAACTGAAAGTCTCCTTTTCTGCTGTAACAACACAGGTTAGACAAGCTCTAAAACAATGATTTCCATTTTTGGTTCTCCAGTTTCATCACAACCCCCCAGTCCCAAATGAAATAAAAATACTTTGCAGTTTTACACGGCTTTTTATAAGACAACTTGTAAGTACTCTGCACAAATTAAAGCAGTTCGACAGGAACTGTTCGGCCCTTTGCAAAATGTCAACCAATTTGTAGTAGGATGAGTTCGTGGTACAGTTGAGAACAAAATCCCAGTAGGCCTGACTTCTACTCTAGCTTTCAATGGAAATGCTCCCTTCTCTTTGTTCAATATGCTCATTTAGACACTTGCATCCTGTGAAGCATTCCCCTTGATATCAGCTTTATTAACCAATATTAACAATGCTTGTTTAAAGGCCGAAAAATGACAGATTGATTGCAAATGCTCTGCCTTTTCATGGGTTGGAAAGCAAATAGTATACATAAAAAACGGTTAGAGTCTAAAGCTTCTTTGAATCTATTGTTTGAATTCCAGTAATGCAACTGCTGTGCACTGTTGATCTTTTAAACAATCAAAGAATACCATACTCCTCTCTAGATTATCTAATGTGCAGACTCACAAAACAGAAAGTAATTATTTCTGTCGGAGATAAATTTAGAGAAAACATGGAGCATTTTCAGATTTCAAGCCACTTCAGAGCTGTCAAATAGGAAACAATAAGCTATCTAAAGAGCTTTCCTAGAACCCTCATCTCAGGTCAGACGCTTTCTAATGATCTTGCCGTGTTGACAGGGACAAATATGTCCACATTCCACAGAACAGAGCAGAATTCATGTGCTCCTCCAGAGATGCTACGCTTCCCAGGTAAAAATGCCAGTATCTTTCAGCAGGGGCTGCTCAAGCACATTGCAGGACCATGCAGTTGCAGAGCGTGAAGGTTAGCAGTTAAAGCAGCAATTTTACCAACTTCAGTTCAGCTGCTTTAATACCCAGGCATCACAAAACACAGATGCGCTCTGACGCCTTACCTCTACTAACACTCTCTCGCTACTCAATTGTGCACACCCAGTTTTTCAGGACTCTCCTTCCACTTTCACCATGCCACTTGCACAGTCTGTCTCTCTCTCCTGCAACACATTTCTGCAGCCCTCATACCTGCCTTTTATTTTTTATTTCTTCTGTTCAGCTTCCCCACCAAATGCCTATTACCAGGGTGCCTTTTCACCTCTATCAACTGCTGATATTTGGGCTCACTCTCAAATTCCTCTCCAATTTCCTGCTAAAATTTGGTCAACCGTGGCACAGCTGGAAACATTCACTGGATGAGGCTCCACTCCACAGCACACCAAGGAGAAAAAGCCTCACTAGCCCAGCAAGGAGCTTTGCTGCTCAGACAACTTTTTCCTTCTCCTCTTCTAGACCCCATGTTGTGTCTACCACTAAGAACATTGCTGCATCTGCTTTCGGCCTCCCATTAAGGTCTGAGACACGGACTTAATACATGTGATTTGTCATTTTTAGAGACACTGCTTCTCTTAGGGTTCACATTTCTATCAAATGCTGGACTTGGTTGTACAGGTTTATCACGACCCAGTAAAACTGGGTTGCGAGAAACACAGATAATAGCAAAACAGGGTAAGGAGGGGGAGGGCTGGTGCTAGAGCAGGGACAAAGATAAGTGACAGCTGGGTGCGCAGGAGCAGGAGGGCCTAGAAGGGGGCCTCGGGGACTGCACTTCTCTGGGGAGATCGAGCTTCTAGAGTGCCCCTAGGGAACAATGTTGTTGTATTTTCCCTCTCCCCAAAAGAAAAATTACCCTACTCTTGGGTTGTACTTTTCTAAAGCCGTCACTATAATTGGAAGTTTGTGACCTTTGAATCAGGAAGCTGAAAAGTGTTATAAGAAAGGAGCCATTTCCAGTCATCCTGACACTGACACCGCACGTTTGGAAGAGTGGATCTGACACCTGTACATCGTCCTGCTTAGAGGCATTTGCTCCCCACCACTGAAGCTGGAAACTCAGGATAGCCTTAACTACGGAGCCAGGGTTTTGTTCGTGTTTGCTTTGTTTTTAACTGACTGGTACAGTAACCTGCAAAATGCATCTCCTAAAATCCTGCATTGTGACATTAGATTAATTAAAACAGCTTCATTAGCTAGTCCAAAAGGGTTACTCCCCTTGCCATTATACAGCAAAACATTACTACTGACCTTAAACTGAATCTACGTAGTGTGAAAGTTCCTTATAAAATTCCCACCTGTTTTCTAACTATAAATTACAAGTATTGCATAGTCAATTTTTTACCTTCCTTCTGCTGAAGTGCATTTGTCTGAGCTCTGAAAGTCTCTGTATACTTTATATCTGCTTCTTCTGATGGAGTCGCATCTTCCTCTTTATAGTCATGGCGTGATGCTGATCTACCACCGTCGGGTTTACAGCTCTGGATCTTTTTTCCCTCGATAGCAGGAAGTTCGCTTCCTCTCACCTCCTCAGCTGTGGGTGCCTGGTGAACCTTCCCTTCAACTGCAAGCACCTCTTTACTTCTATCAATCTGGTTTAAAAATAAAGGAGAGAGCCTGAACAATTCAATCAAGCAAAAGCAGTCTCAGAACAGCACAGGCTTTCTGCACTGACTATAGTGCAATACGCTACCCACTAATTAAATCTGATTTCCAGTAGTTATTTGTTATATGATCCCTCTGGGTTTTGATTCTGGGCCTACTGAATCAATATAACTTCTGACATAAATTTCAACAGGAATCAGATCAGATGGGTTAGAGCCAACACTTCTGTAGCGTTCGGATCCTAGCGTTGGGGTCAGATTTTTCCGAGCGCTCCCTGCCACCCTAATTGAAACAGGCAGATTAGCACGTGAAATCAGCCCTCGCCACCAAAGTTACAAAAAAGAACGGTTGCTATAAAAATATAGACCGAGATTTTAAAAACCTGCTGTGGGGTTTTAGATGCCCAGTTCCCATTAATAATAGCTGTGACTTTTAACTGGGAATTTTCAAAAGGGTTTTGTTTTTTTTTTACTTTTAGTCATTCACAGCACAAACTAAAGGCTAGACAGCATCATCTTGCTCTGAAAGCAAGCCCAGGGATGTGGTTTGGTCGTGAATCTCCACCTTAATGAGTAGCACGTCTGCGAACTTCTCCGTGGATTTGCTTTCTTTGCTCTTCCCAGGCGCTGCGTCTTGCAAGACACTGATCTGCATCAGCTCCATGTCATGAAAGGTGTAAATGCCGTCCTGGAGGCTGATGGCCACCCCCGGGGGTACGTCCTGCTGCGCGCCGACCCCCTCTCCCACGACAACCACGGGCGCCTCGTCCTGCATCACCACGCGCACCCCGCCCTGGGGCTCGGCCTCCTTCTCCTCCGCCTCCTCCTCCTCCTCCCCGGCCTGCAGGTGCACGGTCTGCAGCACGAGCAGGTGCTTCCCAGCCTCTCCCGCAGGGGCGGCCCACGCCAGGCCCTCCCCGCCTCGCAGCAGCACCTGGGCTGGGGAGGCGACCCCCGCGCCCGCGCCCTCGCCGTCCTGGTCGCCCAGCCCCACGCGGGAGATCCCGGCCCCCGTGTCCTCCTGCCTCGCGCCCTCGGGGGATCTTGCGGCCCCTTTGATTTGGGCGAAGGGCTCGGGGGGCGCTTCCATCGCTGGCGGCACCTGGCAAAGGAACACGCTTGGGGACCCCCTGCATCCAGGGACCCCCAAATCCCTGTCTTCAGAGACCCTCATCCCTCCTCCCCCCCAGTGCAACCCTGCACCCACTGCCCTTCCCTTCCCACCCACTGCCCAGCCCAGCCCACCCCTTCCGCCTAGGGGGCTCGCACCTGAGGGCAGCGCACGTGGCCGGAGCCCAACGTGTGGGCGGGGCCTGCGGGGGGCGGGGCCCGCCGGAGGGGCGCGGCTGCCCGGGGCGAGCACGTGGCAGGAGCGCGCGCTGGGCCGGCGGGCGGGAGGCTGTGCGCGGCCCGCGCGTGCTGCAAGCGCTGCCGGTGCCGCCTCCCTTTGCGGCGAGACGCGGGTTTCAAACCTCCCCGAGCTGGAGGGAGGTGCCCGGGTCGCAGCCGCAGCCTTGACTCGGTGCAGGGTTGCCAAAGCACCGCCGCAGACAGGAGCCTTGTGAGCTGACCTGCCATGAATGCACCTCAATCAGATGAGATGGGTTAGGGTTGTTTGGTTTGGTTTGGTTTTTTGCATATCCGACACTTAATTGCATCAGGCAGTACCAGTATCATTTGTTTTAATTGCATCAGGCAGTACCAGTACCATTTTTATTTTACTTGCTTAGGTGCAAACCTCCATGATCAGGGATGTACGTGGTCGCCGCGTTGCTCTGAGACAAAGAAATGCAAAAATCGAGAACTCTTTGGTTCAGAGATGATGCCTTTTATTAAACTAACTGAGCTGGGCTAATACAATTGCAAGTGTATTAGACCGACTGAGTCACAGCCTTGGCTCGGTGCAGAGTTTAAAATTGCAATTGGTCCGATTAGACCAACTGAGTCTAAAATGGCAATGAATGTTAACATTGCAGTTGGACCGACTGAGTCTAAAATTGCAACTGGTCTAAAATTGCAATGTCTCAGTCGGTCTAATGAGAAAAGGTAGCGTTTTGGAACCAAGCGTTCTAGATTTTGGCAACCAACCTCCGCGCTCTGCCTATCAGTTAAGGGTGTGCGCTGCTTAAGGGCACAGCATCTTTCTGCTCCACCTTCTGCTTTGTAAAGCAGTTGAGCTCTGTTTAGCTACATCATAATTAGCAGCAGAAAGGGTGATGGGGAAGCAGCCGGCCATGGGCTGGGATTAGCGGCTTTGGAAATGACAGGAGGGAGTCAGTTTTAGGGCTGCTATCCCTTCCCAGGACTCTCACAGCGGCTCTAAAACTGACTACCTCCCTTCGTAAGCAGCCCTGCAACCATCAGAAGCCCGGAAAAGGACAGAGGCTTGTCAGGCTCCTGCTACAACAGGAACGGGGATGAGTACTCCAAAATGTGGTTTAAATCCAGGGTGGCCAACCTGTGCCAAGAGCAGCTTCTTTGTGTGGCACATGGCAGGACAGGAGATACGGGAAGAAGCAGGAAGCAGAGCAGGAGATCGTGCAGGACAGCAGATATGGGAAGAAGGAGAAAGCAGAGCAAGAGGTCACACAGGATAGCGGATATGGGAAGAAGCAGAAAGCAGAGCAGGAGATCGTACAGTGGGCACAAGCAGGAAGCAGAGACCAGAGCAGTAGATCCAACAAGGAGCATGGAGTAGGGAGCAGAAGGCAGAGCAGCAGATCAGGCAGAGGAAGGGGATCAGAGTAGCACTTGGGGAAGGTGCAGCCTTAACTTATGGCCACCACTGGTTTAAATTAAGTTCCAGAAAGTTCATACTCTTGAATAAATGCTTAGCATTATTTCAGTTCCAGCATATGTGCTTAAACAGGGTGCTGTGTTCCTGAATACAGTTAGCATGCATTTCATTTTCTGCAAAGCTATTATTTAATTGTATTTATTCCTGTTAATAACAGTAGGTGCAATATAACATACATGAAAGAGCCAAAGATCTAACGATCATGTTGCAAGGGGGCACCCGCACAGTGTCCTCACCACTGGAGATCCCTGTGGGTTCAGGGGTCCAGTACCTGGCACAAGCTGTAAGAGAGGAAGATAATATTGCATACACAAAAAATGAATCTCATGACCATACTGATTTTAGGATATTAAATGTACAGGCCTTATCCTCAGAGACTGAAATCTGACAATGCCCATTCATTCCTATTTTGCCAAAATCAAGTTACCCCTTAGGCATAAGCCACAAGGCAAAAAAAAATACAACACCAAACAGCAGTAAGATTTATCTCACTGTATTTTAGCATTTATAAATGCAAATAATTTTAAACCATTAAGTTTTTTTCCTTAAGAGGACAACTCCAAGGCAAAGCAATTATTTACTGCTTATATACCTTTGTGATTTGGGGGAATAATATTTCAATTGGATATTACATGGTGTATAGTCAATGGCAGCTGCAGGCTCCTCTTGCATGTATTAAAATCTCTTCAGATTGCTGTGGTGTATGTCATTACAATAGGTAGTTGAGGGGCAGTGAGAAAAAAGGCATTTTAAAAATAATATAGCTTCCTTTAGGTCATTTTAATGAGTTTCTTTGCACTTCCAGCAGTCATCAGTGTCAAGTCTGTCTTGCTTTGTACTTTTGCATTATTAACACCATCCATGCTGTTTATTAAGGTTCTGCCATTATCATAATTTCAAACTGATATTTTCAAGGATTGGTAACTCCAGTTCAGAATATCGCTTCAGTTTAGCTTCAGTGAATTCAAGGGAAGCACTTGGATCAGTGATCCACAAACTGAATAACTAAGTTTTGACACTATAGAGGCTGCAATGCTCATTACGGTCTATTGATTAAACCATCTCTACAATTACCAATACTGTCTACTGTATTATCTACATCTAAGTACAACCAGACGGCTTCTTACCCACTACTCCTAATACTCCATTTCACACTAGCCGACAAAGAACATGCATTAATGTCATGAACCACGTGTGTTTTTTAAACATCTTTTTAAGGGAAGGGTAAACTTATTCTGCATGGTCCATTACTAATTAAGAAGTTTATGGAATTTCAATAGTTCACAACTTTTTGTCAAACTATCATTATGTAAAGAACAAAGAAAATTCAGCTACAAACACTGAGAAATTGTTGCTGAGAATCTAGCAATACACAATAGGAAACAAATGCAGTTAAAATTTGAAGTAAATGGGCCAAATTCTGGCTGCCAGCTTGACCAAGACGAGGCAGCAAACTTTGGTCCAATGAGGGCTTTTACTGAGGACAAGCAGCTTGATTGGCTTTTGCAATCTACTTTTTGCACTTTGGCATAAGTTAAGATCAGAGCACCAGTCCAGACAGTCCACCTTAATTCTGAATACGCTGTCCTTTATGGACTAGAGATCCTGCATATTCATTCCATATAGATTACTTGCAGTGAGAATATCACAGTTATGATCCATCATAAATATCCTTGATCTTCAAAGGTATGAATGCCTTCAGTTTGGTTCCCGCAGTCCTCTGTTTTTTGGCAGTAGGCTCTGGGGAACGGAGAGCCTGTGCAATCCAGTCAGTGCCTGGTACACCACGTACTTTCCCTGCACATCCTGGATGGGCTCTCATCCAGCCTCCAGTGGCATCAACAGAAAGTTTCCCATTGACTTCAATGGTTTTGGTTTGGGCCCAGGGCTCGTGTAACTGTGAAGCAATAAGACGTGATTTAATGAAGAATCGGTGACCCTTCATAGAGTTCAGGACAAATTAGGATGATAATAGCTACGGACTGAGCCAGTTAAGGGAAAGATAAGCAAACAGGTCAGCCCCACTGGACCTCAAACACTGAGCAGAACCACTCCAAACCTGTTCAGCCGCTCAGACTAGTGCAGTTTATGAAATTCTTTCTTGGCAAACCAAAGTCCATCCTAATCCAAGTCATGCCTTCTGTTTAACCTGTACAAAACCTCAGCTAAGCTGCTTGCCTGCTGTGACTTATTTTGTGGGGGATTCATCTTTCCTAGCAGTTTCAGCACAGTGGTGTCTGGGAAGTTTTCATAGTCATCTTCCTTGAGAGTGCCGCTTTTAAGCGTTGCTTGATCTCTGCCATATTTATAGTGTACCTTTTGTTTTGGTATCTGAGTGCCCCAGCACTGGTTGGAATAGCATTCATCTCTGTGCTTTTGATACTAAGCTCAACGGCAAACGTTTCCTTCCTCACCATCACCCGGTTTGTAAAGATATATTGCCCCTCTTTCTAATCACTAAAGTAAAGAATCCTCTTCACATTATTACCAGCTTCAGAAGGACGGATCACTGGGCTGTAATTTTCCAACCTTCATCCCTGTTGTATATGTGGTTTCAGTTTTGAAGCTGCATGTTCCCCGATTCCCTGGGAGCGTGAAACATTCAGAATTTCAGAAAAGATATCGATCCCTTGGGAACAGGGTTTGCATTACACTTTGACTCTTGGGGGTGTCTGCAAAAAAAAAAAATTAAACCGGTTCATTGATTAACAAACCCACCTAAGTGAAAGAGCAATTTGATCAGAGACCTCCCCACCAGGTTATAATTTTCCAGTCTTACAGGGGGGCACTTGTCTATTATGGGGGGGGAGGTGGGGTGGTCAGCCTCCCTGAGCTCCCTCTTAATTCGCACCCTGCTTAGGAAAAACTAGTTAATAAAGGATTTTAGCTATTTTGTGGCATGCCCATTGCTTTCCTTGCTTTGAGTTATATTGTTACAGAAACAAACAGTGATATATATATAAAACTCTTACATGCCCTACATGGTTTCTTCAGCAAATGTAATTTAGGACTCGATTGTGACTTGGATTACCTACCTGAACAATAGACTTATAAGCCTGACCATCTCCCCTTGCAGTTACATAAGCACCAGTAGGTCCTTGGAGCTAGGCAGTTAAACGGGTCTGCTCACTCTGTCGCTCCCCCCCCAAAGCAAGTGATGGGTAGAAGAGGAGGCTACCAATAAAATTACAACCCTCCCACCACAACAAAGGTGAAGCAAGGAGAAGCTAGGATTCAGAAGTGTATGTCTCAGGCATAATACTTCCTTGCACAAGGCAATGTATGCACCATACTTTGTTCGAGTCTGTGCTAAAGGCATAGTCGAGCCCTAATTTCACAGGTTGCTCTCCTTCTTGCCTTTATCCCAATGTCTAAATTGAGTTGGGGAAAGGGAAACATCCCTTTTTAAGCACTATGGGTAGGCTTTTTATAAACACTAAAGAGAGTTTTATTAAAAGCCAATAGGAGTTCTGCTCTGAAATCACATTTGTGCTTTTGAGAATCCCACCCAATGCTATTAGTGATTATAATTATATAGCACTTTGAACCTACATGGCCCCTCACAGACCATAGAGATGGTATAATATTAGATTGATGTGAAATGTATACAAGAGCAAGGATTTAATATAAGCTCTATATAGCTGAAAGCGCTGAGGGGGAGGGATGATTGCACACAGATTGAACAGGAAAGTTTTTTTTTTTTTTAATATTAACCATAAATTGAAACTTGCCTACCAGCCTTTTCATCAGGTGCCCTTTTAGAAGCCTTGAATCCAAAGCATCCATGCAGTGACGCATATCTTTTAGCATCTTATCTGGAATATACCAGATTAAGTTGTTTAATTCATCTTTTGCAAAGGACATTTCTTTGGGAGACACCTGATTTTCACCATTCTGCGGGAAGAGGGTATCACGACTATAGACCTTACTTGCCCCTCAATGACAACACGTCTAAATAGCTAAGAAACATTTTTTTTTCCTCCAGATTGTATTCACGCTGGTCAACGCTTTCTCTGCTTATTTGTGAAGGAGTCCCAGAGTGACCAAGTTTAGAAAGCAGAGGTTTTCCCATTAACTTTGATTAAATGAGGGAAAACATGCTAGGGACAGGCAAAAGTGGATTGCCACACACACAGAGGGAGGATGTACAAGTAGAAAGAGATAGTAAAGGTTTAACTCGGCTGACGAAAGCAGCAGGTTTCAAGGATGCCCATGTTTCCTTGCTTTTATCACACTGTTAATCTTTAATCAGGAACACAGTTCTGAGAAGTGACTGCCTGGGTGACCATCAGCTCTTGGAAGTTAACGAGAGTGCCAGCAGATGAGACTATCTCGTCCTTGTTCAAAATATACCAATGAATTACAGGCACAACCCAAAAGAAGTTCAAATTCTGCCTCCACGTTGAAATGAACCCAGATCAAACGGGTATTGACCTTGCAAAGTCAGCAACCCTGTGTCCTGGATGACAAGGGTTCCCCTCGTAGTTACGAACTTAGTAGTTCGTCTTGCTACATGGACCCTGAAGTCACCAAGCAGGTGGGGGGACATGTCTCTCTGTCAGCACACAGAGGACTCCAGAACAGTGTGCAAACCTTCTTCAGGTCTGATTCTGGTCTCACTTACTTTGGTATAACTTCACCGACACTAGTGGAGTCACTCCTAATTTATGCCAACAGCTACATGGTTTTACGATGTGCCAAACTACAATTTATAAAGACCATGACCAAATAGATAGCAAACTCTTAGGCATCTGGCTGGGGTCATCTGAACCCAGCACACTTTCCTGCCTATGCAGGGGGTCGGACTCAATGATCTGTTGAGGTCCCTTCCGACCCTAACATCTATGAATCTATGAATCTTTCACTGATAAACAGCCAATATAGATGTACATGTTTGTTGTGTACATGTTTGCCGTGACACCTTTTCTGAATAAAAGAAGCCTCTTTCAAGTTCCACAAAGCCAACGCTGATTTCTCCTTTACACTTTTTCTAAGTCCATAGATGTACCCAGAACACTTAATGGCTAAGTAACGGTGTGCTGCAATTACTTCTAGCGCTCTGCTCATAGTGGTCTCACTGTTAGGCTCCCTTGGGCTGCCATTCATATCCATTTGTCTCATCTTGTACAATCTCCTGGGCAGAGATTGCCTCTATTACATATTGGTGTCTGGTACAATGGGACTCTATCTTCCAGGTGCCACTGCGGTACAGATGACTAAATAATTAAGTGGTAAAGGTTACTAAATGGGTTACACTGTTTTCCAGTGTTTGCATTATGCAAATCAGTCAAGGTTAATTTGCACTTGTCGGTTTTTTAAGCCAACTTAATAAAAAAGTTTCTCTTCAAATTGCATTAATTTGTTTCTGAATGATGTCAGGCTTCTGGATCTGGATACTGGTGTATGATCAAAAGAAATAGGTTCAAGAGAACCAGTGTGCCATGATGAGAAATGAGAAAATGTCTCCGTGGGTCCTCTACTGAGATGTCATTGCTAGTAAGTGGTTTGTCTTTGTGATAGGGACACCTCTTGGATGGGAATAACCTACACTGGTCACCAGACAGAAATGAAAGCAGGGTAGATTTGCATCTTATAGACTAACTAAATCAGAGACGCTTGAGCTTTCATGAGCCCGAGCTCACTCCCACTCTCTTACCAGACAGAAATGCCTCCTTTAATTTGAAAGATCAGCAACAAAAAACCCACAGATTTTGAATTTATTCTTGTTGCTTTATTTCTATTTGAAACGTGTTTGATAGTTATTGCACAGTATATAGATATTCAACTGGCCAATTAACACTTAGACAGAGCTTATCAGTAAGCAGATAAAATGCTATCAGGTCAATGGTTTTTTCTACTGTTGATTTTCCTGAGGCTGTCCGGCATAGGAACCAGAGGTATCTAGTGCCTGACACAGGTATATCATTTGCCTTCTGACCTTTAGATGTAGCCAGGCTTTTATTTTTGCCTGGTCAGCTTCTTTACTCTGCTGCTGTTGTTGCCTGTATTACAAGGTGCTCAAAATACTCACCGCAGCAATATTCCTGCGGAGAATGAGAGATGAATCCTACTTAAAACAGAAGACCCAGTTCAGTCTAGTTTGTGTTGCTAATAAAAGAGAAAATAGGTTAGGGGCGAAGGGGGAAAACATTTTCCAAGGCTGCAAAATCAGGTGAGGGGGTATTCATTTGCATGACAATGGTTCCTCAAGACCCCCAAAGTCTACTGTCCCAAGCACCGTCCATGAATGGAGTGAGAGCATAAAAAGGAAGCATAATTTACTCTGTTTTACAGGATAGAGAGCTTAACCGCTGTCTAAACACTAACCTTACCAGGCCGGCTGCAGTGTCCTCAAGCATGCTGCTCTGCCTGGACTCCTAAACCAGAGGCAGCGTAGCCACTCAGCAATGCAAATTAGCCTTCCCATAATGGTTCCAGTTTCCAATGTAGAAGTGTGTTAATGGTTGCCGCCACAGGCAGGGTAAGTTTACTATACCAACCTGGCCTATGGTCCAAAGAGATAAAACCTGGCCAAAATCTGGAATGGGCTCCCAAGGGAGGTGGTGCTCTCTCCTACCCTGGGGGTCTTCAAGAGGAGGTTAGATAGGCATCTGGCTCGGGTCATCTAAACCAAGCACCCTTTCCTGCCTATGCAGGGGGTCAGACTCGATGATCTATTGAGGTCCCTTCTGACCCTAACATCTATGAATCTATTACCTGTGGCAGAGGTGTGAAGTGACTCCATCTCCAATTCAGCTTTGTACCCTGAGCGAGCTGACAAGGAGGGAAAAGAAACAGGCAACCAGTGGGTCAAATCAGAGGTAAGAAGAGCTAAAGATGGATCAAGAGAATTAAAGAAATGAAGCAGATATTAAAACCAATGAATAATAGCATGTTGCCAGTGAGTTGGACAATGCTGTGTAATACTAAAGTAACAGCCGGGAATGGAGAGCTGTCGGCATGGTAAGAAATACAGGTAAAGGAATGGCGGGGAGTTAAAATCTGAGTGAACGCAGGGGCGCTGGAGGCTGCCATTTCATCCTGGAAGAAAAAACAAGCCCGGGGAAGATGCCAGGGAATTTTCATTCCCTAAAGAAAATCAGGCAATGCGAAATCTTGCTCACAGCACAAAGCCGGAGGAGCCCTGTCACTTGGCCCTCCAGGAAGCCAGAAGTCTTTTTCAGAGGAAGAATTTATCCAGTATTTTTAGCCGTAGTTTAACAACTGCAAAGGTTAGTGTGGAGAGAGTTATTGTCTGCCCTGTCCGCAGGCAGGAGTGGGGAGGTCCAGACGGGGTTGCCAGCTGCAAACACTTCAGCTATGCGGTGAACATGGATTCCCCTCCCGGGTGACTTCAGCAGCATTGACCTCCCCTTGTAAACGTGAGCCTTGATGCCATCTGGGCCATGTACAACTGAACTGAGCAGCTGCTACATAGGGAAACACGTAGCCTTAGGCTGACTGCTTTCTACGCTGCCTGGTGCAGCTTGGCCCCTCTCTGCTGACTGCAGCTATGCCATGCATCCAGCCAAAAGAATGCATTAGCCATGCAAAGAGTCTCCCCAATAACACTTTGCATAGCAAAAAGCCAGACAATCTGTAGAGCCGCATTACCAGCCGGCTCTCAAAAAGCTTCCACGTGCCATCCAGCCTTCCCTCTGCCTTATGTGCAATAAGTCTGAGACAGTAACTCTTTATCTAAATCCCCAGGGTAGCATTAGGAGAATTCCAGCCCTCACACCTGATGAAGAGGTTAAATATAGTTGACAGCTGTCCAGATATTGATTCCTACAGAGGCCATTATCCTTATATTGATGCCAGTGCCCTCACACAGATGTCAAATCAAGTAAAAGATAGGACTGATCTATAAAAGACTCCCCAGGAAGTCCCAAGGGCACCTGTCTGGGAAGAACAAGCAGGACAATCCTGAGCCAGCCCCGTCTCTAGGTCTGCCAGGCTGGGAGGAGCACACAGCAATGCTGAAAGCTGCTAAATGATCCAACAGATCCAGCCTTTGTCGAGTGCGACTCTTCTGCAGGTGTGACACCTAACTGGAAAAGTCAGCTTCCATGCAGACACTTTTCTTGCTGGTAGTCTTGTGATGAGCAGGGATCCTGGTTTTCTCTGATATAAAAAAATCCCCAATTTTCGGTTAAAAAAAGTAACCGCAAATCCACATTTTTCCCTGATTAAAATGAAACATCACTATCTATCTATCTATCTATCTATCTATCTATCTATCTATCTATCTATCTATCTATCTATCAGGGGTGTTTCATTTAAATCAGGGAAAAATGTGGATTTGGGGTTACTTTTTTTTTTAAACCAAAAATTGGGGATTTTTTTAAATCGGAGAAAACCAGGATGCATGCTAGTGAACTACCACAAAAAGTGCTAATTTACGAACACTCGGGTGTTGAGTGTTTGTGCCGACTCCACTGCAGGCTGTTGCCTTCTCTTGGGGTGTTGGTAGCTAACCCCATTTCAGGGCTGACTTGCAGCCCGGCCTACGCCCTGTGCTGGCTGCCCACATCTCATGTAGCAATACGGGAGGGAACTAAAGGCACTGGGACTTTTCCCCATGCAACGAGTGGCACCTTCTTGCTCCAAAGCGGGTGGCAGATTGATACCGCTGGGAGTCTACGCTGAGGTTTAATTCCCTGAGAGACAACCTCTCTCGGTCTCCTGCAGGGCAACATCACAGCAACTGCTCCTATAACAGGGGTGGGCAAAATGTGGCCTGGAGGCTGGATGCAGCCCGCCAGGCCATTCTATCTGGCCCGCGGGACCCCTAAAAAATTTAGAAAATTAATATTTATCTGCCCTTGGTTGCCTGTCATGCGGCCCTCGATGGCTTGCCAAAACTCAGTAAGCGGCCCTTTGCCCGAAATAATTGCCTGCCCCTGTCCTATAACATGGCTCATGATTGAGTCTTTAGAGAGAGAAAGAAGCCCGAGTCTTCCTCCTTCCACCAGCCAGAACCATGGGGTTGCTGTGGCTGTATTTTCCTTTTTGGCATGATTTGCTTACCTCACATTTGAAAAACTTCAGCATGGCCAGCAGAGAGATGAAGAAACCAGGGAGGCAAATGAAGATGAAATGACCAGCCCACTTGATTTCCCAGCACCACTGTAAAGCTACGCCAGATATTTGCAGATGCCTCCACTGTCTGAAAAACTCACCTTATGTCTGTGCCAGGTGCCAAACTCACAGTGCCTTACGGGGCCTTCTAGCATATTAAAACGATCCAGCAACCTGAATAAGATGGACAAAGCAATCACATTTAGGGTGAAAGGAAAGGGGAGAGGAGGGAAGCACTGTCATGCCAACGGCGCTACCTTTCCTCTCTCTTCCCAGAGGCCTATTTCTTTAGCCACAGATGGATCTGCAGCAGAGATGTAGTTCTTACAAGCAGTACAACTGCATGCGATACCACTGTAAGTGTCCACCGGTTTTAAACAAGGAGCGGACAGACAACCGGGGTAAGTGTCTGGTGCAGCACAGAATCACTGCAGAAAGAACGAGGGAGAAAAGGACAGCAGTGTAAGGTGCACAAGTGCCAGTGTCGTGTCCGCAGCCTCCAAAAGTGCAGCCATTTGCTAAGTGCAACAAGTATTACTGGCTTCCCTGCTGTATGGTAGCAAGGGCCCATTTTGTATGCAATTTAGGACACACACTTCATGTCTCAATGGCCAAACCCCGCTTTTAGAAAACGAGAATACTAACACTTACTTTTCCCCAGTCCCTTTCCCATTTTGTCCATATATATTGGAAGCTCAGAGGGCTGGAAACCATCTCTGACTCTGTTCATGCAGCAGTTACAACTGGTCTTGACCTCAATTGGGCACTGCCATAACGCAAAGAAAACGCAGCCCTGAAACACCCCTCACAAGTCAGCTGCATATGAGTCCAGATTAATCCATTCCAAAAAACCTCAGTTGTCAGGATAAAAGACGTGTCACCCCAGAACTTTTTTATGTGACAATACCTGAAACAATGAGCTTTGTGAAGAATGCAGAATTTCTAAGTAGTATTATGTGCTATTAGTGATTTTCAACTCTCAGCGAGATTGCTTTGTTGCACCTGTGTCTGTTTGCAATGATGAAGCCTAAAACTTTTGTCATACACTTTTCCTGAGTAGTTAAGAGCCTTTAAATGTATTGTACTAAGCTCTACTAAGTCACTCCTAAATTGAAGCACTCAAAACCTTTATTTTGAACAGTGTGAATGGTGTCCATCAAAGCAGACATCTTGAAAACACTCCTTTCAAGGCACTTATTGAACACTATCATCTGGATATGTCAGATTCGCACTCATTTAAATAATTTGACAGCTTCCAAGAAGATACCTGATGAGCATCACATTTAGGTGTCAAAAAAGTACAGAGAAGAAGTGCCAAAAAAAAAAGTTCAATCCAAAGGATTTGTATTCAGCCATTAGAAGAGATGTATTATAGTTCAGTTACTACTGAAAAAAGCTTTTCCGTTTAAATGAAAAATAACATTTACATTTAAGATGCTTTACAAAAAGGTCTTTTTCCCCATTGAATTCACTGCTAGTGAAGTTTGCCAGCCTGGTGGATTCCAGGAGAGAGGAGCCTTCTGGTTAGCCAAGATCCTGGTCAGGACAAGCCCAAGTTAATATTGGCCCAATATGAGACATATAGGGTTGATTCCCAGCGATTGCCATAACTTCCCCAGACATCACTGGAATTGTAGGTGCACTGCGCCTCTGAAAAAATCAGACCTCTGTAATGTCTGAGGTTGGGCCGCAGAAATTGAAGCCTCCAAACTTCGAAGTTTCTTTAGAAAATCTTGGCCCTAATATTTCTGTGCTCTTCATTCTTATTCCTCTGCAACGTGGGAATAATAA
The DNA here is from genome assembly GCF_030867095.1 of Alligator mississippiensis. NCBI lineage: Eukaryota > Metazoa > Chordata > Crocodylia > Alligatoridae > Alligator > Alligator mississippiensis. The sequence continues at coordinate 9,203,740 of NC_081832.1, read as the reverse complement.
CGGCATGTGTCACAGAAGGGTTATGATACTTTGTGCCTGTCATGTGCTTTGAGATTCGCAGAGAAGCACATGTTTCTTAAAATATAAATACTTTGATAGTTGTGGTGCTAAACTTTCTGGGACGGGTATTTGTGTTCAAATCCTGCTGACTTCACAAGTAACAAGTTTGAAAGCCTTAATATAATACCTAGTGGTCATGTTCCTGTACTACACACTTGATAATCAGTATGTGCCCAGAAGAAGCTCACCAGTTATATAGCAGGACTGGAGGAGGTTAGGATTGCAATACAGGGACGTTTGCACGTCTGGGTTCTGAATACCAGCAGCAAAATTGAGAGGGGCAAACAGGGCAGCAGCTCAGGCACCACCTTTGGTAGGGGAGATAGCAAAATAGCTGTACCACACTAGTGGCGGGACACGCCACTACCATTGGCATCACGGCAGCCAGAACTGCCCCATGTACTGGCACTGCCTGGGCGGGCGGCAGACCTGCCCTGCTGCACCTCTGATAAACACGAGGAAGTTTTGTGCTTTTCCTTTTTTTTTTTCTCCTTTTTTTCCCCCCCAAAACGAGCTTGCATTTGCCCTGACACCCTGGTAGATTGGTCGTTCAGGTAGTTGCTGATATCCTACTACACAGCATCCCGAGGATTTACAGTCCTGGAGAAGCTCTGCCTGGCACATGCGGAAGGGTCTTGCATAGACTTATACATAATCAAATTTCTGTCTTTCCAACACTCAAAGACATTCATGAGCCAAAGTAAATTTGGTACAGCTCTTCAGAACTGCAGGCTGAAAATTAGAGCCTCCAATCTCCCCGGGTGTGTATATTCGCCTCCAATTACTGCTTTATTGGGATAAAAGTTGAACTTTATCCCACGATCAGGCTATACTTTCAAGGTGAGTAAACATACCTTGGACAAGCCTCCAGTTCACAGCCAACTGATAGGTGCAATCGGACCTGGTGTGCTGGACTCTGTTACTTGTCACTACCTTGAGCATTCCCGGTTCCAGCCACTCATCGCGCTCAACCTCTCACATATTCACAAGTTATGACGCTTTTTGCATTGAGGCAAAATTAGGTCAAAGTTTAGCCAAATGAGCACCTTTCGTAACTGCTTAAAACAACAAATCACTGCCTCCAACATTCATTAATCAGGTCTGTTAAATGATTACCTGTCCGGGCTTCTTCTTGTCAACCAGCGTTTGCGATAATAGCCGTCTGCGGCAGCGTCCTAAGAAACATCTTTTAGTGACGTAGGGGACAGGCCTCCCTCACCTCATCTAAGTGGGCAGGTCTCCAGCGCACAAGGGGTATTTAAGACAGCAGAATGACTCCTTGGAAAGAAAAGAGTACAGGAATACTCCAAAGCGATCCCAGTACAAATAGTGGGAAGAGACAACAAAATCTTCTCCGAACTCAAATTCAAGAACTTTCAAGGGGCTCAAATTCAAGGAAAGTAAGTAGACCATCTATAAATGAAACATGCATTTTTTCACGGGTGTATATTTATCTGTAGGTGGTGAGATTCTCTCTCAGATCATAACCGTTGGCACGTAATCAAGTATAACATATGACAAAATTGAATATCCATGGAATATATATTTTTCTTTTTACAGCTGCGTTGTGTTTTGGAAAGCACATTCATTTTCTTAGGAATTGTGTAACAGCGTAACTGTTTGATCTTAGATTGCAACCTGCACGTCATGCCGATCAGCAAGAACTACCACAATCAACAAATAATGCCTCCTCAGCTGAAGACTCAGTTGAATATCACTTCAAAGGTGGTCAAGGGGGATTTGGAAAGTCTGAATCAGGACGTGAGGGGCTTCATTGAAAGCAATGCCAAGCTTTGCCAGCCCGATAGCATCCATATCTGTGATGGCTCAGAGGGAGAGAACAAAAAAATCCTGGCCCTCATGGAAGAACAAGGCATGGTCAAGAAGTTGAGCAAGTATGAGAACTGGTAAGTGATAGACATATTCAAAATTCATTAGTGTTTGCTGTCCATGGACATTTGCATATGTAGGAATGATGCTTGGGAAATGTAAACTTGTTTCCACATTTTTCTTCCCAAGCTAATTACAATTTTTCAACCGGGATATCCATACGTTACCATCACTCTATTGGTTAGTTACAGAAATCACCCAGTCCTATGAACAGAGACAATATTACGTGACCATACCTGGGCACCAATATAAGAAAGGTGCAAGAATAACAGCTGCCAGGTCCCTGCCACCTGTCTAGCTTCTGCCTCCCGGGACGCAAAACCTCCACGTTACATCTCTGTTGCGTGACTCCAGGCAGCAGTCATTAGCAATGTGTAACAAACAGAGAGTAAACACAGATTTTGAAGAATGCCACTGTTCTAATCAAAAGAGTATATTTAAATACTATTTTGATGGCATTCAAAATGCCCTGTAGTTGTTCAAATATTATTCATAAAAAACACATTATTCACATCATGCTGATGAGTTTGACTGGAACTTATTTGGCAAATATTTTGCTCAACTATTCCACCGCCTCTTCCCAAATAACTCACATGAAATGAGAATGTTAACGACAATTAAGCATTTGGGAATGACTTATAGATCAAGATTTATTCACTGAAGAAATCTGCAAAGAATTTTGAATAACTAAGAACACAAGAATTTTGCAATCTGTTTGCAGGGTATTTGTGGGGGAAAAGGGCAAAATTCAACAGATAAATTATTCACCGTTAATTATATGCCAAGCACTGCAGCAATGATGATTTTGACAGTCTGACTAGAACACTTTTGCACTAATTGAAGATTTCCCTGCACAGTTGAAAACAGAGAACAATGCGCTCAACTATAAATAGTTTAAACAAAATAACTCTCTATTGAGCCATGATAATGCTTAGTAGTGCAGCATCTCCACTCCAAAGTGCTTTGCTGAAGTAGGGGGCTAGATCTGAATCCCCCATTTGCTCTAGTACCGCGAGCACCTACACTGGTATTAAAAGTGTTTTCAGGATCTCCTTTTTCTACAGGCATCATTGTGCTGTTTCCTACGTAAAAGTGGTGTAATCTTGGTTTATGTTGATGTAATACGTGAGAACAGGGTCAAATCTTTTAACCCCCCCTGCAAGCTTTTAACCTCCTTTTACAGATGGTAAAATTGAGGTAAAGGGAAGGTTATACATGCAACTACAATTTATGAAGTCCAGTGAGGTACCAGTCCGTTCCACAATGTTTCACAGTTTTATCCATGACCAATCCTTTATCCACATAGTCTGTGGCTGCCTTGCAGCTATTGACTCTGTCACCTTTGTTTTATTCCTAAAAACACTATAGCTTGCTGTACCTGAAATGCGCCCTGAAAGGATTAAGCACATACTTATGACTTTTAATAACTGAAGCAGTTTCCTAATCTCTGTTAAAATATAGTTGGTTGACTCTCACTGACCCAAGGGACGTGGCAAGAATTGAAAGCAGGACCGTCATCATCACTCAGGAGCAGAGAGATACAGTCCCAATCCCCAAGACTGGAATTAGCAAGCTGGGCTGCTGGATGTCAGAAGAAGATTTTGAGAAAGCCTTCAGCGTCAGATTTCCAGCCTGCATGAACGGTGGGTTCAAAAAGAAAAATGATATACGTTTTTTATAACACCACAGGCACCAGCAGTAATAATATCATAACACAAATATACACATGGCTCCAATGTGCACACTGGAGCATCACAGGGGAGGCCACTATCTCATTGCACCAGGACCCAACATCCAGTCTTGAAGCTCAGCACACATGCACATGAGCGCACACACACATGCACACACTCACACACACACACGCTTATCAGCACCTCCCAGGTAAACTATTCCTTTGGCTTCTTTTATAGAATGGCAAAATGAATTTTGGATTAGTGGGTGACTTAAAATTGAGGAAAGAACCCAGGAGTCCTGACTCTGAAGGTCAAATCCTGTTCAGCAGAGAGCCGTGTATTTACACCAGCATGAAATTTGGTCCCCCGCTCCAATAGCCACTGCTACCTACATAGCAGAGAAAACTGCTATCGGTCAAAGACAAACCTTTTGCGATACATGCTGACAAATGGAAAGGATCTGATGTTATTTTTAGATATCATCAGAAACCAGATGTTTTTTAAAGAAGTGAGGAAATGTGGGGAACAGGAGGAGGCTTTATAATGAGGATTGCTCCAATAGTGCGTGGTTTCCTCTCCATCCCTGTCCTGTCTCACTCACTTGGCACTGTTCCTGTTTCACAGGCCGTACCATGTATGTCATCCCCTTCAGCATGGGACCTATTGGGTCTCCTTTGTCCAAGATTGGGATTCAGCTGACAGATTCACCATATGTCGTAGCCAGCATGAGGATAATGACCCGAATGGGAACGGCTGTCTTGGAAGCCCTAGGCAACGGGGAGTTTGTAAAGTGCCTTCATTCAGTTGGGTGCCCTCTTCCACTAAAAGGTTAGTAATAATAGCCACCATTAACTTTGGCTAATACTCAGGCAGACCTGTCAGAGGCGGCGAATTATCCCATAGCTGCCCACTGCAACTACTAGCGACCACTGGATGCAGGGCTGCCTGCTCCCCTGTGGCAATTGCTGTGTTCATGACTAGCACATTGTGTTTTGCAGAACCACTGGTGAACAACTGGCCTTGCAACCCAGATTTGACTCTGATCGCTCACATCCCTGATCGCAGAGAGATCATTTCCTTTGGCAGTGGTTACGGAGGAAACTCTTTACTGGGGAAAAAGTGCTTTGCTCTCCGAATTGCCAGCAGAATTGCCAAGGAAGAAGGCTGGCTGGCAGAGCACATGCTGGTAAGACCCGTTAAATCATAAGTCCATTTCAAAAAGCAATTAAACTACAGAACAGCTCAACATAAGCTCCCCATGGCCTGATATGATAGGGCTCTGAGATGCACAAATCACATAACATGTTTATCTAGAAACAGAGACCTGCTAATAAGTGAGCATTTTGAAGAGGCATCTTCAAAAATAGAGAAACAAGCAAGTTTTTTACCTAATTATTCTGAAAGTTGCTCCATACCTTCATGCCTGGGCAGGGGTCCAACAACTTCGAGCAGGGATCCATGGGAGTCAATATGCATGGCACAGTTTGCAGGACTGGTACTACAGGTTGGAAAATTGTCTTTTAAATAATAAAGCAGACCTGCACAAACACCTGCATTTTTGTAATGACTTGCAGTTGGCTGTTACATTTCTAAGCAATCCTCTGTTCTCTGTCCACTTGAAACATTTGCATTTGACTGACATAAAATGCTCCTGGAAAGTGAATTTCCAAGTTGCGTGATAGGATACTCACGGCAATAAATACACGCGTACAAGTTTTCCTGCCACAAATAGCACATGGCTTGTCTGATCAATCACAGCTGAGAAACTCAGCTCCAAGTCTGAATATTTTTAATCTGCAAATGTTTGAATTATAATATGCATTTGAAAAAATAAGGGATCCTCTCAGAGAGGAACTACTTGTCACATAAAATACAATTTGTAAATTAAGAAGATTGGCTCTATCATTACATCCTTTTTCTAGGGAAAAAAGCAAGCTTGATTAAATGCTTGTCTTTACCATTTGCATTCTTTAAACTTGCAAAAATGCAGGGAGGAAAATAAGACATATTCGTCAGGTGTGTTTGTGTTTCACCAGATTGTTGGTGTTACAAATCCAGAGGGTGACAAGAAGTATTTTGCAGCAGCGTTCCCTAGTGCATGTGGGAAAACTAACTTGGCTATGATGAACCCAACTCTGCCAGGGTGGAAAATTGAGTGTGTTGGGGATGATATTGCCTGGATGAAATTTGATGAGCAAGGTAATCTTTTCTGGAATTTACGGTTGAATTGTTGCAGGGACTAGTCCTGCTTGCATTGAAGTCAGCACCTGCATTTCCTATGATTTATCGACAAGATCTGGAACCAAGTCTGGGGGGAGGATGGGGAAGAGAGCTCCACTGGTGAACTGGGTGTTGTGTCCATACTCACTGTCCTTTAAATTCCAGGTAATTTAAGGGCAATCAATCCAGAAAACGGCTTTTTTGGAGTCGCTCCCGGAACATCAGTAAAAACAAACCCCAATGCTATGAAGACCATTTACAAGAACACCATCTTTACCAACGTAGCAGAAACCAGTGACGGAGGCATATACTGGGAAGGCATTGATGAGCAGCTCGCACCTGGAGTGAAGTTGACATCATGGAGAAACAAGGAGTGGCTCCCAGAGAATGGTAACGTGGCATGCCCTTTGCATTTTCACCTTTGCATTGTCACCTCCTTTCAAGTGAATTCTGCAGTCACAAAATATTTCTCATTTCTACAGGGGAAACCTGTGCTCATCCCAATTCTCGATTCTGCACTCCAGCCAGCCAGTGCCCAATCATCGACTCGGCATGGGAATCCCCTGAGGGAGTGCCGATTGAGGGGATAATACTTGGAGGTCGTAGACCTACCGGTAAGAGCTACACTCATTTATATGAAAGCTACAGTCCTGATCACTTTATGGATGTAATAGTGCTGGCAGAAACTGGGTATAAACATGGCTTTTATTACCACACTTTCCCTGGTTATTGAGGGCAGAGGAATAACTAGATTAGCCTTTAACCACCACATTTTCAGACGTGGCCACTGAAGTGTCAGTGTTCAACTCAGAACACAACAGGCCACCAGCCTCTCCCTATGCCTGAAGAAGGGTGTTTGTGCCAGAAAGCTTGCAAAGAACTGTTTAGCTGGTCTAATAAAAGATATCACATCTACCCAAAGAGCCTTGTCTGGCAGTGTTACCTTAACACAGATAGCAACATAATACAGATGACCTTAACCACAAGGCCATCCTTCTTCTTAATGTAATCAGTTGGGAACTGTAGAACTCCAAAAAACAGGTCCATGGTGTTGTAAATCAGCCGCCTAAAGATAAAGGTACTTCAAATCAGAGGCCACTTCTGAAAATTTTGGCCTAAGTTCTTTTTTAGTAAAAGAGGGAGGGAATGAATTGAATAAAAAGGTAGAGAAAGAGGAACTGAAGTATATGGCTCAGTGCCCACTGCGGTAACTCAGGTAGCAAAATCTGCTATTGCAAACCCTTCTCGCTCTTTAATTACAGAAGCTATTTTGCTCTCTACAGGTGTGCCTCTGGTATACGAGGCCCTTAACTGGCAGCATGGAGTATTTATAGGCGCAACGATGAGATCTGAAGCAACAGCAGCTGCTGAGCACAAAGGTAAATCAAGATCTAATTTGCTTTCCCATATCAAAAGTAGTCCCTGACTGTTGTTCACTACGAAATGAGCATATGCTAAAGTCTGGTTCTTGGGACATCATTTTGTAAACTGAGCATTTTTCACAATACAAAATATTATTCTTGGTGTTAAAAAAAAAATCCTAAACTAAGATGCAGCAAATTAACCATGTGTGGGTTGTGCGCAGTAACAAAGCTGCGTGGCCCATTAGGTGCTGAAGTCTGAGCCGAAAGCTTTGATATTACAGCTCATGCCTGACCTCAGACTAGACACTGAAACATTCGGGTTTGCCACAGAGCCCGTGGCAATGCAGGCTGGTTGTGAGAGCCTTCGGGCTCTGGTTTCGGAGCTGCTTCCGCTAAAGTCGTGGGAGCTCAGCATTGCTAAAATGTAAGCTCACACGTTGTGCTGCAGCTTCTCCCCGTGGTAAAAGCCTCCCCACCTTCCCAGAGCCCTTTGGCCCAGATCCTCAGGAGATATGTAGGTGCCTAAATCCCTTTGTGCATCCAGGAAGAGCACACACCAACTGCTGAAACTTCCTTAGCCTGACAAAGGGTTTTTGAACCCAAAAGCTTGCTTATAACTATTCTCCAACCATTTGGGTTGGTCTAATAAAAGATATCAAATTCACCCAAGGAACCTTGTCTACCTTTGTGCATCTGAGGCTTTTTGCCTACAGGTGAAAGTGCTACCCGAGGGCTAGCGATTCTATCACTGGCTCTGTGACACTACTCTTATATTTCCTTGTACATCCTCTAAACAGGTAAAATCCTCATGCATGACCCCTTTGCCATGAGACCTTTCTTTGGCTACAACTTTGGTAAGTATTTGGCCCACTGGCTCAGCATGGCACACCGCCCAGCCGCTAAGCTGCCGAAGATCTTTCATGTTAACTGGTTCCGGAAAGACAAGGAAGGGCAATTCCTGTGGCCTGGCTACGGGGAGAACTCCCGTGTGCTAGAGTGGATGTTCAACCGAATCCAAGGAAGAGACTGCGCCAAACTAACTCCCATAGGCTACATCCCTGCTGAAGGCGCCTTGAACCTAAAGGGGTTAGAAAACGTCAACACAGCCGAACTGTTCGAGATCTCCAAAGAGTTCTGGGAAAAAGAAGTGGGAGAAATCAAGAAATATTTTGAAGAGCAAGTGAATGCTGACCTCCCCTACGAAATAGAAAGAGAAGTTCTTGCACTGGAGCAGAGGTTAAAACAGCTGTAACTCACTGAGATATATTTGATCAATCCACACCAAAGGATGATGACAAACAATTTGCTGAATCATTAATGATAGCAAAACAATGCATGAATAGGGAGGATATTCAGTGGAAAAATAGGAATTAAATCTCATTCTGAAATGAAGAATCTGGGTAGCTTACCTAGAATAAAGGGCCACTCCAGAAGGAACTCCAGGCCCAGGGATTAATAATGACATATGCGAAATAAATCACATTATTTACCACAGTTGCACATGCATTCCCCCCAAAATGATATAATGCGCATGCAAATGACTTTTAAGACATCTGAATGATTATCTGCATCCACAGTTATATAATTCTGCATACGGATATGATCCCAGTATATGCAAATATTTTGCAGACATTTTTGCACACGCGGTTCTACAAACACAGACCTCAATGTTTTAAAGAAGAACGTATGTTTACATCTTACCAATGTTGGTTGCAGTAAAGAAAGAATGCCATAAGGTGTATATATTACTATCTAAACATATTTCATGGCTTTAAAATTGCTTGGGGAAAAAAGAGATTCTTTCCTAAATTTACTAGTGTGAAAGATTGCGTTGTATTATGAATGTATATTTAAAGTATTTTTGTTTTGTATGTCTTGTGGTCCTGCAGTCTCCAGAAGTTTTGCACAGACTGTTCTTGAAACCACTGAAATAAATATTTGTCAAAATATTCTTTCAGTTCCAGTATCCGTGCTGTCCAGAAAACTGCATGCATGTGAACTGGGCCTCCAATGAATATGCCTTCACAGGCTGAACGAGACATCGAGTCACACAAATATCCCATATCATCAAAATAGATTCAAAGTCACAGACATTTTCAACTATTCTCATTTAACATGGGAATCACTATACTGAATGAAGCTGGTGGCCCGTTTAGTCCAGCATCCAGTCTGTAAAACTGGTCATTACCATCTGCTTCATTAGAAATTGCAACTAGGTTGCAATAAGCAGTTATGGAATATTGTCTCCCAGGGAAAGTTTGTTCCTAATCCTCATATATTAGAGAGGGGCTCATTTGAGGAACTATAAGTGTTTATCTTTATTCCACAGCACATGGGTTTTCACTGGAGGTGTCGAACACTAGGAGCAAGGGTTGAATTAAAAGACCTGAAGCACTGAGACTCAATGAAAGGGGCAAGAAGTAGGAAAGAGCACGCATTTTTTTGCTCTCTTGCTTCCAGTGTTATACTCTCTCAAGCTTTCTCCTTCTCCAAAGTACCCCCTTGCTTGCCCACCACACTCTGAAGTACCCTGTTTTTTTTACTTTGAATACCTGGTCACTCAGCACATTCTGCGAATATTTGCTGAACAAAACAAAATGATTTATATCATGCAATTAAATGCTTTGGCGATTCTGCGTCCTGGCAAAACCAATAGAATTGGAGGCCATGCAACAGAAGACCTTCAAAACTTGTTAGGAGAGGTCACACATCTTGAGGAGCCTTTAATGATTCCTTAACAGGAACAAATTGAGAACTTGCATTTCTAAAGTGAATGAAAAGGCTGAAATGAATTCTGATGACAAACAGTGAAGCAAAACAACCTATATTAGACAACAGGGAGCTGAGCAGAAGACAATGGGGAATTGTGCAGATTGGGAAGAGGTGAATATAAACCAACTTCTTTGCTGCTTAAAAGCTGCCTGGCAAGGATAGGGCCCAATGCAACTTTGCACTATGGTGTTCTTCAGCCCATCTATCCATGCACACACTTGAAATAAAAAGTCAAAATGGTATACTGTATGTAAGTCAGCAGGGGAAGCACAAAACGAGCCAGGAGAAATGCAGACACCAGAAATTCCTTGGGGCCCTGAAAGACCCAGGAGGCTATCAGGACACTTTGAAACTAGAATGAGGTGCCTCTGGACTCCACCGTGGGGTTCATCATTTGAGGGTCCCATGCAAAGGGTTTGTTTGCTACTAATTTTTCCCTAGACATCCATTCTAAAAATATAACTAACTCAACGGGGGTTTCTGACCAGCTCAGGACCTCTGCAAATATCTGGCTTCCAGTGACCAAATGCCACTCCTGCCACAACCTGAAGAGTGAGGCCACACACCAAAGGCATTCTGAAAAATTGCCCATGATGCCTACCTAGCTTGGCGCAATACTGGAGAAGCATCCATGTGCATTTGGAACCCAACGCAGAATCAGACGCATATCACGAGATGCTAAAGGAGAAAAACAACACCTCACATTGGACAGATTCGTGCCGAGGCCCAACAGGACTAAAGGGAAGGGCAAGTCTGGAGCAGGACGCTTTCCAAGTGACACTCTAGTTTGGTTATGCTCCAAAAGATGACACCAACCACCAGTGCTGGCTAGCTATCAAAAACACTAAGCCAATACAAGTACAGGGTCAACTGTCCCACATACTAAAGTGACTTCTAGATATCACCAGACCAAGTCCTGAATTCCTTACTTTGGCAAAATCCTTGCTTTCTTCAATGGAAGCATCACTGGAGCAAGATTTTCTGGGTTTGGCCCATTCCTGTTGGATAGCGATGAATCTCTCATCCTCCATTCCTTGAAGTCAAAGCCAGGGTTCTCCAATAAAACCACTCTGTTGATATTATGGAGCATCAGGCACCAAAAAGATGACATTCCAGTCCAGTTTAACAGTAGTGTTTAGATCGCTTGTGGTCCCCTCCTTTCCCCGCCCTCACCCAAACACGAGTTTTTAAACATTGCTGTGAGGCTGACAGGCACACAAGATATTTAAGCATAAAGAGATTAGAGAAAATGGGGAAAATATACTGTGCACAAAGAAAATAACTTTGTACATGAATCATTCAGCAGCTCCTTTGTATGTAAATATACCAGAACCCATCAGCATCTATGGAGAGTGCAATTTGCATTTGGAATGATCAAAATGTTTAATATCAGCAGAGAAAATATTTCAGAAGAGAGAAGGCGGTGGGCTGAAATTTAGAAACTTAGTCAGCCGTGCCAAATGATGAGCTCAATGTCTCGCCGTCCAACAAACATCATGCTCCATAAAAGCAAAGTGAATTAGAACAAAATGTTTTTTAAATTGAAATTTGGAAGATTCCCATTGATTTTGAATAGAAACAGGGGGAAAACAGCAAGTGCAGTAAATCTCGACAAATTAGTAACGAGTGCTAAAACGCTGCCTGTTAAATGGGCTTTGAGGGAGTGAAGTGCTGGAGAGGCTCGCATGTGAAGTGTCCAGAACCACCACCGTTGAGATGTGGAAGTGAGTTTCCTCTTCTGGAAAATCAGGAGGCAAGCATTTTGTTAAACACCCAGGGAGCTATAAGGGACCATCATGAGCTGTAATATGAAAGTCAATGGACTTCTTCCCCCTCACACTGGCTGAGCAGCAAGCCTTTCATATTTTAGAACATGAGTTTGACTTTAATTCATGCAAGCGCAGTGAAAGTGAACTACTTGGAGATAGGCAAAAGATGCTGTCCGAGGTCTAAACACCGGTCTTACGATGGATGCAACAAGCAGCTACCAAGCTACTACATTCATCACCAGATTGGTCTGATCCTCCTGAAAGTCGAGGCATCTTGGAGGCTAGTATTTTGTTCATTTTAACAATTTCAGGACAATTTTTTCAGTCCTTGCTGCAAAGGGGCTTGATCTTGCAAAGCCTTTGTCAAACGACAGTCCCATTCATTATTAACTCAAATGTACACACCTGACTTCAATGGAGCTGGTGAGTAAGCACTGCTTGAATGAATAGAGGGTAAACAAAGAAAACCAGACAACCCTCACACAAATCAATACCCGCTCAGGGCAGAACTTTCACTACTTTCGTTCTAGGAAGAATCACAATCCTGTCACGCCTAAAGTACAATAAAGACATTTTTCGAAGAAGACAGCCACGTTAGAGAAAGGGTATTTACAATCGCAAAAATCTTATGTTCCAAAATCTTGGCTACCATAGTAACATTATTTATTCCAACACTTGCTGCAGTATAGTCAATCTGCTTCCTACCCGAAAGATGGTTACCAAAACCAGAGAAATACCTGGCTGGGAGACTACTGAAACACCGTAAAACGGTGTAGTTTAGATTCCAAATTAACAATCATCGTTGTAGATCATGAGCTACGATTCTGGCCCTGGATTAACCCCCCATAGACACAGGGCACCGTTTTTAAATTCACGCTGGCAAACTTTAGTCAACAGCATTTCAAATGATATCCAGTCACTTGTGTGAATATGAATGCAAAACAGTTAGGTACAAAAAACTGTTACCGCTCGTCTTATGCAGAATCCCACAGCTGTCACAGACTTACTGCCACAAAACTTGGGAAATACATTAGCATTAATAGAGGAAGCCTCTCTTGGAAGACTTAATTACCAAAATACACATGCATTAATATGTACAGTTTAAGCCCCAAATGAACATCCCAAAGATAACCACTTTCCCAAGGCAGAACGATGTGGGGTTTTTGCAGTGAAAACTTGTGCAGAGGACGTCTGGGTTTTATTTTGTGCAGCTTTAAGAGCCAGTAAATCCTATTCTACAGAATTCAACGTTCTTACGTTGTCCTCATCATTACATAGCTGAGCACTTTCCAGGCGCACTCCTCCATTAGGTGGAGTGATTAGCATCTGTCTCATCAGCTCTCATGCTCCTTTCCTCCACACCACTTTTACTCCTGAGGACCCTTGTCTCTGAAGACGGCCCTTGTGGAATGCCCACCTGCTTCAGTGCTCCCTCGCAGATTTACCAACCTGTAATATGGAGTTATTTCTGAGGCCATCTTTGAGGCCCTCTGTCTGGTAAAACAAACCTTCAAAAATACTGCAGTTTTTCTTCTGAGCCACTGCTTACTTTGCACTAACCTTTTTTTTTTTTCTTTAAAAGCAACTCAATACCACCCCACAGGCTACACACCAAAAGAACAGTGTTGAGTGCAGTTATGCAGCTCTTCCCTATAGGTTATACCTGAAACCAGCTCTAACAAACAACAACCCCAGCTCTATTTCCACAGAGAACTACTAGGTTCCCAGAGATAACAGATATTACTCCTGTTTTTTGTCATATAGCTAATTCTGGAAAATGGCTTTACGCTTAAGGAAGGAACCACTTGAATTTCCTTCCTTCCCTCTCAGTAAAGCCAAAAGGAGAACTTGTAACCATGATTCAGTTGGCTGGGACAATGCATGCTAGTCAAAACCAAGTATGCAAATACAAGCAGCTGGGCAAAAGGCATTTTGTCTACAAGAAACAAACACCAGGTTTTCCTGGGCCTCCCTGAATAGCGGAGAACCTGTCCACCTTCTTTTATAGCTGCATGATTCACTGGGGTAGATCTGAGCGGCAGTTAAATCTCGGCTGTATTTAAACAAGCTCGGAAATTAGATTGTACTTAACAGAGTGACCGAATGAAGGCAGTTCAGTTGGTTGCCACATCCATATTAGGGCTGTGCGAAATTTCGCCAGCCGTTTCATTTTGACACCATTTCGACCAATTTCGAGGTCAAAACAGCAAAATCGGAATGAAACAAAGGCCATCGAAATAACCTCGAAACAAAACGAGGCTAATCGAAATGTTTCAGCCATTGGCTGGGGATGGGTAGTCAGTCCAGCTGGGTTGACTTCTCATCCCCAGTGCACGATCTGGCATAGGATGGGGAATCAGCCCAGCTGGGTTGACTTCCCATCCCCTGCACTAGATCCCCATCCCTGGCACTAGATCACGCCGGGGGCAGAAGGCAGCCCCCACACTAGCTTCCCTATCCCCCGCACTAGCTGGGCTGCCTCCCACCCCCAGCGTGATCTAGCAAAATGTCGAAATGGCCTTTTTGTTTCGATGGAACGGAACGGACCAGCTGTTTTGACTCGAAACAAAATTCGAAACGGAACGCTGTTCTGTCGAACCATCAAAACTTAAGACGAAACGGAACGGTGCTGTTTCTCACGGCCCTAATCCATATGACCTCCCTTCGGCATCTGGGTGAAGAACCAACTTCAAGTCTATGATGAAAACGGCACCAGCAGGGATGAAGGGAGATACACGTGCACAGTTCTTGTGCAGCCTGCATCGCTGGATATGTATGCCGTTTCCCACAGGTGCCTGTGCACGCCACTCTGCTGCAGCTGGACCCCACCGTTGATCCCAGAGTCAACCCAAGGCTTGAATCTGTTTGCTAACAACCATTCAAGCCATTTGAAACCAGGACAGAGGCCAAAGGATGTTTTGACTCTAGAGTGATTCATTACATGTTTAGAGTGCATTTCACTGGGGTTGTCATTGATCTATTTCTTTTCATCTTCCTTTCATCTGTATTCTAGCGATCAAAATAACAGTAAATGTTGAGAAAAATGCATGCCTTTCCTTCCAGCTCTTTGAGTACTATGAAACGGAGCCAGATATGACTGAATTTTCTGCCCAGCTTAATCGCTGGAAAATGCAGTATTAGTAATAAATGGTGACTTCATTAAGGGATAAATCCTGATCATGTTGAAATTAATGGTAAAATCTCTCTTTGGCTTCCATGGGACAAAGATTTTGGCCAGAAGAGAAAAGACTCTGTATAGTCTTTGATGAATTTTGGTTCATATGTTCAGTCTCTGCTCTTGGCTCTCAAACTGAGCATCTACCGTTCTTTGCTTCTGGCTCCCTCGCAGCCGATAGAAATAAGATTCTGTGAATTAAACTAGAACATGCTGTCGGCTGAGCAGGAGGATATTTGAGAAATGCGGTTAACTGAACGGTTCAAAGCATGAATGCAACAGCCTCTCGCTCGTGAAGTGTAGAAGCAGGACAAAGATTTGGTTCTTTCATGTGGGCCCCCTACAAAGTCCCACCTAATTTCACCCTGGTTACCATTCGTGCTCTGGAATAAGACCAGCCACAGCATTGCTAGGTCAGGGAGTAGCAGCATCAATAATCCCACCTAGAGACAATTACAAGCAACTGCTTGGCCCAGTGCCTAACTCTAGAAGTTCCCCCCGTCATTTTTATAAGCACTGGCGTTTTCTTTATAGACTCTATATGCAGAAGTCTGCTGACATCTAAGTATGGGAGATGTTGCAGGAAGATTTCTGCAGAAAATTATTTCTGGCAAAGTAATGACTGCTTGGAGGAAAAAAGGAGTCACCATACAAATCTTGTTAGGGCCTTCGGCAGGGACTTAAAAGAAACATGCAGAGCAGAGATAAGCTAAAAAAGCAACAGCATCCAGGAAGGAAAGGCAGCTCATCCAGCTGGCTGCAACTCTAATTCCAGCCCGTGACAGACCCCTGGGACAGCTCCAAAGCCACTTAGCACAGGCGTGGAGCTCAGCCAGAAAGCAGATGCTGGCATGGAGAGGATGTTTCTGGCAACTCCAGATCTGAATCCTGTAATTGGCTTTAGAAGGAGACCTGGAAATAACTGCGACACGCTGCAAGTTTGGGTGCCACTAGATAGCCTCGTGAATGTGTCTGCCTGTTCCATGATGCTCACAAAAGGGGGCACCTTTAGGTACAATATACCACCAATATGCTAATATGACTGCTTGATGTACTTCTTTTGGAGGGGGTGCATGTGTGGTAGTGGGGGGAGAAAGAGGGGAGAGCAGACTGAGGAGCAGCATATCTGTTAGTGATGCGGAAACCACTGGCAGCAGCTCACAGTGCAGTTTGGCAGGGTACTTACTTACATCAAACGTCCGCAGAGTCCAAGTTCAACAGGCACCCGGTATTTAGAGATAATCGTATTTCCCCCTAACTGGCCTGCACACGGTGGCCATTGTTTACCCATACACAGAAGACTATTAAAAGGCTACCTCCATCCCACTTAAAGACTCAAAATCGGTGGGGTATGGGCCTCACGCAGGGCTGAGTTTTTCACTGCAGTTAACGAAGAGCAACCCATGGCAGGGGAGGTGAGCACTGAACTCCCTGTGCCTGTCAGATTGCTGAGATTATTTGATTGAAAGGAATGAGTTGAATATGCAGGCAGAGTGCTAATGAAAAATCAATAGCAAGGCATCACATCTCCAAAGAGTGAGCAAAATACCTACTAGAAGGACTTAGATGTAGACCATCCTTGGAGAAAAAACGCACAAAAAACCAAACAACAGCTTATTTTGGTCACTGTGGTGGAGTGGCCACCCCAGGAAAATCAAAATGAATGGCTTGCACTTGGACTGCCCCTCTCACATAAGCAGCTTTAAGTGTTTTGCAAATGCCAGAACTGATCCCAAGACCATTGAAACCTGCCTTGAGCAGGGGGCTGGACGAGATGACCTCATGAGGTCCCTTCCAGCCCTACTTTCTTCTGAGCCTATGAAAACCAGTGGCGTACTCTTAGTTGACTTTGGACTACACCAGTTAAGTCTCACATTAGCCCTGTGACATAGATAAATATTACCCCCTTTTTCCTGAGGCACTGGTGGGCGATTAAATGCATCCAACTGACTTGGCAACAGAGGCAGGGAAGGGGTCCTGATAGTCATCGCTTTGCTGTATCCAGTAGACTCCAAAGCTATAGAAAGAGGAAGTCTACAACAGTGAGGGTG
The DNA here is from genome assembly GCF_030867095.1 of Alligator mississippiensis. Classification (NCBI taxonomy): domain Eukaryota; kingdom Metazoa; phylum Chordata; order Crocodylia; family Alligatoridae; genus Alligator; species Alligator mississippiensis. The sequence continues at coordinate 9,186,766 of NC_081832.1, read as the reverse complement.
TAGGATAGTATGGGAGAAGAGGACAATCGAGGTTGTTCATCTTATTATTATAACATGTTTATTCTCTGATGCCCACCCCTCCGATCAGGTATTTGGAAGCTCCAAAACGAAGTCTTTAGACACTGTACAAGTACATAGGGAGATGCAATTCCTGACCTGCGGGATAAGAGATGCAGATTAGAAAAACCCTCCTTAAGCATCACGTCACAAGTCTCTAGGAGCAGCCTCCCAACTGCAGTCCATTCAAATGAAAGGACTGCCGAAGACACGGGAAGGACTGAGAAGCACATGTCCCTAGAGATGGTGACGATGGTACAGGTTTTGGAGTCCTGAGTTACCAAATTAAAAAAAAAAAAAAATCAGTATGAGGAAGAAAGATACTTACAGGGCATTTGTAAAGCTGTCTGCCCAAGTGCCTCCATTTCAGTAAGATGAGCAATGTACTTCTGAAGGAACAGTACAGCTGAAACTTTATTGCTGTGAAGCAATTAACCATTGCGTTGTAGCAGGCCCAAGTACAATCACTCCTGCCATTGGCCTGCTGGGTCCTTCTTTGATTCCCTCTCCTTTGCTTGGCTTATTACTCTTTTTTTTTTTTTGCTTCTTTGTTAATCTCACCTAATTTGAAAATGGGAAATTGATTTCTTATGTATCCATTACAAAACCACATCATTTCTTTATTACAACAAGGGTTATATTTCATAAGTCAGCCATGGAAAATTAAAGCCACTCCTGGTGCTTTGATGAGATAATGGAAAGAGGCTCTAGAGATGAAGGGGCTGGCAGCTGTTGGCTGTCATGTGGCTTGCACCGCAGTTTAACTCTTTGCAGCCAGCCAACTCGAGGGCAGCTGCCTGGCTTGGCTTTGCAGTTGCAAACTGTTCCTATCCCTCATGTCAAACCCTGGGTTACATTGTGAGCATTCGGAGACTGTCACATTACTACTAGATGGGGAAGGCAGCCCCTCTGCTCAAAATAAATTCATTAAGTTAAAATGCCGGCAGTCAGTCACCTTAGTTTTGTCAATAAAAATTTGAAAGGGTGACCAGCATCAGCTACAGGGATGTTGGGGCTATTTAAATACACAGTTGCATAGAGAGGCCTTGATCGGCATCATGATACCATTGTCAAGATACAGTGTAAAGCAGGGGTGAGCAAAATATGGCCTGCGGGCCAGATCTGGCCTGCCATCTAATTGGATCCGGCCCATGGGTGGGTGGTGACTCCCGTAGGTGCATGGTGCCAGGTGGCCGGGGCTGCTTGTGGCATGCCAGGTGCTCTCGCTCTCTCTCTCTGGGCTGTGGCTACCACTAGGGCAGGAGCAAGCACCTGCCTGCAGCTGCAGCACGCCCTATCCCCATCCCTTCAGTCCAGATCCGGGAGCTGCCAGCCACATCCACAGCTGCCCAAATGCAGTCAGCAGCTTCTGGATCAGGGCTTTGGGCACCAGGGGAGGCAGGGCATGCTACAGCTGCGGGGATGTTTGGGCTTCTGCTGTGGTTGCGGTCCACAGCTGTAGCACATCCATCTCCCCCCTCCGGCACCTGGAGCCCTGACCCAGAAGCTGTTGTTCATGTTTGGGCAGCTGTGGGCACAGCTGGCACTTGCTGGGCCCCTCCTGGGAGGGACAGGGGCATGCTAAAGCGGGCAAGTTCAGGCTTCCACATCGGTCACAGTCCCAGGAGGGAGGAACAGGCAGAGAGAGAGATGTGGCTGTTAACAGGTCACCAAAAGTCATCAAGTGGCCTGCCAGCCCAAATAACTTCTCACCCTGTAAAGCATAGCTCTTGCTCTCAGCCATAGCAGGCCATAAGGTGAAGAGCCTCCAGCCTCAGTGGTACAAAGGCCCAAGCTGAATGGCCCATTAAGCCAGCAATGCTCCGCTTTTATAGGTGACAGCACACAAGGGAGTGATGTAACTAGTGCGGCCTTTAACTTCTCAGCCTGAATGACTAGGTAGCTACTTCTAGCTAGTTTTACTGAGAAGAGATTTCAGGCAACGTCCAGATCAGGGCTCCAACAGGTTTCTGGAGCTGCAGCAAAACACCTTAATCCCTCTGCCACCACACCCCAGCAAGCAGGAGCCCTACAAAGCGTGCATTACCTGGGCCGAAGTGTTAACAACACATCCCAGCTTGGGTGTGTTTAAGGATAAAAAACAGGGTAGTAAAACCAATGCCACAGGGTGGTAAAAGTTCATTTTTAAGAGGGATTATTATTATCTCTGTGCTGAAAAGTACGTTGTTTGCTCAGCAAACATAGGCGATGTCAGCATGACAGGCACGCACGCTGGACCAACGACAAATCAGGAACCTGATGGTTCCTCTGAAAGATAATCCAGCTAAGCCTACACTTGGCAAGGGGTTACATCGTCATGGGCTTGCAAAGTTCACTGAAGGCTCCATGAAGATGAGGAGCTCTAGGACTTGTAGGTAGCAAAGAGAATAAACATCTTACATTTCCTGAGCTGACACAAAGACATCAGTGAGCTAGTGTCATGCATTGAATCAGGAACCGCACATTTTTAAATGTCCTGTAATTAGATGCAATATTGTAGAGACAGAGACTGAGTAAGACATTAGAAATGGGCAAATATATTGCAACAGTTCCTGGGTGGGCAAACTCTGAGAACCAACTGCTGTGAAACCCTGGAACCCCCCTGAAGTTTTCTTTGCCACATCATGAAATGTGCCAGTGCTCACCCCACATCCAAGTGCAATACCGGTCTATTTACTCTCCTCCTGCTCTGTTGAAGTATTGCTTATCTATATCAGGGGTGTCAAGCGCACGGCCCGTGGAGCTGTATGTTTTGGCCCATGGGTCTCTGGACTGACCCCATGAGTCTGCAGCATGCAGGCTGGACCTGGCACTGTAGGCAGTGCGGGGGTCAGTCTGGGGCACGGGTTGCATGCAGGGCCCTACCAGATGGGCACTATCTGGACAAGCTCCCAGAGCCAGCGCGTGCCTGCAGCACTAGGTCTAGCCCACATGCCGCAGGCAGCACATGCCCTGTGCCAGTCCCATGCAGCACGTGCACAGCAAACCCTGGGGCTAACGTATGCTGCATAAGGTACGTGGGCCGATCTCAGTGCCACGCGTGCTGCACAAGGGGTCAGTCTGATCCGGCTCACAGACCAACCCAGTGACCCTCATCTGGCCGGCAGAGTTTGCCCCCCCCCCCGATTTACACAGCTTCTGGTAAACAGGAAATCAACCCCTGGGTTATCAGTTCGCTCGGGCAAATGATTCTTAAAAGGCACGGTACTCATACATAGAGACGGTCAACATTTTTTTCAGTGAGAGAATTTATTCCTCCCCTTTTGTTAAGAATAAAACAAAATACATGGAAGAAAAAACAGCGAGTCATCTTACTTTCCTCCTTTTGCTTTTCTCCATGTAATTAATTTTTTAAGTTAACTTCAGCTTTACAAAGCTAATGGTGACAAGTAAGCTGGCTAATGTTGCAAAGCTATAAGGATACTCTGCACAGTGAAATTCACATTTATGATATTAGGACTTAGATCATTTCATCCTGTTAGAAGTAAATTAGTTGAGATCGGTAAAATCAACATTAGTTTCAAAAAGCTTTAGGCAGTCCTCATATTCACTCTTCTTTCTCTTAAACACCAGGGGGTTCTAATGCAAAGAAATACACTGTGTATAGCTAGCTAGCTACCTTCATTGGAAAATAAAATCCTGGTTAAAAACACTCCAGCGAGGGACAGAACTTACACATAAACTGATGTAAGTGATGGGAAACTGGTTCAATCTGTAACATAAGTTCAGCGCACATAAAATACTTTCAAAACGGCCGAAACCAGTTTAAGACAAACCTGGATGGATGTAGTATCAGACTTAACTGATTTAATTGTTTATTCAACTTCTGTCCCAGATCCCGTCCAGATTCAAATTAACTCATGGTCCCCCAGCATCCCAGGATGCTTTGCACCTCCCCAGCAAACCCCCATCCCCTCACAGGGTGGGCAGCCTAACCTTGACCCCAGCTCTGCTCCAGGAGAATGGGGTGGCGTGCTCTGGTGCTCCCTGGCTCCTGGCCTGGGCCACTGCGGACACGTAGCTGCATTTCTGGAATCAAATATGAATGTCTGTTCACTTGCTTATCGGCTCAATCTATGAAGCTTAGACTAACTTGCGAAGGTTGAACTGATTCAGCCTTGGGGTTTTTGTCTGTCTGTACTTAGCCTCCAAGTCTTTCAGTTTAGATTCCAATCTGAAGTTTGCAACCAGACTTACAATGGCCTGTAATGCCCGATATGTAGCACAGCAAACTTGTTTCTAACAGTAAATCCTATACTTGAAGAGGAAGTCATTTGTTTAGCTCTCTGCTGTGTGCAACTCGTCCTGCAGCTGATAGCTGAGGCAGGTCCAAAGATAAGTAAGCAGAAAATATTTGCAACCATATTGACCCTTGAGAACAAGTAGATAAGGCTGATAATGTGGCAAGTGAAATTCCGCTACAAAGTCTGTTATGTAAAATACTCACTGCTGCCAAAGGCTGTTCAAAGACGGCAGAAGGATTTGTTGTTTGTTGACTGATTTTATTTGCAAGGCAGTGATACCTCCAGAGACAACCAAGAGGAAAAGTAAGCATTCTAGTCATCGCCAATGGAAGTCTCTTCCCTAAAGAGATCACAGTCCACAGGCACAAGACTGAAAATGGTTGGGATGACCGGAGACACCAGAGGCTTGTCCAGGGTTGCCCAGTGGGTGGATGACAAAGATGGAAGTGGAGACCAGTTCTCCTGACTTCCAGCCAACCGCTTTTTTTTTTGAATACTGCTGCTTCCCATTAGGTCCATTTTGTACAATACTGAGCATGTTGTTAAGATACAAAATGCAAAAAGCCTATACTCAAAGGAGCTTCTAGTAGAGCGGTAGATCAAGCACAGAGGATATGCTACTTGTGAAAGGCTGAAGATGAACTGGAAAGACCTGAGCACCTATATTACAGGATTTACCATTCTAAATACAAGAAGAGAAATGAAAACTCAAAAGGGACGCAAGTCAATACAACAGCATTGGTCAATAGGAATTTTACAGAGGGTCCAGCCATGCAGATGGGTTTTCCTGAGCAGAATCTCCCTCAGCCCCTGTACACCAAGATTCATGAATACTTCTAAGAGAAAACAACTCATAATGCCTATCTCCTTACTACTCTGATGCCTTCCATCCTCTGCCTTTTGCTTCTACCAATTTTCCCCCTATTCACACCACTTTCTTCCTCTAGGATCTTAACTAAGTGTCTAATTTGGATTAAGCATGTCACAGTGGGATTCAAGGTCCTGGATGGCCAAAATGTTAGTTTCCAGTGAAACACAGGATCAAGGTAACTACATCATCACCAATTTATACAACCTCGTAAGTGGACTTTATCTAGGGAAACCACAAAGAGGTTCAGGCTGTGCCAGCTTTTGACATATAAAAGGAGGGAAAAGCATATTAAAATCAAGGACACCTTGTTTTAGAGGTGTTGGCACATTGATTCCTGGCGAGTTGTAGCTAAGTTACACTTAAGATTTTAAAATGTGTTTTCAAAGGGATTGAAAGCCTCATGTTTTGGGGCACTAAAATCAGCTTCGGAGACATCAGAAGACATTTCCACTCGGAGCAGGGTACTGTAACATACTACTGCTACCAGATTTTTGCACATTTCCCCAGCAAACTCGACTAAAGCAGCTCTCAGGCCTGATTCAGCATGACAGTTCCTCTGAGGAGAGATATATTGAAGTCTTATTCATGACTGAATGGAAATTGTAGGGACTGGTCCCACATTCATTACTGTATTGTGGCCCATGGTCTCTTGCCCGCTCTTGGGGATATTTGAGCTTGGCAAAAAAACATGCGGGAATGCAGTTCCAGCTCATTCATGGTGGTGAAACATGTTTGTTTGCCTGCTTGTCAGATTCCTGTTTGCAGCTGGCCGCATTCATTACATGGCTGTACTTTGGTCTGAGATCACTTCATTGGAAGGTATTAACTTTTCTTCCTATCAACCAGAGTAAATATTTTATTTTCTGCAAAGGAACACACACAACTTGGTTAAATACGCTAATAGAATGTATTACATTTATTTGCATTCAACCTTTTCAGCAAGCCGAGTAGTACATTATGGGGTGAATTACCATGCAAAACTCATCGCTTTCACAGAATTGGTAGTGACCTCGCTAGCAGCGGTAGGACTGAGGGAACTGGAGGTAAGGATACCAGCTGAATGAAGATGGGGCAGTAGTGCTCTGGCTTATTCTGCATTCAGCGCTTCCTGCTCCCTGCTCCTTTCTGCTGTCCCTGGCTGGGATGGGATTGCTCCTCATAGAGCAAAGGAAGGCATGCGAGTGGGAAGATGGCACAGGATGTTAATCTGCTGTGCTGGTCCACCTTCCCCTCCATGCACAACAGCAGCTTTATTGGGCACATCATGCAATGCAGACACCCTATTGATTACTTAGCACGGATAGCTTCAGTTGCTGTCCGTACTTTCTCCCCCATCTCTCTACCGCAGCAGAGAGCAGATCTGGGCTGGGACCTCTTTGTGCAACAGCTATTTGAATATAAAAGTATATGATGCATTTAGGATGTCTGGGATCTCCAAAGAGGCCAGGTGAAATAAAGGGGACAACTTCAACAGGACATGGTGGGTATCCAACTCCCTTAGTTGCTTTAAAAATTCTAGCCTATTAGCTTTTGTGCCTTAAGTTTGGGATAGCTGGTGCAATAAAGCATGCCAAAATAAAAGCTTCATACCTACAGGTTTCAAATTCTACCACAGCACTGTGCTATGCTACTCATACACCTCCTTCCCTACCCTATGACTTAAGGGAGTTAAGTTACCAAGACCCATGTGGTCCCTGACCTCTTACCGTGCCATATGAGAGATCAATTGCTATATAAACTGGGCATGGGATCCTGTCCCATGGCAACTGGGAAGAGTAGCACTCGAGCCACTGACTCTCTCTCAGAGGGTGATGCACCGTGTGGACTCTGTATAATGACCAAAGGTGAAGATGATGAATCCCTCGTATCATCCAGATTCCCCTCCACACCAAGATTCCCCTTGGCTCATATTCTTATGGTGCTGGAACTGACATCCGATTTCTTAATATGATCTTTTTTACACTGTCTTTATAACAAGCTTTATTACATATAGATGAAGACACTCAATCACTTAGGAGGACTTCAAAAGGGAACATCAGGTAGTGAGCAGTTGAAGGCATGGAGTGTATCTATACCCCATCACCAGCATGCTAGGGAGAGATGTTCCCAAGCACACACTAGCCACCAATTTCCGATGGCCAATCCCAAACCCAGAAACACTGTGGTGAAGCCACTCTGTGCAGGGTTTCCCATACCAGATACCCCTCTTCTAGGCTTGAGATCGGTCACAGGAGACACTGCCACATTTCTGGGTTTGGCACACGAACAGGAATGGTGGGCTCCATGGTGTTGGGAGCACCCTTCCCTCAAGCGTGCCAGAGACAGTGTGTAGACATGCCCATGTAGCTCAGCTAAGCTTGAACAAATGTCACTTGTTTTGACAAGCAGGGAGCAGCTCGCTATAGGCACACACGCACATACACAAGTGCATACACACGCACGCACACATACACACTCTTTTTCCTCCCACCCTCCAAGTACAGAGCCATAATATCACAAAGTATGCATGCTGTCACATAGCACCTAAGTACACATTAAGGAAATCTTGACCAAAGATTAAAAAAATAACATCCCTCAGACAGCTGTTGTTGTGCACTGGAAAACTAGAGCTCTGGACTGGTTATGCATTGTGCCTGCCAGCGTGTCAGCTAGTCTGGAAGTGCTGCTCTATTTGACTAGTATGAGAGTTTGGAGTAGAAGGTAATTAATGTCCATTACAAAATGACTGTCAGAACCTCCATCATTTTTCTCATTAGGGTAGTAAAGGAGTTACTCAGATATGGAAAGATAAGGAGTCTTTACTATATATTAGCTCTATACAGCCCTGTAAGTTATGGTGCTTAACAACTTCCTACGTAGTTCACAAGAGGAGTCAAATCCTGCTTTCAGTTATAACTACCTCAACACTACTCAGACCAACCAGACTTCCCAGGACAGACTTGGAACAGAATTTAGACCATCTGATAATCAGTGCCAGAGATGGTCTTTTTTTTTTTTAAGTCCTTTTTCTTATGTATGCAGATAACATTTGTGATGTGCCTCGGGGAACTGCTTTACACAACAGCATTTCATTCCCCTCCAGAATCTCTAGCTGTTCCCTGCTACAACAACATTTCCATCCAAAAATGTTGGCAAGTCGGAGAGACATAAAAGGATAGATTATGTTATTGTATCTTGCTCCCATGATCTTTGTCCCAGTTTGACAGCAGTCACATTGCAGCCAAGAGACAGCAGATGTCCAGGCTTTTGTGGGTTGACTTCCCAAAAGAGGAGAAACTGATGTTGCAAATAGTTTAAATCTAACTAACTTTATTTGTGTACACACACACACACACACGCGCACACACACACACACGGCAGAGAAGAGATGCACGCAAACATGGGGCAATCCCTTCTCAACTAACTCAAAGGCCTAATCCCCAGGGAACAATTATACCTCGGGAACCGACTCTAACAAAAGCCAAGACAATGATGCTCCTCACACAACTCCTTCTCCAAATATGGACTCCTCACAAAAGTCCTGTGCAACAAAAACCTCAAAGGAGCATACACTTGTCACCCCTAAACTGACCGTTTTCTCACACCGTACAAGTTAGAGTTTGAACGACTGCACACAACAGTGCCACCTGGTGAGGACTTCCATGCAATATATATTATTTTTATAACAGTTAATTCACCTATTATATCCATTTCAGCAGGTCACTTGGGGAACTTTAAATACCAGGTATGGAAAAGCTGCCAAATCTCCTAATTGCCTCTGTGACTCAAACCAGTACATCCCACCCGCATACACTTACCTGATCCCTGTCGTACGCTTGCACTGGATTCTTAAAGCTCTTAAAAATATTTTCTATAATTGCTTTCTACTGGTGCATTAGGGGGGCCTGGGCACGTGTCCCACTAGTTGGCACACCCCCGCAGAAAAGTCATTGGAACAAATGAACTAACAGCCTCTGGAGCAGGGAATGAAACCCAAACCCCGCTCCTAGGCAGCTGCTCTGCTCACTAGCTCACCCCTTCTGCTCTCTTTGTCCCCGTGAAACTTCGGTTCTTCTCCGCACGGTGGAATGGCGTGACTAGTAGAGGCGGCGCACCCCGACCCCACACCTCTCCCCTGCCATGTAGCCAATGGCTGGGTGCTTAGGGAACCCTCTTGGGAGATGGAAGATATGGATTTGAACCCCCTTCAAGCAGAGTGAATTCAACTCGACTCTCCCATCCCCGGGCGCATGCTCTAACCACCAGAATACCGAGTAAGAGTATTTGCCACTTATAAGAGAAAGTGGCATCCACTGCAGCTTTTTGCAGGGAGCCCAGTCCCGTCAATGTGCACCAGGCAGCTCTGGGAACACCTTGCAGGTAAAGTTCCTCACAAGAGACTGGAAGAGGAACAGCCAGTTTTTTGTGGCTTCAAATTGCCCAGTGAGTGGGCGCTTAGCTGCCCAGCCCAGTCAAGAGCAGGGCACTTCTGGGCACCCATGGGAGCAGAACTTCCTTGGGGCACCTGAGCAGCTTTAATACCAAGAACGGTGGCAGGTGGGGAGTATGGGGTCTCTCGGGTTGGAAAGTAGCTCACCAGGGCTTTGATCATTACAATTCTTGACTTTGTTACCTAAATTGTGCCAAAGTCCTTGAAGCACCTCAGTCCCTTTTTGAATTTGTCTCTGACTGGATTCAAGCTTCCCATCTCAAACTCTGCCCCTATATAGGGCTTCCTAAAGGTCTGTCTCATCTACTGCAGTCTCTATCTGCTCCACTAAAGGGGGTACTTGACCGCTGAAGCCTTCACCTATTCTTTCTCACCAAACAAGTTAGACTTATGGGGACCATGATGAGAGATTAAGGTATGGGACCCTCCTTCCTCCAACCAACACAGAGCATTACAACGTACTAACTTAGCATTGGAGAGTCCTCTTGACCCAAAGCCCCAATCTGAGCATTTCAAGTAATCGCACTGCTCTACGAGACAAACAGCACAGCCGCACAGCAGGCACTTTCTCATTTAGTCTGATGGGCATCATCTGCCCTGAGACATGGATGCCACCGTTGCCTCATCCACCAGCAAGTGATGATGGTTTTGCCCTGATGGGGCACAGGTCGTGGGACGCACCTCTCCCACCCTGGAATCCATGTCATATCATTTCTCTGTCCTTTTAAAAAACGCTTTAGCATGCTCTTCTTTTATATATGGGTCGAGGGTTTTTTGAGTCTGACCCCCAGTTCTTTTCACACATATTCCCCTTTCTCCTCCTTCCTCTTTCCCCAGCAAGGAGTGTGGAGAGAGTGAGGGAGAAACCACACACATTTTCTGCCAGGGAGCTGCAGTGTGAAAGCTCAGTGTAACATCGTAGGGAGGGTGTATTCCTTGCACCAAAGAGATAACTTTGTTTGCCATCTAGTGGCCCTAAAATGAATTATTTCAAATCCTTTCCATTTCTGAGGATTCCATCAGATGAAATGCAATTCCCTTTTTTGGACACGCTAAAACAGGGACTTGAATATCCTTCGGTCTTAAATGTAAGTTTTGCCTTTACAATGAACAAAAAGTACTCCTGACAGTTTATGAAACGAGAGAATGTTAAAATGGCTCCGCTTTCCGTGAGCCATCAGGCATTCTCCTTCAAGGAGGCTCTCATTTATGATGGACATTATGATGGTCATCACATTATCCTCAGCTAAAAGCAGTTAGCTCTATTAGCGTGAAGTCCCAAGGACAGGTGCAAGGAGGCATACAGGCCAGTATGTGGGTGTGGGGGGAAACGAACAGGACAAAGAGCATACCAGGGAGGCTGCGGTGGCAGATGTCTACACTTCATACTAGATCATTGTGTGACTGAATTTCCTCTGAAGAGAATGGGCATAAATTCCTGTCTGGAAACACGAGCAAAAGGATGAGCTAACTCCAGTGACATCAGTGGATTTACACCTAAGGAACGGAAAGAAGAATTTGGCCCCGTGCCTGAAGTTTTCCTCTGCGGAGTAGTTTACATTTAGTGCTCAATCCTCCCCCCATAAATTTCCACTGACTTCACTGGAAGAAGGATTGGGAGATTAATATGATTAGGGTGATGATGTGTTAGCCGTGCAGAGATTTCATGCTCTGGAATCCTCCTGGGGATTTTAAAAGCCCGGCGAAGCAGGCTCTGGGCACGTTTGCTTCAATGGTGGGAGGGGAAGGAGGCAACTTGTCTTCTGATGGAGGTTTTGAGAGGAAGAGATCTTGGAAGTCCAGCCCAAAAGAAGGCAAAATGTGCTTACAGCCTCTGGACACAGAACCTGAGCTCACAACAGAAGGGGAACCAGGGAAATTAGCTTTCCATCCATGAGCCATAGAGCACCCAATGCAGATGAAGAAGGGTGTGAAGAGGGTTTAAATCCATCTTCATGCATCTCCCAAGTCAGTGCGCTTGGGAGCTAAGTACCAATCCCAAATCAGGATATCCCAAGGATCCCCTTCCCCAGCATAATTAGCTGGAAGGCTGTTTTAATGAATGGCCCTGAGGGGCTGCTAGGTAGCTGTGGATCAGCACTGCATTGTGCCAGGCACGGGGAGCAAGTGGGCTGACTCCTCAAAGTGGTTATTGCCATACACAGATGCCATAATGCAGGGCCATTCTCCAAGGGGCGGAGAGTTGGTTTTAGGGCACTTCTGCATGGTGGCAGGGGCACTGGGTCCTCTGCCTTTGGCATGGCTTCCAGGTGAATGTCCTCCCCTCAGCCTTTAGCACTCACTTAGCTGGTTCAGCAAGTAGAGGCTCAGCATTTGGCCCTTCTGACCGTGGAGGGATGGACCAGATCTCCGAACCCCTGTCCAGGGCCTTACTACCAGCTGCAGAGAAGCTCTGGGGCAGTCACGGCAAGCTGCGCAGAGAAAGCCAGGCTGCCAAGGCCTTGCCTCTGCTGCTGAAGCTGCAGGATTAGCTACAGGCTCTTCGTTAGCCCTGCAGATGGGAATTTACCCAGGAGAGGAACCGCATTCAAGAATGGATCCTAAAGCAACACGTCCTGACGAGCTCCCACGGGCAGCGTCCTGGCAGCGACGTGGTCCAGCCACCAGCCTCCCTTTGTACCTCACTGCTCAGATGACGCTCCATGGAGCTCCTCTCTAGATTTGCCCTATTCTTTTCCTTCTCTCGCCCCCTTCCACCTCTAATTTGGGATGAGCATCACACAAAAGGAGCTGTCTCTCCCCCACCCCCTCCCTGCCTGGCAGGTCTGTGTTATTATTAAGACACTTGAGATTATGGTTGTCTGAGAACCGAAGAATGGCAGCAAAGGACCAGATGCTGTAGACTGATAAATTACAGGGGAATTATGCAGAGCCAGCTGTACCATATAAAAGCCTCGTTTTTATACCATGCCATGATTTTCCATGTGGCATCGTATGGTTCCAGCATCTGGGCGTCACCGTCAATGTCTCTCGTATATTTTGCTGAGCACTGTCATTATGATAATGAAGAAATTGCAGCAGCCGGTAATTGCAGTTCCTGCTGGCTACTGGAAAGAACCAGGAGGCCTCAGAGAAGCCTGGTTAGGTCTGCATGAGCTTACAGTGGGTTTCTTCACTTTGTTTTCATCGAAGATGGGAAAGGGAGGCACTGGATGGTCCAGGGCATTGGTAACAGGGGGACTTCCAGTTCTGGTGTTATCAGTGTTCCCCCAGATCTGCACTGACCCAAATGAAGGCTATTCAGTGGCCTGAGATGACTTCAGTGGGCTTCACTCTGAATCTCGCTGGTCAGGTATCTACTTCATGTAAATTCACCAACCACAGCTGGTTTCCTCAGTGACAGTCTTAGCAGAGAGAACAAGCTTGGACACATGATAGAGAAAGGACCTTCCCCTTACTCCATCCCTGGGTCAGGGCAAGGCATGCTGCAAAGCAGTGGGATGGAGCTGACATGCATGGCTCTGTGAATATTCTCCAGGACTTTCAGCTCAGTCCTGGAAAGAGCACTGCAGTATATTAACAATACCAAGGATACAGGATGATTGAGAGGCCTTGCAAGTCATCCTACCCAGCATTTTTGTCCTCTTTAGAAGATCCAGAGGATCTGCCTCGCACAAGGATATCATCAAGGGGTGCAAAGCCATCATAAACATTTCTATTTAATTTTCCACATGCAGCTGCCATGGCTAGAGAGAAGAAATCAAAGTCACAGTAACTTTGAGACAGGATGATCTCTGCCCGGGGCGTGAGGCCCACCTGGGTCAATGGTGGGAGTTACAGCAGCTTGGCTTCGTAGCCAGCGTGGGGAGGCTGCAAGATGAGGGTGGTACAGAGGGCAGTTTTGTACCCACTGCTTCTTAGCCGCAACTGAAGCTCTGGATCCGAACTTGCTGCAGCTGGATGCTTACTGGTAGGACAACGCATCTGCTTGCAGATAAAATCTTTCAAGTACTAAATGATGACACATCAGGAGCAGGTTTGTGTCTTGTGTACTGCTGCTGCTGGCACAAAATAACCTGAACTAAAATGTGAAAGCAAATTTTAAAAATTTAATCACAAAAAATTTCTAAAGTAGTACAGGCACTCCTCACTTAACGTCGTCCTGGTTAACATTGCTTCATTATGACATCACTGATCTATTAGAGAGCATACTCATTTAAAGTCGCGCTATGTTCGGTTATAACTTTGTTTGGCCGCCGCCTGCTAGTAGGTAACTACTGTGACGTAACTAGATTTGTTTAACATCATTTCGCTTAAAGGCACATTTTTCAAGAACGTAACTATGACATTAAGCGAGGAGTAGCTATAATACAGGCAGTCCTTGACTTACAACGTTTTGAGTTACAATGTTTTGCATTTACGTTTATAAAATGACACTGTTTCAACTTTATAACATCAGTTTTGACTTCACAACACTTGATCCGATGAGACGCCACGCCAGCGATCAAGTTCGCTGTGTCGCCCATCTCCCTGGAGAACATCTGTCCAAACTTCCTTGGACACTCTCTTTAAGAAGCGGACAAGACTCCAGAAAAACCTGCAGCCAGGACTCCTGAGAAGACTCCAGCCAAGAGCCCTTCAAAAAGTCCAGCAAACTCACCTCAAAGAAGTCCTTCCAAATTAATATGATTGCTATTTACAATATAAATATATTAATGTAGCTATATTACTCATCTATAATTGATTGAGTACAAAATTGTGGGGTATTTTTGGTGAAAGTAGTGTATCAGGCCTTGGTTCAGGAACCAATCCTTCATTTATAACATTGTTTCTGATGAGAAAATTGGTTCCAAGTAACAATATTTTGACTTTAAACGCAGTTTTCAGGAACCAATTGTGTCGCAAGTCTGAGGACTGCCTGTATCTTGAAAATCCCCTTTTGTTAGAGATTTGAAACCAGTTTGTTTCATTCCAATTTCCTCCAGAATTAGGAGCGCCAGAAAACTGGTCTTACTCGGCTCTGAATTTTGTAGCCTTCAAGTCACCTCCAGATCATTGGGGTCAAATCCTGCACAAACTCATTGTGATCAATGTCTGGTGGCCCGATGCAATGAGCTGGGTCTCCAACAATTCCTGCAGGACCAGCATGAACATTATCGCCATTAACATGACACTGATTGCCCCTTTCTGGCGGTCATGGCACGAGGGCTCAAGGGCTGAATGAGCCACAAAATCCAAATGCCCTTCTGAGCCTTTCACTAACGGGCCCCGGAAGGGGACTATTGCTGGAAGAAGGGGTATGTCACAGCAGTCTAGGCCAAGCTCTCTGTCTCTAGGGCTAGGATCCCATCAGCTCTAGGTCCACAGAACAGAAACCTACCTGGTGCCGTGTCGAGCAGGGAGGCAGCAGGACTCAGCAACTCTACTTGGCGAGATGTTTTTTTCCAGAAAGGAAGACACAAGTGGAGGATTCTGCCATCCCGGGTCCTCTCTTTCACAGCTGATTCCACCTGCCACATGGAAAGAGTCAATCCACCACGACAGCTGGGACCTTGAGCCACCACCTGTGCCCTCTGCGGCCTGTGGTGCGGGCGCTCTTCTTCATACTCTACCTGGGAGCCCGGAAGGAGAGAAAAGGAAACCATATTCTCAAACTCCCAGACCCTGGTACCCTCCCTCAGGGGCAGCCCATGAAATGAGAACGTGTTTTTCGTCTTATCTGAGAACATAATTAACACTCAGGTAGACCCAAAGTATTGAGGTCTGAGTACTGAGACAAGGTATTTCTGTTCTGGATTTGCACAGCATGTAGTCCGATGGAAGCCTAGTCTGTGACTGGGCCTGGGAAGTGCTACCGCAAAAATGAATGTTAATTCCCGCGAGAGAAATGGATTCTCTACAGTCCAACTCTGCAGTCCCTCTTCACAGCTGTCCTTCCCAGAGCCAATGCAGGGATGCCCCAAACGGGGTTTGCTGATCAACCGGGCATAGAAAGGAGTGGGGACGGGGACGGACGGTATATAGTTTGCCAGCAATCCAAAATAACATTTTTTTCCTCTCGCTCTGTCTTCCATTTGACAGGCTTGCCGTAATTGTACGGGCAGTTGGCAGCTCCGGTTCAGTGAGCTCATAATCAGCCTGAACCAGCCTCCAAGCCTGCTGCACAGATGATACACTTTGAACAACACGGCACAGCTTGAGGCAGCTCGGAGCGGAGGCGCAGCCAGCAATTTGCGCTTATGCTCCTGTTATCCATCATTCACGTACCCTTCCTGCTAATTTCGCCCCAACACATGGGTCACACCAAAGAGACGCGCTGAGATATGTGCTAGTTTGTTTGCGTCCTAAAACAAAATGAGACAGGGTCTCGCTTGTCACTTCAGCATCCACCCCCCCCCCCCCCCCCCCCCCCGTTTTCATCTCTCCCAACATTTGCCACAGGTAACTATAGAAATTATTAACTCCCATCTCTAATCCTTTGGCAACGCAGCCTCAGCATCTATTGTTTAAGCGTTAAACAAGCACCTTCTTGCTATCTCCAGTGCTGTCACTCATACGTGGGAGGACCATGTAAACTTCCCCACGATTAGCCCGTTACCCTCCTTTAGGAGACTGAATTCTCTTTTGTCAGGACATCTACTCAAAACTCAACAGCTAAACTACTGGCATGAGTAGGCTACTGTTCACCAGACAAATATTATCCCATGCTATTAGTATTCCGTTGTTGTCTCTTTCTTAGACCGTACATTTTTTTGGAGCAGGGAGTTTCATCTTCTTGTGCATTATGCCCGCCTGGCAAAATAAGGTCCTCATCCTCTGCCTTTTCTTTTGGAGAGCTCAGTTTTTTCTTCTGGGCGTTAGCTGTGTTTTTTAGGTCTAAAGGAACACAATTTGACTGAACGTCTAATGTTGCTCTTTGGAAAAGCAGGGTATAAAGGAAGTAAGTGGACTGAAATATCAAAACCTGATCCTACTGATTGGTGTGGGCTCCTCCAACAAAGGAAATTCTCCAGGAAGCACCACTCAAAGCTTCCAGGAACTCAAATGCAGCACCAGGCGCACAAACAAACACAGCAGCAATGGAAACCAGACACGAACTGCACGTGCTGTTGATGAAAAGGAAGGGGAGTCGGTCTTCTTCCAAACCGTCCTTGGAAGTGGTCATCTACTTTGCTCATAACATGCAGTGGCTGACAGAGCTCTTGGTATAGAATGACTTAGAAGTGAAGTATTCGTGAAGGTGTGACTAGATGTGAATTATGAATAGCAACCAAATGACTATTAAGTGTGCTCTTAATGCCCAGTGGGCACAGATATTACACAGCAATGTGAGAACAATGGTTTCTGTCTTATACTGGTGCATAACTTCCATTAAGGGTGGCATTCTTGGGGGTGCATAAAGCTTCTGGAATTCACTTGGTGGTATTCCTTTGCTTCCTTAGCAGCCAGGAGATGACAAGGCAGGATTGCTGCCTTGTGAGTCACTCTTTTTGATAATAATTTTTAAACATGTTACTTTGCAGTTTGGATTTTTGCTTGTGCCTTTGCCCAGCCAAAAATGGAGTTATTGATGAAGATGTGACTCACAGGGGGACAGGAAGGTGACTGATTTTCTGCAGAAGTCACATGACATCAGTGTCTACAGCCACCAGTAGCTACCTTCCTGTCTGTCATTTTGAACATCAGTTGCACCATAACATCAACTAAAAATAACAGCTACAAGTCAGCCGCAGAACCTCAGTTACACCTCAGTCCCCGCTCCCATACAGCCCCTTTGCCCATGCTAATGAGAAATAAACTATTGGGTTAGACAAAGATAGTCCCACTTTGTTCAAAATTTGCATCAAACTGATTTTGAAGTTCAAAAAAACCCTCAAGTAAAGCCCATTTCCCTCTTCGTCCTCCAAAATAACACAGATTTATTTTTAGCCGCTGTTTTGGATGCTGGTTGGGAGTGATACACTGCCAAAGAGGCTAATGTTACAATGCTGCCAGTCTGACAGGAAGAAGAAGAGACCAGAACATTTTCAACAATTTCCATTCAGGAGTTTTCTGACCTAGTTTTGTTGCCCTCAAATGAAACCCCTAGAGGTAGTATTTTCACAAGTGTTCAGCATTGCCTTCCTTCTGCTTTTATTGAAGTCAATGGCATAATTCCCCTGGACTTCAGCAGGAGCAGAGCTAAGCAAATATTGAGCCCCTGTGACCAGCATACTCCAAAAATGCATAAATGCTGAGGTCAGAAGGAGCCATTTAATGATGTAGCTTGATTTTCAAATGCGTTACTCCAGCTATAGGATTTAATTCAGTTATAGTTTTGGTCATTTATCCAAACAACCTTGCCAAACCTGTTCAAAGGGTCTTCCCACATCACCTTTCCCACTGGCTTTTCCAGCCTTTGGTCCCACCTGGAAGCCACAGTAGTCCTACCACATTGTGCGACTGCACATGGCTGCAGCAGGTGACCACATCTTGGAGAAGAACCATTCGACTGTTCAGTCTGCCCCATGATCTGTGGACCAAACACTGCTGTCACCATGTGCTCTGGCAGCAAGGAACTGTCTTAGGAAATAGATTCATTTCCTTTATTGTCCCAATCTAGCCACATCCCACAGCATCTTTAAAACATTAGCCCTGCTCTAAGGACACTAGTGGGAGGTCAGCAAGAGGTTTGCCATGCATTTAGCAAAAGCAAAATCAATCCCAAAAGTTCAGCAATCAATAGATCCCTGCAGGCACTTGCATAGAATGAGTGCTTTGAAAAAGACTTAACGTCCAACTGCCGGGTGGTTATCGAGCATTAAATATCTCCCTCTTTTCCCACCCCAGTCAAAGGGTGGAACTGGAAATTGTGACACTAATCCTTTTTTTTTTTTTTTTTCAAATGGGCAGTGGAAAATATGACAAGTAAATATATATGGCCATAGTTCCACTGGAAAACTCCTTAAGACATCTGTGTCTGCTAAGTGCGCTATCCCATGAAATGAAGCATTCCAGACACTAATATAAATAAAAAGGACTTCGAATGACTCAGCCAGGTTGCAAAAAGGGTTTAATTTTTCCATAGCAAGTGGATACACTAGCCATTTGTCAACCAGAGCATGTGTGGATGTGTGTGAAGGGCAATCCTCCTGCCCAGCCCCTTTTGTCTGAGCCTGACATGAGCATTTTGTGCCAGAAAGTCTCTCTCTTCCCCTCACGCTAGTAGACAGTTCAGGGTTTGGGCTCCATTTTAATTTGGGTGTGAGGAGACGTGTTTCTCTTCACTCCTTGTTTGGCAATGAAATGGGGTGAGAGCATTGCTCTGCAACAATTTAGGTGAGAGGGTAAAAACCTGCCTATAGATGGGTCTTGTGTTCCTTATCATGTGGCTATATCTTTTCCACAGCTTTGGAAACTTCTGCTCAGATCTCAGGCAGAATGAGTTTTAGGTTGGGAATTTAATAGTATAGTTCGGTTCGGTACTATCGTGCTGTATACACATTCCTGTTCAAATCATGCGCACGTTCCCTTTATCAAGCATTTATTTATAAATAATGCAAGCTAAATCCAAACCACACTCTTGGCAGTTTTAACCACCTTTTTAATAAAAGGTGTCCTCCTGAATGCAAGAAATAAATTATATGTGATTCAATGGGTTTGTTGGTAATTTAAAGTTTGCCACATCCAATTAATGTACAGCTTTGATTTATCTCAAATAATGAACCCTTGTTTTCAGCTGTAATTTTTTCTGATCACTGAGTAGCCTGGAGAACTGATTTCGGAAGCCCAGAATTAAGGAAGAAAGAGAGCGTTGTGAGCGTCTCAGGGAAAAAAAAAGGCTTTAGTGCCACATACTGAAACCAGAGAAAGACAATAAAATAAGAGAAGAACAGTCAGATGTGAACTTTCATTAACATTAGCAACATCAATAAGGCAACTTGCTCATTACACACATTTGAAATCATATTGCAAAAAAAAATTTCAGTATCTGCTTATCAGGTATCAGTCACCTATTTTCAAAGCATTTGTTCCTTAAAAAGAAATCGCCACCACATGGTAGTGAAGCCATTCAGAGACCTAACTCTGTAGCACGTTGGCAGGATTTCTCAAACTAAAGATGCAGGAACCAGTTAATGATTCTTTTTCTACCAACTGTCAGCAACTGAATTAACTCACGGCTCAGATACTGATTTATACACATTTTTCCATAGCTGCACAGGACCTGTAAAAAGTCATAATTAACAGTAATGCAGTTACAAGGTGACTACTTGGTTCATATTTAGCAAAGGAGATATAAGGGACTTAATTTACATGGGATATGAAACCTGTGGTACACGTCAGGTACAGAAGTATCTGCCCCAAATGCACTGGAGAATTTTCTCGGCCTTCCCTCTATGCCCTGCCCTGGATTCTTGTCATACTCATTTACAGCTATCAAAGGATTTACAGTATAACCTCATGATAACAAGTTCTGTTTATAACCCCTGCTTTAACCATCCCAACAGCCGGAACCACATTTTTCAATGGAAATTAGCCCCAGCAAATTAACTAACCCTTTTATAATGAACACCCTCTTTTAATGATCTTTTCTCCCACTCCCTTGGGGGTTCATTATAATGAGGTTGTACTGTATTAAGACAACTCTAGCATACATGATTACCCTCCTCCAAACCCCAAAGTAATAGCAAAACAAAGCTTCTCCAATAAGTTAAAGATACAGCATCACCATGTCTTAGTGGAAGTGCCATCAGCAGCGACCATTATTATTCTATTGTCAAGACTCCCAAGCAAAGAAATGGACACAGTTAATAAGTTCATCTTGAAAGACCCAATGGACTTTGAAACATCTGAGAATTGAACACCACTCAGAAAAACAGACTTAGACTTTCATACAGGAATCAGGTTATGCTGAACTTAGAGATGTCAGACCACACAAGGTCCAAATACAGGCAAATATGAAGGCAATAGCTGCAGACAAACACATAATTTTTTTTCATTTTTTCATTTGTTTCTCAAAGCAACTTTCCTTTGACAAGTTTTGAGAAGGACCTACTTCTACTTTCTCAACCATTTAACAATGTGTTCACATCAGCATTTTTATCAATATTTTCTTTACTGAAAACCTAGTATCCAGGAAAATATAATCACTTGTGTTGTTACAAGTTTTGATGAAAACACTCACTTCAAGTCAACACTTTTTTAATTCGTTTTTTTTCTTTGTTTTTTCAACCCCAAGGAGGACATCTCGATCCCCTCAGAAAATCATTTTTATTGGGGGGCAAAAATTGATCAGCCTTAATGTGATCATTGTAATTCCAACTTCCCAGTTAGCTAGGACAAAGTACTCAAAGGTCAAGTGCGAATGTTGGCCATCAAATTGAGAACACGGAGTGGGAAAAGAAGCAAATCAAGGGTGCGGACAGAATTGCAGCTCCCTGTTGTAGCTCCTAATGCTCTGCAGGAAGCGTTCTGAGTTACAATGACCCCCCGGACCAAACAGAAGTTCACTGTTGGGTCCTGGGGGAAGCTGGTTTACCCTAGCAACAGCCCCTTCCCCCTCCCTGCCTGCACCATTTGCAGAAAGGGAGCAGAGGGAGCTCGTTCTAGGGGTTCCCCAGCCAGTGCTGGAGGGTGGGTGGGGGGACTGGAGCCTGGGGGATAGGAGGGAGCTCCAATTCACCTGCCCCACCCTCCAGCACTGGCTGGGGAACCCTTAGGATGAGCTCCCTCTGCTCCCTTTCCTCCCTCCCTTTCTGCAACCAGCTCCGAGGCTGGGAGGCAGCACAGACAGAAGTTACAGAAGACCTTTTGTTTTGAAAGGTCTTCCTCTGCACCCTCAGGCAATGATGGTTCAGATTTTTGTGGGATCAGGCCCTTTTCAAATGCTTTGCAGTTTCTGTTTGGTCACGGCTGCAGAGCACTTTCATGGGCCAGATCAGGCAAAAACTATCACTTCTGTCTGCAGCCCTTGTGGTTAAGCTGTGTCAGATGTTCTGGGTTCTGCTACTGTCTTGCGGTGTGACCCTGGACATACCAGCTGAACTCCTCTTTGTTGCCAAAGAGGAAGGAACAACTAAATAGGAGGCTGTGATACTTAACTCATTAAATGGTACAAAGTACTTAAAGGGCCCCGAGCGTGTCAGGTGTTGTGTCTTCTAACTGAGATGAGACGTAAGAGAAGGGGGCTGCCACAGATACAATAGCAGGTTGGAGGGGGAGCTTATTAATAAAATAATCAGCCAGCAGAGGCTGAAATACCTGTTGCTCTAATGTGTTTCTCAGGCTGAGTGGGTTTAGGCATGTTGTATGACCCATTTTACCTGCTCCGCCCATTAATCATACTTTGAACAGCTGGATGGGATGTTTCTTAGGCAGGAAAAAGGATTTTAGATAATTGTCCTCTTAGTTTGCCTCCCATGACAGTATAGGGACCTTTTAGCTTCTGCCCAGGATCAAAAGATGGACCAGACCTCCACCGAGGTAAAACACTACAGCTTTGGTGTAGCTATGATGAGGATCAGGGCCAGAAGATATTGAACTCTGTTAAAACCATTCCTACATGTGAGGTGGCCTGTGTGCATCCTTCTGTATTAGTTTCTCTCTCTCCCCAAGAGCCCACGGCTTTCCTGCAATGCCCGCAACACTGTCCATGCACAGCCCCATGCAGGCATCTGCTAGACAATTGGGCTTTAGGAGAAAGCCTTTCTACGTAGCTTTTGTCATTCACTCCTCTCCTGCTCTTAGCAGATGCCAGCAGCAGAGAAGAAAGGCCAGGGGCACAGAGGAGAGATTTCCCTGCCGAAAGAGAGGTTCTTTGCAGACTGCCCATCTCAGCTCAGAACCGCCTGGCACCTGTGTCCCAGGGCACTAAGCCATCACAACAGATGGGCATAGGCAGTCATGAGACTGTGATCCTCCATCAGCTTGGGGTGCTGACTGTTTAGGGCAAATTTGCCAGCTGAGAATGTGAAACCAGCTGCCAGTCTGGAATTTGCACACCTATAATTACGGGGATATGTGATTTCTAGTCCAAGCTGGATTAATTGGCAAACTAAAAATAGGATCCACAACCATGTAAGGACAGTTTCTGTGCACAGCTTAAATTAGGAATGGGGGCTAGGGTAGGTCTGAACAGGCACTGAAGGAATGATGCCTCCAGCCCCAACTTTGTCTCACCATCCTGACGGGCCTGATCTCACTGAGAGTCCTTTATTATCATGTATTAGGTGCAGGGTATCAGTGGCAAGTGCAGGTGGCAGTCAAAAATTTGCACAGTGTGCTTTGTGCAAATGCACAGTAAGAATAAAACTGCCCTGAGAGCTTATCTTTTAAATGGACACAAAAAGCTAGCAGGCAGGAGGAAGAGTATTACTCTATCCTTGGAAATGAGAACCTAAAGAGAGCAAGACAACATTTAGAGCCTGACACACTGGTATCATCATCTCATATGTGAGCCATCCTGTTGCAGTGGCTGCATCTCTGCTGCAGTCAGTGGCTCGCATAGACGCACCCAAGCTATCCCTAACCTGCTCGCTCAGATACGAATAGCAGTGAGGCCACAAGAGCACAGACCGCGACACAGCACAAGGCCAGCCTCAGCACTTAGTGAAGCCTCTTCTGATTTCACTGTTATTGGTACCCAAGATAACCTGAGTAAGCCTACAGGGGCTGTAATCCAGCACCAGTTACAGGGTCAGCATTCCCATCATTTTCTCAACTCATGTATTTATATTACTCTGTCACGGTAATACAATAATACAGACAATAATATCACAGAATAAAGTTGTGGCAGAGACTGATCCGAGGTTTTCCGAGTCCCAGTGTCAATCACTGAGTTTAAACACAAGACCGTCTCAGCTCTTGGCAGAAGCCAGGCCTGCTGAGCTCGATGAACTATAAGCTGGTTCTCTGGTTCTTGCAATCAAAGGGCCAAACAGGGCTGCCCTCACCCTGGGAACACGAGAACATGCTTATACTAAGCAGAATTAAATCCAAATGTCTCTCTTTCCAGTTGAGTTTCAGGAGCTTGAGTGGCATTTTGATAAGGATCAAACCTTGTTTCCCCCCTCCCCCCCCCGTCACCCCTCCACCACCTTTGCAGGTATCCTTAGAAAATATAATTAGGGAGGTTTTTGAATAGGGCAGAACCAGCTTGGAACTGAGAATAAGAAAACTGCTTCCTCTCCTAAACTTCATCTTTCCATCAAAATGATCCAAACCTTTTAAACAGAAGTCATGAATTATATATTACCAGTACTTTACATTTCATTTTTACTGCTGCCTTTGCACTTTGGGGTTTCAAGGCAATACTGGGGAGTTCAGAAATAATGTGATTAAAAGCTCTTCTCAGGGTATCTCCACCCAGCAACAGAATCAGAAGTGACAACAGGCTCTTGTATGGTTTGATGGTTTGTTTGTGGGGGGGAAAAGGAGGGGTTGCTGTGAATGTCTTGTCTATGAAGTACTGTAGGGGCTGAATCTCCACCATCTTACTCCACTGTACATTCACTTTTACCAGCATGTAACAAGCATCAAACAATTCCACTCTCTCTGGGTAGCATTTTATCTTGGCACAAATGAAGTGAATATAAATGTAGAATCAAGCTCAAGACTTGCTTTGCAGAAAGGCAGACACCCATACTGACTTCAGTGGGATTTGCACCCATGTACAACTGAGCCCATAAAACTGAGTTACTGCCAGCTCTTGAATGCCAGTCTATCCCTGAGCCAGATTAACACCACACTGTGAGTATCTACAAGGTTAAATTGCTTTTAATTTTTGTTTAATTATCTGCAATGGCACAAATAACTAACAGCATTGATTTGAACTTGGCACTGGAGGCAGGTTCCAAATGGCAAAGCATATTAAGAGATCGAACTATTAAATGCAGCTAATGAGCAAAATAATTATGTGGTGCCAAGCTGTAAAAGGTTAGGCTTTAAAGTTGTCACAGTTCATAAGCAAGAAAGATTTAATGGCAATTTTAATAAAATATTTATATGATAATGCATTTTAATCAAAATCGGAGCAATTAATTTGGGGTGTGGGGGGGGGATATACTGCATGCTTCCTGTTCTTGCTTCATGAGGCCTTGTTGAAGACCACACATTTTCTTACTGGATAATGTATTGGTCCCAACTATAAGTTCTTGGAGCTCAGTGTAGCTTGGGATAAATTGACATAGCAACAGGATGCAGGAGTGTACCAGCACCGAGAGGCTCCTTCGACATAACCCTGTATCTGGATCATCATTGCAACCCAGCAAAGAAATCGTGCTCTCATCCTAGTCTGGGAGTATGCTCACACCCACATGAGGTGTACCAGAGAGTCAGACCTTTCGTACACCATGGCCGCGTCTACACAAGACGCTGATTGTGCAGTAACCCAATACTACTGCACAGTAGCACTGCGTGGTAACAACCGTAGCTGGGCAGTAGCATCATGAAAAAGACGTTTGTCGGCATTACCCTGCAGTAACTCCGGTTACTGCGCAGTCATTTAGTACTAAACAAGTATTAAATGATGATGTAGTAACAATGGTGCAGTCAGCGTCTCGTGTAGACGCAGCCCGTGGGTTGTAAACCAGAGGGACCTGAGCGTATCACTGAAGTGCTCACTATTCAGAAGTGATGTGAGTACAACTTCTTTGCCCCCAAACTCCACCAAGTCCCATAATGGTCCGCCTGCTGGTGGAATCGCAACAATTGTGCAAAAAGGAGCTTAAAATGGTCCCTGCCTCAGAGCACTGATTTTGTTCCTTCCTTACCTACTTTCCTAGGCGCAGAGAAGCAGTATGTTCCAGCTCTGGCACGCTCCAACACCTCCCATGTCTCGCATCTGCAGATATTTTACTGTGATCAAACATCCGAAAAACATAAAACCAGTGGGGAAAGATGTCATACATTTATGGGAACTGGCACAGCAAGCGATTACCCTCACTGCTGCAGAATAGTCATGCCATAGACCAGTGGTAGCCAACCCGCAGCATGGTTGCTCAAGTGGCACGAACAGACTGGGGAGGAAACAAGTGGCACATTGGCAAACAGCTCAGGGAGCAGAAAGCTGACCACCAGATCAGTAATGAAAAGGGATCCGTGTGGCAATCAGGAAGGGTGTGGGGCTGAGTTGTGGCACACCTGGTGAAAGGTTGCCCTCCAGTGCTCATACTGTCTATCCCCGTCAGACCATAGAAATACCTTCAGGTACTAATGTACTGACCATTAACATCGCATTGCCATTCCAGGAGCTACCGCCTTCATATTTCCAAGGCAAACATGGCAGCAGGGCCATCTGTGGGAGGTGGGGGGGCACGAATTTGGGCGACTGCCCTGGGCCTCACACCTGGGGAGCCCTGTGGACAGTGCTGTGCAGGCCCCACCGCAGCCGCCGCGCTCCGGCCACTCACCACCTCCTCCATCCCCCCAGCCGCTCACCACCCCCTGGCCCCGCACAAGCTAATTTGCCCCGGGCCCCGCACACCCCTAGGGACAGCTCTGCATGGCAGTATCAGGCATTGATTCAGGCTTTTCAGCAAGTCATTCCCTGAACCACATTTCTCCTAGGAAGCATATCAAAGACAGCATGGCAGTGTTGAAATAATGGCCTCACCTCTAGGATGGGCACAGATTTACACACTTACTACCCAGTATTTCCCTCCTTTAATCGGTTTAGCCTTTTGTGCTGTATACAAGTATATTTTTCACTGTCTACCATTGTAATAGTTCATCAGTAAGCATTACATTTTAAAGTGCGAAGTTTGCCCCTTCGGTTGGAGTCAAGATGAAAAGCTTTCCATGAACCACCTTTGATTGGAATCACTTTTGTTACCTTCAGTTTGGCCAGATGTTCCCTAATTACTTTATCTGACAAGGATTTTCTTTAACATGAAGACATCTTTACAGGAAGAGTTATGTAAGATCCTTGTTTAGTCTCTTTGCCCAAGTGAAGTAAGCCACACTAGGCTTCATCGTCAAGGCTGGATTTTATGCTTGAACATGCAACTTAACATCAAAAGCTTGATCTTTTTTATTATTCAGCACAGCCTTTTTAGACCAACTCTAACAAGAACCAAATGGCACATTTTAACTTGGGATTTAAAACTTTTATTTTTTAAAGCTAGAACGGAGTCACACAGCTTTTTCCTGGGGCTGACGTAGCTCTGTGTAATACCTTAAAGCCAGAATCTGACACCATTACTCGTTTAAAATAGGACTTACCTATATGAATAAACCCACTGAACAACGCTACTCAGCATGAGTCAAGGTTACCAGATCAGTCCTGCTTTAGGGCTGATCTTTAGCCCATCGAAGACAGAGATCAAAAACCTCCTTCTGTTGACTTGAGTCAGTCATTGAGTGGTCTGACGGATCCTCTGCCCGTTACTCATGCGACAAGTCTTTGAGAGTTATTAAGCCAAAGAAGGAAGTCCCTAAGCCTTTAATTACCGGAACTGCCCGCTGCTGGAGGTGGAATATCAGACGTCATGGAACAACAATCTGATCAGTATAGTGAGGCATATGTTCCTATGCACCGGTCATTTGAGACGCTTGGCCTTGATTTGCTACTTGGCTGCTGTCAGCCAACTTTCACTCAGGCTAGGCAGCCCAGTCCTCTGGTGTTACCTCCAAATACACCACACAGAAAAGAAAATGTGATCACTAGTGCTAGGCAGGAATCCCAGGAACATTTTTGAGCTTTCAAATTTTTTTCCATTGTACATTAAGACAAAAACAAAGCTTTTCAAAAGTCCTCAGAGAGGCAGTGAGCCATGTCAGAAGAGCCACCAGCCAAGGGGCTGAAGCCCTTATGTCAGATGTAGACAACCAGGGTCAGGTCTCTAGCGTTCCTGATTCAGCACAGAGCCTGGGTCAGCCACACGCCAGGTTAGCAACCGAGTCACAGGGCTATTGGCTATTCTGGGAAGGGTTTCCTTTTTGTCTCTCATTTTGTCTCTCATTTTGAACAGAAATTGCATCCGGGACCTGAGAAGCCTTCCCAATGGAAGCAGCTTTCTCCAACAGAATTCAGCTTTGCCAGGAAGATCCCAAAGGGCTCTGCTGATCACAGTACAATCAAAATATACTGCTCAGATGCTTAGCTTAGAGATTGGATGCATCAGTCATCTGTGTCGTTCAGTGATTAGCAGTACAGTATGTTCTTGGCTTTGGTTTTGAAACAAATCCACTTAATTTGGTTGCTATGTATTAAAACTTAGAGGCGGTTCGATGCAGTTTTGAGTCACTTAGCTTGATGGATGCTACCGTTACATATGCAAATTAATGTCCCAAGTTTCATCGCCACCCCCCCACCTCTCCCCCGCAAGGAGGTACACCAGAGGATGACCTTAAGAGCCTCCTACAGTCACTAATCACCTATTCTGTCAATCCTAAGTGCAATTCTCAGTAGCACTTCAGCACAAGCCTGGAAGCTCGGCTGAACTGGGTATGAGGTTCACTGTGTCTACCTGCCTCCTAGCCCTACACTTTCTAAACTTACCCTCATGCTGCAGGCATCAAGCATAGATGTCCACCAGGAGCAATGCCGCAATTGCATAGCCCAGCCCTTCCACACCCCTCTTCCTCTGCCTACTGCCCCGAAGCAGAGACAAGTCTGGAAGCAGAGACAAGAGTCCCACAGACTGATTCCTAGAAGAGCTCTACTTCACAGATCATAAGCTACGCAGCATGATGTGGATGGCTTTGGTGTGGGCCTCAAGGAATGGTATAGATGGGGAAGTGCAGATCTTGTAGCTTTGGGCTAGTTGAGAACAACCTTAGAGTTGACCCAAGAAGTCAGCATAGACATAGCTGTGCAACATATTCAGCACTGCTGAATCCAGTTGGCTTGTAGGGACAACTCTCTCACTGTCTTTATTGATTTCTTAACATTGTCATGCTTTGGATGGAGATTACATTTGCTCTTGAAGGTAAATTATTTCTGGAAAGTTATGTTTGGTACTTTGAGAAGGTCTCTCTCTTGCTTCTCATTCATGCTTCATGTTTGTTTTAAAAAATAGTGTCTTACCTGTATGCACCGAACATTGATCTGTGGCATTTGCTATGCTGTAGCTGCTGGTATACTGTAATTTTCACTTGTTCCCTAAATTTATGGGATCCTGCTGTTAATCAAGCTGAGCTATCCTCAGCGAATGCCTGTAGTAATGCATTCATGGATGCCTACAATGTTATAGCTGATCTACAGATAAAATTCATGACCCTAAAAAAGAGATCCTTAACACACAAACTCAATATCTCTGTTAGTTCCAGTAGTATTATATGAAAGGACACTGTCAGGAAAATTAAAAAAATCTGAGACCTGCCTGAGATAGTCCACCAGGCTACTGTGGGTATGTGCCACCTTCAATAGCCAAGGGCACACGTGGCAGCGATGTGGCTGGCATCACATCTGGCTTCCTTTGACTCTCCTGCTGGAATAGCCAGATATTGCAGCTGGATTGACGGGGGGCAGCCTTCAGTATGATTTTGAAGCAGGACTTGAACTCATGCTGCTGGAGTGGCAGCAAGATGCCATGAACTACTCTATGCCAGGCTCCAGTGCTGGGAAAATTGGGTTCCCTAAATTAGAATTTTTAAAATAACCAGCCTTACTGGATGCAAGATCCATAGAAATATCCCCATAATTATTATGCCTTTTAATGAAATGGGTTTGGGGGAAAGTTTCCTGCAATTTTTGGCAAACCTAAATATTGCCACATTGCACTCATTCACAGGAACTTGAAAGTGAACTCAAAAATGAAACCAAATCACCTGCAGCTTTAGCTAGCAGGTGATCCAAGGCCAAATCGTCCTCATTAATGAAACTCGGATCAGGCCATTAATGCCTATAGTAGTTTAATGTTAATTGGCAGCTAGTCATTTTTCTTCAGAACAGATTAAGTAAACCTCTGCCTCTAGCCTTTGACAAGCCATCAGAAATGCTTTGTCAGTATATTAGTGACACATTAATTATATATAAGGAAAACCTCTGCAGAAATGAAAAAGGAAAAAAACCCCATCAATATTCAAGATGTTGACTTTGGGGTATGTGGTTTCCATCTCTAAGGCTGCATGTTTTCCTTCAAATTTCCTTCCATGCTCCTTCAGTTCAGAACATTTTTCACACTCAGCTAGAAATCTCCTTGTTTCCCAGTCAACTTGGAAATGATGTTAGCGCTAGAAAAAACCCAACTACATCCATATCTTTCTGCCAGGGGAAGCCAAGGTCTACTGGTAAACTTTTCAAAGAAAGGGTCAGGAAATATTGGTCCTGAATATCTGATGTAAAACAGTACCATAGTTACTTCCATGGATGGCACAAAACATTCAACACACAACATGGCGAATTCTTGTAATATTGCCAGTCCCAAGCATCCAAATACTATGAGTCAGGCTCCAAAAAATAATCATGAGTGTGGCATTAAAGTCATAAGATTGGTAAAAATAATTTCTTTCACATCATATTTTGACATCTGGACATTTAGGTCACACTGTGTACACAAGCTTAGTCTTCTTGCAGCATCCTGGAGCCTAGACATTCAATCCTTTTAGATAAAAGGCAAAAGATACTGAGCTCAAGGAACTGGGGCTTTTAGCAAATCAGTGTATGGTGTGGGCATATCTCCCCCACCTTGAGCCACTTGGCTCAGAAGCGAGTGCCACAATGAAGTGCTTCAACTCCACTACCACATCCACTGCACCCCAAAACAGACCCAAGAGAGGGAGCTTGTAGCACTCACGCAGTGCTACACTAAGGCTGCTATCTATATCCTGTCCCCGTCAGGGTGAAGCATAAGCAGAAGTGATGTGGCGTGCATCTCGGGCACTTCCTAATTTAGTCCTGAGGTAGCCCTCAAGCCCTGTGCGAGTGAGCATTGGCAACGCTGCACTCCAATAGCAACCACAGTTTCTGCCGGGCCATGCTCCTAGGCAGGGACAAAGTCAGCACAGTTGTTCTTGCAGTGCAAACCATAAACAGCTCTGTGCAACTGGTTGGGCTTCCCTCCTTCCAGCTTGCGAGGTAGGACGTTCCAGTTTGCATTGTCCCAGCTCCACGTCTCTGTTAGCATGGCATAAGCTCTGTGGGGCAGGGTTGCATCTGCTTCACAGCCCCCGGTCCCCTGTTTAGGTAGAGCCGAGTCCTAGGATTCTTAATTAAACAAAGCATTAAGCTTCATATTCTTCCTTCCCGGCCCTCCTCCCTAAAAGCCCTAGTCTTCAAAAGGCAGCATCCGAATGCTCTGCCTACCAAGCGAAGGCTTAGCTCACACTGTGGGATCATGTCCGCTCCGCCTGTTCAGTACTGGCGTGGGGAAGCGTCATTTCAGCTGCCATTGAAAATCCATTCCTGACCACAGCATGAGGTTTTCAACAGTTCTGGGCAGTTTTGGAGGCTTATCATGTTTCCAGGGCTTCGAAAGTTCACAGGTAAACTAAGATTAATCCTCTATTTATTTTTCCTCTCTTACAAGACAACTTATTCAAAAAAAGAAATGTGTTCCTTCTCCCTTTTCAATGTTTTGTGCAAGCAGCTAACACAAGGCTCTCCCCTAGCCCAATTATTCTCTATGCTTTTCCATAGCAAAAATCATTAGAACCAGTACATTTACTTGCTCCCGTTTGTGAAGTTTTGCAGGGATTTAAAAAGTAAGATGTCATCTTTCCCCATGTGTCTTTTATTCACCTCCATTTTCTGAATCAGACTCAGAATCCACTAATTCTACTATATTCAGGTTATTGTTGTTCCCAAGGACTGTGTTTTTTAACGTGGCACAAAGGATGGAAATATCGGAGGACTGATCCAGGTTGTTGTCATCACCAGATATCCTTTCAGCTTCGTTGGATGTCGAATCAGAATCTGGTGGGATTATTAAGTAAGAGAAAAAGAGAGAGCTCTTTTAAGCAAGTGAAGATGAGCATCACCGTGGGTTAGTAGCCCCGTATACTAGAAATGTCACTGAGCTGTGCAAGCCCTTTCTTAAAAATTAACACCTCCTGCTTATTAATATTGGTGGCCACCACTTGCTTCTGTCTCTATTTCATTTAACAGGGAAATTTAACAGTGCTGTTGGCAAGCAAATTAACATGTAAAATAATAATAAACTGATCAGAGAAAGTACAACATGCAGCCGAGAGGGCATGAGGGGTCTTGCAAAGTTTAGCAGGTTAAAGGAAGGCCCCTCACTGTCTCAGAGTCCAAGCCTCCACTCTACCACAGCCACTCTGCACCGCATGCTGGGAGCGAGGCAACAGCAGTACTACGCTGGTCCAGACGTGGCCATCTGCCTTGTGACCCAATTTGCCAAGTATAACTAAGGTGCTAGTCTTCAGATATCAAGAATAATGACTCCAAGAACAGCCTATGTACAGAAAAGCTTACATGCATCAACACAGCATTAGCTGACTTCACCTGAGGTGTCATCGTCCTTATTTGCTGACAAGTCTGCGAGGTCAGCAAAAGCAATCCCATCACGAACGCTCATCTGATTGGCATTTCCAATCATGACATTGTCCAGAGTAGACTTATCGATGCCGAGTCTCTGTGATGAAGTTCCCCCTGTCCTACTGGGTGTGCTGTTATGCAGTGAAAATGAAGAACGGCTAGAAGGAATTTGACCAAACGAATCTACAGTGAAGAAAAGGACATGAACAATAAAAATGATGGCACCAAAACTTCACAAAAGGTGCTGCTTGTGGTTCTCAGAGTTGGGGTGGGAGGGACTTGCATTGTAATAGCAAGAGTGGCAGTATCCAATGGACCCTAACTTCCCAGAATGGAAGAAGATTCTTGAAAAGAAGCAACTTTACCCAAAAAAGGAAGAGGTGGTGACAACAGACAGCACTACACCAATTCCGGTAATTGGGAACTTGTATAATGATTTCCCATGGTCAAAAATGACTACGTATGGGACTCCTTATTTTACAGAGGATGATAAGCAGCCTTCCCAAGGCCATCATGTAAGTGGAACCAGGTCTCCTGGCTCCCACTCCCGCACTCTGAGCACTGCAAAAGGCTGCCCCTCTCTCATCCAGCCTTCCCCTTTGAAGCCACAAGTCATTCTTTCCTTACATGGGTAGGGGGCAATCTGTACATGCAATATTAGCCTTGGCCTCTTAGCCTCATCTCCTGCTCTACACGCTTTAGAACAAAGCTGGCCCTGCCTAGCTGGGATGCAGGCTTCAAGCCAAGGCTTATATACTATGATTCAAGAGGCAGCAGAGTCAAAGGGATGGCTTGGAGATTGGTCAAGGAGAGCTTTTATTATAGGCACAAGCTAAATCTGAGTTACTCCAAGAGCTATGTTCAAGATAACTTTCCCTCAAATCTCTACCCTAAAGCCACTCTTCTTCAGAAAACTCCCTTTCTGCTGTTGTGAAAAGGTGTCAGATGAGCACAGAAAGGGTCAAAGGGCAATAATTGCTCCCGCTATACAGACTCCAAAGCCCAAAACTGGCCCCATAATGCGTATTTTAACATGTGCAGAGCAATTCAAGAACTTACTCCTAAAAGATGGGGTTTTTGTGGCCAGTAGGGGGAGATTTTGCTCATTCATTTCACCAACACACACCACAAACCAACGTTGTGCACCTACCTTTTTCTGAAGTTCCACATTGGCCCACCTGCTCTGCTGGGCTGTCAACAACGTCTGTCTTGATAACATCCATTTGATTTTGATTACCAACCAGAACATTTCTGAGCACGGACTCAGTCACCTGGATGTCCTGGTCACACGGCATAGCCGCTTTAGCTTCCGAGTCATCGTATGAGGTCTTGGCAGTCTTTGTTGAACACGGAGAACTCCAAACAGTTGGGTTACAATCTGCACCATACATGCAAAAGGAAATCATTGTTAAGGAAAAGGGGGCTGCACATATTTACAACATCATCCCCTTAAAATCAAGTCTAAACAAATCACTTTTTGGTAATTCTCTGTGTTTACTCTCCCATGCACATTGGAATATTTTGTTTCAAGCAACCAAGACATGGGCAGGCTGTAATAGCCTACTGAAGTCAATGGCCATCTTTCCATTGATATCAAGGGAGTTTGGATTAGATCCGGTAGAGCAGTGGGAGTCAACCTTTTTGGCAAGTATGTTACAAATAAGCCCTACACCTTCTACGAGTGCCACTCCAATCCCTTTACTCAGCCTGATCCATCTCTCTGCTTTCTGCTTCCTGCCCTGTGCTCCTGGCCTGATCTGCTGTTCTGCTTTCTGCTCCCTGTCCTATCTGCAGCTGTGCTCCCTGCCCTGTTCCTGATCCGCTGCATGCCACACAGAGAGGCTGCCCATGCCACTTGTGGCATTCATGCTACAGGTTGGCCACGCCTGCTGTAGAGGATCTCATCTCAGCAGAGTTACTGAGCATCAGGGACTGCAGTCACAGCTCACAGCTGTCCTGTAACCAATGTGCTATGCTCTGGGAAGATCTGACGAGTTAAAATGCTTCATATCTACTCCTTATTTGAAATGGAGGCATCCAAAGAACAAAGAGGTGCTATCAGATGCAACACAGATATTTTTACATTTTGAGTAAGACCTCATCTATGCCGGGGTAATATGGTTGTCAGTCTAATAACACTATACAATGATTTAGCATGCACTGCAGATAAGACCTGCCTTGTTTCATGACATCTGGCTGCACCAAGCAAAACACAACGATCCTAATTTACAATATTCTGCACCTCCACTTGTTAAGATTGCTGTTGGCCTGGCCACTCAATCAGTGAAAGCCAAGTTAATATCTACAGGTGCAAATGCAAAGTTTTTTCATGTACATTTAGAGCCAAGGTTGAGAGTAGCTGTCCATTCAGTTAACCAAACCTCAGGATTTAAAAGATCTGTGAATGTTTGGAGTTGGGATATAATATATATGAATGGCATTAAGGAAAACTCTGAAGTAGAATACATAAAGTGGGTTGAAAGCTGGTTATACAGGAAAAGACAGATTCATCAAATTAAAAGATTTTGTGGAACGCATCAGTTTTCACAAAGAGAAAAATGTCAACTTTTTAATATTTTTTATTTAATTGCATTGAGATTTTTATTTCCATTTAAAATATGAATCTCAATATTGTATTGTTGTAATGTTTCAATATTATGGCAATTACACTATTTGATGTTACTTAATAGAAAGTTTTTGGCATTTCCGTTTGAGAAGCCACTTAAAAATCTTGACATTTTATTCAAGTCTAAAACAAACATGTTTCAAAAAGTCACTTAGCCGATTTTCTGACCAGTTCTAGTTCAGTGCCTTTTGATTACTAATTATGATGGCTATTGTTCATAAATAGTAGAACATTAATAACATTTTAGAGAGAAATAATTACCATCGTTTTTATCCATCACGTTTGCAGTATTGTTATGCCCAATCTGTGTAGCAGTGGAATGAGAAATATGAACAGCGCTGTGATCCCCTGGCAGACAAATATTGTTTATTGGATTAGCCTGAAGAATATAGGTTATATGCGACTTCACTTCAGGACCTGTTGCTTTGTAATCTGTAACAAAATAAAAGGCACATTAGTCATTAATAGATTGACAAGTTACCGTCAAAGTGATTATATATGGAATGGGGTGAGAAAAACCAAACTGGAAGTTCAGCTTTATGGAAGAAAGCTCTTAGAAATGGCTCTAATTAAGTCACTCACAGCATCTTGTGTACTCAGCGCCCCGTGCTTCAAAATGGCTCATTCAATGCGCTTTAGTGAAAGCACCCCCACCTCCATTTGAAATGCTGGAACGCTGAGTACACAAGGTGTGGAGGCTACTGGAGTGTGCTAATTAGCACGCTCCAGCAGACTTGATCAACCAAGTCTGCTCCAACGCGCTGCAATTACAGCGCATCAGAGCAGTGTCCCTGCACATCTACAGGTACCCTATGAAAGCAAGTGTGAGCGAATGTAACCTCTGATCAAACCAGTCAGTAGTGAAAGCTGCTGTACATCACCCAGTGGTACCCAAAAATGAGGTACAGTAACCAACAACAATAGGGATGCCATATATCTAAAGGCAAATGCTGATCTTTGTAAAAGAACCGATCAACCAAAATGTGATGAAACAATTCCAGAAGGAGAATTATACAAGACTTCTCTTTTTCCAGTAGATAACATCATCTAGCGGTTACTCAGTGCTAAAAAGATCAAGACTTCTGAGTTCTGAATTTGTGGGGAGGTATATGCATTATTCCCATGCGACACACAGGGGACTGGGATCACAGAGCTGTTAAATCACGGCCTACCCCAGGTCCCCACAAAGGGAATCCACAAGATGAGTCAAGGGCATTGACTGGAGCCTCCCAACCCCCAACCCTCTTCATCATCATTTATGCTTAAAGGTAAAGCCATCGGCAAACCTTAGTGTGGATACGCAAATTGAAAAGTAGTCAAAATTCTCTGATCTGAACTGGCTCAGGAAAGGAACTTGGTTCTCTAGCTGAAAGTCTTTACAGCCAAAAAGAAAACAAAGCACTCTTTTGTGATGGAGCCCAGAATCGGGTTATGAAGGTCTCTCCCAGTACAGTACCTGCTCCCTTGCTATAACATGACCACAGTTTCTGTTCCTCATTGAAGTGGAGGAGATGTTTTTTCATCAGTGCATATAAATCTGGATTGACGTCCTTTTGCGTCTGCTTCCCAAGGTGTTTGGCAATGCTTAAAGCCCTCTGAGGTCCATTTTCATGCAGATATGTGTACATCCTATCCTCTGAGAAACAAAGGCCTGGCTTATTGATTCAATCTGACTACAGGAGGATAATCTAGCTCTGTTTGTAGCATGTCCCCTGGAAAGACTGGGCCAAGAGTACCCACCCTGGCATCTGTGGCCATTCACAGTCCATCGACTTGAAGGACTTCTCCAGGATTGTGAGTAAGGAGCGCCAGGTTACCACCCAGGCACAAGTGCCCAGACTCGGCCCCACCACTGTATTTGCTGAAGAGGAAACAGGGAGTAGGGGCAACCCTGGCTCTGCTTGCAGGCACCGATTACTAGGGTTGGTTGGCTGCACGTGTTTAAGAGGGGAGTAAGCCCCTAAAGGCATGTTGCAATGCCTCTACACCCCTTTGCACCAATGGCATCTGGGAAGGACTCTGCCTCTCTGAAAGAATATTACTAATGGTTCATGTGGGAAAAATCAGGCTGTGCCTGCCACATCCCATTGCCTATACAAGCACTAGCAAGGGAATGGCATTTGCTAGGCCTCTACACGTGCTCTCGCACAGCAGTTCCCAAACTGCCAGACTGTGCACGACCAGTTTAAAATGATACAACCTGAAGCACCACCAACACATTTTTGTTATATAAAGCAATTATAATAACTCTCTTAAAGTGTACCACTGACAGGTTGTCTGCGTATCACTGGTGGTGCACGTGCCACAGATTGGGACTCTAGCATATCAGTAAACCTCCATTGTGGCTGCTGACATGCAAGGAATTAAAATCAACCTATTCAGTGTTACAAATTTCACATGCACCAAATGGCTTACGT
This sequence comes from Alligator mississippiensis, assembly GCF_030867095.1. Lineage (NCBI taxonomy): Eukaryota > Metazoa > Chordata > Crocodylia > Alligatoridae > Alligator > Alligator mississippiensis. The sequence goes on along the minus strand of NC_081832.1, from coordinate 9,149,741 downwards.
GTTTCTGTCAGCCCGCTGTTGTTTCTCGCAGGCACCACAGCATTCCCACGCCGGCCCCACGGCACCAGGGCAGTGTCAGCTACAAGACAGAACATTGTCGGGCACTGTAACTTGGATGAAAAGAGAACTGTGAAAGATCTGCTGTTTAGCCAGACAGAGGGACAAGGTCCTCCTCCTTCTCCTCTCTTGTACCAGTCTCCAAAGCCACATTTGCATCCTTGCTCGATTCCTTCGCACAAGCCCAGAGAACAGGGGGCTTTGCAAGCATTCAGTCGGAAGAGCTGATGGCCCATTTCTAGAGCACGCAATACAAGGTGGGGCATGTGGATTGGACTTGACCGGGCAAACACAGGGGCACTTCTTGACCTGTGCATGGGCTTTGTCGTTCTCTCTAGTTATTTTACGGCCACTGGCTGGAAGTACCTTGTTCCCCACGAACGGGAGGAAACGCTCGAGTTTAACAGCAGAGAGGTTCTTGCAGATTTTTCTGTTGGGAGTGATCTGCCTTCCAGAGGAAAAAGGGGAAAATTTTAGGAGGTCCACAGGATGCAAAGTGCATCTGGCTGGTTCCTTCTGCAGAAGCTGCAGTTACAGACCTAACCTCCCACAACTTCTCCTGACATCTTCCATGACGTGAGGCAGGATGGCCTTCCAGGATGGGCCAAGAGGCAGTGCCTCATCCTTGGGCATCTATACATGAGTTCTGGGGTGGGGGACGGGGGGCGCTTTAATTAGAACAGCTCCAAGAGCTGTTCTAATTAAAGTGCCTGAAGCATCACGTATATTCATCATCCTGTGCTTCATTCAATGAGCTTTAGTTTGAGTGCCCCTGCTGCCATTTTGAAACATGGGGAAACCGAATAGACACGACAGGTTGTTGGAGCACATTAATTAACACACTCCGGCAGACTCGATTAATCGAATTAGCATGTGTCCGGTGTGTGTATAGATGCCCCTCGTGTGCTGGAGGAGAATCTAGAGCATGCTGCCTCTACCACAGCTCTGACATATGCAGAGGCTCTTGTAGGGAGGTAGGGAGGTATGCCGGACAGGCTGAACTGCCCTTTCTATGGGTGAAAGTGTGAGAAGGGGCCTGACACCCAAAGATAGGCCTGAGTCAGCTTTAGTTGGCTTCTGGAATGCACAAGACTGCAAATATTCCTAAAAAGCTGTTTTAAGCAGTGTGTTCTCAGAAAGCATGACACAGGGTTTATTTATCTTCCCTACAAATCCCTCTGGACGCTACTATCAGTGCAGGATGTGCTCTGGACTACATGTACCTTCTGCTTTATTCAAATTTCAGTTCTGTATGAAAGAGAGAGAGAGAGAGAGAAAGCCAATTGACTTGCTACCCACTGGACTGAGTAAAAAATGAATTCCAAGTAATTGAGGTCAAGGGCTCAATGGTCTCTGATACAGTTAGGCTGTAATGTAGCTATAGCCTTGCAAACAGAATCTCCTCTCAATTGCTCTCAGTATCAGAAGGTTGCAGATAGAGCATTAAAAGGTTTCCAAAACATTTACCAGCTGCCGGCTGGGGGGTTTTGCAACAGCTTTCCAGCTCCGTACCGTCTGCGCAGACAACCCATTTGCCACCCTCCTGTTTCTGTACTTGGCCTTCCTTATGCAGCGTGTACAGCGCATTATTGGCTTCCCGCTTTGTAATTGAACATCCACTGGCAACTTCCATGGCCTTTTTTGGAGTCTCAGCTGCCCTTAAATAGTCCAAGATGCGTTGCTTCACTTCTGAAGCTAAAGGCAAGAACAAAAAGCTGTCTATAAATTAAAGCAATTAAAAATTGGTTTTGGATTGTTATTTATTTATTTTGCAGCTGAACTTCCCCCCCATTAAGCTCTGGCTTGTATTAGGATTTGGAAGCATGGGCATAACAGGTATATAATTATAATCACAGAAAGCAAAAATGTACCTCAGCCAGAGAGCACAGTTTGACGATGGAGGCAGGAACCGTGAAGAGACTACAGGATGTTGTGGCTTGGCACTGCCCCTATCCATCATGGCCACTGTGCTGCTACAAAAAGGCTCTTTTGAAATCTTGTGTGTTTAGTCGCTCACAATGCCTCCATGGGAGTAGTCACTATCAGCTTAAGGACTTATTTTTTTTAAGTGACACCCTTATTATAGCCGCACATTCCTGGCTGTGAAGGACCTGTTTGTCCACCTCACAGGACTAGTATCACTGACGATGTCCATATCCTGTCCTCCACTGTAGTGACAGATTGTAGGATGTGGTATATTTAGACCATAAATGGACTTTATTTAAAAGAAATGATGCATGGAAAAGCCCTGCATACATTCAAAGCTGGTTCCCTGGTTGAAGCTAGTCCCATAACTAAGAGCACTGACAGAAGTGACATTTTCTTGTGTGACTGGCCCCCTAAGGGCTCTTCAGCCATGCCCTGATAGACATGCATGGCTGCAGAGCCCAACTGCATGACAGTCTGAATCCTCATTACATGAGCGTTCAGATGAAGATGCTCCAAAGAGAATCACCTTCATTAATATCTGTCAGTCCATGCTGGGATCCCCAGCCCTGGTACTGTCTTCAGAATGGGAGGGGGAGAAGTGAAGGGAGGAAGCTTGGTCTGCGTTTGCCCAGCCTGCACTGGAGGGTGGGGCAGGTGAATTGGAGCCTCCTTCCCCCTAGGTCAGGGCTAGGGGAGACAGTCTGCAAACATGCAGCCACTCCAAACTGGAGCTCAATCCCCCAACCCCCTGGACATCTGTTGAGTCAGGGTGGATCGCTGTAACTCATGGCACATGTTGTAAAGCACCATGAGTTACAGCAGGGAGCTGCACATCTATTAGCACCCTAAGGCATGAAGGAATTGGCATTCCACTTTCCCCGGGTCTGCCTTGAGAGGGTTTTTTTTTATGAAAACTAGAAAATAGTGTGAAGTGGAGCAGACCTTGAGGTGCCCCCTCACCAATGACCACACAAAGAGCAGGAAGAGCTTCTCTAATCAGAAGTACATTGGTATATCTCACCAAACCCCACTTTATTTCCCCTGGAATACCAATGCTGAGAAATGCTACCAGCACGTTTGCCCTTGCATGCAAACTAATTTAATCAAGATACAGGAAATGTGAGGCAAGTGAGCTTAGCTGTCATTTTACAAAAAACAATTAAATGCATGAGATGTGTCCTAATGATATTATTAAAAAGAAATTCCAATCTTCCATTAGCAGCAGCATTAATTATGGTGAGCACATTACATTCACTATCATTTACAAGAAGAAATCTTGTTGCTATACAGCCTTTTAGAAAAATTTAAAAATAAAAACATTTGATTCAATCCCCCCAGGAAAGCCCCCACAAGAAGCCACATTTGAATGAAGCTGTGATTATCTTTGTTTTTTCAGGCTGGTAGTAAAAGAAGTCATAAATAATGTTCAGCAACACACTGTGAAATGCTGTATTTTTTCACACATTATGCACGCCTTTTTCCCCCCAGAAAAATCTGCTGTAAACTGGTGTGCATATCATATATAAAAGAATATGGTTAGAGCAGTTTCTGCTAATCACTGGACAAAAACAAAAGTAAAGCCTGCATGTGATCCCCAAGGCTCAGCTCCCTAACTGCTGCTACTCATTTACTTACTACAAGGAAAGATCTTTTTCTTCATTCTGCCTTTCAAAATCAAGGTGTGTGTCTTATTCCAGGGCATGCAATAAGTGAGAAAATATAGCTTCTTTTACCCATTATACACAAGCTATGGGTCAATCTACAAGAAGATGTGAAGAACTCATGGGCTTTTGTACAACTCAGTGACTAAAGCAAATCACCTTTTGCCATTGGAAAAGTGCACAAGCAGTTTAGGGCTATACATTATGCATTGAGTTAGCCACAATAATCCCAAAAGATGATTATGCATATTAACTATATGTATTCAAAATCTGGATGCTACATCTGGCAGCCTGAGCACCTCTCTAACAGCAATGATTATGCTAGGCCCCAGGTACTGAAGGGACTTTGCTTTATCCCCTCAAAGCAATTGAGATCTCATCTGAATCAGGGCAAGACTTTGTTTTGTAGGGCAGCCTTTCCAAGGAAGAATGGCATTGAATCCCAGCTTATGTTCTTCAAACTGAGTCTTAGTTACATGCTGTCCTCCCCTCCCCACCCACACTGAAAAAAAAAACAGTTCAGGAAGAAAGAAAGAAGAATTTTGCTGGAGTTTCCTATCTTTTAAGTTACATTTCCTCTGGCTTTTGCTGTGGGAGGAGCCATTGATCAGCTGTTAAAAACGTCCTTGGATGGTACCCAAGATTCCTTTACAAGTTAGGACTGATTTTGGAATTACTGACTGATCTCAAGAATCTGAGATCAAATGCACCTTCCCAACTGAAAGAGAAAGTCATCAATAGAGCTCACCATAAAAGGACATTTATTCAGGGCCATGAGCAAACTTATTATACATCAAAGCTAGCTTGTAGTGAGGTTTTCAATCCAAATTCAGCATGGGAGCACTTAAAAATATATAACTCAGCTAAAATTCAACCCATGCAGAGAGCCATGTGGCTATCAGCAAAAGCTGTCTGAGAACAAGCAAATGCATCAGTTGAGTGATTATGTGGATACCTGCTGAAAGAGGGGGATTTGCAATTATCCATGGATGATTTTCTACATGTACATCTCCCGTTATAGTGTAAAATCAATTAACAATAGTCATTTGCTTCTGAACACATTGGTTGGAGAGAAACATTAGTTCAGAAACATTAATTTCTGGACAAATGTTTACAATTAAAATGTAATTTTGATTCCACTCAAGTCCTGCAACAACACATTGTATCTAGGCCAAATTCAGAGGATAAATGAGCAACTTCAAAAAATACAGTTCAAGCTGCAGAATGATGGGAAATGCCCCCATATGGTTTGCTTTTAGGAGGATATGAGATGCCTAGTAAAGATGGGGAAGGGATCAGACTGTTCTTGCTTCATAAAACTTTGTCCCTTGACAAGCAAGCTCCAAAAGAAACTTTTTGCACAATTCTGAAGTGTTTGGAAGCAACAGCCAGCAAAGACAGAGAAGGACACTGTGCCAATACAAACTGTAGCCAAATACCACCCAAATACCACCCTTTTCCAGGGTCACCCAGCTGGAAAACTTAAGAGAGAAACTGGAAAAAAAAAAAAGCTTGGATTTGTCCTCACTTCCTCTTTCCTTCTCCAAAAGGGCAGCAAAGTTACTCTGCATTTACTAGGACGTAACCTAGAAGGGGACCCAACTCACAGTATTAGCAATGGGAATTTTGGCTTCATAGACATCCCCAAGGGAGAGTGAAGGAATCCACAGGAGGGTTTTTGAAGACAATAAGTAGCATGCTATACCAGAAACTCTGCTCCTAGAAAGATTTACATGGTAAGCAGTCCTTGGGGAGTCAATGAAACTTTCCACAGGAGGATGTGTAGCCATGACTGGGCCTAAAATACCTAATGATGATAAATACTGGAGAGAAGTGAAAAGAACACAGGAAGTCTATATAAAGGGGCCAGCCTTTCCAGCCAAAATGAAAAGAAAGGGAAAAGTAAAATTACATTTTCTATGGATAAACTAACTTTACAGCAAATCAGACTATCATTCATATTGGTGCTATAACCGTTACAGAAATGGCTCCTGCACAGTCTTGAAGTGGACAAAGCACCAGTCTTATCCTGAAAGGTGCTGCCCGTGCAGAGAGCCCTCCTCTCCCATTTAATACAGTGGAAGCTAAGGGTGCACAGGTCACAGGATGAGGCCTGCGGTTGGAACACTACAATGTATTTAGATCCCCTGCTGTTGCCATGCTGACAGGGCATTGAGTATTAGACACTGGCACCCTCGTCACCCCGGCTATAGCAAGTGATGCACAGTCCACCTCCACTGTCTAGTAGCACATTAAATACAGAGCAGCAAAATGGATGGGCGTTTTCAGGTGCCAGCTCTCATCAAACCAAATTTTGGGCCATGTCATTTTTTCCCTTAATTAGTGTGATGATTTTGTGTGCACAGATTTAGTTAAAATAACAGTCCCACATGCTTCAGGCCAAGTATAGCACCTGGGGAGCATGGGTGACTGGTGCCACCTTAGTTGGGGGGGGCATGTACCCCCCCCCCCCCGCACCCTCCTAACAACCAGGCAGCAACTGGGGGGAGGGTCCCCCGATGGCCAATTGTGCCAATGGCCCCCACTGGCCGATTGCTGCGGTCGCTTCCAGAATGGCGGTGGCTATTTCTGGGAGTGCCATGGTGCTCTCACTCCCTGGCCAGTGCTTGCAACGAGCATGGCTGGTCTACCCAGCTGTTTTTACTCAACTTGTCTACTTCAGCCAACATTTTCAGAAAAACTCAGACTTCTGTCTGTTAAAGAAGGCCATTTCTAAGATTTGGGCTGAAAGCTGCCGGTTTTCCATTATTAAGTTAATGAAATTGTTATTATTGAAATAGTTCCTAGAAAAACACTCCAGTCTTGCTCATGACATCCCCGTGAAAGCAGGAACTTTTCTTAACTCCTTTCTCCAATTACAAAAAACACAGAAGACATAATTTAGCTTTCTAATCTCCACGTCTCTCAGCTTCCTGTTCTCAAGACATTTACTACCCAGCATAGTGTGTCTGCTTCAGTTTGTATGCTACAGAGCATCAGTAACAAACTGGTCAAGGAAAATAGCCAGCAGCCGGGAAAACCAGGTAGAGGTCCGAATGTAGGATATGTCTGAAAGCCAAACTTACCTTCCCTGGATGCTGCTTTTGCCATTTGTCAAAAGTCCTGATACAGATCGAAAGACAAATTCACAGTTAGCCAGAAACTTACGGACTTCAGTGTAAAAAAAAGCGCCTGCGTCAGTGCCAGAAAGAAACAAATGTACAGTCAGAACTAAGAGAAAGCCAGAACTTGTTGCTTGAGTCTTAGTTTCTAACTCCAATTTGAGGCTTGGCTTCTAATCAAGCCCTTGTGCTGTATCGGAGAAGCGGAAGTGAAACTTAACTATTGTTTTATAAAACGAAACTTACTGATCTCGCAGGACAAAGTTCTTCTTTTGTAATGGGCTGGTGGTAACACATGACACTATGACTCAGACAGTCTTGGACAAGTCTAAACTGCAGCAGGCTTCCTGTACCTCAATACAACTAGAGCAGACTTCATCTGATAAGGAAGATAAGGAGGGGAAACTTCCAACTTGACGTTTTGCCTTCTGTCTTACGGAGGGATGTTCTTTTATGCCATTTACATACAGCTCAGTTTTGCTGATCTGGAAAGGTCCTTCCCAACTCCAGGGAGTAGCCTGGATCCACATCTTCAGGCACGAGCTGTGCTCTGTAGCTTAAGGCACTCTGAGGACCACTGCATACACCAAGAATCTGAGCGCACATGCCGTGATTATTTATGCAAATCGATCATCAGAGATCGTTGCATGTGCAGTTACTGCAGCTGGGTGACCTTGTAGTAGCCAAACTTATTAGGAGCATATGCAGGTTCTGGGCTCAGAAACGTTAAGAATAAAGGCTCCATTCTGTTAAATCCCATGCTGCCAACTCTCACAGTATAGGGAGCCTTAGAGTATTTAGTGTTTTCTCTTAAAGTCTCAGCTAACCAAAGGGCAGTGCTCATGTGAAAACTCAAACAAACATCTCACTTTCATATCTGCAGAAACCAAAAAAGACAAATCCTTCAAAAGAGATGGAAACTTGAGGGCAAACAACGCCCCCCCCACCCTTCGGTTTTTCACGTGTACATTTTTAAGGCCCTTTTATAGTTCTCAAGGAACAACCTTACACTTTTAAATGCTTGGGTTTGATAACATGGCACTGGGCAAAACTATTACAAGCTGAGAGAAGAACAAGCGTGGACGGAGCAAAGAGGAGGAACTGTGCTCCCAGCAAATTGGGAAATGGAAAGTGAAATACACCACTCCTCAGAAAACCAAACCAACATGTGCCATTTCCTTGACAAGGGAATGAAAGCCTGGGTGAGTCAGAGGGCAGTCCTCCAGGAAGAAAATGATATGAGAGAAAGAAGGAACAAGGAGGTGGGAATCGTTGCCAGCCTTGGCCATTTTCAAGGGGCCTGGGCCGAGCTGCAGAAATGAGGGCTGTGCGAGGCTTCAGACTGTGCTTCGGATCCAGAGAAGCTTCGGACACTTCAGCGCTGGCTTCGTTAGGCTTTCCAAAGTCGTTCAGAGCTTCCAAAGCACTTCGGAGATCTGGCCATAAGGTATAATGGGGAATCAATGAAATATCTATAACTTTGTTGTTTTTTGTCTGATTTGGATGATATCTGCAGAGATGGTAGCCTCTGCTGAGAGCATGAAGCCTGCCATGTTTCAAGAAGATCGGTGCAGGGGTTTGGGGGGAACTGCACCCCAAATTCTTGAAAGCAAAACTTGTGTCATGCCCATGTGTGAAAGCTGCAGGGATGGTAGCCCCTGGTGAGGCCACAAAGTCTGCCAAATTTAAAGAAGATCGGTGCAGGGGTTTTGGGGGACCTGCACCTCAAGCTGCAGACAAGCAAAACTCGTGACATGGTGACACTGTGTGTGTTAAGGCACAGCAGGGTGACAGCTGCAGCGATGGTGGCTCCTACTGCGGCCACAAAGCCTGCCAGCTGTCGAGGAGATAGGGGCAGGGGGGCTCTGGGGCCCTGCACCCATAGCTGCTGATGGGCAAAACTCGTGACATGGGTGCTTGTGCAACTGTGTCTGTCTTGGGGGGAACTACTGCAGGCCTGGCTGCTAAGCTAGTGTGTCACCAGTTACCAATCAACCATGATTCACTCAGGGACCAGCTCAATACACAATTGCTAGCTAATGTAACCAGTTAATTAGCAACAATTAACACCTACAAAACCCCACACTAAGGAGAGGAAATAATCAGTACAATCAACTGCCCCAAGACAGAGACAGTCAGTCCCACAAGCACCCATGGCACGAGTTTTGCCTGTCAGCAGCTAGGGGTGCAGGGCCCCAGAACCCCCCTGCACCGATCTCCTCCACAGCTGGCAGGCAGCGTGGCCGCAGTAGGAGCCATCATCCCTGCAGCTGTCACCCTGCTGCGCCTTAACACACACAGTGTCACCCATGGCACGAGTTTTGCTTGTCCGCAGCTTGAGCTGCAGGTCCCCCCAACCCCTGCACCGATCTCCTTGAAACTTGGCAGGCTTTGTGACCTCACCAGGGGCCACCGCCCCTGCAGTTTTCACCCCCCTGTGGTGTAACACACACGTGACATGAGTTTTGCTTTCAAGAATTTGGGGTGCAGTTCTCCCCAAACCCCTGAACCAATCTTCTTGAAACTTGGCAGGCTTCATGCTCTCAGCAGAGGCTACCACCCCTGCAAGTTTCATCAAATCAGACAAAAACAACAAAGTTATAGGTATTTCATTGAGTATACCCTATGGCCGGATCTCCGAAGCTTTGAAGCCTCCTTGGAGCCGTTTTGGCTGGATCGAAGCAGAAACCCAGTCCGGAGCTCCAGATCAGATCCCTGGCATCCAAAGTGGCCGGATCCAAAGCCAGATTGAATAGCTGCTTACTCGCACAGGCCTAGCAGAAATGTGGCTAAGCAGAAGGCCAAGAGTCTGCTTCTGAGTAATGGTAGTGTGAACTTTTGCAGATGAGACAACTAGCTTGGTCAGCAAAATAAAGGAAGCCATCAGACACAATTAAACAAAGTACAAAGCCTGAAAGGAGATAAAGGAAGCCCATATATTAAATAATCCAAACACATTACTGTATATCATAGCTTTATCTTCAAATATTAGCAGTAGTGATTGATGTAACCAAATGCATTAGCTGTTATTTTGCTATAATAGATATATTGTGTTAAGATGCTTAGATAATTTGTTAAAACAAAAACAGCCTGGTCAGAGAAGACCATAAACTAAGGTAAAGAAGAAACAGGCCAGTGTTGAATAGCGCTCCACAGTGGGGAGATAAGAAACCCCCCCTCTTTTTTTTCCCCAAGGATATAAATCCCAGCTAACTGACACCTTCCAAGTCCATAAGGTTTAGTCCAGTTCCAAAAGTTTCAGTGAAACAAAGACATTTAAATAAAGCCAGATCATTTATTTGAATATTAAAATCAGCCATCTGTAAATATTGGGCGTAGGCTAGAGGGAAATTTGGAGAACTCAGAAAATTCAAGAAAACCTGCAGCCAGTCTGTGTGCCATCCTCCTCTCACCTCCTGAGTCTCCCCAGTACAGGTGAGAATAGATGTTGTGCTGTTGCGGGTAGCCAGATAAAACTTAAAACCAAACATATATCCCAAAAATCTAAGGTGTAAGCAAATAAAAGGTTTGGCCGTAGACCTGTTTCTGCCTCTTTTATCAGCAGCCAACCCACAAGGTTAACTGCAGTCTGGGTAACACGAACAATCTCGGCACCACAAAGATTGCCTTGTTAATCTACATTCACACGTTGTGGATTAACTTTCTTTGTGCCATATTTTTTACGGAGACAGGGGAATGAAGGAGTCTCCCTAGGATTAATTCTGAAGTACGATTGCATGGCTCCACTTTTACACAGGCTACATGGCACTGACCAGGACTTTTGCATCTGTGGCGGGTGCACCGGCTGCAGCGCGGCTTGCACGTAGCTTGCCAGCTTGAGCAGGATGCCAAGCCATTGGTAGAATTTCTTCCACCAATCAGGAGAGGGTGTCCCCCCTTCTCCTGATTGGTGCCTTTATGATCCAGGGGCAGAGCTCCTGGGAGGAGGGGTCCCGGTGAGGTTTTCACCGCCCCTTGCTCTGATTGGACCTTTTGTGATCCAGGGTGGAGACCCAGATGGCTATAAAAGAACAGCATGTTCAGCTGGGAAACCATACCAGCGAGGGACGAGAAGAAGAGCAGAGCCAAGGAAAGCTGGGGAGAGCTGCCCCAGTGGGCAATAGGCCTAGGTACCTGAAGACGCTGCTGGAGAAACTACCACCGGAGCCTCGGCCCTAGGGGCGGTGAAAGACCACTCGGGCCCCATGAAAGGGCATCTGCCCTAAAGCACTCTTGGAGCATTGCCAGTCCCTTTCCTCCCACAGGGACACTGGGCCTGGGCCCAGAAAAGGCAGGCTGAGCCCCACCCCTTGCCTCGACAGAAGGGTGGCCCTTGGAGGGTGAGCGTGAGCGTGTGCCTGACAAAATGGGGAGCTGCACCTAATATTTTGTCAACTGGTTGTACTGTGTGAGTTATGCTATATTTTAGCAAGTAAATAATTTTAAGGTTGTTATTTTCTTTTGGAGTCTATTTTTCTTGTTGCTTAATTTGTTGAGTATTATATTGGGAATCTGGCACTTACCTGCTGGAGGCCTACATGGGATTACCCTGTGGGTCTCATGGCTTACTTTAAGGATCTCGGGGTCCTGGGTAAGGGGGCCACTCTCAAAGCATACCCCACACAACCCCATTCCTAAATATAGTTATAAGGATGTGTATGTATAAGAGTGAATAGTGGTTAGTTTTCTCTAATATTACCTATTACTTTGGGATATATAATTCTTTATATGTTAAATAAATTCTGTATATAGTTAAGAAGCCCTTTGTGTAGTGTGGCTTTATAGAAAATAGAGCAGGGGCTGGCAGTTATTTCGGGCGGAGGGCCGCTTACTGAGTTTTGGCAAGCCATCTAGGGCTGCATGGCAGGCAGCCAGGGGCAGATAAATACTCATTTTCTAAATTTTTTAGGGACCCCGCGGGCCGAATAGAATGGCCTGGTGGGTCGCATTTTGCCCACCCCTGAAACAGAGGGATCCGTACCCAAGTCGCAGCACTGTTGCCTGCCCACCTATCCCATCCAATTGAGGACGGGGCACACCCTTGGGCGCGCCCAGGTTACACATCCCATGTTTAAAATGCCGTTCCCAAAAAAATAACATTCTGGGTCATCTTCTACCAACAGTGGGAAACATGCATAGTAATATACTTAGCCTTACCTGACCTTTCATTGTCCTTCCTAGCCTTCAAACTGGCTGATCCATGCCAAAAACGGGGTAGCTGAAGATACTTTGACACATGACCATGAGAGAAGCACAGCGTCACATGGATCTCTGAAGGCTCTCCTCTCAGACTCAGTTCTGCTGCACCACATCAAATAAGTTGGGAGGCCCCCTTTTAAATCTAGCAGGTACATCCTGGAGGGAACTCCAGATGTTTTGCTGAGTGCATATAAAAGGCACAAGGCCTGAAAGGAGATAAAACAAAGCACAAGGCTTGGGCTTGCGAGGATAATCTGGCACGCACAGAAACCAACCAGCATATCTCAGGACCAGGACGTTTGCTGGTGTCAGGCACCGTGGCTCCATCAGGGACTGTGGTCTGATTTATCCTCAGGATGAAAAGCCTCCTAGAGACTTTTGACAAGACAAGACCAAAGTGAATCTCCAGAGGTTAACTCCCGAACCCTTGATTCCTGCTTCAGATACCCAGGTTTCCATTCCTAAATTGTACCGGTTAAGAGCAGAATCGGAGCTTTTCAAAGTATGAAGCGATTGGATGAAAGAAGATGAAAGGAATTAGAGGGAGAGTAGTATGAACAGTGCCCTCTGCCTTCACCCTGGCAAGTCTGCCCTGGTAAAAAGGAAAACTAGCTCTACCCTATGTACTTGATGTCTTTGGAGAGGTGATTTTTTTTCTTTTCCGGGGGGGGAGGGAGGTGCAGCTTTACCCATAGTTTTCAATTTTCCTGGTTTTGTACCAGGCTGCTTATTAGCAATGCACGTCATCACTGAAGGTGCCTACCTCTGCACTTCAGAACTATGCAGTTAATCAAATCCAATTTAATAGAGCCAACCTGACTTAATTGTTCAATGTCCAGCTTCTCTGCATTTGCAAGGGACAAATACTCCAAGGAGGCACTTTTTAACTGGCATCCAAAACTCGCCGCGAGATGCTGCAATTGTGATTTATTGCTGCTTCAAACAATCAATCTCAAGGTACTGTGTGCATTTGAACAGGGAGCCTGTACTGTGCGGGGAGAAAGAAATATGAGTAGCCACCGAGAGCTGACAAATAATTAATTCTGACTGATAGTCAATGCTCTTCCAGATTTCTGCATTTCAAAATCCACTCTGAGCACTTCACATCAAATGTTTCAAGTTGCTTCTCCTTTGTGCAGTCTGGAACCACTGCTTTACTTCGTTAGGGCTGTAAATTCCATTATGTGTCTTTTAATCTCATCTGACAATATACACTCAACATGCTGAGATGCGGAGAAACCTAAAGAGCAGGTCAGTCTATTTTACCTGTTGCTCATTATACCCGAGAAAGATGAAGCACCATATCTGCCTGCAGTGATCCCAGTTCATGCAGGGACGCAGACAGGTCACACGTACTAATCGGGGGTAACATTGCTGCCATGGGGGCTGCCAGGGTGCACCTCTGTGCTGTAGGGAACGGTGACAGGTAGTCATGGATTCACCCTCCTTTCTGTGTCAGTACGGGTGTCAGTAAGGTAGCGTGAGGCCTGGCAGCAGTGACTGAGGTTCTGACTATGGCTGGCCATTAGGAGAAAAATTACCTGAGAAAATTTAGCCTCAACAGAGTAATGCTTAGTGCAACCCATTGGTCACGATGTTAGAAGGCCACGTGCCCAGACCAGCTATATCACAACCCCCTACTTCACAGCATTTTTCTTGTGAGCTCAAGCTGTTGCAAAACCCTCCTATATCTCCAGAGGTCACTGGTCCTTCCTCTGGTGTTTTGGACAAGAGGGCTGCCATCACATTTGCGTGCTCTGTGTTTTTGAAAAGCTCCACAAACACGGCCTAATCATCACCACTGTGGTAGAGAGGTGATTGCCCCTTTGTATAGGATGCCAATTGAAATCAGTCGATCTTGGAAATGTGTCATGGAACAGACTTCTTGATCTTCTCCCGTCAGCCCTACTCCACACATCCTGGCTATCCAGTCCTATCATCAGTTTGCTCTGCTAAAAGCTAGCTTTTCAACTTGTGCAAAATAGGTGTAGCTCAGCTGACTCTGATTAGCACCAACTGGGGCTCTGGCAGCAGTTGTTTTTTGTTCTTTAGGGTGGGATTGTTGTTTTATGAAAGCGTTTTTCTGCCCAAATTTGCATGCAATAAGGGAGGAGCTCCATAGGAGCCTCATTTGCCAGTCAGAAGTAACCCCCCTGAAAACCCAGGGAATCGCACCGCTACGAACAAGGGATAATCAGACCCTCGCTCATCCAGGCAGCACTACTGCGTGTGCAGCTCAGCAGAGTTTTAATACTGGCCAACACGAGGCTTTTCAAACGGAGCTTCAGGGAGCTAATGCTAAATGCCACTGAGTCCCCCAGTTTCCTCTGACATAACCCAGGCTAATTACTCTCACCAGTGATAATCCTAGATGTAACTCAGGTTGGAGTTTGCAGACCAGCACACTTACCTAGGAAGTCCTAGCTACTCGCATCTGAAAGAACAGGGAACAGCCATAGCCTTCATTTGACTTGGGCTATAGGAGAGTGCCCTTTGGACCTTTTCATCTCCCACCATGTTTTTGCTAGCTTGACTGCGACTACAGGGAACTTCCCTTAGGATCTAACAGTCCGTTCCCACCTCTTCACCCGCAAAGTGCCATGCATACTAAAGAAAAGGAAAAGTAAAGAAACCTTGAATAAAACTGCCTCCTTTCCCTGCTGGTCCCTGCAGAGTCCGTACAGGTCCTCTTCAAAGAAACCACCCTCTAATGCACGTTATGTGGTTGGCCAAGATCCCATTTCAGAAGAATTTCAGTCCCTTTGGGTGACAACACACATTTATTTGAGTGGAAGAAGGATGAAGTGCAGTGTTTGGAGTGACAACCCTGATCTGTATCCACAGCAGCCGGTGTAAGTTGTGTCAGATACAGGGAGGTCGAGGCAACTATGACAGTCAGTGGAATGACAAACAAACCGGCAGCACCGTTACTGTCACTAAAAAAATATCCGCCGCACACAACCACTCCAACCAGCCAGGCAGACTCGAATCCAGGCAGGGATTAGCGTCCATTCTTAAAGCCACTGCACCCCTTTGCTCAGCGGGGATGAGAGAGGACTGTCTGGTGACCCCTATCAGGACCCATCAGCGATCATTCACCCTGGCAATCATCAAAAAACATCTTGATGCCCATCTTGCTGGGGTCATTTGATCCCAGCAGTCTTTCCTACTCATGTGCAAGGGGGCTGGACCCGATGATCTGTAAGGTCCTTAACAACTATGAAGCTAGACCTTCAGCAGGAAAGGCTACTCGAGCTGAAGTGGGTTTTCATCCTTTCCGACATGACTGCCAGAGGGTAGTGATACAACCCGCGAGTGGCAGGAACATGCAACGTATGTGGGTTGCACAAAAAAACTGTGTAGTATCAACCCCGCTACTCTCCAGTTCCTGTGGGGTTGGATGGTGGGGCAGGGCTATAGAGAATAAGAGCAGCAGAGTTTCTCTGACCTAGTATCTCTGAAGCAGAAAATCACCCTGGCCACGTCTACACGAGATGCTACTGCGCAGTTGTTATAGTGCATTTATTTAGTACTTGCGCCCGCTGTGCACTAAACCCCTTCAACCCTTATCTTACTGAGAAACAACCCAACCCTCCCAGCAGTCCTGCCAGTCACAAGCCTCCAAAGTAGCTCTTCGTACCAGAGGACTCAGCATAGCTGCCAAGGCTGGGTAGGAAAACTTCCCTTTCACCAGAAGCTGAGCTGCCTCCAGGAACAAGAAGTGATTAAATACAGGCGCAGGCAGCAACGTGGCCAGGACTGCCCAAGCTACACGAGAAGTAAATCATCTGTCAAGGAGTAACGGGGACAAGGATTAACTGATTGCCAGATCAAGATCTCTGTGTGGAAACTCTGCCAGAGAATGGAGAAAAGTCGGGGTGATGATGAGAAAGATAAAACATTGAGACAAAAGGGGATTTTTAAAGACGGATGCTGTGAAGTTTGGATCCTTTCAAGTAGGGATACACACCCTCCAGCAAGCAAAGCCTGGGAGAGGTTCAAAAACTTCACAGAAACAGTCTCAATGCTGGAACTGCCGGGTAAGGAAAAAATATTTCCCCCACACCCAACTAAGTCCTTTTAAATTTCAGCCCGGAAAGCTACTTAAGCTCCTGCCACTTGTGCTTTCCAAAAGTCACAATTAAAATCATTTCCCTGTGGCAGGAAGGAAAATAGCTTAAAAAAAACACAACACAACAAACAAAACAAAAAAAAACCACCTCTTTCTCCCCAATCCATCAAGCTGCACTCCCTTCTTTTTGTCATTTGGGGTAGAAAAGAAGTGGGTTAGGCACAATATTCCCCTACCCACCACTGCCACCAGCTGAGCTGGCTGGCATTTCTGAGCCCGAGAACACTTCCCATTGGAAAATGTGGTTTCATCTAAGCTGACATTTTCTGTGGGAAGAGGTTGATTTCAGTGGAATTTATAAGTGTTCTGACTAGGAGACCCAAAATGAAAAATGTCAATTTGAAAGGTTGATCTGGAACCAAAAAAGGCTGTTTTGGCTAACCAAGCCTTTGAGTTTTCCTTAACACGTTGAAATTTCTCATTTTGACATTTCCTATTGCATGAAAATTTGTTAATTTAATTTTTCTTTCCAGATCAAAGGCCAGCAGCTTTGAAATGTCATCCTTTTCCACACAAGGGGTATTCCCTGTCTCAAAGAGCTCTTCCTCATAATAAACGAGGCTTCTTCCTTGGAAGTCTTTTTTTCCCCACCTGTAATGAAAATAATGGGTAGCTGACCCAAAACTCAAGTTTCCTACAGGCCTAGTAGAGGACACTAGCGCCCCCCAGCTCCTAGCCTGAGCTACTGCGGGCAAGTGCCTGCACATCTGGGATGTCTGTGCAGTTACAAACTGATTTAGCCTAGTCAGGTTAGACTAACCTGCAAAGTCTGAATCAATTCAGGCTCAGGCTTTTTGAATGCCTCTCCCTAGCCCTAGTGGGCCTCCCTGTCTCCTATCACAAACTCCTCTGAGCAGGGGTGTGTGCGTTTGGGGCGGGGGTGTTAGCTAAACCTTGTATGTTTGTGCAGAGATCATAAACAGGATTATTAAATTATGCCTCTGTTACTTCCTCCTCTTTTAAATGCTGTACAGAGAGAGACACCGCCCTAGTATCTGAATCTCCTTAGTTCAAATCACTTTAGGCTAAAGCTAATGGTCTTGTACTGTCCATTAGAATATTTCAGGAATGCCAGCTAATGCAGATGAATGGTAGGTACAACATATAGAAGCCCATAGAAATGCTCAGATATTAAACATTCCCCATAGGTGTATAATTGGCACACTCACTGCCTGTTACTACCAGTGCCCTGCTGCAGGCATTGTGCTAAGGGACACTGTCGTCCAGCACCAGCGCGGCACATACTTTAATATTAGGAGCAGGTGGTACACCAGAAGACGCACATTGCTGCTGATGGCCTTGCCAAGGATTATGTGCCTCCCATAGTTTGTACATCTTCCATGTCCAGGGCACAGGTATCCTTGCATGGATGTAGAGGGGCATTCAACACTAATACAGTCAGAGTTGTTCACTGAACGGGAGTCTGAGGGTGAATAACAAGAGTCAAGGGCCTGCAAGGAAGGTGACTGGAGGATTCAAATCCAGATGGGCTGGCATTACTCTCAGCCAGTCTGATTTAGATGGAAACTGCAAGGCACAAACAAGGCCTCGATTCATGCTCAGCATAAACCCTGCCTTCCCCTCTGCCTTTGACATCCCTTACTGCTAATAAAACTTATCTGAGCTAGAAAATTAGGGGGTCGACTTAGAATCCCCTAAACACGAGGTTCAGGTTATGCTCATCCCCAGTTTAAAAATAACTTTACTCTTCCCCTATTTTTGTATGCATGCTTCGTGTAGTCCTCTTGGCCTCATTCTGCCTCTCTCACCCCGAAAAGCAACTTGCTTGCAGACTAGAAATGACACACCACTCAAGATACATAAGGGTGCTTGAACAGACTCTCGAGGAAGCTACTTCGGGGGGCGTCACTCGGCAGTCTCTCAAATGCCACTGGTTGCATTGCTGGAAATGCTCTTCAGCGAGCCAGAAGGAAAGGGAACATGTGGACAGAAAGAAGGGATGTAACAGAGACAGTGCATTTGTGAAGTTCAGAGCCTGGGCAATAGAAAGAGCAATGCAGGACATTCTTTTAAAAAGTTTAAACTTCAAAATACAACGGCTCACTTTTTAGTACTGGTCGCAACCTGAGAGTCCTGACCACTTTGAGTGCTTGGTGGGGAGCCAGAGGGGTGATTGCTCTCAATCCCCACTTCCTAACACTATATGAAGGTGGCACTTGGTCTGAAATCTCTTCTAAAGGTAAGAGTGCTGGGCCTGAACACGAGGTGCTCTGCTACGCCTGGTGCTGTTCAAACAACTCAGACTCATCAGTGGAAGTTATGCAAGTCCCCACTAGCAAAAACAGAGCAGCCACATGTCACATAATGCGCTCTGCTCCCAGCAGGTGCTTCCAGAATACAAGCAATTAAATAACAACAGTCAACTTTGAAATGGCAAATTGTATCTTTTGTGCTATTTTGGGGAAATTACTTGCTGCCTCAATGAGCCAAAGGCTCACATCTTACCTGCATCAACCAATGCAACCAGTTTGTACATCACATCCCCGTTTCTCCCCCTACACCGGCTTTTCCCAAGTAAAACACCACCAGCTGTTAGTGGCTGCTATTGCTGAACTGACCAGCATGAGAGGAGAATCCAGCGCTCTCTGTTTCATGCACTGAAGAAGTGATAGGCGGTGAGGAAGGAAGGGTGGGGGGCAAAAAAATTAAGTGATTCATTTGAATACAGGTAAGAAATTCAACTTAATAAGCTTGAAATAGCCAACTACCTTTGCTCAAAATTCAGATCACAACCCTTTAATTAATCTGCCCTCTTCCTGGAAGAGTGAAATATCAGGTTGACCTCAAACTCCCGTCTGGTTTTTGCAGCTCCTGTTTTCTCATCTTACAATGATAAGCTTGTTGGGCAGGGAGTAACTTTTGGTATTATGTTCATGTCATGCCTCAGTACAACCCACAGCAGAACAGGCCTTTCTAAATGACGTACTAGCATAGCGAAGATCTTAGAAAAATAGGCCGACACATCATGAAAGATGCATGGAAACATGGCCATAAACCAGCCAGTCGAAGCAAAAATTGCTATGCAGCAGCACACACAGCTCAGCATTGGAGAAATACAAATGAACCCAGCAAGTGAACAACTCTAACAGACCCATGTCAACATGCAGAAGGCAAAATGGTGGATCGGGGTACGGCAAGGAAGTCCTCATGAGACGCGTAGGTGTCTTTCACTTCTTAACAAGCCCCTTCCTCTCTCTCAGTAGACCTTTCCCCTAACAACTTGATTGACCATATCCATAATTCAGCTCAAGTTCCTTTATTAAATCCCAAAGCCAATGTTTGCTACATAGTTACTTTAAGCAAACATGCTAAAACATCATTACAAAATGCCAACTCTATATTAGGTAGAAACATTACAGCCCTTATCAATGACTGTACCCACACAATTAGTTACAAGCATTTGAGCAGAATATCTGCAGCTGGGCTAGTGATGGAGACACTAGCTTCTCAGGCTGGCTGGCTCAAATAAATCAACTCAAACTAGCTAAGAATTCATTAATTTCTTTTTTTTTTTAAACCCCCGATTTTCTCATTACATCTTATTCTTTAGAGTTGTAGAAACTGGTCAGATTTTGCTCCAAACTTCCACATTGGTCTACCCTATTATTCCCAATACACAAAATCTTCCTAATGTCTTTGTTTACCCTGGATGGGTTTCCTCCTAGAGCTTCTTGGAGCCAACATTTAGCGCACTAATCTTCTTGCTATTGTTCACCCACCTTTCCCCCTACATTAGCATATCTACAGCTCAGCAGGCTCCATCCTGATGTTAGCATCCTTCTGCTTGTCTCTTAAACCATGAATTCCTGGAAAATTGTGATGCTTGTACCCAATACAATAAAACATTCTGTCACCTATTGCATGCAGTACATTTTGCCATTCTTATAGGAAGAGGTCTATTTTTCTAAGAAATTCTTCACCTCCAACTGAAGCCTAGACATACAAGTCAGATTGGCTTCAGCTGACCTTCTTGAACACGTTGGCTACGTTCAGCCAATGAGGGATGCTGAGGAAACGTCCTGCAAGCAAACCCAGCTGGCTTTGTTTGAAACTCCAATAGCCAGCACCAGAAAAGCTACTCTGAGATTTTTGCAATTGCTGTCATAGCAAGGGAAGAGAAATCCAACTCAGCTTTTTAAAAGGCCTGTATTATAAGACTATCCCTGTAACCTTGTGTTTTCACTGACATTCTAGCACTGTGAAAAGGGCTGAATTTACAAGTGATCCCATGTTTTGCCACAGCTATTTTACATGGTGTTGTTAGCAGTCCTGGGTTGTTTTAAGGTCTTGGACCCTGGTATAGATTTTGTATTTGAAAAAGGATCATTTGCTGGCCGTTGCAAGTACTTGTTAGCTGAGATGCAATGTATATTGATACATTTCCCAAACTCTTAACTCACCATAATGTTCTTTTGTCCATGCCTTATGGCTGGTTTCTTCTGCATACTGAAGCTTAACATTTGCTTCCTACATTTATCCCCTTATGTAAATTCCCCCACCCCAATTTGCTGCTTCTACAATTTGCCTATTAATAAAAGTTGTTAGTTAGCAGAATTGAGGCAAGCAACGAGGAAAAAAAATCCAAGGCCCCTAAAATTCTTGAAATAATCCCCCTTTTTCAGTAGCAAGTCATCACTCCCATCTCCAGCACGTTAGAAATTGCTGTACAGCCTTTATGTCCTAGTTTAACTCCAAACATATCTGATAGCAAGGTCCAAAAGGTGAAAAAATGGGTCATTCCAACCAATACGTTAAGTTTATGGATTCCTTGACAGAAACAAGATTAATTGCCAGTAAGCATAATCTTACGAGACAAGCCTCTTCTGCCATGGAGTGGCATGGCATCAGCCAGCTTTTCAGTCTCTACAACAGGGGGGAAATCCTCTTTCAACTTCCACCAGGCAAGCGTGTGGGCCACGCAGCAGTCCCACAGGTGTCGAAAAGTTACCCTCCCAATTTCTTCCAGTCACATCCCCTATTTATAGATGGGTGGTAAACGGGATTTCAATATACTAAGGAATGATCTCTGATTGGTTGCATTTAAAGTTCTTTGTTTCACGGGAACTTTCAAACCTGGATTAAACTAGATTTCTAGCAAGCCTGGAGGGTGGTCTCTTAATTGGGATTCATATCCTGCAAATGCAAAAAGGAAGACAAGTTTCTTATCTCCCTCCCTTCCTTATTTACACTGGTCTGTTACTTCTAATGTTAGTAGAGTTAACAGATAATGAGGTCCTGTTTTCCACAGGTTGTCTAAATGTAAATGTGTTTCCTGTTTAAGCAGGCGATCTGGTGACACTTCCCTGCTTGGGTCTGACCTGCTGCTCCAGCATCTGTTAGAAGGCCCATTACATGTAACACCAGTTCTTTGCTTAGTCCCCTCCTTCAGCATCTGTTCTTGGTATTCAGGTATAGACATCTGACCTGGTCTCTAATCTTCCAGATTTTCCCACAAGCTAAGACAGGAGGTAGATACAGACATTCAGGATATTAAGTATAGTCTCAGGAGTCTTATTCCAGAACTAGGCCCAACTAGTATCAGAGGTTTCAATATCCCCCCCAAACACTGCTACGTGGTACTTCGGTCTACTGGATCCCGTCATCTATAATCCCTTTTCCCAGTAACCTGACATAAGAAGCACAACGACACTGATGCAACTGGAGACCGGCAAGGTTTTAGAACAAACCTGTTACCGACTCACCTCGGGGAATGAACTAGATAGGTCCAGCCAGATGTAACTCACTTTCAGTACGTCGTTCTTCAGTGTCCTCGTTCCAGTCTGAACGTACATAGGAAATCCAACAAATACACCTTAAGCGGGAGACAAGCAGTCTGAACTAAGGGGTTAGAGCCACGAGCAGGAGGTGAGGACCATTGGGCCTCTTTCCCAGCTCGGCCACTAGTCTGCTTCAAAGATCATAGAGACTGACATTTTGTAAAAATCAGTCATCGAATGCATGTATTCAGACCACTTTGATGTCAAAGTGCCAGTCACCCAAAACTCTAGTTGAAGGCCATGGGAACTGCAGGAACTCAACACCAAGCTGTCACAAACTGTACATCCAAAACCCAGGCAGCACCAAAAATCAGTGGCCACTTGAAGAGGTGCTGCTCTCCATGCTGGCAGATAGCTAAGTCATAGACATTTGGGGCTGGAAGAGACCTCGTGAGATCAGGTCCAGCCCCCCTGCCATAAGTAGGATCCCAGCAAGATAAACATCCAAGCCAAGTTGTAACAGAAGCTACCATCACTTATAGGTCTGTCAGGAGGCTTAACTATTGTAATGTGCCTCCGGCCCTCAAATGAATACTGCGAGGGGAAACTCATATGGTTCACAGACATCGCTTATTTTCAAGAGGAAAAACTGACTAGGAAGCCTATCCAACTCAGCTGAATGTTGATATTAGGAAGCCCTTAATAACATTAAAGAAAAACCCCTGCAAACAGTAAACTTTCCAGTCATTTTAATGTGATCACTGCAATTTGACCACCACCTCAGAGAGGAAAAGAAAGGTATACAAGTTATCTGTGCTTAGGATTGAAGTCAATCTAAACAGTTCTTGCTGACAGAGTTACTCAAGAACTTCAGGTGATCAGTGATGCTCTTGTCTGAAAGGCAGGATTGCAAGTGTTGTATATAATACAGAACAGGAATGCTTCTTCTGGAATTAAAGCTGCAACACCTTCTGATGTATTCAAAGGAAAACTGGTATGCAAGTGCATGCACACTAAATATCTGGCATGCAGAACAGTAGGAGTGGATTACAGATTCATTTGAAAACCACATCAAATGAGTATGTCATTTTAGCCCATAGAGAATGCTACTTAAGGGGGGGGGGGGGTGCGGGAGGGAATACCAAGAGCTAAGAATAGATTTTCCCAACATCTTCAAAAATTTGGGATGTGCATTTAAAAAAAAAAAAAACCAACAAAAAGAAACAAACAAAAAAAGCTTGTGTTGGGAATTTAGGCAACAAAGCAGAAGGTGAAATCAAATTTTCCAAAGTATTGTAAAATTTATTGTATAAGTATTGCAGCTTTTAGAATGACATATAATTGCCACTATTGGTTACTGTTACACAATAAGCGTTTACAACAGATTTTTGTAAATTGGCATCAGAGTACATATTCATACTAAAACAGCAAAATATAGATAAGTACTGCATTGCATGTGCTGTCAATAGTTTACATAAGTTTAAACTTGAACAGAACTCAGAATACAGGACTGCCTATAACAAACTCCAAAGCCAAAGCAATGCAACTGGAAGTTTAAGAAAATATTAATACAATGAAATGTGACTATAAGGCAGGCAAATTAGGACCTTAATGTTGTCCTTCATGAGCTTCTATAGTACAGCAAAAAATTTGAAGCGCGGTTTCTGGAAAACTTTTTTTTTTCTTGTAGCTTTGTGTTGTACATAGAAAATCTCTGAGCTATACAGAGACAGAAGAGAATAAAAATTCATTCTGTTCTTGCCTAGCATTGTTAATGCTACACATCTGGATTCAGTCATTTTTCAACCCTTTAATAAAAATGTTGGGCTTTTATTTTTTTCAATAGAGCAGTTAGTGCAATTTTATAGATTCGTACGCATACAAAAGCATCATTTCCCCAAGAAATCAAATTAAGTTTCCTTATACCCCACCCTTAAGATAGAATGAATTTTAACACATGTAAGGAAACAATGCACTAGATTAGTAAAGCTGAATCTTCCAACCATTGAAATCAAGGGTTGTGAAGGGAACTTAGTTTTACCAGTGTCAGAACCAAATAAAAGCCATTCTTCCTTGCCATCCTTATTTAAAAAGCCATGTTCACATTCCAGTTCACTAAGTTTTGGTGGCACTTTGAGAATGCTGTTTGACATACTGTAATACACCAAGGGAAAGAAAGGTAGCAAACCCCTTTTAAAGCTAACATGACTCTTAAACTTCTAGCAAATAGGCAGGTTGGGACAAGAGGTTGCTAAGCGTAAGCAATGTCTTGTTTCTTGTTTAGTTTTGTTTTTAAAAAAGGAATCGTTGTTTTAAAAGGATGCTCAGTCCTAAAGGGCTTGAACCTTCCCTATTTGACAACTGCAAAACTCCTAATGGCTTCTGTGGTATCTGACCACAGTCAAGCTTCAAGTACAATTATGTTATCTGCACAAGGGCAAGAAGCAAACAAGGACCAAGATGCAGTAGCTATTGAGTGCACAGCCATATTTTGATAGGGCAGTGGCAACGTGGAACAGCCGTATTTGGTAGAAAAGGACCCCAGGCCAAAAAAATCCTGACATCAATCCTAGCTATGTGGTGAAACTTGAGAGCAGGTTTGGGCCCCAGCGCTAGTATCTGCATCTCTAATACAGAGGATTCTTCAAGACTGCAGAGCAGGGAGGAACGCCTCCCCCCCCCAAATAAAAAGCTAACAGTGAAATCTCAGCTCCGTTGAAGTCAGTTGGAGTTTTGCCAGATTGGATAGGGAATGCAGAGATGCCGATTGTACATAGCCAGAGCTAACTCCGCTGGTAACAGAGCTTAAGGAATAAACGATTAAGCAATAAGCAAGAAAAGATGGATCCTTTTTGTACACCTGCAAGATACAGATTGAAAGAGAAGTCTGATTCCAGATTAAGCCGCCCTTGCTTTTGGCGTATATTGTGCACAAGAAAATTATTCAGTAATACCAAACCCGTAACTTGATCAACTGACCAATGGGTTGCAAGCATTTGGGATGATGTGTAAGTAATACGTGCTTAAACTGGAAGGTGATTAGAAAAAAAAAAAAAAAAAAAAATAGTATGATTACTTTTCCAAGAGGAAAAAAAAAGTTGAAATTCTGAGTTTTTGAAGAACTAGGCTTCCTTTCAGAATCTTCTCCAAGTGTCCCCCCATTAGACAGTGCCTTCAGGATATCCAAATACCTTTCAGATTAAGACTTGGTTCTGTTACTCTCCAGGCCAGATTCATCTCCGTAGGACAAGACAGACCAGTTACTTAACAACCTCCTATCCTGATGACACTTCCACATTTACTATACAGTTTTAGATGTGTGATGCATACTCCACCCAAAACCTGTTGAGGTAACCATTTTTGTAGCAAACAAACTAGTTAGACCACAGAACACAAAAAAAAAAAAGAAAAAGAAAAAAAACAAAACAAAACCCCAAATAAAACCCAACAATACTATTCACGTATTTTGGCTCAAGAGGGCAGTAGATATTATATTTCTGTTTGTCTTTTGGTTGGGATCTCATTTACAATATCCACCACAGTTTCCTACCTATTGAAGTAGGATATGTGCATAAATGTATTCAAGTTACCTTACAAACAGTCCAAGAAAACGAATGGCATAAAGGGAGCACCTTACTCGGCTAGGCACATCAAACTGGGTCTAGTGGGTGCAAGGGAACATTTAAAGAAGCAGTACCCCTTTTAAATAAGTAATTGGAAAAAATTTAAATATAAGATCCTAAAAGTCAAGAAGCCAAAACACAGTAAATCACAATAATTCATTTTCCCTTATATAAAAAGGGAGGGTTACTGTTTCTTTAATAAGGCACTAAATAGACATGTTACATAAAGGAAAGATACCTTTTAAAAACTTGTAGAAATTCATCAGCTTTGTACCTTTCAAGACAAACTAGATTCATCTTTTTGTGTGTTTATTTTTTGTTGCTGCTGTTGTTTGAAGGTCAGCAAAATTTAGGTTCCATGACTCATAAAGCTATGAAGACTTCAAGAAACTGTGAAAAAGCAGGCTGAGCTACTGTAAAGGTACAGGACTACTGCTAGGCAAAACAAAAACAAAGCCAAAAAAAAAATAACGATCAAACTTCAAGTTCATCTACTCACCATCATCTTTAAAATATATATAAATATTGTTCAAATGGTCAGAACTTCAAAACCTGTTCTCATGGTTGGTTGTTTTTTCTTCAAGTAATAGAAAAGTTGCTTAAAAACAATAGTTATTGCCTTTATATCTTTCATTTATGTTACTCTACTAGTTAGCATCCTGCAGAAAATGAAGTTACACCTTGTAAAAATCTTCACTCGTTGTGGTTCCCCCCCTCCCTCTCCCCATCTGACCCGTCCTCACATTTGGAGAAATCCTCTCCCAGCAAATGGAGAAGTGTTGCCAAGCTAGTAATATCTGCACAAGGTAGTGAGAACAATTTTTCCCTTTTGTTTTCTCTCTCTCAAATTTCTCACTCTCTCACTCTCTTTCACATACAAATTCACCCCAAGGGTAAAACGGCTACCAGATATCTACACAATATAAAAATGTAAACAATAGCATAGTAAGACAAAATGCTCATGAAACGAAGATAAATTAAAAAAGACGTGACATCCGCTGATTCTGAAGGGGTGGGGTAGAACCTTGCCATGTGGGCACGAGGGATTGGTGCTGTTTTGAATGAAGAAATCTTCAGAAGAGGTAAAGGGTTTTGCTTCTAAAGCGTTAAGCATATTTCTTTAGCCTTTACTTAATATATCACAGGAGCATACTCATTTCCATCTATTGGACTTTATGCCTCTTTAGCTAGAAAAAAAAAAAAAAGGAATAAAATAAACAACCAGAGGCAGCCTAGAACTGCAGGTAGTTGGGCAATAGGACTGCACTCTTCATCCCAATAAAAGTTGTGGTGTTTCATATAAAATGAAGATGATTTGCACAAGCTGCAGATTGTTCGGCTCGTATTTTCAGTGACACATTTAAAAACCCATCTTAAAGGCAGGCTTCTGGTATACCACCATTTACTCCCATTTGAAAACATCCTTGATGTCAACACCAGGCCCTGCAGCTCAATGTACAAAGAAACAAATGAAGAAAATCACTTTGTTTTCCTTCAGACACAGAAGTTTATTCTCACCCGCTCCCAAAAAGAATTAGAGCTCATCAAAAAAAAAAAAAAAAAAATCAAGTAAATTGTGTTTGCTTCTGCTAACTTGTTTTCTTTCTTTTTTGATTCACAGAAGCACTGAGAATTTTTTTTTTTTTTACTATGATAATCCTAAGTGATAACATACAAACATACACACAAATTCCTCTTGTTTTGTAGGGAATGTATAAGACCATGACTGTCATTAAACTACCCATTAGCTGGTTGAACTGGATGGGTAATGCTCAGTGAATACGGAAATCAAAGGTTTCAGAAGATGCAGTCTCTCTTACAAGGTTCCTCACAGGGCTGTTTACTTTAATTTTAGGAATTTCCACCCCTTTCCAGCTAGTTTGTTCTCCATGTTGACATATTAATCCCTTAACAGTTTTGTGGTAGACATGATAGAGGCTTTGACCAACACAAGCACTGACATATTTATATTAAAAAATAGTGCAAAATTTCAACATTTATATAAATAACTCTAAACCCCTGCTTTTGATTTTTTTTTGTTTTTTTTCTTTTTTTTTAGGGTTTTTTCTTTTTTTTTTTTTACAATGTAATACACACTTTTTGAGTTGGCACTCAAAAAATTGCCATTTTTCTTCTAGTTCAGAAAACAACAAAACTTATTTTTTTTGTTTTGAATAGGCCTCTTCTAATACAAAAATACTCCTGCTCCTCACACATACAGTTTCTCTTATTTTAATATATATTTATATATATATATTGCAGATCTTTAAACAAAACGTTTTTGTGCAAATATTTTCCTCTTTAAAGTTAAGTGAAATAATCAAAAAACAAAAACAAAACAAAAAAGCACGCACACACGCGCACACACACGCACACACAGCTCAACTAGAAACAAAAATGAAGGACTACAGTTGATTCTTTTTCCTTTTTAAACTTCTAGACACAGCTCAATAAAGAAATGTTTTTGCAAGCTTTCTTGGCTTGTGCATTCAGACCAGACATTACAAGGAAATATTTATACACAGAGAGATGGGGAAGGGCTTTTTATTCTTTGCTCATCTTCCCAACTCTCTCCCTTTCTCTCTCTCTCTCTTTTCTTTAAATGAGAAGTGCAGAGTGTTTTATCTACTTTTGCGCTTGATTTTGTTTTAAAAGGGGTGCCCTTTTTGCTTCTCTTTATCTTTGTTCCATGCAGTTGTGCTCTCAAGGCCATTGATTTGTGAAGGCTGCAGTCTGCTACCCTCTAGTATCGAGGGCATCCCATTGTTGTTCTGCTGGTGCTGGTAAAACGTAGATCCAGGATAGTGACCTATCACCTCGCTGTACGTCGGTGGCGGTCCTTCCATTCTACCATTGCTTCCATAGCAGGTTGCACTGATGCCAGAGTTACTGCTGGGAGGGCAGGGCCCTCCATATACTGAGTTATCTATCAAGTCACTGTCGAAGATGGTTCTGTTGGGGGGGGCTCGGACTGATTCTCTGTTGAGTTCCATTTGCTGCTCTGGATCTCGGAGTTGTAGCGTGCAGGGTCCCTGGTAAGGGGGAGGCTCCTCTCCATCCGACAGCGAGATGGTGGGCGGGAGGTCGATCTCATGCTGCATATAGGGGTATGTTGGCTGGAATCTGTTAAAACGGTCCCTCTGCAAAAAGGATGGAACTGCTAGTCTGTCGCTGGGTCTCGGAGTGTAGATTTGCTGCTGAAGAGAAAGGGAGAGACCGCTGAGTTTCAAAATGCTTGTGCGCGAGTCCTTACCCACAACCCAGTTGACACCAACACTGCCCTCACCTCTGTTATTCCATTTCCTGACACTGTGCTTTCTGAAGGCCACAGGCTTCCTTCCTACAGTGGGAAGAATAGGAGGGGGGTTGAGAATCATTCATGATCAGCCAGTCTACAAACCACAACATTTTTGAAAGAGACCTCGTCCGATTACATTTTTAGCCAGCAGCTGTAAATCTATGGTTGCTCCACACAATGCAGCTGCATTTACATGAGCAAAGGGTAAGTCCTATGTCTTAAGATAGCCAACATTCATACCTGCTTCGTGATTTTCTACCATCTATCTTTGTATTAAGAAAAATTCACTTACTGATTAGACAATCAAAGTAATACCAATTTCACATACTTTCATTCATCATCCCCTGTGTCAGTTTTATTTTCACCACCCAATTCCAGCCGATGCATTAAAGTACAACATGCCCAGACAGAAGCCCACGTGCTCTGCATGAAAAAGCCATGCAACTATAATATAAACCCATACATTTATTATCTCTGACAGAGTAACTGAGGGTTAGCACATAACGTATAGCTTTCTGAATATGACACCAACACCTGAAGAGTAAGAAGTCATTTAGAGTTAGGCTGGTCCAGGTGTTGTTTCCCTCTATTTATATGTACTAGGGCACAAAATATACTGTGGGAAAACGGAGTTGTGATATTCATGTCTATAGCCAGCCTTACTGTCCTAATCAATTGCTTGGTCTATACATAAAACAAGGGCAGCCAGTTATTTCATTGCTCATATATGCACGGTACCTACAGCCGACTCATGCAAAGGGATGAGACAGAAACATTCTAAATAACTTGGACAGTCTAACGAAGACACCCAAGATGCATTAAGATCTTGAAAAACAACAGGCGGTTAAACTCCGATTGTGTTCCCTGCCCTTTGCTTTACTTTTCCCAATTTTAAGTGGGTGAAATGTAGTTTGTGGCATTGCATGTGATAACAGATACCTAGAGAATCCAATCAGGTGCTTGTTTTTGAAGCTCAGTTTCTGCTCACAAACCTCAAGGCAGTGCTGCTACCAGTGGAACAAAAAACAGTGATTTATATGGAAATGAGTTGGCCCAGATTCTTTTCACTTCTCTGCAGTTTTTAGGGAACCTCTCCTTGAAATGCTAGAGGTTAAGTACGATGATAACGGAATACTGTAGAGGTGAAGTTAATGGAGCTACGGGGTTAGTTTTCAACCAGCTCTTCCATTCCGTTGGTATCTTTGGCAGTTGCGAGCAATACGATGACTCTATTTTATGGGGAAGTTGTGTCCTCCACGCACAACTTTTTAAACAAGCAGTAATTGAGTAATCAAATTCCACTTGGATTTTTCTGCTTACAAAAAAAATAAAGCCTATAAAGAATATTCTCGATTAACCCTCCCCGCCCCCAAAATACAAAGTGGCCACCAACTGCAGCAGCCACTGATCATATCACTGCTAATCAGTGCTGCAGCAAATGTCCTCAGCCTGGGCATGATGTGCCTACTCGGGACACAGAGCTTGCCCAGCTACGCCTCTGCATCAAAGATCAAAATCTCTCCTCTACCCACACATTTAAGTCCAATGATAAAACTAAAGGCTTGTTTCTTTTATATATATATGGTAGCTTGGAGGTAGCTTGATTACAGTTAGTTACCTCAGTCAAAAGAAATCCAAATCAATGGGCAGAGGAGTGAGTGTTTACTTTGCAATGTCCTCATGGCAGACTTCCTGAGCAGCGAGTGCCTCGCTGCCTTATGCTAGATGTTTTATATTTAATTTAGCAGTGGGCAGTGCTGTTGCAACATCCCATCTGCTCTTCCATTTCCCCTGGAGTGATGTCAGCCTCCTTCCATGAGGGCAGCTGCAGCATAGCAGAAAGTCCAACACTTTCCGTAATGAAGAGGCAACACCTCTGAATCCCATTTTCGGTTGGCAGACAAGGTTCCTTGGGTTGGCTACTTTAGAAGGCCATTTCCAAATGGGGACAAAGAACACTGGCAAATGGATTAAATTACTTTCAAAGCTTCTCCAAAGCCTTACCTCCCTGCACAATAAGCACTTTGGGGTAGAAACCCCCTTGCTGTTTTGTTCTATGTATACACAGCACCTCATATCAATGGGTCCTGACCTAGGACTGGGGCTTCCACATACTACTGTAATAATAATAGTAATAATAATAATAATAATAATAATAATCAGACAGCGCCCAAGATTAAATAGAAGAGCAGAAACTTTGTTAAAATAGAACTGGCAAGAATCTGAGGATGGTCAGAAGCTGCATCAACTGTCATTCCTGACACTGAAATAGTTTGATCTGGGATTTTGGTTCTTATTCATTCCACTTAGGCTTTTACAGCTGGATCTGGCAAGCCTAGCTATACACATGGCTTGTCCCACTGGAATTCAGCACGTGTGTGAGTGCCTGCAGGCCTGGGGCCATGTGCAGCAGCCATTGCCATGATGCCTGAGCAGTGGCTTGCACTTCTCTAAATCCAAGGAGAGCGGCAAGTTTGTAGGACAAAACGTTAGCTGTGACTTCCCTGTTTTAAGCACCTGTACCCTGGCTAAGAGACTGCAGCACTGCTGGCCCTCAGCCTTCGAACATCATTAGACAAAAATCCCCAGGAGATCAAGGCTTTTTCAGACGAGACATCTGAAGTTTTTTTGTTTTTTTTTTTAATTCACCTTTGATTTCTGGGTACTGGGGTTCATGTTTTTTCAAGCTTATCTGCATAGCCACTGGGTCTACAAACCTGCTGTTTACTTTTATTTTAAGTGAAAGCTCAGCTTCTGGTGTATTTGTATAATTGGATTTCAGGGGGAAAAAACAAATCAATCAAGCAGGTATAAAAAGAATTCCAGAAGTTGGCAACACCGACTATAACTAGCCAAAAAATATATATTAAAAAAATCTATTCAATAGAATGTAATACAGTTGCTTATCAGGATAGTATTCATGCATTTATGTGTAGAAATAAATAGCAAAAATAGCAAGATCTCAGTCCCTAAGATTCGTCTCTGGCTCTTTGGTTTTGGGCATCAGGAGGGAGCAGGGTTTCCATTTCTGCTTAACTTTTTATCTATCCCTGTTGGGGGGGGGGGGGGGGGGGGAGTCAACACTTCCTTTTCTCCCAGAGATGGTCAGATTTTGAATAAGTGAAAGGATCTTTACAGGAAAAGCAGTTTTAGCATCAAGGGAGAATAGGGAATAAAAAACCATCATGTTAGCATTGCTCACGTTAAAGTCTTCTCTGGGAAAATAGTAAGGCTTTTTCTTTTTTACTTACAATTTTTATGCCAAGAGAGCAGGAGGGAAATAAAAACGGGGACTTACTAGAGCTCTAGGACTCTGCTAGGGAAAAGGCACTTTCCCATTTCCAGGAACTGAGAGTATATGCACATCTCTGTTCACAACACCACAGCAATATCTGCTTTCATTTATTTATTTTAAGGCTCAGTAAAAGTTCAGTGGATTGCACAAACCAATATCCAGTTCAACACTGAAAATGCACGGAGGTGGCAGGGAGTCATTTCTATTGGAATATTGTTTTCTATAAAAATAAATCACACTGTGCTGAATTTAAAATGAGCCACCTTTAAGAGCTTTGCGATGATTGATCCTCATGTAATGAGCTTCCTGTTCAGCACGCTAGGGGGCTTTTCTGTCCTTCTAGGCGAGCACCCAGCAGGCCACTAACTAAAGTGTGTCTGAGACTTAATTACACTCTATTTAAGAAAATGGAGAAAAAGAAAATAAAAAGGAAAAAAAAAAAACCCCAACCCTTTCCTCTGGGGTAAAAAGAAAGAGAAAAAAGGGAGGCTGAAAACTGAAGACATAATCCATAATTAAAAATAAAAAGATAAAGGAGTGTTTGATCTATGAAGCTAATTTGGGTTACAAAGCTATTCCTTCTATGGTAAATTCAAACAGGCTTTGAAAGTATTTATACACAATGCATATGGCACTGAACTGGTGTACTGTAAAACCTGCCAGGAGATGTTCTTGATTTTACGCTGCCTAACCACAGGAAATCCATTTCCAATGAGCCCCCAAGAATGCAGGTAACTGGAGACAAGTATTCTGGTTTGCAGGATGCTCTCGATGAGGGGTACAGGTGTACCACAAGAAGAAAGCAGAGCCTTGCAGACTTCTGCGTCTACATGCAAAGTGGTACAGCAGCCTCAGGTTGGAGACAGACCAGAAGGACTCAGTGCCTCTCCAGGGGTTTAGCTTAAAACAGAGTGCACTGCAAATAAACCTTTCATGAAAAGCTATCTTAATTTGTGACATGAAAACATCTGAAGTAGAAGTCACGACAGCTGGGCAAAGAGGATTTTTTTTTAGCTTCGGGGCCAAGTTGAAAAGTTGAGGGGGGGGTGGGGGTGGAAATGGTTCAGGGTCAAACTGGGCTAAACCAAAAAGCTTTAGGTCACCCCAGAACACATCATTGGACCCAATCAGATTGCCCTCACTATTTTAAGGTTACTTATTTTTTTTTAAATGTAGGTTGATTTTATAACAATAAAATTTTGAAAAGTTTCAAGTAGAATGGTGTGAAAAAGACACCATTCAGTCTTTCTGAAATGGAATATCTCCTTCATTAAATGGCAAAACAAAGTGGTCTGATGTCTCTGGTATACCCTCTCTTCCACCCCTTCCCCCCCACCCCGCCCTCAGATATTTGTTCCTTTTGCTCCAGTTCTTACTGAGCTTTGCCCCTCACCAAAGCACTATTTTTCAGCAAGCTGACCATTCATTAAAACAAAAAACAAAACAACCCCCCCCCCCACCCCACCTGCCCAATGCATTAAGATAAATTTTCTAAAGCTATACTGCATCAGGACCAGAAAACTCCTAGGTCACTTCCTTGGTCATGCTTTTGGGTTGTATCATTTATTTCTTGTCCTTTTAGAGTTTCTTGCACCCCTTCTGAAGCATCTGAGGTCATCTGCTTTCAGAGAGACAAGGCAACCGGCTAGCTGGACCCATTAGTGATCCATTAGCAATATTCGTATGAAGATCTCTTTGGGCCAAGAACCTTTTAAGGACAGGCAAGACCTTGTATTCCAGTCAACACAAACCAGAACTAGAAGCATTACTGATGAAACTAGGAGATATTGAGATAAGGAGCAAGAAATCTTTTTGAGACTTCAAAGAGGGTCTGTATACAAGTTAAAAGTTCAAGTCTGATGCCAATATTTTTGTGAAATATTTTAACGTCAAATGATTATCATGCCAGTCCAAAGTAGTTTGCTCCTGTTGCCTGTTTAAACAAGTGACTGTTCATGGTGCTCACTCTTAGTCTCTCAGAGATGCAGTCTGCATCAGACTAAATGAAGGGTTGTTTAACTGAACTGAGTATTTTTACAGTCCTTCCTCCCAAGAGGCTGTCTCATTTTGGCATGAAATACTAGTCAAGGGACCTCAACTGCCCCTATTTTGTGCCAAAATGAAAGACCATCCATGGGATGAGGGGGACAGTCTGTGTGATTCTGCACATGAACAGAAGAGTGGACTGTCAGCCGAATACCATGCTCCTGCCCACATGGGCATGAGAGGTATTGCAGCTCTGACTTTAAAACTCACTGCTTTGCCCTTTAGGTTTCCTGTTTCTAAAGGGATCACTTCACTTAAGGCGTGGAAATGGTGCTCCATGTTTGACAAAATGAGCATGGGCCGCATTCTACTAGAATTTGTATTCAAGTAGAAGCCCATGAATTGGAAAAGAGCAACTTCTGGTTCACGTCAGTGAATGGAGGGGCATTCATTTTTTATTTCACTCCTAGGCAAATTCCTGTGCAGTTCCAAATGTGTGCAGTATTCCTCCTTTTCACTTCCTGTCCCAAACTGCCCAGTTCTACATTGTGGGTGCTGCGAGACAGCCTGGCTATGAAACAGCCCTGGGATCCTTCAGCAGGAAAGACAATAGGCAAAGACAAGATATTCCTGGGCTGAAAGGCGAGTCCAATAAACAGGAACATGAAGATTGGATTTGTTGGCTACAGGTTCTGAAACTCTGCTCATCCCCACAGGATCAGAGCATTAAGCAACATCTGTTACTTTGCTGGAGTGGCTTTTGATTGAATTGGTGTCAGCAACACAATTAATAGAACAGCATTTCTTACCTGGGCTTTAAACTTCCTGCTTCATTAAAAATGTCTCATGAACATCATAGGCATTATTTCATGGAGAACTTTTCTTGTAAGACAGACCTATTCTATACTATGGGAATGGCACAAAACCATTGCACCTTCCACTGTTGCGACATTTTGCCACCACTAGAGAATGCTAGAAAACACCTAGGGAGATATGCACCTTCCCTTCTAAACTGTAGTGCAGTGTGGGGCTTCCTGGGAATATGGTATCTAAGGGGGTGATGTAATCTGGAATTACACAAGTTAACATATTTAACTCCCAGATGACTGCTTGCATCTAGCGATTTCAGGAAATGAGAGACATAAGAATATTCTTCCCAGGATCCCTTTTAGCAGTTTGTTTTTTTTTTTTTTTTTTATCAGACACCAGTACTACACAGGCACCTGTAGCTGCGTTTGTGATGGACAGAGAAAATGGTTGCAGCATTTCTCTTAATGCACAGCATGCCAACTGGAAGTTTCTACACAGACCCCAACCATCCCATGAATGAAGGTTTAACAATCTTGAAGGTGCCTGCTCATAATGCTTTGGGGGGAGACATATAGACTCTACTAGTTAGGCAAATTCAGGTAGGAATTTGGATTCCTAAGGATTCAGGCAACAATTCACAAGCATCTCATCAGGTGGTGAACATTGGGCCCAGAGAGGGAGACAGACAGATGTGGGGGAATTATTGGAGATACTTACTGATGACAGGTTCTCATCTCTTCTTCTCCCTTGGCTGTGCCGGTTGATGAAGGATCGTGCAGAGAGTTTGTAGTGGTTCAGCAGACACGTGATCACCACCACCATCACCATCATCACCACCACGATAATGATTATCTGTACAAACTCCAACTCCGCTGTAAGAGAGGTAGAGACACATTTTCAACCATCTTGGAAAGCAGAGAAATATAGTACAAGAAACACTGGAGTGAGTTTGATTATGAAGCCCGTGGAATTGCACAGCTACATCCACAGATGTTTAAGACACTCAGACGCACACGGTTTCCACATGCTTTCAGTTAGGCAACAAAGAACAAGGGAAATGACCTATGCCAAGGAATAAGAGGCCTAAGACATGATCTACAAAGGTTCTAAGTTATGCCGAAATGTTTAAAATTGATTAACCTGAGCTTCAAGGGTAGGACCCCAACACAAAAGTTTCCCCCCAAAAATCTCTCAAAAGCTTCAGGTTTAAGTTACCTCTACCAAAAATGTGTTTCCTGCCTCCACAAACCAATCTGTAAATGAAGGATTTCTGTACTGAATGCTGCTTTGGCCCACTTTGTGGAACCATGCAGCAAGTATTTCTGGTCTTAATTAGAGTTTAAAACAAGCAAACACCACCGAGTTCAGTCTTGCAGTTCACTTAACTTTTACTGAGCCTCTGTACACCAGAGGGTTTGGGATTAAATTAAGCCTTGACACCCCTGTGAATCAGAAGAGAGTTATCCCCATTTCACAGAGATGCTAACAGAAGCACAGGAAGCAAAAGGACCCACTCAAGACACCGCGGAGAGTCTGCAGTTCTGTGGTCTGTTCCTGACTCCCGGTCCCAGCTACCAGCCAAATTCCCTCTCTAAGACCATGAACTCTGCCACAACACACAGCTGTTCAATGAGAAGACAGACGTCCTCAATCTATGCTGACTGCAACTCCTCCCAGCTCTGGAGACAGAAGTAATTCAATGTAGGGCTCAGTTTACCAATGACAGTGGCAGCTTGAATGGACTGAACTGGCACAAAGGACTGTTACAGGAAAAAACCCAAAAAAGCCCTCCAAACAAACAGGAACAAGCAGCAACAGCGTGTCTTCAAAAGACACAGGCCAGTGGCTGGCAGGGGCCGACTCCTAGATGCTAAGACGGCAGTTCCCCACACTTCATTTTGACTGTGTGCAATTAGATGGAGAAAACTGGATATGAAAAACAGCACACAGTAACTTGATAGATGTGCCTATACATTCCTAGCTCAGACAATGAATTTGGCATCCAGGCAGAGACTGGATCCCTGAAGTAGCTCTGCTGCCCAACAGCTGGCCAAGAAATTACTGCCACGGCCTGCGGAACACAGATGCTCACCTGTACTACAGGGCACAGCGTGTTCATGTCTGTGCCACCCTGGCAACGGGAACCTCAGGGATAATTTGGGATATCTGTAAAGACACGAGCCATTGCAGGGGAAAGAAGAGAGGACTGAAAGCCAATAATACTCATGATTTTCTCTGAGAGAAAAGCTATTGAAAGAACAGACTTGAAAAAGCTGTGTCCTTAGCTATTCCAGGTGCTGTGATTTGCATTAAAATGTAAGCACCTAAAAAAAAGCAGAATGGCAGTAGCATTCATATTGGATAGGGTGGGTTCTGCTGA
This sequence comes from Alligator mississippiensis, assembly GCF_030867095.1. NCBI lineage: Eukaryota > Metazoa > Chordata > Crocodylia > Alligatoridae > Alligator > Alligator mississippiensis. Next base: position 9,112,511 of record NC_081832.1, on the reverse strand, counting down.
ATCAGGCAGATTTTTTTTTTTTATTGAGAGTTTCACAACTGCCAGCTGCCAGGAGGAAAGTGCCAGCAAAAGCATATAAAACATCAAGGAAAAACAGTCCAGGTGCAATCCTTGCCGGTTACCTTGGAGTAAATTCTGCTAGGCAGCCGCTGCAGCTATCTCTGCCTCTGGACCAGTCTTCATGCTACCTTTCCCGTAGCACCTTCCAACCCAAAGGAGCCCCAAACACTAGTCCCAATTATGTCCACAACCTCAAAAGTCTCAGGACCATCTTTAAAACACTGCAACTATGATGCATGCAAGTCTGTTCAGGGTTGGACTCCATATATGCTGATAGTGCCACTGAAAACGCAGTCACTTCTGGAGTGGAGGGAGGCAAAATAAGTGTGTGCATGTGGTGGGAGTGCATGGAAAATCAGCCCATAAAAGCGTGCACAGTGATAGAGAGCAATTTTAGCTCAGGTCACAAAGGCAAGGTCACCAGGTTTCTAAAAGGGAAGCACAGGATTGTCACTGTAAAGCAGACACGGTGTCCAAACACCACAGTGATGGGCACAGCATGCAGATAGGTCTTTTGCCTCTTTAAGCTGCAGGACGATGAGCCAAGGGCCCCTGCTGGAATTAATAGGGTGGAGCTAGCAGTACAAGGAGACATTAAACCAGCAAGTCCCATTGAAGGACAAAACCAGTGCATCTTCCTCTCTGAACGGTTTAAAGAGTGGGGGCGAAAGTCCTACAAATCCCCGTTCATTTTTGTCCTCTTTTAAAAAGGAACTTCGGGGAGGAGGATTAAGGTATGGACTCTCTAGAGAAAAGCGTGCGTCTTACATTTGCAGTGCTCCCCTCTCATCCCTCCCCCATCTTCATTTCAAACGGCGGCGAATTCAGGAATCCAGAGCAGAGCGTGAGCCTCTTATTTTTAATGGGAGGAAAGAGGCTGGAGAGGAGATGGGTGGAGAGATTTACCCAGCAACAGCCCGAGAGCGCTCTCTCTCTCCCCCAGAGCCTTTCAAAGTCTCAATAATCTAAATGTAATACTCTCAATTGAATGGGGAACATACAGTACGCATATTGTTCCTGACACCCACATTCAGAGCCGCAGCCTATCATCGGGGATTGTTTGGGGGCCTGTAATAAACAGAGGTCTTTAAATCCACTCCAAAGAAAAGGCAGCTCTGCACTTTCTACCTCAATGAGATACATGTCAAAAAGCCACACAATGCCATGAAGGGAAGCAGTCACACAGGCCCTCGGCCTCATTTAAATATTTGCTATTAAAATTCAAGGGCCCTTTGTAGCAAGTCTCCCTGCATGACCAAAAGGATGAGAGCCTTTAAACCATTACGCAGAGCCCTTTTGTTTCCTCCCAACCATGAGAGGTTAAAGGTAACAGGAACCCTGACAAGGAGACAATCCCCTTGTCCTTGTGTTAACTGCGAGTGCCCTGGGCATGCTTCGGTGCTTCCTAGACAGCTCTAAGCACTTTGGCAGACAGACAGGCAGCCTCGAGGGTGGAGTTACGGCAGACGGCGTTTGACAGTCCTCTCACGCACCGCACCTCGCAGGGCCTCAGCCTTGCCTGACAAGGGGGAAGAGTGGGGAGGAGGGGGGTTTATATAGATGCACGGGCATTTTTTTTTTATTGGTTTTGGTTTTGTTTTACTAGGCTCATTTCTGAGTCCCTGCCTGCAGGGGATGGGGTTCCCACAGTCACCCTCTATGCATTCAGGCTGCAGGAGACCTGCATTTGGGCTGGCCTGTGCTAGAAGAAAGTACAGATTTGCAGACCGGCAGGCTATATAGGGTGAGCGATCCCGTTTCCTAACAGACCTGTTGTGATCCTTCGGCCGCTGAGAAACTTGACGCCCCCTTTAAAAAGAAGATTCCCCCGAGATGCTTGTTGAGAAGAGGAGTCTTGTTGCAAACAGCCGCTCTTCAGAGAGATGGACGGACCTCACAGTGGGAGCTCCAGTTCACTTTGCATACAGCGGGTGGCTTAGGCGAGGCAGCAGCATATTATAACAGCCCCTTTCAGTGACTTCACAATCCCATTCCCATCAGGCAAAGTCAGAAACTCTCCACAACCAGCCGGTGTAAAATGTATTTACCTGCAGACACAGCATCACCTACCCAGTACACAAGCGCACCCCCCACGCGGCACCCTGTATAGTGCCTCCAAGCACGTGAAGTCTGGAAAGGAACCTGATTTTGTTACTTGGGTGGAAAAGTGGTTTGCAAATAAAAGTCTCAAGCTAACTGGATTGGGTGGAGATGCTGTATTCAGAACATGCCTGTACAATGCCAAAGGCTGTATGTGCATTGAGGTTCGCAGGAGTTTGCTGTGAGCTAATTTAGAAGTCTGCTGAAGTCAAACAATTATCATCATGATAGACGCACACCCCTGCAGCTCTGGTCACCACTCCGACAGGAAAGCTTCAGGCTTTCATGGCATTGCCCCAGCAATGGTCACGTTTCTTCTATAACCACTGCTTGGCAGTCTCGCTAGGGCACTGCTGTAGTACATTCCCTTTCTACGTGCCCTGCCCCTGTCAAGGTGCCCAAGTCACTCAGCAGCTGCATTCACAGCTCCTTGAAACATGGTACAGATTATTGCAGCTTCAGAATGATGAACCTCCTTACCCCACGCACCCACTGTTAGCAGAGACCGCAAGCTGGATAAACAGCCATCCCACATACTGGAATATGCCATTTGCACAGCAGCTACAAAAACCTGGGATTTAAGAAGGTGAGCCAATTTTGCCCCTGAAAGCGTAACATATGTTCTTGGCCACTGTAGGAAGATTCAGAGAGAAATGAGAGAGATGCTAAAAGAGAAGCAAGGCTAGCTGGTTATAAAGGAAAGTTCTCACCCATCAGTGACAGATGCACCAATTAGCTAAATCTTGCTAAACTGTTTCAGGAATTTTGTTGGTGCAAATAAAGCTACTGCTATATGGGAGTGGTTTTCATATATCTTTACTTGCAAAGCCAGGTGTCTTAGTAAACTAGGAGTGTTTTTACACCTGCTCCAGGGGTGGGAGTACATGGGGGCTTTAATTAAGCCAGCTCTAAGAGTTTCAGTTTTTAGTTAAAGTGCTCCTGCTACCATTTTGAAGCACTGGGACACTGGTACACGAGACACGGAGACTGGCTGCGCTTCAGCGGATTCGATTAATCTACTTTAATTACTGCACGCTGGAGCAGCCTCCCTGCACGTCTATGGGCACCCAATGAGACCAACCTTAAGAGGGAAAGAAAAAGATAGTTTTTTTAATGTCCTGCAAAATGATTTAAAATAGCTTTTACACACATGCGTGTCCATGCATGCATACAAGGAACAAAGGACTGGTTTCCCTCATTGAGAAGAGTGTGAATGATACAAAGATCAGGGTCATATCAACAGCCTTGGAATTGGTTCCTAGTGCAGCATTAGATATCATCTAGACTGGCACAGAGGCTGGCTTAATAGTTGCAAAAAAGCTATTAATGTGACAATATTAATGTGATTACTAGAGCAAGAGAAACATTAGTTTCAGACAAGGTTTTTCCTTCTCCTCCCCCTCTTTCTTTCAAAGGCATCTACTTGGAGCTGGCTTGGAATATCAGGAGTAGACTCAAGTGAGACAAAGTTGTCAGATGAGGTTTTAAGATTTATTGCATGGTTCTGCATCAACACACCACTACTTTGATTCCACTGCTAACCCCCTTTGATTCAAAGTTAGGTTGTTTAGAGTTGTAATTTAGTTTGAGCACCAGGTGCAGTGTTTAAAAAGTGAGTGAGAGAGAAAAAAGCATGCGTAACATCATAAATAGAAGCACAACTTCAATCTCCTCATTTGAAGGAGGGATTCATTTGCAAATTTATCATTTTTCTGAGATTTTTGCAATATTTCAAAGTAACCAACACGTAACCAATTTAACTCCTCCTTTTTCTTATCTATACCTGAACACTTTGAATCCTTTATCTTTGTTTGACGGGGGGAAGTAAATGACTCTCAAATATGAAAGTATCACTGTAACAGTTATTGTAGATTTTAGTAACATAAACAAGAGCCTGAATGGTGATGATTATGCTTCTCAGCCAGTGCTAGCTGTAAGGATGTGTCTGTGCTGAGCTCTTAAAAAAAAAAAAAACCAACCCAAAAAACCCAACAAGATTTCCTACCACTGCATGCCTAGTGTAGATGATGCATCTGCAACTTTCAGTTGCTAAGGGCCACCAAAAAGCCACAAGGGTCACAATGAATGCTCTTATGGTAGCTGCTACTTGTGGCATTGCACCCATTGGAGTGCAATGGTGGAACATTAAGCAGCAGCTCAGGGTAGGGAGTTCCTGTTAATTTAATTCTGCCCCTTAAACCCCAGTCTGGAGTGAGCATACGAGCTAGTAAATGAGACAAATTTGGAGGTGAGCTAACTGTACCATTTCAGCAAGAACATGGATGTCACCAGACCTGGTCTTTGGAAAAAATAAAACAAATTAACCACCCCCGCCATGATCTGCTCTTTTCAAGCTTCAAAGAGACTCCAGGCATTAAGATTTATGCAAACTTTCCTTCCCTTTTAACTTGTATTCATGAGATTTTTTTTTTTTCCAAAAATCAGTGAGAACCCACACTGAAAAGCAAGATGTACATTGTAAAATTTTATCTAGTAATGAAAACTAATAAATAAAGATCTTAAAGAAATCCAAAAATTTAGTGACTTATTATACCTGTGCAATTCAGCCACTATACAAAGAAGGGTCTTTGGGGAAAGAAAAACCAAAACTAGAAAGCACGTCGTTTATAATTCCACTAGTATCTTAATTAAAAAAACAAAAAACCAAAAACAGTATAGTTTGTATTTGGTTTCTTAACCATTGTCACTTTTCAATTAGAAGAGCTCTCATTCCATTTCTTTCTGTAATTTTCCCCCAGGGAGGTGTTATACATGCACTAGGCTTTACAAGCTGGACAAATTCAGTTTTTAAATGCAAAGTAAGGTCACACTAATTTAATTTAGCATAATGTTTACTCCGAAGTACATTTCAAACTAAGAGGTTCAGACACTGCATTTGTGTAAGGCAGCCAGATTTTTCTGAATTTTCTGTCTAGACAACACTGCTACTTAAATATAGGAGCCTTCAGTGTCTCCCAAAGCTGCTGGACTATGAGAAAAAAAAAAGAGACAGACTGTAGCCATTCCCCTCGAAATCAGCATTCCTCAGATCAAAGCAGTACAGACAATTATAGCTATGTTGAATTTCTAAGGCTGTAAGCAAGCTAGGCACAGTCCTTTGGCAATACACCTTATGGCCTTTTGCCCTGCAAACTTCAGGTGTGGTAGAAGACAGACATTTCCGCTGAACAATCTATTAAAAATAAGCTAAGAGGAGCAATGTCACTTTGCTTCACCTCCTGGTTAAAAACAAACACGTGCAAACTTGCTCATGCCTGGACTGCTGGCTGCCCACTAAGGTATTAGGGATTGAAAGTGTCTGAAATTTATGAAAATCTAATCTGGTTAGCAGTTGCTGCCAATGTGACAAGGCAGAGGAAAGCTCATTGTCATTCTGACCGGCAGCTCCCATGAAACGACTTTCGACAGGCATGCCATTTCATTTATTGAGGCTCCAAGAGCACCCAAGCCAAGGTTCCCTCTTCATCTGAATGAAGACCTGTTCTTTAGAATTTAAAATCAAATTGAATCAGACACTGAAAGGAATAACTTTCTGATAGGAACTGGGAGTAGTTGAATTCTGCGTTCATTGAGCGTTTCAGACACAAAAGATTTCATATTAGTTTAAAATGGAAAAAAAAACAGAGACAGCGATTTGCATTGATATTCATGCTACTATCAATGGGTATTTCTCTTTGCTAAGACATAGCAAGGCTCAGCTTTGAAGCATAACTAGAATTGCCACAGGATATTTTATGCGGTGATGCATTTATTGTGCATTTCCTTATTTTGCAATTATTGCAATGTACAGAAAATCTACCAATTAACTTTGTTATGATTTTTCTTTGTGGACAGAGTGCCATTTACTTACAGACACAAATACTCCACATGAGTAGGGGTAACATGGTGTATTTTGCTGAACTAAACCAGCAATACAATCTGTGATTTGTTGTATAACCAATCTGTACCAAATGGTTTTCCGGAGGGTCTTTTCCAATAAGACCTTTGCTTTCAGTTGGATGCAATTTGCAGCTGCAAGTCAGAACAATTCTGTTACTATCTGTACGCTTTAGTCATATGTATTGGAATTACAGATCATGCAGTAAAGGGGAAAAATAAAAATTACTTGGGAGATAATGCAACTATATTGGCTTAGTTTGCTTACAGCTGCACTTGATAAAGGATATACAGATCATACTTTCTATGGTAAACTGTGCTGTAACTGGAAAATATTGAGAGAGAGACTTAAGTCAGTTATCCAGAGGCAGACAAAGGATATCCTGGTGAAATTAATTCTTCCAGTGCTTTGTTTCTCTCTTGCCTAGATTAGCATCACATTTGAATGCTCTTAATACTGGAAATTTAAAAATACACCCTTCAAATTGGTGGCTGGGGTATTTCAAATCAGAATTGATCCAGATCTTAAATCACATTCTAAATGTTTGTGTTTTTATAGAGTTTAGTAACGGCTTTTTGTAAAAGTTCACATATTTGAGGGTATCCACTAGACTGGTAGATGAGACTTTCCATATACCATTTCCAATTCACAAGCACCAGGCACCTTCCAAGAAGCCATATTTTTTCCCCAAAGATTCCCCACACAGAAGGGATGGGGTGGGAATCTGAACTTCTAGGTGGTACCCAGATTAAGCCTTGGAACCAGTGGACATTCATCCATCACTATGGTCTTCGCAGGACACCACTATTTTGAAGAAAGCATCTGAAACACCATTTTTCCCTTGCGCCATGAGCTCTGAGAAACTAGGATGTGTAGCAACAGAGTCAAGCAAGCCCTTATTTGAAGGGACTCCATATATTAACTCTCAGCCACATTGAAGTCAAGTCTCTGATTTGGCAACTCCTGTCTTATATGAAGAATAGTGTCAAGACAGACCATGCCATTTTGTGCATACAGAAGTCATTGACTGTGGGTGTGTATGGGTGTCACACATGCACAACTCTTCCCTCCCACCATTAATGACTGTTCTTTACAGTGTTTCCAGAGACCTTTGAGAACATTAACCCATGGGCCTTCTTACAGGCTTCCAAGGAAGGTGGTGCTCGCCCCATCCTTGGGGGTCTTCAAGAGGAGACTGGACAGGCACCTGGCTGGGTTCACATGACCCCAGGTTTGGTGGCCCTTTTCTTGCCTGTCAGGGGCAAGGGTTCAGACTAGATGGCCCACTGAGGTCCCTTCAGACCCTAGAAGGTATGAATCTAACCCCTTTGAGATAGTTAAGTATTACTATTTGGGGCTTGGGGAAAGGCAGGCTGAGTCCAGATGAGTGCTAAGATGCTTTGCTGTGGCAAATCCTCAAGCCTGCCCATATTCCAGGAGCAGACTGAAAATGGAGTCAACGGGGAATTTTTAGCACTATTTTCAAAACGTCGAATTTTTAGAGGCTTTGCAGATTCACTGGAGATTTTATTTTCCAGAGAAACTGTCTCTTCATTGTATTAAAATGAACACCCCCCCGCCATTAAACAAAAATCAAATGGGCTTTTATCACTTAAAAAAATTAGAGATGCACATTTTCATCTCAGTTGTCTGTAAAACCATGCAGCTTTTCCTCTCGGCTGGAGCCGATTATAGGTGAAAGTGTGGAGTTCTCTTAGCTTTACTGTCTTTTCAGGCAGCTTTTGCAGCCACTCTCTCCAAATCTGTTCTCTTTTGCACGTGCGCACAAGCCAGCTCAGAGAACAACGGGTCCCTCTCTCCGCCTGTGAGCACAGACTCTGGTTAGCCATGAGACCACTATACGGATGCATCCGAGTGGTGGACCATTTCGGAAAGTTCACTGTTCATAAAGAAGTAGTCTGCCAGGATCAAGATACAATTGAACATGTATTTGCCTGCACCCTGTGTCCGATTCAGACATGAGTGGCAAAGATGGGGCACTGGAGAAGCAAATCTCCAGATTTGCCCTCTCCCCCAAATCATCCTTCAGAGGAGGGATTTTGGAGGCGAGGGTTGAAGTTGCTCTACTCCCAAGTCTTTTGCTTCTCTGCGGTTGTGGCAAGGTGACTGTACGAATGACTGAGGCCTTGGCATCCGCACCTGCTCTGGTCCTGGTACTCCTACTCCTTGGCGGTATAGATCCAGCAGAGCTGCCCTGCCAGGTGACCCTGGAGGTGTACTGGAGTCCCAGGGAGAGGACGTGCTCGCTACACAGAATACATCCTATGGTTGAATATACTCTCCCCCACATGCTCTTCAACCGATTCATTCTTCACCTTCCCCAGAAAGGCTTCTGCATAAAGCTGGCTCCATGTAAAAAGCAGATGGGAAGAAGGACAAATCATTCCTAAGACAAGACAGACCCTGTCCCAGGTGAAAACTGGGGCAAGTCCCCATGAAACAAGCCTCCCTGGAGACAGCTTGAGGACACGATCTGGCCCAGTACCTGATCTGCTGGTTTCCTCACAAAAACTCCCCCTTTCAAGCATCACACCATCTTTCCATCTCCAGGCAAGCTCCTGTCTTTGTCTGACCCTCAGATGGTTAGAGTAGGCCTACATAAAAAGTTACAGCTGAGTAATATGGAAAGGGGGACAAAAGTCCTGGGTGACGAGGTGAACGCAGGAAGTGAGTCAGTGCAGCAAGCCCTCTCTACAAAGGGGATTTTTTTTTTTTTAATTGCCCCAAAGTTGTCAATGCCACACTTTAGAGGCCAGGCCAAAACCATGTTTATAATGGAAAGGAGTTACAGATTAAACTATGTAGGGGCCACTGCTAATCTATAAACCAAAATGAATTAGATTACTAAGCAGGGGGAGTGGAGGGGAGAAGAAAGAGAAAAAGGAAGTGAGTAAGAATTCAGGAGATTAAAGGGGAGGGGGGGGGGGGAAGGAAAGCGATAAGAAAACACTTATTTCATTATTTTAAAAGTTTCAAGATTCAGCGGAAACTTCTCTCCCACAGCATTTTAGTCACTACCTCACCTTGCCAACAAGTACATTTTCTTTCTTTCCTTTAGCCACGTTCCTCGCTGAGAAAGGAATTCGGCAGAAGTGATAATGACTCTTACTGGGCCGAAAAGGAGTGCACAGTCCCAGCCAGAGATGAAATTCAGAGCTACAGTAGGGAGATAAAGCTGCTAGGCATCTGGACCTCATTTCAATTTTCCTTCCTGGTTAAGTTCGCTGTTTTGCAAATCAGATGTACAAAAAAGCTGAACCTCCCCCACAGGCTGATTTCCACTGCTAATAGGGCATTTCTTCCGATTTTAAAAGCTCAAGAAATTTGGCAAATTTTTCAGAGAAAGAGGCCCCAGGCATCCAATGACACAGCCAAATCTTTTTGTTTGTTTGAGTACTACACATTTGCCTTTGGTTTTGAATTTGTTTAATATACTTCAGAAAACTTCTGTCTAACCACCCTGGGATACCAATGAACAAGTTTTGGCGGGTGGAAGGGGAAGACTGCTTTTGCTCGACTAGCAACGCTCAATGAAGCCAGTACAAACAGTTACGGGAAGATTAATTCAGCAAGATGCAGCCACCTCTTCTACACACTTGAACTATACCCCCTGTAAAAATCGAAACGGTTCTTGGAAGTGCACTGAGAACTTTTATTCGTGGCGATTGGTTTGAGGATCTTCACCGTCAAGCACTGGAAAACCATCTAAACCGATGGGCTTTAATCCTAGCCAACTTTTAACATCCAATTCCCAGCAAACTGCCAGAGGTTCTGCCTGAAGTTCTCCATTACCACCTCAGCTGATTACAAATATACGAGGACTGGCACCAAATGGTGGTGATGATTATACTAGCCACTGAAGGGAACAGATGAAGCTACGGCTCTTTTTAGTAGAAGCTAACTCATGTGCATTAGTGCTATGCAATGCTAGTGGGGACAAGGTGCTGGCACTTCATTGAGATGAAAACTAAGCCAGGTCAACAACCGCAGGCAAGTGCTGCCCAGTCCTTCCTACCTCACAGCAGAAGCTGAAAGCAACTTGCCTTGAACAGTATTTTAACCACCAGACTGCATCTCTTCATTTGTAATCACAATGCAAGAGAGAGACAGCCCACTTTTTATGGCTAAGAAGAGTTGTAAAAAACTGAATTAATAAGATACATGTGGTTGCTTGTGGGGGAGTGGGCAAATCAACAGGTTTTTGTTTAGGGCCTCCACCAAAGCCAAGCAAGGTTAGCCGCTGCAGCATGGCTCGTCATAGGAGATGTCACTTTTAGGCACAGTGGGATGGCTCCAGGGAGGCACACTGAGCAGCCTTTTCCTAAATCTCACCCAGTAGTCCCAGAAAAACTATGTATAGGCTGCAAGCACGCTCAGGAATACTGAACTGAAAGTTTCTACCTCTGGGCACACAAGGCTCTCTGCTATGACCCTTGCTATGACTCGGTTTCCCAGGTGTGCAGAGGACATATGCAGAGTTGGATAGGCATTGAACTCCTTGGAGATCTTCCTATGAAACGCATTATTTAGAGGCAAACTGAGCAACTGAGTCATAGCAAGGCTTCCCCAACATCACCTCAAGAGACAATGGTTCAGGCTGCATACACACATTTAAATAACCTTTTTTCTCTTTACACAACCTGTTCTCTTGCGTAAGGAGAAAAAAAACCAAAAACAAAAAAAGCAAACAAACACTTACTCGAGAGCCACACGTACAGATATTTGAATGCTGAGGCCCTGAAGAGTGAAGAGCTTGCGGTGCTGATGCTGCAGCCCGGGCGCAGCCCTGTGCACACATCCCAGTATGCTGTGCCGGCCCCCTTAGTCTACCTGGCAAAAGATGACAGCACTGCATAGGGCAGCCCTGAGTGGCTAACCCAGATAGTACAGGCTGACCACGGGCTGTCAGCAGGTACAGACATTTACTCTCCTGGAAGTGATTTAACTCTGGTTGTACCCAAGTTATTTTTCTCCTGGAGTGGCCATTTTTACTCTGGGAAAAAAAAGGCTGAACATCTGTACGTTTGTGGTTTCTCCTGGGAGAACAATGACTGACTGCCAAGAGAAACTAAATGTCTGCACAAGGCCAGAGATGAGGGCAGAATCTGGGCTTTCCATCTCCCAAGCTCTTGTTCAACCATGACGTGGCACACTGCCCTCCTCACTGCGCGAGACTCCTCGTACAGGGTTTGCCGCTGCTTAGAGCCTTACTTGCTGAATGTGATTTGCACAATGAATACAAAAGATGGGAAACCAGTTACTTCTACCAGAATTTAAAACAGGCCAGTATGAAACGTGGCCTCTAATCAGAAGGAAAATTTGCATAAACAATAGCATTCTGATTGGGTGGCATTTTTCCCATTAACCAACACTCCTTGTGCCCTCCTCAGTTAATACAAGTTTTCAGCAAAACTCTGAACACGAGGGGTGTCTTTTGAAGCTTATAAAATCCTAACTGAAATACCGACCACAATAAAACTGTATGTATATAAAGGAGGAGGGTTGCTGCGGGGGTGTGCTCCTGAGGGTGTGCGTGGGTGTGTGTAAAGGAGGAGGGTTGCTGGGGTGTGTGTGCATGCTCCGGGGGGGGGGGGGGGGGAAATGTGTGTATACCCATCTATATAAAAGAGGAGGGTTGCTGGGGGGGGGGGGTGTGCATGCTCCTGGTGTGTGTGTGTCTGCGCGCGCGTGTGTAAGGATGGATAGATTTTTTCCTATTTTCCCTACATACACAAAGATCTTCCAGACTAGACAGAATTTATTGGATAAATTAGTAAAGAGGTTCACAAATCCAAGATGAGCACTTTCATCATGCAATGTTTCTCTGATTTTCCATTAGCACCTCCAACATCCAAAGAGCAGCCCTGGCAGCGTGACACTCAAAGTAAAATGCTGTGGTGATGTACACAGTTCTTGTTTCTATTTTCATCCCCATTTTTCTAATCCCTCTGTGCTGTCCCTGCTTCTGGGCATCTTTTGCTTGAGCAGACTCGTTACAGGCCTGGATGGCAGCATCAGTTGTGTGGAAATTAAGGTGAAGGAAATAAACCCAGGGAAGGGCAAGGTTTGGACTATTAGGACGACTCAGATATGAAGACTGAAGCCAATGACAGAGAGGAGGAAATAAAAATAAGTCTGGTATAAAGTGGTGTTTGATCCCTCCATGAACCATTGGACCACTGAGTCTTCAAGACAGCTTCCACCCCCATTTCTGATTTCTAAAGTCATGTATTTGATGGGTTGCCAAGAGGGAAACCAAAGGCATAGAGAGTACTGGACTATCACCAACAACTGGGAGAAAGGTTGGGTAGTGACCCTCAAAGCTTCAAAACACCCCAAATGAAGAAGCAGCTCTTCAAATACGATTGAGGGAGCCTCACATCCCACAGCTGATGTAAGAAATGCTTTTCAGTATACAGGCATTTGAATGATTTTTATAAATATACTGTAGTAGAGCATCCATTTTGGCCAGCTTTCCCAAGGACCTTGCCTGTTTTCCCTACCTTAAGAAAGAAACCTTGGCAAATATACACGCCTTAAGAACAAGCTAGTAAGGTATGATCTAGCCGGACACCATGAGAGTGATGCACAGCAGCCTCAGGCCCAAAGACTCTTGTTGCCTTGGGTATACCCCATCGGCCTGATTCTCAGCAATGATTAAGCACCCAAGCCTCCAGCTTAACTCACCGGTGCTCAGAAGCCATCAAAACCAGGGCCTGAGAGGGAGAGGCAGGGGAAGTGAAAGGAGACACTGTCTACTGCCTTGGGTTAGCTGGCTGACAGGCCTAGCCAGATACAGTCAGACTATCATCCATGCAGCTTTGAAGTGTGCCCAGCTACTGAATTGCACGAGAACAGCTCAGCACTATTAAGGACAACAGTCCCATTCTGCCAGGTGTTGATTTTTTAATAATTCATCCAGTTAATTCCACCTTGTCTGGAAGACCTGTGTGTATGTAGGGACTTCTTTCAGTTCTTGCCACAAGCAGCTTACCACCAACCAGCACCCTGCGTGCCACAGCAGTTGGGGTCTGCACAAACATTGCCCTGAGTCTTTTGCTTTACAAAGGCTGGTACACTACACTAGCAGCAAGTAGAGAAGAACCAGAAAAGTCTGCACCTGCCAACGAGCTTTATTAGCAATGTCAGGTGATGTCCTACCTCCATTTGATGCTGCAAGTGCCTCGAGGTATGTCTATCCTGCAACCGCATTCGAGCAGTTGCGACCTACGCAGCTGTACCTGAAATAGTTTAAAACTGTCTAGCATAGACAGTCTGCAGTGGCCCAGATTACCATCCCTGAACCAGCTATGTACTTGGGGGCTGATGTTCAGCTATTTGGCTCCCAGCTTCCAAGGTAAGGTAGGTAAGCAAGGGGTAAGATGTAGCCGAAGCTTTAGAAAGAAGAGTGCTCTGGGGACAGTTTAGAAAGGACATCTCATCTGAAGCCCTCTCACCCTCGAGGATGCATAACCGAAGCAGACAGCTCAACTGGGTACTGCTCCAGTTTCCTGTACAATTAGAGACCTTGAAGCCCAGTTTCTCCAGAGGAAACAAGAGAATTTGAACCAGAGGAGAGCATCTGAACAAATGCCACTTCTAGGAATGTGGTTGGGGCTTTTTTGAGGGGTAATGCTTGCCTTCTTGACTTGCTGTGGCAACCTGAATATTCAGAGGACAATCTGAGGGTTAGTTCCCACACCAGCCACTTCCCTGGCTCTACCCCCAAAGGTGCATAGAAGTCCTGGAAAGGATTCCCCTGGCACAGCAGCCTTGTCCCTTCCTGCTTCACCAGGCGGAGGTATTCTGTTGCAAGGAATTCAGAGCTGCTCTCCTTCAAGCTGAAGCGAGAACCAAAACAGCTCCCCCACGGTAAACAGCCAAAATCCAGAGGGCTGACAACCTGGCACGCAACAGAAACTACTGCCCCATCCCAAATTTTACCAGCTAGGAAGCCTCCAATGTACTGGCTTCCAGAGCTTGTGCAGAGGAGAACAAAGGCGAAATATTGTGACAGCCTTTGGTCACCAGCCCACTGGAAGGTGATCGCGGTTAGAAAAAATGAAGCATCAAGCCTGGCTTCATGTTGTTACTGTGCATATTTCTTCTGCTTCCCAAGCAACACCAGTACTGTTTAAACAGGATGTATGCATCAGCTATGCCTACGAGACATGCAAGGAGGCATTAAGAAAAAGAAATACAGCAGACAAAGCTCATATCACTGGATTTGGTTTATCTAGGAGAAATACCCCAAAGACTCGAAAGGCTTTCCCAACCCTGGCAATATGGGGATATAAATTAGGTAAGACTCAGACCCATAGTTACATCCAGCGCTACACAGCTATATATGCGGCTCTGGGAATTTGGTTCTTCAAGTGTCATTAACACACTTCACAGACACATCAACAGGGCTGGTTATGATGTATGTTGATAAATGATACATCAATAGGGCTGGTTATAATGTACAAGGCAGACCCCCCCACCCATATGATTTACTGACCCTAGATTGAAAACTGTAGCATGTGGGCTAAGGAATAACAATTGCCCTATGACTAGTAAAGGGAGCTAGATGGAAAAAGAAATCATTGCTCAAGAAATATAACCCAGTTGAATGCCAAAGGTTATATTCACAGTACTGCTTTGTCCAGCTATAATTATGCTTTAATATAGTTCATTTTCTTTGTTCATTGGAATGGCAAAGTGTCATCTCCTCCGAGTCACTGACGTGCCAGGTCCTGGAGCTGTGATAGCCCAGCCTTCTGTGGGAAATCACCCCCATTTCACACCCTCTGCAATGGGTATGCCTAATCAGAAAGGGCTTGGATGTCTGTGCAATAGTTTCATATAGAGCTGCTTTGATTTTTGCCCTAGAAACAACGCCGCATCCCAGTTACACCAGTGCTCCCACTGATACAGAGAGGGTTGTCCCAAGGTAGTGTGAATGCAGATCTCAAGAATGGGAGTCTGGTTCAAAGCCAGGGCTGCCAGAGACAGAGAAGAAAAAAAATCTACATGACAATGCGTGGAGCTGCACAGACATTAGACATACAGTCAGCAAATCTTTCAGCTAAGTCATCTTTTCTCTCCGAAATGATTAACAAAGAGCAGAGCGTTGGCAACTGTGATGCCAGTGCCTTGCTAGAAGAAATTCCTTCAGTAAGGGAGTGCGAAGTTACAAGATAGTGTAAGAATTAAACACGGATGGTTTAGGACAGGGAGCACTAGGAAAACAAACTCCCACCTTGCTTTAAGTCCAGCTGCACTTATTCCTCCTCGCCCCATCCCACCCATAGTTAAGAGAAGTGCCCCGAAACAAAATCTGCTGGAGTCAATAGAAGGACAAGAATTTGAGCTGATAGCTTAGGAAAAAAAAAAATCCTTCTTTTGAGAATATCTATGGTTTATTGCAGAACCTGAGAGACAGTATTTATAGAATAAGGTTGCTAAAAGAAAAACAGCTTTTACAAGGTCCCCTCTGGCCACCAGAGAGCTCTACGGCTAAGTGCAGACATTTGGGGAGGTTAGATCAGGTTAAAAATGGCCACCTGATCCAAGGTAAGTCAGGATGGGGGGGGGGGGGGAGGAAATCGGGCAAGTAGGCAGGGTCTGCAGGGTCTGGGAGGGTTTGGCAGGATCAGGGGCTCTTCTTAGCCCCTCAACTCCCCCTCCAGCAAACCTAACCCCCATCAATACTTACTTGCCTTGGCTCCCAGCCGGAGTGAACACTTATAAACTTGGCACTCAGAGCGGTTTGCAGGATGAGGGTGATGGAGGGGGGGCTGGATGGTCCACAGGGTTGGGGGTGGCTGGTGGGCTAAAAGCAGCCCAGTGCCAGAGGAACTGGTATGAAAAGGGCAGCCCTGCCAGCGGCTAGGGCATTTCTAGCCCCAGGGCCGCAGAGGAGACAATACAAAAGTTCCAAGCACAAATCTAACCTAGATCAATTAAGCCTGAGTGTACATTGATCCAGATCCACCTTCGACTGGGTTTCACCATTTAGG
The DNA here is from genome assembly GCF_030867095.1 of Alligator mississippiensis. Lineage (NCBI taxonomy): Eukaryota > Metazoa > Chordata > Crocodylia > Alligatoridae > Alligator > Alligator mississippiensis. The sequence continues at coordinate 9,096,431 of NC_081832.1, read as the reverse complement.
CTGGTCTGTGCATACAGAGCTTCTGTACTGTTACAGGTTTAGATTGATTTTCAATCACTGAGACTGGGTCTAAGTGTAAGGTGAATTAAGTTAGACTGGCTAGTTTTTTTAACCCAAAGTAACCTCCTCTGAACCTCTCAAATGTCTGCACTTAGCTCTTTGCTTACTTAGGCTATTTCACCATCTTTTATGAGCTCTGCAAAGGTACCAGAGCTAGACGCCTTCGGATACTAGTAATAAAGTAACAAAAGTCCCTTGATTTGCTCTCCTAATTCCCCATTTTCAATTCTCATCTCTTGGCAATAATTAACAGCTTAAACATGAAGTCCCAATTTCACCACACGGACTCAAAGGAAGACGCCAAGCCCTAACTCTGCCAAACCTTTACTCTGCCCTAGACCTCAGCCCAGTACAATCCCCAGTGCTTCCAGTTCTGTTTGCAGGGACAGGTAACAGAAACTGTGGGCCTCATTTTCCAGCTGCAGTGATAAACCCAGAGTGGCCCAAATCAGTGGGTGTTATGCTGGGTTAAAAAAAGGCAGCATAAGCAATACCAAAAATCAAGCCTGGTATATTTACTCTGAAAGATAAAAGATGCATTCGTTTAGCCAGGAGTGCTCTGGACTTCTACTAACCAGACAAATAATAGTCCCACGTGCTATTGATCAATTTGTGGTTTGCTGCTGTATAGGTTTCCCCCAACCACCAGAAACTCATGACAAAAGAGAGCAGGTCTCATAAATACTTTTGCTAACTGCCATTTAGGCATTTCATTTCCTGCTTGCACAAGTCCTGTTGAAAGAACAATTACCAAATTTGTTTCTAGTTATAGAAATAGATGTTTGCTGCTGCCACATCTGTTTCAACAGATAAATTGCAACCTATGGATGTCCACTCCAAAGTGGGCAAAAGACTCCTTCCAGGAATACATTTGCCACCTCTCCAAAAAAGCTAACAGCAACTAAATGGACTGGGTTCCACTGACAGAAGGAAACAGCTGAAAAGAAACTGGAGGAGAGTTGCCTGGAGTTTGTTCTTAATGCAAAGCTACAAGATTGATTAGGAAAGCCTACGTGACCTCCTGTGTTATATACACTATGGGTTGCTGTTTGTGGAATGGTAAACTGTTCCACTTCCTGCTGCTAATGCAAAGATACTACAGAAAATCTGTCTGCCCAGTTATTAGAAATATGAAGCCAAACAGCTTTCATTTGGCATGTTCTGCATTTTTGAATCTACAGAAGGAATAATGGAATGAAAGGACAGGTCTAGCTATAATATATGAAACATATGCTTGCACTCCAAAGCTGGAAAGAAATGTTTTTGCCATCCCATGAAACACTGAGATTTCAAAGACAGTCCTGGTCTGTACAAGGAAAGAGCCCAGTAACTAAGAAACTCACAAAAGAGATGGAAAACTGATGTGCAAATCCCCGCTTGCTCTACTTAGATTGAGCAGGTACTTGAGCATGAGTTTCCCAGATTGAGGTTAACCGCTGGATCACATTTCTTAAATGCCCTCCCCCACAAACAAATACGAGAAATCCCAGTATGTAGATTGTGATACCTTACTTGCATTGCTTAGCAGTTACTCACATGTGACCCCAGTGAAACTAGTCATGCAAGCTTTCCTCAGTGTAAAGAAGAGGTGCCACTGACTGTCAAACAGTCTCTGCTCCAAAGAGCCTACAGTCTCAAACTCTGTATGTACATACAGCACCATGCACAACGGGGCCCTAGGAACAGCTGAGCCCTCTGGGTGCTGCAAATAAGTTACCTGCACTTACATATACAAGCTGCTAGCCTGAGAATGTAAGAGAGGATAAAGCCAACTAGAAATATTCATATCCATGTGCATCTGGGTATTACTCTCTCATGCCCCCAACTCCAACTGCTGCTTAGTCTCATAAACTGGCAGCTCAAGGAATTTTGAAGACACGCTACAAATACTTTATCTGCTGTAACCAAAAAAGAGGGTTTAGCACAACCCGTCTGTTCCTCACGCATTTCCCAACATGAAACATCAGCAACTTCCCACTCATTTAAATGGAAGTGCCACCGAGGCCAAGGTGACGTCACTTACTTGCACTACAAGAGCACCTACCTGGAGGCCCTGGCTGAAGTCAGGACCCCGCTGCTTTTCTCACTAAGACAGAAATGGGACAAGTTTTAGACTCCCCATGAGACATCTGTTTCCCTTCCTCCCCACTCCCAGCAGAGACCTTATCCACCCCGCACGTAGGAACCAGAAGGTAGATTGATGATTGGGGGCTGCGACTGAAAATTTACAGCTATTCAGTAAGGTCAACACTAACAATAGGTTTTCACAAGGGGTTGGGAGCAGAGGGGGAAGAAACGAGTTTCTTTCATTATCTGCACCAGCCCATCCCCCACCTTGCTCTTCACAAATGAAATTTTGGCATGGCTTCTCAGAGACTTTGTAGAGACCTTACGTTGGCTTGGTGCTCCCAATTTCAGTCATGGCAATGGCTGGCTAGCTCTTCTTAGCCTCTCACCTTGGAAGAGCCTGTAGCATGGTGCTGGTGACCCTGATCTTTTCAGGGAAGAAGGGGGACGTTGCAGCTGACTTTGTAGTTTGGCTCTTGTAGGGGTGAAGAGTGGGGTAGGGCTGAGGCTGGGGGAGGGCAATGCAGAGAGGAGGATAATTCAGGAACACAGCTTGTCCCCTTTTCACTGAGTTTAACAATAAAGTAGTAGCCATGGCAACGGGGTTAATTAATACACCACATTTGCATAACTAAAATGCCGAACCCATTCAAGCCTTGCCGATGCCTTCCTTCTTAAACCCGGCCTATATTCTTCATATCACGATGTAGAAACTGGATTATATATACACACACACACATACACGATACAAACATAATCATAGCTTTTGTAATGTGACCTGCCTAGGCAACGCTGAGAGACTCGCACCACATTCCTCCCCGACTCAGAAAAATATTAGCACATGTAAGTAAACACATTAAACAGTAGAAAACAATAAAGGAAACTGATGCGCCCTTTTAAAAAAAGCAAATGGCATAAAAGTGATTTTCATGGATGGAGGGGGCATGCTGAATTCCATGATCGGGGGTAAAAAGATAGTGAATGTAAAGGCTTCAGACTATCATATATCCAGAGGGGGAAATGTCTTCTCACCACAAACATGCATCTGCATGATGTCTAGACAGTCATAAAAAGGGCAATTAAAGTACTGCAAGCTGCAGTAAGCTAATGTCTCCTCCCGGAGTGGAAGCAGTTTCAAACATACTGTACCAACTTCCAAAAATAAATAAATAAATAAATAAATAAAATGGGAAAGAGAGAGACAGACAAAAAGGCAGTTTATCGGGAGTGTGTGTGGGGGGGGGGGATGTTTTGAAATTCAGTTTTAAATAAGCTGGTAAATTAATTCAACCTTGTCAAATCTTTGCCTTATAACATATCAAATATTCTGCCTGCGTCCTGTCTAGACGGTGATAACAAAGGGCATTTAAAGCCCTGCGAGATGCACTGACAGAGTAGCCATTTAAAGATGCAGCATTGCTTTCTCCATCTAAAACGATTTGTGTCAGATGGAGTTAAAATGAAAATGATAAGTCATTGCTTGCGTTCATAGCTAACATTCAAAAAGAAAAAGAAAGAGAAAAAGCATCCCCCACCCCAAAGCCCTACATCCTGTCTTTACCTACTCCTTCAAAATCCACCCAATATGTCCTTCCAGTGAATTTGGTCAACATTTATGTTTGTTTTTATTACCAAGAGATGGAGCTATCTTGGTTTAGCAAAAAAAAAATCTCAAGTGTTGCCTTCCGATTTGCATGCTTAAAAATAAAAAAGTAACATCTGACGTAGTAAGATAAAACTGGACTGTTTGCAACACCTCTTCCAAGAGTAAAAAGAAGAGCTGATGCAAATTGACCATCCAAGCCATTTTTATTGACACAGAACAATTTTCTGAGAAAAGCAGAAACAGATTTAAAAAAAAGGCTTGTCTAAAACAAAGCTGGGAGAGGGAAGGGAATGTTTCTTATCAGCTGTTTGAGAGATGAAACATTTATAAAGTATATGCAAAATATATGCTTTGTCTTTAACAAAATAGATTGACAATGCCCGTGATGCAGTTGAGATACGTGAATATTCTGGCTGGACCACAACAGCTAATGTTAAAGGTAACAATTTTAGCAAAATGCAAGCATAAGGCTATGACTTCTAAAAGGCGTTATGTTATCGTGAGCCAAAATAAACTGGAGAGGGCATCAAAACCATCTTCTGAAGAGTGGGTCACTGGGCACAGTTTCTAGCCCAGCTGCATCACGTGGCAGTCGTTAGGAGTTGGTGTAAGAGCATTCAATGGGTCTTCCAAGTTCAAAAATCAGATTTACTACAATTTATCTCAGCACATTCATGAAAAAGTTCCCCACACCCCATTTGTGTTCTCACCCCTTCCCTCCCACCCTTGTTTCTTAATTATTATTTTAATAAGACTGATCCCAACTTCACTGCTCATTCTGCAATAGCCCAAGGGCTACAACTGTTCATTAGACAGAATTTCTGTTTTAATTGCACTGACACAGATGTGTAGGTTATCTGGAAGAAATTACTAAAACGAGCAGTAAAGAATGGAGCTGGATACTTTTCTTCCCTTATGAAGAATTTAATTTAATATTACTTTCCCCCTATACAAATAGCAGTGTTAAACATGTTGCAGGTTTTGCAGTCAAAAGATGTAATTAGTCTCTAATTGCTTTCTGAGCCATACTCTGTACAGGTGTTACAGAATCCTTACCAGAAAGTGTACTGTTTGTGTTTATTGTAGCACATGGGTTATAGGCAACGGAGCCACAATCTGGAAAGCCATTTATAGGGATATTTTAGCATTTGGCTGACAAGCATATCCAGAATTATCCATTGACCAGCAGATGTGCTAGTAGAGGTGCACTGATACATTGGTCCATATACTATCACCACTGATCAAACAAAAATTGACATTATTGGCAATTGGCTTTTTTTGGCCGATGTGGCTGATAATGTCACTGATAAATGCCACATGCATCTGTACAGCTGCAGCATGCACACTGCCAGAAATGCAGCGTAGAGAGTAGCGCTAGGCCAGTAAGTCTGTGGGGGAGGAAAGGGCATGGAGGAGGAAAAGGGTACAGGGGGTGCAGATTGAGGCCCCCCATGGTGAGGGAGGAAGTGGGGCTGGGGCAGGTGCTGCACAGCTGGTCCAAGGAGCACCGGGGAGCAGGGGCGGCTCCTGCCGCTGCCCCCCAGATCCGTGCGTGGGGTAAGAGTGGGCTGCTACTGTGAGGAGGGTTATGGGGGGGGCGGCACTATGGCCCAAAATTCACTGTAGCCCCCCTCGCAGAGTGCAGCCACTGAGAAGATGCTGGAACAGCCCAGGCCCCAAGAGCACTGTGGGTAACCTGCCCTCACCCTCTGCACAGATCCAGGGTGCCCCCAGTGCCTCCCCTGGGGGTGCGCACAGCGGCAGGAGCCAGCCCCCTGCCCTATCCCCCTCCCTGCCCCGGCTGGACAGTGCCTGCCCCTGCCTCGCCCCACTCCCTCCCTCACCACAGGGGCCTCAATCTGCCCCCCCCTTCCCCCCAGACTTACCAGCCAGACACTGCTCTCCACGCTGCAGGGCTGAATATTGGGAATTGGATTGGTATCAGCTGATATGGCTGGTCAATAATCGGCCATCGGTATCGGCCCAAAAAATCTTTATCAGTTCACACTTAGTGCTAAGTATATTTTTTAAAGCCCTGCCAGGGTAATCAAGCCAGAGAGGCATTTAACTGTACTCGATAGTATAAGATTTCTACAAAGCTTAAAAATGCAGGTTTTTATTGAGTCCCTTTGCAGGGGGTGAGCTGTGTGTGCTTACAGACCAGATAACCAAAAACCTTCTCAGTGCAGCTCCTCTCTCAGGCTAGGGACAAAAGTTACACAAACTGGTTTAAGTGATCAGAAACTGGTTTAAACCTGTAACAGCACAGAAGTTCAGTGCACATAAAACAGCTTCAAAATGGCTGAAACTGGTTTAAGATGAACCTGGTTGAGTGTAGTATCAGACTTAACTGATTTGGGTCCAAACGGTTTATGAAACTTCTGTCCCAGACCCCTTGCTGGTTCAAGTTAAATCACAGTCCCCCAGCATGCTTTCTAGCCCTGGGCTGTACTGTGCTGTCTGCTCCAGCTGAGAAGGGCTGGGGTCTGAGGCCAGGGAGGGGGGTTAAACTCCCCTTCCCCCAAGTACAGAGGTGCCCTGACCTGCTAAAAACTTACTGCTGGCTGCAACTGTGGATTACAAATCCCAGAGGCACCTGGAAGCAGGAAGAGGAAGTGATGAGCAACCCTGCAGAGTCCTTCTGCTGTGAGTCTGGACTGCAAATCCCAGAAGTCTGGGGGGCAGCAGGAAGAAGAAGTGAACACACAGCTCATGTTGGCTATGTGCCAGAGAGCCATGCTCTAGCACCTCCTGGCTTCTGACTTGAGCTAGTGCAGGCATGTGGCTGCATATCCGAATCAAAAATGAATGTCTGTCCAGTTGTTTCTCAGTTTTATCCCTGAAGCTTAAATTAACCTGCAAAGACTGAATCGATTCAGCCTCAGGCTTTTTGATCGTCTGTACTTAGCCCCAAATTTAGATGGTAAAGTTTGAGAAACTCAATGGAGGAGCTAACCTTAATTCATCAAAGCCAAATAAATTCACATTACACTCAACTAGAATCTTTCTATTGACTTTAATGGGTTGGGCCCAGAGTGTGAAGCACTACAAGCATGCCAGACAGCAGTATTACAGAGGTAAATGCAGCTCTTCAGTTCTACTGAACCAATTCGTTTAGTTTTTATGTAAAGCGTAGCTATGGCCTCAGTCTGGGTCACAACTAGTGGGAAGCAAGCAAGCCAACATGACCATAGCTCAAGATACTTTAACCAAATCAGAAAAGAGGTCCTTTGGTGACAATCCCATTTTAAAGTGCCTAGGACATTGGTGCTGGGGTTGGAAGCATGCTGGCTGGATTTTGTTCTTACCTCAGAAGATGCAAATCACCAGGCAGGATTTACTCTGTAAAAAGACATCATCATACCCTCCTTAACACCACTCAGGCTTCAAACCTGCCACAATCCTGCAGCTGTTAAATCTGCTGTCGTAGTTCTATAGACTTCCTTTGATTTGCACTGGCAAAAGCCAGACATGCAATAGCCTTGAATAGGAAGAGTAATTGCTGCCACTTCTATTTCCATCAGTTTTATACATTCATTCCATGCCGATGATACAAGTGGACACCCAGAAACAAAGTGGGCCAAACCTTAACTTACCCGACTTTACCAAGACCTCTGCCTAAATAAGGATGTCAAGGTTTGGCACACACTTGCTATGAAATCCTTTTTATTCAATGGAAAAGAAAAGGACTAATCTGCCAATATTTTTGTCTTCTGGCCAAGGGAGCAATAAAACTTGAGAGCAATTTATTTATCGGACAAAGCCAGAAATCAGACAAAAAGGCCAAATGCTGATTTCAACACCATGGATGCAAGCAGGCCCAAAGGGGGTGTGGGGGTGCAGAGAAGGGAAGAGAGAGAGACAGAAGTGGCAAAGTTTAAGGAGAGCAGGAAGAGAGAGATGGACATGAAGGCTTCAGTTTCAATCTCTGAAAAATTCTTCTTCAACAAAAATTCCCTCTTTGATTTAAGGAAAAATGCTTCATCACAAAAATTTGCATTATTAAAAAAAAAAAAAAAAAGAAAGAAAAAGAAAAGATAGTGCTTTTGTTGCTAGGGGAGCATTTGCTTTGTGTCTGATGAAAACCTTTAACAAAAAAAAATTCTACTCTTACATTTCCAAAAAGTCCTTAAGACTAAACCATGTTGCAAGTTGGACTGGGGAGACAGAGGCGCATAAGTTGCATCCTTTATATATGTATATATTTTATATAAATGTACTTTGCTCAAACCTGACTTTGGTTTCTATCCGAGTCCTAGCTGCTTTTTGGCAGTTTGCTCTAGACTTATTGGCATAGGCTAAAAAGGTTTTTATTTAGACAGTGTCAGCTGAGCATCTGTGCATGTAAGAACTGGAGTGGGAGTAATCTTGACTGAATTTCAAAAGCACATGTCTCTTTGGGAGCTGCCTTGATAATTATAAATCTGAGCATGTTTAAATAGTGGGGTTACTCCCCATGGAGGAGTCCCCATTTCCTTTCCCAAGCACAGCTCCCTATTCTGGGAAGCGTTCCCTGATCAGTCGAGAGAAAACTGGCTGGGAACACTCCCTAACCTATGACCTCCGCTAACAAAAGGTAGAGAAAGCGTCTAGACCTTCAGTCTGAATGCGAGAGAAGGCAAGTATTGTATTGCTGAGATACAGTGTTTGCCTTAGAGAGCAGAGACGGCGGCGTGTCAAGGGAGGTGCTCAGACTGGAAGGGGGGGGGGGGGGGAGGAGGCACAACCAAAAGCAATGTAAGCTCCAGCCCTAATATTTGGTGAATGTAACCCAGATCACACCAGAAAGAAAGAAGGATCTTTCCTTCCCATCCATGTATTAAGATGAGCTTCCCAAATCAGCCACAACTGAACAGACCCACTTTGAAGAGTGTTGGATTTCTCTTAGCTTCTTTGCATTTCACAAAGAGCACCTATACATTTCTAACAACTCCGCTCAAGCCACCAATTTGGGTTCAGTTCAGGGCTGATTATTATGAGTAACTCAGCAAACAGTTGTCAGGGCAGACAACAGGACCTCTCTCTTGTGGAGCCTTTCCTTCAGTTTGGCTGTTTAGATAAACGCAAAGGTTACTATGAAACTTCCTTCCATCCAGTTGTTAAGGTGGTAGCCGCAAATTCAGACCAGGACACTTCAGATCCCATCTCTCCCACACACATCCTCTGTGACACTGGGGAAGTACAACAGGCATAGCAGCACTGTCCAACCTACTACAGAAGGAAGTCAGACAAGTATGTGTAAGGGGGGGGGGGAATTCCCACTCTGTGCACTGGGGAAAAATGTGGGAAGTGTTAAGAGAAAGATGTTTGATGTAAATATCAGTATTTTAAAAAATACATATTTAAAGAATAGAGCTCCAAATTCAGAAACTTGATCAACTTTCACACTTCAATATTTGCTTTCAACCCTCATTCATGATGAAAAAGTTGTTTCAAAATTCTGTGTGAGGAAAAAGTAAAGCTACAATTCACAAAAGTTGAAAAATGCCATTTCAACATTTTTGATTAGAAGAAAGCATTTTGACATTCCCAAAGCCAAAATGACATATTTTAGCTTGTTGAAATTACCCGAGAGGTTGCTTGTCAATTCACTTCAATGGTAAACTGCTTTTTCCCCTTCTGAGACGGACAGCCTCATGGAAGCTCCAGTCCAAGAAAACTGGATGCTTGACTTCCCCATGACCAAGTTACTCGGGCAGATCACTTACTAGTAACTTTCTCTGAGGGACTCTGAATCTGGAAGCTGCATTATGGAAGATGTACCAATATGGACCTAAAGTTTAGCGTTGTATTAAACTATTTTAAAATAAAACATTATGGGTCAGCTGAATAACAGAAAGTACTTTTGGATCAAACTGACCTGAAAAAACAAGATATGTCCTTTCATTCCCCCCCCGTAAACTGTTTTCTGTTAGAAAAATCCAGGTTGGAACGATTCTTTTACTAATTGTACAAAAATAAAAATAAAAAGCCACCTCTGTATACCAAGCCAGGGATAGTTTCTAGGAATTACTGCTACAAGCAGACATGGGTGTTATTTCCGGGATGAAGAAGCCAGTCAGCATGGTACTTCTGAACAGTGGTAGTCATGGTTCGAATTACACTGACTCTTGGGGAAGTCTGCAAAAATAATTAAACTTGGAAGAAGCAATCCAATCGGAGACCTCCCCCCGTTATGATTTTCAAATCTTATGGGGGGGCTTAGCCCACACCCCTCAAGCTCCCCCCTAATTTGCACCATGGTGGTAGTGAAAGGATTACCACCCGATTACCAGAAACTTTCCTTTCTTCAGCACAGTGAAAAATCTTACATGGGATCACAAAGCTGGACACAAAGAGAACAAGACAATTTTCTGTAGCTGTGAAACCGAATTCAGTTCCTCCAAACTGAATGCTCTGATAATAAGGAGTAAAATGGTAACAACCAACTACAAATATGCAGAACATGAGCAGAGCGTTGTTATTCGCCGAGCTTTCAAATGGTGACCCCTTATCCGATCCAGACTACTTAAAAGCTATAAACCTCATTGCTTGGAGAAAGTGAGCAGCCCACAGATTCTACAGCCGGATGTTATCATCAGCATGTAGCCACGGAGAAGACAAGTGTAGCTCCTTCAATTCTGGTCCTATTAGTTGGATGCTGAATTAGGGAGCTACACGTATAGACAGTTTCTCAGCGGCCTGAGGCAGGATAGGATCCAACAACAGCAAAGAATGTCATCTTTGAAGAATTGTGACCCACGCCCATTGAAGTCAGGAGGGGACAGTGCTTTTCCGTCCTTCTATATATTTTGCACTGTGCCAACATCCCAGATGGACTATAGATTTTATAAAGGGAAAGGACAGGCTGGAAGAGGACTGTAATACCATCTCTTGTGATTAATGGCACGTGGATTTGAATGGAACTATTTTTCCAAACAGCCGTTGCCGTATGAGTGCCTTCTGGACCAAGCTCACAGTAAAGACGCTTGTCCGGCTAGCGGTTTTCATCATACTTTCTGAACGCATCCACAAATCCACAGACAGACAATCCTTGAGGTATAACTGTGCAAATACAGAGAAACCAAACAAGTAAAACAAGTAACCAAGCCAACTAGCTATTGGCATTTGTGTTCTCTCAATGCTTTCTCCCCAGTCAAATTATTTCACACCCTTCCTGTACCTTCTCCAAAATGAGACCCAAAGCCCTTTATTTAGGTGTTTTTTTCTTATGACTTAATAACTAACTAAACCAATTGGGGGGGGGGAGAAGAGGAAATGAGGGGGTTGAGAAGGGCACTATGAAACGATAAGGAAGTTGCAGACACAGTTATCAGCTCTGTCCTTAGACCAACACGACTACAACCAACAACCCTGACAACAAAGTTGCTGCATTTTTGGGGGGCAATCTATTTTGATAGAAGGCATAACCGAGTGCCTCAGTTCAGCACTCCACTTCTTCTCCCAAGACAAAACTGAACGTTTTTTGGTGGTATTTCCATTAATCTTTTTAAGAAAGGAGGGGAAAAAGTCTGAGTCAAACGCTAGCTAAATCTGAGAAAGAATTCTGTTTCTAAACTAAATTAGAGGATTTCACTAGACGTTCAGGCATCAGAAGCAGGCACGAGACACAAAACCAAAACAAAACCTCTAAATCCGTTGGTTCAGATTAACTGGAAATGGTTTTCCTGCCTGGTGGTTGTGTTGTGACCTGCTGTATGCAGAGTTTTATGAGCTTTATTCTCAACATCCAAAGAGAGTCAGGGATTATCCCCAATGATGCCAACAGAGAACTTGGCTAGTGCTGCCACTAGCATTATTGTGATTGTGTCAACTAACAAATGTGCCAGTGCCAGGATGTCATAGCTAAGGGGGCAAGTGATTCAACTCAAAGGGTCCAATACAAAACAAACAAAACAAAAACAACCCCCCCTTTAATTAGAGTGTAAAATTGGGGGGGGGGGGAAGGGGGTTCTTTTTTGCAGAAGAGATTCTTCCCACCCTACATCCTCTCAGCCAAATCAAGTTTCAGAGGATTGTGCCTTAGAACAAGAAGCTTAACAATTCCTAGGAAATTCAACTCCAGATGCCCAAGAATGCCAGAAGAGGCTTGCTGGCATCCTTTGGATACACACAGTGCAAGCTCTCCATGTGCAGTTTCAAGGGCGGTGGTCTGAAACCTAACAACAATGCTGTGAAAGCTACAGAATAAAGCACTTTTTGGATCTGCTGGTTTTGGCAATATAGACACAGTCTGGGGCTGCAGACAAGGTCCTAGACAACAAAGGCTCTGAGAATAACCATCTGATAGAGAGAGTGCTGTTTTGCAGACTGCAGCTTTTAAGAGCCTTATAAGTTTTTTTCTCATTTTGTTATGCACTGCAGTCTCCCCTTTTCATGCAACACTTAAATATGTACTTTTAAAATGGTGGCTGTATATAGAAATAATGTGATCTGTTACTGGCCTACATTGTGTTCTCGCTCCCTCTCACGTACGCACACATTTACTTTTTGTTAGTCTATAACAGCACATATCTACCCTGCCTTCCGACCGCATTTGAGTGCAATTCAGTGCAGACAAGGTTCTTTGGATGAGTCTGATATCTTTCATTAAATCAACTTAAATAGTTGGAAAAAAAGTTTTAAGCAAGCTTTTGGGTTTAAAAACCTTTAGGTCAGGCTGAGGAAGTCTCTGCAGTTGGTGTGCGCTCTTCCTGGAGCAAGACTACTAGAAAAAACCTACACATAGCAAAGGAGCCAATGACGTTCGTTCCAAAAAATTCTTTTTAGCCCTTTTTTTTTCCTGTAGTCTAGAACGGCACAAATTCTCAACAGATTTTTTTTTTCCTTCAACAAAATAGGGCAGGGAAACCTAATAATGAAAGCAAAAGATCATGAAATTAAAATAAACCTTTGGCTCATTTGCTTCCTTTAATCATGGGAACAAGGTAACTGGTGCGAGTTTTATAAAATTAAAACTGCAAGTGTTTCCTGCCACTTAAAAATGTAATTATTGCCAATGAGAACAGTCCCCCACTCAAACTTTCTAGATTAGACCAACATCTCTGCAGAAACCTTCAAAACAGGCAAGAGTTTAGATGGGTTTCTTACTAAAGAATTTTTTTTAACTTTTCTTTCTAGAGGCTAAATTCCTGCCAGATCTTAATAAATATCTTTGCCACCTTCAAAGCTCTCCATACATGCTGGTTATGTCTGTCCACACCCCTCTACACACCAGCTGCTCCTAACCTTGAGCTCAATTGTTTTTCCTGCATCTCATGTAGTTATTTGCAGTGGTTCAAAAATTTTACAAACAATGGAGGCAGCAATGAAAGTAATTCTACGTGGCCTTTTACCTTGTTGTATATAAAAGGCCAGATCGCACATCTTAAACAACTCTTTTTTTGATCACTTTAGATTAAAGTTCCATTCATAAGTGGTTGATAAAATGCTAATAAATGATTTATAGACGTCATAAGCATGTTACAGACCTCAGCAGTGTGTTACAGATTATAGTTTATAAGCCAACGCCATAAAACTATTGACTTGTTGGACTTTATGACAATTGATTAACCATTTATGAAAACATCCATTAAATCATTTAACACTTTGTAAACTGTTCATAAATGGAATCTCAATTTAAAGGGTCATTCTAATATGCTCAGCTATACTGTTGCATTTTCTTTTTTTTTTTTTTTGCCCAAACATATTTTGTCTATAGGGTACACCAAGGTAAAACCAATTCCCAGATTTTTTTTAAGTGACCCACTGATGCCATGATAGCATATTTTTAAAAAGCAAAGACTGTTTTGCAAGCAGCTTTAGATGGATGCTTTATTGCTGAAATGTCAACAGCTTTGGAAAGTTTGGCAATATGTTGTAACCTGGCATGTAATGAATCTTGGGTTAATAATGTAAGTTTTGTGGAGCAGACACTAGGTGGAGACAGTAAGACCCCATGGAGTCCTGCACCTCTGGCCACCTAAGCTGTATGACAATTTAAAACAGAGGGGCTAGGTAAGGCTCAAAGGGTTTAGATACCTCCAGCTATGCCAAAGCTTAGATTAGAGGTTGTAGCCCTCAAAGTTTCAACCACACTTCCCAGCTACTGGTGTTGGGTGCTCATTCCTGTCTGAAGGAAGGTTTAGGTTTCAAGGGCACCTTTACATGCCTCAGCGTCTTCGCGCTTCAAAATGGTGGCGGGGGCACTTGGACTAAAGCTTTAGTTCAAGTGCCCCTGCCGCCATTCTGAAGTGCGGGGACGCTGATACACGAGACGCGGGAGGCTGCTGGAGCACGGTAATTACCACACTCCACCAGACTCAATTAATCGACTCAGCTCAGACACGCTTAGCATGCCACAGCAAGCTCCGCACTGGCGTGCAGATGCCCCAGAAGTCTGTACTGATGGTTTACAGAGATGGACTGAAAACACTGTGGGGCCTTTAGGTAGGCCAAGAATAATCTGAGCAATCCTTTGTGAAACCCCATCCTACACCAACAAGGCAGAAATCTTAGAACACCATTTCAATTAAAAAAAAATTCAAATAAAACTCTTGCATAGAATTTACTGATTTAAACTGAGGTTTCCCTAAAAAGGCAGGCATGGGCAGGTACATACGAACAACTAGGCTATGACTAAAAGGCAACGGATTGCTTATTTGCTGGCTGCAATTTAGTGCTGCATGACTATCTGCATAACCAATTTGCTTATCTACTGCCCATGGTCATAAGTCTGCAAAGTCTATATTAATAACATTATAATCCAAGGTAAACACTGGGGCATGACTGTGACGAACAACGACACAGTACTTCCTGTCAGGGCTACCACATTTCATGGAGCAAACTATATACCACTGGTAAATGCTATTTAGCATCTACTGCTAAAAAACCACCAGCCTTTTTTATCATAGGAGATTTTCAGTTCTAATGTAAAACTGCCCTATGCAAGTCAATGATAGAAGGGGAACAGTGTGTGTCAGACATCACATAGATCAAGGCAAGGTTACGTCACAAAAACACCTGACAAATCAAAGTTCCTATTGCACTCCTTCCTTCTCTCAGGCCTCCCATTGCACAATGACAAGTCAGAAGTGCACAAAAGCAGTCCACAAGGTAATTCAAGAGGTTATATAAACACTTTCTTCCTCTTGAATGCAACTTTAAAAATTACTTTCAGGGCACCTGAAAGGATACAGATAAGCAACTTTTTCACCCTTGAAAAAAAATTAAGGGCCAGAGAGTCACTGTAAATTACTGTAGCAGCTAAATAACTTGGGATTTCTAGGCTTAGAGTCAACTCACTGATTTTAAGTCATTCTGATTTACAGGAACAAGTTCAGATGCATTGCAAATCAATTTTTCGTGCATAGACGGAATTAGGAAGTTATCTTGTAAGATACAAATTGTACCCTTCATTTCTTTTGGGCAGCTGAAACATCACTGGGCAGCTTGCAATACTAGCACATATGCAGGCAATAAAGTTTTAACTGAAAGCTGTAGCTCATCAAGTTACTGTGAATGGAGAGAACAAAATACTATCAAGCTTTATACCAACGTGCAACTTTTTTCTTCACACTCTGGCTAGTGAAGTGCAGATGCTCAAAAGCTTTTGATTTCTGAAACTCATAAAAAGAAGAAGTCAGCAGAGGATCCAGCATATCTGGAACACTTAATAGTGGGACAGAAAGCAGTCATTGGACATTTCCCCACACCACTATGAATTTGCTTATATAACTACCTAGGTGCATACATATTCCACTGATGGGTATGCATTGCATGTCTACTGCTAAGTTGCAATAGATAGAAGTTAAGAGTTTCTAGCTACAGAGAGCTTTGCATCAACACCTTGGCATGTCAACCTTGAAAGTAGCCATCATACCTCTACCACATTTTGCATATTCACATGTATGGTATCTGCTCATGGGATGACTCGCTCGAGATACTCTGGCACTGGGCTTGGCTGTGTGGGAGAAGCTAGGCTGGCCTTCATTCCAGCATGTGGCATTTTAGGAAGTTGCCTCCTGCATCTCTCTCACTGGCTGAACCCCACTTTTCCATGTTTTACTGCACGTAAGTGATGATCAGGGAAGTAAATATAAGGTAAGGGAGCAGGAAGACACCAGGCACTATTTGCCTGGAGACTGCTGAAGACCTCCCCCACCAGGCATGCCATAACCTTAAGATTTCGCTCCATCTCTACAAACTCCAAGCTCCTGTTGAGCTTGACTGTAAGCCAAGTCCAAATTGATGACCTGAAAGGGACCTGAGGCACCTCCTGTTCTCTTATAACATGGGGGTGCAATGTGAAATGCTGACATAAGGACTACTGCACATTCAGAGAATACCCTTGGGCTAGTAGGCAGAGTTAAAGAAAACTGTATGAATACAAGAGGCAGCTCCTGTTAAGAGTCTGTTTATATGTAAAAGCAAGACCAGAATTAGTCGGGTCTAATTTAAAGCACAGCAGTTATTCCAGAAAAACTCTATGGGCAAACACTCCTTTCTGAGTTTAGGCTAAATCACTTTGTAAACTGAAACACAAACCAGAACACTTATTTGGAAATAAGAGTGTCCACATGTTGAGTTACCATGGAGTTGTCAGCCTCCAAGACAAATGATTTGGAAAGGAAACAGATAGCATGCCAAAAGCCACTGGCTAGGCAGGGAATAAGACACAGAACCCCTTAATCCCAGGCACTTGCCCTATCCACTATACTATACAGCCGCTGAGTTGGATAGTCATCATAAAGAGCACACTAAACTCAACAGAGCAGTTTTCAGAAATCAGGCAAAATCCACCCAGCCGGCATTCTATGACAAAAGTCAAAGACACCATGCTGTATAAGGATAACTCAGACAACTATCAAGTCCTGAGCTTTCACCAGTGTTTGTAACCAACACAACCAGAGCCATTATGCACTGATCTACTGCCACAGACTATCCTTCCCTATCTCCCCAAGATAGCCGACAGCCGCAGGGTCTGTGACTGCCTCATTACATCACTGGAAAAGTGAGAACAGCCTCTCAGCTGCACAATGTCCCGCCCAAAATGCGCTCATCGGCAGCTGGAATTGGTTCGACTTTAAATGAATCTTCCTGGGAGAAAGTAGCATCAGGCAGCGTGTCCCACTGAAGCAACCAAACACTGCGCAGAGGTATCGGATGTACTCCAGGAACAGCTGGAATTCTCTCTTTCCTCTTAAGAATCACACCCTCTCCTTCTTGAGGAAGACATTTCGGTTCAGTGTGGGAAACATGCAGGGAGGAGACATGAGATTGTCTCTGGAACCCCTTTTGGAATGATTAAATGAGTTAGTGCCCAATTGTAATGAAATCTCTGAAGCCTCAACCTCTTATTCTCCCTTCCCCCACCAAAAGAGAAATCCTTGGGCTGCTCACAAAAGAAACAGGGCTTTCACCATCTCAGACTGGTATTGCCTAGGAAGGTAACTGGTTATAATCCCACCCAGTGCAGCCTCAAACAAGGTTGGAAAGAGTCCTGGTTTAAACATGGGAAGGTTGCGAAACAAAAGGAGGGAGTACTGTCCCTCTAGGTACAAACATTACACATAAACCAGTATAAGTGACCAAAAACAGGCCTACACCCATGACAGACCACAAGTTCGGGACACGGAGACTGGATTAAAATGGTGGAACATGATAGATCTAGATTGATGAAGTGTCAGACGACTGGTTCAGATTAGTCTTGAATGTCCATCTCTACCCTATTTCTCCATCTTGGAAAAGCTCTGGCTTACATGATCAAAAGGTGAGAACTGGTAAGCTCCACTAAAAACAAATCAAAACAAAACAAATCAAAAAAGGCAGGATGGTATCTGGCCAGCAGGACCAATGCTTTGGCTTCTCACGCAGGAAAATAGAAAGAGAGTATCCAGGTTAAATGTGAGAGAATGAGGTCAAGGTATAACATCCCCCATTTCCTTATGCTCTTGATTCAAAAAAGGTTGGGAGGCACAGAAGCATCAGCTGGCTGTTTTGTGAGGCTGGGGGAAGCCTTGTTTAAATGGAAGTCCCCTCCTCTCCTCCCCACCAGGGGCAAACAAAGCAATCCAGTCTCGTGTTAGTCAGACAAAAGTGCCTAGAGCTACGAAATTATCCAACTACTTAAACTAACAGCATTGATCAGGCTGGAAAACAAAGCTGCAGTTCTTGGCATCTGCACAATTAGGAGAGTACAGCTGCAACAGAGTTTGCATTTTTCACCTGCTAGTAGTTACAAAAATAATAAGAGAAAACTTTCCCTCTGCCCATCCCTGAACACGGGCAGAATGAACGTTACAGATACAGTCTGACTAGCAAACATCACTAAGATTAAATTAATCTCCCAGTATTCTTTAAAAACAAAACAAAACAACAATCAACCAAGTATAGCAGATGACAGATGTGTTTGGCTTGGCAGGCAATGGGTACTGTTGTTCCTAGAACTATTCCTATAATCTGAGGTGTCCTGCCTTCCATGGTACCCATATCTTTTCAGCTGCAAGTCCATTACAGTGAACCCTACACTGAAGTTCATTACAGCATTCAAATTAAAATCCATGAAGTCACTGTGAAAAAAGCTAGCTACACCTACATTGGCAACTGCTGATTTGAACAATTGGGCAGGGTTTCTTTTTAACCAAGTGCATGTCTTACACCTGATTTTATTTTCTTGATAAAGGAGCCTTCCCTTGGTTTAACATAAAGCCAATGTTACAAATACCATTGGAAAGACGCACACAGAGCATAATCTGGGCCTCCCTGTACCAAAGAAAAAGAACATAAGATGATGCAAGTTTTCTCCAAAGCCTTTTGAGACTGAAGTGCACTTGTGGTTTGGAGTGCAACAAAACCCAATGGTCAAGTGAAAATAGAAGTTCTTTAATGTTCGCACACAACCGTCGCCCTGTTTGAAGAACAGCTAATTCTTCACATATTCACTGACTGACCTCATGCAGCCAGAGAGGTTTCCCCTCTTACTTCATAACTGAATTAAAGTAAATTAAACCCATTCATGCATTTTTTTCTTCGAATTTCAACAAGCTACTTTCAGGATTTAGCTGTACATAAATGCAGAAAGGCCACCGTGAGTCGATTGTGAATGAACTACGTGGGCGTGTCTATACAAGATGCTGTCGCCGTAGCAACGCGCTACAGCGATGTAGCATTGGCAAACTCGAACTGTGGCGCCGCAGCTGCATCACCATAGTGATGCGCTCCCTTGCTATAGCACGTCACTACGGTGACAGCAGCTAAAAATAACTGCACTGCCAGTACGGCACAGCGCCATCTTTTAGTACTTCCTTTAGTACAGCCTAAAGGAAGTACCAAACGATGGCGCAGTAACAACGGCGCTGTAGGGGCACATGGAGACGCGCCCTGCATGCCCATTATATTTATTCTCCCTTTTAGTCACTGAGCAGTGGCTGATGTATTTTGGTGAAGAATAGCATCTGTCACAAGACCACACTAACATTAGGAAGAGTAGAGGTATTAATAAAAAATGATACTGATGTAACCTGCTGATCCCCTCCCATATCTGCTTCACAGAGGAACTGCTACACAGAAACCTTTGGTCCTGAAGCCCTAGAAGGTCCCAGTTCAATCTTCGGTGTCAGCCAAAATGGTGGCTGTCACGTTTGTACCCTGCATTCACGATGAAGGCTGCATCAAGAGCGAAGCCCCAGTCATTCCAGACTTGAAAAAAACTGCCTCAGAGCCAAGCAACCTATCTAAAACGTGAAAAATGCTCAGCCTCTTGTTTTATACTGCGTGCGGTGGGCCTGGAGACTAGCCCAGAATATTTCAGTCGGAAGTCATCATACGCATTTGTTATGTGGATTGCAAAGAGGTCTTCTCACCTGGAAAGAGTTCTCACTACAGCTTTATGAAGGGGAAAGGGGAAAAGGAAATAAAGAAGAGACACCATACATAAAATTGGAAGCATAAAATTAAACATCTAAGCTAATTTTTACTCTGGAACGAGTGAAACAAAGAGCAATGTGACTGTGGATGCTTAAGTATCGTTAAGGGGGAGTTTAATTGGCCAATGTTCCTTTTGATCTCAGTACTGAAAAGACTAATATGTATACAAGTTGGTGCTGTTATTGGAGCCAAGGAACTATACAGAGCAACAGTAATACTGAGTATTGGTGGAGAGGCAGATCATGAGGAACAGCAGTGCTTGCTACTCCAATACAAAAGGTTCAGAATTCATTTTTTGAGCAACCAAGCACCTGCAGCTCCCATGCACGTCACTGGAAATATTGGTGTTCGCATCCCAAAGCTTGTCTAACTTAATGCCAACTAATAGCTGGGCCAATACAAGGTACAACCCAAAGAAGTCCTTGGCTCTCACATAGTTTCTGGATCACCACAGCTATGTCACTCTTATACTATGTGGGGGGAAATCAAAAGCTCTTTGCACAATTGCCCTCTCAGGGTGCTAGCAAATGTGAAGGGATGTCAAGCATTTCAAGAGATCAGCGCGAAAAGACATACTACGCTTCAAGAATGAAATCCTGGATCAACTGAAGTCAATGTCAGAACTCCCATTGACTTCACCAAGGCCAGGATTTCTCTCCATTTGCTTCCAGAGAGAACCAGAAGATGTTCTACCCTCCATCACATCCTGGCCCTGTTGGAAACTGATTGACCAAAAAACTCCTTAGACAAACTTCTCACTTACCAACCCCTACGTGAGGGTTATAAATGGTTTACCTCCTCCGTGCTCAGTTGGTTCATGCATCCGTATTGCAACGGGTGGCAGCATGTGTGAGAGGGGCCTTTGTATTTTAAGCTGTCAAGTATATTCTGGACACCCCACCCTTTCCAACACAGACAACAGGAATGTTCAGATTAGCCAAGGGTGTGAGAACGACTTTGCTAAGCATTCATCTGTGTCTCGGATCATGAGCAGAATGTGGAATGCAGAACAGGTGAGGGGTGTGGGAAGTCTGCGACATGACTTCGCTTTTATGGCTTTTGGAGGGTTTAAAAAACTATGAACATGTTAAGGGTGGGATTTTCAAAATCTCTCACTGTTGATTTAGGCCCATACTGAACACTTAGCAAGTCATACCCACTGAGTAAAGTCTCCATCCCTTTAGGCTAATGTCTGATTAAGTATTTTTAGTCTCAAGAGACACCATGACCCCCACAAGTGCTCAGCACATTGAGTCAGAGGACTCTGACTGAGGAACCTGAATATGGATTTTAAAAAACCCCACCAATTTGGGTACACAGATTTGCAAATTTTGGCCCTGATCTTTCAGGGCTAGACATTGCATAGGAATTGATCTAAATGGCAATGGCATTGTTCCTTTTCCGCTTCCCCTGCAGGCAAGTCTAGCATGAGTTGCATAATCTGTTGGTTTAAATAAACCAAGAGGAGAGCAATTCTGATTCCACAAGAGACTCCTCAGCCCTTTAGGGCAAAAGTCTGGGTCACTTCCCCTTCTGAAAACATTTCAGAGGTTAGCAGAAGCCCAGTTCCCTTTTAGCAACTGCACTTGAACAAGTGTGCAACAGAGCTGGTCAAAGCTTTTACATTTTCAGTTATGCCCAATTTTTCCTCAGTTTTTGGCCAGCTCTAGTGCACTCATTCAATTTAGAGTACATCTGTAACCCATCAAGCTCTGGGCTTCAGTTGACTCCTTTATAAACTAGGCAGAAAGAAGTGCCAAAGTATCCTTGAACATGGGCACATTTGAAATCTCACAGATTTTTTTCTTAATGTTGCTGCTCAAGCCTCTCTCTAATGTGATGTTTACCTGCGTAAGTGCTGCAAGATCCTCACATGGTTAGCTCTGCAATTGTCAAGTCCTATATACTTACTTATTTACAAAACAATGCATTTCTGTTTAAGACTAAGAGCCGTATAGCATCCTAAACCCTATGCAGAATTACCACTGGTTTAGATGAAATGGATAGATGAATTTCAGTTTGGCAACTCTCTTCACCAGTAGAAGAACTCTCTTCCATGGCAGTAGAAACAAAATCCCTCTCCTTACACTCCGAGAATGGTTTCTTCTTTCCTAACCAGTCTGAAACCCCCTTTCTTCTTTATTGCCAGCACAGCCAACAAGGTGCCACTGAGCCTGGTTTGAATTCCCCAAACAGGGGACAGAATTTAGGTATTTCCACCTGAGCAGTCCTAAAATTTGGTGCAATTAGCACTGACGCTTCTGTTAGTCTGTGCACCAGGATTTAGAAAAGGAAAACTAATTCTCAACATTAGTGACAAGAGATGCACAAAGTCACTACGGAATAAGTGTCCAGTCCATCTCACTATGCACAGCTCTCTTCTCAATTACCCAAGAAAGCACTGACAAAAGGAACAGAAAGGTTTTCTGAGGAGAGTCAGCCTACTTGCTCACTGCATTTACTTTTCTAAGCTATTCCACAGCAGTTATATTTGATGTATAAAAACGGCACATTATCCCTGCTCATGAATATACAGCTATGCAAATATTGGGCCAAATTTTGAGTGTAATGAAGTAATGGCATCTACTATTGCAAATCTGGAGTAACAGAGAGCAAGGTTTAGTTCATTATCTACAAAATCTAGAGGCCAATATGCATGAGTGACTGGTGCCTCCTGAATCTGGGGGGGCATCCACAGAAGCTGCTGATGGCGGCAGCCCTGTCATGGGGGGCACCAGCCCTACTGACAGCATCAGTGTCAGCCGGGGGGGGGGGGGGGTGGCACGTGCACCCCCTACCAGTCACCTATGTCAATATGAATTTTGACTGAAGTAGGCATAAGGAATCAACCTTACAGTTATGCTCGTCTCTTAAAGGAATCACCACCTAGAGACACCAGGCTGAGTGGATGTGATATCATATAAATGTGATCTACTGTTATGATCATCAGCAACAAGCAGAAAGTATTTTTAAGCAATGTTTAGTGTTACTTAACCGGTTATATTCACCAATGTAATTGACACCTATTCCATCATCCTTAATACACCCACTTCTTTCTCTGATACCATAAATAGATTAGAGAAGTTTCTGCAGATGGCCATGACCCCATTTGTTTGTGCACTTAGCCATGTATGAATCACTCTTGGCTTGTAGCAGCACTCTGGAATTACTGAAAGATAACTAGTCGGCACAGACACCAATAAATGAATCATGCTTTCCACAAGACCAAACCTTTGGGCTTTTACAGACACCAATTACAAAGTAAGAAGAAAAGAACAAAGAAATTACTCAGTCTATTTGCACAAAGTCATGCAAAGTTGATTCATAGTTTTACAGAATTATTACTGACAAGTCTTTGTAGGGGGCTGGAGTAACACACTGGCTACTCAACAAATTGGTCTTTCTTACTTCACTTGATCCTGAAACCCTATATAATTCTTGAAGAGGTTACATACATTTTTAAGGGCATCTTTTCAACTTTTATGTCATTTTAAATAGTTATTTAATCATCTTGCATGCATGCCCTTCATTCTTTGTTACAGAATTGTACTTGTTAGGTTGCACTGGCCAAGTCTTCAGTATTGAGCATTTTGGTAGCACCTGTTAAAGTGCACATGTCTTGTCTAAACTCCCATCACATGCCCAATTCTTCATAGCTGTAGATGTAAACAGAGTGTTCTGAATAAGCAAGTGCATTGGCATAAGCAAGTCTGTACATGCAAATACAGGCATTTATGCACATATTGCAGTGTAAGATTCACCACTTGCGGGTAAGAATCTTGGTCATTTTTTAGTAGGGATTTGTAAAACCTCGTTAACATCAGACACAGACCAATGACTGGAAGGCATCACAGAAACCCACCACAGAACAGCTAACTAACACAAGGAAAGTTAAGTTCAAAGTTATGTACTAGACTTCAGTCTGAAAAAAAATCTAGTCTGTGACTGGCATTACAATGTGCATCAGAAACGGACAGCAGACAGTGTTCTAGATCCAGTGCAAATGCAAAAAACTGTACAAACTATAAATGTCCCTTCATGATTTTATGATAGGCACTGCCAAATTTCTGGTAGATCACAAACAGAAATACATTGTGGAGGGTAGGGGGGTGCCTCAATGCTGATCTCAATGCCTGCAAAAATCCATCAGGTAAATTCAGGTCACAATAACTGCACGTTTTGACAGACTTGATGATACACACCCATCTGCCCAAAAATCAGCAGTTGGGATCAAGTAGAGGCAAAGAGTAACTCAGGATGAGTTTTAACTCCGGGAAGAACTTTTACTTCCAGAGAAGCATGCAATAAGGTGCAAGTTAAAAAATGCAAAAACTCTGCTTAGCTCCATATGAATGCCTTGCTAACTAGCACATACTCTAAGAAGTGGGTTTTCGCTCCAATGAAATGTATTTGATCTCTTCTAAACCCCAGCTGACCAGTGCCTGCACAAAGGCATTATTTTGGCATAATTGGGAGTCTATGCAAGAAAAGGCTTAACAGCAGTTACAAGAACTAATCAGAGGCACTCCTGAAGCTATTTGGGAAAGCCTGCTCAATTATCCCTCATCATTAAAGGGCATCACCTCCTCAACTAGAAGACAAAGCCCACACAAGCCGGCCCCAAGACAGACCGACTATTTTCAAGCAGATTTAAATTAAATGATTTATAATATAAGATATAAAAT
Source organism: Alligator mississippiensis (assembly GCF_030867095.1). Lineage (NCBI taxonomy): Eukaryota > Metazoa > Chordata > Crocodylia > Alligatoridae > Alligator > Alligator mississippiensis. The sequence goes on along the minus strand of NC_081832.1, from coordinate 9,072,107 downwards.
ATAAGATATAAAATATATTTTGCACTTCTACTTCTGACAAACTTGGATCCACATTGCATGAATCACTGCAACAACCATCACTTTTCATGCGTAAGAAATAACCTATGTGGGTAACAACCCACAATTCCCAATACAGTTTACCCGAGGATAAATTGCTACTGACAGAGGTGAAAGGACAACCCCCCCGCAAACTATTCTGAAGAACTTAGTGGCTGTTTTATCTGTACAAAACTTCTGAGGTGTCAACTGAAACTACAACCTTTTTCTGTGCACTATAATATTAAAAGGATTCGCATCCTAAAAATAATAAAATGCCCTATTTCAGGTGGAAAAATATTCGGAAGCAGAGACATGCAGCATTAGGTAGAAGGGATATCTCTGAAGTAAGTACTGTAGTATAAATGTTAAAGTGACCATAGGTTTCTTAGTGGAGAAAATTCAAAAGGCTTGCAACACTTTGATAATAGTTTAACGTCTCTACTAATTTCCTGTTTAGTATAACCATGCAATTACCATGCGATCTGCAGGACATGAGGAACTATATACTTATAGGTGGCTTCAATGTAGACAAGAAGTTGTCCTCTTCCTCTTGTTCTTCTTGTTAAACAAAATTCTGCAGAACTAACTTAGAAAAGGGGGAAAGAAACGTGAAAAGTTTTCATTACAAAGCACCATTTAAAATGCAGATCAAAGCACTGCCTTGGAAGTTATATTCCTTGCCAAGTCATCAAAGCCTTTTCCACCCTCAGTAGTTTCCCAAATCCTCAGACTGGGAATAAGCTGCTGTGGTTGAAATAAACTTAAAAATAAAACACAACTTGCTAAAGTTAACCAATACTTTAGAAATTCCCATGAGTTCAAAATTCCATTTTCTGGCAGTTAAGCCAACTAGCTATTATCAATTATTTTATGTATAAAACTGTAGTCCTTTGCAATTATTGAAGACCATTACAAACAAGTAAGCATACAGGCATACAGAAATGTATGCACACTATCACTTTCACCCCCTTCACTGATGTCTAGAAGATCAGAATTTGACTTCAACAGGCAAATCTCACAGAAATTTAGCCCCAGAGCCACAAAAATCATTTGTCATACAGACCCCATAGTCCTTAATGGCCCCTTTGCTTTCTATATATTTAGGAGTATACTCATTTTGCAAACCGGGACTACGCTTAAATGCAGCAAGGCAGCCCTTGTAGTTCCATGACAGAAGCTGTTAGTAAGAAGGCAAAAATAAGCTGACAAAAGATGCACTAAAACCATCTATACCAAAGACTTTAAAGCTCTGAATAAGAACATACACCACACAGAATTTCCTTGCATACAGCAGATCCGCTTAATTGAAAATCGGTTTTTATTTAAAAACAATCACAAATGAAAAGTCCTAACGGATCAGTTACCAAATAATAACTGTGTGTTAACTGAGGCAAGACCAATCTCGACTGTACGATTATTTACCACTTAGAAAAAAGGCTAGGTCGTAGTTACTGGCCACTGGTGTCACTATATACTTATACACTTCTATTAGAAAAGTCATCTCATTTATAAATTCCATTTCTAATTTAGGTTTACAAACTGATTCTGGATTTGAATTTATGCAGCCAGCTGCCAGCCCCTAAGATATTTGAGTTTTGTACCTTTGGAGAGCAATAGCAAAATAAAAATAAGGGAACCATTGTGGAAGTTTATATTTCCACAGAATGCATCAAGAATTCAGCTAAACCCAAGTCAATGTTGCAAAATTTCACATGCAACTTCAGTCCCAACTCTTAAAATGCCTTGGCTTAAAAATACATAGCTATGTCGTTCCCTGCCGCCATGGTACATTATGCGCCAAAAAGTATTAGTATCTGAGAACTTCCTACAAAACCCGAAACAAACAGAAAGACTCATTCTGGTGGTAACTAACACCTCCATGACACAGAGTAACCAAGTCATATTGTGTCAAATATCCTCTTCTGGATATGCCCCATTAAGGAAGAGTTCACTGTATCATGTCACTGCTATGCATTATAAATGATTTCAGGTGCCTCTGTTTCAATGCATGCCACAGGACTCTGACCCACCTTGTAGTAGCAGGATGTGAAGTACTGTACAGGTGTTCACCCAGAAGGAAAAGCAGCTTAACTCTGTATGTCTGATCCTGTTTCCTTCTCTATCCCCTTTTTGAATCAACATTGAATGAAAGCAATAAAATACAAAGAATAAGTTGCCATTTCATGGGACTAAAATAAAACGCTGCTCTAAGACCCCACTGGTACGTACACACGGAAGGGCAAGGGTGACTTATGACTGTATCTTTACTCAAAGAAGGTTGTGCTTTCACAGAGATAAGTAACCAGAGATAGCCATCTCCATGTAAAATCCTGGAGAAGAGAAGGTGCAGATAATTCTTAGCCTTTTAGAAGTAAGAACTACCTGTGCTTTTTCTCCACTTGGATTTTATGCAGAAAAGAGTCTCTCTGTATAAAACACTTTTTGGTGTAGCAAAGACACAATCGAAGCTGGGTGACACACACCTGACTTTTCATTTGTTTATATCAAAGTGAAATATCAGGAATTGAATGGCCACGGGTAAAGATTAATTAGCTTGATAAAAAGCTGGTAGTAGACCTGTGCTTGTTTTTGTAGACTTATTTCTGAAATGTTCAGTTAAAAAAAAAAAAAAAAAATACAGCACGTAAAAAACCTGAGCCAGTATTACAGATTTTTTTCAGTAAGGAGAGTACAACAGTTCCAGTGCTGCCATTGACACGTCAATGAAAAACACAAAACATTCTCGAAAAATTATATATAATCACAGCAATATAGAATATCATATATAGTAGTCAAAGAGAGAGAGTTTGGGGGTGGAATGGAGAAAATTCTAGGCTCAGCCATCTGCATTTGGTTTATTAAACTAAAGGATGTGAAAACACTGGATTTCTTTCTGAGGACAGAACTTCTCACATGTAATAGACTTACAATTTTAAATGTCTTTAAATGGTTGTAAAACTTGTGCTTTCCAGCTCTAAAAAAAAAAGAAAAAGATGAGGGAATATTCTCATTGCCGTACCAAGAGAAACACTTTATTATTAAAGCTATCAGACACTTCACTGTACTAAAAGCGACCTTCAACCAGCCCCTTACTCAAGGTGAGCAGCTCTGAACCCCTGCAGCTGTTATATGCATCTACATTATCATGGAAGGTTGAAGCAAAACAGAAGCACAGAGGCATCTCTAGCCAAAGATTCCCAACCCTGTATCAATATACAAGAAGTCCTTCCAGGTCTGAAACGGCTCCATAGTTTTCCAGAGCTCAGCATTCATAGCAAACTATTACCTGTACAAAGGACTCCAAATGCTGAATGAACAAGGCCCTCACAAGATCCTGTAAAAACTTGCTCATCGATTATACCAGACAGAATAAAAACAAGTTTAGCTGTTTGTGGCAAGAGGCTGTGAGCTATGAATGAAGACTGTTGCAAGGACTTTGCTGGGCTGAATAATTAGTTATTTACAGACACAGACAACACTGAAATCACCCCTGACCCCCTTCACCCTGGGTGACTGATTAGAGGCCACAGCAGAGATGTCTGGCTAGCTTAGCTGGCCTAGTGTGTTGGCACTGCACCAGGTCAGAGTACTCTCTCTAGTCACTGTGGTAGTCAAGACTTTGAACCTGTACTGAAAAAAAATAAAACCCTTTGTAATCCTCATCTAGGAAGGCTACAGACAGAAAGAGCCCAACTGCTTCATTTGTTTAAATACTCGTTTGTCACCTGAAATAAGAAATGCACAGAAATATTTTAGATGAACTTCACAGTTAACCCAATTAGAGGGTTAAATTAAAAGAAAGCAGTTTGCACCTATGCTACTATCTTGCATCAGTCCTGTGCTAGATTCATACCTGCAAAATTAAACGGAATCTCGTTTTACCTGTTCTCAGACCCCATCCAAATAATTTTTCAAAACTGAGTCATGCTGCCCCCCGCCATCTACTTTAAACTAATGAATCTAATGGACTCTCAACTCTGTCCTTTCTGTTAAATCAAAGTAAAAAGAAGCATTTGTGTAGCCAGCCCCACTGCAATATAACCACTCTTGCTTCGTAGGAAATAACAACTAATTTCAGCAAAGGAAGCTACTGCCAAATACACTGACGTAAGATAGTGGTAAAAGTTTTGAAGGCCTACTCCAAAGCCTAAGCCAAAAGAAAACTTACCCACTTTGGGTCAGGACCATGATGTTAACTAGCTGATTGTGTGGTGCAGAGATTTGATAGAGCAGACTAAAGAGAATAGGGTCTCGTGGAGTAGGTTCTAGCTTTTTTAAAGGAAGAGATCCTCCAATAGGTAAGTTTTTTCTTGGTTACACATACGCACACCCCAAAATCAGCACCTATTACTAAGCCTTTCAGACACTGCAGGAAATCTAGAAATGGATAGTATTTCTAAGAAGTCAAGCAATTAAATTAAAAGATCAGACTGTTCCAATAAGAAACCTGTGCCAAGGATCAGATTGGAAGAAGAAAGACTGTTTCTTCAAAAGACAGAGTGGATGCTAATTCTTCAAAAATATTCCACTTTGATATTATCACAGTTCTGATCAGACCTAAACTAAAAAAAAAGTTTCTCAGGTTTATGTCATGGGATAACAGACTCGTTTACATTCACTCCCTGACTGGCATAAAAAAAAAGAAATCTGTATCTTTTAATTTGTAGAGCTCTATTGGTATTCCTATCTAGCATGGCCTGTTAAAGTCAAGAAAGAATAATGGTCTATTCAGTACTGGTAGTGTTAATAAAATCAGGCAAATCCAGCTTAGCTTTGTCTGAACACGAATGAGATTAAATCAGGATTAAAAGTGCATACAGTACAAAGGCTATGGTTTATTTTACAATTCAGGTTGAACACGTTTTAGTACCCATTCTATGAATGCCTATAGATTTTTTCCAAAATCCATATATAACCAAATCAACCCAAAATATGGCTGGCATAGTTGATGGCACAGGATTCAAGGCTTTGACTATCCGAAATGCTAAAGACCAGAGTTGCCCTAAAACACAGCTCTGCAGCCTCAAACAACAGACCCAATCCTAAGGTGTCAATGGGAATCGGTGGCATTAAATAGGGTTCAACTGACTTTCACATGCTTACATCAGGAATGAATTTGCCCTATTGGGGTGTTAACAACAGCAGGATTATGCCCAAGTCTCCACTTTGCGCCAAACGCACTAGCACACAGAGGTTACGACTGCGCTGCGTGGTACTGGATGTCGACCCAAGTAGAAATGAGCCCTCTGGCTGCAGAAAAGCCACACAGGCTGAGACGCTTTGAAAATAATCAGGCCCAGGCAATGCATTTTTAAAAATAGCCGGGGAAGCCAAATGACTTCCCTTAAAAAGAAAACTCCGTTTCCATTTCTAGGTAGTTTGTTAGGGTGATCCAACACAGAAGTACAGGCTATTTGGGTCAGACAATGCTCTCACTGATTTTCCACGTTTGCAGTTTAAAATATCATTTTTAAAAAAATGTAACGAGTTTTCAAAATATTTGCTCCACTTTTGCCTCCAGCCCTCCAATAATTGAAGGCGTATCATTGAAATGGAGCGGTTAATTAAGATACCTAAAAGCAAGGCTCAAAGTGTTAACAGCGCTAACCTTATGGGTCAAAATCTCCTGAGCATCACTTCAGCCGAAGTGAGAAACGTAGTCTATTTGGAAGAGCAGACAGTTAGAGCAGACAACTAAATTAACAAGACTGCCTCGGTGTCAGCCAAAACATCATTACGGCTGATTAGCTGAGGGGAAGGGACGATATAAAAAAAAAAGATGAATTGGAAAAGGAAATTTTACATATGCTGAAAAGGAAACGTTACATACACTGAAGGGAACAAGAGGGGCGAGGATAACCCTCGTGATATAAACCCCTCACAACTCTGCACGGGGTCGGGCAAAAGCGATTTCTGAGCCCGGCGGGTCCCTCGCCCGCGGACGCAGCGCGGTCGTCCCTGCTCATGCCAGGATGCTCCGGCACAAAGATGCTGAATCCCAAGCAGCAACAGATTAAAGATCAGGATGTGCACAGACCGGACAAGCCGCTTAACAGCGACGGCTTTCTTCGCCCCTCGCGGCAGTCTGGCAGGCGGGGAGCGACCGGCTACAACTTTACTGCGATGTGGGGCGCACGGAGAGCCCCACTCGCCTGCTCGCCGGCCACGCGTGACTTTTGGATCTCGCACAAAACTTTCCTCCAAAAGACACCCGCGGCCGCCGGCGACTCCGGCTGCGAACCGGTGCCTCCAGGTGCGGGTTAGGGAGGAGGAGGAAGGGGGGTGTCTAGTGCCCCAAATCTCCTTGCTCCGGCCCTTGAGGAGAGGCTGTGGCAGGGCCCCTGCCACTAGCTGAGCCCCCCGTGCTCGGCCAGGGCTATTTATAGCCGCCCCCCTCACACTCACACTTACACACGCACTCGCACCCCCGGCCCCACTCACTGATCTCCATGCTCTGGAACAAAGAGCGCTTGCAGTTGCACGTGCAGGACACATTGGGCTGCAGGGCGATGCCGGCGGTGCCGTTCAGCCCCATGAAGTTATACATGGGCGAGGAGGCGGCGGCGAGGCGAGGCGGCGGGGCCCGGGCCGCCCCGCATGCAGGCAGCACGGGCCGGGCGGCAGGAGCCGAGCGGGCCAGGAGCGGGCAGGCAGCCCCCTGCGCCCGCGTGCAGCGCGCTGGAGCCGCCGCCGCCGCCAGCCCGGGCACTGCCCGCTGCCTCCGCGCCCGCCTCCGCCGCCGCCGCCACCGCTCTGCGCGTCTCGCGCGGCCCCAGCAAGATCCCGGCCCCGCCCCTCCCCTCCCGCCCGCCGGGGGGAGTCGGTGTCGCTGGGGGGAGCAGACAGACGCGCTGACGTCAGCGCTAGACTGGGACTGCCCTCGCCACAGCCCCGCCGGGCGGGGGGTAGGGGTGAGTGACAGCTGCACGGGCCAATCACAGCGCGCTCTGCCCTCGCCCGCCCCGGGGGGACGCGTTGTCTCTTAAAGGCGCCGCGCACCTGGGAGGGGTGGGGGGAGGAATGGGTTGCGCGCCCCCTCCTCCGGGAAGCACGGGCCTCGGGAGTGAGTGCGTCTCAGCGGTTCACAATCTCCCTTAGGCGTGCCCCCCCCAGCAACACACACATACACACACACACTCTCTACCAGGAGCATGCAGACACCCCCAGCAACCCTCCTCCTTTACACTCACACACATGCACACTCTCAGGAGCACACCCCCCCAGTAACGCTCCTTCTTTACACACACGCACACTCTCGGGAGCACACACCCCAGCAATCCCCCTCCTTCACACACACACACACACACACACACACACACACACACACACACACACTCCCCTCCAGGAGCATGCACACCCCCCCCAGCAACCCTCCTCCTTTATATACACACACACACATGCACCCCCCCCCAGCAACCCCCCCTACTTCAAGCATGCACACACACACACACACACACACCACCCAGGAGCATGCAAACCCCCCTCAGCAGCCCCCCCACCCCCACTGGAGCACACCCCCCTCCTTCAGGCAGGCAGGCATGTGACCACACTCCCCCCCCATGCATGCAAGCCCCCCCAGCAGCAGCCCCCCTCCTTCAGGCATGTGTGTGCGCACACACACACACACACACACCTCTCCCTGCATAGGGGGAGATGAGAGGGGCTCTGTGGGGGGGCGGGTACGATTAGGGCCGGTGCTCAAGGGCAGGGGACCAGGAGCTGGTTGGGAACCAGCAGCAGCTCATCCGGTGGGAAGGTGTGGCAGGACTTGCCCCCGGAGAGCCCTTCCCAGGCTCTGCGCTGTGCTCCCGCCCCAGCCACCTGTGCAGACCCCCCTCACCCCAACCCCAGTGAGGCCCTTCCACAGCCAGGGGATCGCAGTCATGTCCCCGTCCTTGTGGCTTCTCCTGGGGGCAGGGGTCTCCCTGCACGTTGCCCCCAATAATCCACCCCCTTCAGAAAGCCAAACTCCCTCTACTGCCCAAGCCGAGGGGCTCAGACAAGCCACCGTCTGCTCTAGGACAGTTTTCTTTGCAAGGATCTGCTGACCCCGTAGCCTGGCTGCATAACAGCATGGCTTGCTTTTCCCCACTGCCACGGCTCCTCTCCACTGCAGCACAACTCAGGCCTCTCGGCGCCTGCACAACCGGGCCATAAACAGCCTGGCGTTCGCTGTGAAGGCTGCGTGGTGCCAGAGGACCCTGCTCCGGTTCCTTTCCTAATGTGTAAATGCACCTTGTAGTGCATCCAACCTCCCTCTTTAGTGCTGGGAATGAAATACCTTTCCCCATGAGGACCTCTCCCCACGCTGCACGCAGCAGGCTGATGGCTTTGTTCGAGTGTCATTGCCCAAACTCTCCTTTCTTGGTTCTTGGTTAATATCACCAAACTCTGTCTTGTGAAGAGAAAATCGTTTCAGACTTCAAACCTGTAAAAAAAATAATAATTTTTTTTCTTTTTTTTAAGGCCCCACTGCATACCAATCTCCCACTTGAGAGATGCCTTGAGAAAAAATGCAGCCACAGCTTAATTTGTTGTTTAATTAGCCCCATGTACAGAAGCAAGTCTGGCACGTCAGAGAAGTTGTGTTAGAACCTTGCAATGTGCCAAACTACGTTATGATATGGCTGGGTCTTGCATGCTCATGCAAGATTAAAACATCTTTGACTAGATTGTGCAAAGCCACGCTGCCAGCCAGCAACCACCAATTTGGAAGCCCTTCGAATTTGGGATGCCCAGCCCGTGCACGTCAAGGAGTTCATTGCGGGCTCAGCGCCTTTGAAAATCGGACCAAAAACGGGTCTGTTCAGACACTTCAAAACTGATGCATGCCAGATCAGTGGCCGTGTTTAAACCTGTTGTCCTTAACTCATTCAGGGTTTTAACACAGTGCTATAACATGGTTTGGTCCCTTCTTCAGAGAAAAACTCACTGGTTGATAGCATGGTTAGGACACTACAGTATAATGAGCTCCTTCTGGCTTTGTAGATTTACTCCTATGGACAGTTGTACACGAGGGGCTGGAACGCAGAGGTGTGGAAAATAAAAGCTTCCTTGAAGTCAGTGGGGGCTTTGCTGTTACCCCCGCAGAAGGATCAGGCTCTGAATGAATTACAAATCTCAATCTTGCCCACGGTCTGCAGTGCAAGCCATGACTCTGTAACACTTACAAGGTTGACAGAAATGGCGAGCAGTGTTGAGTCTGTCAAGCATTATGGTGCCTTTCCCAATCCTTCTGAATGGGAGCTGCTGCGACATCAGAAATTCTGTTTCTCTCTCCAAATGCACCAGAAAAACCTTTTAGGGCTTGATTGCCCTGATTGCTAAGCAGATTTTGCTTTTTCAGCTGAACTAGCATTTGTTTTGCGTGCACAAAATTCAAAAAATATTCCAGAAAGATAAACTTCTATTTTTATTTAATTTGAAGATGACCAATCCCATTTCCTTTTTAGGCAGCTATAAAGGAAAAAAAATCTTCACTCCCTCACTGAGTGCTTATGTGCCAGGTTTTATTCAGGAGTGATTTTTTTTTTTCTGCTGAGAAATAAACCTGTGAAAATAGGGGTTTATAATGAAAATGCTGAAACAAGCTTAACTATAGTGGTGCGAAGAAGCTGCTATAATACTTGGTGAATCCTGTTACTGGGAGATAAAGACAGCTTCAGTTATCTTCTAAGAAAGCATATTTTCCCATAATTCTTGATAGCTATGATTTAGTATTTGGAAGTCGTTAAAGGGTCTTCAGTTGGGCCAACACTCCCTAGAGATGCTACCATGAATATAGTGCTAAATAAGGATAAAAGCTATGAACAGCATATGTAAAACCAAAATCTCCTGCAAAGTCATAGAAATCATGGAGGGTGGAGAGTGTCTCCAAGTCAAGCCTAGTATTATTTATTGGAAAGTCTGAAATTTTATTTCCTCCCACAGAAAATGGGATTTTTAAAAACTTGATTATTTATAAAAATGATTTTAAATGAGTCTGCATACTTCTCAGAGGCTGCTTTAGCACCATCAACCCCTAAGGAAAATGCCTAGCGAAAAGGATCATGTTATCAAAAGGTTAGTTAATCTTTATACTGTGTCATCCACTAAAAGTTACCTCCAACAATTACTAATTCAGTGTGAAGAGCGGGGGATATACTGCATCTTGTAGAGCAAAGCAGCTTTAAGAGGTTACATTGTGGTTTCTAACAAGTGTGGGTCTAAATGGATATGAATTATTATAGAACCAGAGATGGCCAAGGAAAGTTATCTGCCAGCTGACTTGACCTTCCCTTCCATAGTGAAAGACGTATTTGAATTCATGGAAAATAATATTGAACACAAAACTGTAAGGAGATAGCGCCTGCAGTTAATATCTATTGCTGGGAGTCTGTAAGGCAGAGGTGTTTTATTTCTCGTTTTAATGCAGATTTCCTGTATGACTTCACAAATCAGGGAGCCCAAATTTTTCACACTTTGGTGGTGACCTAAATTAGGCACCTGAGTGTGCTAGTAAGTCTCAAAATTAGAGGTACTGAGCACCCACAACTGCGGCTGAAGTCAGCGGAAGCTGATGAAGATAAGCATCGCTGAAAATCACACTGTTTTAGGTGTCTAAATATGGTTGCAAGTGCTTGAATTGAAACAGCCTACCTGGAAATAAAACACTTGACTTCTGATGCCAAATCTGCTTCTATACCAAGTTACCATCTTATTTTTCCAGCACAATAAGAAAAGTTGGGGCCACCTCGTTCTACCTCAGTTTCCTCCCCTGTGAAACAGGAATAATCTCTCTCCCCTTTTGGGGCTTCAGTTCACTGATGCTCTTACAGCACTCTGAGATCCCTGTTGCAAGCTGGCGGACTGTAACAAAGTATTGTTACTCTTAGTGGCCTGGGATTCCTGGAAATGGAGTACTTAAATGTGGGGTTTGCTGTCTAAGAAAGGCCACTTAAAGTAGAAAGTTTCAGTTAAGCACATGCTTAAGTGCCTGGCTGAATAGAAATCTCAAGGATGAATGCTAGTTCAGACCACTTCTTTGTCACCCCAGCCTCGCACGGTTTGGCAAATGTAATTGGTGCTTGGATAGAAGGAGTTTTCCTTCTAAAGAAAGCATTCATACACAGGGAATATTAGACACCCTATTTCAAGGGCTCCTGCTCACTTGCCCCCAAAAGCACTGGAAGCTTGTGAGCTAAACCTAGCCTACACAGCTTGTAAACAACATATGCCTTCCCTCTTACAGTATGTAGCCTAGTCATAAATGAGTCACTGTTAACAATACACACTTACTCGTGTTTCACGGGAAACCAATAAACAATGACCTACTAGTACGAATCCTGCAATTAACCACTTGACCTTCTGCGTTCTTCATGGGCCCATGTTGCTGTACAGGTATAAGTGGTGGTGTTCTGGGCATGCGTGATAAATAATTACTGGATTGAATTGGGGCTACCATCTTAAATGGATATAAGTGCCCAACTACTGCTTAAGGTGCCCAAGTCAGACATATGGAGCAGGGTCCTTGAACTTGATGTTCCTGCAGCCCAAGTGTGTGCCCTGACTAGTAGAAGAGTCACTCCGCTCTCTGCCTCATCCAGTGACTACCTGTTTATTCATGCAAAGTGGAACCGCTTCAGACGGGGAGATGAAAAATACTTGTCACAGAATATTCACTAGCTCAATGATTAGGGCACTTACAGGGCATAGCAGGGATTTAAAAACACCTGCCAAGCGTGTGTACTAACCAGTAGGCTCTTGGGGATAACGGAGTGGGTTTCTCTCTCGCTCTTTCTTTCCGATCTTTTGTGAGCAGGGTTAGGTGCCAAACTCCAGAGAATGAGTCCGTGGCTGAGAATCCAGAGCAGAGACATGTATCTCATTCTGATGCTTACCTACCAGGAAGAGACGGGGCTTAAACTTTGCCCCACTCCTCACCATTTCTTGCTAGCTATCACAGGCAGTCAGTGGCTTCTGTGTAGTCCCATCTGAGGTGCCTCTCTATCCCTCTGCGCTCTGGAGGTCCCACCCCATGGCAAAGGCACGGAGATGCTCATTGTTGCCATGCCTCCACATTTATTTCACAGTTAAAATGCCTGTGGAAAGGACAGGCTCCTTTCCTACATCAATAAGTGGAGTCCACAGAGTTCTGGATGAGCAAGAAAAAGCAATGCAGGATTGGGCCCCTGGTGAGCTGATGGGAGTTTTGCCATTGCTTTAATAGGACACAGAGAATCAGGCTGGAGGTGATCTGAGGAAGAGCTGGCTCAGGAGATAAAAAGAGATCTTCTTTTATGCCTGGGAAAAGGTGGGGACAAGAGTCTCCATTATTCCTGTGAATCATCCTTCTTGTTTAAGGAGGAGTTTTTACAAGTTCCGTGCAGCTTTGGGAGATAAAAGCTCCCATTTCAGGTGCAGGCTTCTGCAAGTTCACACATTTTCTACACCTTTTATTAAATATATATATCACTGTTTGCAAGTTGATGCTGGTATAAAAATGCAGCGTTTACCAATACCCCACTTTTCTCTGTACTGGGGCCCAAAGAACAGCTAACCTTTCTCCACCAGGATATTAGAATGCATAATTAAAGGCAACTGGGAAAGGACATGTAAAAATTAAAGTACAACCTCACCCCTTTGATGATTTATTCTACCCTTTGCATTGGTTAAAAGGGTGGGTAGAATTATGTCAGTTCTACAATACTTCTCCTGTATTACAAGCATTACTAATGTGTACTTGCCTGATGTAAGAGGTTTTATATTACAATTTTGCAGCACATGTCACTGGTATCCACACATTGCTCACCTTTCCTCAGGGTTTGTTGGTAGTGTTGGCTTAGAGAGAGACAGAGAATATGTAGCAACCAGAGAACTGATCTGCTAGTGACAATCTCAGTTCCTCTCCCTAGTTCTGTCATGAGCTCTCAGTGGGAACCAAGCATTTAACTGCGCTGTGCCTCAGTTTCTTCACCTGTAAAATGGGATTCATGATACATCACTGAAAGCATTGCTCACAAGAAAGCATTGCTAATGTTCGTAATATATCTCAACAAACTGAGCAACAGAAATGTCATTCTGTTGTCATGAGGTTTTGTTTTATATCATTTAAAGACAAGAAGTTAACCAACTGTCTTTCTTACCTGTACAAGAGCATGTTTAAATCTCTGCTTGTTTTTCTCACTGCAAACAGTTTCAGCTTTAGTCTAGGATTTGAGCTGCCCTGCATAATTATTATGCCTTTCTACTAAGTATAAGTTCATATGAAGTGCTGGGAAAGAAAGATCCATAATAGAAATAAGTAACCCTGGGATTTGAATAATTTTCTGCAAAAAATATGTTGAGGCAATCTGGGAAACAATAAAAAAAAAAATAATCTAAAGGCACCAACTCCCCAAAGATTTGTTAAATAAATAGGTGTCCATTAAAGACAGCAAATATTTCACAGCATTAGTTCTTGGATTAATGTTAAATCGATATCCGCTAACGCAATAGGGCAATAGTTACCATGGTGAATAATTCTATATTTATTTTTGAGCAAGCCTTATTTCTAACAATTCCAGACATGGTTTCCACTTTCTGGTGACTAACCTCTTAACTGAAGTTTATTTTTTTAACTCTTTGGTACCAAGGACTCCAATCTTCCCCAGGCCATTTACAGCATGATACTTCACATGATAAAGCAGAACAGTATGGACAGCTTTTTTTTTTATATACTTGAAAGTATAGAGACAAGTTAAGAGGCAAATATAAAATGCAATATCCCTCCCTGAATAAGTCCATCGAAAGATAAGCCCTGATTGGAGTTTTTTGGACTCCAGGAGCACCTTTCGTCTCAGATCACTTGGCAAGAGTTAATTATTTACTTTATACAGCATTCATAATTGCCAGGATAGGACGAGAGAAATCTATTCGTGTCCTACTCAGCCTTGTCACCAGTTCTCTGCTTAATATACCTGTCCATCCATCTCAAGCATTTATACTGTCCCCATTAGCACAGCTCATGCACAATGTCTGTGGTCTCTTTGCTTTTCTGTCTCCTGGTTTTTGTGCCTCTGTTTCTTTGCTCTCCCATTATCTAGTCACTCTTCTTTAGCTCCAACCTTCCTTTCCTTCCTTCTTTGCTTTCTCTGGTGACTCACTACCAGCCTTGGGCTAAAGTGGGTTAAAATTAAAAAAAAAAGAAAGCTAAATATTACTCCATGGGTAGGATTCACAGTCTATGCCTTGTTTAGGTGAATGTAGACAGATCACCTCCATATACTGTTAGTACTTCCACCTACCCAAATAAGACAACATGAGGCTGGGACACATTTGGAAAGTTTTGTTCACAACCAGCAGAGCTACAAAGTCAAGGGGTGCTTGTCTGGAATGAAATGTTCTCCTAAATGCACCCGGACGTCACTCTAGACTCTTTTGTGTCGTTCAGGGCTTCTTTTAACTTCTGCCGACATTAATGGGAAGATGCCACCCTCCTTTTATATCTCATTGGAGGCACCAGCAGGGAATATATCACATTGCTAACAAAAAAATAAACAGGCTCTGAATTCACGACTCCCCAGCTGAAAACATTTTACTTTCTTGCTCTGAAAACCAAGAACAGCAAAGGCAGAATGACAGTATGTAAAAAATAAAAAAAATAAAACTAAGAAAGCCGTGCCGGGGAAAGAGTTTTAAAATACAAAAGCATGAACAAGCCCTGATTTCTCTTGACAGAACAACAGTCACTTTGGCTGGAGAAATAGTGCTCTGGAAAGCAAACAAAGGTGACACTTTGAGTTTCTGAAATTACAGCCAGCATACCAAAGCAACGTCTTGCAGCTCTGCTGGTGAGGCGGTTCAGGAGTTTTGAAAGCATACTTTGTGCTGGGGTTTGCATTGAGGACCTTTTCTATAAAGCAATTTAGGAGAGGACTAGCTGTGCACATTTCAAATGTTAAGGAATCCAGATTTCATTCTGTGCACGTGCAGACATACACACAGATAGAGATACATATTTGAACCATAACAGATTACTCTAAGTAATTACCCCTCACAGCTTTTATAATAGCAAGATCAGAGAAATCCAGATTTAGCCATTCGACCAGAAGTGTCCCTGAGTGCTGCTTTTAGTGCTTTAAAAGCACAGGCAGCGTGGTTCCCACAGCCCATGTGTTAGGAGTCATTTCAGCTATCAGAAGGGATCCGCTCCATTTCAATGACAAGTTAAATGTGTAAGAATGGCAGCAGTGGTTTCAACATGGCCCTAGTAGCAGAGTTTGTCTACTTCCCTATTTGCTTATGAACTCCTTTGTGTGGAAACAGGGAGCGGGGAGGATCAGGTCTTAAAGGGAAATGGCTACACTACAGGGGGTGCATCTGCTCAGAAAAAAAGGTGAGACTAGTGCTAACAGCCAGATGTAGCACAACCAGAGTACACACTCCCCAGGGACCCTGGGCACTTCCATGCTACCATGTGCTAACCTTGCCAGCAGTAGCCATGCTAACCAGACTAAGGTAGCACATCACATCAGACTAAGGTAGCCAAAATCACATTTTCATTTTGCTGTGTAAACAGACCCAGAGATGCGACTGTTGCTCTTTCTCTTTTCATTTTCTTGGAATATCTCTGATGCTCCCTGCTCTCCAACATTCAGGTACATGCTGCCTTACTCCAACACATATCTCCATGCTGTGCCCAGAGATGTTCCTCACCCCAGACTGAAACCAATGATTTGCTTTCAGATGCTGGAAGAAGTGTGCTGAGGCACTGCAGCACCTGAGCCTAGCTCCAAAATGCAATGTGAGTTTTTGCAGGGGTTTAGGTTGTAGCCATGTTGGTCTAAGGACAGAGGCAGACAAGGTTCCTTGGGTGAATTTGATATCTTTTATTAGACCAACCCAAATGGTTGGAGAATAGTTATTAAGCAAGCTTTCGGGTTCAAAAACCCTTCATCAGGTGGGTTTTTGAGAACTTGCCCGGTGCTGTTGTCTTGCAAAGATCTATTAAAACCCGGAGAGGCAAGGGCAGCCTGCAGAAGAAGACCAGCCTAGTCCATTCTTCAGCAATCAGAGTATTGTGAGTCGGCCACAGAAAGACTGTTTGCATCATCAGATGGTGCCCACCTTGACACGCCATCAATTTAACTTACACTGATGTCATGGTTAAAAAATAAAAGCAAGCAGGGCAATGATAACAGTCTGATTGAAGAGCTGGATCCAGGGGACAGAGGTGTGTGGTCACACCCTCTCTCTCAGTGAAATAAGGAGAGAGACTTCTTCTCTATATAGGTATCAGACATATCATTGCCACCTGTGCTCTTTGTTTCACTCTAGAGGCCATAAAAAGAAGAGAGAAGAGAGAGACAGAGAAAAAGAAAGAGAGAAAGAAAGAAAGAAATAGCAAACTGGAGTGTTTGCTGCTTATTTCTATGTCAGTTGCCAGAGGATAATCAAGCGTTTTGAAAATCTCTAGAAACATCCCTCCTAAGGGAGTTTACCACTGAAAAGAATGGCATGATTTGACGGTTCTGAACAGGCATTGTGTTCAAAACCAGGGAAAAGCATACATAATATTCCCAATTTACCCTTGAAACAACTGTGCGCTTTGGCGGTACTAACCAGACAGTTTTTTTCTCTCTACACCTGTATGCTTGGGGAAATAGACAAAGTCAATATTCCAGAATATAATCTTGGTCAAGTGTATTTGTAACAGCTCGGGGAAGAGGCATTGATCAAAGTGCTCTGCCGCTTTAAATGTCTCCAGACCCCCTAGAGGGGGGTGTTCAGACAGGGTTTGATGTCACAGACGGGAGTTTCTGTCTCTGCATGTACATGACACAACCGCTCAGCCAATCGGAAGTTAAGATCCTTGAAGTGGCAGCTTCCACTGGTTGCAAGCGAGCTAATCAGCGAAGAGAAGGAAGGCCCCAGCTGTCCATGTGGGTTTTAAATCCACGTGGTGGAGGGAGGGGGGAGGAAGTGTCTGCACACACAGACACAATTCATTACCCAGGCAATCAGGGCCTGTTGTAAAAAGGGGCTGCTAACCTCAGTTTGACCCACTGCTATCACAAAGGAATAAACAGCTTCTCCTTTTCCCTGAGCCAGATGCATTGAAGAGCCACCCCCCTCGTCCCCCCTTCAGCCTCTGCAGAAGCCGCACCAGTGTCTCTATCCTCGGAGTGATGAAGACAAGTTCTCCAAGCCCGTGCCGCTTACCGTCACCAGTGAAATCTGGCTTAGGCAGAGCTCTGTCTCCCTGCTATGGTTTTAAAACACTTTCGTTCCCTCTTAGGTTTTTATCATTTTCCGGTGATTGAAAATAAATCTCCTCTCCAGCTGGAGAGAGAAGCAAACCTGGTGCACTCAAAAAAAAAAAAGGCAAAAATGCTATTTTTCCAGATAAACGCATCTGTTCGTCTGGGAAACAAACAGCTTGTCAGATTTTCTGGGTGCAATCACGGTAGGGCCCCATAATGAGAGGCAAACCATCAAAACCTTGTAGGATCATGGCGGTATTGTTTAATGCATAGGGTATGATTCAGTCGTTATCAGTAGATAACAGGTCAAAACATTAGGGACACGGTGCATTTTGTTAGTATGTAAATCCCAATTCTGCAAAGCTTTAAGCAGGGGAATAACTGTCCAGTTGTGAACAGTCCCAATTCTTCACAACTAGGCATGTGTAGGAGATTACTCACATTTGTGAGGACGATTCCCATGTATTAAGGTACTTAATCTGTAGGACTGTCTTTTATTAATTACCAGCCTATGAAGAAAGGGCACTACAAGCAGAGCCGGCCTTAGGGGTGGGCAATGTGGGCAACTGCCCTGGGCACTGTGGTCGGGGGGGCACCACACACACACATATACACACGTACATACACATTCGCACATGGGTGCCATGAGCAGCAGGTAGCGCTGCCAACCTGGGGCATTGCTCGGTGCAATGTCAGGGCTGGATAGCGCATGCAGGGAGCCAAGGGCTGGGGCTGGGCAGAGGGGAGCAGGGGTGGGCTCCAGCTGAGTCTCGCCTGTGTGTGGCTGGCTGTATGTTGGGTCCTGGAGGAGCCCTGTGGTGCCAGCACTCGCTGGTCACTCATCGCAAGCTCCTGCTCCCTCCACTTCAGCGCCAGGGGGCTTTAGCCGGAGGTCTCTGTCAGAGGCAGAGACATTGCCCAGCTCACCGGTCTGTTGGACCAAGACCCCCTGCAGCAGGGCAGCAGCTCTGGTGACTTGGGAGGATGGGCATGAAAATACAAGTTCATCCAGGGCACCATTTTGTCTAAGGCTAGCTCTGACTGCAAGGACAGAAAAAAAGAGAGACACCCCCCTCCACCCCCTTCTTACATGTTTTAAATGATCCTTGCTTTCAAGAGCAGTTTGGGATATGGAAACACTCTCCATGCAGCCTTATATTTGCCACAAGGGGCTCAATCCTGCTTTGTTTCTGCTGAAGATATGGCTCTTGGGTTTTTTGGGGGGGTTTTGAGGTTTAAAAAAAATACAGTTTGGAGGCATTTTCTTCATTGATTATCAGTGCTACTCTCTGTTTAAACAGCCCATTACTGACATCAGTAGACAGCAATGTCCTTTGGTGAGTCTGGAATCCCAGTTGTATTGTGTTATTAAACAGGAAATGCTTTTTGTGACGCATTTTTGTGAATGATGCTAGATTAAATCCAGTTCTCTCTCAGCATCGCTGTGGAACTGGGTATGCAAGGCTCGTACTAACCCAACCAGCAAATTCAGTTCAGGCCTTTTGTTAGGGCCCAAGGCATCAGTGGTAGGGCTCACAGAATTTTCCAGGATACCAACATCATGCCATTGAACTCTGTCCTTTTAGGCTTTGATTATTCTGTACCTCCTCCTCCTCCTCCTGATATATTTAAGAGCATGCGTTGGAATCTCATTCTAACAAGGATCTGATCTTGTTACTACTCACTGGGGGAAAGTGCAATGGGAGTGATCTGGTTGCAGCTGATAGAAATGACTAAAGAGCAGAAGGAAAAGTCTGCTGGGGGATTTTGTGTGTGTGTCGTACAGACTCTGGGATTGTGCTTGACTGGTCATGGCTTTTGGTGGCAATCAGCCAAGCACGCAGCTGAATAGACCTACTGCTTTAGAGAGGGCCATTGTTTGTGGATGGGCTGCTGAACTTGCACTCAGTTTGCTCAGCCTATATGTATACGTTACAGTCTAGAGGCCTCGTTGACTGCATAGCTGCACATTTGACATCGTCATCACTACCTAATAAACCTGTTGACTTGGAAGCTTCAACTCAAATGAGACAGAAAAAACATGGGGGGAAACAGAGAGGTGGGGAAAGCCTGAAGAACAACTCTTTCCCATGGATTTATTTACTCAGCTGCCAAAATGACTTTAACTGAGTTTATAGTCTTACACAAAACCCACCCAGCCTTCTGCCCTCTGGTCTTCAGCAATCCTCCACTTGCTAGCTTATTAGGAGAAGTTTTGTTTAATTAAAAGCAAGATTCTGCCATATTTAGTCCCTTGTTACTATATATCATCACATTTTCTGCTCAGAGTGAATCACAGGCTTTAAAATAGATTGTCACAGCACCAGTCGTGTTGTGTAGAACTGGCCGGGAATTTTCCAACAGAAGATTGTTTCTCTGGACAAGGCAGGTCCCACAAAACCTGCTTTTTGGAAAGTTTCCATTTCGCAGAAAGGCTTTGATTTCCACCTTCCCTCCCTGGCAAATCAAAATATAGTATTCAGTATTTAATTTCAGGTCAGCTCAACATTAATCTGGGTCCATTTGACCTGCCACGGTACTTCATGGCAATGATTCTCAACCAGGGTACCATGGTATCCTGGGGTGCCTTGAGATCCTTTCAAAGGTGCTGTGGGGTGCCACACAATGTTAGTGCTGTTGGTTGTTGAAAATAAGATTCACAAGATAAACACAGAGATTTTAAATAAGAATGCATAGCATTAAAAAAATGGTTTTTAATTTTTTTTGGTATTTTCAGAGGAGTGCCTTGAGTCTCTCTCAAAGAGTGTCTCAAGTTTATTGAGGCATGCCTTGAATCTAAAACTTTGAGGAGCACTGCCTCACGGGCACTGCAGTTTGATGCCTCGTGGCCAAACTGTTCTGCAAGCACAGTTATCTGGCTGTACTGCACCTGCCACCACATGTGCCATGAGAATGTCTGGCACTATTGGCAGATGATAAGCATGGGAGGCCAAATCATCAGCTGGTATCAATGGAGCTGCATTAGCTTATGTTACCTGAGCTTCTGCCATAGTGCTGTGCATATTAAAAATAACAAGAACAAAAACGATCATTGTTGTCCAGAATTGTCTCAAGCCTTAGCATGGCGAGCACACTTTCCTCCACTTCATGAAGAATATCCATACAGCGCTGCCAGCTTTCATGCCCTACTTTATGCTCACATCCAGCCTCCTGGTCCATCCACTTACAACAGTGTCTGGGGCCTGACCACATATCTAAAACTCTGGGCTTACATCTTTCCTACCATCTATGTTTGCTTTAACAATCTCATACAAGTTGCTGTTTCCATCCTTTGAAAATCTACCTTTTGGTGGGCTTCCCCCCCCACACACACAAAATCTGCGTAGTTCCTTTTCCATCTATTTCTGCCTATGCATCTCTAGTCGTTGTCTGGCTAATGACTTACAGTAGGAGAATATTCCTCATTTAGTTTTGGAACTTGTTCAAGATTCCCATCAGGCTGTCTTTTCTCTCTCGTATAGTTTGCTATCATCACACATTCCTGTTTCACGACATCCCTGGCCGCTCTCAGCCCCTTTCCTCCGTTCTTCCTGTCAATATGAAGCCTGTCCACATCTGAGTTCCTGCTCATCACCTAAAATAGTGCTAGCTTCCTCCTGGTCCTCCTGCCCAGCTCCCTTCAATCAATCTTTGTCCAGTTTACTGCTGCAGTGGAACCCTGTATAATCAGCGTGGCACACGTGTTTATCACATTAACTGTGTTTAGCACATCAGTCTTTAATTGCAAAAAGTTTGCTAATCTCTCAAATTGCTCTTGCTTTATTTTCTTCATCACACACTTTCCCTTCTGTAAATACTTTTAATGTCCAATATTATTGATGGTTTCTATTATCCTATTATTCCTTTTTTATCCAGAGGCATTTGCATAGGGTTTTTTTTTAGTATCTCAATATAAAGATACTTATTAAACTCAAATGCCATCCCTATAGTCTTTGAGAAAATACTTTAAATATTGAATTATTCTCTTACTATTATTTTTCTTGTTGTTATGATTCATATTATTGCCATTTTATTATTATTGTTATGAGTTTTGCTTGAGTTCTGGAGTGTTTGGCACAACTAAGATTTGCAGTTATATTTAAGGCACAAAAAATAGGGATTTGGGGGTGTTTAAAAGGGTTATTTTTTCCAGTTTAGATTTTTTTCAGAATGATTTTGGTAATTTGTAAAATGATGAAGTTTAAGGCTTAAGAGAGCACACCTAACCGACTCCTTCCCATGGGCCACACATCAATCTGATTTTCAAAATGAAAAGAGTTACAACATCAACTAAGACCTAGAGGCTTTACTTTTGCAAATCTTTTATTGCAGATTTTACACAGCTAATACATCGCCAATGTTTCCAAGGAAACCAATATGCCCTGTTCTCATGGAACCAAATCTCACTATTAAAACAATTAGAAATTTAATCTGGGTTTTCATTTTTTTGGTATCGTTTTACAGATTTTAATTTAAAATATGATTGTGATCATTTTTATACATACATGGGCTATGTTGTAAATTGCCTAAGGGAAAAATTTCATTCCAACACATAATAACTGTGAGTCATGTATGTTTTCAACAATTCAATAAAAACAAATGAAAAGGAGTTTTGATAATTTAATTTCATCCGCTGCTCATCTCTGAAAACTTGTGGCCATCTGATGGCAAGTAGCTGAAAACAGTGGATATGAAAAATATATGTCTACATAGCTTAGAATTTTAAATCTCAGCTGAAATACTGCTTGCTAGACCGTTCTGGTTGGTATTAACAAAGAATAGTATTACCTGTACCCAGCCACAGAAGAAAGTCAGCTCTTGAATGATAAATCCTATGGTCCAGGATAAGTGCTAGTCCTTTACAAGGGTGGTGTCATGTTTGGTCCCTTTGGTAGTCTATCAATGGACATTAAGGATCAACTTGTCGAAAGAGTAGCATTCTTTTTACGTCCCGATTCCTCAAAACACTTAAGGATGTACTTAATTTTAAACACATCCTTAGGTCTCAAGGAAGGCAACCTGCACAGTATTACTGGGCAAAATGCACAATTATACTGTACAAATTGAAGTCAACATACAAATATAGAAGGTACCATGGGATGAAGTCAATGAGACCTCAGTAAGCACTTAATATTGAGGACATGATTAAGAGTTTTTATAAATTGCACCCTCCAGGAGCAACTTCTGCTTGCAAAATCTGAGCCCACACTGTTGGTACAGACATTCAAAAAGCCCAAGCCAGAATCAATCTAAATTACATGGGTTTCTGTAAGTGTTGTAGTTTAGATTAGTCACAAACAGAAAACACATTTGTCCTTTGGTGGAAAGGCAAATTTTAGACTGGTTTCTGCCATTTTTAAACCAGCCTATGTTGAACTTCTGTTATGGGTATAGACCAGTTTCTGATCATTTATTATAATACCTGTAAAAAATGTAATGTCTGCACCTGGCCCTGAAGTGCTGAATCAAACTTGGGTTCTGACATCTGTACCTGCCTCACCATGGGTGAGTAGCAGGTCACAAGCACTACAAACTGCATGTGAAGTAAAAGAGGTCCTAGCTTCACACCTTTTGTAAATTGAACCCCAACTTGTATCTATTTGCACTAAAAAAAATCTTACTGGGCTTCACAGCCGCTCTCTCATAAGTAGCTTTTTCCAACCTCTTCCCTATCGGCTGGAACTGGGTGACTCCCTGGTACGAAAGAGGTCAAACAAATGGCCTTGTTTTCCTGTGTTTCTAGCAAACATCCCGATTCTGCCAAGTTTCTGCATGTTGGGCTTCTGTGGCTGTTGATCTTGACTGATGCTGCCATGCCAGTGGGAGAACTGTCTTTCAGAGTGCCTTTGAGAAGCTAGAAACATTCCTAAGCTTTGGACTGTTCAGATCTAGGGTTCAGTTTTAAGCCCATCTGTATTTATGACTTAATGAGTCCAACTGCTGCTCTTAGCACTTTGCAAATGCATATGAACTTAGTGCACCCTCCTCCCAGAGGTTAGAGCACAGCTGGAATCCAATAGTTCTGACACTGTCATTGTGTTAGCATGAGTGGAAGAGATACAAGACTCTAGTGCAGTGGTTCTCAACCTTTTTTGTACCAAGACCCATTAGTAAACATTGATGGTCAGTACTGACCCAGTGCCAGGCCTAACTCCCAGTGTGTGGGGCAGGGGGTATGTGTGGGGCATGGGGGACCCCAAGCAGTCCCTTGCAGGCTGGAACTCTGCCAGCCTGCAAGGGAATAGCCACGGGTTCCCACATTTTTCCCTTTTAAGGAGAATCCATTTTTAAAGTTTGTTCACAACTCTTTCTTACATTCTTGCGACCCACTTCTGGGTCACAACCCACAGGTTGAGAAACGCTGGTCTAGTGCATGGTCTGTTTAGAAGCTTCATTGAAGGAATGGCTTAAAGGAGCTCTGAAGGTAAAGAAGTCATGAGAAGAGGGAAGCAGTTGCATATAGGAAAAGTGGATTATTTTAAGAACACAATAAATAAAACCCATCTATTAGGCATTGCTACCCACAGTTAAGCTATGCAGTGCTTGCAGATCTGCCTGGCAGATCTTACTCAGTCTGCTAGTTCAATGCATGTGCAACTTGTGCACTTGGCTGGAGAGCTGGGCAAGGAAGAGAGTGAGCCCTTGCAATCTTGCAAGTGGGTCCAACAGCTCAGTATTTCCTAAATGATCTTTTTCTTGGTTCTTCAAAGGACCAGAGAGGAGGGGCACTCACAGATACTTACTTATCTATTGTCTGATCATTTAGAATAGATCTTGTGGCAGAGGTCAAGTTCTGCCCAGTATTATGGGCAGAACTTGACCCCTGGGAGCTTGAAGGAGGACT
The DNA here is from genome assembly GCF_030867095.1 of Alligator mississippiensis. Classification (NCBI taxonomy): domain Eukaryota; kingdom Metazoa; phylum Chordata; order Crocodylia; family Alligatoridae; genus Alligator; species Alligator mississippiensis. The sequence goes on along the minus strand of NC_081832.1, from coordinate 9,048,002 downwards.
TCTAATGGGGTCAAACAGAATATTTCCCAGGGGATGATGCTGGTTGGTGCACAGCTCCACTGGACTGTCTACCAAAGCATCTGCAAGCACAGTTGACTATGAAAAAAGCCCCCAGCCATGCGAACATCACAGTAGTATCAATACATACCCGTTAATATACAACTCTTCATGTAACCCTGACAAAGAATGTATTACACCCAAAGGAGTTTAAAATGTAAAACACGACAGCATTAAGATACCTGATGCCTGTTTAGGGGTTGTTGTTTTTTCCTTTTTCTTTTCTTTTTCCAGAGGAGTTTTGAGTATTACTGCCAGCCATCTGCCCTGCTAGTGCGAGGAAATATTTGGAATACATTCCATTCTCCTAATGAACATGCAGCAGCAGGGGGGCAGCAAATAAGAGAGAGAAAATCTTTCTAATGAACAACAAATGAACTTAGAAATCAGATCTACATAGCTTCAGCTTTTGTTGCCTATAGCTTTAGGGTGATTAATGTAGACAAAATCAATGATATGCTCCAAACACAGGTCTAGTGCTGCATGCAGAAACCTTACCACTACCCAAACCATATTTGTTTTGGATACAAATATAGACTCTTGCTAGCTTCCTTTTCTTTGTAACTGCAAAAAAATTCTTAAGAGCGGTAGCTACAACTCTTGCTAATACTCCTCAAAATGTGTTGAATTTATGTGAGGCTGTCAAATGCATATTAGTATTCATGACACAAATCACATTGCTTCAAACTGATATATAGAGCTGTATCATGTTCTTTTGTTAAAAAAATAATAATGTGCTCAGGCTGGAAATTTTAGTGGATCATTCCACAATAAAAGAGAGTCAAAGAGCTGCAGCTGAATCATGCCCTTCAAAAATTATGGATTCGTGTTTGCGGGTCCAGGGAGAAGTACTTTTCCAGATACACAGCATTAAAAGTTAAGGGCGTCTGTCCAGTATACTGTTATGAATATGCAGTGATCTGTTCTTCCTTGTTACAAGCCAGTCAGATATAAGTGACTTTTCATGCAAGCTATTTCTTGTCAAAAGCTTGGGGATGGTATCAGGTAGAAACTGCACTTCCAGTCCCAGAAGAACAAGTTTTACAAAGCATGGTGCAAACCTACTGAGTGTGACTGTAGTGACAAAAAATATGAAAAATGTAACATTCATGTAGCTTCACAACCCAGCTTTAACAGCAAGATCTGTTCAGCTATCAGGATATTCCTTCACACTCCCTTCATATAGATAACTGATTTCTAACAAAAAATACTCATGCAATGGCACGGCGTTCACCAGCCCTGATCTTTGAAACCCAAGACGATCGCTCAGACCCGCTCCTGGAAAGAAAAGGGGAGGCCCGATATGCTTTTTGGCATGCATTGAAAGCATGGCCTTCAGTGGGTAAAAGAAGAATTAGACTCCAGTACTGTGGCGTAAAGCAGACAGGACTTTAGTTCAGAGTTTTCTAAGCTAACTCTAATGCTGTGAACTTTATCCAGCAATTGTGCAGTGGGTCACAGAGCACAGGACCAAAGACCTTGCTGCATGACGTGCCGTGAGCAGGTTGGGAAGCGATGTTGTGCAAGATGGCTGCCTCCTCCCGCGCTAGCCTACAGTTCCAACGGATCTTGAAATAGAGTAGCCCTATAAATAAACATTACAGCAATCCAATCTGCAGGTAATAAAAGCCCTGGCCCAGCTAGGGATTGCTTGGGTGTCAGGATGCCTGGCCATGCCCACGTTCTCTAGATAAGACCTCTACACCATTAGCTGAGAGAAGATAGTATACCAGCTCCTCCACCTGGCTCTGGGCCATCCAACAATTCTCCTATGCAAAAGCAGCTTTTTGCTCCTGGTGAATCAGGTTCACTGAGCATATGCTGGGTTTTGGGCAGATGCGGAGAATGTCTTGAGCTTTATTGTGCAGTTCCTTCAAGCACAAAACCCACATGGAAATCTGCAGAGCTTCATGTATTACGGGACCTCTTTATTTAATAACATTTTCTGGGTGCAGATCAACTCCCTTTGTCTTGTATTTGTTGTGCCTGCACTTAACTGGGAGAGGAGTTGCAATCTGCATGTTAAATGGATTAGAAGGTCATCAGGCTTTTCTGGAGCTCCTGGTTTTTCACAGTGGAGCATTAAAAAAAACCCCATTTATACAAAAAAAAAAGTGATTTCTTGGCTGGCTACTTTGTATCTCCCCCTCTGCTCCCCCCGCCCCAGTATCATAGACGATATTTATGTCTGAATAAATGCCTTCTTGGTCCTAATCAGCCCGGTTTCTCTGGCTTGTGTCTGCACTGCAGTTACACTGTTTATATCAGTCTGTTACTGTGAAATTTCATGTGACAACACAAAAGGCAGCATTATGGCTTCAGGTGTGTGAAATACTCCTAGAGAAAGGAACTGAATTGGAAGGTATTTTCTCCCACTCCCCCCACACTGTGGTGCAAATCTGGAACTGGGGGAATTTTCAAAAGAGGTTTTGTTTTCAAGGGGGAAAAAGTGAAAGCAGGTGCTATTTTTATTGGGAAGTGGCAATTTTTTGAGTTGATCCAACCTCATCTTCTAAAAAAAGTGACTCTTAGTTACCATGTAAGTGTGGCTATCACATTTGGAAAATCATGTATTGAGCGCTCTTGCAGGACAAAAAATAGGCCTTATTGGATAAAATGGCACTAAAAACTATCCATGTAAGTTGGGTGCACTGGAGCAGGATGGGAATTACACCAGCCTGAATTATCTGACCGAATTCACAGGTGAAGTTATGGGTTTCCAGCGGTGTGATGCCTAGCATCTAGTTTTTGGAGATGGATGAATTTTTTTGAGAGAGTAGTTCATTTTCAGGATGAGCCAGACTTTTCATAAATGTGGGTCAATCTGATGAGTAGCTGTGGCTGGAAAATAAGCAGAGGGGCCAATAATACTCATTTTCCTGCGGGTGTACAATGGATAAGGCGATAATGAACTGGTGGTCCTGGCTCATTACAAATGTGTGGGAGGTCAATAATGAGGTTCAAAAGGGACTAGGCAAATTTTATGGAAGATGAGCCTGCCAGGGGCAACTACACACAAAAATCAAGGGTGTAACTTCAGGATCAGGATATTCCTAAACCTGTGATTGCTAAAAGATATCGGGCCATGATAGGATGGAGCATTTTACATGTACACTACTTCTCATACTCATCCTCTGAAACATTCAGTAATCGCCCATATCAGAGACAAGATATCGGGTAGCTGGACCTGTAGTCTGACTGACTATGGCAGGTCTTATTGTTCCTATGATTACCTTTTTAAAAGCAGTATAGTCAGCCTTTAATTTGGTGTAAAAGAGAGGAGAGGCAACATAAAACCCTACTGGAATAACTTCACTTGAACCCTGCAGTGCTCTTTCCTGCCCAGAACAGGGGGTGAGATTCAATGATCTAATAGGTCTCGTTCGACCCTAGAAATTTATGAAACACGAGATAAGAACTATCTCGGTACAAATACTATCCCACTTATATCCCAAGATAGGCATTTGCATAAAAGAAAACAGTCTGGATTACCTGTGCCCCATCACCCAGCAGCAAGGCACTGTCGTATTATTTCCTGTATGCCGCTACCCTGGGATAGCTCTTTGTCTGGCTGCTCTTGATTAACAGCACTGTATAAAACAGACATAAATTCAACCAGTAGAAATGTGTCATGTATCCAGGCCCTGAAATTTCAAATTAGGCTAAAAATGGGGAAATAACTTGGAAGGAGAACAGTTTGGATTTTTTTTAGACAACCCTTGTCTAACAAAGTGCTCAGATCAACCCAGAATTATTTTTTTTTCAGTTTGGTTGCCCAGCTAGAACATCCCTGATTCACACAGTGCCTGTAGTCACATGACAAATGGTGGTAGAGTAGGCTAGGCCACGTCATAGTGATGTCACAATTGCAAAGAAAGTCAGGGTGGGAAGGGAATTGTGCAAACATTGAAAATGCTCACACAACAACCTCTGAAATGGTGGGTTTCACACCGCTCCAATTCCAGTGCCAGCACAGGCTTTGTACAGAGGAAATGAACTGGGAGGATAAAAATCCTTTATTTAAATACAGTTGTTGAAAAAGTAAAATGAAAAATCCTAGGACGAATGAAAGCTAAGGGATCCGGAGCCAGGTTTTCCAAAAGGTAGCTTCTATTGTATGCATACACAGTTTGTACTGGCCAGATGTGCGCCTGCATTTTTGAGCCTGGCAGAACTGCAAAGGCCAATCTAGTCATACTTCTCCTGGCAAGAATATGATGGAAGGTGCTTGTCAGTGGCACAAGTACTCACATTTACTCCTAAATACCTCTTGCAGATGTCAGTTTTGGCACATTTTGGGCAGACCTCAGCCCTTTTGGTAATTTATCCTGTCAGGCTTGTGTCTGAATTCTCTATTGGTTTCCAAATTCCACCCCAAGTGCACAAGTCTTGAGCCCATTCCCAGGGACCTTATTAATGTGCATAACCCCATGTCCTTCAGTGGGACAGTAAGTATGATCAGAGCTAAAATTTTCCAATGTGCCTAAATCCCATTTCACTGAGGCCCTTACTGAGTCAAATCTCATTCACACATTGTATCGCTTTAATCACGGCAAATTCTCTCTGAAATACAATGTTCAATCCTCATTCTTTTATATAGGTTTGGGCCCCGATACAATAATTTGTACTCAAACATTTAACTTTATATATACCGATCCTGGTGACACACTGACTTCCTTTTCTGAGCAATGGCTTTAACACAGCATTTGTTTTATATTATGGTTCTTCTGCTTTTAGAAGCCAGTGCTTTCTACAGCGGCACTAAGATTTTGGAAACAGAAAGAAGATACTTTCCAGATTCAAAATCCTTGGTTTCCTTAAGGTAACTAGTGAGAATATATTTTCTTATTACTGAGAAAAAGATAGAGGTGCTCTTTTGTGAATGCAGAGCATCATGTACTTTGGAGAAGGCATGAATTATTGCTGTGTCTTCATTCAAGCAAGTGAACATCTGTATCCCATTTTCACTGGCACCGCAAGATACCTGGCGTAGCCCCAAAACTGAACGTTTAGCTATAAGGGTTTAAAATATGCAGTAATTTGCTGTTGTGTTATCTTCTGGTATTCTCTGCTTTGGGGGAAAAAGTACTTCATCAGTGGAGTCCTACCACTGTCTATTCGATTCATCCTAATCCCCCATCCTCCTCTCACTAAAATAAATTGAAATAAACAGGTCCTCAAAGCATCAATTCATACCCCTCCTGAGGAGTGCGGGTATGGGTGTCTGTTGGTAAAGGATTCTGTGGTGAAGTCTGTGTTTTACTTAACTAACTCTGTTCTTTCAGAGGATATTTCAGATCAAAGGAGGGGAATCTAAATTTATTCAAACCTGCTAAAGACAGCGGCATTTGGGGAGTGACTGCCCACGGCAGCAATAGAAGGAAATCTAAGAAAGAACACAATTTTTCTCATGCTTCAAGTTTTGGTGTTGGCACCTTTCACCACAGTTTCTAACACCCCCTTAGGGATTGTCTTCAAATTAGACCATATGAAAATACCCCAAAAATAAATAAAAAATCAACAGTGTTTAGCTACTTATATGCTGAAACCACTGCCTAGCATGCTGACCACTCTTGAATCATTGTTCCCCTGTACTCCTCCATCTGTCTGTCTCCCCCTGTTCTCTTACACATTTTGGGTGCGTCTATATGTTCATGAATGTGCCATAATTATGGTACATTAAGTTTAGTACCTGTAATTATAGATACTAAACTTAATATGCTGTAATTGGCGCTACTGGGCATCGGTGCCAGTGCATGCTTTTTTTGTGATGCTAATGCACGGTAGACTAATTCTACTGCGCCTTAGTGCATTAGCAAAGGTTTTGCCTGCTGCACTAACTTGCAGTAGAATTAGTCTACTCTGCCTTTAGCGTGTCGTGTAGACGCACCCTGTACGTAAGTTCCTTTGAGGAAGGACTGTCTGTGTTTGGACAGTGCCTGGTGGAATGGGATCCTGGTCTCTAGCCAGGGCTTGTAAGCATTATGAAAATAGTGATAATAATACTATGAATAAAAAGGACAGTAGGTCCTGGATTGGTTCCAGTGAGTCTAGGACTGTGTAGATGCCTATAGTCAATGGGTCCGCATGTCAGAACTTGCAGTCACCTTGCCATTGACTGAATGAGCTAACGTAATTCAAATCATTGTCAGCATAATATTCATTTACAGTTTCATTAACACCTTCTCACGTTTCTTCTTTCTAATTCTCAAACCTAAGTGAGGTGGGCTGATGGGAAGGTTCCCCCCTGCAGATTAACAGTCGCAAGGGTCACTTTTCTAACACACTGCTTCAAAAAGCAATCTGGATCTCCTGGGGGGGTGTGGAATTTACACCTCCACAGAGTGCCCCGCACAAGCTTTCTGCAGCACTTAAGCATCCTATTTGTCTTCTATGAAGCAGGGACCAGAGGTATAGAGGGCCCTCAGTATAATCTGTGTATACAGGGTCTTCATAAAGTCTGTGTGCACAACCTAAGTTATTAAAGTTTAAAAGTGCACACGGACTTTATGAAGACCCTGTATATGGTGAGCTCTGAGTTGGGCTTGAGGAAGAGCCTGGTGTGGAAGATTTAGCAGGAGGGGTGGCGGGTTCAGTACCCTGGACACAATGACTCCCAACACCTTGTACAGGTATTTGATAGTTTCCTGCACCACGGGCAGGAGTTTGGGGTCCCCCATTGTATCACAACTGAACTTTACACCTGAGGTTGGTGAACTGAACTTCATACCTGATGCTCTAGAAAATCACGAAGTTTCAAATAATCCTACAAAGCTGTGGCCCCATTCATGTGACCATTTTCTGTAGCTATGGCACCCACTGGGGTCTGGTAGTGATCACCCTTATCAGTCACATAAAAATCTTCACAAGTTGACAAGGAGAAAGCAAGTTTTACTGCCTGAAGCCTGAGATCCTGCTCCTGACTTTGTTCAAGGTAATTTGCATCATCACAGAGTCCAGAGACACCTCGCCACATAAGAATTTCCTGCCCAGAAGAGCTTTCCATCCTTTTTCTCCTCTGTGACAGATGAAACATCAGAGCCAGAAAGAAATGCGACCACATCCTGCTTGCCACCAACCAACTTCGAGGTTAACAGACTATTTCAACTTTTCTTGAGGTCCAAGCTGCATAAAATGAACTGTGCCAAACAGGAGATTTTACCACACCTTTAACTCTCTAAGAAATATTAACTTCCATTTCTACCTGGGAGAATTGTTACAATCTTTTCTCCTGTGCCTGAAGAAGGGTGCGTGCGTGGCTTGCTTTTGCACGGTAAGCCAGGCTTGGGAAGGACACTTCAGATTGGTGCAACATTTCCACCAATCAGGTAACAGTGGGGAGGGGCTTGCCCCACCCCTGCTCAGAGGGGGGTGGTGAAGAGCCCCTGGACTCAATTGAAGACTGTGATTTGCAGGTCCGGCAGATTTCGGGGTGGAGCCTCCGACGCAGCGAGCAAGAAGGAGCTCCAGAGAAGATCATCATCGGGACCCGCCCTGAGCCTCGATGGTGCATGGAGAGCCGACCTTGGGAGCTGCTTGGGCCCCACACAGCGCGCAGGTTGGTGCACGGAGAGTTGACCTCGAGGGCAGCTTAAGGCCGCTCAAGTTAGCTTCGGCTCTAGTCTGGGTAGCTGGAGCCCCACAGTGTGGATCAGCATTGAACTAAAGAGCCCCAGTTCCCAGAGCAGTGCCCGGGAAGGGGAAAGACCCCCGGTGTGAGGCCGGGGAACCGGAGCCAGTAAGGGCTCAGCTCCCATAGGAGCTCCCTGGGTGTCCAGTGTGGGACACTAGGCCATCGAGAGGAGCCAGAGGCACTGCCAGAGTGAGGCTCTTGCAGGACTGGGCACCAGGGGACGAACCTTGTCTGCTTCAGAGCAGGAGCATGAGTTACTGGGGAAGCGGGTCTCGCAGGGGAGGCAGCCTTGGGAAGGGAGGGTCTGCAGCCTCCACCCTCCTCCATTGTCGGGGGGCATGTCCACATCCCAGAGTCCTAAGGGGACGGGGCTCCGGGGAGCACCCCGTGGGGTGCTGAGCGCACTTCATATTTTGTGATTGAAGTTTGTTTTGTGTTGTTGATGTTAATATAGTTATGGGTACTCCTTAAGGGGGTTATATTGGTTTACCTGTTTCATTGCCTATATATGTTTACTGCCTATTACCCGAACTCACCTGTATTGTTGCCTGTGTATGTCTATTGTATTGCTATCTCAACTTACCTGGGTTTATCTAAGTTACAAGAAACAATGGCCATTACAAGAAACAATGGCCACAAGCTAGCAGAGAGCAGATTTAGACTGGACATTAGGAAGAACTTCTTCACAGTTCGAGTGGCCAAGGTCTGGAACGGGCTCCCAAGGGAGGTGGTGCTCTCCCCTACCCTGGGGATCTTCAAGAGGAGGTTAGATGAGTATCTAGCTGGGGTCATCTAGACCCAGCACTCTTTCCTGCTTATGCAGGGGGTCGGACTCGATGATCTATTGAGGTCCCTTCCCACCCTAACATCTATGAAACTATAAGTTGATACTTATGTGTTTACTATGTTGATGCCTTGACTTACCTGTGCCAGAGTGTTAATGTTCATCTGTGCAGGGGGGTTAATTATTGCCTGCACGGTGGGTCACCTGTACTGAGTTCCCAGTTACCTGTTCTATGTTTTCCAGTCCCTCAAGGTAGTGCAATGTGTTATTTGCAGGTTATTGTACATGGTGTCACATACCAATTCTACTGTAAATATTTAACGTCTCTTACTCATATCTACTTTTTGTATAGCAGTAAATTTGTATATAGTTAAGTGTTTTGTCCCTGCCTGGCTCTATAGACAAAAGAGGGAACTGCTCCCCAGTGGCAGGCCCTTCTCAGAGCCTGACCACTCTATCCCTTCCACTTGCGGACAAGGCACACCCCTGGCTGTACCCGGGCTACACTTGTGCCCGAAAGCTTGCAATTAAAGAATGTTTTTTGCAAAAATCTAGTTGGTCTAATAAAAAAATATCATTTCTACCATGAGTTTTGATTCCTTTTGCCTCTAGACCAATAAGGCTACAACCTGGAGACCTGTCATTCACGTAGCACTCAACCCTTGAGAGGTGCCCCACATTGGTAAACATGAAGGATTCCTGATATTGTGGGCTGCTCCCACGTAATTGCTATCCAGCTGGGAAACAGAGGTAAGGAAGACAGGCCAGGAATGATGGCAGAGACAACTTTAGACCTCAGGTTTCGTTGAGGTTTCGTCCCTCGTAGCTAGAGTCCACATCATTTCTGACCATACTACTAAAGTAACATTGCAACCTCAGCTTTGTTCCCAAATAAATAAGGCCAGAAACAAATACAAGAGTAAGAAACACCCTGGTGAATTGTTCAATGCCCATGGAGAAAGTTATGAAATTCATGTTATGTTGCTAAACCCTATGTTCATTTGTCTAAAAATAATGAGATAAAGAAGTGAATAAGGCCTTGCCATTTATACCAATACAGTTACACTGGTATAACTGCCTTGCTGACTCTCACTCTCCGGGGTAGGTTTTATGGTATGGCTTTGAAACCTTCCCAAGTGACATAAGCTAAGTGGAAAAGAGCATTGTTTAAGGGTGTCGAGCCTGGGGATGGCTCATGCCACGATGTCCATTTAAATTCACACCATAGGTTCTACTGAAAAAGCGCTTTCCCCAGTCCATCAGAGCTCAGGTTTTAAACTAGCCATGCCTCTGTAGATATGAGCTCTTACTGGCCCCGGACAGTTCTCCCTGCATTGGGATTGCAAGCCATGATATATTGTTTCCCAAATATTTATGGATTGTTATCAGTGCTTCCCTGCAATCTATTTTCCATGAGAGCATCAAAAGGGAAGGAATGTCGCTTGCCCAAACGTGACAGACTATTGCTGCAGGCAGGAGTAACTTATGCTGTCAGTGTTCAATTAGCACCAAGTTAAACTAAATGTCTTGTGAATATTTCATAACGATCTGGCAGCATTATATCTGAACTCTAGCTTTTACCAAGCCATTTTCATTCTAAAGTGACATGATGTGGGATTCCAGTGGGGGATGAGCCAGCCTTCTGGTATGCTTACCCTTTCTAGAATCAAGCTGTATATTAAAAAATAAAACAAAAACCCTGCAACCCTGAACTCATGTCTCATCCTTTGATGATTACAAGTCACCTTTGACTAAAAATTGGCTGAAGTAGGAGTTGCTGTAAATGTCATTCCTTCTGTCTCCTAAAATTTGAATTTAATCAAGACATTGCCTGGATGCTGATATTGCCAGGGTGGGTGGCCTGTAGATTTTTGGTTTTGTTTTTTTGTAAGGATCTCTGGACCCAAATAGAGAAAACAGGCTCTTCCTCAACCTGCTGGTCCAGCCACCTAACTTCCAGTTTTAGAGTAGATTTCCGCACTAGAGTCAGCTGCTGGGTGAATAGCAGTGCTTCACTAAACTATCTGTTGAAGCTGAAAGGCTTTTCTGACTGCCCAAAGCTAGAGTTGATGGGCTTTCTGTGGGGCATCAAGCAGACTGCTGGGGTGGGAGGTGGACTTCACCCATACCCCTCCATCAAATAGACCAGCATTTCTCAGCCCACAAGAATATAGGAAGGGTCATGAACAACTTTTAAAAGTGGATCAATAAACTTTAAAAGAGGAAAACATGGGAAACGGTGGCTTCCCATGTGAGGGGTTGCTTGGGACCCCCCATGCCCTACACCCACCTGACCTACAGACTTGGGGGCAAGGCACTAGTCCTGGGCGCTGATTCAGAGGGATTGCCAGAACGGTGGGCCCCAAGGAGCTCGTGTGGCGGCAGCAGCATTGGTGTGCAGGGAGCTGGCACTGTGGCATCAGCACTCCCTCCTACCCCACTATACAGAGCTAGCTTTTAGGGCTGTGCGAAACTTTGGTGGTGATTTGATTCGGAGGAGATTTGGCCTGATTCGGTGGCCGAATCTCTGAATCTAAATTGAATCAGAGGACCAATTAAAAAGTCTGAATCAATTCAAAGCTCTCCAATTCTTTTGAAAAAGTTTGGAAAGCTTTGATGATTCAGGCAGTCCCCGGTGGCTGCAGCAGGGAGCTGGAGCTGGACTCAGAGCTGGTAAGTACTAGGGGTGAGGGAGGGGCAGCTGGGGGCTGGGGGAGGGGTGAGGGGACCATGGGGGGGCCCATGCCAGCCCCGATCCCCTGCCTGCTTCCCCAACCCCCTCCAACACCCGCCGGCCCCAGCTCCTGGCCCTTTAAAGAAAAGCCCTGGTGCTCACTGGGTGCTGCTGGGTGGGGGGGGGGCACAATCTCTGCTGCCCCTCACTGCCCCACGCTCAACACCCCTCCAGCCCCCATGGCTACCCCACCCACCGGTCCCAGTCCTTTAAAAAAAACCCCAAAAACCAAAAATGGAGAAAAGCCCTTGGACTCACCGCTCCTGCAGTGGCCTCAGGGCTTTGGGGGGCTTGTGCAGAGCCCCCATGCAGCATAGGGCAGTGGGGGGCAGTGGGGAATCGCCCCCTACCAGCAGGAATGGTGAGTGCTGGGGTTTTCTTGTTTGTTTTTTATTTCTTAAAGGGCTGGAGCTGGCCTGGGCAGGGCAGCCATGTGGGTGCTGGAGGAGCTAGGGGGGAAGTTGGGGGGCTCGTGTAGAACCCCTCATGCAGCATGGGGGGCAGCAGGGATCACCCCCCCACCCAGCAGCACCTGGTGAGTCAGGGCTTTTTTTTTAACAAGTGCCAGGAGCTGGGGCAGACAGGGCAGCCATTGCTGGGCTGTGTGGGGGATAGGCCTGGGTGATTTGCAGATTCGGCGTCAGCCAGATCTCCGAATCAGATTTGGCTGAAACAATTCAGGACAGTGATTCGAATCAACAAATCAAATCACTGTCCCCCGAATCGGCCAAACCCGAATCTGAAGCGAATACTAGTCACTTTGCACAGGCCTACTAGCTTCCCTCTAGACCCCTGTTCTCCTACTAGCTACACTTCTGCCCACTGAACAAGAAATCAGGAGCCCAGAGCCCCTGCCTAGAAAGGGCATTCCCTGCAAGACTTGTTGGAACTGGTGCAAGACCATCTTCCACAGTACATGCAGCCCGCGGCAGCTCAGTTTCCAGCACTGATTTCTCAAACTTCATCCCCGAGCTGCAGTGGCCTCCAGTGGGATCTGAGGGCTGTGTTGTACATGACCTTTCATTCCTGGTCCTTTAGCTGAGGCTTCCTGTTCGGTAATCAGTTGGTTCCATTTGTAATGGACCAAGACCCCCAATTCACAATCACCTCACCCACCATGTGCCCAGAGACCAAATGAGTATTACTCACAACCAGCCTTGGCTAAGGTATGGTAAATACAGCCCAAATAATCTAGCTCTTTTTTTCCCCAAGAGACAGTCCCTTTGATTGACTAAGGGGAGGTCTAAATAAGACATTTTTGCTAGCTGAGCTATGTTGGTTTGTGGGGTGATTTTTTATGACAGTGCTGAAGCCATCAAAAGCCCTTACAAAGAGGTAGCTGGATGAGGGGGGAAAAAAGTTCTGGCCTACACCTAAAAGTTAGCATGGATTAAGACACTGTGACATGAAAATGCAATCAGTATTTCTTACTAACACCATGTACAGGGAAGCCCAAACTTATCTGATTTGCCACATCTATCCCTTATGCCTGATTGACTTCCCCTAGCTACAGTACAGTAAAAGTCCCCATTAGATTATCCAGTAAAATCATTAATCGTTAGTTATCTCACCATAAAGATGCCCCTCATTTAGCAAGGAAGACACAGCCTAGGGTTAATGAAAGCCAGCAGAAACATGGTCCTTAGTCACAGAGCAGCAGATCCAGCAAAGGAAAGAAATTGGGAGTGGCATTCGGGAAGGGTGCAGAGCTAATTTGTGGCACACCTGACAAAAAGTTTGCTTTAGGCCATTTAAGTGCTCACCCTCCCAAGCACAGCAATCTGAAGTTTTAGGATAAAAGGTTACAAGGTTCTTTGGGTGAATCTGATATCTCTTATTAGACCAACTTAAATAGTTGGAAAACAGTTTTCCAACTATTTAAGTTGGTCTAATAAAAGATATCAGATTCACCCAAAGAACCTTGTCTGCCTATGTCCTTAGACCAACACGGCTACAATCACACCAGAATAAAGGGTTTGCATTTAGTCTCCCCACCCCTTTACACCTCCCAATGGCTTTCAGTGAGCAGCAGAGCTGTGCAGAGGACAGAATTCCCATTACATGAAAGACCTTTTGATTTTGTTCAATTTGGGGAGGGGAGGAAATCATGATGAAAAAATCTGGAAGGCTGTTTTTTTTCAGGTCAGTTGAACTGATTCATTTTGATTTAGACCCTTTAAAATTTCATATTCTAATAAATAATACACATTAAAAAATGTGAAACAAAAACATCTTTTCAAAGCTGCAAATTGAAAGGTTTTGTTAAGCAAACGTTGACATGGGGCATTTTAGAACATGAGAATTGCCATTTACTGGGTCAAACCCGGTATCCTGTGTCGCACTGTTGTTAACACTGTCGGGACATTTTTCCTTGTGTTTTTTTTCTTCTCAAACTGAAATGCTGGCAAAATCAACCTGATTTTCTGGGTTTCAACTGCACCAGAGTGGCATATTCGGACAGAACAGGGGTATGTCAAAGTTTCTCCAACCAGCTTCAGTGAGCAGTTGATTCATATGCACATTAGCAGGAGCTCGGGTTAGGCAGGCCAGACGGAAATCACGAGTTTATAAACTTTTCTCCGAACATTTAACGGCACGTTTTGTGTCAAATAAGATTCCATTAAGGAAAAAAAAAGAGGTCATGTAGCAAAAAGGTAAACTCTATAATTTATTAGGGGTGGAACTCCACCCATCCCTCACACTTTCACCCTTCCAATTTAAACTCATGTAGTTCTACCATTATAACCCTTCTCTTCCATATGGAGGAACTCTTAACAGTGGCTTTTTTCCATTTTGGCTCCTGTTAATTGGAAAGGGGTTTAAACTACTTGTAAAACAATGACACTCATCCACCCAGGGAGTTAGTCTGTTATACCGATTCCTGTAGAACCAGGCAGGTGCCCCTGCACATATCTACACAGGTAGCGCTTCATCCCTAGAAGGATGCCAGTCCACAGCAATGGCGAGGTGCTACAGGCTTGGACACAGCTATACTGGCAAAGCTGAACTTACAGCAGGAAACCAATGTGGAACCAACCCAAGGAAAATCAAGGTGCAGGGGAGGGTACTCCTTGGGTTATACAGACTCAAATTTACCTGTGGGTAGCTGTTTGCTCAATGAAGGCAGGCAATTATCTATGTAGTCCAGAGGCATACCTGCAGTACGTAGCTACCCCAAGGGGAATGCTCATCTGCTCACTCCAGATTTAGGAACTGAAGAAGTTCCTTAGGCCCCTGGCAGCCCGACTCCCAAGACAACTTGTACTCCTGTACTGCTTTTCTTAATGTGAACAGTCCTCTTCACACTTGAGTTGGAGTTTTCTGGGGAAGGGGAAATAGAAGAAAGGGAGCAAAAAAAACTGGGGGTGGGATGTTCAAATCAGGAAGCAAAAAGGAGTAGGAAGGGGAACTGTGAGAATGGGGGAAGGGTGGGACCAACTGCAGCAAATGAGGCAGACCAATGTGGGCAGAGAAACTTGTGCAAAGGGTGCATCTATATGAGATGCTTAAAAGTGCATTAGTCTAAATTTAAGGCGCATTAGGGCATGTGTCTACACATGCACGCCTTCAATGCTCTTTAAAAATGGTGAATTCAGGCTATTTGGGCATTTGTACACATGCATGCGTGGCAGCGCTAGGCGCTTTTAAAAGCACCTAGTGCTGCAGCTCACGCATTTGTATAAAACATGAAATTCGTGTCAGCCCTGAGAAAATGGTGGTGGCACGCTTTTGAACTAAAACACATGGAAGGTGTTTTAGTTCAAAAGTGCACCGCTGCCATTTTATGCACGCCGACAAGCATTTTGCCATTTATACAAATGCATGCAACGCAGAGACGGGCACATCAGCTCACATGCTCCATGAGTCTGCTCCAACGTGCTGGATTTCTGGCATGTCGGAGCAGACATGGTATGTGTATAAATGCCCTTTGTGCATTTATACACATACCATGTCTGCAAATGCAGATATGGTATGTGTATACCATATGGTATACATATACCATTTGTACCTGCAAATGCAGGTATCAAATTTAGGTGCAAATTGTTAAAGCGCATTAACAAGCATGTAGACACGTTAAAGCGCATTAACGCTGTGTGTGTGGACTGACTTGGGACTATAGACCTAAATTAGTCCACACACACAGCGTTAATGTGCTTTAACACCTGCATGTGTAGACACCTGCCTAAACCCGCTTGATGCGCATGAAATTTAGGCGCTCTTAAATGCATGCGTAGACACACCCAAAGATCCCTCCAGCACAAGGGTGGGCAATTATTTTGGGCAGAGGGCCACTTACTGAGTTTTCACAAGCCATCGAGGGCCGTATGACAGGCAGTCCAGGGCAGATAAATATTAATTTTCTAAATTTTTTAGGGGCCCCACAGGCAGGATAGAATGGCCTGGTGGGCCACATCCGGCCCCCAGGCCACATTTTGCCCACCCCTGCTCCAGCAGGTGCTATGCAGGGCCTTGGATATAGTATTAGTACCCTGTTGCAATAAATGCTGATCCTGCCCTCCATCCCCACGCTGAACTTTTCAGATAATAACGCAGAACAGCTTCTGTTCCAGTGGTGGAGTCAGAGCCTTCTTGGCTGAGATTGCACAGCTGAGTAATTTCCACAGTGGCTCTTAGAGGAACAGCGCTTTAGCCTGTCATGTGAAGGGCAGGATTCTCCATTTAGGGGCTCCTGGCATACATTTAAGAGACACAGTGATCTATCAACATTAAACTGCTGCAGATATGGATGTTGTACAAACAGCAAAACAAATCCAAGCCTGGCTTGAGTGAACTATTAATATCTCCCAAAGAGGGCCTTGGAAATAGGGAAAAGTCAGTGATTAACATAAACACTGGGAGTTTTGTTGTGGACAGACGGCAAGATTAACAGCAGAATGCCTTGACCTCTCCGCATTAGAAATGCTGACATTTGTTCTCCCCAAATGGCTGAACTAATATTCTTGATAGCAGTGATGGCATCTTTCCAGTGGATGGTACTGATATGTTTTGTACAAGGATCTGATTATTTTGGACAGCCACTTGTACAGCAGCAGCAGGGTCAGTATCTGAAAGACCGGCCAATGAGTTCCCTTTTACAGCTCAAACCTTTCTATTTCTCCGCTGCAGAAACCCGAGTGAAACAGGGGAACCCTGTGGTATTGAGGGCATGTAAGCAATGAAATCTGCCTGATACGGGCGTCGGATTTTTAGCAGGCATTTTAAGAGTGGATACAAAGATGTGTTTTAAAATGCTTCGGTCCATAGTACATAAGTAACATTCATCTTGGGACTGTGGGGGTGGCAGGCTATAGGAGAGGATTTTGTTTGTGAGTCTGAAAAGAAAAGGCTTAATTCATCTCAAATTTTGTTACCAAAAAAAAAAAAAAAAAAAAGCTCTGCCAAACAAAATCTTGCCCCCCCCACAATGGCATCAAACTGAGTGGAATAGATTATTTGGAGACTGGAACAGTCCTACTTTCATCAGAACTTCTCTTAGCCACCCCAGTCACATTGGCTTGAAGCACGTTGTTAGGAATAATCAGGAGATTTTAAAAATAATACTTCTGACTTGATTAACATGACGTTGCACTTAGCCACTCTGCGGCTGTTGTTTTTTCCCCCCTGATATAGCTGACAATCAGTGGGGAGAGACTGATATTAAATGTGTAATCGCTAACCACCAGATTGTACTTCAGCCTCAGTTGTCCAGAAAGTGGGGGGGAATAAAGGAGAGACCCAAAATGATGGATACAGGAAGAAGAATGGGTCTGAAAGCTTTACTTGGCACAGCAGTACTTTCCTGCCTATACATAATGTTTCCTATACAGGATTCATTCAGCTGCACAGGGAAGTAAGGCCCCATCTACTCACAACCTTGCTCAGTCTTAGGCGGCAGCTACTCACCCTGTCGGTCCTGCTGGGGGTGCTTTGGCTGCCGTCTGGGCCATCTGGAGAACTGGGGTCCTTCAGAGCTAAAAGCAGGAGTTTACAGCATGGGGTAATGGATGAGGTTTTCGAGCTGGAGGCAGTAACTCTTGCATGGATTGTGCATGGAGGAGGACACGAAACACTGACTGAGCAAGGAGCCAGGATGGGGAGAGCTGCGGTGGGTGCTCCGCTAACTGTCTGGGTGAGCAGGAGGAGTAAGTGCCACAAAAAGACATCTGGAGAAAGAAGTAGAAGAGGCAGGGCTGGGACCTTGTTCCCAATTACGTCCTTGGGACAGCAACACGCTGTCCCGAGTCAGGTAACGGTTCTAAAGTTGTAGGACCTAGATCTTATTCTGCACCCCCCACCCCACCAACCCAACCCTGTACTGATGCTGAGCAGATGTTCCTCCTGAAGTGGAGAGTAGGGCATGGTTGGGAAACACAGGCAGAGTCTGTGCCTGAGGTGCACATTTCGGTGTCTGGATACCAAGACACAGGAAACTCCTGTCCCTGAACCTCATCTTTGCCGAGTACATGATAATTATGTGGTCATGCTCAGGGATGTGCAAAGTATTTGGACCTATCCTATATGCCACTCAGGCAGTATTCCCCCCCCCCAACCAAAGCTGATACAGCTGGTTCCTGCTCCTCCCTTTCCCCAGGCCTTGGTGAAGAAGGCACATCAGAAGCAGGGAAAGGCAAGGAGATTTATGTAGACAGTGGCTGGGAGGAATGGCCATTTGCTGCTGGCTCTGCTCCTCCAGACCAGCTATTTCCACCCGATGCAATTTAGAGCAGCCCTCAGGCTGTTCTTGCCCACTCGGAGGGCCATGCAGAGAAGGAAATGCAGAAAAATGACTGCTCCTCCAAACCCTGGAGTTTTCAGAGGAACATTGTCCCCTGTGTGTCTGTCAGACCTTTGGGATCTCGGGTCCCAGGAAGAAAAGAAGTCACACAATCATGGAGAAATAAGGCTAGAAGGGACTTTCATAAGTCATCTAGTCCAACCCCCCGCCTATGGCAGGATCATCACTATCCAAACTAAAAGTCAAAAGCACTCGTTGTTACTTTAGTGTATTCCAAAGACCACAATATTCAAACACTGATGCTAGCAGAATGGAGAAATCTCTGTAAAATGGCTATCACATAGCTTTAGCTTTCTTGTTCATTGGCAGCCCATTGCCTGCCTCTCACTCTCTCTCCTTGCAGCCCTGAGGGGCACAAAACCAACCATACAATTTTTGTCTTCCAGTGCCTGCACCAGTATATTCACGTGCTATTTTCACGAGCCATCTCTAAAGGATAGTGGGCCCAAACTGGACAATGACCACCTTCTACTACACTTGGACATAACAACACACTTCAAACAGAGAAATATTTTTGGGTCCTCTTTCATCTCTGTGTCTGTCTCTCTCCCAGCTATTGGAAAGCTGAAGTTCTCAAGAAGCATTAAACTCACCTGGTGCCTCCAGGTTCCTCCACAAAGTTTTATTACATTAATGTTGTCAAATTGTGACATTTTTGAGTGCAAGTCATAGGGTTGTTGTTAATGCCAATTTAATGGTGCTAAATGATTAAATATGGCAGGCTTTTAAATAATGAGGTACATAAAAGGTGTTAATAACCTCTTAAGTGCTTTAATAATATTCTGTGCTATCATAAAATGTTAGTAATTGGGCCTCTTAACTTTCATCTGCCATAAAGAAAGAAAAATCTCAGCGAGGAGCTGAATGGCTGAAAAATTTGCTTAAAATAAAAGAAAAAATGAACAATGGTAAAACTAAGCTCTGTCTGTAAAAAAAAAAATAAAAAATTAAATGGAAAACCCAATGGAACCTGCATTTTAATATCATGCAAATTTTTAGCATTTCCAAAAAAATAAAATAAAAGAGGCTCTCATACAAAGTACTGCAAGAATAAAGAATAGAGACTAAGGCATGCTGGTTCCTTTAGAAACTGTGAAACCTGGTTTGGATGGGATGCTTAGGTCTGTCATAAACAAAAGACTGAGACCTGGTAACACATCAGTTGTTTCACCTATGTGGGTTGCCCTTTGTTTTAGTGGAAGCTGAACCGGGGTTATTTCTATACACCAGACAAGCAAAGCTTCTTATATAAAAGTTTTAATAGCCATTAGGATCAATCCTGCATTGAGAGTTTGCTCTGGGAACAGACTGCAGACATCAGTAGTAACCGCAACATTTTTCCATTTTCATAGCACTGTTCATTAGAGATGGACAAAAGTGGTTGCTTAAATACACCAGCACACTGCAGCCATCTCTGTCGCAATAAATTGTGGCTGCTGAACAGCATGCAGCTGCAATGCACAACTGTGTGGGATGGGAATGAAGCATGCTAAACACAATTAAACACAAGGAAGACGAAAGGCGGGGAGGCAGAACGTAGGAATCTACACTGGTCAAACCTGGCACCCAGCGCTTCAGACCAGGCCACAGATCATTCAGTCGGGTGTCCTAGAGATGGCGAGCCTCCGCCACTCCTGGCAGAGCAGTTCTACTCCGTAGGTCAGGCATTAACCTGTCAGGTGAGAGAGAAAACTTCAGGTCTTCTCAGGCAGAGGAGTGATTTAAAACCAGGTCAATGCTCCTACCTAATACTCTTAGGTAAAAGGGACATTCACCCTGCTCAGTTCCTGAAAGAGGTAAGGTGTTTAAATTCGTGTGTAGACGAAATGGGGGCACTAAATTGAAGTGGTGGGTTTTTAAAAACACTGCTTTCATTTAGGGCCAAGTAAATTCCTGTGTCGTGCACACACCCGACTTGCCTCTCCGGCAGCGGGGAGGGGAGGGCAAGCTGCCAGTGGGCGAAGCGGTCCCTGGGCCATTGCGGGGCTGCTGCTTCCTTCAATGGCAGTGGAGGCCTGCCCCCACCAGGCAGCATCCATCAGCAGGCCCCCAGCTCAGGTGGTCCCGGGGGGCACTGCAGCTGCAGGGGGAAGCACCAGGCCCCCACATAGCTCAGGCAGGCAGGCAGGCAGGCCCTGGGGGTGGCAATCAGGCTCACCACTTTTTTTTTTCCTCTCTTGGGCAGAGCCTGCCTTCCCGGGCTGCAGCCAGGCTGCCTGCAGGGCTTCCTGTTCACTCCACGGCCGGTAGGGCAGCAAACTAAAACCCCTTGGAGGAGTTTTAGTTTGCTGTGCCCCAAGTCATTTAAGGCACACTATGCCGCTGAATTTCCTACAGCAGCTGGAATTAATGCACAATACGCCGTCAACGCATGCAAACACCGAGACCATTAAAGCGGTGCAAAAACATTTAGCCCGCTTGAAAATGTTGTGCACACACGCCCATCGTTTCATCTACACATGGCCTAAGTCTGAAAGGATGGGACTTATGCTTCATCTCTGTCTGGAGAATTTCCTATTGGCAACAAGTGTAAACTCAGCATACTCACGAGGAAGACGAGTTGTTGAAATGCCTGCTAGCCACCCTGACACCTAAAGCAGTTCATAACCCTAAGATACAGACTTCCCAGTACAATGCATAGGGAGGAATGAGATATACAGTAGATTCATAGATTCTGACCCTAACATCTATGAATCTACTGTAAATCTCATTCCTCCCTATGCATTGTACTGGGAAGTCTGTATCTTAGGGTTATGAACTTCTTTAGGTGTCAGGGTGGCTAGCAGGCATTTCAACAACTCGTCTTCCTTGTGACTTTCACTCCTTGGTCTGGGACAGATATTGCATAAACCGGTTTGACCCAAACCAGTTAAGTCTGATACTACATTCAACCAGGTTTATCTCAAACCAGTTTTGGCCATTTTGAAACTGTTTTATGTGCACTGAACTTCTGTTCTGTTACAGGCTTAAACCAGTTTCTGATCATTTAAACTGTTTTATGTGTAATGTCTGTCCCTAGGGGTCCCAGCCCCTAGAGTTTTAAACAAGCTATTTTTACAATGTTTTGTATAACCTAAGGAAGCCCTTTTTGTTGATTTGCCTGCACAAACATTTGAGGAAACTGTTTTCCCTTGGGTAAGTACCTATTTTGGCACTCAAACATAGATGGCTAGATGGAAATACAATTATTTGCTATTTGTACTGGACATTTTTGCTCTCGGTTTATAAATTCAGGCAGGGAGCAGGAAGAAATCCAGGTGACTGAGACAGTCAATCATATACCCAGAATAATGAAGAGCAAATGACTAGTTGAAGATTTGCCAACCTGCTGATTTGCTCACAGAAAATTACTAAATAACAACGAGCCAGTCAGTTCCTAATATTCTGTGGCTGTACGTAGATGGGTTTAGCACTTGAACAGAACAAGTGCTAAACCCATTACAGATGAATGATTTGCTATAAGGCTTGCTCACACCTATCC
Organism: Alligator mississippiensis; assembly: GCF_030867095.1. Lineage (NCBI taxonomy): Eukaryota > Metazoa > Chordata > Crocodylia > Alligatoridae > Alligator > Alligator mississippiensis. The sequence continues at coordinate 9,026,517 of NC_081832.1, read as the reverse complement.
AGAAGCTCCTGGCCACCAAATGCCAATTCCTTTCTCCTTACTGAAGACAAGCCCATAGTTATTTGCTCATTGTGGGTTAAATACCAATCTCAAGCTGATCATAAGATCAAATGCTGATCTCACTGAAGCAATGGCCAAACTTCCAGTATCTTTAATAGGGGAGTTAGTATTATCCATAGACAAATGTTTCATTTACCCATAAGTGCATCTATAAGTGCTTTTTAGGCACTTGCATTTGACAGAGGCTGCTCTCCACTCATTGGCATCTCTCTCCGTCACAGCTGAAGTTTGCAAGACTCTCCTGTGCTCAGATCCAAAGCCCTGATTAAGAACACATTTCCTCTCACTTAGATGCACTCCCACCTAGTTCATTTGACTCATCCAGTGTTTTGAGAAATGTCTTTCCTTTATCCCATTAGGTAAATTCTGGATGAAATTATTACACAGGCCTGGGTTGTACCAAGCCCTCTGGAGCCATTAGTATGCATATCAGGACTTCGGAAACCTAATTTGATTTGTGTTAAAGTATACAGGTTCATGTCCCATATGGTCTCTGCTATTCATCCTGACATCACCTCAGTCTGTGACTCAACTCCAAGGTCTGCACAGTGGTGGGAACAGCAGCAGGGCACAGTTCAAGTTGAATAGCCTCCTGAGACACACGCATACAATTTGGGTCTATGCTCATGCAACCCATTAGCCTGCTAAGTGACTAGATAGCTAGTTGATTTTGCTGCTTCTTCAATTCTCCATTGAAAACTCACATATTGATCAATAACTGCCCACTCCTGCCTTTGCCATAAGTTCAATATATGTTTTATAACAAGCCCCTGGACTATCAAGAGATGGGCCAAGCCAAAGAGCTAACATTCACAAACCTTTTCCAGATCTTTTGTCTGTCCACTACCTTATTCTGTAAATGCTTTGGGGTGCAGCCTTTGCCTTCTTGTACTTGCCTGTAAAACTCCAGATATATCTTTGATCACATGGAAACAACCAATAGCAATGATTTCTTTACACTGTTTCTCAAGAAAAATGAGCAAGTTAAGATCAGCCTTGCAGAGACACAAAACTCTCTATTAGAAAGGATAGCTTCAAAAAAAATCCCATAGAAAGTGACTGTAATGAAACCCTCTGGTTCCTGGTTCTCCTACAGGGGCTGTGGCTTAATGTTACTGCTCACATTGGAAGCTGCATGGAGCAGTTGTATCATGCAGGAGGGATCAGGACACTCTCCTATCCCAGAGATCTTGAGGGCTTTTCTTTTGCAGTCTATCTTCCAGACCTCCCCATGGCTAGATACAGATAATCAAAAAGCCTGAGGCTGAATCTCTCTGGTCGTGTGTTCACTTTCTCTTCCTGCTTCCTGCCAGGTTGCTGGTATTTGTAGTCCAGTATTACAGCAGCAAGACTCTGCAGGGTTGCTCATCACTTCCTCTTCCTGCTTCAGGTGCCTCTGGGATTTGTAGTCCACAGTTGCAGCCAGTAGGCCTGTGCAAAGGGGATAGTATTCGCTTTGGATTTGGATTCAGCTGATTTGGAGGACAGTGATTCAATTCGGTGATTCAAATCACTGTCCTGAATCAATTTGGGCAAATCTGATTTGGAGATTCTGCTGCTGCCTGCTGGGGGAGGAGGCAGGGGATGGGGCCTGGCAGGGGTCCCCCCATGGTCCCCTCCCCAGCCCCCCACCCCCTACTTACCAGCATGGAGTCTGGCTCCAGCTCCCTGCTGCAGCTACCGGGGACTGCCTGAATCATTGAAGCTCTCTAAATCTTTTCCAAAGATTCAGGGAGCTTCGAATTGATTTGGACCTTTTTATTGGTCCCTGATTCGACTTGGATTTGGAGATTCGGCCACTGAATCAGGCCAAATCTCCTCTGAATCAAACCAGCACCCGAAGCTTTGCAGAGCCCTAGCAGCCAGCAGTAAGTTTAAACAGGCAAAGGAGAATTTAACCCTCCTCCCTGGCCCCAGCTGGGATTTGCCTGGTGGGGGTAGCTTCCTCCATAGACTGGGATGCATCCTCAGTTGGGCTACCCCTTCTCCCGCCCCCCTTTCAGCCAGCCATCACTGCTCCAGCTAGAAAGGAGAAGGCTGGAGCCAGAGCCAGTCTTGCTTTCTGGAGCAGACAGCACAGCCTGGTCCAGGGCTGGAAAGCATGCTGGGATACTGGTAGACTGTGATTTAACTTGAACCAGGAAGGGGTCTGGGACAAGAGTTTCATAAACCAGTTTGACCCACATCAGTTAAGTCTGATATTACATTCAACCAGGTTTATCTTAAACCAGTTTCAGCCATTTTGAGACTGGTTTATGTGCACTGAGCTTCTGTTCTGTTACAGGTTTAAACCAGTTTCTGATCATCACTTAAACCGGTTTATGTGTAACTTCTGTCCCTAGCCTTTGTGTAAGTACCAGTTTGCTTCAGTGGGAGTTCCATGAACAGGAGACTCCCAGAACAACTCCTTGGAGCTGAATCCTTGGCATCCTGCTTTTGCAACTGCCCCAGTGAGCAGCAGATGTCACATGCAAGAGAGGTGCATTATGGACCTTTGGGAGCTCCTCCTACACCAGCCTAGGTCAGGAGAAAAGCCAAGGGCTCTGACATGCCTCGTGTGCACACACACACGTTGTCAGCTGTCTTGAGGCACAAGTGCCAAATATTTGGTGCCTCCAGACCCAGCCCACACTTTAAACATCAAAAGTTACTGAAAAAATTCACGTGAAGGGATGTTTAATGTGCAGCATTGCGTCGGATTGGAGGAGATCAGAACGAACTCACTACGGTGCTTGCAAAGTTGCTCTACACTTAGTTTTGCATGCATCTTTAGAAATCCTCCCTTCCTTGCCATTCAGCTCCTGGCTCTATTCTTGGAGAGTAAGAACTGGGATGTACTTTGCAGCCAAAAGTAAAGTCATAAAGAAGTTTGCTCACGTTCCTCAACACATGAGATATAGAGTTAATTAAAAATTGTTCTCTGTACAACAGGTTTGTTTCACTGGAAAATGTCACTGACGTAAGGCTGTTCTACTCCTGTTGCCAACTACATTGAATTGACTCCATTATAAGCACACCCCCCCAGTTACTTTTCTTCCCATAATAAAATAGGCAGATCCTAGATCCTGCTGTGGATTATTTAGGGGGCAAGGACATTTGGGAGAAGGTGCTGCAGGTTAGCTGGGTTAGGGCTGCCAGTTTTCACTCCTTTATTTACTGTTTCTCTGAGGTTCTACAGAAGAAGACACTTAACCTAGCACTGTGCTGTATAAATTTGATCCTACATGTCTGGTGCTGTTAAAAGATTTTTAATTAGATAAATACATTTTAAAAAAGATTTTGCAGAATAGTTGCCTCTAGCAACCGTAACAATCTTGAATAAGCTTCATCTTTGCTAGGAAAGACAACTCTCACACAGGGCTAATGTATTATATCAGAAAAGAAAGATGCTATTATGGAATTTATGGAGAAGGGCCCGTGTTCCAATGGAAATGCAATCCCACTGCTGGAAAAGGGAATTCATTTCATTATTGCCTTCAAACAGCACACAGATTTTGCTTTAATTTTTCCAGTCAGGTTGCCAAGTTTCAGCCACAGGCTGGACGGAGATTTCTGCAAGTGCTTTCTTTCCGTAGTCAACATACTTGCAAAGGCATCATGAAAACATTAGCCTCAAGGAAAGCATGTTCAATCCCTATCTGCGGCAAGGACAGCCATACTTTGGAACCAGACCCTGACACACTCATCTGACCCCGTTACAACAAACATGGGTGAATTGTGTTCACGCTACAGCTTCCTTCACAAGTTAGGAGAGTCAGTGTGTCCGGAAATATCAGCTCACTAACCTTAAATGATACAGAGCGGGAGCACCTCAAGAAGGAACAGTACTAGGGAACAAAGAGCTTCATTGGCATTATGCACGGCAATGAATTCAAGGGTGACCCACCACACTAGGAGGTGACGGATGAAGGAGGCTTTGTCCGCCCAGTTCCCCCATCACAGTCAGGGATGTCATGTGTTACCTGTGATGTATATAGTTGTATGTATATGTATATGTGATGCTGTTCACAGATGATAATGAGAGCACCAGAGCACTCGAGAACAACTAAGGAAATGAGGCAGAGATATCTTCACACCACCTTTACATGTCCTCCTTCAAATACCATAGCTGGCCAAGGGCTACTTTGGCCCCAGCTAAATGTAGAGCAGCTTCTGGTCTTCTCCAAACAGAGTCTGGTACAATGTTCCCCCTAGAGCTATTCTGCTGCTCATGAGATGGTCCAGTGTGAACATAACACTACTTTGCTTCTTCCATCCGAGGATCTCAACGCTCTCAGTCAATTAATCCTTCCAACATTCCTCTGATGTTAGGCATTTTTATCCCCAGTGTCTCTGCACAGGCTAGGCACACAGTAGGCAGCTTCAATGGGAAATTTTCCATCCTCACCCCCATGCTTGGTATATTTAGCCCTGACCTAGAAAGACCATCCTTTCTAGGGCTGAGTTGTGATTCAGACAGTCTGCTTACTAGCTTAAATGTGAGCCTCAGCTGAGCAGAGGCTGCCAACTGTGCCGAATCATATCTGATTAGAGGTGGGAGAAAGCTTGAAAAACAACATAGCCAAGCAAATGGAGTGGGCTGAGCATATCACGAAAATTATATTTAACACCATTTTGATGATATAAAACAAAACAACCTTCACATCCTCCAAAATAACCCCTACCTGTCTGCAGGGGGAGAGGAGAGACAGCCAGAGGGCTGCTATTTAGAATTACAAGAAAGCAGGGTAAAAGAAAGTATATTTATGCAGCAAGGGGTATTCAAGAAGGTGAATGACCCCTTTCCCCCTCACATCCCAATGGAGAAGGCAGGCAGGTTTTTCTTGCCATTTATAGTAATTTTGGGGAGAATCCATCTTTGCAGAATGGAAACAAAACCTCCTAGTTTTACAAACCAGAACAAAACAAAAAGCTGGGGGGAGATCAAGAAATTGCACCGAGAGATCAGAAATAAAATGAAAAAGAAAAATAGAAAAAAAGAAAAAAAAAGAAATACAACTCCATTTGGATTTGGATTTCAGCACACGCTCTCCCACCAGCCCCATGGGGCTGATGCACCACAAGTGTGGAGCCCCAACTACCAGCACATCCGGACTGCCAATTGGACTCCAATCAGACATCCAAAGGTGAAATCTTATCTCCACGCCTGTGAGAAAATAGGAAGAGATGCAGATGGTCCCTATAAACTATCCTGGTAACACAGTCCAGGAGGTTTACAGGAAAATGCAGCCTAACCCAGTCTGGAGAGAAGAGAACATGAGACTAAACACAACAGTTTAACAAATAATTACAGGTTCTTTGTATGGCCTTGGAGTTGTAATCCACCTTCATCCACTTTTCTTTGCACAGTTTAGAATTACAATGCCAAAGGGATCACAGGGAATCATGAAATAATGTCCTGCATTTGAGTGCAGTGCAGACAGTCTCTGAAGGTTTTAGACAGTCCATTTGATACTCTTTTCATGAAACATTTACCATGTTGTACCAAAGCGTTCACTCCATTGTACCTTAGCAAACACAGCACACAGGCTGTTACAGTCACTCACACGTGCAGGATTCCTGCGGCCATTAAATGCTATAAGTAAAACTGACCTGAATAGGTCCTCCTGGTTTTAAATTCAGGCCAGTGTGTTCCTTGAATATTATAGCCATGGTAGATTTGCCACACCATAAAACAGTGCAGGGAATTGCAAAGTAATATTCTGCATTTCAACCAACTCAGCGGGGTCTCGGAGGACAGCACACCATCCATTTGCTTCACTTTGTAGCTAAAAGTGCAGTTTTGTTTTCTTGTTATCTGTATGTCTTCCTGCACCACACGGGGAATGCACAGACCTGTGGTGAAGGCACTGGACTGAAGGTTGGGGGAAGTGGCTGAATTGCTTAATCTCTCAGTTTGCTGTCTGTGAAATGGGCAGGACTCACATTCCCATCCTCCCACCCTAGGCCTGTAACTTGCCAGGGCAGGCAGTATTCTCTGGTCAGGTGCTTGCCCAGTGATTATCATTTAGCTCAGTGGTTTTCAACCTTGTTTCACTTGCAGACCCCTAAAACATTTTGACTAGAAGTACGGACCCCTTTGAATTGTAAGTGTGGGTATTCACACACTTTTGATTGATCATAGTCATCTTTTGCAGACCCCTTAGACACAGTCTGCAGACCCCTAAGGGTCCACGGACTGCAGGTTGAAAACCACTGCTCTAGGTGTTTCCATAATTCATATAATTAGTGATACTAAGATGATGCTGAGGCTTTAGTAGAATTGCAATACAAAAATCATTTCTGGCCTTTGTTCCTTCCTACTTTTGTAACAGCATTAGCATGATGTGTGGTTTTTTGCTTGCCAGTATCATATACCAGTTTCCCCATTTTCTCTGCAGACCTCAGCTGGACGATCTTCGGAGAGTCTAACAGATGGAGCCGAGAACCTTAACTGCAGGTCTCTCAGCCTGAGACTAAGGACTAAACATCTCCTCTTTCCTTTGGGGACAGCTGCAGCTCAAGCTCAAACCACTACATGTGAGGTCATATCCCAGGCCCTACAAAGTTTGCCAAAGACCACTACAATACAGAGGTAAGATAGAGCCTAGTTTTGTAATGGAAAATAAATACCTGGAAGTGAGGGATCACTGAGCAATAGAGTCACCAAAAAAAGCAAGAATATGCACAAGAACAATTTCTTTTTTATTTGTTCAGTTTCCTTCTACCTGGGATAGGAGGCAGTGTGAGCTGGAGGAACGAATTGTAGGCTTGGAAATCAGGAATGGGTCTGGGCTAATAGTCAAATTTGCACTTTGCTCGTAGTTCCACATCTTTCTTCCTTTCTTTAAAAACATAATATTTCAGGGCAACCTGAAAGGAATATCTAGCAAGGTTTTTGATAAACCAAAAAGTCGGGGAAAATGTAAGTATGGGGCAAATAAAAATATTTAGTTTGATCAAAAATGGACTGCTTTCTTTTCACCGTGTGGTTTGTTGGTTTTTTTAATGCTTTCAATAAAATGGAAGGAAATTTCAAAACAAAAAGTTGTTTCAAAAAACCCATCAAAACAAAACAGCCCAACTCTTGAGGTACCATTTGCTTTTTCTTGTACAAACAGTTTGTTGAACAGAGACCGAGGTTTTGAATTGTTTCAGTAACCACCAAGTCTGTTTTTTGCCCAAAAATTTCATTTACCTCTCATCAATGTTTAGTCTGGCATTGAGATGGCAAGTTAATTTTCCTGCAGGTAAATCCATGCTTACAACATGCCCTTAACCTACCTCATAGGGAAGTGATATGGATAATGGATTAGGTAGCACTTGTACAGTGGGGAAGTCCTGATTCTTCTGCTTTACAGGGCACAACTCTGCTCTTTCAGGACTTATTCATGCCTGTAATTCCATTGGTGTTATTCCTGATTTAGCTGTCAATCAGGAGAGAAACAAGCCCATAAAGTGATGCATAAGTTCATTTTTCATCTCCCAGATTTATACGCTGGTCTTTAAACAATGTAAGTCGACTCTAATACAGTCAAATACTCACTATCCAAACTACCCTTTCTAATGAGCTACCAGCACTATTCCTGTCTGTTTGACTCGCCTACTCCCCTACTACCCAGAGTCCTGCGACTGTGAACATCGCTGCAGTCCTAGAAGTGGTTCTGAGCATCCGGCTTCCACAATAAGTGCCTTGTGTATTCTTTGCACCCAAATGTACTGGGACTTGGCATTTCTATGTAGTGGTCAATAACTTCCAGGTGAACAAGTTCAGGAGACTCAGAAGCTGACCCAAAGCCCACTCAAGTTGCTCTTTCCTGCCCAGAGCAGGGGGTTGGACTCGATGACCTAATAGGTCCCTTCCGACCCTAGAAATCTATGAAGTCAATGGGAATCTTTCCACTGAGTTGGTTAGGGGTTGATGAAGTCTTCCCCCACTTTATTAATTCAATGCTTAACATCAGGCATGTGCTTAAATCCCTTTGGCTTCAGTAGAACTTAAGCATATGCTTACAATTAAGCAAATGCTCGATTGGTTTACCAAATCGGGCTGCTTTTAGGCATTTGCTCGGACGCTGCGTAGAACTGGGCCCCAGAGCACATAGTGAAGACTAGAAATAAAGCATGGCCATGCAGAAATAAACAGAAAATAGGCCTGGGCTCTTCGAGGCCTTTGAGCTTCATTTGGTGCAGTATTTCCAAGGTATGTTTTGTATGTCTGCAAAATCATGTTATTCAGCAGCCCAGAATCACTCTTCCATCTTCAGCATTGATGAATAGAAAAAACACAGCATGCAGTCCATTATTCTGAAGGAGGCTTAATCATGAAACTGCTGCTCCATTTGACTGACAGAATTAGAAGCAATCCGCACAGTGGAAGAAGGAAAAAAAAAAAGCAGCCCCATTTGGTTGTCAGACTGTGGGTACATACACAAAGCTTTTAGCAAAAAAAAAAAAAAGAAGAAAAAGAAGAAGAAAAAGTTGTTGCCTTCTTAAATCACATCTATATTCATGACATGAATGACAGGCTTAAGGGGAAAATTATAAATCTTTCCTTCCAGCTTTTCTTTTATTGCCTAACCATAGATTTCATCTTTCCACAGAGCAGTGCCACTAAACACGCAGCAGAGAGAAGCAAGCACTGTAGTTAAGCTGTGCTTATTGCTAGGTTAGTCTGCGGCAATGGTAAGCAAATTGTTAGCACTTGCCCAGCGGGGGCTATTGTGATGCTTTTCCATCTCCGACAACACCAGACAATGTGGACAGTAATTTATATGAGGTTTTGCATCTGCTTTTCCCACAGGCAAAGCGGAGGGGAGGGGAGAGTGTCCTTACTCCCATTCGTCAGATGAGAGAACTGAGGCATGGACTGGGTGAATCAAAGCCAAGAGTGTAATGCAGGTGTTTCAAATCCCTTGCTTCCCAGGTCATGTTGCCGTTCTTGAAATGAAGGTTGGGCAGTAAGCTAATCTAGGAATAAAGAAGCTTTACACAGAAACCTGAGACGTGTTTCTTTGTTGCTTCTATATTTTGGCTCATTCCCTTGGCGGAGAATATTGGGGTTTGTCCCACTTGACAGAACAATAATCTAAGATTTTCAGCCTGCTCGTGACAGCTCTGGGAGTCCACCCACGCACCCACCCACCCACCCAAACAGGACAGAAGGACTCCAGGACCTGCAAATCCACCGCAATAGCCACAGCAGACCGCCACCCCCCTGACAGAGCACTAGGGCACCAGTACCCAAGGGTACCCATCTGCCCACCTCAGAGGAGCTCTAGGGCATCTCACAACAGAGCTCTCCCCCTGAGACTCCTGGCCTAAGGGAGAATGGTGCCGACAACAGAAGAAACCAGTCCTTCCCCCCTCCCTGGGATGAACTCATCTATGCCTGCAGGGAAGCCAGCACATCTTCTCAGCAGATCGAATCCGTGCCCATCTTTCCAGCTGGCCCCAAGGGAAAAGAGGAAGGAAAACAGTGGAACCAAGAGTCTTATGGAACAACAGAAGTAAAACACAAACTCTTATTGCCTTCCATTAGAAACAATTCCTTTAAAATCCCTCAGTCTCGAGCTCTATTCCCCCGAGAGAAAATGTTACTGATACTGCTCTTAGAACCAATCTATATTTGCAATGTATGTATTTACACATTACTCATTTCCATCGTGAGCCTCCTGTGGAAACCTGTTTTCGGCTGGTGTACAGCTGCCTGCGTGGAGACGCACTGTAAAGACACTAGCTCAGTTTGTGCTGTCTGTGGCCACTGCATTTATGTTATATCATAGCCTAATTGCAGACAATCCTCTTTAACTGCTGACACACAGTTAAGTTGTTCTGCAGGTAAATGAGTGCCTGTAATGTGCCTCCAAGTTTTTTAAAGTCGTGCAATATTATTAGGTGGATTTATCAATGGCAGGACACCAGCTAGAGACATAAATCTGTTTAAACACTGTCTCTGATTTCCCATTGTCCGTGGCATTAAGTACCCAGTGGGGTTTTTGGTTTGGTCTTTTTGAGGGGGTAAAGTATGTTTAAAAATTAAAGGAATCCATTTTAACCCTCCTGTACAGACTGCTTCCTCTAGTTTATCAAGGGAAACCGTGTTTTGTTACCTATAAATTGTGAAAAATAAACTTAATGAAACGAAGACAAAGAAACCAGCATTGCTGTAGTATTTTGCCATCATATAGATTGGAGCGTAGCGCTGAGAGCCTTTATAATATCAGTGCCTAAGAAATAATAATACTAATGTATGTTGCTGTTGCTCCTTTCGTTGTTAGGGCTCCCACCGTACTTTATAACCACAGAAAGGCAGCTGTACAGAAATGCAGCTTCTTTCAGGCAGAGCGATGTGGAGGAAGAGCAATTCAGGGGCTAGGACACCAGAAGAAAAACCTCCCATTAGAAATAATATCATAGGATCTGTCAGGTAGAAAATACTCAGCCATGCAGTCTTTGGCACCCAGTTTCACTCACGGCAGCGAGGGGCTGAGCTGCACCTTCTGAGATCTGAACCCAAGAACTTATCTCTGAAGGATTTAACTTTTCAGAGGTGGGACCTATCTTTTTCCAGAGACTCTGAACCTCAGCAGAAAGCAGTAGGATCTGGGGGTGTGCACCGCCTCCCCCCAAATCAAGTTCCTAATATCTTGACACCCTCTTCCAGAGAGCTGTCAGAAGAGTCTACAGCAGAAATGCCCCAGGATTCAGACTCCCCTGCAAAGGAGGCAGGATCTCCACCTTGTCACCCTTCCCTGGGACTCAGGTGCATTGCAGTGATAAGCACAAGCATAAATAGTGACTGGTAGGTGATAGAGCAGGATGCAACAAGGGTGTCCTTCCTCTGTTCCCGCAGTGGGCACAGCAGTCTCTTTTGTGATCCACTAAATAACAGGACTATTAGGAATCCTTTCTAATGAACAGGGTGCAAAGCCCTGGAACAGGCTACCTAGGGACAAACTTCCCTGGAAGTTTTGAGGAGTAGATTAGACAAACATCTAACCTGGGGGGATGGTTGCCTGGGTGGTTCAGGTTTAGATGATCCAGCCTCAGCATGGGGGGATGGACTAGAAGACCACACAAGGTTCTTTCTAGTTCTCCGGCTCTATGACTTTGTGTCACTCTTGCGCAGGTATTGCTGCCTCATCCCATATTTTGAAATGCACTGAGTCTGCCTTCCTCTTTGGATAGAGGCTTCGAAAAGGAGAGTGGAGATGTAGGGAACAGGATAAAGTAAGCATCTTATGTGCTAGCCTGTAACAGAGCAAGCAGAGTGGAAACCAAGCATAGAAAGACTGAGGACGAGAGCCGAGAGGGGCAGAGAGCGTTCTAATGGCTAAAAAATATACTGTGCCCCAGCCTAAGACTCAAGCAGGGGGACAGGAGACACAGGGACTGCAGCCCTACTTTGTGCTTCTAGGATTTCTGCAGTGGCGTGGTTCCCCCTTTCTGCTCCCTGCCCAGGTTTTGCAGCCAGGCACTGAGAGCCACGTCCAGCCCAGGCTGCAGTTCTTTCCCTGCTAGGGACAGATTACATCACGCTGTGTGCCTGCAGCAGAGAGATGGTGCAGAGCTGCAGTGACCCAAGGTGTGCTCCAAGTAAGACTGTGTCCCAGAGAACTGTGCTGCAGAGTGATACACCTAGTCGACCCCATTAGGACTGGGAGAAATGCATGGTCTTGCTTTCTGCCCAGCCATTTAGTGAGTAATTAATTTTTCCCCAGGGAATGCATTGAGGGGGCAGCCCATGGACTCACCCTGGAGCAGGGGCTGTAATCACAGCTGGCCTGTCTGGCATACACTGGGGCAAAGGAAGGGTCCTTGAACCTGGGTACCCTGCATGCCAGCCAGTCATGACTTGGCCATTCATATGTAGCAGAGGCTTTGCTTTTATTAATATTATCCTCAGGAACTATTTTACTGGATTCTCCAAATCTCTAAAAACTCAGTAACAGTAGCATGCCTGGATCAGCACCTAGGTGGCCATTTGCTGAAGACCTTCAGGGCAGAAAACCTGATTTTCTGGTGACAAGGGCTCTGTACTGCCGACAGCTGGACAAATGTAGGGTCTGGTCCTTCCCCCTCCCCCGAAAGGGAATTTTGCCATTGGCTCAATGGGAGCAGCATTAAGCCATTGTATTTGCCAGCAGAGTTTGCCAATATGTCTTGGAAGACAAAACCGGAGTGGTTAAGTGCTGGGCTCTAATGAGAGGTCACTTCCCCCCAAGTCCATTTCCAGACCATAACTGCATTTTAATGAATAAAAAGTCATTGCTTTAAATCCATGCAGATCTGTGGTCCCTGCCAAGCCTGTTTTTCTTCTGGAAAGACAGATGGACGTGCTCACATTATGGTAGTTGTTTTTTGCGTGCCATATATTTTCAGTGATGTTCATGAAACTAGAATTAGTGACACTAATAATGACAAATCAGAGGGCTAATGTTGTTTAACCCTGTTAAAGTGTGTTATTACATTTACATGTTCCCACAGAGTAAATGCTGTTTGGCTCAGACATATGTCTTGCTATCTGTTTATTTTTATGAATCAGAAATGAATCAGCACTCAGTCTAAGAGTGTCCTGCAGATTTACTTGTCTCGTATACCATTTCAGTGGGTTGGATCATCTTGTACCCACTAGAGACATAAAACCACTCTTAAATTTAATATGAAAAAGGCTGTTCTAGCATTGTCAAGGATTGATCTGAAGATGCGGAGCAGTATGTAAGCCCAGCTATTCCATGGGGCCCAGAGCTGGGTAGAGACTCTCGGTTGCATTAGCAGCTATGAAACAGATTTGCAGCCATATATTTCATGGCTTTGATAGTATGGTCATGAGCAGGGACCTGATATTGTACCTTTGCATGGGAGGCCCAGAATGTAAGCCCAGCTCCTGGCTAGATAGTGGGGTAAGTCCAAATCCCTGCTCATACAGGGGTGATATTCATTCCTGTTCAAGTGGCCAGGGCAAAGATAATGTACCAGTGAGGACCCCAAAATAGGATGTACATGTAGATAGCTAGGCCTCATGCTAGCTGAAAGAACAGCTCCTCTTTGTTATCAGCTACTGCCACAAGTATTCCCATCCCATTTGATAGGATTTCTTCTGTGAGTACTTGCCAATGCAAAGTGGCTGCACAGTCAAGCCAGCAATTTGCAAGCCCTACTTAGAGAAGAGCCCTACAGTAGTGGAGAACTGGGCAAAGAGACCCCCTGAAGCAGAATATGCTGATGAAAACCAGATAGATTTTGTTTGCATCAACATCTTTCTTTGAATGTCTCTGGATATTCAAAGAAAAGAGGACTCCTTGACATTGGCTCCTTCATTGTTTGGGTTTAGTTCCCATTCTTGAATCTAGGGGCCTTTATCTGAAAAATAAAATAAAATAAAACCATTCCAAATAGGCTTGATCATCTTGGTGCTTTTGTAATTCAATATGCTGCTTCAGAGATTTGAAAAGGTTATGTAAGCAGTAGGAACAACATCCTGCTTTCTCATAGCACTAAACATTCCAGCAGTTGCGGAAGGTAATTTCAATTCAATTACCAGCACAAATCCTGAGGTCTGAAATTTAGTTCTTTGTTTTTTAACTTTGCTGTCTCCAGTAAGCTATGGTCAAAGTCTTTAGCCGAATCATTGACATTAGACATTCTCACCATCTTCTTTCCTTTTTCCTGTACTAACTGTACTTTGTTTCCTGCAATGGTTTACAGAAACCATCTGCATCTCCTCCTGTTTTTTCTCAGGCATGGAGATAAAATTTCACCTTTGGATGTCTGGTTGCAGTCCAACTGGCAGCCTGGATGCGTTTGGTAGCTGTGGCGCAGTGCCTGTTATGTACAAGTGTTAAGCTCACAGGGTGGCGATGGGAGAACCTGTGTGAGATCAACCCTTCACAGGTCAGCTTCAGCTCCACCTTTATGCTTAAGGGCCAGCGTCTTTATAAGCGGTTGCCTGAAATTAAGCAACTAGATCATAGTTAAACGACTGAAGAATAATCTAATTTTTCAAAGGTGCAACGACATTGTGGCCCTCACTGATGTAGAAATCTATGGCTGGACTTACCTCCTACTCAGAGAAGCTGGAACACTCTGTCCCTGATGCACCTAAAAAAAGATTAATGTAACCCGGGTACACCCAAGGGTGTTCCCTATTCTCAATTGGATGGGACGGGTAGGCAGGAGGGGGTGCTGTGAGAGGGATGCCAGAATTTGCCCAACCCCAAGTTCTCAACTATATACAATTTATTGAGTTACCAACATATATATATATATATAAAACTCTCTAAGATAGATATAATTACAGATATAGATACAAATATACATATAAAGGTCTGTTAACTGCAGGAAGTCGGCCCTCGGGAGGGCATTCGGGTAAGTCCCCGTGCCTCAGGCGCAGCAGAGGGGTGGATCCCAGGACACTCAATCCAGCAAGTTTATGCCACAAGTGAGTTAGCTAATAAAGACATCCTTACAGAGCCCATTATACAGAATTTATACACCCAACTATTTATGATACCAACAATAATAATAGATAATGAATAGGAAACATAACTATACCAGGTATTAGATGCACCCTATCTGGGTTCCAACCACTTGGTCCCTCAAATGAGATAGGATCTTCTCCCCCTAGGCCCACTCCCCCCAGGATCCCTTGCCCAGGGGCACCTACCCTGCGGGACTCAGGTTCCTAGTAACTCACGGTCCTTCCTCTGGGGGCTGTTGTTCTGGCCTCTGGGTCCCCACACTGTCTCAGGCCTCCTGGAGCCATTGGCCTCAAGTTGAGGGTTCTTCCCTCTGGGCCCTGTGCCCTGCATTGGGCACTCAGGAAGCTCCTATGGGAGCCTAGCCCTCAATGGTTCTGATTCCCCAGCCTCATGCCAGGAGTGTTTCCCCTTCCTGTGCCCTGCTTTGGGCACCGGGGCTTTTAGTTTAATGCCAAGCCACACTGCAGGGCTCTGGTTATCCGACCTAGAGCCGGGGCTAACTTGAGCATCCTCAAGCTGCTCCCAGGGCCAGCTCTCCACGAGCCGATCCACGCACCGTCGGGGCTCAGGCGGGGTCCAGATGATGGTCTTCTCTGGAGCTCCTCTCTCCTCGCCATCCCTCGCTACATTTCCCCAGCATGCTTTTATTTACACCAGAGGCCCCGCCCCTGAAGTCTGCTGGACCTGCAAAGTGCAGTTTTCAATCAGGTCCAGGGGCTTTGAGCAGGGGTGGGGCAAGCCCCTACCAGCTGTTACCTGATTGGTGGAAATGTTTCACCAATCCGAAGTGCTCTTCTCCAAGCCGAGCTTGCCAGGCAAAAGCAGCAAGCCTGCCACACACAGTTCAAGAGGGTAAAGAAAGCACAGCTCTTTTATTAACACAGAAGAGCACAGTTGTTTTCCTTGCTCCATTTCTGAACAACAGTCATAGGGCGCACAGCCTTATCAACAGCAAAAGTAGAAGGGACTCTCTGTTCCCTGTTCCTATGCAACTTGATGCTGTTGCTGTACCATCAGACCATCCAGCTCAGTATCCTCTCTGGGGCAGTGGAGAATATTCTGATGCTTTGGAGGACACCAAAACTAAAGCAATAAACTATAATGATCTTTACCGGTTGTACATGAAGGGGAGGTTTCTTCATGACCTCAACAGTTAGTAGTTCAGGCCCTAAAGCACAAAATTTGTTTAGGGTCACTGCCATCTTCCCTTTGTGAATGGCTCCATGTATAAAGTTTCCAGGAAAAATCAGGATTACCTCCATATTGGACTGTCATCCAGATCCCAAACTAACATTCCTGACCTGTGGATATTACTTAGATCAGATGCGATACTCCCATCACACTGACCTAAGCCAGTAGTGCTCAACCTTTTGGCCCTGTGGGTTGGATGAGTGGTACAGGGCCAGTCCACAGGCCAGATCTAGTGCTGCAGGTCCGTCTATGGGTGCAATCTGTCCCCTCGAAAGGGGGAAAGCCAGGAGACTTACCTGGAGTCAGCATGGAGGTGAGGACATCGTTCATGCAGGGTACGGTGGTTCCCAGTGGCGGGAAGTGATGGGAGATGCTGCACACAATCGCCGCTGCTTCTAAACCCAATGAGCCAGTAGGGACATTGCCCTGTCATTAAAGAGGGCAAAAGGGGTCCCAGCTTTCAGAATGGATGGCCGGTGACTCCTGGAGTAGGAAAACAGGGAATCAAAAGAGAGAAAAGAGACAGTGAATTGGCAAGGGTTGAGTACCTAGCCTCAGTATGGTGCATTAGGAGTTTGGGAATAAGTAGGTCTCAGAAGGATGGCTTAGTGCAGGATCTGAGTCTTAACCAAGTCAAGGGAAGCCTGAGCTTGAAATCAGAAGAGGAAATTATCTAAACAGAGCTAGGACTGTGTTGGGAAAGGCTCTGAGTTTTAGTGGGAAAGGAACACAAAACCTGAAAGAAAAGTGATTGAAGTTCGGATGGACTATGTGGTGTGAGAGTTTCCTGTAATTGACTGGGAGCCTAGATAAAAGGGGCCAGGGGGCCTCTCAAGATGTGATGTGCATTAAGTGAAACTGGAGAAGATGGATTGGCCAAGAGATGAGAAGTTATTTGATAAAGGCAACCTGGGATATAAGAAGACCTAATACTGACTGATATTGGGACAGGAGGGGTGATCCAATTAGCAGACGATCAGTTCCCTTGTTCGTTAATTTGAATGGTGACCGTAATTTAATTGACCCAGACCTGACCAGAAATAGAACCTGTGAAAGGCCTAGGGATTGGGGTGAAGAGCAAATCATGTAGGTAATTCTTCATAATTGAACAGTGATTCCTAAGTACTTCATCTGGGTGAGTGACAGACCAGGGTTTAGGGGAGGAGGAGCCCTGGAAAGGACTCACATCAGGAGATATCACTAACAGGGCAGACATTCTTCCTGTCCACAATAGTAACAACAAAGCATGGTGGGTGACACATTAATGGATGATGGAGTGTAAATGCTAGGAAGAAAAATGGAGTTAGTAACTAGTCAGCCTCCACTGTTATGGTGATCCTTGCCACATTCAGCTGCACATCAACAGTACTCCTTTTGTGGGGCTCACATTGTATTGTCTTGTTACTTCAGGTGGACTTGGCTACTCACAAAGGAACTCTCATGTGTTCCTCTGCAACCTGGCTCTCAAAGAATAATCTGCTTTTCACTTTTCTTGCTCCTGGTGAAGGAGCTTAGACCTCAACGGAATATTAAGATGATCCATTCATTGAGGACACAGATGCCATGGACAATTACGACTGTCATATCCCCAGTTTGCCTACAGGCTTCAAAATATTCATTGGATGTTATTCAGGGGAGTATAAGTCCTCTCTGACCTCCCCAGACTTTGAAGACATATATTTTCTTTTAAGCCAAACTTCTCTTTTTTCATTCCCTTATTTATCTGGAGCTCACACTTTAATACAGGAACAGCAGCCCAGCTCAGAAAAACAAAGAGAAACCTGAGTCCTTGACTTCTTTCTCAGACTATGGCTTGTGTGAGAGAAAAAAAACTAACAAATAGAGAAAGTGCTTTTACAGGCTTGTCTGGCTTTCTTAAAACATCAGATAGGCAGAGCAATGATTAGTGGTTTCTTCTGCTTTGTGGGACGACAAAAAATACCCCAAAAAAACCAGCAACAGCAACACAAAGACAAAAATGCTCTCAGAAGTACCCAAAAAGATGTAAAAAAATGCAAAATGCATTTCTTTGGCCTCTCAGCAAGAATCAGAGGTCAGAAATGGGTTTTTAAAATCCCTTGTATTGGATACTCCATATGTAGGGGGGTTGAAAAGTATTTTGTTTAAGCAGCTAGTGCACCTATTTTGCAGGCGGTGTCTCCAAAAGTGGAAGAAAGAAGGACTTCAGTCTTCCAAATGCTCTAGGCATCTCCAAAGCCTACCGTATTTTTGCAGGACTTCCAAATAACTTGAGAAATCAACGAAGCCCCACCTCCCTCCTTGGGTTTTCCGAGTCTGATCGTCTCTCTGCTCTGGTACAAAGTTGAGTTTACTTTCTAGCCATTAGCTGCAGTGATTCTTACAGAGCCTCTGTTGCCAGCGCATCAGATTATTCCACTGGGGCTGACCCCTCCTTGGAGCAGCATCATTCCCATAGACTGAGACCAAGCTTTTTATTTCATGTTAATGTATTTAATAAGTCAAGAGACAGCAACTTGGCAGAGAAGTACAAGCTATTTACGATGGCCAGATACTCCGTCCTGGTATCACCCAGCAAGTTCAGTGGTACTGAGAATACTCAGCACTTATTGTTATCAGGTTGCTACTATTCACCTTAGCCCAGAGGGTCTCTGTCCCCTGAAAACTGTCCTCTATGCTTTCCCCCTTATTCAGTAAACAATCTGTTGGCTTGCAATTCTTTTAATTCTTCCTCATTCAGCTCTCAACACAGGCAGGTGTTTCTTGTTGTTCTCTTGAACTATTGCGGACTGGTTTGCCACAGGCCATGGGTGGATTTAGGAGAAGGCAATAACACAGGTGCACCCCCTGCCCTTTTCAGTGGACCAGGTCATGGGACTTTTTATTTAAATCCTCAAAGCAAGCAATAATCTTCTTCTCCCTTCCCCTCTGTGCTCAGTGGCATGTCCCATCCCCTCCTCATTTCTGCCCCCTTCCTTTGCCCTTCCTGTCTCCGGCTGTCCCAGGGGTAGGGGGATCTCCAGAGCTGCTCCTGGCCACTCCAGCTGGACTCAGATTAGGAAAGCAGCAGCAGCAGGTAGGTTCTTCTTTTCTTCCTGGTCCATGCTAGCCTGGGAGCAGGTACAGGGGAAGTGAACCTACCCACTGCTGCCACTGTCTGTAGCCAAGCCCGGTTTCAGACACAGCCTGGCTGCAGCAGGTTAGGAGTAGCTCTGGAGCTGCCCCACCACCCCTAGTTCAGCTGTGGACAGCAGCAGTGGTGGTCAGGAAGCGGAGGAGAGAAGAGGAGGGGAGGTGTCTTTATGAATGTTCCTGCTCCTGGATTCATGTGATTACCAGGGAATCTCAGCTTTCATTCAAGAAAGGGTAGGTATCTAGTCATCATTGCTGTAAAGAAAAGCTGGCAAAATGTGAAAGTCTTTACCAGTTTTTCCACAAAGAAAATCCCATCCTATTATTTATGCTTTAACCAGCTTTATAGCTAAATCAAATATTGTAAGCCAGATCTGTCCTCCTCATGGAAGGAAGAGATCCTAGCGATTCAATGCTGGTTACATGGCCTAAGGGAAGTTTGGATTCTTTAAAAACCAGTATTTGTGATTGCACTATATGTGGAATCAAGCCTGAGATGCAAGAGTTACCATAACAACAACACCTCAACATGGTGCATCCACAAATATCTAACACATCCTAGGGGAAAGTATTCGGTATCCCACTTAGGTGAAAACGATATCTCCCCGGAAGGCTGGTCCATGTAAAGAAGTGATGGGCAAATGATAACACCGTAGGAAGAAATCTTTGTGTGTATGAAGGCTTTGATATGTTATTTATTGGAATCCCATTACATTTTAACCTAATCCTAATACGCCAATGCAGACTAGTTTGGCCTCTCCCTAAACTTTTACCCAGCACCTGGGACTAATGGTGTTGGTAAGTCACAGAATAAGGAAGAATGCAATTTTATCCTTATATAATAATAATCATGTTCATTAAGATACTGCCTACAGTAAACCAAGAATAGGACCACATTGTGCTAGGCGCTGTACCAACCGCATAGCAGAAAATCCCTTTTCCAAAGAGCTTACAATAGATAAGACATACACGTGGTAGGGGAAAGGGGTGGAGGCCACAAGCAGAGTGAAAAATGGGATGAAAAAATGGCACGTTAGTTCCCTGATTTTTTGCAGCGTGGGGCTTTGTCTAGGAGGGGATCAGCTACATGGAAGCAAAATAAAAAAGATGAGGGAAACCAGGTCGAAGAGAAGGGGAGGCTAGGTGTGAATGAAGCTAAGGGAAAAGGACTGTGAAGGAGGCGAACGAGGTATGTTGAAGCAAACAGCCAGGATAAAGAGTGCCCAGCGAGAACAGCACAGAGGGCTCTGAAGAGTCCTGGCTTTGACAGCTGCTTGTACTGATAGATTCTGGCTGGATTCAGTCTTTTTTCCCTTTCAGACCCTGTGAGCAAAAGGGGAAGCAAGACCATGGTTCTCGCACCCCCGGAGAGTTGGGGTCTGACACAAAAATCCAAACCAACCAACCAACCAGATGCAATGAGGTGTAAGGTAATGTTTAATTTCACTTTGTGGTTAGGTAAATTTAGTTCCAAACCATCCTTTCAAAATTAAAAATCAAAAAGTATTTCAGTTTGCAAAAGCCGGGGAGAATGCTTTGACTACAAAGCGGGGAGGAAGGGGGTTAAGCCACTTTTCAGCCAACACATGATTCACTGAATTCAGTGCAAATTTGCAAAGTTTCAGCTGACCCAAATCTGTTTGAATAAGCTACTGGACTGAACACACTTCATTCACCTTGTTCTAATTAAAAGAAAGGGCTTAATTCCTTTTCCTATTTCATAGCTTTGTCAGCTACCCCTTTTTGTTATTTTTCTTACTGAGACAGCATGTCCAATATGCATCCCAGCTCATGCATAAAATACTTCACTACAATCTGACCTGCCTACAGGTTTTATTTTGTTGGGGGGTGAGGGGGTCTTTTAAGACCCTTTTTTGCTACCTTAATCCCACAAAACATTCTGTTTAGAAGTCAGGTATCTAGACATAAAGCAGTTTCTTTTCCCTTCAAAGTAGTTCTTCCATATCCACTAGTATAATGAGATAATCTGCTCATTATACAGAGGAGTGCAGAATAGACAGACTGGATGTGGAAACGCTGCCTGCCTCTAATCACCGCGTCTTCATTACTTTTGTTCCCCCTGTAGTCACAATATCAGGCCTCGCGTTTCCTGGGTTTGTACTTATACGGTTCTCTGCTCTTTTGTTTATTCCCAGCACAACTGGGACATTGGACCTGATTTTACTCAAGGCATTTTGCTGCTGTTACAAAAAAAAAAGTAGATTTGTTTCCCTTCTGTTTGCTTTGATAGATGGACACAGCAGCAAGTGCTTTTCTGTGCAAGAAACAAGAAAACTAGCTATGAAGATGTTATTGGTGCTATTTGGGACAAAGAAACTTCTAAAGGCCCCATCAAGATGTGGACCCTACGGTGCTAGGTGCTGTTCATGCACACATTAATAGACAGTGCTGGCCCCAAGCTATTCATAGTCTAACTAGACGGAACATAAAGGGATAAAACATGGAGGATGATGGGAGACTGAGGCACAGAGAGGGAAAATGAAGGACTGAAGGTCATGCAGGAAGTGTGTGGCCAAGCTGAGAAGTGAACCCAGGGGTCCCTGGTCCCAGTTTAGTGCTTTAGTCAGAAGAATCTCCTGTTTTACAAGCAAAATGTCACTGAAAGTGGGATTATATTTCCCTTTTCTTTTCCTTTCTAGTAGCAGCATGTTTATTCATTGCTTAAAATTTTCCAGTGCGATTGTGAGACTAGAAACCTGCAAGTCAGATGGAAAGAACTCCACGTTTGAGCCTGCGTAAAGCATCCAGCAAAAATAAGTATGTGGGCAAAAATATATATATATATATATTGTGCAATAAGGGCATTTCTCAAAGGAAATACTAAAACGGCTGATAGGTATGCTGTGCAGAGAGTAAGTTAGGAGAGCTGGGGACAGCAGGGGTTGTTGGGAGTCAAGGCCAAGTGCAAGGTAGCAGGCAGGGGGCAGTCCTGAGGAGGTATCATCATCCTTCACGGGCAGTGGTTCAGAGACTCCACAAACATCCCTGCAGCTACAGCTTGGCCTGTACTGCATAGGGGCTGGCTGAAAAACAAGAATTCTGTTTTGCAGGGGAGAAAAAATGTGGTTTCACCGTTCACTGCCCTTCATCATCAGAAGGAACTTTAAACCTTTCAAAGCTCTTCCCGGAGAAGACAGGAGAGGGCTCCCACGCAGACGAACGGGCGGGCTGGTGGTTCAGGCACTCACCTGGCACGTGGCAGACACTGGAGTGGGGACTGATCTCCCTCTCTCTCTCTGTGACCAGAAAAAGAATCGTGACAAAATATTCACTGAAACCATCTCTGCCAAAAGGTTTGGTTTGGATGAATCCCCATTTTCTGACACACACAAAAAAAGAGAGAGAGAGAAACATTATGTCAAAACTGTTCCCAGGGTGGGAAGGCTCGGATGGAGAAGCTGAGCGGTTGTGCAGAACGGCAAACACCCCTTTCCTGGCCACCCCCAAAATCCTGGAGGCCCGGTGCAGAAGGGCTCCATACACAGAAGCTGCAAACCCCTGGAGTAATATCCAGCGTCTAGCTCCCGACCTTGGCAGTGAACCGCACTGACCGTTCCTGCTTCCCTTCTCATGCACAGCTGCAGAGGATTTGCCTCTTAGGAAAGGAGCCAGAGGAACAGTCAAATGAAGGGTTGTCTGCAGGCACTGCAGTGAAATGAAGCTTGATTCTACAGACCTTACTCATGCTAAGCAGTCTGTTCGTGAGCACTGCCTGTTCACAGTCCTGCACTTGCGTAGAAGCCGCCCTAGCTGGGACACAAACCGCACACTTCTGTCAAGTGCATTAGTTCTGATGTGGATGCAGACAGGACAGCTTACAATGAGAGGTGCCGCTTTCAGCACCTCCAAAACTAGGGCCAGCTTGATGTCCGTACCTACAGGTTTGGGCACTTAAGAGCGAAAAAATGTGGTCGAACGCATTGTGTCCAGCGTCATACAAGGGGTTAGAGCCCAAGTAATGACTAGGACGGATGCTCACCTGCCAGCTGGGATTTAAAAGCCCTATGTTCTTTCGGTGAGAGGCAGAAGTCAAGCGACCTGACTTCTCCACCTGTATGCGGTTCATAAGGACAGCATATCGTAGGCATTAAGATTTGCTGTTTCCCATCTAAAGCCCAGAAGAGCTTGGCACACTGCCTAGGCTCCGATTTTAATTGGTGTGGTTAGGGTGGATGCACATATACTACACTTGAAACCACCCCAGGACTTTAGCCCACACACTCCTACTTGAGAGGGACTAGACCACAGGTAGCCCCTACAGCTCTGCCTATCGAGCCAGTGCAGTAATAACACTTGGAAGAGGATCCCCGTGTCACAGCAGAGCAAACCTTGTTGAAAACGAGTTATCAATGGAGCCCCCAGAGGCCAACCACCACGAAGCTTTACTTCGTTCCAGAAATGTTTTGGAAGCAATTACTTCATCTTGCTCTTTATTCATGGGATTCACTTAAGTGATGACATTACAGCTCAGTCCATTAACTAAATGGGTTATATATTTTCTCAAAGTTTCAGTGAAGTAATGTTGCATCCTACATTGATATCATTGTCAGCAGTAAAAGTCAGGGGCAAGTCCTCATTTGTTTAGCCAGGGTTGCCTCGGCTGAGACCATAATATGACATATCTGGCTCCAGCTCTTTGTAATCCTCAAGCAGGAGTTTCAGAAAACCAAGTGTTATTTTCGCAAAAATTCCTGGCAGTGGCACAGTTTATTATGAGAGAGAAAGGGAGCAAGAAAAATTGGCATGTCATTTCTTAAATGAATTTATATCCTCATTTCCTTTAGAAAATGAATCCATGCTCCATCTAGCCTTTTTCCATCAGTCTGCAGGGGCAAAGTTTGCAGAGCACAATCGAAATACACAGTTATAGCACAGGCCAGTGTGCCATATATGGCTTTAATAATAAGATCCTCCCCTACCCTCACTGCCAGTAGTGCTTATAAAGGTTTTATTTTCCATCAGTTAGCCATGCAGTAGGTCTTAAAAGTCAGCAGCAGCTCAGAAAATAATCAGGGACACATGATCAAAATTCTGGTCACTCGGGCCAAACTGATTCTGAAGGCTGCAGACGCCTTCACGGCTTTACAAGCTGATTTGCTGGAGACTTGCCGTTCAGCTCTATTCCGCTTTGCTGTTTTTGTGTGTTTTTTTCCTAATGTCTCAGTATCCCAGGCAGGGTCAGCCACAGCAGCAGGCTGTGTGGAGGCCAGCTGAAAGAAGATATGAGAATTTGGGAGCCAGTAAAAGGCACTGATCTTGGTAACTACCACAGAAAGCCGTCAATCAAAATAAGTTTCTCGCAAAAATCCCCCAAACAGCCGCCCCTCTGCCACCTCCATCCGCCTTGTCTGATGGGTGGTTGCTGATCTATTAAATACAGCCGAACCACTTGGAAATAGCTTCTCGTTATGAGTCACCGCCTTCCTATTTTTTGCACCCTCAGATACACACAGGTGAAATGGATGTCATTTATCTGTTATGTGCGAGGGCTGGAACAAAATGGGGAGCCGAGGAACAGCTGGATTGAAAAAGGCAGCTCTAGGGCTCAAATAGACACCACCGCCTAAAGGGGAAGTCAGAGCTGCCCCCATAAATAGCACTGACTTGCTGGCAAATTCAAAATACAAGGTGGGGCAGAGGGAGAAATGCTCTTTTGGGGTCTGCTTGAGAGGATCTTTTTAAACCGTTGGCAAATGGAAGAGTAAAAGAATAAAATGAGATTGTTGTTTTGCACTCAATCTTTTTTGAAAGGGTTTACACTTCTTGAAGGGAATATCAAGCTGATAATTCATTTGAAAAGAAAATGGGAGAGATATATATTAATGGTCTGACCTCTTAAACATGTTTCCCTTGCATGGGAAATTTGATAAAACCTCAGGATTGCCAGATCTGCATTTTTTGCACAGAATCTCCGGTCTGCCCTCGTATACACTGAAGGGGCCATTGGGCTGCAGGTGTGGCTCAGATATTGTGTGTGTGCATCATAAGAGAGTGGAAGTGAGGTTAAATGCTGGTCTTTAATTCAGCATTTATTTCTATTTTAGACTGAGGGGGAGCTAAAATTATTTCTAAACCATTTTTCAATTTCCTTCCCCCCTATTTTTAACACAGTCATCATCACCGTCAGCATCAGATTGTGACTTCACTCCCCTTATCCTGGGACTTTTAGTAAATTGTAATATTATCACTGAAAATGCATTTGTGAATCCCACAGATTGTGCCATTTGTTTCTCAGAAAACAAAGCAGTATCTTAATTCCCTTGCTCTTTGAAGCCTGCATTGTCTTTGTACTTTGATTCATCACAATAGCAATGGAGCCACATGAGACATCTGCATTGGCAAAGAGGTTTGAAGGGCTGGGGGTAAAACTGAATTGGAAAGCTGGCCTGTCATCTCCGGAAACAGGTCAAACAGAGCTTATGTCCTGAGCAACTATGGGTTCTGTACATGAAACCCAGAAAATCCCACAACCTGGTTCAAACTTGGGAACAATACATCATCTAGCCAAGTCTCACAGCAATTTCAGCTTCCACTGTATTCCTAGTTTAGGTTAATGTTTAGATTACGTTGCACCTTGCTTTTGATACGTGTTCATTTGTTCTTGCACAAACGTCAGCGGGTAAATAAAGTGCCATTTCCTTCTATTACATTGATCTGTGTCTCTTCTGGGTCTAGTGGAGCCTGGGCGGAAGTGTCCTGATGGATGCTTTAGCAGTTGCATGAGAAGGCAGTGCAACTGGCATCACAGTGGGGTCCTTCAGTCACAACAGCGTGTCAATGCAAGCGAGAGCCGTGTTTGCTGACGGGGTGCTGGGCCTGCGAGCCCTTCAGACACAGTATGACGTCAATGGGACTATTATGATTTCACCCGGGCCAGCTCCTCTGGCGGCAGATTCTCTCATTCCCTGAGCAGCAGGGGAGGTCTAGACTGAAACTACACACATGGATTTTTTTCTATCCCTTTTTTCCTCTTTTTTTCCCCCCAGCCTGCCAGTTTCGCCAACCATGAAAGTAATCGACAAAGTCTGAAAGGGCTTTCTCTGCTCTTACCTGCTCGGCTGGCTTGGCATGCCTGAAAGGCCATGAAGACTAGGCATAAAGACGTGGCATGCAAGGTTGAACTTCTAATGTGGACTTGTAAAGGTCCGGGGCGCTGCAGGGAGCAAGGAAGCAGTGGACTTTAAACATCTCTATGCATCTTGATCTCGTTCTGGGGGAAGGAGGGAGGTAACTGAGGTGAGCCTGGATACAGAAAAAGAGAGCTCCCAAATAGGCACTTTTGGGAATCATTTACATCAGGAGTCAGAAAGACTGTAATGACAGCCGGCCTATTTGCCTCAAATGGCCCAGCCACAATTCTAGGGTAAAACACCTCAAACTCTGTACTTGAGCCAGTTCCAGTTCCACTTATAAGTATAGGCTACACCCAACGCGCCGTTCTTCTTCTCATGCCTCTACACCACATTTCACCATTCTGTTATACGTGCTTGTGCTCATGTATTGTACTGTGCAAGATCTTTCATTGCACGTGTGCCTTCAGGCAGTGGGCACTGCAGCGGGTGTTGCATAGTCAGAGGCTCTGTGTCGTAGTCACATGTGGTTGAACCAGTGGCATAGCTCCACTTCTTCATTAGTTCCTTGGGCCATCTGACTTCGCTATGTAGGCAGTTGAGACTGTGCCACCTTTGCCGTGCAATATTCAACTTGGCTCTTCTCCAAGTTTCAGTCCAAACCCCCCCTTACCATTTGCACAGCAGACCCTCTGACTGGGGTCTGAAGGAACTTTAGTTTTACCCAACCAGGGACACAGGTTAGAGCCCTAGCTTTGCTGTAATCTAGTCCACGCCTGACACACTTTGCAAGGAGAATGAAAAGAAAAATCATTGACATGCTAATAATCCTCTACTGCCCTTCCTTGCTTATCCTTCTGCATAATTGACTGGATGAGAGTCTTACTCTGCCTTGAAACAAAGGGTTGTAGGATATGTTCCTGGATGGACACAGTGCAGAAACAGTGAGATTCTCAGTAATGCACACAGGGTTTTTCTCTGGAGATGCTCGCATGGGAGCTTGGATGGCCTGGGTGCTAACTACACAATGTGTGCATAAGAACCCAAACTGCTGGAGGAATGGTGCCCAGACAACAGCACCCTTGCTCATGATTAGGACATCTAGGTGTAACTCCAATCACCATTATAATACTCTTTCCTCACTGAGATGAGGGGCAATGTGGACACCGGGTTATTGCTGGAGCCCAGAAATCTCTACTATTGCTCTCTACTTATGAATCTACCCCAAAAAGGAGGAAAGATCAGAGAGAGGCCAAAGAAGACCAGTGCAGTGATTCATGCCTCCTTAACCAGTCTGAAGAAAG
Organism: Alligator mississippiensis; assembly: GCF_030867095.1. Classification (NCBI taxonomy): domain Eukaryota; kingdom Metazoa; phylum Chordata; order Crocodylia; family Alligatoridae; genus Alligator; species Alligator mississippiensis. The sequence goes on along the minus strand of NC_081832.1, from coordinate 8,999,298 downwards.
CTGCCATGACCAGAGGCATTTTTATCAGACAATAGTACGTCACCAGCCCTGACTTCTGCAAGTTAATTTCCCCTGAAATGGGCTGATTTTAGTGTAAAGAGCAATACAACCCATCGGACAATATGCTGCATTTAATCAGCCTTGAGGTAAAGGGTGAGGGGAAAAAGGAAATAAAACAACCCCATATCCAAGGAAGGTATCCAAGGAAGGAGGGACAGCACAACACAGAGACAGGCTTGTTTTGTACATGTTTTATTTTGATTTTCAACTTTTGCATAAGAGCAAAAGTATGGAGCAGAGCCTCGATGCTGAATCCTTGGGAGTAGGGAAGAAAATTCTTACAGAGAACAAAACTACTCTGCTACCTGCTGCCCCTGTTTAAAAAGTAGTGTTTTTCTCAAGACATAGTGATAAAAAGGAAGAGATCAAAGATCTTTTTCCTTCCAGCCTTACTCTGTGTGTTCAACCAGCCCAACACAGCTCCTTCTGTTATTCAAAAGAAAGGGAAAAAAAAAAAAGAAAGAGGAAAAAAAACCCTTCAGCCAGGGAAAGATTACAAAGAGTACCTGCTTCTTTTAATTATCCCTCCTACCCCGATATGTTTAACATATTTGCGTCAGGTATTACTGTTGGAAGTGGCTGCTATTGTATCGGTGAATATTTGCTTTTTTATCTGAAGGGCGCACAATCCGTGGTTTCATTAGGGTGCATGGCAACAATTGCAGTGCTGGAAAACACAGAAATAAACATAGTAACTAGTGTTCTACATTACTGCATAGCGACTGCATTTTCTTCTCTCTCCTAATGACTCACGCCTTCCAAAAGCACAGAATCGAAAGTCCAGGAGACATGTCTTTCTCTTGAAAACTGCTCCTCCATTTTTTTTCTTTTTTGCTCTCCAACCAACTGACTTAGCAAAAGGAACCTGTATTCCAGGTTTCTTTCATTCTTGGACTCTTCCTTGAATCAAAGGGACTTGATGGCTTTGACAAATAATAGGAAAACCTCCAAAGGCTTGGATTGATTTATTTGAAGTTTATTTCAACTTTTAAAAGGTTCCTCCCTTCTTCCTAAGCCTTCAACAAGCCACATTCATCCTTTTCCCCTTTCCCCTCTCTTGCCTTGCCTACGCAAGAAGCTTCCCAAGTGCAGCTCTACTAGATAACTTATTCTATTATAGTTATACCAGTATAAAGGTCTGTATGGACAGTATTCTGGACTCAAAGTAATTCTATTCTAAAATAACGACTCTGTGGAGTAATCACTTCTATTGCAGGGTCTCTAAAGGGGAACTGACTGGTAAAAAGACAGTATAATAATTTTTTCTGGCTTAGCTCTGCCAGGAATCTTCAATAGGGAAACAAGCCCATATCCACCCAGTAAGTACTGGGGAGAAGCAACTGGACTCCATATGCAACCTGCAGAGACAAAATGCATATTGGATGTGTATATAAGTACAAGGGAACATGTACAAGGAAGAATTCCTCTACTTGGGAAAACTTGTGAGAAGATACCTGGTCTTCTGCGATGTTTCTGTGTTGCATCTGGACATTATAGAGTAGTTTCCACCAGACGCACATTTCTTTTAGTACATCAACATCAGTTTATTGACCCCTACTGTATGCACATTGGCTGTCATGGGAGCCTATAGTGATAGTTAAACCTTCTCATCCAGGTCCCCAAATCCACCCATGGTATCTTGCCAGGACAATCCATAGCTGATTTTGGGTAGCCCGTGCTAGGTGATGGTGGTGGCTACTGGTAAGAGATGGAGGAAGCAAGGATATGGCTGGTGCTATTTAGTATTAGGAAGGCCCCAGAGCTCAGAGCACATGTGCTGGAACTAGAAACTCTTTCCTTCTGCTACTGGAGCTGGTATCATCTATGATTTTCAGCAAGTCATATATCTTCCATGCCTCGAATTCTCCACTTCTAAAGGGGAAACAGAGGGCTGTTTTGAAGATTAATTAGTTAATGAATTTAAAGTGCTTTGAAGGTGAAAAGCACTGCGTTGGAGCTAAGTACTGTAATTAGGAACAAATTCTACTCTTGAGTACAGGGGGGCAGATCTGAAACAACTTTGCTGCTGTCAATGGATTTAAATAGATGCCAAGGAGGTAAAAACCAGGTTCATATGGCTTCAAACCATAAATGCAGGTAGACTCCCTGCTGAGTTAGATCTGCCACCATAATTAAATCAGGAAACATGACAACTTTTCATTTCAGTCAGAGATACAGGGAAATTGTCCGTTAAAAAAAAATAAAACAGGAAAGAAACATTTTAAGAAAGTGTTTTCTTTGGCTTTGAGACACAGGCCCGAGGAGAAACTGTTCTGAGTGATGCAGTGGCTCTTGAAATATTTACTGGGTCTGGCACTTAACATAATCTTTCTTGTATAAACCTTATAAAAGGCACACACATATTATCTTAAACTGCAATCTACTGTGAGGATGAGATGATGTTTTAATAGGGTTGCATTCATCACACTGTAACAAGGGAGGGAATGTACTCCACTACAGCACACCCCCTAGGGAAACGTAAAGAAGAATGAATGACTCTGACCATCAGATAAGGAGCATTATGGTAGACAGACAGACAGGGAGACTGCTGATAGAGAGAGATGGATCCAGCAGTGACAGGTGTGGCACTTAGCCACAGTTACTGGGAACCTATCCTCCTCCCATGACTCCTTCTTTAATGTATTCCACAATGGTCTGGCTTGGAAGTCATCTTCTGCTTCCTTTTACAAACCTGGACAGATGAGAAGCTGGGTGCATTTCAGAGGTAACGAAATTACCTCTTTTTATGGAAGGACGGCATGCCAGTAAGCACTGTCTTACTAATTCATTTCCATCCCCTGCTGAATGAACCACAGACTAGTGCCCTGAACTGCCATCTTGTCTTCCAGAAGATGTTCTGTCTTCGGACTTTGGGCTCATGTCTGAAAATGGAAAACCTTACAAGAATGCTTTCCATTTGCCCCGGTGCTATCATCTACAGGAAGGGACACTATATGGAAGAATGACCAGGTTTTCATTTTTATAAAACAGATTTCAAAGCACGAGAGATCTAAGCAGAGCTTAAGAAGATTCAAAGCCTCTTTAACCCAGCTACCTTCAGACCAAGACACAGGACTGAGTCAAAAAACCAACTGCAGCAATGGACCATAGTCCTTCTTGCCCCAGATCTTTTTGGCTAATTGCAGACACAGCAGACACTTGCTTCTTATTAACCATCAGGCAACAAATTATGAGACAATTAACTCTTTAACTGATGGATCAATATTATAGCAAAACAAAACACTCCACTTAAGCTCCGTGTTTAGCTAGCATTATTTCTTGGATCAAATCTCATTCCACATTCACTAAAAAATCTCTTTATGACAACAGATACAACCGTCGTGGGTCTAACTGTAGTGAAGACAGAATCAAAGTGAAAATCCTTCAAGGAGGATTAAATATAAGATACATTTTTCCAGCAGGCAATAAAGCTCGCTCACAAGAACTGGATTCACTACTTTGATTTGCTCACACCAGTTCAAAAAGGGTGGTGTGTTTAATGGGATGAGGATTTGCATGCAAGTGACCTTGGATCCGTGAGCAAAGGCAGGGTGGGAAGACGGCTCTAAACCAGCTTTCCCCGGCCCCCATCTTGGAGACGCTGGGCACCCAGTTGACTGCAGAGCAGAGTTCAGAGCAGCGAAATGGCAATACATTAAGGTACACCAGGAAATATCCTCTTGGAGCCATTCTCCCGGCCCCGGTTCAGCAGAGGACAAGAGCTCTTGCCTCATCCCCTTCCATTCTCACCCTAGACACTACTCCTCGCCGAGGACTTCCATAGTGAGCAGTGAAGAAGAGCCAGCTATGCTGCAGTCACACCCCACAAAATACGCCCTGCGCGAGGAGTGTTCCCAGCTACTCAGCTAAAGCTGTTTCCTGCTGATTTCCTCTGCCCGAGAGGCACAAAACAGCTGGGAAGAGTGGCAGGAGTGGGCCTTAAATAAATCCTGTAAGTATTGCCACACCGATTGATTTGCAGGCACAAGAGCCAGCGTGACCAGATAACCTGGGTGCACAACTTCATCACGCAGGTTTCACACCCCAGGATTTTTTTAAACCAGGGCCTGGACTTCAAAGGCTTTGATTTCTTCTGATTTCCTTGTTGGGATGTTATGAGAGGACATTCATTGCTGGATTATTTTCTTTTGCTATCAGCTATAGATGGCCATCAATAGCCGCAAGATGGCTCAGGGCAAAATCTGGTGCGTGTGTGTGTGTGGTCATGGGTGTGTAAGTGGGGCTGAAAGTCAGTAAGTTAAAGCAATGGATTAATGTATTTCTTCCTCAGAGTCTTTAAACATTTTTTCAGATCTTTATAATTTGCTTAGTTTCTTATATACATTTTAGGCATCCTTTGCATGCAATTGAGCCTTCTCTATAAACTGCAAAGGCCCGGAAACTTGCTAAACACTTTGCTCTGATTAATTGCTCCCAAACTTCAGCAATACAGGTCAAAGCTGGGTTCTCAAGTCAAAGATACTAGCCCTCGATCATGTTATAGCATTGCAGTGGTTATTGTTACAGAGCATTACTTTGCAGCAGCCTTTTGGAGGGACATTGGTTATTTTAATGCACTGAAAAGATGATCACCAAATCATGTATTAGAGCCTGGGAGGGCAGCTAGTGCATCGAATCCTCAGGGTAGACATGAAAAATGTAACCGGACATTTAAACATCAAATAGGAAATAGCCACTATTCAGAGTGGTGTGTATATAAAAATTATGTTATGCCCCACCCCAGCTCTTATCGCAGGATTTCATCGCAGTTTGGGTTGTTATTGATTTATTAGGACTGGATGAAAACATTTCAACTGATTTATTTTTGGGGCTCAACTGGACTCATCCCCAAAAAAGATATGCAGACCTTAATTTTTTTTTTAATTTTATGCTTGAAAACTAACTGGCTTCCAAAAAGCCCCTTCAGTTTTCATTTGCCACTTCTTGCAAATTTTATCAGAAATTTTTCCAATTTTTGGTTACCCCAAACTGGAAATTTGTCAGTTCTTTTTTGTGACAAATTGTTGTTTTTCATTTAAATATTCTGCAAAAATGTCTGCCCCATTTCCTTCCCGGTAGTTGTATCCTAATAGGTTCAGCTGTGTGCTGGGTGCTGCCAAAACATATAAGCACCAACCTGAATGACCTACTATAGCCCCAGTCCCACAATGAGGTCCTTATTAGTTGACATGTACCATTTGCCCAGAGCTGCACTGTTTCAATGGGGCTCTGTGCTGATGAGGAGGCTACAAACCCAGAAGAAGGCTACATAATACTTTCTCAGACAGAGTCTAACCAGGACACAGGAAGGACTCCAGCCTCTGTCTTCGGCACTGCAATTTGCATCTCTTGCCTATCATATCTTTCTTATATAATAAATTTGTGCACCTGCTACAGCACGTTTGCATTTTGTTAAGCAAACATTTGCAGCACAAATATAATTACCTTTATCTCTGGCAGCCCTTGTACTGTGAAGAGTTTCGCTGAAGTGTACGTTTGAATTCAATTAAAACATTTTCTAAGACTTCTATTAATTTTTATGAAGCCCCTTGAAGAAGAAGAAGGAAAAAAAAATCAGCCGTTGCGTCTTTGCCTGTTCTGTTAAATGACTTTGCTTAAACACCTCTCTTTTTTGGAGGTCTCATTCTGTGCCTCAGATGAGACAGCCTCAGCATCCAGACTGTCTGTTCATCAGGTAACGTTTTATACAACGGCTATATCTTTATTTAATAGTCTCCTATTGATTCATAGAGCTAGTCACAGTGACTAACAGGACTCTGATTCACTGATACCTATTGATATCCATCTCCCCTCCCTCCCCCTTCAGTACAAAAATGGGTTGGTTGTTTTAAAAAGTGGAATAAACAATGCAGCCCGTCTTTGGAGGAAACGGTGCCATTGTAGTGCCAGGAAAATGGGAAACCTGCAACTTTCATATATTATTGGGAACGCAGACTGGTAGCCATTTCAGAGCAGTCTGCAAGCTTTTATCCCCATTTAAATCCATCCACTCCACTACTTATCTTTTGTTTTACAGTAGAGGAGGAAACACAAGGTAAAGTCAAGTGCGCAGGTCATGAAAACACAACAAATGCTTCCTGAGGGGTACAATGTTCCAAAAATCATCTCCTGCCTGTCAGTTTTATGCTCTGGAGCAGGAAATACTCCTACCCAGATCAGCTCAAGTATTTTTTTTTTTTTTAATATTGCACTGATAACACTAGGTATCCTGGTGATAGTAACTTTAAATAATCACCCAGCAGAGAAGCAAGAGTCCTGGAAATTAAGATATTTTCTCAACAGTACGGAAGCCAAAATGTTTGGTTTTTAAAATGAGTGGAGGTCGTCGCTCAGTCAGCGATCGTAAAACGGGGATGCATTTCCCTCTTTCAAAATGTCCTTCTGAGCTGAGGCACAACAAACAAAATCCCGTGTCAATAATGCCACCATGAATGAAGGGCCCGCCGTAAAATGTGGGCTCCAGTCTTCAGTTTCTGTTCTTGCAAAAAATGCACCCGTAAATGTTTGCAGCCTCAAGAATGCATGCCCACCGCTTTGTGCAAGTGAATTGAGGGCTGAACAGCCAGTGCATTTTGGGGGAGACAGGAATTGGTGGCTTCAAGCCTAGCTCTTAGTCATTTGGGATCCTTACTCTAAATACTGTTCTCCCATGGGTGATTGTGGGTTGCAGGAAAGGCAATGAAACCCACATTTTTCCTGTAGGAGACATTTGTCTCCTTGTTAGAGCACTGGTGTTCCTTCCATTCCCCCTTGCTTTGCATCCCTGTATCTAGTCCTGTGGTTCTCAACCTTTTTTGTACCAGGACCTGTTTGGAAACATCAATGACCCGTCCTGACTCAGTGCCCCTCATTCCCACCCAGCTGCCCCCCTGCTCCCAGGCCCCAGCACCCCTGTGTGTGGGGCAGGGGGGTGGGGGCTGCCCAAGCAGCCCCTTGCAGGCTGGAAGTCTGCCATGCTGCAAGGGAAAAGCCACCATTTCCCATGTTTTTCCCCTTTAAAGGAGAATCCATTTTTAAAGTTTGTTCACAGCCCTTTCAGATATTCTTGCCACCCACTTTTGGGTGGTGGCCCACAGGTTGAGAAACACTGATCTAGGGGCCAAGAAAAGTATGAAATATTTGGGATGAAATCTTGGCCTCGTCCAACTCAAACAGGAATTCTGCCATTGACTTCACTGGGGCCAGGATTTCACCCCAGGTCTTTTCAAGGTTAACAAGCGGGTGGGGGAGAAGGACAAAGGAAGCAATACTTCAGGATCAGACGTGGTACCACTGACAGCAGGAACTGGGGTCGGGGAGAGCTGCATGATTGGAGCCCCAGGGAAACGGTCTGTTTTACCATCAGAGGCTCTAGCTCAACAACCTCCATGTGGCTGACTCTCAACCTCTAGATCCACAGCAGCCAAAAACTGGCTTTTCCCTTTTTCTTTCTCTTTACTATTCATCTTTCAAATCTCTTCCTGGGAGCCTGCCACTGCCGCTTCCCCAGGGCTCTCCCCCCTCACGCGCGTCCTTCCTCAGTCCCGTTGTATTACTTCATAATACCCAAGTCGCACATTTGATGCACAGATTGAATTAGAAATCAGGCCTGTGTCTGATCTGCAAACATACCTCCAGCCTTATTTTTCTCCCCTTAATGTATTCCAGTCTATGCCTGGGTAGTTAAAATCTTCAATTCCTACCACTCTCTCCTTTTTACATGCCTGTTTTATTTGCACAGTCATTTCACAGTCCAGTTGTTCTTTCTGGTCAGGTGGCCTATAAAATATTTCTATTACTAGTTTACTCTCTGAAACATCTCCAACTGCAGCTCATAATGACACAGCAGCTCCATTCCAACCTCCCTCAGATCCTCACTTTCAAAGACTAATAAATCCTCTTCCTTCTCAAATAACTCTCTCCCCTCTCATTCCCTTCTCCTTCCCCTCTCACAGGCTAAGCTGCTTCTGTTCTTTCATGATAATCCCTCTGTTTTCTTCCAAGGAAACTTCAGTTGTACCCAGAGCTAGTCCCCAACATACTGGACGTACCCTTCAGACAAATGTCTTATCCTGGGACACAAAGGAATCATCCATTTCTCTTCATATGAATCTGAATCTATATGTAAAATCTCTTGCTGACCAAGTCTTGAACAAAAGCTTTGGTCCTGGACTGGTTCTTACTGGGGTCCATCCTTCTGTGGTTTCCCCTACCCACAGCATCTAGCCTCCCAAACAGCCTCCAGCTTGTCTGAAAAGCAAACTCTGATTTCTGCTCTTTGCTTGGCCCTTTGTACTGAACCCCAGAAGTAGGTCTGACTAGCTTTTCCGCTCCCCTTTTCCTGGCCTCTTCCTTTCATCTGCCTGTAGGAGTGACCTCTGGCCTATCAAAGGATTTTTGCCTTCTGACATCTCATTGTTTTTCCTGTATGTCCTGAAAATATGAGGCTTTTGTTCTCCTGCATGCTGCAGCTGCCAAAGGTATGGTCCACATGGTAGTCAAAGGGCACCTGCAGACGTACAAGCTAGACATAAAGGAGCTAGCACAGATAATGCTAAGAGTGCAAACAAGGCAGCACCTCTGAGCACCTTACTATTTACCCATCTGCTTGGGCAGGTTTTACAGCCCTCTCTGAGCTCCGCATTGCAGTCACCCCTTTCTGCAGTGTAGACATAACCTCACCTTGCTACAGGACTCCATCTGTCTGCAGCACTGTGTAGCAGAGGAATATTAACACCCATTTATACTGCTCTTCCCCACAACCTTTACTTGTTCTTCCTTTGTGACCTTTTCCTTAATCAGCTCTAAAGGCAAGTTTGAAAGGGTGGTTTTGCCACTTGTGTGAGGGAATGAACAATTTCCAGCTGAAGAACCACCAGCTTTTTAGATCCGAGATGTTTCTCTGTTTGCATCTGGTGCAGATGAGCTTCTTCTATGTGGAGGTGTATAAACCTCCAGGAGTAGGGACAGGCATTACACATAAACTGGTTTAAGTGATCAGAAACTGGTTTAAACCAGTAACATAACAGATGTTCAGTACACATAAACCAGTTTGAAAATGGCTGAAAGTGCTTTGAGGTAAACCTGGTTGAATGTAGTGTCAGACTTAACTGATTTGGGTCAAACCGGCTTATGCAATGTCTGTCCCAGACCCCTTGCTCATTTAAGTTAAATCAGACTCTCCCAGCATCCCAGCATGCTCTCTGGGCTGGGATGGGCTGGGCTGGGTGGGGCTGTCTGCTCCACAGTAGGGCTGGCCCTTCCCCTCTGCTCCCTGGCTGGTGCTCGGCAGAGACTGCAGGCATCTGCCTGGCCTCCTCCTGCTCCCCCCCTCCCCTCCTCATCCCCTCTACCTGACACAGACAGCTCTCAGCATTAGCTAGCAGACCACATGCCGGCTACGGTCCATGCTGTGGCAGATGGGACAAAGGCAGAATCAACAGGTAGCTGGTAGTGTCCCTCTGTTGTTTTCTTAATGGGGCGATAAACACTGTGTTACCAATTCTCTGCTGGGCTGGTCAGGAGAAGGGGAACCCCTCCCTAATCATTGCATCCTGCTGGGGCCTAGCCATGTCCTCCTCAGCTCAGCTTCGTGCAAGGGAAGGGAGGGCTGCTCTAGCACCCTCTGGCTTCTAGTCTGAGCCACTGCAGGCATGTGCCTGCATGTCTGGGAGGTCTGTGCAGTTACAAACTGATTCAGCCGAGCCAGGTTAGACTAACCTGCAAAGATTGAATCAATTCAGGCTTAGGCTTTTTAAATGTCTGTCCCTAGCCCAGGAAGCCTCAGTTGGTTTGAGGCTGTGTCTTTTCAGTTACAAACAAAAGTTTCATCCTCAGTCAAACTGCACTTGTCTAAACCAACTCAGCCAGCCTGACTTATCCTGTGCAGAATGCCGTCTTGTTTTCTAACCCATCTTTTGTATCTCTTCCTTCCTCTGCAGGAGACATAGGCAGTAAATGGAAGGAAATGTTTGTTTTCCCTCAGGATGTATGTGGTGGGGTTTTTTATTGAACACCTTAAAAGTTCAGACTTCATCTTTAAGACTTAATCCACCCAAAAAACTTAAATTCATCCACATACTTTTATAAAATTGGAAATGTTCAGCTAGGAAATGCACCTGCACTGAGCAAACAGCACATAAACTCACATTGAGTGATTGGAGAGCAGACAGGATAGACTACAAATTGGGCTTGTTTCACTCATATGCCAGGGGATGACTAGTGTGTCTTTAAGCATCAAGACACCTCTACCTTAGAAGAGCATTACCAAAAGGAAACTTCTGCTCTAGAGTGTCCTACTGTGATTATTAAATGTTATTTAAAAAAATATTTATATTGCTAATTAGGAGAGAAGGTTGCTAAGAACCTGGAGCCATAACGACAATCAGTCCAATTCACAGTTCTCAGTAAACCACACTGATTAGGGTTCACTGCTCTGAATTCTTATTAGTCAGGGAAAAAAATCTCTCTCATTTTTCCCTTTTGAAAAATATGGCCTCAGTTCTGTTACCAGATGCAGTGTGCAGACCCATACACCTGTCCGGGGTCTCACTGAAGGTAGCTGGTTCTATACGTGCAGGACTGGGGAGATCTTATTGTTGCTGCTTCCTACCAGATATGCATTCATAGGCTTGTCTTACCCAGACATGACCACCACACAGTCCTTTAATCTATCTATCTATCTATGAAAGCATATGTGGGTGAACAAGCAAGGCAAACTTTAAATCACCCCATGAAGCAGCGAGACCATTGAAGTCTTGAGTCAATTAACAGGTGCTAACAGCAGCGTTTGTCTCGAGAAGTTCAGCAGAAATTCCAACATGTAAAGAACAATCACATAGCAGATGTGCAATGTATTTCCCACCACCACTAGTGCACAGTGGGTTGTCTCAAATGTCCCAGAGCTGGTCATTCGTGGCACAGGTCCTGGAACTGTTCCTGAACTTCTCAGGTTGGCTACCAAGACATCATGGAAGAACCAAGTCAGACGGATGTTCATCAAAACTGGTGATGGTATAGGGAGTCCTGATCATGGCAGAGGCTCTCTCCCATTCTCTCTGCCAAAATGAGCTGGTTCTCATTTGGCTGAAAAGTAGATCATACTGCCCAGATGGAACTTCAACTACACATTCGGTCATGAGGAAGATCCACATATCCTTGAAAAGTGGAAAGTGCGGCATTTGTTGCACTGTGGCGATCCATGTGTTAGCTGTGATTTGATGCCAGGTGTGAAGCGGAAGAATGTGGATTGCAGAGGGGTGTTTCATTCTTTACAGAGACAAAATAAACAGCAGTAATAGCTGCTGGACTCGCACCCTGTTCTGACAACTGGGTGGAGGATGACAAGGGGCCCATACTTATATTTATACCCATATTTATGAAGCTCAGGTTTCTGGATATGCTGTTGATGATGGTGAGTAACAGAGGGCTTGATCCTTCCTACTTGAAAGTAATGAGAGCTTATATGTGGGAGAAAGTGGGACAGGTTGCCCGTACACATGGAAGAGCCTTGCTCCCCATCACAATGTTAGATATGGAGGAAATAGCTGAAGCTGTTCACTCATCCTTACTTTGACCTTGACTTGATCTTTGCAGCACAAACCCGTCTCTTCCTAAAACCTCACTCCTACTATGCTTATCACTACACTGATGGGGTTGACGCATTTAGGATGAGGGCAGATCCAACACCTGGTGCAATCAGTGGGCATCTTTCCCCTGACTTCATGAGGAGCAGGATCCAACCTTTAGCCAGTGCTCTTTAGGGCCCCATTTCATTCCTTGCACTTCTCTTTCCAGCCAGCATCCAGCAGAGCTAAGGTATAGAGAGCAATAAGTTAATCACCATTTTTCATAATTCACCAAGAAAAGATTCAGGTTTCAGTGGAAGATCTATGAGGTTTCCTCTTGCTCTAAAATTGGTGCATCTATCCTATGGGAGGATGTGTGGCCTTAAGGTTAAACCATGGGACTAAGAGTCAGAAATTACAGTATTCTTGCCCTCTACACTAATTTCCAAGTCACCAAGTCATTTAACCTCTACACCCATCAGTTTCCTCATCTGTAAAAAAAATGTACCTACAGACGCAAGCCCAAATTCAGAGGTTTTGTGGCAGTACAGTCACTGATGCCTGCAAAGTGCACATGGTAGTGGAAGGGATTAGTATTATTATTTTGTTACCACGTTGGTCTGAGTTTGACCTTCTTCCAAGTGGAAAGAAGGTTCTAATGTAGTTTGGTGTCCAGGTCGTAGTCGTATTGGTCTAGAGGCCAAAGGAATCAGAACTCATGGTAGAGGTGATATCTTTTACTAGTTGGTCTAATAAAAGACATCACCTCTTCCATGAGTTCTGAGTCCTAGCGCTGTTTGCACCTAAATGCATAGAGAAAGCAAGTCAACGTGAGACAGGACACCAACGACAGTAGCTTTCTATCTCTCTACACTGAGGACACATGTGAAATGAGTGTAAATGAGCCCTGATGCATGTGTGGCACAAGCCCAGCCCAACTGGCAGTGTTAGATGTACCCCTGTGCAGCACTGACAGTAGTGGGTACTGTGATTCTGGATGAGGGTGCTTTGGGGAGAGCCATCTGGTGGACAGCGCTGGCCATTCTGCGTTCGTGGTATTTGTCCTTAGCGTCTGCAAGCAACACAATTTACCAAAAAAAACCTTGTTAACTAAATAAATGGGACCAGATTCAAAACGGGTATAAGCAGATATAAGTCTATGGATTTACCTTAAATGTGCAGCTGGCACCTCTAGTATAAAGTGCACAGACATGAATACACGGGGTAAATCAATAATAAGGAGAGAAGACAAGAAAATGATATTGGCTGTAATGTTTGCAAACACTCTTCACCTCCCAACACACTGATGAATGGATGGCTTTCGCTGAAAGAAAAGATCCCTCTGGCTTTAAAGAAAGCGGCTTGATGAGGCACCGGGGAAAACGATTCAACATTAAATTCAGTTTGACCTGATCTGTCCTTACAGCTCTTTGTTTCCCCATCTCTTCCTCTCTCTCTGACCTTTAGGATACGGGGCTGGGTGGGTTTATTTTTTCCGAACAGGTCAGCTCAAACGGATCCGCTTCCCAATGATAACATGAATGCAGCATATGAACGCAGGCTCCTTCTATTGTGTCCCGTTCCACCCCCACGGCATTTCCCCCGCGCCCCGCGTGCCTCCCCCTGCCTGCAAGCTCATTTGCACAAAGGAACACGGAGTACCCACTCAGCAGCCCACCTTGAACAAAACACTCCAGGACTCTCGAAGCAGCAGAAGTGCTAATCAAGCAGGGCCCTGTGCTGTGTGCTTCTGCAGTGGTTGCTTGGCATAGAAATGGGCTGTCTGGCCGCAGCTATGAGGTAACGTCTGGCTTTTTTGCCAAGCTGCAGAACTAGTCAGACACTCCCTGGAACAACATTTCTTCAGGAAAAAAAAAAAAAAAGAAGAAGAAAAGTTAGGCAAGAAATGATCTTCCAGAAGCTTCCTTGCATCTTTCTTTCTATGGGGTGCTTTTTTTTTTTTTTTTTTTTTTTTTTTGGAAAAAAGTTATATAACCCAATTACTTAGAATGCAATGGGTTTCATCAGCTGCTTCCGATTTTTGGCAGTGATCTTATGAAACTGATTTTTCACACTTACCAGACAAACTGGAAATTCTGAAAACAAGGAGAGCACACAACACACCCTTTTCTTTTCCCCTCAATACACTTTAATCCATCAGCTATTTCTGGATGCAAACTGAATAGAGCAATACAAATACAAGCAAGGCAGAACTAACCGGTGTCTGCAGCATCTCTTTTCAGACCCCCCCCACCTCCCTCCCTTTTAGCCTAATTAACTAGCTACAATACTGCAAAAGCCTTTCCCCTTCCTTCAAAAATTCATTTAGGATCCAAAGTCCTTCTGATTTCATCTTTTCTGCTCTTTACATCATTGACAGGTTGATTTTTTTTTTTTTTCTGAGCAAGGCAAAATATAGAGTTCATTTTTCTCCAGCGAAGGTTAGAAAATAATCTGAGCTGAAGAAGACAAGCTGTTCATTTAGAGTTTCAAGCTGTGGAAAACAAAACCTCTGTGTCTTGGATCAAAAAAGATTGCAATAATTTAGGCTGGGTTCTCTGTGACACCTATCAAGGGGTTAATTTCCAAGAGGCAGCAGCTTTGAAAAGCTGCAAGAAATTGTCCTAGCCTTAGGATAGGATCAGCCAATGAAATTTGGTTCTGATGAGGTAATGCTTCAAGCTTGATGCATCATTGGTTGAGGAGATACTATTCTGGAGAGTTTGGCGAGTGGGGTCTTCACGGGCCGGTTGGTAAATCTCTATACCAAGGGCATTTCGTTTCAGTTCCCTGGTGCCCTTCACTCTGGTTATGTGTAGCCAGTGGAAGTCTGTTCTGATGGCAGTGCTTCAGCCCTGTGTCTTATGGGGAATGTATCCCGATGCCTGGCTATCACCTCTTGAAAACCAGCCTCAACTAGAATTACTTCTTCAGCCTACATATGTAGCTTACACACAGACCTCTTAATAGAAAGCAGTTGTTTCTCTGACTCACCTCTGGCTCCGAATTGTTGTTTCAGGAACCAAATCCCCTTCACTCCCCCAGTTTCTATTACTTTTCTAAGCTTTCATTTGTCCAGATGAACATATATATATGTTCATCTATATATATTTTTCTAGGTTTCATCTATCCAGTATAGCAACAGCTGATTTCTTTACTAGGAGCTGACTGGTGGTACCTTACTGGTGGTATCTCTAGTCTGGACTTCCATCTTACTTAAACCATTGCAATATCAGTAATTCTCCAAAGATGTCAATGGAGAGATGGGCTGCTTTTCTATAGTTTTTGTCTACACTGGGCTATTTTGTCCTGAAATAATTGCAGAAACATAGCTGCATCAATGCAATCCACTACTGTGATTGAGCTGCATTGGTGCAATAAGTACCTGGCATTGGAGCGGTTTACCTTGATTCCAAGATGCTTTAACAACATCCTAAATGCAAGCCAGATTAAAACATCGTGGTTCCTCTGGCTGAGATCATCACCCCCCTGTATTTCCGGTAAACAGGCCTGGACTCAGTTAAGTGACACCATAACATTTAGTCCAACCAGGAGACATGTCCCCTGAGGCAGGAACTGAGGAAGATAGCTATATAGTCTTCTACACGTCTTCTGAAGACCTGCACACAAACTGTAGCATAGCATGCATGGGGCTAGAGGTGGGAGGTCACTGCCATCCCAGGATGGAGCCAGCCTGTGCAGCTGGACTGGTCACAATTTCCACGGCTTCCTACATCTTCTCAGGACTATCAAAGTTACTTTGGGAGCTGCTGCAGGATTCAAACATTCTGGGTGAGACTTTTTTCAACTTTTGTGTAAAAATCTGCACTCTAATACAACATCTGCAAAATTCAAAATGAAAAGTTATTTCAAGAAGAAAAAATCAACAGTTTTTGCTGCAAGAACATGGTGTTTTTTTTTCTCACCACCTCCTGTTTAGTTAAGTAATGCATTAATCAACAACATGGGGGAAAAGCAATCCTCTGTGATGCCAGTGGCAATAATGTGCCATGACAATAAGAAGAGTGGGGAACACAATGATAGAAATGCAGGGAAGGAACATCAGGAGGTCACTTAGCATATCCATCCACACTGAGACATGACCAAGTAACCTAGCTATCTGTCTAACACATTTTCAACCCCCCCAGGGAGATTCCACAACCTCTCTTGATAGCCTGTTCCAATGCTTAACTATCCTTATAGTTAATGAGTGTGTCCTAATATCTAATTTAAGTCACCTTTGCTTCAAAGCAAGCTGATTTCTTCATCTCCTGTCCCCAGTGGACAAGCACAACAATAAACACTTCCCTTTTTATGGCAACTTTTTACGTAGTGGAAGAGTGCTATCATGCTCACCTTCGGTCTTCTCGTTTGTAGACTAAACAAGCCCAGTTCCTTCAATCTTTCCTCGTATGTCATGTGTATTAGAGCTTTTATCATTCTGCTGCCTTCCTCTGGACTTTTTTTTTACTTTGTTTACATCTTCCTAAAACTGTGGTTCTCGCAACTGGACATTGCACAGTTCATGCATGAGCAATCAGGTGGCATTGACATTGTCTAGCATCCCAGTTCTTTGATCAACAACATTGGAAAGGAAGGGGCTTTCAGATTTTTTTTTATATGGGATTTTTCCCTCTTGATAAGGGTTAATGAGTGGAACACACCTCGTTTCCGTGGGGTTATGACTTTGTGACAGTATGTGGAAATAATGTCCTTATTTGAACCATTTCTCAAAAAGCAACAACAGGTGCATAAGGTACTTACATCCCCAGCTGCCGCCGGGCAGAGTAATGGTACATGATCCAGCCTGATCACCTTTTGTCTAGGTCTTATCAGCCTGACACTCAGTACCTACAGAAGTCCAAGCACAAAACTAGCTGCATGCTTATTTATATTTATCAGCTTTTCATTGGGGTTCACCAACATAGACCTCAAGTGCCAGACAGACATTAGAGTACTACTGTTCCATTTGAATAGGTGGGAAATTGAGGCATGGAGAAATATAGATCCGGTTCATTGCTCTGCCAGACCTGATAGCCTATCTAACGGTGGGTTGTCCACAGTGAGTCAAACCCTAGGATTCTTCTCTGTTGCATTGGTGCTTATCAAATTATAACATCGCCTTCTGATAACCAAAGAGCCACGAAATATGATTGCTTCCTTTTCTCCAGCTAGAACTAGGATTTCTTCCCTTCCCCCCGCCATCTTGATGAAATAATATATTATATCACTCCTACTTGTGCGGAGGTTTTGAAATGAAGCTATTGTACAATCAGACTGAAGCTAAAAAAATTCCTGGGCAATTTACTTTAACATTATATTTATGGGCTTTGGCAATTTGTCTTGTGGTGGTAAAAGGCAATGACAATGAAAGTCACGCTTACTGATCAGACTGTTATCTTTCCAAACAACCACAAAAGCCTGTCTCATTTTCACACTTCTCTTTTTGTTAGGAACCCTGTCTGTGTTGGCTTTGTAAAAGTACTGCAGCTACAAATAATAAACTACCATAGCACCTTCTCCCACCCCATCCTTTACCCTACACATAAAGAATTCAGACACTGCTGTCCAGGCTATTTGTTGTCTGGTCTATCGAATGACCCATCACTGGTGGCTTGAACCATTTTAAAATATGTAAAGTGAGCCTATATACCATGGTGCCTGGCATCTTACAAAAGTATTAATGATTAATAATGAAGTTGAGCCATCACACTTAGAAATTCTGGACCGAACCCATTTTAGGTTAAGTTTATTCCCACCTTTTAAAACTGAAAGGCCAAAAAGAATGACCTTAATGGCCAATCTTTCTCCTGCTGGAGCACATGGGGAGCCTTGCTCATCTGTACAGTTGAGGTACCTACCTACACAGGTCAGTACAGTGAGGCCATTTGTGGCAAAATGCCTGTCACAGGTTGGCGCCCTGATTTAAACTGTATGGATTTTCCCATTCTTGCATTTTTTTTAAATGAGGTTGAAACTGCTCAGCATTTCAGAGCAGAAAAATTCCACTCCACAGGATGTAAAGTGTCAATTTATGTGTTAATTATATTTTCATATCAGAATATCAACTTCAGTTTGTGAGGACATGGGTGTCCTTAAAATAAGTGGTAATAAAAAAATTGAAAACAGCCAGTGTTCTTGAATCAATTTTCACATTTATAACTTTAAAGCATAATTCCTTCTTTTCTATCTCATTTTGTCAGCTCGGTATAGCTTTCCGCTTGCCTTGTCATTTAATCAAAAATGTGTCAGTCCATAATTTGCAGTGTTTCTTTCAATTTTTAAAAAAGAAAGAAAAACTAAACAAACAAACAAAACCCAGAAGCGAAGTCTCAGTAGTACACTAAACTATGGGGGCATGGGAATCTCAAAAAATATGTATAATTTATTTCATGAACCACAGAGACAACTGGAAAGATTTAACCTATAATTGTATGGATAATATCCTTCCAATGCTGTTAAAGGCTGTTGTCTGCAGAGTGTACAGTACTTATAATTTTCACAGCTATTCATGTTATAAATGAGATACAAATGAATCCCATGGCAGATGAACACCCTGAAGGTATCGCATTTATCATAGTAGCTGAGGCTTTTCTATGGAATTGCTAAAAATGGGCTTTTGTTGATTGATTGATTGATTGATTGATTGATTGATTGATTGATTGGGTTTCAATTTTTGAATTCCAAATTGGGACCAACCCACTCCATTAAAACTAACATGCACCACAGAGTTAAAAGGTGCTGAGTACAGAACTGGAGGTCCTTTCTAAGGCACTCATTTCTAATTCTTCAAACTACCGACTACTTATTTTTAAGCTTCTCCAAACTCATGCAAATCCCAGGAGGCTGTAGCAGTCTTCCAAACCTCTGGCAGTACATTTACTTTCTTCTAAGTTAACTACTATACCTAATTAAACAACACTGTCTCATCTGAGTGGATGATATTCTTACAGTCTGAATACAAATTAAAATTCCAGTTCTGTTAACATTCAGGTCAGTTAATCAGAATAAACCTCTTTAAAAACTAGAAGACTAAAGTGATTTCAAAGTCAATCATACTTGTAACTCATTTTTAAGGATGTCATTTATAATATTCTCTATTGCCTCGATTATTTAAAAAAGCCAAAAGCTAGATCAGCTTAATTCAATGGAAGAAAAATAAGGAATTTTACATAAAGGGAGATAAAGAGGCTTGCTTTCAAAAGGTCAGGCATGCAGTTGTGTGTGGTGAAAAATGCATGTGCAATTAGCAAAAACTGCCTGTGTAAATCAAAGGCTGCTCACATAATAAACCTGGCAGAATTTGTGATTTGCATGGGGAAATGACAATCTGTGTTGTTCTTCCTACCCAGAGGCACAGTGGCTCCGCATACATGGGGCAATGGCAACTACTGATTGTCACCGTCACTGCGATTGCAATTGCAGAGTTGTGGCAAAAGCCTGCTTTTTTGCCCCCTGCCCCCATCAGCACCCAGGGCTGCCCCTGCTCTCTGCATGCACAGTTCTGTACATATTAGTACATGCATTCATGCAAATGATATTTTGAAAACCAAGCCCAAATATTCAAGAAATTCTTATCAAATTATTGCAAGCATGTCTTTTCTCTTGGCCAGAAACCATGCTATCAGAAATCCTGTGTCCTCAGCCCAGTCCTGCAAGAGACTTGCTGTGTGAGCTCAGGCAAATCACATTGCTTTTACCTTCTTCTCTTTGCCCATCAGTAAATGGCTTTCATGTCCCTTGCCTATGATCACAGGGGCATTGTGTAGTTCAGCTGAGGTTTGTAATTCTCTTTAAATTCCTGGGCAATGTACATTTTGGAATGAAATGATCAGCTAAGATGTTTAACACTATCATTTACTTGCAGGAAATGCTAATCATTAAGAAATGGGTTTCTAGAGTTAAAAAGAAAAACAAGGAGAAAGCAACATAGTGGAAATTCAGAAAGTCTTCTACCTTTTTTTGTTGTTGCATATTTTTGTGATTTAAGAAAATACAATTGATGGTCCCAGTTCATTCCTGAGTACAATTTAAGTACAGAATCTTAGATCCGATGATTGGTAGTTGGCATAGTTCTCTTCTCCCATGTGATAATTTTCAAAGAAGTGCTCCATAAAAGAGAGACAACTATGTAGAGGTATGCATTTAAAGGTATTTGCTAAATAGCTAATAATCCAAACCTAAAAACACAAAGTCTCTTTGTCTAGGTGTTCTATGACCAATAAGATTTCAAAGGGTTGCAGACTGCAAAGAGCCTCTTGGATCTTGTATCCACTTCTTCCCGACGTCACGACAGCTGAGACGGAGCTCACAACCTCCTGCCCTAATTAGCAGGAAGCAGCATGAAGGGGAGCACTCATGCCTTTCTCACTTGTACTTCCAGAAGGTGGGAGTAACTCCACTGAAGTCGGTGGGGTCACGCTGATGTTAACAAGTGGGGAATGGAACTGGGGACATTTCCACTGGAGGGTTTCAGCCAGGGAAGGGACTTCCACTATCATTTTTTTCAAATCCTAAAATGTGGCATTCGGGAAACCCTTCAAGACTTTACTAATTCTCCAACTCATTTTCCGGGGGAGGACGGGACTGGCAAAAGGTGGTGAGAGACTTGTGGTTTTGCATGGATGTGATGGAATCTCCTTTCTTCTGAAGACTGAAGGATACCTCTGTGGCTGGGTGTTACCTCGTTATGCATGGTTACAAATAAACTAGTCACAACTGTTCAGGAAGAAGAGTCAGATCCTGCCAACATCATGAGATGGCATCAGGATCATGAGATGTCTTTTCCTGCTGTTCTCCCCTCTCCCGGCCTTGGTGGGCAGCTGCAGCAGGGTCTCTCTTCCCTCACCGGAGTCGTGGGCTGAGTAGAGAAGTGAGGGGAGACAAACAAAGAGCAGACTGACCCATACTTCACAGGGGGATGAAGAACTGCTGTTGTCCTGAGCTGCTGAGTTTGTTCTGTCCCCTCATCTCTACTTTAAAAGTCATATCAGCTCATGAGAAACTAGAGGAGAGAGTTGCCCACCGACAGCTGATCAGCTGCTCTTCATAAGGCGGCAGGCTAGTGGGAAGGCAGGCAATCAGTAGGATCTTTCCCATATGCATGGATATAGTTCAGGAGGAACTTGAATCTGCCTGGCTCAGGCTTGCACTGTATTTGTTGGGTTGACCTAGCAATGTTGGCACATAAATCTGGCCTTAACTGGCATGGCTGGGCCAACAAAAGCCCTGGTGCAAAGTCATTGCAGCAATGTGCTTTCCCCATCTTGGTGACTGCACCTGGTTTAAGCAAAAGCTTCCAACTGGTGTGAATCACATCTCCATTAGGAGGATTCAGCACTATCGCAGTATCTCTCTAGCCATAATGACAACCCCTTCTATTAGTACAGACAAAGTCTCCATCAGTGGAGCTGGCAACACTGATAAATAGGGGAGAGGGGGATGGTTTGAATTGTCACATACAGGGAGAAGAGGCTGCACTTTCACTCTAGGGCAAGACTAGCTTTGGGTCTGGGAATGCACCTTGCCCATCAATCCCCTAATACAATTCGTCTCAAAACCACTGGAGGTAGCCCAGGATACACATCTGGTACTAGTGAGCAGCACAACAAAGGAAAATCCTTTGTCCAATCATCAGTGGGCATATTGCTAAAATATTTGCCTCACTGCCTGGTATTTTTTTAGGCACCTTCTTAAAAGCTACTTCTTCAGGGTTTTCTTCATGCTGTTCTCACTGAGGATTATCTCTGTGGTTCAGGCATTTGCTCAACCCCCATCTTTCCTTCAACATTTTCTGCAACGCAAGCAGCCAAAATACCAGCAACCAGTCATGAGCCTACAACTGCCTACATGGGAAGATTGTGGTGTGTGAATCTATTCCAGTCCATAAACTGAGAGGTCTAATTGAAAAGCTGAATGCAGCTGGGTTTCCATACACTCTTCTATGTGTACATTTAATAGAGCCGAATGCATATTGAGGGAAGAAAATGGCTGCAAATATTTGCTTGTATTTGAAAACTAATTTGATTTAACCCTGACCTTTTATACTCACTTTCCATGATCATTCAAGCTCCATGTTACTCAGCTCGCAGCGACAGAAAGTCCCATTCAGAAAAGGTGAAGTACTAAGAAATGCTGGCTCCATTGAGGACATTAGCAAAGCTCCCATTGACAATGGATTGTATCTCCATAGTAAATGTTGGCCATAAGGCTCATATTAGCTCAGCTTGAAAAGTGACAAAAGATCTTTCATTTCCAACCAGGCAATCAGCAAAAACAGGCAAGAAAAAAGCTGGGTGAAATCTGTAGGCAAGGCAAGGTGAAATCTGTCAGATAAATATCTTTGCTCTTTGTCACCCTCGTAGTTTTATGCAACTCCTTTTCTTATGTAGCATGCACTCAGTAAAAAGTATTAGAGCACAAGGCAGGAGCGGTCCCAAACAGCGTACTTGGCAATAGTCATATTCTAACGTTTTGGAGTTAGTACGTTAGAATACCCTAATCTTTGCATGTGTTGAGAATGGTACCCATTCCTCAACTAGTTAGGCCATGGCAAGAGAGGAAGCTTAGTGTGGCTGATAGCTGCGCCCTCAAACAAGCTGCCTGGATCCCCCCGTTCTCCTGGGCGGTTCAATCTGCTCACCCGGAGCGGGAGCTACTTAGCACTGCTCAGAATTAGTCCCAAATAGCTTGCTTTCAGTGCCACACAGTTTCTTTCCCCTGCACTGCTTTCAGTCCGGGTGGTAGCCTGCACAGATCCAGGTGCCATTTTTGAAGGCACCACTATCGGGTCTGAACGTCTGAAATCTAGACATGGCCTTAGTGTGGGAAGAGACCTGTAAAATCAAGTGTGAACAGTGAAAAAACCCAACACCTTAAGATTTGTGTATTATAGATTCAGAACAGTCAACACACATCATATATTCATGTGGTTTCACTTACTCCACTCCTCCTCTATTTTCGGCTTGTTGGCAAAACCCAAGGGTGTAGTTTGTGTGAGAGACTAGACAGGTTCATAGCTGGGTTTTTATCATTGTTTCCACAGTGCATGTGATTTTTTCTTTATTTGTTCCTACTTGTAATTTTATCACTTTGTTATTATTTCACAGTGGTTTTTATTGTGCTTTTTACTGCAGGCATGTTGTGGGTATAAGAGCTAGTTGCTGGAAAGCAGGCCTCCTATGCAGAGGGCTACCTCTGAAATGCAGATGGAGAGGTGGCCACAGGTAGTGGGTATTTTTTATCGGCGCCTAATTTCTAGGGATGGAACCTGGCAAAGTGCAGATCTTGGATCAAGAGTTTCAGATGTGACCGGTGATCTTGGACACCTATTTTTTTGGACTGCCCAATGTGGGCCACGTTGAATGGTCCATGTGCAGCCATCACAACATGATTTACTCCAGATTTCTCTCATGCTTACCCATCCACACAGCCATAGCTTTAGGGTTATTGTTTTATCTACTGGGGAGTCTTGCATGGCTAATCGTTTACAATGTACAGAGCAGCTGCCTGCCCATCATAAAGTACACTCACACAGAAATCCTCTGCACTTTAAAACCTTCTGGCGTCATCGTCCTTTAAATGATGAAGAATCCCTGAACCAGATTGCTTTGATCCAGAAAAAACCCAAACCCCAACAACAACAAAAAAACACCCCAGCCAGTCATCTACCATTTAATCTCAGGGACAGTTTCCATTTTCAGTCCCTGCTGGCAATGTTGATAAGCTCCTTTCAGACCTCCAGCCATTAGCAAGGATAATATTTGTAGAAGACTTGAAGAGCCCATGGTGATTAGTGCTATTTAGAAGCACAATCTAAATCTCAAAGTATGATTGTGAGTGACACAATCCTTACATACCAGATCCCATCAAGTTTGTCATGTCCCTTCCCTTTAACGGGCTTAACTGGATGCTTCACCCAGTTGGAACAGGCAGCAGGCAGCCAAGCTCCTCCGAGAGCATTTTCTTCCAGTCCCACTCCAGCAGTCAGTTGAAATCAGCTTGATGGAGCAGTGGGTCAGCAGGCAAGAAACATGGCATATTAGTGTTTAAGCTTCTTAGATAAAACATCCTGGTGAACCCCGGCAAAAAAGAGGATTCAGAGTGGGACCCTGCAGCTAGGAGAAGGGAAGTAATGGACGTTAGTTGTTTGTATTTTAAAGAAATCAATGGAAATGCTGGAGACGGGGTGACAAGCACGCAGCTGGTAGAATGGGCAGCCAGAGATCACTATTTTCCTTTTAAATAAATCAATGTGTTAATTGGGATTCTGGTGGGGTTCTGCAGCTGCTAATGGAGTCAGGGGCCAATGGAGGATCATTAGTTTTCATGCTAAGCATTGCTGCCTGCTAATTGGGGTGCGATTGTGCTGCTGGAAGGGAGCGGAGCCAAAGGATGAAAAGTATTTTTTTTTAAGATCTGTCACTTTAAACTATCCCCACTGGACTGAGCATATTTAAAAAGTAAAAGCAAGTTAACAGTTGTTGCTCCCTTAGGCCTTTGAACTTGGGAGGCTCCTTGCTTGCTGAGGACGGCTCTTTGCTTATCAGGCAGTCTTTCCTGGCTTTCAAACCCAGTCACACAGAAGCGAAGTACAACATAGGAGAAAGGTGTTATTTATTGGACCTGTCCTTGCTCTTACTGAAGTTGGCGGCAAAGCTGCCTTGACTCAGCCAGGCATGTTCTCAGGATTAACCCATGTGTCCTTGATACATCTGGGCACATTTCCATGCTTTACTTAATTTTCTTTGTTTAATGTGGTCCCAGTTAATCTGCATGCCTTCATCCTGATGCTTGGCCTTTCCCTTGGGCTGATTCAGTCAGTCCTGACTCTTTCGCCCATCTCAGCAGATCTTGTTCATCTGCAATATTAAACCTCTAAATGATGTGAAATCCAGATTTCACAGAAATGAAGGGCAGAAACGTGGATCTTTACTCCAGTAAGATTGTTGGGGTGCGCTTTCCAAAGGCTAATGTTTGCATGAACATATGTATATAACATTTGCATGTCAATTTTAATCACATGCTAATTTGCCTGGGAGTTCATGTGTGATGCAAATAGGCAATTATGTTTACCTTTGTTTGCCAAATTTCTTTGGATTATAAACACAGCTCTAAAGTTTGACTTCAGCAGAAGTGGCAGCCCCATGTCCATGCATAGTTTTATCACCACAGTAGCAATGGATAAATGGGTTCTGAAAAACTAAGAAAACTTGCTCTGTCTTGTGGACCCAGATATACTTCTAATACTAAACTCAGAACAGATGCAGAGGTCAGATTCCCCTCTCATTTCCAAGTTCCCAGGTGGGCAGAAAGAAGAAATCCTGAAATCCCATCATAAGGGCCACTCCTGTGATCCTTCCAGAAAGGAGCAGGAGCAGAAGTGCTGGAAAAATTATGAGAAAACTCAGTCCCACATTAATTGGAAAAAGAGTCAGGGAATATAGATAAATGGTGGAAAAGTATTGAAGCTTCCCTATTCTAACACCTAAATAAATGCTTCAACCTATTCAGGTTTGTCGTCTGCTAATTTCACCAGTAGCTTAACTCCCAGTAGATAATGTATTTGAATCCAAGTATGTACATGATTGTACTCCATGAAGTTGCAGCATTTCACAGCAGTTCCAGCACGAGTACAGCTGGTAGAAGAAATGATTTTGGAACCATCTGCCATATGGAAAATACTCTTGTGGGTAGTCCCAAAATGCTACATCCAAAAACATTCGCACCATCTGACAAGCAAATCACAGAAAGTGCTTGTCCCACCTTGTAGAATTGGGCTCTCTGGGTGTTTATATGCATGCCCCAGGGGGGCCAAGAACTGCTCTAATTAAAGCACCCAGAGCATCATGTGTATCAGTGTTCCTGCACTGAACAATGGCAGTGGGAGGTGCTTTAACTAAAGCTCATCAAACGAGCTTTAGTTAAAGCACGCCTGCCACTATTTTTCAGTGCAGGGACACTGATACATGTGACCTGGAGTCTGCTGTAGCGCTGTGATTACCACCCTCCACCAGACTCATTTAATCGAGCCTGCTCTGACATGCTGTAATTACAGCACATCGGAACAGCCTTCCTGCACGTGTATAGGCAATCTCAATGTCTTTGTTTGTCTACATGGGCCCTTCTCAGTGAGACTTTCTCTGTCGCATAGGTCTATTCAGCCTGCAAAATCAGGATTGTCCTTCTCATGTTCACAGACTTTGACCTACCCTTTTCCTTCACCGTTAATAGCTGAAAATACCTGCCTTTGCTGTAGCATTATTTTCTAGCAGTCTTTTCTAATGCTGAAAGAAAAACCAACAGACTTTGTGAACATTGCTAAAATTTAATTACAGAGCCCTAAGGGCAGGCTGGGAGGTAGCAGCTTTCTTATTTATTTTTTAAAAATAAGCATATAACATGATGGATAAGCTGTCAAGGAAAAATCAAATCTCAGGGGACACAACTTCAAGGAAATGACTGAATGTCTCTCCACTGGCTCTCCTGAAATGCCTTTTACAAAATTTTAAAAATTAACATGGTTGCTGACTATTGCCAGAGATGACATTGCAATAATGATGCTAATTTCCATAGTATGTTACATCCCAAAGGACCCTGACCTGTAGAAAAGGCTCAGGGCAGACCTTCAGCTGATTTAAATAGATGAAACTACAATGGATTATGCTCCATCGTTTTTTTACACGAGCTACAGACCTGAAAATAAATGAATTGTTCCAAATTTTCACCCTTTCTGTTTTATTGGTGGAGAATTTCTAGGAGTCCCTGAAAGCTTTTTAGCAACCTCATGAAACCAGGCACTGTAGGAAATGAAGATGGTTCCAAAAGAAAAGCTACTTTTAGAAATGTAGCCTGATGTCTAGCCGCAAAGTAATTAAGGTTCTGAAAGCTTTCCTGACCAGATGAGTTGCATTTGCTCTAAAATAATCCTAACTATATAATAATAACAATGACCCATCACTGATGTGAAGCAATAACAGTAAACAGCTTCCTGGAGGGGAAGGGAAGGGGTGGAAGAAAGCAAGCTCTCCTCGCCAGAATTCTGCAAAACATCTTGTCTTAAGGCTCAATTCATAAAAAGAAAGAATACAACTGAGTCATGTTCTTTCCACTAGTTTGTGAGTGTGACATAGGATGCAAATTCCAAGCATGATTCATAGAGAAAAATGTTGGTTTTACAAAATCATCTATGAGCATAAGAGCATGAGATAGGCAAGACATCAGCTCTTGCTAGGGAGCATTTCTTTCCTCTTCAAGTCAACTCTTTCAACCTGCTGAGTTCCAAAATTGGGCTATATAAGTTCCGGCACTAAGCAAAGATGCTGATCGCCTCCTAAGGTGTGCTTACCCTTTTCAGTTATTTTGGACCTGAATGTATTTCAATGGATGTTATCATTCCCTTGCGAGTCAATGATAGTGAGCTTTGGATCAAGCCACAGCAAATATTCAAATACAAGGAAAGCTCAACAGAATGCAGGACTTCACTTCTTCACAAATCACATCTGCTAATGCCTCAGCTGAAGGACTCTAAGGAGGAAACACAGCCAATTTATAAGAGAAAACATAAGGAAATAGCAAGTGGAGTATGGCTTTTGGCTTGGGTATGAAGTGGGGGGCTGTATCTTTCCAAATCCACCTCACAAAAAGAGATGCAATGCTGACTTGAAGCATCTTGAGTTTGCAGAGATTCTTATGCAATGCAATAATATTGTTTGCTGCTCACCTGCAGAAGTATTTGTGATTGATGCATTTTGTTAAGCCTTTTATTAATGAACCCAGTGGTATAAATTCCCTCAGTGGAAATGTCCCAGCTTCATGGTTGTAAACAGCATCCTTATACTGTACAATCTCCAGTTTTGAGAAACAGGTTTAGAATTGTTGGGGTCCACATGAAACCCATTTGCATTAAACAGCAACAATGCAAAAGCTGCATGTTTTTCATTGAAAATTGGGCTTTTGGAGGAAGTTAATTTTTCAGGTTGTCAAATGGCCATCCAACATCTTGACAGATGAAAGGGAACATGACAAAGTCAGTCAGTCAATGGTGCTTGGAAGTGGAGTGCGAGAAGAGCCCAATGCACAAGCAGCAAGCTTTCCCAGTGGCTGCAGGTCCCTCACTAGATGAAGGTGAAA
This sequence comes from Alligator mississippiensis, assembly GCF_030867095.1. Classification (NCBI taxonomy): domain Eukaryota; kingdom Metazoa; phylum Chordata; order Crocodylia; family Alligatoridae; genus Alligator; species Alligator mississippiensis. The sequence continues at coordinate 8,971,540 of NC_081832.1, read as the reverse complement.
GCATACTCTGCTTCCTGGGTCACCTGCAGACCTCAGCCTGGGCTCTCTGATGGCTCCCCTTCCCTGCCTCTCCAGCAGCGGGGAGGGAGGAGGGGAAGCCATGGCTACTATGGTAGAAAACTAAAACACCTCGGACCTGTTTTATTTTGGTATGTCCCAAAAAGTCATTTAACACACAATACACCGCTGACCGTGTAAACAGCAGCACCATTAATGCACAATACGCCACTGACAGTGTAAACTGCAACACCCTTAAAGTGGTGCAAAAGGACATTTAAGCTGCTTTTATGGCCAATTTTGTGGTGTGTACAAAGGGCTTTTGTGTTCAGAGTGAACAGCTTTTTGTTCCAGACACGTGAGGTAAGTTTGCCAAAGGTGACAGAAGCTTTGTCGATTCTTGCAGCAAGTTCTTTATCAAGGATAAATGAGATGGTAAGATTTGAGCCAAGATAGCAGGTTGTCACACAGTGCTAATTATACAATTGGTCACAAACTGATGGTTTCCTACCAGAAGAGTTCAATTAAAATGAAAGTTTTGCTTTCATAGACATTTTACATGGAGATCTTTGACTTACTGATTAAAAAAAGTCAGAATATTTTGATCTGGAAATACCTCATGCTGCCATTTTTACTCCACAGGTTGGGCTCCTTAAACTAACCATATTTCCTATGAGAAGTGATGTCCCCCTTTTGGGAGTGGGAAGTGGTGAATCAATATAAATAGTAGATAGGTACAAACTGTTTATAGCAAGAAAATAGTAAAGTCATGTAGACCATATTTGCTTTTCCCTGCTTTGCTTTCCAGATGCTTGTTTTGTGAACATTTCTAAGGCCCTGCCAGAACCTAACTCAGAGTAGAAATCAATTCAGACTAGAGATCACATCAAAGATCAGACAGCCACAAACCAGCTCTTGAATTTGTGCTCATATGCTGAGGTATATGAGAACTTCAGGCACTGGTCATGGAAGTTCAGAGGTGATGGATCATAGGAAACAAGGATGTAAGGCTTCCTGGGTCAGAGTCCATTCCCAGCTGCTACAGACAACACATCCTGTGGCTGACTGCCCAACAGGAAACTCTCAAGACCTCAGTCTCTCCAGATGGCTGCTTTGGCCCTTTACTTTTCCTACAGGACCTGGGTTTCCCTCAGCACAAATGTATGAGAGTTAAGAAAGAGAGGGACCTGAAAGGCTTGCTTAGACAAGAGGGTGTTAAAGGAGCAGGGAGGATGCAGCTGTGAAGATGTTCTCTTTGGGAGTTTGATTCACCAGACTGGAGTGACCAAGCAAATCTTCAAGGGTCAGTTTACTGCAAAAGAAACTATCTGGGGATCAGTTCATGTACTAGAACCCTGCAGGACTGATGTAGCCTGGACCAGTCCATCCACAGCCTTAGCTTGGCGATGATTCACCCTTGCAGGAGGAAATGAAAGAGTTGACTCTGTTGACTTTGCAAGCAGGGAGACATACAGTTTATGGAGCAAAAATGCTAATGGAACAAGAAGTACAGACCAGGCACCTGAGCTAAATTGTAAATAGATTACAGAGGAAATAAACACAAGTACAAAGAGGCCCAAGGCCTAGCACCAATGACTTCCAGCTGCAGGTCCTGTTCGTTGCTGGCGGGGGTTGAGCAACATCCCAAAAGGAATGTTTGTCTCACGCTGAAGACTGAAATCATGGCATAGCTAGGAAAACAACCCTGTTGGCAAGGGTCTGCTTCTAGCTTTCATTCATTTTCAAACAAGTTGGGTCCAAGTGCCAGACAAGATGCTGTAATAAACCGCACCATTGTGGTGTGAATCACATCAAAGGACCAGTAAACCTGAGAGCACAACTCTCCCCCTTCTTAGACCCCTTCCCTCTGCCTCTGGAGCTCCCACCGATGTTTTATTCTCCATGTGAGACAAGTAGTACACAGAAAACATCATGCAGCTATCAAGTAGACAACTGCATCATAGAAATACCATAAAGAGATGCCTGTCATTCACACAAGTATATACCCAGTGAGTACCGAGCTGTCCACATCTCAGTTACCCTATGTTCTGCCCAACCGAATGGTTTTGGCGATCAATGACCAAGTGAATTAGAGACTAGAACCTGTCCACACTGATCCAGCATCATTAGGATATGTCAGTGTGGAGCAACGAAGAGACTTCCTATCTTTCCCCATCACACTGTAGGCTTTCTTGTTATTTGTGTCTTGGTAATGGCGAGAAACACAGAAGAGATTAAGGCCTGGTGCTAAGTGCTGCAGAGACATCGCCTACCCAGAAATCTGACAGCCCAGATATGCACACCGTGAGGTGGAAAGGGAAACACATTTGCTTAAGTTATTTATGACACACATGAATAATATCACTCATCATTCTTAACATAGTCCATCACTCCTGAACGCATCTCACAGCACTCTGGTGAGGCAGACCAAAGTTATTCCCATTTTGCAGTAGGGGACAGCAGTACAGAGAGACTATATGACTCAAGGTGACATAAGAGATCAATGACAAAGGAACAGCATGATCCTTAGTCTTCCCAATCTTGGAATAGTGCCCTGACCATTGAGCCACCTTCCTCAGGTTTAGGGAGGAGAAATGGCATGGTCAAGATCACACAAGTCAGTGGCGCAGCTGGGAACACAACTCAGAGTCCCTGGCTCCCAGCTCAGTGCCCCGTCCACTCTCTAACCATTAGTATTGCAATATTGTTCCCATCCCAGCTGACCCAAGAACAAATCATCAGGACTGGAAGTCCAACTTGGAGGCACCATGGCAATAGTAAGCCAATGGCTGGCTTGAGACTGCTGTTTGCTCATTAGAAATTGAAGAGTGAAATCTGCAGTTCTGCCTTTAGCATCTTACCTAGCCAGAGGGAGGTCACTGAAGTCAGGGCCACCCTAGAATGAGGCACGAGTAGATAAAGTGACATGTACAGAAGGAATAGCATTGAGCAAATGGAAGCAGCCATGTTGAAGATATGCTTCCACCAAGACAAATACCTATTTGGAGGGGAAGAAAGGCTGGGAAACAGGGAACACTGTTTTTTAGAGTGGCCTTTGGGAGGCAGGTCAAGCAATATATTTTAGTGGTGCCCAAGCTAAATTTAGAAGGTGCCGTAATACGGTAAGATTTTACTCGTCTCAGCATTTTATCCAGACCCCTTAGAAAAATTCTCAGCTCCCTCATGATCTGGCATCAAGGGGAAATACCACATGGGGTGTTGCCCAAAAGTTGTCAGCTGCACCAGAGGTGGTGGAATCCTGCCCATTAATGCCACACCACAAGCTTTCAAGAAAGCCTGGTATTTTATTTTGGTTTGCACTTATATATTAAAAGAAGGATGAGTGTGGAAAAACCTGCATTTGTGGATCCATAAGCCAAATTACTTTCCAGTTCCACTTGTCCTCTGGAAAGTATTACTAATAGAACTATTAGTATTATGATTGTAAATATTTAAGAAGAAATACCTATAGAAATACCATGATAAAAAAATCATGGACTTAGTCATGGAAAGAGCCTTATAAAGGGTCTCTTTCAGGTCTAACTTGCCCTTAAAAAATTGGGCTTTGTAATAATAAGCTTTTACAAATCTTATGTTTCCATGACTTTTTTGTTTTAAATTCCAGTGGAAAAAAAAATTAAACAAAGATTCTCTGTAGTGCTGGCTCTGTGAGAGATGGCATGAAGCCTGAGATTCTCACAATGTGAGTGGCTAAAAACAACTGGATGAATATTGTAAGGAATTTTCTGCTAACCTTTCTCTGAATATATATGTCCAGCCAATCCTTTCCTTTGCAAACTTGCTAACAAAGGAGTTTACTGGTAATAATGTGTGTTGATCCAGCACAACGTAAGTGCACGTTGAAGAATATGTGTAAAGCAAGGTTCGAAGAGTTACTGTCTTCCAGTTAATAGAGATGTACTCTATTTCCAATCAAACCAACTTGAAATTAGATCACTGAAGGACTGGATGTAATCCAGGAGACCAAGATACATACATCTATAGAAGCAGAGCCGTAATGAAGTCTATGCAGTCTCAGAGATACAGATTTTGGGACTGGAATCTTTTTTTCTTTCTTTCTTTTTTTTTTTTTTTGAGGGCGTGAGAGAGGTGAAGAATAGGAATTGTTCACAGGAATTATTCAAAAAATCACTTTAGAGCTAATATAAGTGAGGAAATGGCTGCATGCCTGGAATGTATGCAAGTCTTGTGAGAGCTTCATAGTGGCAAGATTTGCATTTACATGGCTGTACACAGAAAAAAGAAAGAGAGCTTAAGTGCCCACTCTTCTCAGCTTGCTCAGAGGAATACTCCGAACACTAAGGGAAAGCAGGCTCTGCCCATCTGGCATCCCACCACAGCTATCCCAAAGATGAGACTAGAGTGGGATGGGATGAGCTCCCCCCAAGAAAGTAATTAGAATATTAACATTTTTCATGGAAAACTTTGTGGTCTTGGCAAAACACTGAAGGCCAAACTATTTTGGCAGAAAACCAAAATCTGCCTGTCTGTAGCAATTCTCCATGGTGCCTCCTGAGTGTTATAGCGTGTGAGTGTCATGCCCCTGTTTTCCACAGCAGTGGTTCCCAAACCAGGGACAACAGGCCGACCACTGGTGGTTTGTGTGGCTTTGGCAACTAGTTCTGCTCCACAGATTACATTGTCTCCCCACAACCCCTCTTCCCCCACCACGCACACATTTTTTCAATTACAACACCAACTGGCAACAATTCATAAGAAATTTTGCGGGTTAGACATTGGTCCAAACAGTTTGGGAGGGAGCTCAGGCAAGCTTCTTGGCAAGACCAAACCTCCCATGGTGCACCACTGTCTCCATTCGTGGTCAGAGAAAGTGGTGCCTCACAGCAGTAACAGGGTGGCAGTAAATCATGGCAGATAAAGGCCAACTGGAGAGCTCAACTGGGAGAGAAGAGTGGGAACCTGACGTGCCCAAACTGTGGACTCCTAAAATGCACTGGAATGGCATTTTGAAATTAAAACATTTCAGTTTGGGGTGGGGTATTCAGTTTTTCAACAAAAAATAAAGAAAAGTTCATTGACATCACTTCTTGCAAAATATTGCATTTCGTCCAAACCCCAGTTTTCTGTCACAACAAAACCTTTGATGGAAACATGTCAACTGGGGCTAGCTAGGACAAACTTCTCTGTTCCATTATTGGGAAACAAGTAGCAAAATACAAGGAATAAAGTAGCACACATTCGTTTTAGAGGAGAAAGGGCGAGCTGCTTTCTGAGAACTTTTGACTATTTCCTGATAAGACTTCCTTGAAAACCTGATGGCAATCATTTGGGCAAGGCAGCTGGGAAAATCCCCCAAGATTAGAAATGTTGCTGTCACTGACTCTCTGCAAAAGGTGACATTTTCCTGGTTCGTTCTGGGAAATGTATACGTGAGTCACCGGGTAGCAATTTTTCTTGTCTTGAAGCACAGTTTACAAAGGAAGGGAAAGGCAGACGCTCAATTAGCATTCCTTAATATTTATCTTATGGTAGCCCCAGAGGCTCTGCTGAGCATCAGGGTCCCCGTTTGTGTACAAATGCAGGGAGTTCACGGTTGAGACTGTGCTGGAGTTGAGATGTCCATAATTTACAGAAGCAGATGCAGCAGCCACCCAAACATTTCAAGGAGACTTTGAGGCTCTGAGGATTTTAAACCAAACCCCAAAAACACCACGATTGAATTATTTTGCACAGCTAGCCTGCATCTTTGGGGGCAGGCAGGGGCTTAAAATAAACCTTATCTGTAGGAAGCCTTAGACTGATAAAAAAAATAAGCATATTCCAAGTCCTGTTTAATAAGCCATCCAGACAGTGAGAGCATTCTTCTGCAAGCCCTGTTTGGCACAGTAGGTCTCTGCAGTAAGAGCTGTGCAGGCAAATCCCCCGGCAGGGGAGAGACAGCACTTTTTGACCCAAACAATGTCTAGACAGCCTGAAAACAGATAAATTAACAGGCAAGCAGCAGCAGCATCACTCAGCAGCGAAGCGCTGGATATTTGTCACCTCAATGATGGGTTAAATGAAGATTCAAGGCCTCGGTATAGTCTTTATGAAACACAATGTACTCCAGCTGTCTCCCTCCCTCCTCCTGAGCCATTTACTGTGTTAACAGCTCCATGCAGAAAGTTCACATTCACTGACATGGTAAACATTTCCCATCTTTTACAGGCTGTCCTAATGAGGCACCCTAATCAGAACAAATTAGGGGCAGGAGCTCATCCCCACCCCTCCTTAAAATATATAAACAAACATCAGCTCAGAAAATGAAAATCAAGCCAACTACATAAATAATAAACAGGTTTCAAATAATTTCTGGCAAATAAGCAGTGATCTATTCAGAAGAATGACACAACAGTATTTTTTTTTATGTGATGCCCTGCTTGCATTTATCCTGATCCTTGGCTTCTCTCATCAAGAAAACACATGGTTTAGCTACATATAGGAGGACTTAAAACACAGGCTGCTCTTCTGAAACAGTCGCGTAAATGGTTTCAAATGACACTGGAGGAAGAGAAAGTGCGTGAGTTCAGTCACTGTGTTTACTGAAAAATGCATATACACAAATTACCTTAATGAGATGCAAACCTTGTCGTTTGCATTTAGTGTTCCCATAACAAAGTTCTTGGAGCCGCAATGACAGCATATTTAACTTATAGAAAATAAATAATTTGTTCCATCAATGCTGTCAAATTGAAACAAGCCAGACTGTGATCAAAAGCAGTTATCATTAAACCAGAGGCTGACTTACAAAGCTGTTGTGAAAACAGCAAAAGAAGCAATTTTCTTAAGTGCATTTCAAGTGACTGAGTAAAAATTGAACTTATGGTAGACTGTGCTACAGAAATGCTATTTAAAGTGTTTGGATGATGATACTTCATAACACAGGAGCCTTGATTCAGCACAATTTTAATCAGTTTTTTGTTGCTGAGCTTGAAAGCATATTGAAGGCTGGGAGACATTATGTTTATGTCTCAGTAGTACAGGTCTCACATGTGATGGCAAGGAAGTTTGAACCACATGAGGCTTTTTGTGTGCCTAGAATGAGGAAAGGAAGGACTTTGTTCATGCTCTGAAATACGTCTTGGACTATGCCTATAAGTAAGAAACATCCTGTGTATCTTCACTGCAGGAGAAGCTGTAAACATGTTGTATAATCACAGAATTGGGCCACGACCCATTTGTTAGCAGCATAGGAAAAATCCATCAGTCAGAGATGGTCTCTTCAGACATGTCTCTAGTGATATTCATCTGCTAATAAACTTTCACTGTGAAGTATTGATGATTTAAAGGGTTTAAGGAGCCTTTTTAAATTATTAATCTCTATTTAAACTCTGTAATGATCAGTCATGCCATCCTGGCAAAAGAAAAGAAGAAAGCAACTTCTTACCTTGTGTGATCTCAGAAAGGATTGAAAGAAGGGTAAGTAAGGACTAAGGCTCTAGGACTGTCAATAGATGGGCAAAAACTGTACAAGGGCAGGAGACAGCCCAGCTGGGCTGCTTCCCCATCCCTCGCGCTAGATCATGCTGGGGCAGGAGGCAGCTGAGCTGCCTCCTGCCCCCGGCAAGATCTAGCGCCAGGGATGGGATAGCAGCCCAGCTGGGTTGCCTCACCATCGGGCTGGGGATGGGAAAACAGCCCAGCTGGGCTGCCTTCCACCACTGACATGATCTAGTGCTGGAGATGGGAAGTCAACCCAGCTGGACCCTGCCGGATCTTGCGCTAGGGAGGGGAATTTAGCCCAGCTGGGCTGACTTCCCATCCCCAGCCTATGGTCAAAACGTTTGGACTTTTGAAACATTTTGACTAGCCTTGTTTTTTTTCAAAGCTATTTTGAGGGCCTTTGTTTCATTCCAATTTTGCTGTGTTGACCTCAAAATTAGTTGAAACTGTGTTGAAATGAAACGGCTGGCAAAATTTCGCACAGCCCTAATATATGGCACCTCATCTAAACCAAGGGTTTAAAGTGGATGGAGTGGTGTTCTCAGGAAGAAAAGCTGACTTGCCTCCATATCAAATGAGGATTTAGCTTACCTCATACACATATGCCTCAATGCTAAACATAGGCAGGCAAGGTTCTTTGGGTAGATGTGATATCTTTTATTAGACCAACTGAGTAGTTGGGAAAAAGCTTTTTGGAAGTTTTCGGGAGCAGTCACCCTTTTTCAGGCATAGGAGCAAAGACTTCCTATGCCTGAAGAAGGGTGATTGTGCCCAAAAACTTGCAAAAACTTTTTTCCAACTACTCAGTTTGTCTAATAAAAGATACCATATCCACCCAAAGAACCTTGTCTGCCTATGTCCTTAGACCAACACAGTTACAACAAAAACCCAGTGCTAAACATGTTATTTGTATTGTAATATCTCTAGGAAGAGATCAGAGAGCAGGGTGCTATACAACTACATGAAAGAGGGCCCCTGTTTGAAACAGTTTCCAGTCAAAATAACTTACCATTAACTACAATGGGACTAGCCACCAGCTTAAAGATAAGCATGTGCTTAAATCCTCTGGTGGCACAAATGCAAAGCTGTCACTAGATCTTGAAGTAATTTGGTCTTTTGCTTTTTATTTGTCAGCTTATTTTTGGCTCCTTTCATTTTTCCATGTTTTTTCCTGGCCTCTTTGCATTTGGGGGAGATACACTAATATTGCTATATATCTTCTGGGCCATACACTGTTAAGTCCCCACTCAATTGTTATATTGCTCTACTGAAAGAAGTCACACTACCTATCAAAAGTTACATGGCTGCTGAATCATTTTTATTAGGCCTCAATGAGCGCATCTAAATGAGATGTATAAATGCAAAGTTGCCTAATTTACTGCGCAGTAAGCGTGCACATCTACATTTTCACATGCTTCCTGAACAGTAAAAAAACCTTAATCAGATTACATTTGCTACAAATGCAAGTAGCAAATTTAGTCGCGACTAGTAACTGCACAATAATTCACGTGTAGATGTAACCTGGAAGCAAATCTGCTCCTGAGTCTTCCCAGTCACTAGCAGGCTGGCCTGAGACCAGCCCCAGGGCTGCAGCCTGGGAGGCTCTCCTGTTCCAAAGCTGGGCTGCCTCTTTGGTAGTCCCGGCCTGCTGACTCTAAAAGCCTGCAGACATTTTGTGCCCTGTGGCACACACACCAGGGAGCCTGAGGGCACTGCAGGCCCTGTGTGTCTCCCTGGGAAGGCTGCAGGCTACCTGGCCTGCCTGGCTGTGCTGCTTAGCCACTGCTGTGCTGCACAGCAGCCAGGGCAGTGCCATGGGGGCCAGCAGCCTTCTGCAACCTGCTGCAGCCTCTGTCCAGGCCTGCCAGCCCCCAGGGTCACCTGCAGCCAGCTCTGTTCAATAGGGCCAGCAGTACCTGCCTGCTGCACACTCCTGGCAGCCTACCCTGCACCTGCAGGTGCTGCAGGGCATAGCCTCTGCCACGCGGCTGTCAATCCTTTGCCATCCCCCTGCTGGCAGCTGCCCAGGTCTGGCAACAGAGGGACAGCTGTACAGGAGCCCAGCAGGGAGCCTTCACCAATGCCTACCTTGGCAGCTGCACAGTCCCAGGACCAGCCACAAGGAATGGCCAACCATGTAACCACCGGCCATCAGCAGTACCAGCTCATCCCTGGGGCTGGGCCAAGCTGGGCACCTGCAAGCCACAGGCCACGGACACCGGGCACAGCCAAATGCCTTCACCTGCTGGGAGGACCGTGCTGAGCTGCCAGCCATGCCAGCCCCGGACACATGGTAAGCCCCATACTGTGTGCTCAGACATGGTTGTGGGCAAATCATCTTCTTTTCTTTGTTAAATTGGATTCATTTATTTCATGTATAAAATGAACAGTAAGTGTTGTAGTTGTAAAAAGTTATTTAATAAGTATCAAGTAGAATGAAAATGGGTTTCTAAAAGACTGCAAATACTCATCACAAGCATATGGTAGAGAAGCTTTTCCTTTTCAGACTTAACAGAAAGTGCATAAACCCTTGGATGTTCAAGAAGGCAGGCACCTATGGAGGACTGAAATAATAATTAATTATAATGTCTGAGGCTTGGAATAGTGCTTTTCAGCTGTGGGTTTCATAGCATTTTACAAAGTGCCAATCCTTCGATCATCCTACCATTTTACTCCTAGAGAACTTGGAATAGAAAAGGTGGAACAATTTTTAGACACATCACAAGGAAGGTCAGAGACAGAGCTGGGACTAAAACAAGTCTCCTAATTCCCAGCCCTGCACCCTAATGCATCGGCTTGCATTCCATCTCTGAACAACTCAGAATCTGCCTACTACTAGGCTCTGTCATGCAACTCTTATCCAAACCAGTAGTTAGTGAGATTACTCACATAAAAGAACAGTCTTAGAAGGAACCATTTTAAACATAAGCTCTCGTTATTTATTATAACCTTTTTCAAACTCCACATAATCTGGATGGGTTTATAAAATCCCAGTGCAACCCTTAAGAAGAGTAATTCTGTTTGTGCCTCTTGCATGCTTCTCCATAAAAAACACACCAGAATTGTGACATTTGAGGAGTGATAAAGGAACTGGAAAAGGTTTAAAGGTTTAGCTTGGGGCAAGCTTCAAGAGCTCCGATAAGCATCTACACCTAAACCTGGGCAAAGACTGGGGAAATAAAACCCTGCCTTTAAATGTTCAATTTTACTTTCAAGTGAATTACTTTTGCCCCTCACTCGCCTGTGTTTTCATTCTGGGAATATGCTAGATACTAAGACATATTAATATGAACCTTGGTACAACACACATTTGAACACAAATATTCTTATTTGAATTTTACACCTAAATTTGTAAATTCACATGTTTGGGCTCATTTTATAAATCTACCAAAGAAAGAACAGAAAGAGCAAAATCTAATTTATGCAGCTAAAGAACATGTACCTGCATTGGGCTACATCCATGACCAAAGTGAGTAGTTCACAACAGGTGTGTCTCCATGTGCCACTATGGCACCTTTGTTACTGCGCTGTCATTTAGTACTTCCTTTTGGCCTAAGACCCCAGTGGAACTTGTGGCAGCCAGGGAACAGCCAGAGTAGAACTTCCTTGCCACAGGCCCTCCCAACTTTGGAAGCCGCCTTTCTTTATTTAATCATCTCCTGCTATGAGGGCTCTTTTAGAGGGCTGTGGGGAAGAGATGAAATTGTGTCAGAGCCAGACCTCAGCAGAGTGGAGAGGGTTACTTATCTCTGCTGGAGATAAGATATACAGAATGGCTGGGCAGAGTGCGAGAATAGAGGAAATTGGACGTCAAGGGCTGCTTTTGTAGGCGTAGGGAAACCATGGACATTCAGGGCCCAAAACATATTACGCAATAACAGTAGGGGCCTGAGTGCCTCCAAAGCACTTGCTGAGCCTATGGCTAAGTATAGACAGTCAAAAAACCTGAGGCTGAATTGACTCAATCTTCGGTTAGTTTAAGCTGTGTAGATTGAACTGATAAGCAAGTGAACAGACATTTACTTTAATTCCAGAAATGCAGCCACGTGCAGTCTGCCATCTTCCAGTGCTCAGCTTCATGGCTACTATTTTCACAGCCAGCATGCTTCTCTGTCCTGCTCGAAGTGTATAATAGAAGAAGACATTGGAAAGAGAAAGGTTTTTAAGAGAAAAAAGATGGAAGGAAAGAGGGCAAGAGAGAGAGAAATGAAGAGTGGAGAAAAGGAGCCAGAGGAGATCTTGGATTATGCTATGTAAAATAAAAGCAGAGAACAGAACCTTTCATAGTAACTGAAGGAAGAAAAAGTCTCCTGTGGCTGAACTTCAGTGAAACACCATTCAGGATAAATCTTTTATTGTATTGTCCTGCAGGCAGCCTGGTAAAAACAGTGCTCTCAGCACAAATGACTTCTCCCATTAAAAAAGAAAAAACTCTGCTTTCAGTACAGCTACATGTAATGGCTGCTGAGGAGCCCAGGAGGGGATATTCAGCAACAGTAGCAAGGAAAAGTGGGTCCACATAGTTCAGCCTGGACTAGGAAGGTCCATTGATAGAGCAGACACATCAGACCTATTTGCCACCAACTTCCCACTGGCTGATGAAAGACTGCAGTGCACATAAAAGACTTAGCCCAGGGAGAGCATTTAGTAAGGAAATGGCGCCTTTTGCAGCATGATTTGTCAGTATCCCTTTTAATTTGTTCTCTGACTGTGAGATGAGGAAAATCACGGGCCAAATTAGCCCCAGTGGAGTTACAGCAGGATCAATTTGACTCCAGGTCTGCAGCAAAGTGAGATAAGGTTTAAAGAAAAAAAAGAACAAAGGCTTTAAAAATGTAGATCTGTGAAAGGAGCTCTTAGCTGCCGTTTCAGAGGTTTGGTTCCACCTATGGTTCAATAAATTCCCCCATGGACACCAGCCTAGAGAACACTGTACCTAGGACTCATGGGAGCTCCAGGTAGGTATAAGAGTAGGATAGGAAAGAAGAAAGGCTCACCCTAAGTAATTGGTGCATTCAGGAGTGCAACTCAGTTCTTGACTTTCACCACAAGGCCATGCTTATTTCCATGCTTATTTAGTCTTTTCCAGGAGATTAAACTACTAGCATAGATTCCATATCAAACCTCATGCCCATGTTTTCATCTCAGAGAAGTCTCATTTTCCCCAGCCCACTACCATCCTCAGAAAGCCAATTTTCAAGAGAGTTTGGAGACATCACCACGTGTCTAACTGTCCATGTGCAGTTGACCAGAGCTGGCCAGCAAATCAGTAATTATGTAACTTGCAAGCAAAATGAAAGCGATATCAGTTGTGTCATTGTAAACCCATTTGGCATGTAAAATTTGATGCCCACTCTTTCTGAAAATCTGACTCATCTTCAAACAGCGAAAGCACAAACAGAAACAGTAGCTGCTACTATCTTACCACCACAGTTTGAGAAACAGCAAACTCATGGGTTGACTTAAGCAGAAGGGCCATGATGCTGTTGAACATGCATGATCCATTTTCAGATTTCCTGAAGAGCTACTTAGCTAAACATTCCCCCATCATCTTCACTGCTTCTGCTTTTAACTCACCTCACCTGCTGAGAGTTTTGTTGCAACAGTGGAAGTTTAACAATGGCAACTAGTGTTAGTCTGGTACCTGTTGGCTTAGAGAATGGTATTTAAAGTTTGTTTTTTGGGAATTGACATATAGGTATAGACATATGCATTACAATGGTTCAGGATGGGCAGCAGGAGTTAACTGATTTTTAAAAAGCTTGGGTCTCAGTCACACGAGATCACAGCCTTCAAGGCAGACAGGCTGTCTAACACAACATTAAAAACGCATGGACACACAGCCCAGAGAATTGAGGAGGAATGTACCATACTGTTAACACAGTAAGGACACATAGCCTGGAAAATAGTCTGGGAACAGAGGGAGTATATACTATACTGTCCATAACATGAGATAAAAGTGGTACCAGCTAGCAAGTCCCCAGAGCAGGATGGGGTCTGAGTCCCAGTTTTGGGGGAACAGACCAAATTAGGAGAATGCCTGGAAAGACCAAATTAGTATGTGTGCATGTATCAAGCTACGTGGACCGTGACAACAACACAGAGAGACCAACCAGAGATAGCTATGGATCAGGAGTCATCAGGAGGGAAGTCGAATACAAAAGCAGAGACTTGAGAGTAACAAAGGGTTCCTCCCCATCCTCCTCCCTGGGAGGGTCCCCATCCCCCTCGCCCGGGAAGGGTCCCTGAGGCCACCATGGACAGAGGGCATACTACCAGCCCATCTCATCCACCCCTCTGGAGGGGAGTGTGGGCCTCGGCATCCCACCTCCAGACTGCTGACATCTGACACCTACGAGACAGCCTCAGGGTGAAGGCTGCGTCCTGGCCACATGTACTTTGACTCTGATGACAGTCCTAGGATTTGGTAGATATCTAGGATTTCTTGATCGTTTGTATTGCTTCTTTTCTGTTATTATTGTGTATCAATAAATTTGCCCATTATCAAATGGAGAGGTCGGGGTCAGTCTGAGGGTGGGTGTCCCCCTCCTCCTAAGGCCTCTGAGTCCTAAATCCAGAGTCAACAGTACCCAAGCATTCCTCCCAGACCTCTTTCATTTAGTGATTGATTTATCCATTAATCCCTTCAAAATTGCCATCTTTTAAAGCAGTTTCTTTGGAGGATGCCATAGAAAAATAACTGGACAGCCAATCCATGCAGATACTCCCCTCCTTAAGCTTCAATAAATATAACCCATATAGGGAAAACAGTGCTCTTCGAAATGGTGATCCATCCTTGGGAATAATTCCTCATGCTCTTAGCACTCAGAATTGGCATAAATTCACAGAAAAGGGAAAGAATATCAAGATCTATCATCAAAACACAGGGCTAGATGGGACCCCTTGAACTGTCATCAAGCGCAGTCCCTTTGTGTCCTTTTGCTAAACCAAGTAAGCTCCATCTTAAAAGCAGCAACCTTTCTCCCTTCGCAATTCCTAATTATTGCACTGATACCATCTTCCAAATTCCAGTCGCAGCATATTCATGTTCAAGCAAATGCCCATTCATACCAGTTCATGATGGCTGCTTCTTTAATTCTTTTTCCTTTAGGAATATGAATGAGACGTCTCTTGCTGTAAGGCAGTGGCACTTCTAGACTTCAAATAGCCCTTCTTAGTCATTCGTTCCATATGTTTTAAATAAAGTCTTCTAATTATAGGTTCTTCACTCTTATTCTTTGAGTGTGTGAGGAGTTTATCTGGATCAATTTTTATCCATTCCCTCATGATTCCAAAACCTTCAATTATTTAGGTCAGCATGCTGGCTCTTGGATTCCCTTTCAGTTAGAATAAGGCCAATTTGCCTAGTATTTCTTTTTCTTAAAAATTTAACCTTCTATACCTGAGATAATATTGGTTTTACTGCACTGAATCCCTTAAAGAACAGACTTACATTTTCTAAGAAACAAGGACCTCACTTAATTCTTTAGCTGATGTCTCATTAGTGTCTTGCACAACAAAAATGCCTTCTCTTAGGGCATGCGATTATAGCATTAACCATGTGTGCTAACATCTCATTTGTGCTCTCTCTGCAGTTGGAAGTGTCCACTTCTGAAGTTGCAGATAGTACTGTAAACAACTTAATTCCTTTACCCATGAGACCGTACAAAAACCCGCTCCGCTTATTAAAACAGACCGTCCCATCTGTTGATTACTGAGTTATGCTCCCTGTTTGCTTTTTTTGTATTCCTCTCACTTCGGAGAATGAAAATCAGGGGTGCTAGTTTCACTTGTATTTATAGGCCAGTTCACTGTCCTGACACTGGGGAGCTCTGTGGGCACAATTTGGCTCCTAATAAGTCCGTAATTGGGACTGGGATAAATATTTTTTATTCAGTGTTCCCAATTCTGCTGAAAAAAATCTCCTGTGAAAGATGGACTGGGATTCCTGGAAATCTTCCCTCCCAGAAATCCATGGAAATGTGTAGGTTCTCCATTTAAATGACAGCTTCAGGTGCAACACATTGGGCAAACAAGCCCAAAGAATAGATAATCAGAACTCCCTGGTCTCTAACCTGTAAGGATTCAAAGACAGCACCTGGCCCTGGGTATCTGGGCTGGAAGAATCAAAGAAAACCTGAGTAAAAAAATCAGTTTTCAAGCTCAATTATAAATGGGAACTGAGTAACACACAGTGGCAGGCAGGCACAGGCAATAATATGCTCTAATTATATACGGTTTCCTGCTCAAAGAGGAATATTTCCAGGTAATTTCTGACTGGCCTTTAAAATCTGTGTTTTTGGCAGAAAAACAGCCCCTAAATTTGCTTTTAATGAACTTTAAAGCTATGCGACAGAGAAAACACTAAGTGAATTACATTTAGAACAGGTTGTCAGGTAAGGTAAGGTAAAAGGAGAAAAAGACACAGGAGATGCAGTATTACTCCTGAACTTCTGTTAGGACACATGATGCTGTTGAAAATGAAGCTACCCTAAGAAAAACGTGGTACAGATCCTGCTCACTTGGCTCAATGGGGAGGTCCCCTCAGGTTACTTTGCAAAGTTGCTGCCTGCACAGTAATAGTTGCACAAGTCTTATTGTCAGCCTGTATCCCTAGCCACCTCTCTCTCACCTTGCAGAGTGTTCCCTTGGTGGCCCAGTGTGACCCAAACTAATCCATAATTTCTTGCAAGGTGAAGTGTCCACATTCAAGTGAGATGTGATCTTAGACCAAGGTCCAGTCCCCTCAGAAGCCGAGCTGGCTGCATCATTCAATATGTTTGCATTTTCCACAAGCAGCCCTGGTGACAGGCGCACCCAAGGGCCACTTGGTGCCCTCATTAAAGACCACTGGTTACCTCAATTACATTATTCAATTCCATGAAAGCCTTAAAACCTGACTTCAGTAACAGCAGGGGCTGTGATCACACTCTCAAAGGAAAGTTTTTTGCAGGGTGACCAGAGCATTTCCTAACAAGCAGCAGACTCAATATGATGCAGCTGGAGCAGCTTCTGGCTTGTGCCCAGCTGTCCATTCACCAAGTCATCTGCTTCTCTTCCCTCTGGCCAATGTTTGTAGAAGACATCTTTCCAAATGAAGTAATGGGGATGCAACAGGTTTCAGCATGACTGAAGCACATCTGGAGGAAGCACATCTACCTTTTAACTCATGCCATCCTCATGTACTTTTCTCCAGATGTGCTCCCACACCCCTGCATGGTAAAACCAGCTGGGAAACCAAAACAAAGAGGCTGCCCCTTGTATGCATAGGGAGACATGGGAGCTAACCCTGCAAGCACTGCTCAAGGGACTCCTGCTTATGTGAGTGATTGCAGGATCCGGCTTCTCTCCTCTTCGGACCATATTTTCACTTGTCGTGTAGCTGCTTGCACAGAATGTGCACACTGTCGCTGCTTCAGTTGCAGGTGGAATCAATCGTAAGATGCCCAAATAAGCCATGCAATCACGGCTTTTGTAGAGGCATTTAATTGCTCTTCAAACTCCTTTGAACTTTGTTCATGCCTTCTTGCTATATTAGAAGATGATCAGTTTCTCTTTAATGGCTGGAGTATGCATAATACCTGGAGTTTCCATACAACATGAAGAAATTGCAAATCATTTAGCTGCATTGATGTATAATTTCCAGGTTGCATATACAGCACCTAATACAAAGGGGCTATTTATTCCCAAACAGGGAAATGATCCAGCTTCCGCTGAAGTCATCAAGAGCTGTTGCTGTTAGTGAAGTCAGAGGCTGTTGGTACACCCCTCATAAAAAATAATAAATAAGGGGAATGAAAGTTTGCATCTGCAAGAACTGTAGGCTCATGCAGCAGGTTGGCTGGTTTCCTTACACTGGTCTGTTCTCAGAGAACTTTAATGTGTTTTCAAATGCATTTGGTTTATTCACCGCCCAAATCAATTTAAAATATGGTAACAGTGACAAAGCATATATTTCACTCTTGGATTTACCCATAGCTTTCACAAATGTATCATCTAGTGGAGTCTCTATTAGTAGACAAATATTTTCTGTTTCCTCAAAATTAATTCATTGACAACCTTCAGTTTAAAATGAAACCACTGCCTCACCTAGAGTGGAATATCCTCTATAAGTTAAAGGAAGGGTCTTTTTTTTCCTCACTTAAAACTATTGTAGATTAACAAAAAATATGGAGAAAATCAAATACCCTTAAAAATTGCAGGGTGCATCTACGTGTGAATATTAATGCAACACACCAAACTCCAGCACAGTTCATGCTGAAGTTTATTGCTCCTGGGCACAACATTTACGTGCACACCTGGAACTGCAGCACATTGGACCAGGTCACAGCAGCCCCATCTGGCAGGGCCAAGGGGTGCTACATTGTGGGGCTAACTGGCAGCCAGCTTCACACTGTAGCACCCTTGTGCACTAGCCAGCCCTGGTCACTGTCTACATGTGTGTTGCAGCAGAGTAAATAACTCCACCATAGAATAGTACTTGTGTTAGGTAGTAATATCCTATGGTAGAGTTAATTAGTTTACTCAGCCTAATACCACCGCTCATGTATACAGTGATGCTTTACTGCAGAGCTAATTAGGCAATGCTCCAGTAGGAGTCTTGTGTAGATGCACTCACAATTATATAAATCTGAAAACTAAACTTTCTTGAATACTAGAGAGAAGGAACATAAAAATATGGAGATGATTTATAAGCATTTGGAGGAGAAGAAGGTGATTATGAACAGTCAGCATGGATTCACCAAAGGCAAGTCATGCCTGACCAACATGAGTGCTTTCTATGATGAGGTGACTGTCTGTGGATGAGGGGAGACCAGTGGATGTGGTGGACCTTGACTTTAGCAAGGCTTTCGATATGGTTTCCCACAACATTCTCACAGGCAAGTTAAGGAAGTATGGGTTGGATGAATGGACTGTAAGGTGGATAGAAAACTGGTGAATCATTGGGTTCAGAGTGTAGTAGTCAATGACTCGATGTCTAGTTGGCAGCTGATATTAAGTGGAGTGCCCCAGGGGTTTGTCATAGGGCTGGTTTTGTTCAATATCTTCATCAATGACCTTGAAGGTGGCATAAAGTGGACCCTCAGCAAGTTTGCAGATGACACCAAACTGGGGGAAGTAGTAGATATGCTGGAGGGTAGGGTTAGGATTCAGAGAAACCTAGCCCAATTGGAGGATTGGACCAAAAGAAATCTCATGATGTTCAATAAGGGAAAGTGCAAAGTTAGGGCAGAAGAAACCTGGGGGGGGTTACAGTGGACAGTAAGCTGAATATGAGCCAGCAGTGTGCCAAGAAGGCTAATGGCATCCTGGGCTGCATTGGTGGGAGTGCTGCCAGCAGGTCAAGGGAAGTGATTCTTCCCCTCTATTCAGCATTGGTGAGGCCACATCAGGAGTCCGGTGTTCAGTTTTGGGCCACCCACTGCAGAAAGGATGTGGACAAATCAGAGAGTCCAGCAGAGGACTCTGAACACTGGATTCTAGGAACCCAACCCTTACAACTTTGTTCCAGGCAAGCACAACCCCCAGACCAACCACGACACCAGCCAGTTGATAATAGGCAAATTTACTGATACAGAGTAATAACAGAAAAGCAACAATGCAAACAATCAAACAATATTTACATCTACTAATCCTAAGGCTGTCATCAGAGTCAAAGTACATCTGGGCAGGATGCAGGCTCTACTCTGAGGCTCTCTGTCTTAGGTGTCAGCAGTCTGGAGGTGGGATGCCAAGGCCCACAGCCCCCCTCCAGTGGGATGCATGAGACAGGATGCTGGTGTGTGCCCTCTGTCCATGGTGGCCTTGGGGACCCTTCCTGGGGAATGGGGACATGAATGGGAACCCTCTCAAGGAAAAGGAGGAGGAGGATGACAAGGAGGGACAAGACAATGGGAGGGACAGCAAGGAGGGACAGGGAGGGACCCTTTGTTAATCTCAAGTCTCTGTTTTGTCTTCTCCTTCCCCGTTGATGACTCCTTATGACTCTTCATTCGTGGCTGTCTCTCTGCGGTCACACATCCATGTAGCCTTCTGGGCCTCCTCCTAATTTGGTCTGTTTCCCCAAAACTGGGACTTAGGCCCCCCTTGCTCTCTGAGGCCTTGTTGCTGGTGTCACTTATCTTGTGTTATGGGAAAATGTGGTACATACTTCTTTGGTTCCCAGCCTGTGTGTCCTTGTTGTGTTAGACAACCTGTCTGCCTTGAAGGCTGTGATCTCCTGTTATGGCATACCACCTTCAATTCTCAGGCTGTGTCCATCCATTGGCATGGTTGTGCTAGACAGCCCGTCTGCTTTCAGGGCCATGAGAAGCTGTGTGTGTGTCTCCCAAGCTCTTTAGAAATCCATTTAACCCCTGGTGTCCATCTTGACCCCTGATAATGCATACATTTATACCTATAAGCCAATTTCCCCAAAACAGGCCTTTAAATGCCATTTTTAAGACAACAGAGGCCAATGAAAATGGTTAGGAGGCTGGGGAACATGATTTTTGAGGAGAAGTTAAGGGTACTGGGCTTATTTACTCTAGAGAAGAGGAGACAGAGGGGATTTAATAGCAGCCTTCAACTACCTGAAGGTAGGTACAAAGAGGATGGAGCTGGACTGTTCTCAGTGGTGGCAGATGACAGAACAAGGAGCAATGGTCTCAAGTTGCAGCAGTGGAAATTTAGGCTGGGTATTAGGAAAAAAATGATCACTAGGAGGATAGTAAAACACTGTAATGGGTTACCCAGAGAGGCTCTGGAATCTCCATCCTTGGAGGTTTTTGAGACCTGGCTGGACAAAGCCTTGGCTGGGATGGTCTAGTTGAGGATGGTTCCTACTTTGAGCAGGAAGCTGGACTAGAAGACCTTCTGAGGTCCCTTCCAACCCTAATTTTCTATTATCTACTAAGCAGGAATAACACCAAAAAGCCAGAGGGTTTTTAAAATCTTCAATGAGATCAATAGAAAGGAACTTGGAACTACTTTAATAAAAAGAGTGAGACCAGTTTTCCAAAAATTGAAATTCATAAGAATGTGCATTATCTGTGTATGCAAATTGCCACAACCAAGCAAGCAAATCAGACAATTGCATGCCAATGTGCCTACTTAACTACTTGCGTATGCCAGCCAATTTGTGTCTGCAATAGCAGTAACTGTGCCTGCAAATTAGGTACACATTTTATACACACAAAGATGTACCCTAAAGCATAATAAAATATGCCATTTAAAATGAAAGATAGAAAAAATAGCAAAGATGAAGTCTTAATGAGAAATACGTAGTACACAAAAGCAAACACATATACACACCCATAATGTGAAAAAAAACAACAACATATAGAGATATTTTCAGAACTTAAGTGGGACTTACATGGTACCTAGCCAGTGAAATAGTACTCTACCTATAGCTGGATTGACAGAATAGGCACTCATAGTCTCCGTTCATTCACAGCACAGGTACAATACAGGCCGCTAAGAAATGGCAGGGCCATCTTTCTCACCTGTCTGAACCACCTGACTTTGTGACACCACCCACAGGGAGAAAAGGAGAATTTCGCCTCCTGGTCTGTTCCAGGACCCTTGCCCTTACCAATAAAGGTGTCATCTGATGTCAAAAGTGGACAGATGCCTACAAGGAAAGAGACTTGTTCACCCCCATTTCTTTTCTTTCAGTAGTGTTGATCTAAGTGGCTGAAGCAGAACAAGATTCCTATTTCACTTCCAGTCCTATACCTTCCGTTTTGGAGTTAACCAGAATAACCTCATTTTGCCTCGGTGATGTTTATTTGCCCTCAGGTAGCAGTAGAGCAAACTGGTAGGTAGGTAGGTTAGCAAGTAGGTAGGAAGGCAGACTGATTTCTGGTCTGAATTATATCCTGGAACTTCAAATCAGTGTTATATTTTTAAAGTGCTTAGACCTTTAACTTAGTTGTTAGCAGATTAATGAGATGCACAGACTGACATTTTATTTGAAATTTTCCAGGCAGAGAAACATAAAGTGCTCAGTGTGAAGAGCAGACTGAGGAGTGATGACAGCAAGCCCCCTCAATCACTCCAGGCTTCGCAATGCTCACAGATACGAAACAATGAGCACAAGTTGAAGAACAGAATAAAAATGTTGATTAAATTTTGATTCAGTCGCCTTTGTGCGGGTGCCTGCATCAGAGGGCTCCGCACTTGTTCTGCACTCAGACAGCGGTGATACAACAAAGATCATTGACCGCTCAGTGCCATCGATATCAGGCTCACAACACTCATCACTTAGAGCAGCTGTTCAGAGGCATACAATCCATACGGTTCTTAATGATCCAAAGACAAGCTGGAATCAAAGCACCCAGGCTGGCCTTCGGGCCACATGAAATATATAGCTTCATGGAGCACCCTCGTGAATGTGTGTAGGTCACACGTGAGATCTCCCATCTCCAACCTGACACAAGGCTCTTAATATACAGCTTCACTTGGAGCACTGGAAACTTTTCTAAAGGCACCAACATATATTGACCAGCCTTTCCTTCTGCCTATTTCCGGTAGGTGGCTCTCATGATCCCAGCCACAACCAGTAGCCCTGGTGCTGACATGCATTGGCTTTGGAAAGTGCTGTTCCTGAGAATGCCACTGCAACTCCCGAGGACAGTGCCACGGTTGGCAGCAAGGGGATAGCTTGAGGACATCTTAGCCTGTAGGTTTCCACTCACCCTCTATTCAGGAAAGCAGCTTTTCCAGTTCCACCGACCACTTCTCTTCCTGTTTTGTTTAAACCCCAAAGCACTATTTTTGACCCCCCCAAAAAAGGGAACAAGCTGTTTGAGTGTAGAAAGTTTATTTCCTTTGCTCAGTTTAGTGGCCATTCTGCAGTCCTGATGCACTGATTTCTGGTCCGCTGTCATAAAGCTAAAGCAAACACTGTCTAACTTTAGTTTCAAAACACGTGCAAAATCATTTAGTTACATGTCTGGCTGGACATGCAGATCAGACAAGCGAGCCCTCTGCAAAAAATTTAAAAGCCTTCTACCTGCAAAGTACGGCTGCCCATCTACAAAACTGAATGGCCTGGACATATCTTTACTTGCAGTTTGATCGCGTTCCAAGGTTAAATTAAGATCTTTTAAATAAAGAACAAACCTGTCTTGGTTCTTAGGTGCTGTTTTATATAAAGCTATTGGGGTGGGTTTTTTGGTGAGGAATGATATATGGAAACATTAAATGCTTTGTGCGGCATCTACATTCAAAGTAGGGGGGCATTGCTCAGGCATTCCCTAATACACACAAGAGTTCTTGTCTAATCGTGGTCCAACTAATACTTTGCTTTCACAGGGTCTGATCTAAAACTCTGAAGGTAATGGAAAGGCTCTGAGACTTTAATGAGTTTTGGATTGAGCCCATAGATTTTGCTCTATGAGCACAATTACTAGTACAGAAAGTGCTGTAAAATCCTTAAAAACAGAACATTCCCCATAGTCAAGAGGAGAAAGATTTACTGGAACTAAGAGCGGTCTAAAGACAATCTAGCTCAGCTGTCATTTTTTTGCAAGGATGACAGGGGATAGAGAAATGCAACAGGATCATGAGCTAGCTAGTGAAGGAGAGAAGAAATAAGAACTGGTTAAAGAATACTGTGGAATATGAATAGTGAGAAGTCAGATTGATTAAGAAACCTGGATGAAGACGTTTTTGCACGTACGTTGGGAAATAGCTGTTAAAATCACTTCAACCAAGTACATGTGCTCTTCCAAGAAACCCATAAAAATATGTTGTATATAAACCAGGACACACTGGGTTGAATCAGCCCATCTTAGGGAGAATGGGCCAGTTCCCCGACAATGCAAAGAACCACTGAATCCTAGTTGCTGGTAGTTTATATAAAATTAGGACTACCTTGTCAAGACTTACATGCTGAATGGCTCATTCCCATACCTTCCATATAAGGAACACTGATAGAAATCAGCTATTTTGTCCAAAAATAGGAAAATTCCAACCTAGAATGAGTCCATGCTTTTACTCAAATAATTGAATTTTTCAGGGACTAAAGCTGCAAGAAGCAAAGGGTGTCATTCTGCCCTAGGTCAGATATATAAACACTCATGAACGTTATTGAAATGATCAGACAGACACATGCAAGGTGCAGCTGGGTGATTTCGTGGTTGGGGCTCTCTGTGCTTGAATTAGAAGCACATCCTCAAGAGCATCTTGGCTTCCTTGTCAGGAAGGGTTCAAAGACTTAGCTCATTGAGAAACCCTTTTCCACAAAACAAGCACAAGGATTCCTTCTTCCAAAATAATGTTTAGAGATTGAGTTGCTTTGAGCAATTGTAGGTGACAGCGATGGAAAGATCTATTTCTCCCTCCTAAAGATATTTCTTAGGAAACCCTTGTCTTTTATCTATATTTTAGGTTTTAAAAAACCTAAATCTCCACAGCACCTCTGAAGCAAAGCCTCCTGATTTTCTGGCTCACCAAACTGTGCAACTCGCATCTTGCTCTTTTGGCTTGCCTGCCCTGACCCTCGTCCTTTCTCTGCACAGACGGCATGTCCCTCTGGGGCAGAAACTGGCCTCTATTTTTGTTTTTACAGTTCACACACAGTGAAGACCTCACCTCATTTGGCCCCTCTTGGCATCACCCGAGCACAAATAAAACCTCATGCATGCATCTCATAAAAAGCATAGGAAGCACAGAGAAGAAGGGCTGGAAGGGACCTCCAGAGGTCATCTGCCCCCTGCCTGAGGCAGGATCATTTTTATCCAAACCATCCTATACAATCCATCATCTAAACTCTTTGTAAAACTGCCATCAACCCTGACACAACATGAGACATAACAGCAGAACTGCCGCAGGTAAAGCAGGGGAACCGTGTCCTGCTTCTATGACATGTTGTCAGTAGGATCCCAGGGATCCCAGGTAGAGGGCCATGCCCCTTGCTACAGAGGAAGGCAAACCCCCATGGTCCGTATCATGGTGACCGGTCTGAGTTGAGGGGCAGGACCCTCTAGGCAGGACCCTCTAAGCTTTGGTACCAGCATGAGCACTGGCACAGCCCAGTTGAATCGTCAGTCTTGGCTTCAGTCGAAGGCGAGTGCTTCTGAGGAAGGGTTAGAAACACCCTGACACATAGCAGAAAGTAGGGGGGAAAAGGCAACCAGCAAAGGAGGCAACCAACTTTCATTTAAGCTAATTAAATTATTCCATTAAAGGAAACACAGCAAGTAAGTAAAAAAACCGCAGCAGAAATGGGTAAAAATAAAAGCATGGGTTTGGTCCTGGTAGTACAAGAAGGGGGGCTGGGAAGTTAACAAGTGTGCACCTGGAATGAAGTGATCTAAGAATTCCTTGGTCTCTTTTGAACCATCAAAACCAGCTTTATACTTGTGAGGAGAGAAGGTGTCTCTCCAAATGCCTATGGCTCCCCGCATTCAACATTTTCAGCAACAATGCAAAGATGAATAATTTGTCTTTAACACACTTCAGTCAGACCAGGATTCTTGTAAATGAGTTCTCCCATCTCCCCTTTTGCTTTTAGCAGTGAGTCAGGAAGAGTGTTGCCCAGACTTTCTCAGCCTTCCAGATGGATTTTGGTGGTTGATGTAGAAACTAAAGGCTTTGGTAGCTCTCAGAGACATAACAACGTGGCCAGGCACCCAGGGAAACTTCCACGCGCAGGGGCAGTGGCACCTTCCAGCTGCCACTGCTTGTGTAACTGTGCAGTTCAAACTGTTTTTTCTGCCCCCTCCCAGCCTCCCCCCCAAAAGCAGCCTTAGGGGTGGGTGACTGCCCAAGGTGCTGTGGTCAGAGGAGCACCAGGTGCATGTGTGTGTACACACACACACACACACAAGTGTAAGCAGCCTGCTCTCACAGCAGTGCTCTCTCCCCACCCCATCCCGGCCAGTCTCCACCCCAGGCAGAAGGAGCAGTGCCCAGCCCAGCCTGGCCCCTGCCACCAGCCACTGCTCAGGAGGAGCTGCGGTGGCACCTGCTCCTGTCCACCCACTAGCTCCCACTCAGCATCCATGGTGCCTGCCTGCCTGGCGCACCATGCCACTCCACCTCCCCACCAAACTGCATCCTGCCTGTCTGCCTCTGCCTACAGCAGCAGCACCCATGACTTGGGGGGTGGGTGCCAAAATACAAGTTCCTCCAGGGTGCCATTTTCCTTAACACCAACTCTGCCTGCCCCCCTCTGCAGGTCATCACCCAGGGCAGCTGCCCCAGTCACCCTACCCTAGTTACACCAATGGTAGTTCTTTTCCTTTGAGTGAGAAACTTGGTTTGCTTCCCTTAGCTGCAGAATATGTGCTCACATGTGGACTCAGCATTGTCTGGTAGGAACGGAGGCAGCAAAATTCACAGAGAAAATAAAACGTAAACAAGCAGTGGAAAGATGAGTGAACCGTAAAGGAGTACAGAAAATATACTGGTTTGTTTTGATTTGTCTTTTGCTTGGATTGTCAAGAGGATTGCACACAGGTTGCTCTTTGCAGCCAGTGAATATTTATAGGTTGCAAAAAACTCTGAAACTGTATATTCCTGCTCTATAGAATAGAAAGCAGGTATTGTGTCAGCTTACATGAAATTAGGGGCAATGGATGCACTAATATACCCAGCTGGATGCCCAGAATCTAAATGGAAGGCAGTCAAGTCATCCACACTGAAACACAGATACACACAGACCTAGCCTATTGTCGGTATGCTCAGTCTCACCCAGTTATCATTCTTTTAATGGAATCTAGATTTAAAACCCTTAAAGGGCCAGAGAACAATGCCTTTACTCTATGACAAGCCTTGAGCTTGCTAGCACAGACTGAAAGCTGAGAGCTTACATGCTTTACAGCTTAGTGCAAGTCCTTATGGGAATTAATTACTTACTCTTTGTCATAATTAAGGCACAAACAATTGCTATAAGAACCTCTATTTGTTTACAAGTGGGTGGATTTTCCCTCTCCTTGGAAAGTCTACAGCCACATTTGTACTCCAAGGCTTGCTATAGTCCAAAGGGAGATTATTCTGCTTGACTGCAAGTGAAAGCCACCTCTTTGCTGTAGCAGGTATGGCTATATTAGGCAGCAGTTGGGGGCCCTCAGGAGTTACTTGATTACATGTTAAAACAGCTTCATTCCTCCGGCACCAGGCCAATTAGTCCTATAGGAAGACTGATGGCTTAACTAGATACATCCATCTAAGTTGCTGGTTTCTAAATAT
This sequence comes from Alligator mississippiensis, assembly GCF_030867095.1. NCBI lineage: Eukaryota > Metazoa > Chordata > Crocodylia > Alligatoridae > Alligator > Alligator mississippiensis. The sequence continues at coordinate 8,944,900 of NC_081832.1, read as the reverse complement.
ACTGTTTACTAGGTACAGAGGGAAGCTCCATTGCTATTTCTTATTTTCTACAAAGGTCAAGAGACACCTGTGATTTGTGTTCCAGGCAGATGTTCCAGGAACCTGAAAAGCATGCCGCTAGAATTTGGGCTTTCTCATGAACTAATTGCCTACAGTAGCCATCAAGGGACTATGAATAAGATCTTGAATCGTTTGATTTCACTTTTGTCTATTAATCTGCCGTGGACAAAGCGGGCCAGAAGCAGCCCCTAGGCACAGGGCTGGAAAATCCAGCCAAACTGCAGTATCTTCATGGGACTCCGTAGGAAACGAAAAACGTACGGCAGCAAATGCAGCAATGTAGCCACTCCACTAATTGATTACAGAATGCATCTGTATACCTGAGCTTGATTGAGAGGATGCAGTCCTGAGGCCAGGATCTAAGAGGTCCTGGGCATGGGATGCTCCAAGTGAAATCACCCGGGGCTGCATCTCCATTTGGCCTGTAATGACATTGGCAGGTGTTATAATCTCCCTTTCAGAACGTGTGTCCAGCCCCAATGCAGCGTTCAAAGCTCATTCCACGGGACCCTGGAAACCCTCCTTTCCTTTTACAAGGGCCGTTGTGACATCCAGCGCTCTTTCTTGCCTATGCAGGGGGTTGGACTCAATGATCTGTTGAGGTCCTTCTGACCCTAGCACCTATGAATCTATGAATGCCAGGAATAACTCTGCATTGCTCAGATATTCGTCCACCCCTTTCAGACGTAATATCTGTAGCTATACAGTGAAACACTCTGGTGCATTCAAAGGCTTCACACCCTATGCGAAACTTTAGAAAAGAAAAATTAAAGACCACAGCAATGTACCTCCCATTTTCACAGGGACAATAAAGCATTGGGAAAAGTACACAAGAAACATTTTCTTATTATGCTAGGAAAATGCAGCTATTCACTCAAAGCAGAAAGTAGAGAAACCAGCACAGATCCTCTTTAGGGGTCAATCTAGTGAACAGTTTCCAGCATCAGGATCAGATCCTTCCCACTACTAAAGTGCACACAGAAAAGAGTTCGGGAGGGTTGTGGAGTAATTTATCCCAGGTGTTGGATCACACCACTGCCCCAAGATAAGATGTCATCTAATGGCTACTGCGAGTTACAAAGGCTGCTAGTACCAAGGCAGCAACCCAGGATCATCCCCTCCTGGCCATGATGTTCCCTCTTCCAGATGTGGGATGGGTAGACAGGCTCCTCTCTGCTGCAGAAGCTCACAATATAGGGCTGGTATTTCTATGGCTGGTAATGCTGACATCAGCTGCTTGGAGTTGTGAATATGTCTACAGCACAGGCCAGCATCTGGGCCACTGTAATTACCTCCATAAGCAGCCCCACTGAAGTCAAGAAAAGGCTTGTGGGTGTATATGTGTATAAGATCTTGACAGCCAAGCAAGCCTCGCTTTCAAGAATCTGATGCTGATCTGTGAATTTATTTGTGTCACATGCCCATTTACTTTAGGATCAAACTAGACTTCTCAGGCACTTCAAAAATGGATCAAGCCCTTGTATAAAATGTACTGTTTTATGTTTTCACACAGCTCATTCCTTACATGCTTGCTCCTTATTTTTGATAAAAAGTAAGGATAAAAAAGAAGAAAGGCGGTATTATCAAATAAATTCTCTTACTAGAATGTGCCCATAGATACAACTGCTAATTTGTATCACAAAAGCATGTCTTGGAACAAGAGAAGGAAATAATTTATTCTAGTTTCGCCCAAATACAAAGTCCTCAATCACCCTGTAGCAATGTCTGATTTTTAAATTATTCAAATTTGCTCCTCATCTTTGTGGCACTCTTAGAGGAACTGAAGAACCTCTGCACTTATTTCTGTATGTGACATATATGAGGCTGCTGTAGAGGAGGTTTTGGGGAAGGTTCCTCCAGGAGCTACCCAGGGGAGGTCATTGCACTTCTGCATCAAGCCTCATAGGGAAGAATACTCCTGGTGTACGAATCCCTACACGGGCTTAGGTTGAGGTTCATTCTCCACTTGCTTCTGAAACATCTGAAATGCCTGGAGCAGCTGCAGAGGTGCAGCACCTCCAAGTGGCAGTAAGGAGTAGCAGAGCAACACCTTCAGCAGTGGGGAAGCAATGGGAAGCTCGGGGTATGCAGCTACACTGGTCCCACCAGCTACCGATGCTCCTTGCATGGAAGCAGGAAGGAATTTTGGCCAGATGGACTGTGACAAACCATTCACAGTAGGCCTGGGTTGGCTATTAACTGTACAGGCATTCACCAAGGATTGCCCATTTTCTCCCCTTAAACAAACCCTGTTTTGATATAATATTGCTTGAGAGGAGTACTAGCCCAGGAGGGATCCCCTAAACAAGCCCCCAAAACATAACCCTTCTGCCAGGCACTAGACGGCAGTAACATGGGTTGAGATCAATTTAGGGGTTTTACACAACTTCCCGGTGCTGTCTGGGCTGGGGCAGCTGGTGCTGGAGCTGCTGGGAGTGTTGTCCATGTCCACGTCCCTGTTCCTGCCCCACACAATAGTGGTGTCCAGACCACGTAGGCCTGGGGAAGGACTCATGAAGGTCACCAATGCTCGGCTGGGCTCCATCACAACCTGGTTTTAAAGGGCTGTGCCCGTTGTCTCTGCTGGAGCAAGCCAAGGCCACGGTGCAGCCTGTAGCACCTGCCCCAGTGCCAGACCATGGTAATGGGAGGGCCATGCTGCATGGCCTGCTGCTGTACTCTGCCCGCTTGCCTGAGATGGCCAACAGCAACAGCACCAAACACATCCCGGACAAGCCCCCAAAACATGCCCTTCCCAGGCAATTGTGTGATAGTTCAGTAAAGCATTTTACTGAGTTCCTTCGGGAATATCTGCAATCAGTGTGGCAGTGCCTTTCCTGGAAGATGGGATGTGGACCTTCACTACTTCCAAGAGGAGATCACTCCCACCCACCCCTGTTTCTAATATAATCCTCTTAAAGAGAACATCTGAGTTTCTGTAAACAGAAGGAAAGACCATGGCAGATATACCGGGGTTGTTGGGCTTTCAACCACCGGCTCCAGTCATGGGTACCAGTGAGGTATGGGCAAAGGCTTCGGGGCAGATCTCAAGAGAGATTTTACAACCTCATTTTGAGTTAGATCCATAGAGAGCTGAGAGTTTTCTCTGCAGGCTCACCATCCAGAGCTGGGGAAGTGGGTTTTGAGCCCTGGCTTGCTCATGCGTCTGGACCAGTGGCAGGTATCAGAGAAAGAGAAACAACACCTTCTGATGGAGAGCCCCAGGGCCCAGCATTCAACGTGGTCCCAGCCTTAAAGAAGCAATGACCCCAAGGTCACTGCTAAGGACTACCTAGATTGCCAAGCACAAAGGTCTAGGGTGTGTTGAGAATTCAGGGGATTTATTGCTGTAACATCAGGCAGGACAAATATGAGACGATTATGGCTTGCTTACTGAGACTGGAAAAATTACTCCAGAGAGTGGTATCTAAAAAGGAGGCATCACCCAGGAATATGTAAACCGTGCCTGGTTCAGTCAGATCTTGAGAGGGGTAGTCTACAATAAGATGATGAGAGTTAAACAGAGGCTTAACCGAACAACAGAAGTATCCCCTCAGTTTTTGCTAGCTGATTAAAGAGGTCTGGGATGAAGAGGAGAGACCATTATGGAGGGTTTTCAAACCCATACGGGTAGTACAGCCCTTTCAAGACTGTCTCAGGCTCTTGTAGTGAGCACTCAAGACCTCTCGGAGCAGGTTAGGACCCTAGTAGCTGCATTACATACAAACTGTCACAAATTCTACAGGTCCCGAAGTCACAGACACTACACGATTGCAGAGGTCTCACAGAAGACTTTTGTTCCACGACCACAGTGCAGGGACGGGCAACCCTTGTTCTACTGTGGGTGCAGATGTTGGGCACGTAGCCACAATGTGCCAGAAAGTGGAAAACTCCACCTTAGTGTTTCCGAAGCTGAAGCCCCACAGGGAGGGCATCAAGAAACTGGGCAGGGGGCCTGGAAGTCCAGGGTCCCAGGACAGAAGGCAGCTCAAATCCCCCCAGGATGTATAAGGGCCTGAGCTGAAGTTCCAGTGAAGATTGAAAGGATGGACAGTGCTGGACAGCAGGTCTCAGGAGACCATTAGTATTTAGTCATTTTATAACAAGAACTTGAGACACTTACCTATATCACCATTAACTGGACTGGGTTTGCTTAAACTGGTGCAGTTTAAGTAAAAAGGGGATATGTCAGAGTTCAATTGGCATTTCCAAGGGGGTTGATGGGGTTACGGAAAAAGTGACCGCGGCCGCATTGATATGCCCTGACCCCACAGGAATTTGAGAGGTGTCTGAGGTAGTGGGATTAACTCCAGTCTCTTCTAAGTCCTTGTCCAACACTAAACCTCTAAATGAAAGAGTCCCATGGAGACAAAAACCTATTCTCACTCTTCCCAACTACAATTTCCTCACCTCCTCCTAATGCATGTACCTGTGGCTTGTTTACTAGGTACTGTACTGCAGCGTGGGAAAGTCCGAGGTTCAAAGCTTGCCTTGTATTATGTATTTGCTGATGTGTGTGCTTCTCCCAGTGTTTACATGGGTTACGTGAGCCCTTATAATTATATCAGTCTCACCTTTAAAATATATTCTGCCTCTGTTCAAATATGCTAAATGTAAGTGAAGAACAAAGTAATGCACCATGCAAGAGCAATGAGGCACTAGCAGCACTGCCAGAAACTCCACTGCCAGAAATAGGGGTGTGGGAAATCTAATTTACCTGGAGCCTCCTATCACAAGAGCTTTCCATGAGCCCTTGCAAAACTATTGCTACTATACCTTGTAGACCATACAAAATACAATGTCTCTAAAACCTTAGGCTTGCATGTGCTCTGGCTTCACACTGCTGCAAAACGGGTGACCTTTCAAGCAACTTAGCCACTGAGGAAACTGGGAACATTTGAAAACCGTGGAAGGGATTTTCACACCAGAAGGCTATAAATATGAATGACCTAACCTTCGAATGGGGACACGATGCAGTCCATCAATACAAATGGACGCAGCCCCGAGTGACATGCTAAAGTCTAGTGACACCTCCATGAACATCTTGCCTGACCTCATACATCTCACAGACCACAGGTTTTCACCCAGGGATGCAGGATTCACCTTTGTAGGCAGGACAGCTGAGACCCATAACTTGCAACTGAATTGTGCATATAGATTAGTCTGATCTTTTATTGTTTTGTAAATGTAGCACAGAAAAGCACAGACAAGACATGTTTGCAGCCTCTCGTTACTTCTTAAATCACATATTTTTGGATTTGAGTTCATTTTACTCATGGGCTACCAGATACGTTAACACCTGAGTGTCTTCATCCTTTAAAACATCTCTGCAAATTGCCAACTATCTTGATGATTTTTATTGCAGGTCTCACAATAGTTTGTGTAGTTTGAAAGACTTCACTGCTTCCATTTTGAAAAAAGCAGTATGTTTCTAGTTCTCATGATTATGGAAAAAAGCTCGGTACCCCAAAGGCTCCAAAGACAGAAGGCAAATAAAAAGAATCCAAAATCTATTGTTTTGAAGGTCACCACAGGAAGGGACTCATTTCTGAATACCTGGGGCTGGGAATGGTGGAAGCAAAAAGAGAAAAAAGCTAATAAGGAACAGGGGGAATTACTGAGGAGCAGGAAGACTGCTAAGTCTTCTTTTCCACGAGTGGATGTATGAGCACCATAAAGTGACAGAAATAAAACTGGGATCTTCTAGGAGGCTAGAAAGTCTATGCTAATTTCTCTTTCAATGAACGACCTGTACGCTCCCTGAGAAGCTCTCCAGGATATTTCTTTTGCAGTATGAACTACTTAATTGATCTCTCAGCTTAGTGGTTTGAATATCAATATCAAACCAGTGCTGTTTGTTGAAGAAAAAGACCCTTTTGCAGCTACCGAAAGTTTGACATCTTTCTAACAAACAGCCAGAAAGAGATACAGATTTTACATTGAATATTTATGGTCTGGTATAATTGTTCTGCTCCGATTCAGTTCACAGGGTACTCTGCAGTCAAAAAGCATTTCTTCCTTGACTTCAGTGAAAGCATAGTTTTATATGGCAAAGAAACAATCATGGGATTGCTGAAAAAAAGGATCTCACCAAGACATGCTTCTTGTATGATGCTGTCATTTTTATGACCTGTAATAGACTCTTTCAAAGACATAAGAAATCATATTACAAGACTATTGCTAAAAAACAAGAGTCAATCACTTAAAAAAAATTCTCCAACAATTAAGCAACAGATTTTCAAAGGCAAAAATATTTATGCACTCAGTTTTCCCATGCTTAGCTCCTAATGGTCTCAAGGAACACTCAAGGTCCTAATGGTCTCAAGGAACATCAGGGATCTCCCTGGCAAAATGCTATCATTGGCCTTCATGACATCACCAGTAAAAAAGAAAATGATATTATCTTCCTTCCTTAGTCAAGCTAAGGCTGAGGAATGGATGCCATGAATGGGGGGGGACAGATACCCGCTCACAATAGAAATGCTAGGTATTACTGAGGAACTTTCCCGTGACTGTTCAGCAAGACCTTGGAAGACACAGGCATTTAATCAAATTCTACCTGTTACTAACTCAGACTTCTTTTTACAAGACATTTCCTGCCTAATAAAACAATAAATCCTGGTAATGCTAATTAAGAAGTAGAGAAGCAGGCAGAATGAAGCTGTAGCAAGAAAGTCAAGAGAATGGCTTTGCCGTTATTATTGTTCTGGTGCGTTCAGCGTGCATGGCATCCTCTGCAGCTCTCCCAGCATGTCTAGCACTGCATTAGTGCTGTCATCTAGCCCTAATGTGGAGCAAAAATGCAAAAGCTTCAAATTAACAAGTCGTCTAAGAAAAAAACAACAGCCGACAACTTGACCTGCACAGAAGAGTGCTGCGTCTATAAGTACCTGAATTAGATTCAATCTGGCTTCCCCCAGCTGTAATAATAATATAATACACTGTAAAAGGGAATCTGAAAAAAAAAAATCTCAAATTGAATCTCTGTGTTTACTATCAAAGTAACTATGGAAAATGTACAGTATAAAATTTTAATATTTTCAGCAGGCAAGCAATACATCTTGTCTAGACGCTAGAGAAATTTTCAGACACAAAATTATTTTAAATGCTAAAGCAAATAATGCAGACTTTACCTCACATCCCTACCAGATTGTAGAATGTCATTTACTTTAAATTTGCAGCCAGACATCACATAGGCAGAGAAATTGCCTATAAGAAAAATAGGCTGACACTTATCACTGCATTCCAGTGGGACCATGGAGTGATGTCAGCTATCTTGCTGTTTCTCCCAGACAATTGAGCTTCCTACAAATCAATAAAAACAAGGTTTATTGGTACGTTTGCTTTATCATACTTGAGCCACTTTCATTGTCCTAGTGACAAAGTCTTCACAAATTGAATCATTAAACACAGTAATTGTGTTTCAAATACACTGGAGAGAGGAGCACGAAAAGAGAGAGCGTAAAAGATGATGTGCTACAGTATTTATGGCTGCAGAATTTAGATTTGTAACATTTTGCCATATCTATATTTCATTTTCAATATGGGCGGCGGGGGGGGGGGGGGGGGGGGGGATGGATCTAGCAAGTAGAACAAGCAGTTGCACTCAAATTCAGACCAGCTAAGCTTTTAATATTTCACTGAGGCAATGTTACATAAGGAGTTCTCTCAACAGCTTTGCACACAGAATGTCAAGCTTGTTTTAAAATTATATTTTTAAAAAATTATTCAGAAAATCTCACATAGAGTCCAGATTTAAAGGATCGCTACCAGCCTCGTGGTTAAAATAATTCCTTTTGAGGGGGGCGGGGGGTCTCAGTCCCTCAAGCTGGTGCATTTCAAAATGTAGACTCATTGGGCTCGGCACGCTTAAATTCGTTGTACCTCTTCTCACATGTTGTTTGCAAAGTATATACCCCCCACACATAAAGAGGCACTGACATTTTCCACTTGGCTATTTGGGATTTAAAACTGTATCCATCACACTATTTCGTCGCTTAAGAGCTCAGACCTGCATGCCTCGCACACCACCCACCTCTCTCACTGAAGTGCAAAAGGGTCGAACCTTTAAAAACCATCCTTTTGCATATTTATCAAGCCTCTTAATGTTCTTTGTGCATTGGCTTATTTAACCCTCTTAGGGATGGAGCCGAGTGACCTAATGACTAAGATCCTGGCCTCACATAGCAACTCTGGGTTCAGTTGCTATGTGAACCCGATTTGCTGCTTTTCAGTGGAGGGCCTAGCAAACACAAGTGCATTTCACAAAACTCTCTCACATTATTCAGCAAAACACGGTGTGACTAGAGTCCTCTGTACTGGAGGGGCCCTTGACTAAGCTAGCATGTAAATTATATTGTTTTCTTCTGAATGGGGCTGACCTCCATTGAGCAAGGTTCAGGTCATTGGCAGGCCAGCACGGGAAAGCTCATAAAAGTTCCACATGCTCGGAGTCTGACTTGGAAATAAGTAGGGGAGCCCATTTGACAATAGCATTACTTCTTTTGTCTTAACAAGCAACATTTGAGAGAAGTCATGGCAGAGAGGAGGGGAGACTCGGGCTGTATTGTTAGAAAAGCCAGTCTTATTGCATCAACACAAACATGGGTTTGTCTACAGCAGCCATATGGTTTTGCGCAGTAAAAACTGCCCTTTCCCTCGTATTAGGTTTTCTGTGTATATCAGAGATATCCCTTTTTTTTTTTAATCTTGTTGAATTTTTCTTACTCCATTAGCTTGAAATGGAACATGATCATGCTTCCAGCTGCAGTCGGCATCCAGCACAGCAGCATCAGACCTTTCCACACGTTACACAAATTGTATTTTATCATAGAAAATTAAATCTGGAAGGCAATGAGGTCTATGTGCCTAATGCTATAAGAGGATGTACAAGTCCTTCTACCACAGCCTACGCAGCACTGGTTCTTAACATGAATGACGGGCTGTCAATCTAAGATCTTCCAGCAGCACTGAATCAGTGCAATGCCCTTCACATTTACATCACAATATAGCTACCAGTAAGTAGATGCAGTAGAAAAAAAAATAGCAACCAATCTTTAGTGCATGTTAACATATCATGTGCATGAGCATGGGATTCCCATGAGTTACAGGAGGAGTTCAGTGGATATAATTCTTGCAGTCTCAGCCCCTCACCATCTGTGAGCGGATGTACAAATACAGCCACATTTCTGATGTGATCCTTTTTTTATTGCTAGCCCTCATAAAATAGATGAGTGCTTCAGAGGCCACTGTTGTCTGTGTCCTTTACACAAGCAAAATCATGCAGAAAATCCTTGCAGAGCTAAGTCCCAAATAACCATGCTTGCTAAATATGCTTAAACAGGAAATTCAGGGCTACATATATTGCTGCTCTAACTGACTCCTGACGCCTTGTCAATACAGAACATGGTGAGCACTGGCTAGACAGCTCACAGCCTATTTTTACACAATGCACTACAACTCCTGTAAGAGGCTTTCAGTTTTCAGAGTTGCTCACATATTGCAAGAATTGCTGTACTCCTCTGGATGCACAGGGTACTAGCACAAGGAACACATGCATTCCTACTGTGCGTTAAAATTTAGTACCTCCAATGTAAGGCTCTAAATTAATGCGCGTTTGGCTGCCCTAATACGCAGTAGCACATGTACATGCTTTTTAGGTGATGCTTAATGCACAGTAGCCTATTTTACTGTGCATTAGTATAATAGCATGGTTTTTTACATGTCGCTTTCATGCACAGTAAAATAGGCTACAGTGCAGTAAAGTGCACATGTAGACACGCCCAGTGAGGCTCACTTGGAGATGTGAAGTCATTCACCAGAAGCTCACTGCAAACTCATTTCCATCAACATCCTGTGGCTGGATTCATGACAGCAAGTAGCAACAGCTGCATATTTCCAGGCATGTAAATTTGACTTCCGGTGTATTAAAGTCATGTGAACCAAACTTTATGAAGACAAGTGGGGCAAGGGCAAGGTGATGATGATTAAAATCCACCTCTCCAAACTGGCTATGCTGTATGCTTTTCAAGCAGTTTCCCAGAATAGTCAGAGCTATTCTGCACCCTTTGCATAGGGCCACTGGGTCTGCATAGTTTCAGACAGGTTGATTTTGCTCTATGTTCTCTGGCAATTACCTGCCTAAAATGCATCCTAACCATTTTTGATGCAGAGACAGAGTCTGTGGATTAGACGAACTGTAATGTGAAATAGGTCTCTCTTTAAAGCAAATTACATAGAGGAGCAGTTTGCTTTGATATGCTTTCACCGAGCTAAAGCTCAGGGTAAGGGTTTGGAGACATAAACAGAATATTTATGGCTGGAAAAAAATAGATGGGCTTTATTCTGCTTTCTCACTGGTGTAAATCAGAAGTAAATTCCCCAGTGACAGCAGAGTTACAGTGGTGTGAAGCTGATTTATGGGAAAGGAGAGAGTCCGAATGAGTCCATCAGCTTCTCTCCTTTGTCTTGGAGGGGTAGCCTACAATGCAGCAAACCATTATACCTCTACAAACAAATCAAAGCCATACATCTTCATCGAAGCAATACTTGTGCAATCACTGAGTTGCTCTTTCAGTTTACCATCTTTTCAAACGGACAAAAATGACATCTCTGGAAAAACTGAACATCTTTCTTGGTGATTTCCAGCAATGGTGACCAATTCAGCTGCACTTGCTTGTTCTACTCCCTTGGGATTAGATTAATCTAATTATTCTTTATTAAAAACCAATTCATGGAATAATGTAAAATGGCTCCCCAAATTGGCATGTTACATTTTTCTTGAAATTTTCATTGGCAATTGAAATCAAGGACCTATTGTAAGGGCACTGCACAACCACATAGGAAGAGTCAATTCCTGAGCCAGGGAGCTTGCAATCTATACAGGGAAAGCAGAAGAAGATGGGGAAGGGGGAAGGAGAAACACAGAGCTCTGAAGCTGCTAATTTGAAGTTACCTGGCCAGTCAGTGGCTGAGAACCAAGCAGTCTTGGCCCAGTGTCATATTCAAACCCCAGTGTCTATTACCACCAAGAAAATGGACTGAAGAGGTTGTGAATCAAGGCCAAAAGAGTGTGCTTATACTCATACAACTCATATCCCACAACTCATGCTCCCCGCCCCTAAAGGCCTGTTTGTGACTCTTGGGAATATGACCCTTCCCTGGGACACGATGTGGTAGCTCATCTGAGCCCTGAATTCCTCCGGTAAATGTAAGTCCCCTGGGCAGCACACCAAGGAACCAGGGTTTTTTTGTTTTTTGGTTTTTTTAATTCTACCTTTGCTTTTATTTCACAGACCTAAATAAAATATGGGCATTTCTCTTAAGGAACAGGCAACCAGGCTTCAGCTTAAACAGAATGAATCCAATACTATCCTTGAAAAAAAAAAATCAAGGAAAGGCAGGTTAGGCAGAGACTGTAGGCGACAGCGCAGAACAACCTGGACCTTGTCACCAGATTCAAAAGATTTTTTTTTTTTTTTTGTGATACATAGTACATTTTTCATAAATTGAGTTTTAGAGGGACTGACATCATTTGAAAATTTGGGTCAAATTCAGTGCTTGTCCAAAAAGCATTGAAGATATTTTTTAAACAAATTGTTTTTTTGATTGTTTCAAAATTCCACATTTCATTTCAACATTGACTTGAACGTGAAAGAGTTAAAGAAAACAGGGAAGTAACTTCTCTCCGCAGAAACCTGAAATGCCGCACAGGTGATACAGACCATTTCCCTTCTTTGACCGGCAACCTCTCCATCTACACATCCTTGTTCAATGGGAGCTATGGCCTGCAGATATTGTTATATTTCTGAAGCTCCAGTAATAGCTACAGTGTAGTTCTGCTGTCTCTCCACAGCCTGGAGAGAAAAGAAAAGGTCATCCCTGGAAATCACCTTGACATCAATCACCTTGATGGGGAAAGAGGTTTGCTCCTATAGGTGTAAAGATTGTGTGTTCATGAAATACGATCACCTCTATCAAAGACAGGGTTTGTCATTTCTCCCTCGTCCTGCAAAGTGAATTCAATGAGGCAATCAAGCTTGAAACAAAGGCCTGTGCATATTGACAGCTAAACCCTGAAATTTAAATGATCACTATGCAACTTAATTATTTTGTAGAATATCAGTCCAGGGGATGGGATCCAGTATAATCTGCTGGATCACAGACTGGATCATTTGTCTTAAGAAAGGTTCACTCCAAAATGAGAAAGCCTCAGGTTCTGCAGGTCGGCAAATGACACCGCTGTTTCTGGACGTATTTATACTCATGCAGAACTTGGTGAGCAGGGTTCTTGCTTACTCCATACTGGATTAAAACAATGACGTTAAACAATTAAATGCTGCCACTGGTTTGAAATCTCGTATCAGTCTCATGGATTTCAGTGAAACTATAGATTTACACCAGTGAGAGATGGCGAATGCTTGCAGAACTGGCAAAAATTTTCAAATTGTCAAAAGCATCATGTAAAGGCTTTTGACATTTTGCTATGGAAGTGGTTATACTCCTGACAAAGTATTTCTGATCTTCTGGTGTATTCACCAATTAATATTCCTCCTGAACTCAAGAAAACACCTCAACACAATTTGCTCTTCTAAGACCACTTCTTTTTTGCACTAGAACCAATGGGACCTTGCATTTAAACTTCAGTAAGGGCTAAATCCTGCAAACCTTACCCGTACCTACCTCAATGAGAATGCCAATTGAAGAATTCAGCCTGGGTTCTGCACCAGCGGTAGTAGTAATAAAACATGATTATTATAAAATATAGATATAAGCAATGATAGGTTCATTTAATAAGACTGCTAGTGTTTAACATTAGGCATACGCATAAAAATCTGACTAAATTACTGATATTCATGCAGCTAGTAGCTAAGCAGTTGGTATTATGTTTGAGAGCTTTCATCCTATCTGATTTCTGGAGACATTAAAAATAGGTATCAAGCACATATAAAAATAAGTAATTACATTGTTCCTTTAAACAATGCAGAACAAATATCTGCCTTAGGTTTTGTGAATGATTAGGAAATGAAAAGCACAAACTCAGATGACCTTTTATTTAAGAAAGCACTTTGACCACACAGCAGAGAAGAAAGGAGTTGGTATTTGGGAAAAGAAAAAGAAAAAAACCCCTGATGTGAGCCAGAAACTCATTCGATTAGATGACCCTAAAGATTAGAAACTAATTAAAACTAAAGAAGATGTATGAGGGGGTTGCCAGGTGCCTTTAACAATAGCAAACATTCGCTCACGTCTCAAGTTTGTGTGGAAGTCAAGAGCATAGACTTAGTTGTGATGAAGTATTTGATTTGTGTTTGCTCAAGAAAGTGCTTTGATAGTTTAGCTAAGAGGAGTTTGTATTTAATCTGAGTAGAGCAGGGAGTAGATAAGAGCCAAGACAATCTACAAATTCTGGAACTGAACCAGAAGCAGAGACAGAGGATGCAGGTTGGTGAACATGTTACTTAAGACTATTTGCAGAGGCACGTTCTTGCTAGCACCCCAACTTGCAGAGAGTGAAATGTGAAGTGCCAGACCTGGTGGGCTCCCACCCACGTACAGGGGGCCTGCTCCAACTCGCTGGGAGAAGTTAACGTGCTCCAGGAGACTCTAGCATCACGTGTATCAGCATCCTGGCACTGAAAAATGGCAGCAGGGTGCTTTGAACTAGCATTCAAAGAGCTCTGCTGCCATTTTTTTAGTGCAAGGACACTGATACATGTGATGCTTGGGTGCTTTTAATTAGTATGCTGCGCTAATTAAAATGCACCCCGGCACACACATCTCCCACAGCATGTGTAAAAATGCCCTGGAAGTTCATCCCTAAGAGTTAAGTTTGTCCTGGTGCATTTTCTTATCCCTCATTCGTTTTTCCTATTAATCTTTGCCACATGCTCCCTCCCATTGCAGCTTGCTTCTCTTCACCTGTGACAAACATTTTAGATTAGAGGTGGGCAGAAACTACGGTTCTGTTCTACTGAAAACTTCAATGGGAACAATTTGTTTCCAGAAAACTTTCCGCTGCAATATTGCTCTTTGTGAAAAACAGGAAGCCGCCACCGTGATTAGTGAGACTTGGCATTTGGGTACTTCATGCTTGCATTATTTTTTATAGACCCAGCTCCCTGGTTGGACAATGGGCTTCTGTATGATAGTTCATGGCCTATCCTCTTGATAAAGGGAGTGGTAGTTGCATGGCTTCTGTGCAGCATGGAAGATAAAGTCCTGTTGGGGAGTGTAGCCTGTATGGGGGTATAAGGCACCTGAATTACAATTCCATATGAGGCTTCACAGCCACATTTCAGAATATAATTTTTTTTTTAGGTTTTCACTTTTTGAAGGATTTTTTTTTAATTCTACAGAAAGTAGACTCTATGGAAAAAAGCTGAAAACTCAACTTTTCACTGAAAAATACTTTTGATGGAAAATTTGTGACCAACCCTACTTCGAATTGAAAGTTGTGTTACCTATACCTTTCTCAGCTGGAAGTCCAGGAAAAGAAACTTCAGGTAACCTAACAGGTTAGTGTGCGCACATCTACATGTGCTTAATGTGCAGTAGCCTGTTTTAGTGTGCATTAAAGTGGCGTGTAAAAAACTGTGCTAATATGCTAATGCAGAGTAAAATAGGCTACTGTGCATTAAGTGTCACCTAAAAAGTGTGCACTTGAACGTAATGCATATTTATTTAGTACCTCATATTGGAGGTAGTAAATTTAATCAGCATTAGTAAAAGTGCATTAATGCATGTGTAGACAAGCCCTGTACATACCTGACTGTCAGGGAATGGCAATTCATAGAGTCATAGAAAATTAGGTTTGGAAGGGACCTCAGGAGGTCACATCTAGTCCAACCTCCTGCTCAAAGCAGGACCAGCCCCAACTAGATCATCCCAGTCAAGGCTTTGTCTAGCTGGCTCTTAAAAACCTCCAAGGATGGAGATTCTGTACGTCTCTGGATAAGCTGTTCCAGTGTCTTAGTGCACCTTGAGTGATAAAGTTTTCCCTAATATCCAACCTAAACTTACCTCACTGCAATTTGAGCCCATTGCTCCTTGTTCTGTCATCTGCCACCACTGAGAGCAGTCCAGCTCCATCCTCGTTGGAACCCCTCTTCAGGGAGTTGAAGGTGGCTATTAAATCCCCCCTCCGTCTCCTCTTCTCCAGACTAAATAAGCCACTTTCCCTCTTGACTTCTCCAGCAACTGAGGTGAGGCTGACCAGTTTTTAGTTCTTTAGATCCATCTTTTTCCCTTTCTTAAATATGAGCGCTATATTTGCCCTTTTCTAATTGTCTGGGACCTCACCTGATCACCGTGAATTTTCAAAGATGATGGCCAATGGCTCTGCAATTACATCAGCCAACTCCCTCAGCACCCTCAAGTGCATCCCATCCAGCCCCATGGACCTCTATATGCCCAGCTTTTCTAAATAGTCCCTTGTCTGTTCTTTTGTCACTGTTGGCTGCTCACCTCCTTCCCAAACTGGGCTGTCAGGTGCAGTAGTCTGAGAGCTGACCTTGCCTGTGAAGACAGAGGTGAAAAAGGTATTGAGCACTTCCACCTTTTCTGCGTCCTCTGTCACTAGGTTGCCTCCCCATTGAGTCAGGGACCCACACTTTCCCTGATCCTCCTTGTTACAGACTTAGTTGTAGAAACCCTTCTTGCTACCCGTCACATCCCTTGCTAGCAGCAACTCCAATTGCACTTTGGCCTTCCTGACTTCATCCCTGCATGCCCAAGCAGTGCTCTTATACTTCTCCCTAGTTGTTTGTCTAATTGCCAGTGAAAGTCTCATAGCTAAAAAGGAAGCTAGCACAATAGGCATTTTTTTCAGCACAGGCATTTGATACTCAAAGAAATTAACTTCTCCAAAGACTAAGATTGACAGCAGTCTGTTTTGTTACTGCTTCTGAATTCAGGACCACAGACACAAGAAGGGAAAGAAGGAGCAGAGATTTGAGGCAGAGATGAAGCTAAGGCAGCAAGAACCCGATGTCATTTGACTAAATTAAGGAACAGAAGAAGATGGGTGCTGATGCATCTCTTGCTCTTTGCTGACAGGAAGTGTCTTCCAGTCTTATCCTTGTTTTCATTGGGTAAGAGCAATGGTACTAATATATTTTCAGCTGCTTCATTATTAGACAGGGTCTAAATGATGAACTAGCTTAAGTACTGTGCAGAGCATGGTATATATTTATAGTGTAGCTGCCATCCATTATAGTACTGCATGAACTGCATTAACACAATTTTCTTATAGACCTACTTAGGCTGCAGATTTTCCCTAATAATTCTTGCCACCATCAAATAACCAACCTGGCCTGTAAAGCATGCTCCTGCTGGTATGTAAAATTCCCTCTTTCCCCACATAGTGTGCAGATATAAATCACCACCATACCATTATTTTAGCATTTGGCCACCGAGCAGGATTTGGGAGGTCTGAAAGACATTTATGCATACATGGTTTTTGTTTCTTTTTTTTTTTAATTTGTAGCTACCATAGTACACCCGTGTGGAGGTAAATAATATCCCTATTCACCCGAGAAGGAAACCTGTCCATAGTTACACAGTAAGTCAGCGATAGTTCAGCAAATAAACTCCAGGTTCCTATCCACTAAGAAGCTTTGCCTGCTATTGCATTCCATGGGATTTTATTGTGTTTCAAAAATTACCTTCCCAATGCACTATAAAAATTGTCACTCAGTCATAACTGAGTGGGGAATAAGAAATGAAAGTACAACAAAACAAGTTAAAATAATAAGTAACCAAAATATGCTAGAAATAAGTAGAAGAAATATGGCCAACCGTTGTAACCTATATGGACTAGAAATAAGGTTTGGGAATTAGACAGTAGCTGAAGAATATATCAGGGGGGACGTATTCATGGTAGAACATTTTTCATCAAAGAACATTGTTGCTGTAGTTGATACTGCTATGAGATCTATCCTGCAAATACATAATGCACATTAGTAATTTTAATTATGTGAGTAGTCCTGTTGAGTTCAAGAAGGCTACTCACTTATGTAAAATTATTCAAGGGAACAAGTGTTTGCAGGGGAGAATCCAAAGTTCATTTCTTTTAAGTCAGTATTTGTTTTAAACCAACTAGACCATCACACTGATTCTAACTGAAACTTGTCTCGCTGGGTGGGAAGAAAAGGTCGTGAGTTTTATCCCCAGTTGGATTCTTCCTCTTTGCTTCCATTTTCCTTAGAAAACTGATCTAATGTGAAATTGTTTTACTTAACTCAGAGGCTTTTGGGTATAATCATTTGTTAAAATGACCTGTTCACTTCTCCACCCCAGTGTATGCATTCCATACACACAGTTCACGTCTACATGAGACACTTTACTGCACGGTCGACTAATCTACTGCGCAGTAAATCATCACCGTCTACATGTGTGTGGCATTTACTATACAGTAAATTGGTCTACTGCGCGGTTGGTAGATACAGGTAGTAGCTTAACTGTGCAGTAGCTACTGTGCAGTAGCACACATGTAGACTGTGACTCAGGTGCAAATCTGCACCCAGTCAGCCAGACCAGCAAGGGGCCAGCCTCCTGCCTGAGGCAGAGCCACGTGGCTGGGTGTCTCTCCAGCCACATGGCAGGGACAGCTCTTTGGCTGTCTCAGGCTGGTCTTAAAACCCCTGGCCTGACCCCTGGGGCCTGTGCCAGCTGCTGCCTGTCCCTGGGCATCGGGTCCCAGAAGTATAGCATGTGCCAGCTGCAGCATGCCCACATACCACAGCTGTGGCCCCCGGGGCCTGTACCACCAGCTGCCTGCCCCGAGTCCCGTGTCCCTCCACTGTGGGCATGTGCCAAGCCCTGCTGGCACCTGGAGTCTCTGCCTGAGCCCCTGGGGACCCTGGAAGCAGCCACAATGGCAGCATCTGTAATGCCTCAGACAATATCCTAGGACCCAAAGTGGTCAGAGGGAGAGACCACTGACCTCATCATGGTCTGGGGCAATGCCGAGGTACAGAGGCAGTTTGCCTGGGTTAAGCTTTCCAGGCTAAGCCTGCCTGCCCCTTCCCCCCGGAGCCTCCAGAGAGGATCTTCCAGCTCCCCCTGGCTGCCTCAGAGGGGCAGAGTAGGGCAGGAGCAGGCTTGGATCTGCCTACTCCCATTGGGAGCAAATCTGTGCCTAAGAGGATGCACACGTAGATGCATTCTCACGGAAGGCTTACTGTGCCTTATTTTACTGCACAATAAGCGTAAAGCACATTAATAGCACATGTAGACAAGCCCATAATGCTAAGGTTTTCATTTCTAGTAGCACTTAACAAAATGGAAAACTATCAAAGCCCAAGTGTGAAATCTCCAACAGCCAGCCTCTGGATTCATAGGCTGCAAGAGTAGCTGCATAGGATGCTGAGCAGCAGGCTCACCCCCTGCTGAGGTTTTTACCTTCCCACCTGCTGCACACTCAACCCTGTAGGTAGATGAGGCAGGGGAGGAGAATTTCTCACTCGTGAGAAATCTCTTTTGTTCTAAATTTGTCAGCAATCCAAATTGGGCTGGATTTGGAAAAAGTTTCTCTAACCCAAGCCCTTTCAATTGAAACATGTCAAGCTCGATGAACTGGTATTTTCTGACGAATCTTTGTTTCGTTAAAAATTCCCAAACAGCTCCCCTTCTAAGGCCTGATTCAGACCCCTCTGTGTCCAGTCTCTACATCCCCACTTCTCACGTGTTATGTGAGCGGAGTTTGTTTCACTCAGCCTCCGTACTGGTTTAGGCCCATGGAATTATTAGGAACAAGCACCCCAAATATTTGCTTAGGCATAGGACCATCCCTATATTACATGCAAATTAAATGTTTACTAATGGCTCCCTTCCTTCTGCAACTGCAGTAGATGAGAAATAATGAATAGTCTAGATTCTGCTTATGTACATTGCTGAATGTTGTCTCAGCTGTACATGTACACTTCTCACTGGTTTCAGTGGAAGCCCCCCACACACATCCTTTTCACACTGTAGCTGTTAACAGCATGATAAATGTGACTGGCTATAAATGTGACTGGCTCCCCCCTCCCCACATTTTCATATTGTATTAAACAGCAAAGGAAATTGAAATTCAAAAACCAGCAGGCATTTGTATTTTAGTGTATGGTGTCCTATTTGCACGTTTCTCAGATGATTGTTATGGCCCCTAATTGGATTCAGTGTTTTCTATATGTAGGGATCAAGTTTAATGCAATCTGAAAACTAATCATGTTTAATTAGGTTGTTCTATTAGAGAACAGCCAAGCAAATTAAAACAATGCAGATCATACTTGAGAAACTCACAAAAGCAATATTCTAAAGTACAAAATTATTGCAGTGAAGATGTGAAAAACTCAGCCGCTGACCCTTGAATGATGCAGGCAGCGCAACATCGAGTCTCTCGCCAGGCCTCCAGAATCATCCTGCACGGCTCCTCTTCTATACATGCTGTTTGTCCCCCCTCGCCCTAACTGTCTCAAAGTAGTTTTTTTCTATGAAGTGTCAGGCACTGCAGTTTAGACCAACATTAATATTCAAAGCAGTGTAAACCAATAAGAAACATCCTTCTCAAGCCAGCTTGAGACTTCAGAAGGAGGTAGAACCCAACAATAGAAATTAGACACACAAGAATTGAACCCACTAGCGTAACAGTCATGGATTTAATAGATGTGTATGCCATATTGCCTAGTTTATTTAATAGCCACCCCACCATTTTTCAGTAACTTGCTAAGAGATCATTAATCTAATGCAAATTTAATTCACTTTCTGACACAGCTCAAATGACGATGCAGCCATTTGTACTGAGGGGGAAAAAACCAAACTACCCAGCCACCTCATTTTAAGTAAGTTGGATTCACTGATAGTTACACTGACATTTTTCCCGACTTCTGTGAGTTTACTCCAGGATTTATACTACATATTTACACTTAGTCTGGGATATTTTGGCAATAAATACTATGAAAAACAGAACGGGGATATACACCTTCTACAAGGGATCAGCTCTGAACAGAAAAGACAAAACAAACTGGTTTGATATAAGAATAAACCTAGACAACTTATTGGCCTCCAAATACAATAATGCATGACTTCCTCATACCCGGATATCTGAAAAATCTTCTCTTTTTTAAATGCCTCTGAACCAGCTTGGTAACAAAGAGATCCAAAATAATTTAAAGCTGGATCCTGGAAGCTCCTTGTCAATGTATCTGAACTCAGTTGTGCTTTAGTAGTTTCAAATGCATTTAACTGTTCTCAAAGAATCCAGTAATTCAGAATACAGTAATTGTGGTTTAGTAGCTTTTTGTTAAAAGTCTACCTGAGAGTCAAGTCTAGTTTCTGGAGCCACACTAGAGCATCTTAATATGCTACCTAAATGATGGCTGTCATACATCTGGAGATGTGCCAAAGCAGGAATCATTAAGGGGTTGCCCATCTCACATCTGTTTTAGCGCATCATTCATTTGAGCATGAGGTGTGGCTACGTTCAGCTCACCATATTGTACCCAACTCTGTGCTGGCCCTACTCTGAGCCTTCCTGTATTAGGAGGGGAGAAGAATTGATATGCTATTTACTCTTGTCTTCTCTCTTTCCTCTAGCCTGTTTCTTTCTCTGCCTGGGAAAGGACTGATATATACCTTGCAGACCTGTCTTATACTAGAATAGTTCATTTTTTCCCATTTACACCTTACCACGATGCTTATAGTTAGATGGATGCATATACAGCAAACAAAAACAACATTAAAAATGTATTCCTTCATTGTGTTACAAGATGCAACCTCTAATGACACAGTGTAAGAGCTTGAGTTTATGTCTCTTCCTCTTATTCTTTTGGAGTTTATAATATTGCACAGTGGGTGTGTCTACACGTGCACTTTAATGCACAGTAGCCTATTCGACTGTGCATTAAAGCCTCACAGCAAAAACAGGGCCAATTTGCTAATGTGCAATATAATTAGGCTACTGTGCATTAAGCGTCACTAAAAAGGCATTCGCTTTTCTACCGCACATTAGGGCAGCCTCATGTACCTCATATTAGAGGTACTAAACTTAGTGTGCAGTAACAAAAGTTCATTAATGAACACATAGATGTGCCCTGTAAAAGCAAAGTGGTATCAGAGCTATCAACTCTGTATTAAAAAGAAGATGTTGTTTATTGAGCATTGACAGCATGCATTCAGCACTACATTGAACAAAGAGGACACTAAGGTCTCTCCCCAGCTGAGCTCGAAATCCAAGGTAGGTAGAGATGACATAGTTTTAACTTGTTCAGTCAATATTTCAGAAGAAAAAAATCACAATAAACTGCATCAAATTCTGAGTATGTTTGGATGTCTAATCTATACGCGAACCAATCTGATGTACAACTAGCCATTTGTGCATGCATTC
The DNA here is from genome assembly GCF_030867095.1 of Alligator mississippiensis. Classification (NCBI taxonomy): domain Eukaryota; kingdom Metazoa; phylum Chordata; order Crocodylia; family Alligatoridae; genus Alligator; species Alligator mississippiensis. The sequence continues at coordinate 8,923,473 of NC_081832.1, read as the reverse complement.
ATTCATCATATATCCTAAACAACACCTATTTCGCTAAGGATCTAAGCTGGTAAATCTCTATGTCCAAGAGCAATTGAAGGGCAAACTTCAAATGATCAGCAACCATCCTTCAGGTACATTCCTGTAGCTGGCACTCATTAGTGGTCAAACTGGGTGTGATGGCAGAGCTGTTAAGGCACCTTGCTATGGGGTTGGCAATCTTAGTTCATGCCAAAGGTTCTCTTAGTTGACAGAGGTACAAATGGGCATGTAGTCATTTGTGCCTGAACATCTGCCAGATGTGTGCCAGTGACTTGGTGGTTAATCACTGGAAAGTGAGAAAGGAAGTATATTTTTAAAGGAGAATTTTGAGTATAGAGATGGAAGTTATTTGCTGAGCAAGAAGTGAGGCAGTCAGTGCTGAGAGCGTGGATGCCATGCACAACAGCATAAAGCTTAGCGGGGAGAAAGGTTTTGGAGGAGCAGGTGGAAATAGCAGCCAAATTGTCAACCATTCCAGACAGGGTGAAACTAGATCAGGGGCTAGAATTTGATGCAGAAAAGAGACTGGGAGGAGTAGGAGAAAGGGGCACGAGTGCGGGGGGTGGAGGAGTGTTAGTCTTAGCAACAGGAGAGGAAGATTTTAGTGGCAGCGTTTTGGATGCTGGGATTATTTCCGTTTCCATTCCTTTTCTGGGGGCTAGGTTTGCTCCCTTGCTTTGCTACACATGACAAAAGATGCATGCATTTGATAGAGGCGGGTGGTTCTGTGATTTTCAAACAAAACACTAAGCAACTCCTTACAAGTTAAATGACCCACAGACTTGACAAAAACCATGGTTGTCTAGGCAATATGGGAATTAACATTGATTTGAAGTTTGCTTGCCTCTCATCGTGCTAGCAAAATCCTATGCCACCAATATGCATTTCCATACAGAACAGTCTCTTCCATCACATCTGTCACTACATAAAGATCAGCTGAACATTTTTATCAAGGCTTGTAGGTGATCATTCTGATGAGTTCGATCAGAAGTAATCTGTTACACAGCATCCTCCCTCCCCTTTCCCTCCATTATACAGACCCAATCAATAAAAAACAAGCCGCTCCCTTTTCTTTGCAGATGTTTGCATCTCGGATCTTCTCTTGGTCAAGCTTTTTCCATGGGGCCTTCTTTCTAGAGTTGCTGAAGAAACTTTCTTTTAAATGATGATTTATGCAAAATATTTGTTACTCCCAGTACTCTTTAGAAAAATATAGTACAGTTCAGAGGTAAATTCTGTACAGATATTCAGTTAGGTAGAGTGGTACCCGCAGATGGCCAGAAGGATGGAAAAATCCCAACAGTTAGTATTTAGTAGGTATGCAGGCTGGTAGGGTGGTAAGAGGTCGTTGGCTGGTAGTGGGAGCCGAATCACAGCATCAACAGTGGGTGAATCTTGCAACAGTTCTTAAGTATGTAGAAAACCCGTAAATTAAATTGCCTGAACACTGAAGTGCTGGGCAAATGGACAAAATGTTAGTTATTTTTTATACCTACTGGGAGCATCATCTGCATTTCCACCTAAACTCAATCTGTGCAATAGCGTGCCGCACCAATTGGTAGATTAGAGCAAAGGAAACAGAAAGTAGCACCAGTCAGGGATTAAAGGCAAATCATATCTTTCAAAGGCAATAGCTCTTTCGATCTGCAGGTTCACATTCTTATAATTAGGGACTACCGAATTCACAGCAGAAGTGGGCTGCATGGCAGCTTCTTGAAACTTGCACGTTCCACCAGTTCCCCACTGATTGGTGGAGAGGCCTCACCGTTCACTCCCAATTGGGAGGGCAGTAAAAACGGTGGCTTTAAATATGGCTGTTTTTGCCTCCTGGCCAACAGCAGAGCCATTAGGGCCCCTCAATCAATCAGCAATGACGGGGCAGAGGGGAGGTGAATGGGGGAGCCTGCAAAATAGGGCAGAACCAAACCAACACCATCCATCCAGAAAGTCAAAGTCTCTTTGGGCATCATTAACTGGCTTCCCCACTTTGCTGGCTCCTCCTTCAAATCCTTTGTGTTCCCATAGTTGTCTTAGAAGGAGCCAAACACAACGTGAACAACCAGCACTAACCTCCGAGCCTCACGCACGGTCTTCCTTAAGAAACCGCATTCATTTGGCTTTTGATAGCAATGAACAGCAGGGAAACTGGGAGCACAGTTTCAGCATCGTGCCATTCTTGAAACAACAAGCATGTTCCAGCAGGCTCTTCCATTGTAACATATATCATTCCTGCAGGCAACCTCAAAATGCTACTGCTAGTTTTATTGCCTGTTTTAAGCTTTCCTTTCACAGAACTGTGTCTGTTCAGGTTGTAGCCCACCTGCTGGTATATTATTGTTCCTCTTCATAAGAAGACTGGTTGCACATTAACCTCCTGAAAGTAAAGGTATTTCATCTTTCAGGACTGCATCAGCAATAAAATGTATTACTTATAAAACATATCCCTCAGAAAGAGCTAATAGCAATAATGTAGATGAAAAGGGTGGGATAATTGAAACACAAGCATTGGTGTTACCATCACTAGGCACTTAAGCTGATAAAAAACGAAAAGAAGACTTGGAATGAGATTGGCAGTGGATTAATCGTGGTTAAATAAAGTTGTAGCATTGCCTGCAATGTTTAAGTTATTGCACAAATCCTTTTCATCTAGCTGCATTAAATGTACAGCCTACCCCAAAACCTAGTCTCAGTTCACAGTGATTCAGCCACAGAGACACAAGGACAAATTTGCACTAATGTGGTTCTTTAAAACAGCTGGAATCCCTTCCAGCAGAAGCTCCTTCTTCCCACAAGACACATACAAAGATTGACCCCCTTGCAAGTGTGAAATGGGCACAGAATTAGAGCAGCCATCCAGAGCGGCTACTTCATTGGCAGGTCTGTCAGAGCAAGTCAAGGTTACTGCAGCAGCCAGTAACACTGAAGCCTGTTACACTGTTAGAGCTGTTCAGCATTTTTATGAAATGCAACATTGAGGTTTCCCAGTGGTTTTATTTGTTTTTTTTTAGTTGCAATTGTTGCGTTTGCAATTTCTCCCTGCAATTAAAACCAGTGAGCTAGAAACGGTGGGTTCCAGTCCCTGCTCTGGAACGATCTTGTCTTGGTTTGTCTCTTTGTCTCTTCCTGAAGTATTATCACCACCAATCACACAAATATATATTTGGTCAAATCTTGAAATGTTTACAATCCAACAAAACCCGTTTGCTTTCTTGGCATTTTGGCAAGTTCGGAAAATAAAGACTTCAGGGCTGGACCTACTAAATTCAGTGGAATATTTTATTCATTACAGTTGGAGAATGAATTCCAGATGGAGACACCTCACTCTTCTTCATGCTTCTCTGCTGCAGATAATGATGTTTACCTCCTACCTACAATCATACATACAGAAAAAACTAATTTTTTAAGTGGGGTCTTAGTTAAGAAGTCACGATCCCAGGGATTTCCAAGTGATGTTAGTAGGTTGTATTGCTGGGCTTATGGTGGCATCTCAGCGCACCCACTGAGAGCTGCTATCTTAGCAATTATGCCTGTCTAAAAAAGGCTTTATTTTCTACCCTCTCCCCATTATAATTTTTCCAGGCATAATCATAGAGATTGCTTTTATTAGCTCTACTTCCACATTGTTAACTCAAAAAGATCTTCAGTTTTAAATAACAAGGAGGACAAACTGTGCTTTCTGAGAAATGGAATTGGTGTTCCTGCATGAACAGATGTTAAGAATGTTTCTGAGTGTGCTAGACTCATTTGCGAGTCTTTTTCACACATTTAAGTCTTGGGGACATCAGCAGTTTGTTCAATATTTTCAGCCTCCTTCCTAAATGCTGCTTTAGAAAAAGGTGGAGTAAAGGGAGGTGGGGGCAGGGGGAGGGGGATTGCAAAAACCTTCCACTGAAACAGAGAAAAGATGCATTCGCATCAAAATAGCCAAGGAAAGCACGGGACAGCCAGCCAGTGAGCAAGGGAGAGTCAACAAGCCAACATAATGAAAGATTGCTTTCATGTGCCATTTAACCTGTTGCCTTCTGAACTCTGCTAGTGAGATGGGTCCACAAAGCAGATTAAGATTCGCTGTTCTGCTAGAAGCAATTTAATAGACTCCACTCAGTGTGAAGGGGTTCTGTCGGCAATGTTGTATCTGCAAACATTTGTTTAAACAGTGCGACTCTGAGCGCCAAGTGCTGACCGTGCCCACACTGGCGTAATTCAGAGGTAGCTCCAATGGTGACATGCTAAGATTTCTTAGACTCTACATTTTGCGGGGCAGGAGCCATCTTTTTTTTTCTGTGTTTATACATATCCCAAAACAATGGTGGCTTGGCATGTGACCGAAGCAGCTGGGAGCTAGAATAATAATGCATCTTTTCATAGGTTTTATAAAACACATATTAATACATTATACATTATAAAACACATATTAACACATTATTATTACACACATCAAACACACATTAACACATATTAACACATTTTACATTATAAAACACATATTAATACATAGGTGAGTAAATTATCATTGTGATGACAATGAAACACCAGTATAAAAGCAAAGGAGAATCAAACTAGCTATACATTGTTATTCTAGTTTATAATTTTAATTGGGCATTATGAGACTGCATCTTGAGCAGAAAGCAATATTGAAGGTATAAGCATCTCTTTATCCTGAGGTTCCAGTGGTTCTGTGAAAGAACCGTGAACAGACTCGGGAGACCCTGATACAAATTCCTAACTCAACCAGTAACCTGTTGCATGACACTGGTGAAGTCATTCCACTTGTCTGTCCTTCCATCCTTGTCTGTCTTGTCTATCTATTGCAAGTTCTGTGGAGCAGACTTTGGCTCCCTCTTCATGTTTCCAGCGACTATCTGGTCTCAGGTTGGTACTGCCATAATCCCACCCCCACTTTATCTCAATAATTCTGCTAGGAGCCAAAACTGAGATTCTAATACAAATTTCCTGGCTTGTTTTAATAGGCCACAGCTGACACTGGGAAAAAGAGGGGCACTGTCTGCTTACTTTGCCTTCCTCCCCCAACAAAAATATTTACTGTCACTCCCCCTTGAAAAAAAAATGGCTGGTTGACTTTACTCTTTCCAGGGTATTTTTGGTATTTGCATAGTTAAGAAGGTATTTCCTCCAAATATCAGGGAAGGCTGCAGATGCTAAAGCAACCTAATCCATTAATCTAATGTAACACAAGGACGTGTTCAAGAGGGAGACTATTGCATGAACTGTAGGGACTGAAGTTGGGGAGTGTTTGTAAAAACCATCAGTATATTTCATGACAAGCCAAGAAAACTCCATTTCATTAGATTTCAAAACTCTTTCCAGTGGAGTTTGAAACATCACCCTGGTACTGGAGTCACGAACCCAAGAGATAGAGGAACGGGATCAGAAATAAAAGCGAAGCTGAAAAGTCTGGTTTTGTCTTCCAAGCCAAAGCAAGTGCAAATGCAGCCCTCCAAAAATAAAAACAATGGAAAGGACAATAGGAAGCACAAGATAAAAGGAGGGCCCAGACTTTAAAGGGGCCATAGCCCAGACTGTCAAGAGGGCTCAAGTAGCCAACCTGCTCCTATTCTTCCTAATGAGGTGATTCTGTGTGGGTCCCAATAGAAGCATAACAGAAGATGCAGACACATATTTAGGCACCACAGGAACTGGTAGAAAATGGGAGTCATGCCTGTAAGTAGTTTGTCTACCTGTTGTTGAAAAAAATTGCTGTTCTTAGACTCTCTTAACTCATCACACAGCATCTATTAACCCAGCTCACAGAGAATGCATTGAGTATGGGTGAAGGAATGGAAAATTACATGGAGAAAAACTGTTTTTAAGTGACAGGAGAACTAACACCACTACAAACAGGAACAGTTGTGGGGGGTAGTACCTTTTATTTTTAGTTTATGAAAATTGTTCCCGAGCTGAGGTTTTATAACACCACATTTCAGCCCATCTTAAAAAAGGTTTATGGCACATGCATGTAAATTATTTCAATGGGGCTTGAGCTATAATGTGGTGCTCACTAGCATAATTTATTGACACAAAAAAGCAAAAACCAGATGAGGAGAAAGGAAACACATTGTTTTCTAACAATGTGACATGGAAAAATAAATTGGACAAAATCTGATCTCAAATAATTTGAGAAGCCATGATCAAATTTACTAGATGCTTGAGAACATATTGCTGGTATACTACAGCTATTTAGATAATGTCCTTGTTGTAATTTGAAATCAATAATAATGAGCCATATGCTCACTGTTTTTGCTGAAAAATGATTCCTTATTTATGCTGTGTGAATTACTTTATGAATTTCAAGATGAAAAGCACAGAATCTAGTGGCATTTGAGTAAATGCCATTTTGCTCTTAAGGTCAGATAATGCTTTATGGATCCTAAGGGATATTTTCTATTATGAAGCTCACTGATGCCTCTTTAAACTTTGTATTATAATAATTATTTTATATATGTGTAACAGATACACAGAGCTATTTAGATGTGGGACTCCAGTGGAGTTGTGTCATGTTCACCAAGAAGACGTGCACTAGGAAACCAAAAATAGAAATGAAAAGCTGCACCATCTGCTGGTGTAAACTGGTCTGGTTCCATTGCCACTAACAAATCTGACTTTTCATCACCATGGCATCTGACTGTAGGAGTTATGGTAGATACTACAGTGATGCCCTACTTCATAAAACCCTAGATCATATTGTGGGCCAACTTCTACTGATGCCCATAAAATGGTGGGCTCAAAGCGTCCTTCTGATAAAAAAAAGAAAAATCAGATTCATTGTGAATAACTGTTATAGCCTGAGCATGAATCTAGACCTCAAACCAACATTTTGACTCTCAAAAATGATTCAGTAGTATTTTTTCACTTTCTTTGCTCATCTCCTCTCTGACGATGGCAGCCTTCTCGTGTTCCCTGAACCTTGCTGACTCCCACTGGGCCTCCATCCAAATGCCAAAATCCCATACACGGTTTCTTCTTGGATCATCTTGTCCCTTCCACTGGTTTCTCCTTTCTACACCAGATCTCAAGCATTTTGTCCTGACCTTGAAGACCCTGCACATGCTTATACCCCTTCATATCTCTTTTTCACCTCTACTTCCTTTGCTTAGTCTCAGTAGTGAGACATTCACACCTTGCTTTCCTCTAATCTCTCATCACGTTCTCTCCCGTTATATATTTTCTCCTAACTCATGTGTCTTCTGTCACTTTGCTTTTTAAACATGATCTTCCCTCTGTACATCCAAATCCTTCCTTAAACTATAAAATCGATCTTCGTTAATCAGCTTAAATTAGAAGTTCAATACTTTCATTTAGAAAAAATAAAGATACTGCAGCACTTCATGAGAGCTCCTCTCTACTTACCCAGGGCAGCTGGTTCGTGTCAAACCCTTGTCTCTCCAAATATTGAATTGTGTAGCACAGAGACTGCGTGAGGTCTTTGAGATGTGCTCAGTGCTGTATAAGACAAAGCTTAACAAATAATAATTATTACTCAGTCCTTTGCCCCAGTATTTTCTAATACAAAGTGGAAGTGACCAGATGACATGATGAGAAAAAGCTGTTCTCGGCGCACTGTTATCCCTAATTGAATCCAAAATATCAGAAGAAAGCCTGTTTCAGGGAGACTTTAAATTTGACCCTGATAAATTTAAATTTAAGGCTGGCTTCTATTAAGTTACACCTAGGATAAATTTGACTCAAAGGTTCAGAGTTTTAGGTCACATGAGGATCTGTTTCTCTACTTCGTGGACATTTATATATTCTGAACCTTGAAACGAACATGAGGGTGACACAGGGCAAGGGATCCAGGTCTCATTAATTTACTCTTCTTCATTTGATTATGTTACCTCATGGTATCATGTGAATGTAAGTTGATTTTAGCAAGTTTGCTCCCCATACATATTATATGACTCATAATACCAAAGGTCATGAGGATCCCAAAGCAATCAAAACACCAGGAGGAAAACAGAAGTCTGGAAAGTACTGTTTGGCCTCTACCTCCTATCCTGACTCATGACAATGGGAAGCAGCCGATTCCTCATGGAACGAGGAATGATTGCCTCGCTTGGACGAGGACCTTCTGGTAGACATCCTAAAGAGTCCTGCAGGGAAGTGATGCCTTCTTCCTCTCCAGCTGGAAACAAACCGCTTCAATTAACACAGCTAAGTTTCAAAGGAAGGAAGCAGTAGGAGAATTTTCTTCAAGTGCCACTGTGGCAGGATAACTGCTGTGCTGAATTAGTCTCTAAAATATTCACCGTTTGCAAACAAAACACCCAATAATAATGTGTGGCTATTGTAAACTTGGTGTAAGGATATATGTGTTTTTCAATATTTCCAAAGGCACTCCATTAACAGTGGTAGAAGCAGCAGTTTTACTGTCCATCAAAGTGATAGCAGGTGCTGAACGTACAGATAATCTAAGGAAGCCTGTGCTTTAAAAAATTGACATTCTAAATGGACAAGGAGAGAGACAGTAGGAAAGAAATAGGATCATCACCATTTTACAGAAGAGAAATAGATAGAGTGACTGATCCAACGCCGCAAAAGTAAAGTCTGTATCAGAGTTTTGGACTGACCTCAGATCTCCTTGAAATCCGGCTTTGAGAAGTGGCTTCTTTGAAATTTTAGGCTGGTAGCTCTTGGTAAGAAAAATCAGTTTAGATAAAGTTTCATACAATAGCATTGGTAGAAACTGTGTTTTGTGGCAGCAAGATATGGACACAAAACCTCGTGATACTGTTATTTGTGGGCCAGGAAAGGAATGTTATTCTGCTTTTTTGGGAAAATAAAAAATCCCCTCCAACTACTCACGATGCATCAAAATCCAAATGCATTTGTTCTGTCACTACAGATGTTCAGTTATTGAACTATCTGCTACATTTTAGTAGAAACCAGTTTGCGAGGCTATCATTGTAAAATCCATATCAACTGCATGTAAAAACCACCAGATACAGCCAGTGATTTATTTTCTAACACTGCATCTTATTTGGCTCCAAGTCGTACACTGTGCTTTGTTCCATCTACCTTCCACATTCAACTATTTAACACAGCTCCTGCACTGAATGGGGACAGATGGGCAGCAGAGGGGCAACAACTGGAAATGTTCTCACAACAATCGTGAGGGATCAGGATGACATGGTGCCAGTCTCTGAGATATGTTGTAGGACAAATCAGACAGCAGAATGACAACAATGATAACAAATGGTGAGTGCAATCAGTGGAGATGGAAATCCAAATAGCAATGCATTTGGCAACACCGAGTGGCATGATGCAGGATTAGCATCAAGGTCAAATAAACATCATAAAACATTGCTCAAGCTGTCAATTAAAAAACAAACAAGGCCATCATAATTACACCAGATAATTGTTATCTGCTGGGGTGTTAATTAGATACATTTGATCAGCTCTGTTGTCACTGAACTGAAAATAGAGCTGGTCAGGAAAAAAAATTTAGAAAACGGTACTAAATTTCTAAGTTGGCTTTCTTCATTTTTAATTGGCCTGTTTTTTATTTCCTTATCAGTCATACAATCCCTAGCAATGGTAACAAATTACTGAACTTTTTCACTTTTGAGAAAGATGTGATGTCCAAAAGGGAGAGTTTTCCCATCACGTGACTTCACCACCCAAACGAAACGGCAGTGGGAAGGACGTGGGAACCTGAGAACAAAAACAAAACAGCCCCTAAAATAATGCAAAAAAGTCACTGAGAACAGAACCAAAATGAATTTCACTTTTTTTCTCTCTCTCTCTTTTCCCCAAAGCTGGTATTTTGTTTTAAAAATGGTAAAATTTCACCTTTTTTAATGCATGAATGGAAATGTCCAGTCCATAGGAATAGAATGTTAAAGAGACTAAGCCAAATTGCCTAAAACTCGAGTATCACAATGGTGAATCCAGCACATTTCCTGAGAAATCCACTTCCTTTCATTCTTGAACCAGAAGTCCAGTGGTATATAGGATGAGGCCCCAAGTGACAGAAGACACAGTATACTTTTTGACTATCGTAGCAAAAGAGCATGAGGGTGCACATGGAAGCTGGGATACTGAAAAAGCTCTCTGAATATCAGTTTCCAGAGCACATGAGGGAGCAAGGACTGGAAAAAATAAGAATTCTGTTTGGAGCTCAGCAAATAAAGACAAATATTCTACAGAAATGAAATAGCTTCAACTCGAGGCAGCAGGGATGTTACCCATTTAGCTGCTTTAGAGCCTTCACATAACTTTACATGAAGCCAATTCCTGCAATGGCATTTACTCTCACCCTTAGTATTCACTGTCCATCTGCTCAGCTAACGGTTGCCTCCATTTATCATGTTATGCAGCTGGCAGAGAGAGACAAATGTCTAATATTTCATCAATAGATATATCTGAGCATAAATCTTACGTGGATACAAACTGGTCAGGAACAAATTTAGACTAGGAATTAGAAGACGGTTTCTCACCATTAGAAGAGTGAAGTTTTGGAAGGGTTTTCCATAGGGGCAAGGAATCTGAATCACAAGACGGAGCTCAATCATTTCAAGGAAATAGTGTGAGAGAACAGAGGTGGTGCAATCACCTACCTGGATATCCTCAAAAGGAGACTAGACGGTCACCTCGCTGGGGTCACCTGACCCCCAATTGTCTTTCCGGCTTGGCGCAAGGACCTGGACCCGATGATCTTCCGAGTTCCCATCCAGCCCCTTACAATCTATGAATCTATGTCTTGGGGGCCAGAGATTATTTTCCTTCAGTCAGATTAGCAGGAATGGCTGTGAGGATTTGTCTCTGTGGTCTGGCACCATCTGAGGACCTATGACCTTCTGAGCATATTGTAAGATAACAAATGTCATACCACTGCAGTACGCAAGGCATTAGCAGAGCCTCCACTCACCTTCTCTTCAGCTGAGGCATGTCCTAGGGCTCGGGTTGGGGGGTTTTTAAATATCAGGTGCTTTGTGGCTATGGTCTGTAAGAGAAGCCACAAGTGGACATTCTTGTGATCCTTTTGAACAATCAATTCCCCAAAATAGCAGAGGACTGCATTCTTTATCTTTGAAACAGGGATTGTCTTTCCGTTGTACGTTTGTACAGCATCTGGCACAACCAGGTCCTGGTCCAGGAGTAGGCACTAGTCACATAAATAACAATAATGAAAAATGCAGTGGTTCTTGCAATACTAAGTAAAACCTTTAGCTTTTATTCAAATTCAGCATGTACTTATTAAAGCAGACAAGGTTCTTTGGGTAAATCTGATATCTTTTATTTGACCAACCAAAGATATTGGATTTACCCGAAGAACCTTGTTTGTCTATGTCCTTAGACCAACACGGCTACAACCTACACCCTTTATTAAAGAGCACACTAAATTTATGTGCTAAACCAAAACAATTCTTCCTTTTGAGGCATTTTGCATGGAGTTTAGGATGCAACCCCCCCACAACCAAAAAAACACCAAAACCCACCCCCAAAAAATGCATGACCGAGGAAAACAGTAGCACACAGGCTTACCACACAGCGCGCAGAATAGTGAGAAAAAGGAACTGACTTCAGCTAGAATAATAGTCATTAAATCAAAATGCTGGAAAATGTATTCCTCATAATAATGTAGCCTTGTAAAAACCTAGTCCTAAACAAAGAGTAGCAGTTAGCAGCCAAAGGGATATAGTACGGGTATACAATAATCTAAATGATAAAAATGTGCTTATAGTTTGCAGCAAATTTGTGGGATTTGTATGGCTGCCACATGGCAATAACTGTGTCAAAAAGTTTCAAGTTCTGATAATTCACTTTTCAATAAGCAAAATTTTTCAGGAGTCTTTTCATTGCATGGCTGGAAAAAGCAAAATGCTCAAATGTTACAAGGGTGTAGGTTGTAGCTGTGTTGGCCTAAGGACATAGGCAGACAAGGTTCCTTGGGTGAATCTGTTATCTTTTATTAGACCAACCCAAATAGTTCTCCAACTATTTGAGTTGGTCTAATAAAAGATATCAGATTCACCCAAGGAACCTTGTCTCCAAATATTACAAAGACTTTAAGATGATGAATCTACAGAGCACACAAAATCAGCAACTTTAACCCCACTACAGTAGTTCCTAGCACAAGAAGACAGCAATATTTTCACAGCAAAAATGTGGACTCCGTTAGACAACTCCAATAGAGCAACAAAGTTCAACTCAACTTGTGCAACAGGTAACTGATATGAACACGAACAGAAAATTTGAGGTCACTGCTGGCAAGTTGTATATCAGGTTTGTTTTCTATGAACATTGAAAAGGTATTACAAGAAAGGCACACAAGACAAAGGCTGAGTTTAAATATTTAATATTTACATGTATATTTAATATTCATTTAAACATCACCTCATGCATAGCTTATTCATAAGCTAAAGATATTTCCTCTTGTTCCATAGATTAGATGTATTGTTAATGTAGTTTCTCCTTTTCTATATTAAAATGTGCGTGGTGTATTCCATAGCACGGAGGTATAGTTCTTAGGTGAAACTTGGAACACTCCCTAGTGTTTAGCTATCTGTAGAGAAGAGAGGGTTCTGAGTGAGCTGGGTAAAATGTAAGGACTTCAGCTATTTTAAACATATGGAGCCTGATCCAAAACTCAGATGAAGTCAGTTGAGTGACCGAACTGTATTAAAGCCAATGAGAATCTTTCCATTGAGCGAGAGCGGTGAGCTAAGGCTCAGGCCTATTATAAGAAGTAATTAAAGAAGAAGTAATTCCACTGAGATGCCAAAGCAAAAAAAAGTTCTAAGAAGTCAGTGGCAGAGACAGGAATAGAGAGAAAATTGGCAGGCCAAAAATACCTCTTAAAAGAGTTCTGCGACTCTCAAAAGTTTTTGACTAGAAGGCAAAGTTGTTTTTCTGCACTTGGGCTCCTTGCCAAAGGACCTTTTCAGAGTCAGATGAGATAAGAGAAGGCAGGCAGGCATCTATCACACGTCACCGTTATCAGTTCTAGGATTCCTGATTGCTAACTGTGCTGAGCACATTCATTTTCCCCATGTGTCACAAGGAGGAAGGAAGTCAAAGCAGCATTCATTAACATTTCTGTCTTTTCTACTCTGATTGAGGCCATGAATGGTTTCCTTTGGTGAGCTGGGCTCTTAATAAAGATGAGGCGATATTGAAAGTGTGCAGTTGATAACACAGGAACCACCATGCAGACAACTACCTTGAACATCAATGTCCATTACTTAAGATCCTGCAAGGATACATTCAGAGGACGTGAAACATTTGAAAAGAGAAATATGATTTTGGTCTGTGGTAGTCAAGAAAAGGGTCACCTGAGATCCTGGAGAACAAATGCACTACCATGTTAACTTGTAGCAAAAAGGGATAATTGGAAGAACACTGTTGTAGGGAGTAAAGCAACTTTGCCCACACATCTTTTCTTTATGAAAGTCCACAAAGAAAGGAAGGGAGCTTCAGACTTTTGCACCCTTGTCATGTCCTATAATTATAAGGTGACAAAGACATAAATATTAAATTGGACATGGGAAGAATCCAGAATCCAGGGGCAGAACAAAGTGTTGTGTTTTACAATGCATGGTAAGATCTCCTTAGTATTATATGCATAAATTGAAGGAATTGAATTCTACATTCGTTATTGAAGAAAAACATAGTTCATCCTTTCCCAAATCTCTCACCAGGGCAAGAATCGTAGTCCCTGAAACCAACAGCTTGAGACTCTCATGACAGTGTGTGCAAAACACCAGTATCCAAACCCCAACAGACAGGATGGTTAAGTGGGGATGGACCCCACACTCTCTCACAGTGAACAATTCTGCACATCTCAGAAATCTTGGTTGCCGTTAGAAGTTTGTATTTGTATCTGTGCCATCAAAGAGGACAGTCATCCTACTGCAAACTGTGAAGATGGACTGAAGTTCCAGGTTTCCATAGATTAGACAATACTGTGGTATTGAAGAAAGGGGCATGCAGACAAGAACAGCATAAAAACAGAGCATATCACAGACTTAAAAGGTCACCCAGAGACTATGAAGGTTATAAAAAGATTCAGCTGTAATCACTAGTTTAGCAAAAAGCATTGGAGAAATCAATAGCAGACATGGGATGCCTTCTTAGCAGCGCATACATCATGGCAATGAAAAATCAGCTATTTACTGATTGCCCAAACCTTTGGCTCTGCAACTTTGAAGTAGTATAAATGTTGCCATAGTTCTGCCGTCCAGATCAGTAACTGTAGAGTCTTCAAAAGACACGCAATACAAAAGTGACTGACTGCTCTGCCAAGTGCACACCCTTCCCTTCCCAAGAAAATATTGCACTGAGTAATAAGAAACAACTTATTGTACGCCTGAGTTGTTCTACTGGGAGTGCAGCACTTGCAAGTTGTTCTTACTTTGATTTGATTTAGTTCGAGTCTTACAATTACCTCGGTATATTGACTTGGTTGCCGAAAAGCGAAATAGGGGCATGGGGAGGAAGGGGCACCAGTAACTACTAGGGTAAGTCAAAAAGAGTTACATATAATAGAAGAGGGCAGATCTTGGCCATAGCTGATTCAAGTCTTACTCAGATCAAACTAGGTGATTAAAAAATTATTGTAAACCATCTGGTTACTAACTCTGTTTCCCTATCTGAAGTGAGAGAGTCTTGTTCCTTTCTGTATGTTAAACTCACTACGTGGGTATCCTCTGATATTTGAATTGCCAATTATGAAGTGATACATGCCCCATTTTAGTCCATCCACATATAATTGTTAAGCATTCCCAGAACAGAAATATTAACATACAGGCTACCTCAAATCACATTGATTATATTTTTACTCACACTATTTCATTTATATTTGATGATCATCAGTGTCTATTAATGTATCCTCTAACATGCTCGGGCCACAATGTAAATCAATAACCAGTGCTATTCTTGAATGACATTGAAATTAGGAGTGAGGCCAAGCCAATTCAAAGAACATTATGTTTCTAGTTTCCTTTATTACAAGGGATTCCCCCACTTCGGAAACAACTTTACTGCTTCCATACAAGTATGGTATTGTCACCTTCAGCTACTACCCTTAAAAAATGATTGTCCTGTGATCCAATCAAAACTGTGCACATAGCATCTTAGGTGGAATATCATGCCCATTTTATAAAGGCACCTGCTGAATCACTTTTTATATAGACATTTTATAACTTTATGTAACTTTGTCAGGTTTCCATATATGGTTGAATAACTTTCAAAAAGAAGGAGGGTCACTGGATCATGCAGCAATTATTTCTTTGGGTGTGAGGGTGGGGTGGGGGGATAAAGGGAGTGAAAATCAAGTTTCATTCTTCATTGCAACTCTTCATTCATTTCCAGGAGTATTCACTGGACTGTTTTGTTGGGTTTTTTTTAAATACTCAGAGAAAACTTCGATCTTATTAATATTTCTGCAAATCCTTTTTTTCCTCCCCTTCATAATATTTGCTTCGGAACTATCTTACGTTCTCTAGATCTCCACAGCTCTCCCTTGACTTCTTTGCGGAAGCTAGTCAAGGAATAGAAATAAAAATGCCATGTGACTTAAATAACCAATCATACACCATAACTGGCCAACAAGGACTTGCTCCTGAGAAACCCATTGGCTAAAATGTGAACACATGAAGTTCCCACACAGTGGGTGCGTCGGCACGTGCTGCTATGGTGCTGTTGTTACTGTGCTGTCAATTAGTACTTACTTTTGGAAGTAGTAAAAGATGGTGCAGTAACAGCCGGTACTGCACCATGCACGATGCATGTGGTTATTTTTAGGGACTATGTCAACGTAGCAACGTGCTATTTTGGGGGAGCGCATCACTACGGCGATGCAGCTATGGTGTCGTGGGTTTTGCTCACGGATGCTACGTCACTGCAACACATTGCTACAGTGACATAAGATCACATGTAGATGCACCCAGTATAACAAAATCATTTTTAAAAATCCACTCATGCAGAATCAGAAAACAGAAAAAAATGCAGGTGTGTTGAATAAATTGTTTCATACCAATCGTCCATCCAGCTTTACTCTGCAATGTGAATCTGAGTCTAATTCAGTCATTTTGAATATTTAATGTTCCTTAGAGTTATTTTGTACTAATTGGTGTAGGGTTTGTATAGCATCAAATGAGTTCAATGCACTGTGGGTGTTTTATATTTATTTTTGCAGAGACGAGATGCAGGACTCTGTTTTTTTAATCAGAAAGGCAACAAAAATTATTTGTGTATCAGCATGTTGATAGTACGTAAGTGAGGTCCAACAACTGACATACAAAAACCAAGTCTGGTTGGTGGAAAACTCCATGTCTCCATATTAAAAGGATCATTGATCTTGTTGAATACAAATGATGAACGTGTGGAAATTACAGAGGGTACTTATTTATTAAATTATACTGGAACCGGATATAGATTTGTTAGTTTCTCCAAACAAAATGACAGCTCCAGAAAAGATTTTCATTTTGCAATGGGAAGAGGGGAAAATTAAAGAAAAAGGAACAAAAAAACCCCCAAAAACCAACCCCCTAAAACAGCTTGGTAACTGGAAAAAAAACAAAACCAAACCAGAAATTATCACCAAAATCAGCCCCAAATACAAAGAATTGCTCATAGAGCTCCTTAGTTGAACACATTTTTTGCATATTTGCATTAACAAAGATGCATTTCCTCTCTCAACACTGGCACATGTGCTGTTAAAGGCATGGGTTACCACTGGAAATGTGCACTTTAATTGGATGAATGTGTAAAGAGGCAGGCGAAGCCTCGGGGTCATTTTCAACCTACACAATAAGCTTCTGACTCATTCTCAAGCTGAAATAATAGATGTGTTCATAGAAAGAAGGCAGGCGTTCTGCTGTTCTGTTGTTTCTTAGGAGGATATGAAAAAGGACTTTTCTGTAAACCTAGTACTCAAGACTGGTGCCAACTCTAGAGCCTGCTTTTCTCAATTCAGCCATTACCTAGGTACAAAATGGAAACCAGTTGTGTGAGATTATCCCAAATGTAGAATTTAGTCTCCATCTCCCATTAATCATCCTACACGGCTTTGCTGACAATACCTGTTGTGACATACAGCTGTCTACCACCAATGGAAAACAGCAACGACTTCTGCAGACCAGAACACATGGGCCACATCAGCATCTGTTTAGCTCCCTTGGCAGTGCTAAGGTCTGGATTTGAAAAACTGACATAAAAGATGGTTATCAACCCCAGTTTCATTAGGAGGCAATTTTGGGATGGCTTAATGGTTCTAAAAGTATTTATCAAAAATTGCATCTAGTTGGTTTGCTTTTAAAACGCACTATAGTTAGCAATGGGTGAACTAGTTGCCTTTTTTAAAAAAAGTAAATCAAATTTGCATCTAGGTTCCTGAATGTAGCCAAATGTGAGCACTTTTTGAAGCCTGAACGTTTTCACTGTTTGTTTTCTCTTTGCTAGTCATTATCGAGAGAGGAAGCAGACGTAACGCATGGAAGAATATTGCTCAGAAACCAGTGAGTAGCATTAACTGTTTCTCAAGAAAAAATCCTACCATGATATTTCCAAACCTATTTCCAGAGAAACTATCAGCATGGCCTCTCAAGCATTCAGATGGCCCTTTGTACCACAGAGGAAACCGAACTACAAAATTCTGGTCTGACTCTACGCTTCCCACAGCTGTAAGAGGTACTCAGCTCTGCGGATCTGGTTTTGGCTTATTCCTAACTTGAGCCAACCCAAAACACTTAAGGGCAAGCACCAGCACACATGGGCAAAACTTAAGTTAAATCACTGGGAAGCTGCCATTCACGTCAGTCAAAGGTGGCTTACTCATCGCTACTCACAGCATGATGAGATCAGGCCGGGGTGATCCTGGAACTTTGTGTACCAATCTCATGAGTCAGACTTTGCCCAGATAGGTAGATGTCCTGTGAATCACAACCAAGCATTATTCCCATGGATAAAAAAAAAGCCTTTCCCACATATTGAGAGGCAAATTATGAGAACTATGTGGATGTATGGTTGAATTTTTTTTAAGGAGATCCCCTTTCTCCCTGAGGAACTAGACATGCAAAAGCATATTTGTTGTGCTGTTGCCAAATAATGAAGATTTATCTTTGTAATTAAGGAAACAAATTGCTAAAACACATGTATATTTTTTGCAGATAGATTTCTCCATTTTCTATTTTAAAAAATTGTTTACATTGCAAATGAAGGCAAAAATAAGATTACACACTTTTAAAGGCTCATAGCCAGTGAGTAAGAGCAATAGGAGAGCTTTGAACTATCTCCTGCAGAATGCACCTGAAAGAGACTTTCTAATTTCTCAGTGTTGACGTTATTTAAGTTCCTGTCGCCCTGAAATATAGCCAGAACTGGAACCCTAACCTCCAGAAAATAAGCTCTTGTTTCATAACGTGATGGGGAAATGTATCCAGGAAATGTCACAAAATAAATTTGAGATAAATTAAACAAAACTGACTTCCTGCCTGATGCCGGATCCCTCTAATTCTGGCAGTTTGGGGTGACAGAGGGGAGAAGAAAAATGCTTGGTGTTGAAATGTCTGTTTAGCATCTGAGCTGCAAAGAAGAATAGTAGGTTTCCCAAAGCTGCAACAGGAGGCCTAGAACATGCACCACTCACAAAATTCCCATAACCTCAACCAGAATTAGTCCACTTCTCTTTATTGTATTTGCAATGCATCCTTCCCCTTAGGATGGGAAGTGAGGAAATGCTCTGGGATCCATCCTGAGCTCCTTGACTGTCACACAACAGATTCCTACAAACCGTCTCCACAAAGAACAATACAGCGGGACGTAACTCCCATTAACAGGACGTGTGGAGGTGGAATCAGGGAAGGCATTAAAGTAGTGGCAGACATGCTTCTTCATTAGGCATGGCACACTGGCAATCAAGGATCATGATGTGGATATATAGCCTTGTCAATTAAAACAGAACGGTGTAAAATATAGGAAGACACAATTTTCACAAAAGAAGAATGGAAGATAATTTGGGGTACAGTAAAAAGATGAGAATCAAGAGAGTTAAGCTCTATGCCTGGCTCTTCCAGACCTTGCTGTGTCAATTCAGGTCAACCATTTGGGCCAATTTTTTTTTAAAGCATCCACTAAATGTGGATAACCAGCATGACGGAATAGACTCTCAGCAGGGGTGGAGCAGGTACCTACCCTGGAGATCTTCAAAAGGAGATGGGACGCACACCTTGCCAGGGTTATTTGACCCCAGCAGTCTTTGCTGCCCAGAGCAAGGGTGGCTGGACCCGAAGCTCTCAAGAGGCCCCTTCCAGCCCTAAACGTCTGTGAATCTGTGAACTATGACACACCAAGCCTTTGCTTTTAGTAGTGTAGATCCCATTGACTTCAGGTGGAGTGATGGAGGTGTTCAGCACAACTCTGAAAATTAGACATAAGTCCTTTTTTTTTCTTCTGTTTTCCCATTTGTAAGAAGGAGATCATAATGCTTCTCTCCCCCACAGAGTCACAGGAGGCACAGCTTTTCCAGCTAACGCTATTTAGCTGAACAGGCAGATGGGTGTCCCTCTACCATGTCTTCTGTCCCTGTATCCTGATGGAGTGGCAGCCTTCTTTCTTTCCCTTCCTGCTCTTTTTCCTATCATATTTTTCTGTTCTCAGCCTAATATTTGTTCTTTGGTGTTGTAGCAGGGTTTCCTGGTCCTGCAAAGAAGAGATACATCCTGCTTGGTGGGGGCGGGGGGCACAAGCAGCTCGGGGGTGCCAAGTTACATCCGATCTTTTCACCAAGCAAAGTGCCATGGGAGCAGGGAAGAGAAGGGTGGGCATTGCTGTCTGCTACCTGTGCCCATAGCCCTTTACACCTGAGCTGCCCGTCTGCCTGAGCAGATGCAGGTACAAGCAGAAAAACAATAATCTTCTCACCTGGCTGAGCTATTTAGCTCTTACCGAGGGATACATGACCGACTACAAAAAATATGCGGAATAGCGGCCAAAAACATTTGAGAGATTAAATGTAAAAAGTTTGCCTCTCTCTAGGGGTAGAGCCAATTTCCAGGCAGGTTCTCCCTCTGGATATCACAAGGGATATCACAAGGATGCCCATTCATGTGCCACCCTAACCTTACTAACCCTGAATGAGGGCTTCACATCTTTGTAACACCAAGTAATTGTCTTACAGAAAAAGTTGCATGTCCCTATGACTAACCACCCTTAATGATGTTTTTTGGATGGAGGTGGAAAAGCTGCTGCAGGAGTGTGGGTGCTAGCAGAGGAAAGAAGAGTTTCTGAGAACCTGTCTCTTGCCACAGGTCTAAGTGAAGAGAGAAATGTGTCAATTAAGCTTTTACTCCCAGAGATATGCAGGAATATCGGATTGGTTTATTTAGTGATTGCAATTGCCGGTTTTCTAAGGAATAAGGCGATTAACATTTTTAAGCCTTTTCCTTCTCACTCCTCTCTCCTAATCTCTTCTATTCTATATCTATCCCTTCATTCTTCATGCCCCTCTGGGGCTGTTGCTTCAGTGTTGAATACCAATGAGATAATACCTACTGCAACCCCAGGCCACTGTTGGGTAATTTCATCAGTCTGAAAGCAGCCAGCCAGCTGGCACTTTTTCAGGCACCAGGTGATTTGAGTCCTCCAACAATCAATGGTTCATTTAATAGGCAGCCCATGTGGAAACAGCATTTCAGCCCCAACTCTAATTTAAAATGATAGGACTAACTCCAAGCTACCTTGAAAATGCCTAAATATTGGCAGGGATGTGGAGACGTACAACAGCGGTGAATAAGACTTTGCTGTTTGTGGCAGCCGTCTCAGTGAGAGGCAGTACCTCAAGGAGATATCCAAAGGAAGGCCGTTTATCCCCACCAAGTGAGCGAAGAGGCCATCCAGCCATGTACTTTGTCCTCTAGTTGCACAGTCAATGAAGTCTTTCTGGACATTAAAGAACAAAGTCTCATAATAGCCTTGGAGAAAGGTTATCCCTCCATTTAGATAGGGAAACCGAAGGGGAAAGAGTGACTTCCCCCAAGGTCTCATCAGAGGCATGTGGAAGAGCCGGAGGCCCAGCCTGCCCATGGTCCAGTGCATGCTTTCTTACCAAGCCACAAGCTTGTTTTGCAAACAGTAGGTAGTTCCACATATTGTGGTAGGCAAGCACAGAGTAAAGATCTTCATTTTGCTGGGTTGAGAAGACAGTAAGGCAATGGCATGCTGCCTCCTCCAGTGCTTAGCACTGTACCATATGGTGACTATAAGTGGATTTTCTTATCCAGGTACCTCTATATCTATATAGCCTTTATTTTCAGAAAAGCAGGCAAGGCTAACAAGCTTTCTAAAGAGTGCTTAAACTTTGACCTCTGATTTGTGGAAGCTAACTGAACCTCAGTTGCGATGTACCATTACCTTACTTCCTCTGTATGGGGAGCAGAATACAAATCGCCTCCACATTTTTTAAATGAAGCCCTGGGACCAGAGGTTCCCGAATGGTAGCCCCCTGGCTCCATCAGATGGGACAAGTCACTGAACTTCGGTGGCTCAGTTTCCCCACGTGAAATACTGCTCCCCAACCCCACAACTTGCAAAGATTGATAAACAAAGTCATTTCCAGAGGGAAAAAAGTTGTGTGGATTTCTGTGATTTGTGTTAGATTTGGTAGTGGCTCGACATGGTATGGGAGGTCTCTTTCTGTACACTGAACAGGAATTAGGGTAGTATCATTTCTCTCTCATCTGAGCAATGGCACCAACAACATACCACCACACTATGCACCTGAATCCTATTCCTTGAAACTCCTTATTAAAACTTATTTGGAATTGAGGGGCATTTTAGTCCTTCATAAGGGAGGGGGGGAAAGGGTGTGCAGGGGAGGAAATCCAACCAATCTGCATGACTAACAAATAACTGTGCTACTATAATGCTGATGGAAATCTCTGTCTACGATCCCCCCCCCCCCCCATCAAAAATTTTGAGAGAAGGTGGGGGGCACTGTTTAGACAAATGCATGATTTTTAAAAGCTAGCCAAGTGCAGAAGAGAAACAATGCAACTTTCGCCTCCAGAGAAATAACCTTCAAATCACAATTTGACAAACAATATCAAAAACTATCAGAGAAGCGAGCGATCTCGCTGACTGCGGTGTTTTCATTCCATTCTCAGCAGTGTGACCTCATCCCAGTCGCACTCGCACAGAATCCTATTACTGCTGCCTCAGCTGCAGAGCTTCGAGACAAAGGAAGGTTACAGACACATCACTCCCCTCTGTGCCTTGCTAATCAATAGTTTTTATCTAATTTCTTTGCTTCAAGATACAGGAAAACAAGGTGCTGTGTCTGAAATGGAAGGCTGGGAATAACTGAGCTTTGTGGGAATCGATACCAAACAGAATAGCTGACAATGTCATCCTGCCCAAAACACTGAAGCCAGATTCAAAGTTCCTCTAATTATCTAGATGTTTGTATTTTTAAAGGCTATGACTTAAGTGTCTGCAAAAATATTGGCTTTGCTTAAGAGCCATTGTGGGTTTTGAACTTCTGGAGACGCTGCACAGTCTATTCGCTTTCCTTATCGCTCTGGTCTGAGCGCAAGTTCCCCTCTTTTTGTATTGCTCCACGCGGCTGGGATGCTGGCGGTGTAAATGGTTGTGTCTGGTATTTCTCTTGCAGCATCCAGGCAGGTAATTCCTGCCTGACAAAGCACAGTAGGCTGGACCCTCAGCTGGTGGGGATCGGGGCAGCTGTGCCAATTATGCAAGGAAGCCACAACACATAAGGTGTTTGGGATGAAACAAACACCCCCCAGCATTTCCAACTCCCAGCACATTACTGACAGTGTTAGATAGGCATGTATATTAGAGACTGATTCTGCCGGAGTCGTGGCAGGCATCTGCTGAGTTAGAGGCTTTTTTTCCCTGAGAGTCAAAAAAAGTACTCAGCAACAATCTGCCAGTCATTTTCAAGAAGGAAAGGATCCTGCGCTATCAGAAGTGAATTCCCCTTTAGGTTGCACTTCCTTGTCAAACAAATCATGCCATGCTCCTTTAAGGACAAACACACACAGGACAAGGATCCCCTTGAAGTGCAGAGCCTGGCTCATTTTTACAGGAAAAGAAAACTCCTATTCCCATTCGACCCTTCAGCCCCACTTCAGCTAGCTCCCACAGGGCTCCTCCTCCTAGACCATCACCACCAGACGAAGGCCTCTCCGCTCCCCAGCACATCCCTTTTGTAAAGTTCCTGTGGGGAATTAATTAATTCTCCACAGCTGGCACATCTCTACAGGCAGCTGTGTTCTTGCAGCTAACCCCAGGAAGGGAGAATTAACCCTTTTCCTGACAAACTGTGGACCAGATCAATGCACTCCATCACATAGCCCAGCACTTTGTTCTAAAATATTCAGGCACCGGTCCAAAAACAAGAGACTGAGATAGGCTCCTAAATTCACATCTGCAACCCTCACATTCCTGCTCAGCTGCTGCCCAACCCTGGAGGTGCCTAAGTCTTGGACTACAAAGCTCCCCAGCTTCTACATGCCCAGAAAAACTTCAGCCTTCCTAGGGCTGGGTACCCTGGCATCTCCTGCCACGATTCAAAACCAAGACCTTTCTCTGCCTCTCTCCCCTGAGAGCCAGTGGGCAATTTCCAGAGCACAGGCCCCAAATGGACTGTGCACACCATGCAGTGGTAGGTGCTGCCTTCTTTACAATGACACCAGAAGGAGGTGATCTTCTTGGACAATAGCTCAATGGTCAGAGCTCTCATCTGGGATGTGAGAAGTTTGGGTCCCAGGTCCTCTGTTGCTTGATGGCATTAAAACCTACTCTAGCCACAGGCCTGTGGGGTATTCTGGGGTATGGGACAGAGGCCCTCACCAACGATGCAATTGTTCACCTCTCACAAAAGATGTACAGATGCATTAGTTCAGAGAGAGGAAAGCAAGAGCAAACAGGAGTGCTTAGGGCACCTACATGCAAGCAAGGAGACCTGGGTTCCTGGACCTGTTTCTGTTACACAGTCACTGATCCTCCTCCCCACTGGCCCAATTTAATTCTTTTACGGAAAGTAACAGAGCTGCCACAGGAGGGATTCTTGGTGCCCCATCGGACAGAAGTAGGAATTGAACCTGGGCGTCCCATATCCAGAAAGCTGCTGGATTAAAGGGGGCACCACCTTTACCTTCCTCTCCTGTGTGTCACCCCTGCTTCTTTATAGCTAGAAAAAGACTCATAGGTGCCTACCTTCAGGAACAGGATCTATGCTGTGAATCCTGTGGGGGGAGAGGCACCTACCAGCACTGCTGAGCTAGTCCTGAAGCTGTAGAGAGCAGTAAGTTTTAAGGTGCACCCCTGTCCTCAGCCCATACGTATTGTCTACCTTAGGCTGCTTTTCAGCAGCCCCTCACTGCACAATATGTTTTGGGAATGCTACTCTGAAGCATCTAATTCAGGGTTGTGGGTTCGAGGACAGGGGCCAGCTACTTAAACGTTAGACATTGCAGTGCTCAGCATTATGACACCTAAATCCCTTTTAGTATTTAGGCCTGAAGCAATTCTTTTAAGGTCAGTGGGTGCATCTACATGAGGCACATTAGACTAATCTAATGCACAGTAAAGCATCACCATTTACACATGCACAGCATTTACTGTGCAGTAAATTAGTCTAAGGAGCAGTTTGCTAGTCCTGTAGGTTCAGGGAATAGATTAACCACACATTAGCCAATGTGCAGTAGTGCACATGTAGACGCTGACTCTGGTGCAAGTCTGTGCCCAGACAGCTGGACCAGCAGGGAACCAGCCTCCTATTTGGGGCAGAGCCATGTGGCTGGGTTCGTTGGCTATCCAAGGCTGGCCTTCAGACCCCTGGTCTGACCCCCGGGGCCTGTGCCACCTTCCATCTGCCCCGAGTGTTGGGTCCCACAAGCGTGAGCATGTGCCAGCTGCCACAGTCCCACAGACCCCGGTGCCTGTGCCACAAGCTGCCTGTCCCCTCAGTCACCATGCCCCTCCACTGTGGGCACATGCTAAGCCCTGCCAGCATCTGAAGTCCCTGCCTGAGTCCTCAAGGCCCATGGCAGCAGCTTCAGTGTCAGCACCCCGAGCACCACAAACAGCTTCCTGGGGCCCAACTGGTTGGGGGAAGAGACTGCTGACCTCGTTGCAGTGTGGGGCAATCCCAAGGTGCTAAGGGAGTTTGCCTGGGGAAGCCAGTCAAATGCCCATATCTATGAAACGACGGTGGCCCGCATGCAGGAATATAGCCATCAGTGGTCTGGGTGCCAGTGCCACATCAAGGTCAAGATCCTATGGACTCAGTGGGTCCATGTCACAGACCACAACCAGCAGTCTGGGGCTGCCCATGGGACCATGCCCTTCATGTAGCAGGCGGGCTGCATCCTGGCCATGGGTTCATGGGACCCTGGCAAGGCCTGGCATGTCTACTCCAGCACGGGTAGGCTGCTAAAGCCTCTGCCATGGCCCACCAGTGACAAGCACTCTCCAGGGGAGGGCCCTCAAGGCACCAGGTGCAGGTCCTGGCATGCTGTCTACCCAGGGCTTCATCTAGCAGTACAGGCAGCCTGGGCCAGCACCTGCCCTGCAACTCCAGGTGTGCACCCTCAGTGGGAATGACAGGCTGGGGATGGCCCAAGTGATGAGAAGCTGCTTCTGCACGCTTTCACACCGTGCTTCCACACCCTGGGACACTGCGGGCAGCTGCACCACCTCGCCACTGGCAGGGACAGGGTCTGACCATTGGGAGTGCCTGCGTGCCCTCCCGGGAAGCCCTGCACAAGGAGGAGGGTCCTCAGGCTGTATGCCTGAAGCCAAGGACCCCACACAGGGCGGGTGAGAGCCCCTTCCATTCCTTCCCCTCCCTCACTCTCCTTTCCCTTCCTGGCCCTGCCTGGGAAAGCTCCCCACAACACACAGGGAGGCAAGAGGCAATGCACCCCTCCCAGCTTGAGAAGCCAGCACCCTCCCAGCTAGGCAGCCAGGGGCCTGTCACATGCACAGAAACTCATCGATAGCAGTGGTAATCCCTTCCTTGGCTGTGGAGATCAGGCACTTGTAGTGTAGGCAGAGATACCCCTCCAGGTGATGGTGCACATTGCGGGGAAGCACAGGCTTGCCTGGGTGCCATCGAAGCTCAGGGCCCTGCACCACATTCTCAGCTGCACCCTGGTGATCAGCACTAGAAGGATGTTGTTGGTCAGGCACCCCTCGGTGCAATCGAGCAGCTTGTTGCAGTGTCCCTGGGGGACTCTCAGGGCACACTTGGAGCACAGGCCATGCATGGCAGGGGACATGGCCTAGGCTGCTGGCTCCACATCTCAGCCTGGTAAAAGCCCCTCACTCCCCACCCTGGGCAGTCAAGTGCCACGCAGGCCACCTGCCCTCATGGAGGGAGTTGGGATGGAGGACTCGGCCTGTGGCAAGGTCCACCCAGTCAATTTACCACGGTCCCTGGACACCTGTATGCACACAACACCACATTTGAGACTGGGCAGTGCACGGCCCCTCAGTCCAGTACACGTTATCTCTGAAATGTTGCAAACTCTCACAAAGAGCCTCTCTCTCTTGGCTCTGCAGGTACAGCAGCTGCTTGCAGGGGAAAAGCACCAGCTGCCGGTAGGCATGCATCTACAAGGATATCTCCATCATCGGCCAGTGCCCTCCGCATGCACCGCCTCCACCCGCCCCAGATGAGGAGGGGTGGGGCAGTCACATTGCCCAGCTGCAGGTCCAGGACACCTAGTGAAAAAACACCTGCTCTCCACCAGGGCTGGCAGGGCAGAATTCCAGAAGATCCAGGCATCAGCACTGATGTTTGTGAAGGTGCCTCGGTGGTCTACTGCAGCCTAAAGCACAACCAAGTGGAGGCTCCCCCTGCAGTAGTATGGGTGGTCCCCCCCCGGGCAGGTAAATGATGGAGATATGTGTCCTGGCTAGGGCCCCAATGTACTATGGAAAACCAAGGGCTCAGAAGCCTACAACCACCTCCAGGGGATCGGTGACCTGGAGCACAGTGTGGCCCAGCATGTCCTGGAGGGCACCGCAGACCGCCAGGATGGCCTCTCCAGCAGTCACCTTGCCCATCCCAAACAGGTGGCCAGCCAAAACAAGTGGCTGGCAGGCATGGCGAGCTTAAAGAGGGTGATGGTCACTCAGGTCTCTGCAGGGCGGGGTGGTCACATGGTGGTGGGCTGCCATTCAAGGTGCAGGCCGAGCTAGTGGAGTAGATCCTGGAACATGGCCTGGATCATTTGGAAGGAGTCCAGACACAGGGCCCAGGAGTTGGTAGCCAATGGCCCAGGGGAAGCAGGCCACAGACTGGGCTCTGCACCTGGCTGTGTGGCAGGGTGGGGCAGACAGGTTGAGGCCCACCTGGGCAGGTGGCAGTCCCTGTGGCTGTGGAGTGCAGCAAACCCAGCAGCAAGCAGATCGTTGCTGCCAGGGCCTGGGGCAGGAGCAGCCATAGCGCACTGAGCACAGGCTCTGGGGACAGCATCCTAAGCGGCTGTGCCAGCAGGCTGCTCTGGGCAGAGAAGCATGTGGCCAGGGAACAAGGTGCGGGGCAGCCTTTTAAAAAGCGCCCTTGGCGCCCAGGCAACTAGAGCCAGAGCCTGCAGCTCCCCCAGCTGCTGGAGGGCAGAGCAGGGCAGGAGCAGGCCTGGACCTGACTACTTCCATTGGGCACAAATCTGCACCTGACAGAGTGCACGTGTAGACCTTCCTGGCAAAGCTTGCTGTGCCTTATTTTACTGCGCAGTAAGCTTAAGGTGCATTAATAGCACATGTAGACGTGCTGGTATTTCCTTTCATTCCATGTTGACATTATAATGGGATCTCCTTGGTCTTCCCTTGGAAGGAGTGTGAAATCTCTGACACATTCCCATGAGTGTGGCCTCAGTTCTCTTATAAAAATCGTTATGAAAAGCAGTGATTGCACATAAATTGCAGCTGTCTTCCAAGCTGAAATATCTAACCCAGAGTAAAATATTGTTTTTGCTGAACTATAAGATTGAATATATAATTATTTATAATTAATATGGTTAGCCCTTCTATAGCATCTCCAAAATACAGTGCAAACATAAACCAGTGTAACATAATTAATCTATTTGAAATTATTCTTTGTCGTTGTACTTTGCAGTGCTGTTAAGTAGTTAGCATGCGGGGTCTGGGTTCCAAAAATACCAGTGGTTATTCTCAATTTTTCCATTGACTTTGGGCTAGCATGGACCTACTTATTCCATGTACACATTGGAGAAAACAACACTTACCCAGGACACTATGGGAATAAATCAATATTTTCTACAGTATTTCAAATAATAAGTGCTACAGAAGGCTGTTTGTTTTGAGTTGCCTATGGTTGGTTGGTTTGGAGGTTTTCATTTTTAAAAAGTAGGAATATAAATCTCTAAAATATATACAAAATTCTGGACTTCTGTGTAGTATAAAGGAATAAACCATTATTATGGAATAAAAAATATGTAGCTCCATTCCACTGTTGCTCCAGAATAGGTCAAAGGCCAAAATCCAATCATGGATCTCAGTTCTGGCATCCATATGAGCAATATTTTATAAAAGGACTGCTTATTCAGGTAGAGACTTATTAATGAAACATGTAAAATGCCCTGCCCTGCCTTCCCACTCCCATTTCCCATTTCAGATATGCTGAAGCTAGATGCTCTGCTTTAACAAACATGCTTGTATGGTTGCTTATCTCTGTATGTTTTAAAGTCATTGTGGTAGGGACTACCAGTACTTACCCAAGGGAAAGTACTACCTAGAGGTGGAAGAATTTTTTTCATTAAAAAGGATTACTGAAATGGAGTTTCAGAGGGACTGGAATGATTTCTGAATAAAGGTTGAATTGAGCAAATAGTTTTGGATTAAAAATGTTAAGGTTGGGGGAATTCTAATTTCAATTAATTTCAATTAAACTTTTAAACTTGTAATTCTGAAGCAGAATGGGATGTTTTAAAAATATATAAATTAATAAAAAATACACACAAATGAAAGTCATGTATAGAGTTAAATAACCTGAAAGCAAAATTGGACATTTCACTTTTCTCATTCCACCAAAAAACCTAAATAATTTTGCCTTTGTTCAGCCTCAACCATTTTCCCCCATTTATAGCAAGCCAAAAAATCCACATTTGCCCAGCTCAACTATTGCCCAGCTCAACTGGCTAATGGCACACTGACATTTAATAGTATTTCTTTTGTCAATTCTCATAAATCTGACTAAATTTCAATATTTTTTATTCATCAGCGGAAGGTCCCGTTCATGTGTCCTGCATTTTGCCCTGTGCTGTGATTTTATAATGTAATAGCTGCATTCTAATTTAGGACTGGAGCCAGACTCTTTCTTTTGATTTAATATCAGCAACACAAAACTAGAAGTTAAGCACTGCCTGGCCCGGAGTGCTGGACTAGAAGAATGTTTTTCATCCCTAACGTTTAAGACTATAGACGGGAAGTCAGGTAGATAAGAGAGCAGGGAGTCGCACATCAGGAGATCCATTCCTAAGTTTTGGAGCAGACATTTGAAGTCACCTTAAGCAGAATGTTAAATCAAGTCATTGTTACATACCTCTGGGAAGTGCATTGAAACTCGCATTAAAAACATGTCACGTGGGTTTGATGTTATTAATTTATTCCCATTATCACTAATTTATTAGAACAGTACACTGCGTCTGCCAGCCTTCTGCTAACAGTCGCTGGCAGGCTCTGGGCACCGGTGGTTACTAACTACTAATAAAACTCTCTCTAGGGACTGATTCTGGAGATCAGCCAGCTGGTATAGTTCTTCGGCTCCTTTTACTTTAAACAACGTCCTACATGCATAGGCATATGAAAGACTGCGGTCTGCTAGCCGTATATTGGACCGGTAGTTGTTACATCTCTCAAGGTCTTTGTTTACTGCATGCAAGTGTTCTCTGTCTTTCAGCGGTGTAGAAAAATGAAGGTGGAAGAAAAGAGACCTGACACCATTGGAGTTATTCAGTAGTTTAATTGGTTTCTGTAACTTGGCAGACAGCGCTGATACCGTGCTGCTCAGGAAGTTTCTCTGTGATGAACAGTACCCTGGTGACACTGGGCCCAGCCACAGCAGCAGAGGTGGGGGCAGGCCCTTCTCCCTGCAGTTTGATTGATTATGCCTGGCAGAAATTAGTTGTAACTAATGGGAAATCTCAGTTGGGTTGATTCAATTTCTATTTTTGTATTGGAGGCTAGTAGTTAAATAAAAATTGGTTACAGATAATTGGTTAAATGCCAGCCCTTGGAGATGTTGGGAGTGAGGGGTAAGGAACCAGCAAACTTTGGGCCTAATTTTCAGTTCATCAGAAATTTGGAAAATATTCTGGAATGATTTCTTTTGCAATATAACAACATTGTCCATCAACCAAAAGCATTAGAGTTTCACTGGGTGCTGAAAATACTGGATTTAACATCTCTCTGTTCTGATGCAGGAAGGCAATGCCCAGGTAACTATGTAAATGAATCAGCTGTCCCATGTGAATTAAATTCAATATGGAATAAGCAACTTTAGGCATTTTCAAAGTGGGATAAATTGGACCTGAAAGGCAATGTCCATAGCCATCCGTTTTCTCTTGGAAGAGTTCAGTTATTACATATTTGCCCCACACAGAAGTATTTTTTGTTAGCTTGTTTTTGGTTTTGGTTTTTAATCCCTGGACTGTGCTTCAGAGGAAATAAGATTTCACCAAAGTATCAAGCAAAAAGAAAAGGTGTGAAAAATGTAATGACATTCTCAAGGTTTGGAGGGTAACTTCTTGTTGCCGTTGTTGACCTAGATTTATCTTGGTTGTTTAAGTACTACGGTTAACTATCAGGTGATGAAGCCAACCGTGTTCCCAATGTGTCTAAACTGATTGTTAAGAAGTCAGCAAGCATCTCTGTGTCTCAGTGCTCAAGTAATGCTGGTTTGGTATAAAGTGAAAGGGATAGGAAATACATAAAAAAAATGTTGCTGGATAATGTATTTGTAGGTAGCCTTATTTTTCCATTATTGTAGGTAGTCCTGTGACGTGTACAGGTGCCCTATTGCTCCAGCCTTATTGTTGTTAGTGTTGCTTTTCCATTCTTGCTGCTTCAGTTGCCTGTGCATTACCGTGCATTGAGATCAACTGATACCCTGGAGCTAGCCTCTCACGAAATATCCGATGCTCCTGTTTTATACACACAATAATCCACTGGCAACTACCCCCACAGAATATGAATTTATAGGCGTAGTCCCTCTGCAGACCTATGGCACTGTTTAATCCCATGTTTAAATGTGATTAACTGTTTAAATCACATGTTTAAATGACAATATAGTGTGTGTATATTATCTCAAAGATGCAAGTATAAATTTATGAATGCATGTCTCCAAAGTGCACTGGCTCCAGTCGTCTGTTTTGGCCCACTACAGAGACAAAAGCCAGAGGTAATGGTCAAAGCTGGGCTCTCCTTCTGAACCACTGCTCCAAGATGCTGAAATATTTGGATTGCAGACTCTGAATCCTATATACATGATGAAAGAGCATGCATAGGGAAATATTTGGGTAGAGGAATAAGGAAGGGCTAAATTGCAATAACATCAGTTCATGGCGCCATGGAGTATATGAAACTCATGCTCAGGATGCTTGGGCAAAAGACAAAACATTTCAAAAGCAAACAGATGGCAGAAAAAAACCTCAAGTTTTTCTCTTCCTTATCATATTTCTTATTCTGGGCTCATGAAAAATGACTATGCCATCAAATGGCCATCACAACTGACTGTGCCATCACCACATCAAGCATCAACAACAGCTCAAAAAATACAAGTCCAACCCAAAGTAATAATCACAATGCAATGTTACATACTCTGTCAAACTGTTTGGCTTCTCTGTCCGCCACATGCTCAAGGAGACCTGACCACTGAGAAATAAGCCACTAATAAAGTAATGATGGAGAGGAGAGGGAAAATTATTAACATTTTCTTTCAAAATCCAGCATAAAAAACGTTCCTATTTTTGCTGTGAATTGGCGTGGAGCCTGAATCCCAGGTAAGTTCCTGGAGGTCAACAGGATCAATGGAAAGGAGGGGAGCTTTGTGCACCCAAACAGCCAGAGTCCATGGGCACTGCTTTCTCTCTGCTTGGCAGACCAGAGGGCAGCTGTCTCTGTGCTACTGGCATCATTAGGAACAGGATCAAGCCCAGTGTAGACACATCTGGAGCAAAGGTCTGCCAGAACTTGTCCCATGGATTTGCACTGAAGTTAGCAGGACTGTGGAGGGATGTGTGTGTGGAAAATGCTTGGTACATTAGATATATTCCTACTGTGTTAGCCTCTACTATTTTCTAGTGTATGTATGGTTATAAAAGCACAAGCCAGAGAGGCATTGTTATTTTTCTGGAAAAGATTCCTTTGTACAAGTGTGCAGCTTTGTCTCCTTCAGTTATGTTGGGTTTTAGTTATTCTAAAATCTGACTTTATAAAAACCCTCTGTAAAAGAATATAAAATGAAGGCACTTGCAGTGTAGGAGTGATTAGGATTCTGGAGTGTCACAGTACATTCTCTTACTGATTCTTTTTTGTGTTTTTCCCCCCTCAGAATAGTACACTTGTGGGCTTTAGAGATCTTAAAATAGGTTTAAGATCATTTAAAAAAAAATCAACATTTGGGACTTGAATTATACAACTTTGATGCAAACTTTCAGCAGAGTTAATTCACGCTGGAAACTAAACTGTGGGTCTGTTTCCGGATTGGAGCCAAAACCAAACATACTATGTATGTGAGAAATGCTCCAAATATTTGGCCCATGTAAACTTACCTTTATTACAGGTGCACAACTCCTGAGATACATAAATACTATGTGGTTTACCTGCATACATAACACATGGAAAATAGACATATCTTCATGGTATAAAATTAACTTGAATTACCAGGGCACAATCTTGGAGATTGCTGAAAATCTCCTGAGAAAGGCCGAGTGTCTTTGACTCTCCTTGCCATCAAGGGAGCTCCGGACGTCCTTCAGGATTGGGCCTTCATTGTCTTGCAGCTATGTATGGGTTTCTGCAAAGGTGCTATTCCAATGCTGGGTCTTGCACACATTTTTTGTAGTGCCAAAGTCAGATAGCAAGTCTGGCTCTCCAGATGCATGTAGGACCAATAGCAGGAACTTCAAACTGATTTACAAGGTACAGCTAATCTCCAACTTGTTCAACAGGGGCCAGGTTTCTTATTAAATACTCAAGCAGGTGTCCCCTTCTCTTTTTTACAGTTGGGCTACTGTATACTTAGGCCCTTGTTCAGCCAGGTATGTAGGCATATCTCTGTCTTTTACCATGCATACAGTGCCATTGTCTTCACTGGGATTGCTAATGTGCTCCAAGTTAGGCATATGCTTAATTACTCTGTAGAAGAGTGGCCTGAAATAGCTCCCTGATATGAAAAGGCTATGTTAGGTTAACTGCAAATGTTATTTGCCTTGTGGGAACCTTTGTCTTGGTTCCATGATTGAGGGCAAACCATAATGTAGTAATGGACAGATAATGCACTTAACTCCATTTTTTAAACAATATCTTATTGATTTAACTGAAAATCTCTGATCTGTGGATTTACTCTCTATAATGTCAGCCAATAAGGGTGTTGAAAGAGCAGGGAAAGGAGGGGAAAAAGCCAGTAGCAGTCTACATTTTTAACCCTTTCTAGATTTTTTTTTTTTAAACGGTCCTTTGTCTCATATCAACGGCACGAAACAAAGCCAGCAGCATTTCTTTGTCAGACCCATTGGTAACACAGACAGAGAAGAAAGGCAAACAAGGACAGCCCAATTTGTGCCGCAGCTCGCTACATTAGAGCATGTCTGTGCCCTGAATCTTTTCTCTGTTCATGCCAGCACTCCTTTGATGATTACTTTATCTGAAGAAGATAAGACATTATGAATTTGATTATGGCATCACTCCATGTGGTTTGACAGGGCCTCAAGCACATTGGTAAATTGCTGTCTGAGCAGTTCCATTATTATTACATAGCGTGGCTCAGAGTTAAGGGCCAAGCTGGAATAAATATAGAATTAAAAAAAAATGATAACAGTCACTCTCAGCCTTTAAAGAAATTACTCTTTTAAAGTTACAGTTTCTTCTCATTATTTGCAATGTCATTCAGTTAAACATTAATAATTGCTGGACTGTGTATTACCTACAAGCTCAAAGCAATCCCAGCTTTTAGCTTCACAAAGCTGAATTTGTCATTTTTGACCACCTTTGTAGAATTTAATCAGTACTTAAATTGTACAGAACTGAGAAGGAGAAGTGTTGATGGCAGTTGCTTTGAGACTGATCATATAATTTTCAAGCTGAATTTTATGACTATGCAGTATTTTAACTAGGAGGACAGTACTCTGACCATAATTTTAACAAGAGGAGCGTTTTACAATTTTTTTTTATATACTCAGGGATTCAATGCACTGAATAGGCTATTCAGCTTAAGGACCTTTGTCTTGATACTTAGAAAACGACAATACACTGCTTTGTAAGGGAGGGCACGTGAAGAGCAAAAGTTTACATCCAACCCATTATCACTTTAAGTTTAGAAAACTGATTAATTATCATTATGAAAGATTATAAATTTATATGGTGCCTTAAAAATGTAGGGCTACAGGCAGAGGGGAGTCTATGGAAGTATAAGCTGGTGTCATTAACAAATCTTCCTGACTCCTTCCCTTTGTGAGACGGGAAAGAGAAGAGAGAAAGAAAGTTGAAAAGGGGCATCAGAGGGGAAAGCCCTTTTTGGACAAGTCAAAGGTCCACATCAGTCGATAAGGCACTAGGGGTGTGCGAAGCGGGCCCTATTCGATTTGGATTCGGCCCAAATCAGGGACAGTGATTCGATTCATTGATTTGGATCACTGTCCCTGATTCGATTCGGCCAAATCCGAATTTGAAGATTCAATGCTGATTCAGAGAATCAGCAATTCAGCCATAGACACAGCTTGAAATGTTTTTTCTATGTACCTCGAGGTACCTTGAGGTATGTAGAAAAAACATTTCAAGCTGTGTCTATGTCCGAATCTCTGAATCTTTCTGAACTGCTCCGAATCAGTTCGGGTCCTCTGATTCGATTCGGATTCAGAGACTTGGCGACCGAATCGGGCCAAATCTCCACTGAATTGAATCAGGGACCAAAGCTTCTCGCAGCCCTATAAGGCACCTATCTGTTGATAAGGCACATGGGTTTCTACAGCCAAGTCTGATCTGAGAGGAGTGAGGGGGCTGGAAACTTGACCCACACACAAGGAACATCAATTCTCTCACCTTACGGTGTAACTCACTTCCATCAACGTGGTGGATAAGGTGGCCCTTGGATCCAGTCCTGCTCTATATTGGACTTCTTTAGCTTCACACTTTATTGGAAAGAAAAAGATACAGCGAGTGCCGCCATATGCCCTTCAGTTCTGTAAAGCCTTCCTCAACAAACAGCACTTACTCATACCAAAAGCCCTACAGATTTTCTTGGGACTGTTTTTGTGAGTTAGGGTTGCAGACTGCAGCTCATACTCATACTCTCTGCAGAGCAGTGTCACTCTTGTTTCCTCCTTAGCTGACATGGTGTGCATTAAGCTGAAGCAAAGAGGCCCCCTGCTTTGATGTTCTTTGCTAGAATCCAAGAAAAGCGTATAGAGAGTATTTTAATAATTAAGAATTATGGATTTGAAAGCAAAGCTGTTAACATTGCCAAGCTCAACCAAGGCCTCTGAAAAGTACTCAGTCAAAATGCACTTCTAAGAAGAAATTATGTTGTAAATTATTTTTATGGAATGTTCAAATGTTAAATGAATATTTAGGTTGCAGTTCATGAAAACCTCCCTCCTTTGAAAAAATGTTTTCGTTTTACAGATTTCTCTTTGTCAGCATTTCTAACAGTAAAAATGACAAACTTTTGTGGGTAAATGCCAATGGAGACAGCTGTATTTTATTATTGAATACTTCTGGTGCTTAGTTTGGCACCAGTCCTGTTTATATTGCTAGTAAGATTTCATGCAAGCCTTTGCGAGGTCTTGTGTTTAAACTTAGTCGTCTGATATGGTTTGTAATTGATTCCATCCCCCCTCTTTCTTGGTCCAGTTTGCAAAAGAGAACGTATCACTGTGCAAGAGCAACCCTGCCAATGTTGCAAACTCAAAGACAAAAATTCCCCAGCAAGACGCTAAGAAATCTCTGGGTCTATTATGATTCTTTTTAGCTGCTAAGAGAATATACAAGTTCCTGCTGTTCCTACCATGGGATTCTTATTTTTTCATATGTTTGGATTCATTAACTTTTCTCAGGGTTAACTCAAACCCACCCATGTGTCTCACGTTTTAACACCAAACATCTAGCATTTGGCTGCACTTTCTAGTGCCTTCTTTTTCCATTCCTTTTTTCGAGGTCTGATCTCCCCCATTTGCTGCTATCATTATGTTTGGCAATCTGCTGCATACTTGACCTAGGCAGATCTCTCAAAACATCTTCACAAAAAGGATCCACTTATTATTTCAAAGGAATTTGCTTTGGGACTTTTGCCCACTTTCTGCACAACATATGAACCAGTGAATATTATTTGTGAAAAGGTTCACTGTAAGTGAATATTAAGCTTACCCAATTGTGTGTTTTTGTGTTTTATGGGATAGACCTGTGATTGAGACATTGGGACAAAGGAGGCGGTGGAGTTCCTAAAACCATGCACCAGTGCCCTGGAACAGAGACAATTAAATGATTACACCCCAGGTAAAATACTGGAAGTCACAAGAGTACTGTACTCAATGGCTAATTTTGTGATGCTCCCATTAGAGCACTCTGTGAACCTTGGCTAGCCTGAGGAATCACCTGCCATTACTGAGACTTCTATGACTACCAATTTATGCAACCGCCCATAGCTCTCCCATTATTGTGTCCTGCTCCCCGTCCTTGTTCGCATCTTTATTCACCTGCTGTACATTGTCTAAATCTCTAGATGGTTAAACACACAGTCCTTGTGTTATGTGTTTGCGCAGGGAATATTACAATGCAGTCCTAAATCCCTAACTGGGATCCCCGGGACTAACACAATAGCAAGAATAATTATGAAGAATGTGCCGCATCTTTGTAGCATTATGATCTTCTTAGAAGATCCCCTATTACATTTCACAATATTTAAAATGAGGTCTTGCTAGTGCCTCATTTATTATTTTTTTAATCAAAATCACTTTCACACGTTTCAAAACTCATTCCCTACATGCCACCGTTAAATGCTGTAAAGGATAAAGCAGGTTATTCAGAATCAATTCAGGTCCCTCTCTTGCTGACTGTGCCCCAGTTTAAACTGTAAGCAACACTCCCTTACCTCTTTACTTTACATTTTTCTACAGCAAACTGCATGTACAGGTTATCTTAGCATAACAATTTTTTCCATATCCACAGGTAGAATGAAACTGCCTTCCTGTAGGAAAAAGTAACACTAGTTAACCTTGTAATAGGGGTGTGCGAAATGGGCCATATTCGATTCAGATTCAGATTTGACCTGAATCAAGGACAGTGATTCCATTAGTTGATTTGAATCACTGTCCCAATTCGATTTGGCCAAATCCAAATTTGAAGATTCGATGCTGATTCGGAGAATCAACAGTTCGGCCATAGACAAAGCTTAAATTGTTTTTGCTACATACTTCGAGGAACCAGGCGTGGCTTGTGAATGCCGAGATGGTGGGGCGGATGGAGCATCCCACAGGAGTGGGGAGGGGGCCCCCATGCACTTGGTGGCGAACCCAGAAGTGGACCAGAAGTACTTCCAGTCCACTTCTGGGTCTGCCACTGAGCATGTGGGGGGGTGGCCCTCCACACCCTTCCAGCCTGGCGATCAGCCATGGGAGAGACCCCAGGTGTCCTCCCCAGACCCAGGGGCACCAGTCACTGAGCTGGGGGGGACTCAGTGTGCTCCCCAGTGGACCCAGAAGTGGACCGGAAGTCTGGTGCCAAGTGTGCTGGAGACCCCCGCCCCCATGCTCCTGTGGGACGCTCCATCCACCCCAACATCACAGCATTCATGAGCCACTTGGTACCTTGAGGTATGTAGAAAAAACATTTAAAGCTGTGTCTATGTCCGAATCATCGAATCTTTCCGAATCTCTCCAAATCGACTTGGAGAGTTCTGATTTGATTCGGAGAGATTAAAGGGTCTCCTGATTCCATTCAGATTCAGAGATTCAGCCACCGAATCAAGCCAAATCTCAGCCAAATTGAATCAGTGACCGAAGCTTCGCACAACCCTGCTGTATAAGGACACTAAAAGTTCTAAACCCCAAAGCCTTGCAACTTATTGTAGCAATAAAGTATCACTACACAATTTGATTTTTCTTCCTGAGAAATGAAAGGATACAATATAGATTTTAATATGGAAAAAGCTATAATTGCATGTCATACAAATATCATTCCAGACAGAATTATAACAAATATAATAGGCCAAGTAACTCAGATGAAGAACTATGGCATTCTGCTAATCCCCTTCTCCTGGGGTGAGCAGAAGATGTTGCATCAGTA
Organism: Alligator mississippiensis; assembly: GCF_030867095.1. Lineage (NCBI taxonomy): Eukaryota > Metazoa > Chordata > Crocodylia > Alligatoridae > Alligator > Alligator mississippiensis. Next base: position 8,884,941 of record NC_081832.1, on the reverse strand, counting down.
ATTTGGCACCAGAGTGTAATTTTTACTCTCATTCAGTCTCCTTAGTGGAAAGAGAAGGCAGCAGAAAAAAGTAATATTCAATAAGTTAAGGGACAGGCAAGCAGATCTGGATTCATATAGATGCCAAACCCAAAAACCTCAGGAGAATACAAAACATAAGCTGAAAATTTACCCAATTAACAATCAAAACTGTACTGAAATGGAAGGGTGAAGTCTCACAAACACCACCAATGTTTCTTTTGCTACTACTCATGTGTAGCCAAATGGACCCATGTTTCTCAGGAAGCTTATTTCCCCCTCCCTCATACAGACAGAGAACCAGAGCTAGGCAAAATCATTTTGCAACATGTTCTGGGCCTTGAATGTATTTTCTGTAGAAATAAATTCCAGAGAAGTGTAATGGTTGCTAATATATTTCTGCATCCACTCTCCACAGCCTTGTGTCTGGGGACACTTCCCTGCAGATCCTTTCAAATGGATGTAGTAAGTAAGAGAAGAAGAGGTAGTCTACAAGGCATCCTGAGCTAGACTAATGCAAGATTTATAGATAGCTCTTAGATAGACCTACAGATAGAACTCAAGTTTCACATAGAAGTGAACTTGATGATGGGTACATAACATAGATGTGAATACACACTCTTCCATTTGGAAGATGAGCAGCTTAATTCTGTTTCTCCGTTATCCAAAGCCACTTGGAGACTGTAGCAGGGGCTCAGCCGGACCCCGTTCTCACTGGGATGTTGGCTGTCGGCATGCCCTGCAGACAACAGATCCCCGATCAAGCTCACTGGGGAAACAGCAAGCCCACGCACCCAGGACATGCTCCGTTGTGCTGCCAGGTAGACAGCTGGCATGCAGCAAGTGTTCCCTGGGCCCCAGGGCCAGAGCAGGGTGGGGGCCAGAACCCCAGCTCTGTGCAGGCTCAGACTGCAACCCAGAGAGGGAGCAGGCAGCCAGTGCATGGAGTGATACCTGGGGCCTGGAGACAGCAGCTGTAGGGAATGATGAGCCTCTCAGGGGCTCCTAACACCGGTTGACAGCATTTGGGCATGTGGAAGTGATGAACAAAGGGCCAAATTGGCTCCTTGCAACCCGGAAACCCTACATAATAGGGCTGTGCGAAACAGCACCATTTGGTTTCAACATCCATTTCAGTGTTTCAACAGGACAGTGTTTCATTTCAAGTTTCATTTCATTTTGAAACCACTGTTCCATTTTGTTTTGTCAAAACGGTTTCGCTGTTTCAGTGCTGTTTCAACGTTTCACCCATAGGTTATAATGGGAAATGAAACTGCCTATAACGTTGTCATTTATTTCCTGATTCAGATTACACTTGCAGGGATAGTATCCCCTTCTGAGGCCATTAAGCCTGACAAGTTTCAAGGAGATAGGTGCAGGCGTTTCTGGGAAACTGCACCTCAAAGTCTTGAAAGAAAAACTCATGTCATGTGTGTGTTAAGGCACAGCGGGGTGAAAACTGCAGGCATGCTAAGTCCTGCAGGCATGCGGCCATGAAGCCTGCCAGCTTTCAAGGAGATAGGTGCGGGTGTTTCTGGGAAACTGCACCTCAGGCTGCTGACAAGCAAAACTCGTGACATGGATGACACTGTGTGTGCGTTAAGCTGTGCCCTCACTGGTGCTGGGGCCTCTACATGACATGGTAGTGTGCCCCAATGAGGCTTCCTCCTCCCCTACAGCCTCCATCTGGTCCACCGCTTTAAATGACAGCAGGTAATAGCTTAATAAGCAGCACAGTAGCACCAGCAGCATCTCAGGCAGCCAAACTGTCACAGAGACTTTCTTTCCTCTCCTGAAGGAGCATATTCTCTAGCAGCTGCCAGAGAACTCTGCCTACCAGCCCCAGCCCTGGAGTTTAGATGTGCCAGGTCCCTGCGTCCTTCTGGTCAGGTGCTTGGGGTGTTGGTCTAAGGACATGGCACTGGCAGACAAGGTCCTTTCCATTGTGTCAATCTAATCTGGTATCTTTTAGCAGACCAACTGAATAGTTACAGAAATATATCTTAGCAAGCTTTTGGGTTGAAAAACCCTTCATCCAGCTGAGGACGCATCTGCAGTTGGTGTGTGTGTTTGTAAATTCAAACAAGCACTGAACCTCGTGAACCTCATCACCAGAAGCCAACTTCCTACAGCTCAAAACATGCTGAATGGATCCAGGCCATGCCATGACAAGACATGAAAAACCTGCCAACAATATCTCCAGTATGGAGATATCTTCACAATACAATACATATCTCCATCAAGGCACCAAGTGCCCTGATGGAAATACATGGAGACACCAAGCAACAACTGCACACCAGAATGGGCGCACACCAAAAAATCTATCAAACACAACAACAGAACATCACCTGTCTCCAGTCTCTCAGGCCTGATTCTCAAAGGGAATTTACAAACCACGTTTCACAGACAAGCCTATGAACTGCACTTCATCAACCTCATAGGTAGCAGGTATAGAAACTCACAATGCAGGGTGTAGGGGAGGTGAGCCCCAAGAATACCCGGAATAGGAATAGCACCCAACCCACAAGGAGCCACAGGAGGGAGCCCCACCACTGAAAAGAAAGACCGAGTTGTGGCAGGTGAGTATCGGGGTCTCCCTCAAGGTGAATGCAACCCAATGTCAAGGCTGCAAGAACAACCTCCACGGCCGACCCCAGGCGCATGCTTCAAGGTGGCAAGGGAGTGCCTACACAAGGCCAGGCAGGTACATGATGCATCTAAAAAGACTTTGCAATGATGATCATTTGACAATAGCTTAATAAATGGAGAGAAGGTTAATCAAATATGTCTGCAAACAGAATCTGGATCAGTATCAGGCAGGTACCGAGCTCTCCCTCTAAAACATCATCCATTTGATTGAATGAGAATAATTTTCTGAACTGGATTCCAGAGTCCAATTTAGATACAGTCTCTAGATATGCGTCAGTGCCTTCTGGTTAAAGGAATATTTGCCTATGCATTAATACTCTGGTATTAGAAGAATGTTTTTATTAAGTGAAGGACTATGGGGGAAACACCAACAGAAAGCACCTTTTCTTCACAAATAAAACTGCAAACTAACTTTTCCCCATCTGTCACTGGAACAATCCTTTGGAAGAAAGAAATGAGGGAGAAACTTTTACTTATAGCAGGGTTCTGCTTTTTTAAAAAAGAAAGCAAAAATAGCATTTGAGTGCTCCATGATCCTGGGGCCCATTTGCACAGCTATCTGTAGTATTGCAAAATTAATACAAATTGTTAGAGGAAAAACAAAACTCTACCAAGGTCAATGGGAAATTTGCCATCAGCTTCTGTGAAGCCGGGGTTTTCAGTCTAAGATTCTGATTTGGTGGAATTTGATAGTCATGCTGCACAAAGGCACATGACAACACAAGATGATGCCCATGGAGAACCATACCCATTGCATCTCACCATGATTGTTCTACCTCCACGCCCAGCCTCAGCTCTGACAGTCAGGCAGGGTTGTTTCTATTTCTCTCACCTGACTGTATAATAACTAGAGTTCTTGTTTTGTTTGGTTTTGTTTTATATTATTTTGGAGTAATAAACCAACTCCAAAAGTGGATACTAACTCAGCAGTTATGCTCTCACATGTTAAACGAGGGATTAGACCTTCCTTCAGCCTCCAGAAGTTCAGTCTTCTATGTGGATGGAAGACCACCAGGACCTGCCATATATCTGAAGTTTTAATTTCTCTCCCATTTTGAAAAAGAAGCTACTATCCTTGTACAAGTCAAAAGACAACCAGTACAGAAGTATGAGATGGAAATACAGCCAGATGTTCCAGTAATTCAAATGTCAAGGAAAGGAAGCTATTGATGGACTCACTACAATAGATTTTTTCTACTTTTGCTCAAGGGACATAAAAAAAATCAATTAAAGAAGCCAATGAAAATGAAGTTCCAACCTTCCAGGACATTCTGGTACATTATATAAAGTCTTATAAAATGTAGAGAAAACATCTATTCACCTAATGTCAATGGAGCGATAGCAAGGATACATTTGCCTCCAAAAAGAAAAGAACATGAGCATCCTTATGTTATGGACTGCTCTGAATAAGGCTAAAACCCCTACAAAAGTGAAGACACTCATAATTAAGGATGAAGTCCTTGTTTATCTATGTACATGAAGGTACTACAGACTTTCCAAGACCCTTTAAGCCTTGTGTGCTCAGTAGGGTACGGAAACAGCTCTTATGAAATTCTGGGCTTCAAAATCCACAAGAACAGAACAAAGCAGAAGAAGGCAACAGTCTGCTCTTCTGGAGTCAACATTGCAGAATATAGGTAATCAGCTTTATTACTGCCTTTCAAAAGGCTGGTAGGCACATGCTTTACTATATGTTGCCTGTTCCCATTAAAATCAGAAGTCCTAATGGGAACAAGGTAGGACAAGAAAATATTAAGCAGAATTAGGGGCTGTGTATGAATCCTACTGAAGTCATGGAAAAGACTTAGACTGACTTCACTAGGTTTAGGATGAGACCTAGGCTTGGGGAATCAGCTTGAATACCTGCTAAGAACTGTACCAATTACTTGAAAAAGTTCTAGATACCTCTCCCTATATGATTCTTATATATTCAACTTAGGATTTCCCAAGGCATTAAATCTATAAAAGCCATTTTTGAATCTGAAAGCAAGCAAACAAGCCACTGCTGAAGTAGGTTCATAGGCATCAAATTCCAGCCTGAAGTAGTTTTTTGTGACTGAATTATAAACTCTGGAAAAAACTGAGTTTTTAAATGAAAAGACTGACAGGCCTTTCATAATGATTCCCCCATGAAAAGTATTCCGTTTGTCTCTAAAATATGCTCGCAAAAGGTATGTATTTCAGCAGGAGTGCATCTACTGTAGTCACACCACAAAATACAATGGCTGCTATCCACTAGCCCTGCGTTAAAGAAAAAAAAAAAAAGCAACAACCTTAACACCATCATGCCATGTCCAATTCTCACTTACACCAATGGGAAATTATACCAGTGGTTCCTTCCCTGGTTTTGAGATAAGAATCACTTTGGACGGTCACTCAAATCATGCCGGTTCAGAATCCCAAGGCAGTTTCGTTCTTGACGTGCTTTGGGCATGAGGATTATGATCTATGATTTCAGGTTTCCAGAACTGTTTGTGTTGAGAAGTCCATTTCTGATAGAAAGATACATATTTCCCACCAAAGTGATTTCATATCATTTCCAATGTGAGCAAATGTGACAATGTTCTTCACCTTACATGACAATTTTTTTCACTCCCTCCTATTATTTCGAAGTGATTTACGGCACTGGTGATAGAAGCTTTCAAAATCCACCGTGTGCAGCACAAAAGTTATCAAGGCTCTTATTCATTCAGTAAAGCCCATTAAGATTTTGTGAGTGTTATAGAAGTGTAATGACCTTCCCTCGAGAGGCATTCAGTCGGGCTAGGGAGCAATAGGACAAGAAATTGCCAATGTACTGTTCTGTTGCAGATGCACTGCTCTTTGCTGTCATGACAGATATTGGCTCTGTTCTTAAGTAGTTAAAAAGCAAACACGAGGGAATCTGGTTTAGTTTTTGGCAGCCGCAGACTTCCTGGGTGACTTTGGACAAGGCTTGTGGCCTGCTTCTGGCATTTAGCAAGAGTAGAGGGCAGTCAGCACCCCACAGGACCTGGACTTTATTGAAAAGAAGGCATTATGCAACTAAATAGTCATAGTGCAGCCAGCCCCCTTTCAAGATGAACATCAATACTCCTCAAGGATCTGTGAATCCACTTTGAAAGTCACTGCAATGAGATAAGATTCTGATAGAGGATTATTTACAGCCAAAATCTTTTAAATGGCGGCTGGTATTACAACAGTCGAGACGGCTGATTTCACAGGAGGCAAATTTCTGTGATCCATGGGCCTGGGAAGTGAAAACCAAGCTGCTATTTCTATTCTCAGACCCTCCAAACATACAGCACAACAACTCTGCCAAGCAGATACTGGCAAGGCATATGTATTTATTTACTCAACAGTGCATGATCCACTTACTGTTTATGATGGGTTTAGGCATTTCCTTCAGGGTGATATTCAAAGAGATTAATTTTGGGAACTTGCATAATTCCTACAAAGCATCTCCATGCAACTCTGATTCTTCTGGGCGCAGCAGAATGTATTGAGCAGGAATATACGGAGACTATGAGCCTCAAATTAAAAAAAAAACAAAACAGATAGCTGCTAGAGAAAAACAGGGTGACCTAGCATGTCCCAGGCAGCTGCTTCTGCAGTCTAATCTTCCTGGATATTTTAAACTTTGTGGAGAATGAAAAACAGCTTGAAAAGAAGAGATAATGCCAATGCTCTGTGCAGGATGTAAACAAAGTTTAATTTCCCTAGCATGCCGAAGCAGAGCTCTTCGTTTTTACTCCCCTGTTTGATCCCTGAATTTAAGCCCAAAGAAATCTTTCCTGGATTTTAAAGCTGTATGAATTACGAAAGTGCCTGATTTCATGTCTATGAGTAAGTTGAGAATGATTTGAAAGGGAAATTTCATAAGATTATTGCTTTTACAAGATACCAAATACCACAGCCTGAAATGATATGCAACTCCCCCATTACCAACCCTGAACCTAGATTCCCCCAGCACAGGTACTGATGTAAAAAGCACTAGCAGTGGTCTAATTGTGAGCTTGAGGCTTATTTTATGAGCACTTCAGGCACTTACAAAGTCTTCAGGCCCGGATGAGACGCTGGGGAATAATTAGAGGATATGTCAAAACATGACAAAATAGAATTGTTTGTATGAAAAACCTTGGAGAAACAACCACTTTTTTCAGCTGTGTAAAAAGAAGCGTTGCCTTATTTACTTCACCAAACTCCCTTGAGTAGGGATGGTTTGGTTTCAGATCTCAAAAGAACATCTTTCCACACTAGAACTACAAAGAGTAAGTCTGTATAGATGGGCTAATTATTCCTATTCCAGGTATGACTATATAAGTATTGGAAGAGATCCCTAGATACTAGCTTATTGCACACGCAATGAGCCTGCCACAGATACATGCAGTTCAAGGGCAACTCTCCAGCCTGTAAAACAACCTAATCTAAAAGGCACAGAAAGAGCCAGAAACTGAAGTACTGCAAAGAAAACCTTTCTGTCCCATAGAGGCAGAACGTTTCCACTCTTTCAAAGACCTACAACTTTCAAGAGAGAGAGAAGACAAACAGAAATTGTGAAGCTATGCCATGCTTCATCAAAAGATGTTCTTGCTCCTATTATTTGGTGTATTAGCAGTGTGGGTACTGCCGAATACCGTCAAGATAAAGAGAGAATTAAAGTATTAGAGATGACGTCAGGCACACTGTCTCAGTGTTGAGGGATGCTCAGATCCTGAATTTATGTGGTTTTTTTTTAAAGAAAGCACTAGTGTATTAAGTATGAGCCTCAGTAATCATCTTTTGGAAAGAATCCCAATCTAGACATAGTCCGTAGTCAGAGATCTTGTGGTCTCTACCTACTGGGCAGAAGACCACATCACACTTCACCTTAAACGGTTCACCAGGAATTGACGATTCATGCTCTTTTTTATTTTTGGATGGAAACCAGTCTGCCTCCTGTCTGCAAATAAAACACCCCTCTTCCAGGTGGTCCTTGAGGGTCACCTATAGGACAGTACAGATGGGCACACACTGAAGCTGTGTACAGCAAGAAAGAACTGTCAGCACTGAAAAGTGAAGCCCCTGAGTCAACAGAGAATTGGTTTCTCTACATCGCCACTTCCTTAGCCTTTGCAAATGCAAATATTCATCACAGCAAAGAAGCTCATGAAAGAAAGATACTGTAGGCAGCTCAGGGCTGGTGCTTCCATGGCACCTGAATATGCCAACTGTTAAAAATAAGACTGCAATGAAGTCATCTCTACGCACTTCCCTTGCGTAACGGTGGTCGGGCACTGGCACCCAAATGCCCAGCCCTCTTCCATGGCATCCTGTTTTAATTGACAGTCACTTAGAGTTAATTTTAAACCCTGGCAATTACAAAGCAATTTACTTGTTTGATAGTAGGTTCAACAGAAATATTCCTCTTGGGGGGAATCAATATTAGAGTATGCCAGCAGAGAGAGAGTATTTTACAGCGGATTGTTCACTCTAATATATTTTTTTTATCTGCTGTCTAATACGGAGACATTAACTAGCTCTCTGGGAAGTTCTAATATTAAGTGTACATGTTTGTGGTGGGTGGGCAGGAGAGGCAGCTATTGATTATTATATAGACATATCTGTCAAAGCTCATACTAAAGTAATTAAAAATCCATCACCATGAACACTGAACTATATACATAGCTTAACAGCAGTCTTTGGAATAATTCTTTAAAATCAATATAGAAGTATAGCTAGCCTTGGGGATGAAGCCCTTTGCTTATCTAAGAGAGAGGCATGGCATGGGAAATGGTAGCACAGTCCTTTTTACACTGGTTCAGTATTCATCCCGCCTATTTTTTTTCCTATAAAACTTATGTACCATTTTGCAGAGTACCAAAGCTTCCATGAATAAGAACTGCAGGTTCCAGCCCATCAGACCCACCTCAAACAGGAATTAAATCAGATTCTAGCACTAGCTAGTCTCAGTTTAGTCTGTCTGGTGACAGTGGTGATGATCTTTGTGATGGCCCTTTATACTAAAGGCAAAGAGATTTATTGAAGTCGGTTTTCAATGGCCAACAATGACTTTTCCTTGCAAAAACATTTCAAGAAAGAATTTAGTTTTTCTCTACAATTGTGCAAGGAGAAAACAGTGTTACTGCCCAGCTCAAAGCAATTTGAGATCCAGGACTGCAAGGTACAATTTACATAGCCAAGTCCTAGTACCTTTACTCATGTAACTCTTCTTCGGAAACCATTTTGCGTGACCAAAACCAGCAGGATTTGAAACTAAATTACAAATCCAGGAAGAGCACACACCAACTGCTGAAGCTTCCTTAGCCTGACGAAGGGTTTTTGAACCCGAAAGCTTGCTTAATAACTATTCTCCAACTATTTGGGTTGGTCTAATAAAAGATATCAAATTCACCCAAGGAACCTTGTCTGCAAATGGGCATTTGTGCACTTTTAATTAATTAAGTGGTGACCTGACAAAACACTAAATAAGAAGCACCGGCTGGTGAAACCCAATACAATGTTTACGCAAAACGAGGACAAGCAACTGAAAATTCACTAACAGCGCAGCTCCTTCATGTGACACACTGTCTAAAACAATGTACTTGCGGAAAAAACTTATAAACAAAGAAAAATTAAGGGCGTGTGTAATTTGCATGTCTTAGCTGCCAGTATTTCATCCAGGGGAAGGATCTCTCTTTAATTCTATACTCAGTTTAACCACATTGCTAGTAAAATGCAAAGCCCCATCTTTACTGCACTTGAGAACAGTAATGTGTTAAGCCTGACGACACCCATTTTACAAATAGGAAAACTGAGTTGAGGGTTTTGTATTGTACACCCTAAAAGTTCTGTATAAAAGCCAATATTAGTCATCAGGAATTCATAATTCTCCTTCTCTATTCTTAGAAAATCCCTTGTCATCAATGAATCAACTCATAACGTGTGTGAAGCTATTAAATGCAAAAGTTTGGTTCAAATGGCTTAGGCTACATGTTGTTTTAAACATGTGGGCCTCAGTTTAGCAAAAGCATTTCAGGATATGCTTAATGCTTATTAATAACTCTACCCAGTCTGGTATATAAATGTATACTTTAACTGTATGCACATATTTAAGTCCTACTGAAGGCAATTAAGTCATAAGGGGCGCGTCTACACATTCATTAATGTGCCGTAATTATAGAGCATTAAGTTTAGTATCTGTAATTACAGGTAATAACTTAATGCACTACAATCAGCAGTGCCAGTGCATGCTTTTTTGTGACACTGATGCGTAGTAGATTAATTCTACTGCAAATTACCGCATTAGCTCAGTTTTTGCCTGCCGCTTTAATGCACAGTAGAATTAGTCTACTGCGCATTTAGCATCTTGCGTAGACACGCCCACTGAAGAAAATAGGGTTTAGGCATATGCAAAAAGTTGAGTATCTTCTTAAAGGTTTTGTTTAGCAGAGATGGAATGCTGAATCAGAGTTTAGGCGGAGACCTGGGATTTTACTCTTCATTAACAAACGAACAACTGCACAATGTCCCTTTGGTTTTGTACAAATCGCACATTAAACAATAATTTAAATACAGTCTGAAAAGAAAAAAATAACTCTATTTGCAACTTCTTCCCAAGTGCTTATGGAAAGGTGAATTCCAGGAATGATTAATGAGGTGGCACAGGAGGGAAACAGACTTCCAAACTAGGGGAGAACTCCCCCCCTGCAGCAGTAGATCAATCCATCCATTGTCAGGGCATAACAAACATTGTGGTCTTCCAGCCTATAATTCACTGATTCAATATTAGGTCATTTAAGAATCCCTGTGTGACACAAATAGAAAAACAAGTTAGTAGCAGAAATATAATGATTCATTTTATGTGAAGTAAATAGATCTGCATGCCTATTCAATCTCTCGTAAGCCCCTTGACAGCAGAATTTTTTTCTTTTATTTTTTTGGCCTATAATTGACACTGCTCCTGACAACCTGAAATGAGGTTGTCATGGGGGAATGAATATCATTTATAAAGAGGTTTCATTGCAAATGGGCACTATACCATCAGTAGCATTGTCCTGCAAAAATGAATGAAATTAGTAGTCTGCTTTGTGTTAATGGAGTAGTGTATATATAAACACAAGAGCGTGTAATTAAATGGCCTTTTTAACAGCACTAAGACAGAGTTAGTCCAAGCATCTGCATATTTATTATTTGTCATGATATTGTTGGAACCACTAAAACCCAAATTACAGTGGGATTCAACATACAACTGAAAATAGGTAGATTTAATTAAATAAACACTGAGCTGATTTGTTTGCTTAAAGTTTCCAGAATGAAAATACAACCAACATTTTTAAAAATACTAGGTGAAGATACTGTCAGATATTACTACTAGGTGTTAGAGTAACTATAGACCTTAGGACTAATTACCAATTTTGTGACTGATGAATGGTAAGAAAATCACATAACATTAAATTACAAGATCATAATGAATTCTTGCAGACATAATTCATGGATATCATCAATGGACCCAATCCTGTACACACTGAATATAATGGCAACATTCTAATTGATTTCCATGAGGATCAAGTGCATTCATTGGCAGGGAAAAGCCCAATGATTTAACTGTTATGCCATTTTCTTTTCTAAAAAACAAGAACTCACCTTGTCCCAGTACTTTTCCTGAGCTGAAATAACTGTTGGCACCATCAATCAAATCATCTTCTGTACTGTTTGGTCAAGTGCTCTATATTTGATCCTAAAACATACAGAGAACTTCCATTGGAATGGGTCAAGATAAGGAGTGGAAACATTTGCATAACTATACCTCCTCTAGCGCTGATTTATCCAAAGCCCGCTGAAGCCCAATGAAATCTCTCCCATAACTTCAATGGTCTCTACATTGGGACTTCCTTGTTATTACCACATTTTGGGGAACAGAGTAATTGCTTGGGTGAGAGATCCGAGTTCTACTTGATCAAACTGGTTCCTAACCCTTTAAAAAGTCATAAGAGAGAAAGTTCAAACTTCTCAACCCAGAGTTTTCCACACTATAGCTACCAAGTAGCTGGTGAACACTACAGGCACAGGCATAGGCAGACATTTTCTTTTGAGAAGTCAGTAACATCACTTTTGAGAGGTCAACACTTTTCATAAATACAACAAAAAGAAAGGACTTCTGATAAAAGCAAAGCTCTCACAAAGTAGTAACAGCATGAAGCAAAGACGACAGAGGCACAGAATATGCTGTAAATTCAGGGGAGCATGTTAGACTTAATAGTAACACAAATACAACACCATGTACACATACACACACAAAATTATATCTGTAGTACAGCCCTAAGTGTGAACTAAGGGCGTGAGTGAAATATATCTATGTGTGTATGTATTTACCAATCTACTACTTGGGGTGTCAGACCTGGTCAGGTATAGTGTCATCTAGTGGCTGGATATCTAATGTGGTGAAAACAGAAATAGCAGCAATTTGGATTGCAGCAGTGTCAAACAGGCCAGGACCCCATTAGCTAGCATGTACATTAGCTCAAGAGGAAGAGATGCCTGGTTTTGTGCGGTGCAGAAGAGATGGAATTTTAAGGCAGGCGGTAACAACTCTGACATCTCTGAGGGCAGAATATATGGAAGAACAGGTACATGCAAAGGCCTGTGCAGCTACCAAATTCTTGCATGATTAAGAATAGTGCTCTGACATTTCTGAGCAGGTGCAACTCAAATTAAAAACTGTCAATATTTCCCCATGCTGTTGCTTGAAGTACCAGTTAAGTAGGTTAATATGTGCATCTCTGTTCGGCTACATGTAATAGACATCTAGAGCCACATGGTTAAAATGCACCTTTTGTTGAAGACTTACAAAGTCTGCAGGATTTTAAACAAGACTATTATTTCCAAAATGAACATGTGCCTGAGGAAACTGTGGCACTCTCCAGTCTGAAACATAATAGGGGAGTTCGGAAAGAGAAGAAAGATTTGTAAGAGCCACATGGGAGGAAAAAAGAACAGACACGTTACAAAAGAGCTGAAGAGCTGCAAGAGTGAAGGTAGCCTTGAGAGAAAAAATGAGGAAGAACTGAAAAGAACAGGAGATGGTATTGTTCTTCATCATGGACAAGACTGAAATGCGGAATCCAAGCACCTTTGAAAAGAGATGGAGAGAGAGAAAAATAGGAACCAAGAAAGTAAAAAGCAGCTGGCATTGCCAACAGTTCCAGCCTCCAAATCTCTCCATGCTGAATTCTCTGTCACTGAGGCTAGGGATAGACATTCAAAAAGCCTGAGCCTGGATTGATTCAATCTTTGCATGTTAGTCTAAGCTGCCTAGGTTGAACCAGTCTGTAACTGCACAAACATTCCCTCTGGACTGAAGAAATGCAGGCACATGCCTGCTGTGGCTCAGGCTAGAAGCTGGGGGGTGCTAGAGCAGTCCTCCCTTCCCTTACACGGTGCTGAGCTGAGGGGGACATGGCCAGGCCTTGGCAGGATGCTCTGATTAGGGAGGGGTTTAAATCCCCACCCTTCCTGCACTGTACCAGGCTTTTCCCTGCTCGCTGTTCAAGGGGCAGGAGTGTTGCCAGCCCCCAACCCCCAGGCTAGCACTCTGAGGCAAAGGGGAGGTGTGCAGTGTATACATCTGATGATGATACTGAGCTTTTCAATCTTCCTCTCCCTGCTTCTTCATACTGTCTGTAAACCTGACAGGCGGGGGAGCCAGCAGGGAGGTGATAACACAGCGTTTATCAGCCCATCAACAAAACAAAAGCCTCTCACATTAGTTCAAGCTCTTCTTAAACAACTTTTTCCAAGGAAAAACGGAAGGCTATTACCAGATGACCTGTTGATTAGTTCCAAAAAGCCCTAAGCAGACACTGTTCTTTCTGCCTGTTCCAGTGAAACTGGAAACACACACACAGACATCTCTCAGCATTAGTTAGCATACCACATTCCTAAGGCCTGTGGGGCTGGGGTCCATGCTGTGGGAGATGGGAGGGATGGGGAGATCCCTGCTTGAGCAGTGAGCAGCGAGGGAGGTTGGGGGGGGGGGGGGGGACAGAGGAAACCAGACAGACCCTGCTGTGCCTGCAGTTTCCACCAGAGCTCTGGCCAGGGAGCAGAGGGGCCAAGCCAGCCCTGTTCTCTGGAGCAGACAGCCCAGCCCAGGGCTGCAAAGCATCTGGGATGCCGAAGGACTCTGGTTTAACTTAAACCAGCAAGGGGTCTGGGACAGACATTGCATAAACCAGTTTGACCCAAATCAGTTAAGTCTGATACTACATTCAACCAAATTTATCTTAAACAAGTCTCAGCCATTTTTAAACTGGTTTATGCACACTGAATGTATGTTCTATTACAGGTTTAAACCAGTTTTTGATCACTTAAACCAGTTTATATGTAATATCTGTCCCTAGCCTGAGGGCTTTGTTCTGATGCTGAGAACCTCTTGAGTCAGAGCTGAAATTGCACATAGCCCTGCAGGTTCAGGGTTGAAAGAGGAAGGAAGATCTCAGGTTGTAAACACTATTGATACATTCCAGTTCCTTATTTCATCCTATCAGGAAAAGAATTAATTATGAAGCAATTACAGTTCAGAGTCTGGACAAAAACAAATCAATGGAAGGCTTATCAGCTACAGAATTTATAACAGTCCATAATTATAACAATATTTTCTTCAGGACTATATAATATTTACAGAGCTTTAGCCATTTTATAGAGTTCTGTGGAACTCTTCAATGCTTTCTGCAGGGAATGCAGCTTGTAGGAAGGAAATGAAAAATCTCAGCACAGGGAAGATGAAGGCTGTTTGTTGTAGACACCCAATATTGCACCAAAAGGAAAAACAGTAGGAAAAGCTCACCACATACAAGGCTCTTTCAAGGGAATAGCAGAAGCAATCCCAACCCAAAATATTGAGCAGATTTTGAAAAACATTTTCTGAAGGGTTTTGATACATTTTCCCTATCCTTTTGTATTCGTTTCCTACCACCCGACTCCAGTTTTTGCCAACCCCTTCCCTCTTCAGCCATCAGATTATATGATTGCTAGCTCCTCTGAGACTAGGAAAGGAAAGGAACCTACAGGGAAACCATAACTGCACGCTGTGGGTTTAGAAACTGTATCTCAGCACAAAGGGTAAGTTATAGGATCCTCCAAAACCCACTAAATTAATGTGGCCCTTTCCAAGAGCCACCCTGTGGTGGGCTTTAGATCAGGATCCAAATCCACCAGGGTGCTGGTGAATCAGTGGTCCAACAAGTTCCAAACCCAGCAATAGCTCCTGCGTCCTTTGCTTCTCCTGTGTCACTTTATGCAGACAAGGAACACATTGGCCTGACAGTGTCAAGGAAGATATTCAATGATTCATATTCAAATAACCATTGTTATATTTTTAAAACATAATTTCTAATAAAAATGGAAGTGAAACAGAAAAGGCCTGCATTTCCTTTCTCTTTCAGGTAGGAAGCTTTGAGCTCCTCACATACGTTCTAAAACCTTTTTTTTGTTGTCAAGATCATACCAGACTCTTACTGCTTCTTGCAGTTAATCTTTCCAAAGGTAAAATCATTCTTAGTATCACCCTAACTATGAGTTGGCAGCTTCTGAAGGAGCTCTGCATCCCCTGAAGCAGGCTCGCTTTAATTTACAATCTCCACCTTCTGTTATGAAATAAATGTCAGAATGATAGAGAGCTGCCTTTCTAGGTCAAGCATTTGGAGAAAAGTTGGGGAGAGGCTGAAGAAAACAGCCTGTTAAATCAAGAAAGTCCTCTAATGATTTGTAAAATGTCTTAATTGCTTCAGCACAAGCTACAGGCATTGCTTTCAGGCCTCAGACAGGACAAATAGCTCAGTCTAATATTTCAGAATTAGTAACTTGCTGAAGTAACCAGACTATAATCGTCCTAGTCATGGGTTAGAATTTTTGAGGTCTCATCAGCACACCACAGCTTCT
The DNA here is from genome assembly GCF_030867095.1 of Alligator mississippiensis. Taxonomy (NCBI): domain Eukaryota; kingdom Metazoa; phylum Chordata; order Crocodylia; family Alligatoridae; genus Alligator; species Alligator mississippiensis. The sequence goes on along the minus strand of NC_081832.1, from coordinate 8,869,374 downwards.
TTCTTTAAGTGTTTTGTGTAACGGCAGGCTTATCTTCAAAGAGCAGATGTATGAACTATCATTTTTGATTAAAGCCATCCAGTCGGAATAAAAAAAAAAATCATCTGTTCACTGCAGCTAGAATCATCTATTTTAAATACATTTACATATCCCTTTAGCTGTCCAACCATTTTTTTCCCACTTTCTCTTCTTTCTGCAGCTTGGAATCGTGCCACATTTATATTTTGTGCTAACTACTCAGGGCCCTAATTAGCAGAAATGGGATGTCAGCAGGGTACCAGTCAGCAAGGGATGCTCTTTGCTTCACTGGAATGCTGTGCAGCATGCGGCATGGATCAAAATCTTTGCATCCCATGCGGAGAGCAGCAGGAAATGAATTGCGGAGCAAGTGAAATGGGAGCATCCAGACATCTTGGAAAGTCTGTGAAATGGCAAAAGCTGCCGAATCGCAAGTTTCAGTGACAGCCAAAATGCAAGGGGTTTGGCCAGCATAATTGTAAATGAATCCAAAGTTGGGCACATAAGCCTGTGTTTTGGGAGTCTGATACCATGCTCCTCCTGCACAGACTGGTCTCGTTGACATCAACAGCTTGATACTAAAAAGGACTGAGAGCAGACAATACTGAAAAGTGCAATGGGAAGTCAATGGCCCTGGTCCTGGACTGCAGGAGCCCCGGCGCACTGCGCAACACCCAGGGAGAGCTGAGCGCTTTAGAGTAGGATTCAAAGCAACTGAGCGTGGCGCGCCAGAAGCTAGTGAGCGAGTGGGAAGCAGGCTTGAGCCAGCCAAGAGGAAACAATGAGGACAGAGGTGCATTTAAATCCTGCCTTTCTCCAGGGCTGAAGTGCCTGACCTAGGGCTGCCAGGAGGCACCTGGGACCCACAATCTGGATCTCTCTCCTGAGAGCAGGTGCTGGCAACCTTGCAAAAATAGAGCAGACACCCCCATCCTTTTTACGGCCTCTCGCTTGGTTCTTTGCACAGAGTAAGAATAGGGTCAAGCATTTCACATGCTCAGCCTAGGTTTTGTCCAAAATCATTAGAATGAAGGGGATTCTTTCCTTTGATAGCAGTGGCTGTTGAAGAAGACAGGCAGAAGGCAGCTTAGATTAGCACCTGATAGACTAACTAAATCAGAGATGTCACCTCTCATAAGTAGCAGCTTGCTTCATCAGATGCTTTGAGAAAAAGCCAGTGTGGCCAAATGATGAGGAAATTAAAGCCAACCTGTTTATCTTGTGAAATCTTATTCTTAAGTGGGATTGCATGAACAATTTTGCCTCCTTCTATAGATAATGGGACAGTGAATTTGTGGGGTGAGTTTGCAAACGGTGTCAAATTCCCTGCCACTGCAAGGCTCAAGGCACTGCTGGCGTCCCAATCCTTTCTGCTCATTTCCTGTGTGTCACCCTATAGAGTCAGTACTAGATATGCTAAGGCTGTCACAGGGGCTGTGTGACTGCGATGTGCAGGAATTCCCCGTCGAACAAACATTTATTAGATGGCTGCCTACGATCAACAGTGACCAGGCTGAATGACTCAGGTAAGTCCCTTCCTGTTCTGTATGCCTGTGAATAGATGACACATGTAAGGGTCAAATCCTGGGAGCAGCTGAGAACCCTCAACTCTCACGGAAACACCTAAAAGGTGTTCACAGGACTAGGTTCACTGGCAACTAGTGGCATTTACTTGCACAAAGCCTCAGTTATGCTCCCACCATAATTCATGCAGAGTGGGAAGAGCAAAGGCTGGCCCTAGGTGCTCAGCGTACTTAAGAGTTGATCCCCAGAAGTTTGTTAGCTGAGATAAAAATAGCACTGGGGGAAGGAATAAAACTATTCACTTATTTATAAGTTCCCAAACCTACCCAAATTGGCTGAAACAAACTAACAGATGCAAGAAATTCGGAATTAAGGCTGCTGTCCATTTTTAACTCATTTCCTTTTATGCAGACAGAGTCTATTCCATCACATACTCCTCTATGAATGTGAATAAAGGCCTGCTTTTCTCACTGTAATGGGATCAGAACATCAAACAGAGAGCACTGGGGCCCTACTATGGTGACAGAATACAATATTTTTATTACACTAAAATCCCATTGAAACAAATAGGCCAGCTACAGCAATGCAGGTTAGTGAAAGAGAGCTCTGTACAGTAGGAATCCCAGCCGACACGGCTGCAAACAAGGTGGATGAGGGAAAGAGGTGAAGTGAGCCAGATCCTGAAGCATTGGGAAAGCATAAAGAAACTGAGGGCAAAAGAGAGGGTAGGGGACTGGAGTATTGAGAGCTCCAGCACGGAGAACAGCACTTGGGAGGGAGACGGGGGAAGAAGAAAGGAGGAAGAGAAAATGAAGGGAGGCAAAGAGAAAAGAAATATTTCTCACAGCCTTAATTGAGATCTACATATTCCTTTTCAGTCCTTTGACAAGCCTTGATTTTTGACACCTGCCTCCGCCACACACAGCCAAGCAAGTGGTAGTTATATTTCAATGGGAAACCCAGGCTAGGTCTTAACTAGCATGTGCCTGGGCCTTAGCTAGCATGTGCCTTGACATAATTAATTTAACACTGGTCTATGCAGAAATTGAAACAGAAAACCAAGGAAAAATATTTAAGCCTCAAGCACAAAACCAGTCTCAGGTGCTGCGTGTGTGTCCTTGTACCACTTGGTAGCAAGAATCTGCTTCTAAAGACCCAGCCAAAGATACAGACACTAGAGAAACATGTGATCTTCCAGGCCAGATTGATCTGAGCACTGATCTATCCTTTCCTCAAAGCTTTGAAACACTCATCTACTGCAGGTCCGATTCTTTTTGTATCACCCTAGCTCTTATAAAAAGCTATATGCTGTGACCTGGGCAGGAAACTTTCACAGAGAAGAAGCAATTTTAGATGCAAAATAAGCTTTTGAGTGGACAAAGCCAAGAGAGTTTTCTTAAATATGTATTTTAATCATTACCTTTAAGTCTTATTTTTCAGCTTGCCTGTTCTGATTAGCTCTTCAATCTAGAATCCATTCCCATACTAGAATTTCCTTTATCCCCTCTTCTGCCATTTCTTATTCTTAGGGTCTCATGGGGTGCCCCGTATATGATGGCATGGCTTTTATCACAAAGGAAATGATGGGTGTGAATCAATGTCTGATGGCCCGACAACGCCAAGGTTAGTAAGTGTTGCTCAGTGTGCTCAGGAACTAGCTAGGTAAAAATATTTTAAAGCCACTTTCACATGCCCCTGTATCCCTGCTTCATCTTTCCCACTTCCACAGCAGGCAAAAGCCATGCCATTATATACAGGCACCAGTGGTCTGGCTGACCACTTACAGGGTCCTAATCAAAGTAGGTCAGCACAAGGCTGCTGTGTCTTCCCCTACACCTTTTGCCATCAATGCCCCAGCAACCTCTGCAGCAAGAGACTCCTGGGGCAAGAAACGTGCTGCCCATGCCTTCTTCCCTGAGACACACAGTAGGTACTAGGATGGGAATGTCACAGGAGCCACTACAGCAGCTCTTCACCACTGGAGGATTTCTCAAGCAAAGGGAATCCTTCATAGTGGAACATCCCCATGTACAGACAGGTTTGACCACATGTACAGAGTGGAAGTGGAAATTTTGGCCATACCCATATACTGTGGCTGTTCTTCAGTGGAAGGACTCGATAAAATCATTGTGCACAGGCTGTCATTCAAACCTGACTAATCTTATTCATATCATTTTTATATCAGTGTAATTTTCTTGGCATTAAATTGAGTTAGTCCAGACATATACTGTAACTTGACTGCTGTCAGTGGAACTTGCAGGGAGGTGAGAGCGGAGAGGATGCACAGCCACACAGGATCAGATCTAGTGGTCTTACTCCAGAGCTGAGAGGACTATTCCGAGCAAACAACCTAATAATGAACTAAATACATTTTCTGCCCACAAATTCAGTTGCTACGATTGTTCATTAATTAGAATGATTTGTGTTGCATGGCTTATCCTGTGGCCTGCATGTGAATTATCTGCAGTTGCTATTTCCTTGGATTCCCCATTCATCACCCTGTTTTCATACTGGGTGTGTGATAGCCTCGGCTACATAATATTATCACTGCTCCCCAATTAAAACATCCATCAACAGGAAGTGGGCTTGACATTCCCAGTCCAAATACTTGTGCAAATACATATTAAAAATACACACATAAATGATGCTTCCTCCTTGCACAAGGGCTCTAGTTAATGTGAAATCATGTGAATGCCCCGGAAAAGAAACTGGTATACAGGCAGTTCTGGTCTTAAGATGTTTTGAGTTACAATGGACGGCACTTACAATGTTTATAAAATGACATCCTGCTTTGACTTTCTGATGTCAGTTTTGACTTTACGATGCTTGATCTGATGCCATACCATGCCGGCAAACAAGTTCACCGCATCAACCATCTCCCTGGAGAACATCTGTCCAAACTTCCTTGGACACTTTCTTTAAGAAAGCAGACAAGCCTCCAGAAAAACCTGCAGCCAGGACTCCTGAGAAGACTCTGGCCAAGAGCCCTTCAAAAAGTCCAGCAAAGTCACCTCAAAGAAGCCCTTCCAAATTAATATGATTGCTATTTACAATATAAATATATTACTGTAGCTATATTACTCATCTATAATTGATTGAGTACAAAATTATGGGTTATTTTTGGTGAAAATAGGGTATCAGACCTTGGTTCAGGAACCAATCCCCCATTTATAACATTGTTCCTATGGGAAAATCGGTTCCAAGTTACAAAGTTTCAACTTAAGATGCCGTTTTCAGGAACCAACTGTGTCGTATGTCTGAGGTCTGCCTGTCTTTTGGAAGAGCCACAGGAAATAAATGGTAGTGTAAGAGTTATGTAGCCATGGTGAGCCAGAAATTATGCGACAGGCAAGGATTTCTTAGGATGATATCTTTTATTGGACCAACTATGAAGTTGGGATAAAGTTAGACAAGCTTTCAAAAGTAAGACATTCTTCCCCAGGACTTTCTCAGGGGAAATAAAAAACAGCTGTGAGCAAAAGCAAATAGGTAGGAGGCGAAGTTAAATGAAAAGTCTCTGCTCTAGTTCTACTTCTGTAAGATATTTATAGATTCATGAATGTAAAGACTAGAGGGAACTGTTATGATCATCTAATCTGATCTCCTAGATCACACAGGCCACAGAATTTCACCCAACTAATTCCTGCATTGAGACAGAGCATCTTTTTCAAAAGACACCTAGTCTTGATATAAAGATATTTCAAGAGGTGGAGAACCTACCACATCCCTAGATAGGAGTCAGTGCTTAATTGGTGCTTAATTACCTTCAAGACACTGACATTTTTTTGAGCATACCAAGAGAGTTAGACAGCTGGTTTTTTATTAGTATAATAGAAGATGTGTCTAAATCTCCTGGACTGTTTTGAAAATCTCAGTTAGAAGTGAACCAGTTGCTTCTGCAGAAAGGAAAATCAGACCCTTGGGGCTGGAAGAATGGTCCGCAGAAGTTTCTGGTGTGCCACAGTTTCATGGCTTCCAAAAATAATGTTCAGCCAGGGTCCCCACACTGCACTGCGTGCTAATAAAACATGAGTTATACTAATGTCTTAATGATAATTATTCATACACTAGGTGCATGGGCTTGTATTAAAATCCTACCTGAGGTGTTGGAAGGCAGCAGAAGGTGCCAGAATGGAGGGAAGTAGTTGTAATATGGGATGACATCTTTTTTATGATGTCAGACTACAAGGGGAAAGGAGGGAGAGGGAAGCAGTTGCTAGTCAATAAATGAAGTAGCTGTGGAAATGTTTTATGCTGGAATAAAAGCTCATTTACCTGAGGATGTGTGACCACATCAAAGAGAACAAGAGAGAGAAGAAGAGAGAGAAAGGGGAGGTAAATGATGTGCAAAAGTCACCTCCTGCTCATTTACTTTCCATCTTTAAAAACACTCAGGTGAAGAGACCAAAGACGCCGGAGGCAGGTGGTGATGGGAGTTCTGCTGCTGAACCAGTGAATTTCATGGGACAGCTCCTGAACCGCTGCGTCCTTACTCAAGCATAATTCCTACTCGTTATCAAGGGGCTAACAACTTGAACCCACTGGTTCTCAAGAACTGGATTCAACATTAGTCTGCAGGGGCACTTTTGTAGGTAGGGTGGCCATCATAGAGGACATTGCAGTTTTCTGCTACTCTGTCCTCTACTGATATGAAATTGGACGCTTTTCTTCTCTTTTTGTCTCTTGAAGACAAAAATAGAGGACATAAAGGCATCCGGTTTCGTATCAACAGAGGACAGAGGACAACCGGACTGTCTTCTGTGATGGCCACCCTATTTGTAGGAAATGCCAAAGGGTATTTTCTTCTCCCACTCTCTCATTTTGTAATTCTTCCAAATGTCTTTTGTAATTTGACAAAAAAGATGGAAAAAAATGCAGACAGACATGTAAATGTACCTTCCGTTGCAGTCAGTATTTAAAAAGAAATTAAGGGAAGAAAGTGGGAAAGCAAAACACGAAAACCAAACATTCAACATATCAAATTTGATGATTTCTGATTTGGAACGAAGCACTGGGAAATTAAAAGAAAAACTGAAAAGTTTCCACAGAAGTCTCTTGTGTTGGAAAGATGTCTATGACTCTCTGCGTCTGGGCTGACAAAGTGCTTGTTACACCTGTGGAAACTCACTGCCACGTCGGTGTAAAATGCAATCAAACCAGAGAGCCACTTGCTGCTCACCAAATGGGAGGCAAAAACCGCAGCAGATTTAAACCGGTGGTTTTTGCCTCCTGGCCATCAGGAGCAAGCAGCAGGTGGTAAGGCCGACAAGGCCCCTCCGCCAATCAGCATGGGGAGATCCAAGATGAAAGGAGCCGCCACGCGGCGAGCTGGGCTCACAAATTAAATCAGGCCCTACCGATAGGTAACCCTTACACTGCACAAAGGTGAGTGACTACACAGTGTGCAAAGCAGTGCAGAGACTCAGTCATGTCAGCCAGAGTTATGAAAGGAGCAAATTAATGAACCCTCAGAAGCAGCAATGTTTTAATTAAAACTCATGAATAATATTAAAGCCAAGATTTATCTATCTAAAACACATTCATTACTTAGTGGAAAGGATCTATTTGACCCAGTTGTATTAACTTTACTTTATTAGCTTTTCCTCGGTGTCATGTAACCAGGTATCATCATAGAGATACACGCATAACACATCGCAACTTAAACTAGTGCATGTTGAAACACTTAGGCTATAAGCCAACTGTACACCCAATGGACATGTTTGACTACCAAAATAATAATCGGGACGCATAAAAGAGATATTCTGCAGTCTCGTTATGACTTTCCTCACAGTAAGTGGAGTCCTAAGGCGGGTATTTGTATCTGCACGGTGGATTGCAGTGACTCCCTCACAGCAGTGAATAAGCACAGCCAACCGCCCAGTTTTCTGAGCACTTTGTACAAAGTACAATACCATGATGCTGTCATCACTCCATGTTGCAGGAAGGCTGAAGTCTCCCGTGATTTCTCCATTGAAAAGTTACTCAGTGGCAGGGGAAGCAGGATTTTGAATGAGCAGGCTATTCCTATGAAGAAGTAAAGCCTCAGATAAGGTGAACGCAGGCACAGACAGACCAAGAGACACTGCAGCATCACAAGCTCTAGTTCCTTTTCCAGTTAGAGACATACCTAGAAAAGTTCACTCCTGCTGCCAGTGATAAAGGTGGCAAAAATTCCCATTGGTTTGGAAGGGACTAAATGCACCAGGATTTCACAGGAGTGACTTGTTGGCCTCGTCCACATGGGTGGAGTTGACCAATACAGTTATCCTTGAACAACTATTTCAGTGTAATTCAGCTATTCTGGAATAACTCTTTTATTTGGACACTGTTGCAGAATAGTTTATGCCAGAATAACTACTCTGCTTTTAGAAGGGAGCAATGAATCAACTGCCAATGACACCCAGGGGAACTGGAGCTAATCAGTCCCTTGAATGAAGCACACACCCTCTTAGAGGCTGATCCCCTCCAAAGGCCCCATTTTCCTGCCCTTAGGATATGAATAACTCATTGACATTAATGGGAGTTCCTATCATCCTGTGGCAAAAAGATAAGACCCTGCAGCACCCAAAGCACTATTGTATGGATGATGGAGAGCTTTAGTGGACAAGGGAACCAAAGAAGAATTAAGTCTGGAAGCTGACAATCTTCAGTCCACTTTATCTTCCGTTACATTGAACTACCCCAGGCCTAGGTTATATTCAGCATTATCTTATCATATATTATAATTCTGTACGTCAGAGACTAGTCTAATTAGTCCAGTGCAATGCTCGACCATTAACTAACTCCAGCAGATTGAAAGCACATATTGCTGAAAGATCTCCTACCAGAAACCTTGGAATTGTTACAACAAATTCTCGTCCATACTTTTTGGAGCATAATAATGTAATACCATACTCCCTCTTCAGATAGCTGCAGGGTCTCTTTTAATGAATAGGAACACACAAACTATCCAGCTAAGCCAAGAAACATAACCCTTATGAAAGGCAAAATCAAACAATACCCCAAAACAATCTACATATACAAAGAACAAACTTTTTGTGTGCTTCCAAAGATCAACTCAGCAGGCAATTGGCATTCAAAAAATGCAACAACAACAACAAAAAATGGTTTCATGTTTGAAGAGGTTTTTCTTTAGCATTCACATTGCCATTCTTTTACAAAAAGCACTGCAGAAAACACTTCAGAAATATTACAGAGTGACATTCAATGCAGTCAGCCCCTCTGTGCTATTGTTCCCCCAAACTTTTTAATACATGTCTGCCTTGTGCAATTTAAATTTTTTTTTAAACCTTTCATCCATCAGTGCTAAGTGTTGTTCGGTATTTATTATTCAGCTAATGTTAGCTGTCCATATGTTCAAATATTCTTTATAGGTAAATGAGGGGCTTGTGTTTATGGGACTCAGAGAAATGGGAGTTCTGTTCCATCGCTGCATCAAACACGAGGTGCATCCTTGGGACAATCATTTAATCTTTTGGGGAACCATGGAGATAACGATGCTCTCCACCCTTTGTTTGTTTTATCTACCTAACCTATCAAATCTTTAGGACAGGGACTTGTAGAGAGCCTTCACCTGGGAACCTGATCTGGGTTTGGACCTTTAGGCACTAGCATACAATGAATTTATAATATACGAATAATTAATGTAATGCATCTAGACCACCCTACCAGTAAGCCCTGCATAAACCAAGAGTTATTATAATGAGCTATACATCTATTAATGCATTATTAAAGCACTCCACATCATACAATCATTGGGTGCCATTCACCAGGAGGAACAGATTCTGGCAAAGAATGGGATCTGCCACTTCTCTTTTATATCCATCTGTAGACATAAGCCAGAAGCTAGGAGAAAACAAACCAATAGAAGTAAAAGTGGAGCTAGCTCTCAGAACCTACGTTCCTAACCAGTTTGCTAAGAAAAGTCTTGCTGGAAAAGAGGAACCTAACCCGGCATTCAACAATAAATACAACAAGGTTTAGGTGTTAACTCAGAGTGTGATGTTAGTTCCATTAGCACTTTGACAACAACGGAAAGACCATGGAAATATTATACAAAAACATTTGCACATCTTTGTAGCTGGAGTTTCAAAGAACATTCTCATTAAAAACGGCTTGCAATTTTCCATCAGTTTTTTCTGAGGTTTTTTTTTTTTATTTTGCTGATTTTTTTTTTTATTTAATTCAGAAACTTGAAATGAAATTGTTCATTTGATCTTGGATGAACATGAATGGCAACTGTAAATGCCCGATATATAACTGGGATGCTTCATTTAGACTGCAGGCCATCTTCACTCGTAATTTTATTCACAGGAGGACTCATTCATACAGGAGAAGTTCCACAATTTAAGAACACCTTTGAACTTCTCCTTCCCCTCTCCTGCCTCCTTGCAAGGATAGAAAATGCATTGTGTTTAAATGTAATGCTCCCACCTAGTGGTAACTTTGGTAATCACAGGAAGAGATCTATGCAAAATCATATTGTATAAAAAAGGCAATATAATCGCGGGTACCGTGGGATGATGGAGGGAAAGGACTCTTTCTCGACAGGCTCTAAATGCTGGTTGGGCTTAATCTGACTACATAAGTACAAAAGATACTTTGTTTTCTTACCAAAATGAAAAAAGGACCACATTTGCATCACAAGTTTTCTTAGTTATGAGGATGCAATCTAATAACAGTAATATGAATATTATAGACATAAGAAACAATCCTACATCTCACAGAGAAACGCAAGATAAACTAATAGGATTTTCCCTCTGTCCTTTGATTCCGTGATCCTGCCCAATTAAATTATCATTGTTTCCACTCGCGTCACTTTATAATTTACCACGTCGTTTCCAAATGATATAATATAATAATCATGCAATTAACTTGCAAGAGGGATGGTGAAGAAAAGGCGCAAGTGACATTCCATATAATCATGAACCAACGTTAAATTAGCATCCCAATTTAGCACGGCTCCCTACTGGATCTAGTGATATGAACAGACCCGCAGTCCAAACTATGTCTTATTCCCTATAAAAACTAGTTTAGCTTGTAAAGCGTGGAAATAACCAAGTTGAACTGGATCCTCAATGGTGCTTATCCTGATACTTTTACTTTCTTTTTCCTGCTCTCTGCTGTATGGACTGTTGTGGAATTACTGTTGCCTTACACTGTGAGTTATAGATGTGACAGAGGTAACTGCAGCATGGATTGCAAACTCTAATTGAAACTTTTCATTTGCAAACAGTTGAGCTGCTGCAGCCATTTAAACAGTAACATAAGAATTCAATGCATCATTAGTGGGTCGGAAAGAAATTTCACACATTATCATAGCAGTAACTGTAAGATATTTCTCTTTATGCCCACGATCATGATATGAGACTTCCAACCAATACAGAGCTTATGGCAAGAGACGTCATCCTGTTGCTGTACATATCATTTACATCCAAACCTTAGTTTAGTGTCACATACTGGTTGTTATTCTAACGGCAGTATGTCTGCACGTGTACTTGGTATCAAAAGAAGTGAAGCTGGATAAGCCCTGCCCAGCTCCAGCATAGCTGCCTTGGTGATTACTTCAGGGATAGGGAGAAGAACTACCCATCCTTCTGCACATCTCCGAAGGACATGTGGGAGTAATTTATAAGCACATCAAGAGAAAGAGAAAACTCAAGTACCCCATGGACATGAACTTGTAAGCTGTTTCCAAAGGGATTCTGAGAACACACCAGAGCCCAAGTCACACATGGAAGGAGTTACTACTGCCAGCGTGTCAGTCACTGTAACACTCAAGAAGTGGGTAATCGTATGCAACTGATGTTGTCAAGTAACCCTTCACAGTCTGTTGGGAATGCAGCAAAGCCTAGGTACTACTAGACACTTTCCCTGCTTTTACCATCAGCCCCATTGGGCTGAAGCTACACACACTTCACAAAAGAAGTCCCAGGCCATGAGTAACTGCACTGTGTCAAACAGGATGACAAGTGAAACGAGTCTGGATGAAACTGAACTCATTATCAATGCCAGCCCATCCAGGATTAACTGCCATGCTTCAGAACGAGAGCCAAGTCAGAGAGAACCAAGGGACACTTCTTTGCCACGGGTGGTATGGAGCAAGCCAGCAAAGATGGGGGAACATGCAGCCACAAGCATGGGCATCAACAGTAGTGCCAGACTGTAAACTATGTACCTGCAGAAAAGCAATCTCTCTACCATGCTTTCCCTGGCATGGAGCAGGCTATTTCAGCAGACCAAGACTCTCAAGACCATCTGAGAGAGAACCATATGTGTCTGTTAAGAAGCATGGGACTCCAGCAGCCATTGCTATCAGCCCTTTCACAGATTACCCACTAGGCAAGCAAAGGCAAGACTCTGGTGCTACACTGGCAATGGATATTGATAGCCAACATTGGTTTTCATTAGATAGATGAGGCTGACTTCCTGTTGATATATAACCTCTTCTCATCACCTATTCACCACTGCAGGAGTAGAAAGGGGGATGTATCTCCTGCCATTGGATTTCTTCAGGACAGGAGTAATGTATATGAGACAGATGTGTCCTCTGCTTGCAACCCCAGAATAAAGACATGCTGACTGCAAAAAGAAGAGTGACAGACAAGGTTCTTTGGGTAAATCTGATATCTTTTATTAGACCAACTTAAAAGATATCTGATTTACCCAAAGAACCTTGTCTGCCAATGTCCTTAGACCAACATGGCTACAAACTACACCCCTGTAGAGGAAGAGTGAGCATTTTGCTCTGCTACTGGGGTGATGAGAGCGGTATAAAAAAAACTATATAGAATAGAACAGAATAGAAGAGAGATGCCACAAGGTAGCACAGATGCCTGTGCTGGTCTAATTTTATGTTCCAGCCAAACCCAGGATCCAGGAGGTGCAAAGACAAAACTAACATGTCCCTGTCACACTCATTCTGGACCACATATGTGATGCCTAAGTCACAACATATCATTTAACATGTAGTGCCCCAATGATGCTGGGAGAACGGGAGTGGACTCAGAGTGTACTGCGTCAGCACACATCTGAGTAATGCAGCAGACAGGCCTGCACCTCCTGAGAGAATGAAGCCCGAAGGGAAGGCAGCAGCTGACTTTTCTTTTTTCCCCTTTTCATTCCACTTAACAATACATCTATGAGCCTGAGGTTTGTTCCTGCCTATTCATCTTTGAGTCACAAGCTTGTGGAAAGAGGCTGAGACTGGAAAGGTGCAAAGGGTTGAAGCTTGTGCTGGGCGTACAGATGATGGCTTTTGTGATCACTGCTTGCAAGTGACACTAAGTTGGGGTCTGATCCTGTGAGAGTTGATGGTGCTGGGGATACTCGGCGCCAAACCCAAATCATCTGACGGGAGCAGACAATTTATTTGAAGAACTAGACAGGGTAATACAACCTACTCCTTTTCCTAAATGACTGTAAGATCAATGACTTTCATGTTAGTCCCAGTGCCCAGGTATCCAACTTACTTAGCTCTGGACACTACAGAACTGCCAGAAATAATAACCCAAAGACAGTTCATTTTCCACAACATTTTAAAGCTGGATGACTCGATGGAATCCCAACAGTGAGGTGGAAGCTATGATATATGAAGTGAAAAATGTTTGCCTTCCCTCCTGAGCCTCCCAGTGCACTGCAAGCACACCCTGCCAGGATCATGGATTCACGCTGTCATATTCAGCTCAAAAGTAGGTTCTGGCTGGATGCTCGCTGGATGCCCTGGGTAGATATGTTACAAATGATAGATGTGCAGTCCAAGAGCTCGCAGAACCCGGGTTTTACCTCATCTCTTCTGCAAAGAGCACATTGGCTCAGAGCTTCCCCAGCACCTGGATTTAAGAGGAGGTAGGGGTTGATTCTGGCTCGTGTTTAAGAATGACCTGAGTTAACTTTGTGCTTGTTGTTTGGCTCGTGTTATATGGAAATAACCATGTAGCCAGTTACAGTGCATTATGGAACTCATTCTTGAAAGCAGCCTGATACTTGATATTCCTGCGGAAAAAGATGGCTATATCAAAGCTTGCTTGGCAGGCGGAGGGTATTTGGGTAATGTACATGTGTGCTTAGAACAGGAAATAATAGTTTGCTGCAGTGTGGATACAAGCTGCTCAGCGTAAGTGGTCTTTCTGAAAGCTGCCATGTGGAATGAATAAAATACTACAGCCAGGTAGACAGGTAGAATTCATAATAAGCCACGGCAGGCTTTCAACAATGACTTTCACAGCTTTTCACTACTGAGATGCCATTTCTGCATTTGGAGGTTAGGATCTAATGAGAAGTGCAGATGCATAGATATTTTCTCTTCTCTTGACTGATTGATTTCAAGAATAAGAACCACAGGCTCAGCGCCATGAATGGGAAATGCAGTTCTTGTTGCTGTCATGAGAACCTGTTTAAAGTATTAGTTTTAGCAGTAAAGCTTTGGCGGTATTTATGTTTACAGAAGAAAAAGTTAGACACAAACTTTCCAAGAAAACCACGAACAGTGAAAAGTTTATCTGATATTTTCCCCTTCAGATATAGCTACAACACTGGATAATTTTGCAGTGGATTTATTTTTTACTTTTCGAGTCTTGCAAGAAGGTGACCAATTAAATTACCCTTCTCCGTGGACAGCAAGACAGGGGCATGATAGTAGCTGAAGTGAAGTCCTCAGGAACACATTTTTTCACTTATATCCGTAGAATCATAGAGGAGCAGGGCTGGAAAGGGCTTCTAGAGGTCATCTAGTCTAACCCGCTGCCGGACACAAGATCATCCCTATCCAAATCATTCTATACAAACCATAATCTAAACTCTACATAAGACTACTGTCAACCCTGACAAAACCCAGAACCCCTTAATCTGCCATAAGTAAAGCAGGAGAACCACAGCAGCCAACATCCTACCCAGGTAAAGGGCCATGCTCCCTGCTACAGAGGAAGGTAAAAAACCCTACAGTCCTAACCAATCTGACCAAGGGGTAAAATTCCTTTTTGGCCCCATATATGATGATTGATCGGACCCTGAGCGGAGTGGCAGGACCCTCTCGCCAGGACCCTCTGGCTTTGGTCCCAGCAGGAACACTGGCACACCCCAGTCAAAGTCCTCAGCTTTGGCTGTAGCCAACACCAAATGCCTCTGAGGAAGGCTTAAAAACATCATCACACATACAGCATGTTTTAAGTATCTAGAGCATAGTTTTGGGGGAAGGGACCGGACATGCCTATCTTTCTAAATGGGAAGCCACGGACAAACCTCACAATGTCTTCACGTTTCTCTGTGCTTTTTCTTTCCCATTTAAGACAGTGCAGTCCTGCTTCTTCAAATGTCAATGTGCTGAAAGCAGTACCTGCAGATCACAAGACTACTAAGGATGCAGTTTCCTGGGGTAGAAAAATATGAGTTCCATAACTATCCACTCCCCTGCCCCCTCACTGCTTTTTTGGTCCGCCTTATCAAGAAATCCTACTGTCTCAAGTTTGCCCGTGCAACATAAATGTAATTCAATTCTTTATTCTCAGTCACTCTCCAAAACAATAAAACACTTAAATCTACAGCAGAGAGAAAGCATGCAGTTTTGTTAACGCTCATGCTTCACATAGGGTTTTCTGATAACGAACTAAAAAATGTAATGCTGCTATTTCAATGGTAGAGTCTAATCAGCAGGCAAGGCAGGAAAAAAATCATGTCTACTGGCATGGTAAAATTAAATTATGAGAGATTTATATCATCTGCTGAAGCCTTTTGGAGTGAGGCCTACTAGAGTGTTAAGCTAGACGAGCCATTGATCTATTTAGTGATGGCAGTCCGATGTTCTTATGTTTCTACAACAGCACAATTATTTTGATTGTTGTCATTTAGATCTGAAGTAAACAGAAAACCTGATACCTCCGACGCCCATTGCCTTTCTAGGAAATACCAGTCTGTAAACAGTACAGCTGGGAGTGGTGTTACTGTAGTAGGTGGCATTAATAGACCAACATTTGGGTGTCACGCCGAGAGGTCATCCCATTTCCGGAAGAAGTACTACCTTTGTGGATACATCGGCCTGGTCATTTACAGGAGCTAGAAATATTCATTGCTTGTCTTCTGTAGTATCACTGAAATCAATGCAACTGCTTGAAGAGTAGGATGCTATCAACAGGTGCATCGTGACGACCGCACATGTGCCTGAAAGAAGTTTGAGACGCTGCAAGAGGCATGCTGGGAACAAAAAAAAATGTTCCAGTGTGGACTCTAAATTTAATACTGGGAAATCCCACTATCAAAACAAAACCCACTGAAAAAAAGCAGTGTAGGGCACGCTCCTGAAGCAGCCAGTGGCTTGCATCTCATAGATTCATAGATGCTAGGATTGGAAGGGATGTCAACAGATCAAGTCTAACCACTAGGCAAGAAATAGTCCTCCATGGAGATGCTCTAGCACCCAGCCCATGGGTGACTGGTGCCCCTGAGCCTGGGGGGGCATCAGATCACTGACCAGGGGGGTCCCTCAACAGCCAATTGCCAACCAGGGCGGGGTGGTCTCCCAGGGGCCGATTGCTGATGGGGGGGGCGGGGGGCCAGCAGCCAATTGCCAACCAGGAGGGGGATCTCCCAGCAACCAACTGGTGGGGAGGGCGGTTCCCCCAGTGGCCGATCACTGAACCAGTGGCAAAACAAGAAGTACCAGCTTCTCCAGGCATCCCCACTTCCGTCGGCCAATCTCAGGGGGTGCACATGCACCACGTGCACCCCCTACATGTTGCCAATGCTGTGACCTGGGCAGAGGTGCAGGGAGCAGAGCAACAAGGGCAGGCACTGCTCAGAGCCACAAAGCAGTGGGTGGACAGCTGCAGCTGGACACATGTCCTGTTACTGGGATGGAGCTGCTGCTGGAAGAGAGCTAGTGGGTGGCAGGCAGGGGCTGCAGGTCAGGAGTGTGGGGCAGTGACAGGGCTCTGGCATATCAGCGCTGTTCAGCGCCCCACATCCTGGTGAGCAAAGGGGGCAGGGGTAGCTCTGATTTTTCTAAGATCAAAAAACCACAAGCAAACACCAAAGCTTTTAGAATTCATTTATTATGATGATAGAAGTACTGGTAGGCTTCCAAGTTACTTTACAATTGTAAATATATCAATATAACTGTGTCAACTGATCTCTCTATGTACAGTGATGTTTCATTTTAATCACAGAACAACACAGGTTTGGGGTATTTTAATGAGAGAATTTGGGGGTTTTATCAGGAAATTTGCAATTTTTAAACAGGGAACACCAGTATCTCTGCTGGTGAGACAAGTAGCGAGACCTGGGCAGAGGAGCCTGCCCAGGACCAGTACCAGGGACCTAGCTGTAGGGCAGACAAGGTGGCTGACCTGGCCATTTGGGGCCAGGAGGACACGCTTTGACAGTTCAAAGTGGGCTACCACAAGGAGCACATCTTCCGGGCAAATGCTGCCCAGATGGCAGGGCAGGGGCACCAGAAGACATGACAGCAATGTCATACAAAGCTCAGATGTGCAGACACGGCCCACTGGCAGCTGGCCCAGAAGTGCAGGAGGCTCTGCTACAGTGCCCATACCGCAGCCCAGGTGGCCATATGATCCACATCCAGGTTGGCAGGTGCACAGCGATGGGGCTGCATGCTGACGCAGGTGGCAGCAGGTCATAGCCAGGCAGCAGCCCCCACAGCCAGACTGCTGCAGTGGGTAGAGGGTGCAGGGGCCACTCTAGGTTAGAGCTATTTCAGCAGTCCAGCTGGCACAAGGGACTAGTGTCCCTAGATACCAACTGTCCAGGCCTCAGAAGCTCCTGAGAGCAACCAGCCCTGAGTTTCTCACCAGGGCAGCTTTTATATTTCTGGGACCGGTCTCTAGCTCCCCCTGGATGAAGATCCAGGAGGAGCTGGGCAGGGTCAGTTTGCCCCAAGTGGCACAACTTGCCCCACACCGAAGTGCATGTTCACGCACATGTGCTGGAGCACAAATTTATGCCACTGCTATTTGAGCTGTTTCAAGCAGACATGCCTGTATGTGTGGACATGCCTGATATGCTTTGATCTTGGCTGACCTGAGCCACTGGGCAAATACTAGGGCTGTGCAAAATGGCACCATTGCATTTTGACTTGAGTTTTGAGGTTTTGACAGAATAGTGTTTCATTTCGAATTTCATTTCTATTCGAAACAGATGTTCTGTTTCACTTCACTAAAAAAGTGAGGCTGTTTCGATGCTGTTTTGACGTTTTGCCCATTTGCTATAATGAGGAAGCTTGAAACAGCCTCTCACATCTATCAGGCAGATGGGGGCCCGCAACCCCAGGAGGGCTGTGTGGGCTCTGCCAGTCCTCCCAGGGCTGCGGGCCCCCAATCTGCGTGCCAGATGAGGGAGGGAAGCCAGGTGCTGCCTCCTGGGACCAGGGAGCTGGGGAGGGGAACTGAGCCCGATTGCTCAGTTTCTCTCCCCAGCACTAGATCGGGCTGGGGAAAGGAACTCAGCCGAGCTGGGCTGACTTCCCATCCCCAGTACTAGATTGGGCTGGGGATGGGATGTCAGCCCAGCTCAGCTGAGTTCTTATCCCCAGCCGGACTGTAGGTTTGGAGAGAGGAACTGAGCGATCAGACTCAGTTCCCTTCCCCTGCGCTGTAATCAGCTTCCCACAGCCCGGCCGTGGGAGGTGGGGAGAACCAGGGCTGCGCTCCTGGCTTCTGCTGGAAGTGGGGATGCCTGGTTCACCACCTAGCTGCTTCAAAACTCGAAACATTTCAAAACTTTCCAAATGTTTTGACTAGCCTCATTTTGTTTCGAGGCTGTTTCAAAACCCTTCATTTTGATTCAATGTCACTGTTTCGAGCTTGAAATGAGTTGAAACAGTATCAAATTGAAACAGCTGGTAAAAATTTGCACAGCCCTAGCAAATACCCTTATTGCCTGTCTATATGGGCCACTACAAAGGCTCCCCAGCAAAGACTATGTGACAGTATTTATAGTGTTTCGACCTTTAACCCAGATGCAGCTGGGGTTTGATCCAAAGCTTGTTTAAATCAGTTATTGACTCTTTCAACTGCTTTCAGTAGGACAGGAAAGGCAGACACAGAAAACCAAACAGAAGCTTGCTCTGGACATACCGCAGTCTATGCTGGATATTTATTTCCTGCCCACCGATGTCAATGTATATTTGCAACACCCTTTATGGAGCTGGTTTTTGTTTCAACTTTGTAATCCTGGTTACGTAATAGCTCTGGATGGTTCTAGGATTGTGCTACAAATAAATGCAGTCCATAAACAAATCATTTTATCTTCCCAGAAGGAGTAGCAAAGATGTGTGGATTAAGTGTAATTATAATCTCTTTTTTTTTTGTTACCCTAAATAACCAAAATGTTTCAAGATAAGTAAAATTAGCCATTGAACGTGAATGGAAGAGAGCAAGCCGCTCACACCTGCAGCCAATTAACATGCAAAAACTAGACAATAGATACTTTAAAAGCCGAATTTGGGGCACTGAGCTGATAATGAATTCTCAGTAACCTGTGAATTCCCAGTGGAAGCCAAAATCTAGCATGTGGAATTTAACTGAAATAAGCCATTTTTACAAACAAGAACATGCAAACATGGGTGATAATTGATATAATAACCACTGGGGCAACTAGCTCTTTGGAGCCATCTCTCCTCCAATTCCCTCTAAGGCCTTTAGACAGAATAGTGCCTTCTTCTGTACACCAGGAATGAGTGTAGGTCCCTCAACCCCGCTAAGTATCACTCATTATCTGGTCATCCAGAAGGAATGGTTCCCTACACAAGGGAGAGACTATGCTGAAAGTGCCTGTCTCAGGTAGGCCAACAAGCTAAACTGCAGTTCACTAATAATTTTGTTAAAGGAAACTGCCTTTCAAGACAATGATTTTGTTCAGAGAAAGTATCTATTTGCCTCCAATATTTTTATATTTCAGCAAAAAAAATCCAAAACTTGAAATTGGGGTGGGGGGGGGGCGAGGGTGTTGACAATGGTGAGACAAGAAAATGTTATTTTTTTACCGGTTTTGATTTCCCCAGGAAAAATCTAAATTTTCCATGCAGGAGGAAACTTTTACTTGATCCGTTCCCACACACTCACCCTTTATAAATACATGTGACCTGCTGAATCCTGCTGTTACCATCTCTCCCCTCGCACACTGCAGTATGGGTTGGAACAGTTTCGTTCTATCCAAATGCTAAATGTCCTTATTTCCCAACCTCCACTCTCTGAAAATTCACAGGCACCAGCTGAAAATCTTTAAAGTCCCCTAGAGAGACAAAAGCCCATAAAATCCATAACATTTTTTAAGTCAACTCCAGAAAACTGACAGTGGAAACATAATTGACTACACTACAGGGTAAGACCTGCAAGTAGGCGAGGCGGTGGAGAATGAATGTGCATTCTGCAAAGCAGTAATGGTGACCCTCCCTCCTTAAGTGGCCAGAAGTGGGGGTGTGGAAACCTCCTAAAATTCTACTCAGAAATAGCTTGGATGGTTGAGCAGAAATGTATTCGTGGAGCTTTTATTGTGCATTTGGTTTTTCTTTCGTTTGTGTGCTTTCATTGACACCCTGGTGAAGGGGAGGATGACTAGCTTTTTGTGCTTGGGATGAAGCGATGCAACGTTGAAGCATGAGGATGCTGGAGATCTTGGAGATCACAAACCCCACCAATGTAGAGTGTTGAGGGAAAGAAGGACAGATTAGAAAAATATTATAATGGTTCTCTCATTGTGCATTTTCCCCTCCTAGTCCAACATCCAGCAAGAGAATGGTACCACGATTCGAGTAGTACAGGAAACAATAGTGCTACTTGAGCTCAGAGGGGGCCTGGTTCAGGAGGCAACAGCAAGAGGAGGAAGAAGCCTGAGAAATGATTAAGAGGCAGAACTGGAAAAATCTGAAATCTGCTAAAACAGGCTTGAAAACTGGGGAGCAATACACCTTTGTACTGCCAGGACGTCAGCCACAGTCAACTGGGAGATGGCACTTTCGGGGAGGAGGATGGGGAGAAGAGTCCAATTGCCTTTCATGGCCCTGGATCAGACTGTCACTGGGAGCTGAGACAGGAATTTTTCCCTGTTTGAGGGGACCTATTAAGTTTCTTATTTAATACAACCTCCTGGGTTTTTTACCTGGGAGACTTCCAAGAAGCTTTTTAAAATGCCATAACCCTCCAGAAGCCCCTTCTTCCTCTCTCTCCTTCCTTCTACCACCCACATAATATTGATTCAAAAGATGACCTAATTACAGTGTGTGCTGATCAGAAAGACCTGAAGAGCTCCAGTATCTCTGTTATGATGCAGTATAAATAAAGGAGAGATGAGGGAGTTGGCTAGAGACAGAGAGGGAGATTGTTCTTGTTAAAAGAGAAATCAAGTAATGAATGTAATCCGTAGGGGCCTGTAGGAAAGGCAGCGTCTCCTTGGGTCCCAAGTCTAAATGGTTGTTATTGAAGCTCTTCTTGTTTTATCCAAAGTCAGTTTCTCCTCTGCTACATTTTTCTTTCTTTAGGCCTGATTTTGCTCCTGGAGAAGCAAGTGGGGATTTCACTCAGAGCAATGCCGGGTCTTTTGTTGTTAACCTTAATGACAGTGCTCACAGCATTTCTAGCCAAGGGACTGATATGACTCCAGAGAAATACATATATCTCTTTTCTGTAACCTCCCATAAGCAGTTTTCTTTTGCAAGACAAAGAGGAAGAAACAAGCAAAGCACAACCTCAGAAAATGGAAGCAGCAAAACTCTGCCTTTGAAACGAATATGCTGTTGTGACTCTTCACCACAAATGAACAAAAGCTAGCAGATGTAAAGTGGAGGAAGGCACAGCAGCAGCTCAGGCCATGGTGCCACTTTCTCCTTCCAAACAGCAAGCACTAAAGGCCAGGGAATCAGCCCGGACTGAATGTCCTGGCTTTTGTTAGGGTCTGCTCCTGTTCCCATCAACGTCAATGGGAGTTTTGCTGTTGACTTCCTTCGAGCCGGCTAAGACCTTTACTGTGCATCGGACCCTTCAGATTGATTTAATCACAGTGGTTTGGTTTTATTTGTTAAGGAGAAATAAAAAAGGAGCCCTCAGAGATGAGGACACATTTTCACAGAATGAGCTGAGCAAAATGTGTATGCAAGTACACCAGCATGAACTATTTGTTTGATTTATATATGAGCATACTCTTTTCCTGCATCCTGACCACAACTTGAGGGTCAGAGCCTGCGAACTAGTCTCATCTAATGAACTTTTTAGCTAAAGCATTAGAGGCTGGTGCCTTTACTGATACCGTGACAGCATCAGCCCACACAGACTGCTGGAGTATCTAGATATATAGTTTAGTGTTCACCCACTGAGTGAGAGAATCCCACCATTACATAAGAGGTTATCTTTTGGATGTATAAGCCAGGCAAATACATTAGCAAGTAACCATCCTTATGGGCAACCACCCGAGTCGCTCACATTTTGCTAACTGTACTCATCACATAGGCCTCTGTGAATCTGCACACTCTTTGCTGGTTTTGAAATATTCATCAGTAAAAGCATCCCAAATGCTTTTATCCTTATGGAAATTTGACTTTGAGAAAATGTGAACTGCCCAGAGGAATTTTGATGTGGAATCCTACAGTGCACCAGGAAGCTGACTGCATGCGCTGGAAAAAGTTAAAAAACAACTGGAGAGGAGACAACTGAAATCCATCCCAACAGGAAAACTGCAACAGAGGCCAATGTGAATACGTGGGGGATGTAACGATTAGCATCAGCAAAATGCAGAAGGCTTTTAAAATACAAACCATTTCATAGGGAGGAGGACTGGGGAGATCTAGTCTTTAAAAATAGCTGGATTCAATTTAAAGGTTACAGAAGAGCTAATACTTCACTGGATTCTTCAAAGACACTATTTTCACTGCTAGCAGAAGGTAAAAGAAAACTGTGTGTCTAAAAAAACAAAGAAGGAATTGGCAATAAGGAGGTGGTAGACAGGGCCAAATATTTCCTTTGGAAATACATGGGCTTCCTGTTGTGCCCGCTGGGGGGTTCTTTGCAGTACCTCTAAAGGCAGATATCGCCCTTATTTTGCTCCTGCCTTCACACAGAAGGATGACTGACAAGGCTTCATACTTCTCCTTACCTCAGCAACAGAGCTAGGGTTATGATATCCAAAGAGACAGCCCTGGTGAGAAAAGGCTGGCTGCTCCATTTCTCAAGTCCATTTGGTGCCTCCAGGAGTTCCCAGGGGATGAAAGGACAAAATGAGAGAGGACTCTGTTGCTGGATAGACTATGGCATCGTGCTCTGCTGAACCTGGGCTTCCACAGGGCACTGCGTCAGCTTGCACGGCCTGCGCAGCCAGGGATAGGGGCTCCATGGTAGAAGAAGTGATATGAAAGGGTTTTGTGACTTCAGGAATTTTGAAACCCACTTGACTCTGAGATTCCTGAAGACTGGGAAAAGGGCCACAAAGCAGAGACAGCAATTATAGAGACAGGTGCACAGCAACGACTTGAAAAATGTCTACTTCTGTGATGATAG
Organism: Alligator mississippiensis; assembly: GCF_030867095.1. NCBI lineage: Eukaryota > Metazoa > Chordata > Crocodylia > Alligatoridae > Alligator > Alligator mississippiensis. The sequence continues at coordinate 8,846,335 of NC_081832.1, read as the reverse complement.
GCTCAATGTGGGAATACACTAAGAGAGTCAGCATAGATGTGTTAGGGAAAAAGGTTTGACGTACAGGAACCTGGTGGCATCTATAGTCCTGCCATGACAAACAAGAGAAATGCAGTAGAGGTAGAATAGTTAGGAGTAAATTCTATCTTCAGCACTTGCTCTCATCCTGACAAATGGTTTTATGTCACTAACCCACCATAGACTTCCAGGAATAAAAGGGCTCGAATCTGTTGGAGAAATATAACTGAGAGAAGAATTAGGCCTGTAGATGTTTTAAAGTATGTAGTGTAAAGTTCTATAGTGAGAAACTATAGGTTGAGGAGAGAAATGGCATACGGACAACATCATTTGGTGTACAACATAGCTAGCAGAGAAACAAGAAACTGAAATTCACTGTAAATTGGAGCCTGGCTACTCAGAAGAAGGTTAACTGCAGGGTATCCATACACAAGCAGCCTGATCTAAAGCCCATGAAGTCAGTGGAAGACACTGATTGACTTTACTGTCAGTGGAAGACACTGATTGCCGATAATTGTTATTGTGGGGGCAACCATAAGAATGGTTCAGGTTGTACTTTTCCAGCTAAATAAAAATATAATGGTGTTTGCAGCTTTCCATAAACTTCCGTGCACTTGTCGTAGGGCATACTATAGTAGGCAACTGTTGATCCTCTGGATCATGGTGTACTTGTAAGAGGTCTGGTCAGATGCTCGATGAATCCATTTGTGGCTGACAAAGCCAATTCAAGAGTGACACAGCTTGTTCCAAGTTTCACAGATCCATGTGTTGTCTGAGTTGGAGTCCACATTTGCAGCATGCTGCTTTCTTTTTTCTCACTTTGCTTCCTGGATCAAAGCTGCTTCATGTTGAGCTGCACCCAGGGCCAGACGCTCCCTCCAGACCAGATGGGATTCTACCTGCTCCTCCTCCCAGCTTTCTACATTAATATTGAACAACTTCAAATCATTTTTGCACACATTGTGGTACCACCATAGAGGGCAACCCCACTTTCTAGAGCCATCTTGAATCTTGCTATACTAAATATTCTTGAGGATACACTCTCCTCCCATTCTCCTGATATGGCCGATCCATCACTAATGCCTCGTCTTGATCGTGGTTTCTAAGTGTGTCAGTCCTGCGTGCTCCAGTACCTCTGTGTTTGCTATTCTGTCTTCTCGCTTTATTTTCAGGATCTTATGCAGACATCTCATGCAGAAGCTGTTCAGTCTCTTGATGTGTCTAGCATATGTAGTCCGCATTTCTGAACCATAAAGCAGGGGTGACACACACAAGTCTCATAGATTATCAACTTCACCTTAGCTGATAGATGGTTGTTATTCCATGCATGTTTCTGTAATAGCCTGAAGTTCTTTTCCAATTCTGCTAGTCAGTTCAGTCTGTAGGTCAAGATGCCTGCTGATCGTACAACCCAAGTAGCAAAAACTGTCAGCAACACCAAGGGATGTATCCTCCAGAAGGATGTCAGGTATTGGTTCTTCTACCCTTTGGTACATGATCACAGTCTTCTTGAGACTAATTGCCTTCCCAAAGCTCTTGCATGACTCAGAAAATCTGCTCAAGAGATTTTGCAGGGAAGATTCACTGTGGGCAACCAAAGCCATATTATCCGCAAACAGGAAGTCTCTCAGCTTGCTTTTCACTCTAGAATCGACATGACTGAAAACCTCATAAGCAGTCCTACACCGGGTGTCCTGAATAAGAATACCAAACATAAGGGATCTGTGTTTACTAACACCACTAAAGGTGCAGTTATAGCAAAAAACAAGGGGAAGAAACCAAGATACACAGCATTAAGGAAAGACTTTAATCTTTTAAGAGAATGGAATTGAAAATAGAAAGTGCTGTTTACAATAAGTTTTAGGGCAATGAACCAAAACAGAAAGTATGTATAAAATGAGTCAGCCATGCAATAATCTGGCCAGGAAAGAAAGATTTAGAGGGTTATAACAGAAAAAAAATCTTTGAACTTTGAAACTGTCAGTCCAGTATATGGCCGCAGTAAAATCAGGAAACATGGTACTGATAGACTGTACTAAGAGTGGGACAGGACAGAAATCAAAAGAAGTGATGTTGTTGCCACAAAAAGGCCCTTGATCACATTGCAAAGGAAACACTGGGCCAAATTATACTCCTAGTTACACTGGTACCATCCTGGTTTCTTTGACAGGAGAGCAACATTGCTAATGGCAGTACACTTTGGTCTACTGTGTAATTTTGGTGTAGTAGTAGGTGCAGCATGAGGCCACTGGGATAAATCCAAGTTTAGCAATACTTCTGTGAGGAAATGCAAGGTGCTATCAATTAGACTTTTGTCAGTAGAATCACATAAAGAGATTACATTGTTTTTAAGTGGAGATAACAAGACTGAAGAAATTCAAACTCCACTTTATGAACAAATGCACAATCCTTTGTTGCATTGGCTTGTCTGACACTGCATCCTTGGTGGATCCATGAGAGATCTTTGCAATTAAGTTAAGATAGGAAGCTCCACTTCATTTCAAAGGCTTTTTGAGGGAACTTGGGGCCAATTTTTAGCTTTGTGCCTTACGCATCGAATTGTCATGAACCATCACAGGTGCTGAGATGTCCTGGTGATGGGTGCAGTGTTAGAAATTATACAGATAATGCATGCAATCAGCCAATATATATGCAATCACATGGGTGGAAACGCACAAGCTTTTATGCATTCTCCACCTTGGAAAATTGGTCCCTAAAGACTATCATTCAACTATCAGGTTGTGACAGAAATGCTCACCTTAAAATCAATCATTTTAAATGACAGAGAAGGATACAAGTCAGAGCCTAATTGCACAGTAGCCTAACATACCTCTCAGACAACAGCCATTGCTTTAAAGACTCCTGATTTCCCTTCTAAATTGCTTTCCCTTTTTCATCCCTAAATTACTTTACTCTAAGTGAATGTTCACACTAGATCAGCATGAATCACTCATAAATCAAAGGCAATGCTTCAGTCCACAACATGTAGGGCCAGGTTCTGCCCCCTCCCTTATGCATCTTAAGTCATACCTACCAATTGGTAGAATTATGTGAGAAAAAAGGTGGTGCTCAAGGTGTGTAGGGCTATAAATAGACATCTCATTTGAAGCAGTTATGATTGTCCCACGTTTTCACTTGGATCCAGACAGGGATGGCACAGCCCCTTGCACATATAGCCCTTCCAAGCTGCATTGCTCCTCTCTGCCACTATAGGAGGCCAGGGATAGCACACAAACTAATAGGCTTGTCCTCAAAATTAGGTTAAATGGTGATGACCTGGGAAAAACTGTTTGGCATATTTTATCTGGCATACCTGAAGCAGGACAAGGGGTGTGAACGTCTGTGGGATCCCAGCACAAAAGGCTTTGTACTGGGAGATGCAGCATCTGGTTACGGCCTAAGTTCTCCCCGTATCATCCTGGAGAAAGGAGTGTGGGAAATGCTTCAGCTTCTTCAGGTCACAAGAAAATAGCAATGAATTCTGTGTAGGGAGAATGCTTGTAGACCTGACCCACAGGCCATGGGTTGCCAACTCCTGCCCTAGAAGATAAAGGGTCAAGACAACGGGTACTTTCTGCTACTTGTGTGCATGCATGGAAAAGATTTGGAGGCCAGAGGATAGAGCTGCCATTGTTACAACCCATGATGGAGGAGCTGCATGAGTCAGTAGCATCCTTGAAACCAGCATTCCCTAAGGGCCCATCTAACTACAGCTGCTAATGATTAACCTGCAATAGTATCTAGGTCAGGAAACAGAGCCCCACGGTGCCAAGCCGGCACCCTCTGAAAATAATCAAAGGCAGCTCAGTCCCAGCCAGCTTGCTCACTACCACATCAATTCCATGATGTGAACTTATAAGCTGTTTTGGGCTAGATTCACCACAGTAATAAATAACAAGCCAATATTTATAGTTTCTCCGTTTCTAATGAATAACCAACGTTGCCTAGTCATTATTTATCTGCATTCAAATTGTGACAAATGGTAGGGCTGCGCGAAGCTTCGGTTGCTGATTTGATTCGGAGGAGATTCGACCTGATTCAGTGGCTGAATCTCCGAATCCATATCAAATCAGGAGACCCTTTAATCTCTCTGAATTGAATCAGAAGCCTCCAAATCAATTCAGAGAGATTCAATGAGTCAGCCATAGACACAGCTTTATATGTTTTTCCTACATACCTCGAGGTACCAGGCCCGGCTCATGAATGCTGAGATTGTGGGGCAGATGGAGCATCCCCCGACAGTGCAAGTGCCATTGCTGTGACGATGAAAGGTACAGATGGGCAGTGAGCTCTAGAGAAACTGGAAGCATCTACAGAGCACGAATGTAAAGAGGCATGCATAAAACTAAGCAAATGGGCAATTAGGAGAGAGCTGTGTTTATTAGTCATCAAAAAAGGGAAATTTGGGGCCTGATCTAAAACCCCCAGGGGTTCAGAGAACTACTTCTGTAACTATCAAAATCAAACAAGCTTTAAATCAGGTCTTGAACTGACAGGACGTTAAAAGTATCTAGTTAGTTATGCCCTGGTGATCAGGTCACTGGAAGAAAAATGCGTTTCTTTATGGACAGTCTGTTCATGCCATTAGCATTGTTAAGCCCTCCAAACAGCGCTCAGGCCTTGTGCTGAATGTTTGTACCAAGGGTACAGAGAGAGGCGGTCACACCACTGGGCCCAGGGCTCATGTATCTGCCCTATAATGCATGTGCTGGCCTGAGGACCAGCATTTTGGTTCTCCAAACCACCTGCAGCAGGGCTGAGCAGGATGGACCGTGACCCTGTTCAAGTTGGGTTCTTTCTGTTCTTTTAAAAGATCTTTATGTCCTTTGCGTGTAAATATGCAATGGTTGAATGCAGCATATTTACACAGAGGCACAATTTACCTGCCACACTTTCTGTTCTGTCATGTGCCATTTATAAAATACAGGGGACTGTGGTTAAACTCAAGTAAACTCCTGCAAATGGAGCCATTTTCTGTGAGGGTTGAATAAATAAGCATCAAAAGCAACCATTGTCCTTTTTCCCGTCCTGTCCCTTGGCTGGTGAAGGGGAGGTGATGTAAACAGAAATGAAAGTACAGTGAACAGTATGACTTTCCTGAGCCCAGGGAAGGAAGCAGAAGGTGATGAATTAAACAAACATCTGCCCTGGCAAACAGCAAACAATGTGTTTGTCTAGTAAACTGAGCAAACAGGACTTGGAAGTCACAGCGAGGGGAGGATAAGACAGAGAAAGCCAAAATGGTCATTTTGCCAAATGACTTTTTTTTTTTCACGCTCCAGCAGTCAGTGCTGTAATTATAAGAATCTCTGGGGAACCGAAGAGTCTGAATCTTCATTGCTTTAGAACACTGCCAAGATGATATAAAAATTGCTAACGCAGTGAAAGCATTCATATGCAATGGAGGTTGGTATTTTTAACCAGCACAATTACTGGTATGCAAAAAAAAAAAGTCTATTATAGTATCTTCTATCACACAAATGTACTGCTCACCTAAAGGGCTAGATTAACAGTGCTGGGAACTGATGGCTGGTGTTTACGTATTCAATAGGCCTGGGAAAGGGTAGAATAAGCTTCCCTGCCATGTGTCTCAACCCTGCCATGGAAGGATGGCTTCTAGGGTCAGATGTTGAAGCTGCCAGCCAAGGTGACAATAGTGGTAACTGCAAGTGCAAATTGGACATTCAATGTTGCACCTAACTCTTTGAGAACCTGACCTGGTGTTTGCCCATTGGTCAGACTTGATCCTTATTTTTAAGCTTGCAGCAATAAATCCTGCAGAAAGTGAAAATATAAAATAGGCAAGAAAATGAACGAATGGAATGATGCAAAAGTATACACACAAATAAAAAGACACATGAAGGGCCAAATTCTACCTGCATTTCCTTTGGCATGGCTGCATCTCCCCCAGCACAGTACCATGCTAATGGATTGGATAGATTTGCACAAGTGTAACTGAGGCAAAACTAGCTACAGTCTCTTGATACTCCAGGTGGAAAGATGTCTGTACATTCACAGCTTCTCTTGGCTCCCAGGAAACCCAGTGGATACTAATGCACAGTCCCTTGACTCTATACATTGACATCTATGAACTCTAATCACATTATACTCATCGATTTAGGCAGATGGAAAGAGATCAGACATTCTACGTCTGATCATTTTCTATGATTCTAAAGTATGCAGTCTATATGATACTGAAAAAGCCTTCATATTATATTTGTGTGTGTGTGTATATTATATATATGATATATAATATCATATATATGTATATATATATATGTGTGTGTGTGTATATATATATATATTATATATATGAAGGTTGTCTGCCTTCATCCTTCATATATATGAATATACAGTCAGTCCTCGACTTACAACGTTTCAAGTTACAACGCTTTGCACTTATAACTCTTATAAATTGACACCCTGGTTCAACTTTACAGCACCAGTTTCGACTTGCAACACTTGATCCGATGCAATGCCATGCCAGTGAATAAGTTCACTGCATCACCCATCTCCCTGGAGAACATCTGTCCAAACTTCCTTGGGCACTTTCTTTAAGAAAGCAGACAAGACTCCAGAAAAACCTGCAGCCAAGACTCCTGAGAAGACTCCAGGCAAGAGCCCTTCAAGAAGTCCAGCAAAGACACTTCAAAGAAGTCCTTCCAAATCAATATGATTGCTATTTACAATATAAATATATTACTGTAGCTATATTACTCATCTATAATTGATTGAGTACTTCAAGATGAAACTGGATGCTTATCTTGCTGGGATCCTATGACCCCAGCTGACTTCCTGCCCTTTGGGCGGGGGGCTGGACTCGATGATCTTCCGAGGTCCCTTCCAGCCCTAATGTCTATGAAATCTATGAGTACAAAATTCTGGGTTATTTTTGGTGAAAACAGGGTATCGGACCTTGGTTCAGGAACTAATCTCCCATTTATACCATTGTTTCTTATGAGAAAATTGGTTCTGAGTTACCTTTTGACTTGAGGCGTGGTTTTCAGGAACCAATTGTGTCGTAAGTCCAAGGACTGCCTGTATATTTGTTTTTTTTCCCTCTCTCAGTAGCATTAGTACCTTTTCCTCTTCCCTTTCCCTTACTTGAGAGCATCAAAGTTGCATATTCTAATCAGTTTTTGGCTTTGACTCTAAACTCTCAGCAAATTATGACAATAGCTAAATACATGGTAGACATATGCAGTGCATTTTTATCATGAAAAGCCCCGTGTAAGGTATATTCTGGTATCACAATTTTTTTCAGTGACGGTTGAAGGCTGCCAACTGCCCCATCTAGGAAAAATTGTATTTAGAATGTCCTGACTATTTTTTTTCTATTTTGCATGACAATTATTTTGCCATTTTCTAATATTAGAACATCATTTATCGATGTGCTATGAGGAAGGCAAACTCATCAACCACTGTTCTTGTTCGTGTCCTTCCTCAACAGACAGGAATATGTGTATTTTATTGAGACAATGAAATTAGTTAACTATCAAAATGTGCGTAATTCTTTTCCAAATACTGTAAATGCTAATCACTGTTGTAACCTTCAGTGGTAATTGACAGTAATTCAACGAGTACTTCTTTTGACTTTAATAGCTTCTGTAATCATTTTGTTGGTATGCTTGAATGATTTAAATTTATAGTATGCAGGGGTGTACTTCTCTGTTCCCCTGTTTCAGATGGCCTCTGCATGTAGCAACTGGGAACATATTTTGCAAAACGGGTGTCAAAACAGTAGAAGCCAGTAGACGTTATTCGAGTCACACAGGCTTTGGTGGAGTATACCCAGTGCATTGTAACAAACGGAAAACTTCATTTTGTTTTCAAAATGCTGTTATTACATTGAGGAAATCTGCAAAGGCACCTTGACAGAAAATGAGCAAATGCCCGAACTTCCACTGCAACAACATTTACTTAGTAAATGACATTTTAATGTAGAAAGTCACATTTGCATACTAATTAAAATTTTCCTTTAAAACATTTAGACTTTTGGCCTTCCCACCTACCCACAGTGACAGAAATTAAAAGATTTTTTTATTAAGTCCTGTCAAACAAAACACACTTCTGTAAAGTGCTACAAAGTAGCACTTTAACCTATTTCCTAGTCATCCAGAATCCAGGCAGTTCACATTACCACATGCTTTCCTGACCCCAGGGTGGCAGCTGATGGCTAAAACATAGAAAAGATTGGGGTTTCTCCCTCTGTAAAGTTACTGCCTCTGGGAAAATTATTTTATGAGCCATATGCTGAGCAATAGCTTTAAAACATCCCTCCTGGTACATCTAACTTGGTTTTTATTCTGAAAAATGTTATGCGTCTGCTGCAGACAACTTATCATTTTAACCACATGCACTGATAGCATGGTGCCTCCTATGAGCTCTTCCCCACTGAACCAGTCTCCTCCAACCAGGTCCCATGCAGGTTGCTACATCTCATCCATTAGCAATTTTTTAAAATTTGGTGTGTATGGCATGCATTTACTGATCTGTTGAGGACAGAGGTTACTACTACAAAGCCTTGTTAGAGACAGGGGTGCTTGATGGACTATCACTACCAGAGCTAAGTGATAGTCCATCAAGCACGGAGGTCTTTAAACCAGTCTCTTGTTTCTTGTCTGTGTTACTGCTGCTAGCCGGGGATGGATCTCCCCCTGTTGCTGCCTTCATTCCACTACATCTGTCCTTGCCAAACTTTCCCCCACGTGACCCCATTTATGACCCCATTTCCTCAGCATGGCCCTTCATTCCCAACTTCATTGCAGCAACTCCCGCTGCCCCTGCTGCCCCTCACTCCCAACCCGCCCCCCCGGCCCTGTTGGTGCCCATCGCTCCCAATTGGCAGCCCTCCACTCTCCCCAGGTGCACCAGGACCAGGGCCCGCAGCCTCCTGCCCCCCACCCCAGCAGCACCTGAGCTCCGGCTGCCACCCACAGGAAGCAGCAGCTGTTGAAGCTGGAGCGTGGAGCCTGGCTCCCTGCCCTCTCCAGACCTCTCCCCTCCATCATTCAAATTCAGCCACAACAGTTTTTCCAGTCATGTCTCTAAAACTGCAACAAGGCTCACCAGAACCACGTGTTTCCTGCAATAACTTGCTCATGCACTGTCATACAGAGCCCAATGTTGCTTTTATGTGCTGGTTGTTTTCGCTCTTTTGTTAAACCCAGAAGCAAGCCTTTGTGCATCTGTGTCAGCATTCACCTCTGGATTCCACCGGTTGTTGCAACGAGAGCATTTCCACTTCCTGCAAATGATCAAACTCATCTGGCCTCTGACCAGCTCCGAGTGCAATATGCTGAGCAGTCTGTCCAAGACCCTGCAAGCCACTTAATGGATATGCTTAACTTTAAGCACCAGCATAGCCTATTGATTTCAGTAGTCATTCACACCCATAGAGTTAGATATAAGCTGAAAACTTTATGGGGTACAAAGTGCCCATCACCTTACCAGAATTGGGCCTGCATGGCATAACTGTACCAACACTTTGTCCCTGTGCTACCAGTACTTTCAGTTACTAACATAGATTATGTTGACTGTTTGCATCCTAAATACGACTGTGCTAAATGTACTTTGTGGCCCTGCAAACATTAACATATAGCAGTAGTCTGACTCGCTTAAAGTCTCTGGATGCATGTCCATGCCTCAAGCGACACCTGTCTATATTTAAAGAACTGGCTCTGGGAGCTCCATCCACTGAAGTCAACACTCCCAGTAGTACCAAATAAGACTTGAGTAAGAATGAGGTCCTTCCTTGTTGAAATGCTATTCCTTGAACACCAATTTTCATGTTATAATAGGCAATGCTGTTCATTTCTATTAAGGACTGCAAAGTACTGACACCTCATCTAAATACAAATAACACAGATCCTCAACACAGCCATAGCTCCACAGGAGAATGCATGACCCAAACCTTTTTTATTTTCTACTTTTGAATCAAAGGAGAAAAAAGTATCTTCCAATTCCAAACCCAAATATCTTTTTTTGTTTTTATTTCCTTTCCTATAGCTCACGAACCCACAACTGATATTACCTCCCTCTACTTCCATCTACCTTCAAATTTAAGAAAGCAATATCTTCCTCATATCTTTTGGGCCAGTTTGCTGGCTGCAGGGAAATTTAATGGCTCAGTTTAATTTAACCCTCTGAAAAACAGAGGCTTGTACAGGAAGGGCTGGTACATCATTGGCTGGAGAATGACCCTAAGGCAACAACAGAATCATACTAATCACAGTAGGAGACTAATGCTTACATATTTAAAACGGGACCTCTTCGTGGTTTTTTTAAAAGAAAGAGAAACTTTACAAATGTTTTTAACATGTTGGCCCATTATTTCTATGTAGTGTAACGCTGGTAACTTTGCTGTCTCCGGAGGGGACTCAGACATCAAGATTACAGTGTCTGATGATGTCAGCTGCAGCTAGGCATACACAACCCTTGGGCCTCAAATCTTAATTATATCTGCTACTGTTTACAGCTTATAATTATTGATGTTAATTTACTGAGTGATGTTACACTTCTAGCCTCAAGTTATCTTTTTGGCATGTTAATCCATTTGCACACAGACTATTGCATCTGATTTTACAGGCTCAAATTAAAGGGAATTTTTCACTTTAACTTCATTTGGTTTTGTTCTGCTGTCCACAATTTCAGAAAAAAAAATGTAATCTGAATATTTCCAGTAATCTAATAAATAGCGTTTGAATTATACATGAGGCCTTGACACAACAGCAAGAAACAAGTTTGCTCAACTGCACAGCATAAAGTTACATTATTGCTGAGTATTTTGGGAGACTGGTGAAACCAGAGCAGAAGGTTTTTAAAAAATAAAATCAAACACTTGTTTCAACATCAATGCAAGCAAGCCTTGGGTATGTTGCCACTGGAAGGCATCTCAGAGTAGAAAACCACATGTCCGTAGAATTTGAGAAACTCATAATCAACACCATCACCTTATCCCCCAGAAGGGTGTGTGTTGCATTTATGTTTTATTTCAATCATTTGGGTAAAGGATTCCAGCCTGTGTGTGTTATGCTTCAACACGCAATGCCGTACAATCAGATAGCTACATTTCGGTCCTAGCTATTTTCATACTAGCTGGATATGGCAGGAGGACGTTCACATGCATTAGAAAATAGGACAGGTCTCAAAGGGCTAGAAAATTGCATTAGGTAGATAAGGATAAAATCAATAGGTAATCATATCGGTATAATAAAGTTGTAAAGAAAATGCCCTAATAGAGAACAGCAAAAGTTTCATCTAATTCACCTTTCTGGAGAATGGGATTCCTTTCTTGAGAATGAAACCTATCGAAGGGTAAGCATTTTCCATCAGGTGTCTACACTGCAGTCACTGCCGAGCTGCAGATTACAGTGTAGACCTATTTAGGCAAATCACTATGGGGAACATCACTGATATCAGCATGGCCCTGATCCTGCAAGGCAGTTATGCACATATCTGACAACAAATGTGTGAGCGCTACGATTGAAATAAAGAATGCTATTTGCTAGCTTGAGTTTAAAAATGAATATTTATAGCATCAGGGCCAGCACCAGGCTCTTAGCTGTAAAGGAGAGAAACTATGTCTACCTCTGAGTTTATAAAGTGCCTATCATAAAGGTACCCAATCCTGATGGCCCTTCTGGGAGCTATCTTAACGTAGGCAATAATAATGTGCTACATTATTGTTTCATGCAGGCAATGAACAATTCTATCCCTGGGGCAATTTGACTAAAGTTACAGATACTTTTCAATGGGAATTAGGTGCCTAACTGCCATTCATGCCTTTGAAAATCTCTTCCTATATGTGGAGAGAGAACTGTAAGCATGAAATGATCCCTGTTTTATAAAGATAAATCAGCAGTTACCTTTTTTTTTTAAAAGGTGATCCTTAGGGAATGAGGCATTGCTGCCTAGTGCGGAGATCTAAAATCTGGATTCCACCATCTCTTTCCCCCTGGGTTTTGAAACCAGGATAAGGTGTTAAGCAGAAGTGGGCGCAGTAGCGTCAAACGGCCTTTCTGCTTGTGCATGTGTTGCCTATGTCTGAAGTCTTTAAAAAAAAGAGAAGAAAGGTGGAAACCTATGGAAGGGATGGCAGGGAGGCAAGGAAGAATTATAAAATCAATGGCATACTGATATTGAAATTCTCTGCATTATCAGAGATATTAAAAAACATGGAGCTTGTTATTGTAACCATTAGCATTTCAAACCTGCTCAACTACCATCTTAGCACAGATAATCCTACAGCATCCCAGATAGGATCATTTCCAGATCGCTGCAGTTCCAGCACTGCAGTCTCACAGGCAATAACTCCTACCTCCTGTCATTGTTATGGATGCAGCCAAACTGCTGTACTTTTGATACGAAGTGAAATTATTCAAGAAATACTGCTTTTATTAGAATGTTTCATAAAGAAGTATATTTAATGTTGCTGCGTGATCTATAAGCCTTGACAATATAATTAACGATTGTATATAAAGGTGCTTCTAAAGGAAAGGTGTACTAATAAAGGAAACACAAGGTTAAGGGCTAAGGCTCTACGTTAACATCAAATGTGGATACTTTCAGGATAAGGCTCCTTACCTCCCTAAGAAGAATAGGGTTTGCTAAGTATTTGGCAATATACAGAGCCATAACAAGCAGCTTCAGCTATATTTTTTATTCAGAAATGTTGCTTCACCAGTCAGCTGTGTGGGACCACTGATGAGCTCCAGCTGATGGGAGAAGCAGTGCCCTAGGAAGTAAAATCCATGGAAAACAGCTGAGAGGCTTATCCTTATTTCAGCAACCCGATGCAGAAGAAGCGGGGCAGGAACCGGATGGATAAAAATGAACTACTCCGCTTGCATGTGATTGTGGATCTTGATTTTCTTGTGTTCAGATTTACATCACTGTGCCATCAGCGTCCAATTAAAAAAGTATTGTTTGTTCCTGGAGTTTTACTAGAAGGGCCAGGTCATTAATAAGCATGCTGCTATTTACATTTAGTAACCCCATAAATATAACCTGGGCCACTGAAAGTATTAAAGAGTTCAGTGCTAAGAGTTTGTAGGCTACAGCTTTCCAGTCTTGTGAAAAATACTCCTGACTAGGAGCTCAGATCAAGAATGACTAGAGATCTTCAATCTTCTTTTCTAATTAAATCAGGTTCTTAGATTTAATCTTATCCAGGGCAACAAGCCTTTTTTTTTTTTCCACAGGGTCAATAAACCTGGATTAATATCAACTGCTATTATTAATTTTAGAGGTAATGAATTAGAAATTAAGGTTACCTTGCCATCATTCTAACTCCTGTCTTCTTCCTAAATCACATCTCTTGAGGACAAAAAGATGCAGAGCAAGTAGTTCTGCTGTAAAAAAAAAAAGAAAGAGAGAAAGATGGAAAGACACATGTCATACCTTGAAGGAAAATTCTGTTGCCTTTTGTGTCTGATAAGAATGGATTTATACTGAGCAAACACATTATCCAAAATGTTCTTTTTCAGACAAACATTTAATATGTCTGAGTACTCTGCACAATTAGATACAGTGCAAAGAGTAATCTGCTAATGCAAAATCAGATGCACAGACCTTCAACCAGGTAATCACATGTGACAGGCAACTTCTTACATAAACAGCACAAATATGTTCATCTACAGCATAAAGAAAATATGTATTTAGCTTAGAATGGGTCAACAAATTATTTTTACCCCCTGAAAACATTGATAATTTTAATATGTTTGTTCTTACATGTTTGCTTGGGATTTGCCCAGAATAACCCCAACCTAGACCAACATGTGCTTTTTAAGAAATGAAAATTAAAAAAAAAATCTAAGTTTACAGCAGAGAGAGACTCTGGGAAAAATGGTGAGCAGATGAGATGAGGCAGCCTAAGAAAGGAGGTCTGCTGTGCCTAGATGTGGCTAACTGACTAGTGCAAGTTATGAATTCAAGAGCAATTCAAGAACAAATGAAGAGTGCATCAGGAAGTCTGCAGTAGCAAAGGAGGGATCATCCTCCTTCAATTCAGGCCATGGAGCAACAGCTCAGTGTCTCTTTACTGCCAGGGGGACCCATCTCACCCCGGACCATTTGAAAGGCTCTAAGCAACATGCATCTTGCACAAGAAGCAATGCCATGTGGCATGGAGTGTGTTCCTGAGCTCTGGGGATAATAATGCCTCAAGGCTCCTACGATTTCAAAATGTCTTACCATTTAGTATGGCCCTGGCAGTTTCTCTCACCATTCCTATTCATCTTAATATACGAATGTCTGCCCTCCTCTGTGAACATACACACCAGTTGTAGATGTACTGGGTGAGCCCCTGGCATTGCTGAAGGCAGTCGAAAAACTCCTGCAGGTTTCAAGGGCATGAGAATGTCATTCTTTACCTAGTATTTTCCTCTACTCTCTCCCCGACAGCTCTGGGCATTGCTCATCTGGTCTCTAGGGGCCCTGCTGGATAGACACCAGCTGTAAAGTTGTTACACATATATCAAGCATTGACTTTGTAGCTGGTTGGCTCTTTTCATAGCTCGACAGTCATTTTTATGGTGTGATAATTACTTTGCACATGTGGCTGGTCTAAATTTATTGCACAAGGGACCAGTGAATTGTGTGATATGTGTAACAAGTAGCAGGGGCCTATGTAGTACCCTATATCCAAACTGCCCTATACCCCCTATCCTCACCCATGACCTCCATATCCAACACCTTATATCCCAGTTGTCTCATGCTACTGAGCCTAACCCACTGCCCTCAAACTATCCCAACACCCCACTTCCCAGCTATGCAATGCCCAGCATCCCCATCCCACATCCTGCACCATAATCCTACATTACCCCAATCCTAACTGCATCCCTCTGTCTTTCGCCCTCATTTACAGTCCCACAGCCCACTCCTCTCAGTCTCATGCACAGTCCTATAGCCTACCACAGCATCCAAACCTTCCCCTCCACCTCATGCATGGCCCCACTCGTACCTCTCTGTGGTCCACTGCCAGGCCTGCTGCATAAATCCATCAAGCATGCTCTAGCAGCTCCTGAAGCAGAAGCAGCATAGCTGCTTAAGCATAGTAGAGATGAGCAGTATTCATTAGTTAGCCCGAGCCCAGAACTGTATGGGTGTGACTCAGTTCCGTTCATGGAGCCAAAACTTACAGAGCCTCAATTGCATATCAAATAAAATCATCCAGACCCAGATCCACCACCTGGACAGCTGTGGCATAAAAAAAGGCATGCTGATGTGTACTGATAATATTGAACCCAATGGAGATGCTTGGGGATGTGTCACTGTGTTTTGAGAGAGGGGTGGGAAATTGCTCTGCAGGGCATCGGTAGCTGATTCATGCAGGTCTATGGCAAACAGAGACACCAAAGAAGGAAATGAAAAGTACTCATGCAACGGATCCAATAAAAGATATCACCCACAAGAATGCTCCTCTTGCATATTTTCTGGACCATGAAAGCAAGAATATCACTTCCATGCTACTGAACGCTCAGCAAAGAGAGATGTGGAGTGAATGCCCTTACATTAGAGCAGCTCTTCCCTGTGGTAAAATACACTGCCAGGGAGTGTGATAACATGTGTAAAAGGAGGCACTGAATATAAGTCAGAGGAAATATTCTTGCCCTTAGAAGAACTAGTGAGAACACATTTATTGTACTCTGCTTTTATCGGCTTACTCTAAGCTGATAATGTAGAAAGGCAGGGTACAGGAGAAAGCAAACAGTGATATGGGACTGCAGGATTTTATCTTGTCTGGAAGATTAGGGGATCTTAGCAGTAGCATTTTTAAGGAGATATTTACAATTGGAGACCTCGGTGGCTACATCTACTCTAGGCTAAAAGCCAGGGAATAAAGGGGGGTTGGTGTTTATGGTAAGCTAGCTAATACATTCTAACTAGCACATTCAAAAATACTATTATAGACAAGGTGAGTTGTATTTTAGTCTGCTAAAGCCTGGGAGGACCTACAGTTTTAGAAAACACTAATTAGAACCTGCAAGTATATTCTGAAACTGGATCTTTTACCCCAGGTAAGATAAACTGAGTTGGGGAACTTGCCTGGAACCATTCACCTCAAGACTTATAAATTGAGGGTACAGTTCCACTGGTACCCCTTATTGATCTGAGATGCCTGAGATTGGGGAGAGAAGAGAGCAGACCACCCACAGCCAGGCAACCCCTTCTCAATCATTTTTGCCTGTTACTTAGCCGCTCACAAGATTTGCTGAGTGCAAAGGTCTCGAAAAATACTCTAATACCAGCATTTCTTAATTTTCAGCTCTGCTTGGTATGACAACACCGAGCAGATGAAGGCTAGATAGGCATGCTGTCAATGATGCCCAAACAGATAGGATTGTCAGGACCATCAGTACCTGCACTGTGTGGCTCTGCAAGATTGCCAGGCAGGTATGTCTCACTTTTCAGACAGGCACTGTGGCAGGAGGCATTCCTGCACAAGTCGGAGAGAATGGCAGTCAGGCCCCCATCCCCAACAGGTGCCTGACACCTGGTCCTGCCTGACAACCCTAGCCTCCCTGGACCTGGGGACTCCTGGGGCCGTGTGGCCGCCATTTGCTTTGAACAACAAATGGAACTGCTTTCGGGCACCCACGTTCACCAGCCAAGCGGTTATCAATTCCTTGCATGAACCAGGTTAAAGGCTGCATTTCTGTAACCAGGCAGCCGCTGTTTTCTTGTTAGCAGGAAATGAAACTGCTCCCTCCCGGCTGCCTGAGTAAAGCAGCCAAGCAGGTTTTTTCGTAGCATTAAGCAGAGGCAGGTGATGGGCTGACAGTGCATCTGGCAATCAAGGACCCTGCTTGGTGAGCTGGAAGCACCATGGCCCAGGCATGCACCCTGGTCCAAGTAGGCGGCCAAGGATGTCCATGCAGGTGGCAGCCGCTTCCCAGGGTTGCCCGCTGCCTGCAGCCCTGGGAGTAGGCAGGCACAATTTGCTTTTTAGTGGACAATGAAACCTCTCCTGGCCTCCTGCAAAAGGCAGCCGACCAGTTTTGTATTCCTTGCATTAAGCAGGGGCAGATTATCATGGGAAGATGGGGCTACTGGCTAAAGGACCCCCCTGGTGAGCCAGGGGCAGCATGGCCAAGGCAGGCACAATGGCTTAAGGAACAGAGGGCCAATTCTGTCTGCATTCATTTCCTCACCAGCTATGTCAGCGCTAAATGCAGATTGGATTAGGATGGCATTACAGGGCAAGATGCTTCTTGGGCTCCCTGCCTGGCCCACTGCACCACCCTGGCCCCTGGTGGTTTTATGTTCCTTGCATGAAGCAGGGGCAGATTATATGCTGATGGTGTAGCTGATGGCTATAGGCAATCAAGGCACCCCTTGGGGAACTAGGGGCAGCACAGGCCAGGTGGACACCCTGAGCCTGCAGTGCTGGGACCGGGCAACCGCAATTGCTTTTTACAGGGGAATGAAACCACTTCCAGCTGCCTGCATAAAGCAGCCAGGAGGTTTTATATTCCTTGCAGGAGTGCATTAAGGGGCAACAGTGCCCCTAGAAATCAAGGTCCCCCCCTTGGGAAGCCAGGGGCAGCATAGGCCAGATGGGCACCCTGGCCAGGGCAATGGTGGGCAGACAGGGGTGTCTGTGCAGGTGGCAGCTACTTCCCGGGGCTACCTGCTGCTTGCAGTGGTGGGACTGGGCAACCATAATTTGCTTTTAACTGGAGAATAAAAATAGTTCCTGGCCACCTGTGGAAAGCAGCCAAGCACTTTTATATTGCTTGCATTAAGCAGGCGTAGATTATGGGGCGATGGTGCCCCTGGCAATCAAGTCACCCTCTGGGGAGGCAGGGGCAGCACAGCACAGGGGGGCACCCTAGCCACAGGCATCCGGGGCAGGCAGTGCGCATCTCCTCCTTTCCAGCTGGGTCAGAGCCAAGGGCTAGGGGCAGGCGTTGGGCTCCCTGTGGGCAGCTGCAGCTTCAGGGGGATGCATTCCAGGAGTTAGGGGACTAGCAGTTTGCTACCCCCCTTTCCCCACCCCACTGTCACTGAGCACCAAGAGACTGTTATGCAGCACCTCCTGCTGTCCTTTACTGACCTGTATTCATTTGTACCCAGTAACAGAACAAATTAAAAACACACCAGGTTAATTGTAATAAACCTGTTTAGTTTAGTGAGGATTAAACCCCTGTCACGTGTACAAGTGCCCCAGGAGTTCTAACTCCTTTTTCCTTATTCTGTGTATCACTCTATTTAACACATAGAGATAAGGATATATTATACACACACACACACACACAGGCTCACATGCACATGGATGTGTTGTGCACACATATGTGTGCATCCATCTTTCCAGAATGAAAAGACAACAAAATTAAGGATCAGATTTTCAAAAGTGTTTGGCATTCGCCTAACTCAGCTACAAAACCAGTGGGAGTTTTACCACAGACTTCAAGAGTCAGACCAATGCCAAATGTTTTTCAAAATGTTGCCCTGACATTTTAGACCCCAAACCCAACATTTTCCCTGACATTCTGAGACATGCAAGGTAATATTAGAAATCAGTGTAAGAAATAAATCCAACTTGGAAAACACAAATGACCTTTCTGAGCCTGAAATAATGTAATAATAGCTGGCCTCACCCATTGCTGAGACTTTATTGTTTGAGCTTTGCTTTTGTTTTTCCTTATCTCCCCTGGAGAAAGCTGATGGGTGGGAGCTCAGAGCCAGGAACAAGTGCAAACTTGTTTACCAACAAAATGAATAATGGCTTTTGAAATAATTGAAAACATCAACTCTGCTGCAAAGAAAAAGAAAAAAATCATATGAAGGGAGAAAGGCTCTTAGCCCGCTTTCTCCAGAGTTTGACAGCCCATTTCTAATGAATCCAATAATCAGCTGGAACTTGAAACTGCACTGCTATCTTTCACTGTTCCTTCGTTTCCAGGAAAATTGCAGCAAATGATATTTTTCTTGCTCAGCATAAAAAAAAATACTAATGTTTACATCTGGATCCAAACAGTTTTGAGCTCCAGTCAAAACAGAGATGAAATTTAATCAGAACTTTAATGCGCCCTGGAGTTCTGCTTTCTGGGAACCCAAATGTTGGCTTGGTGGTTTTTCAAGTCCTTTTCCACTCAGGGCCTACAGTAGCAGTTGTACTGGTATAAAAGTGCTTTATCCAGATGTGGCTTATTCCTATCAAGCATCTTTATATCATCATAACAGTGCCCATGCCAGGGCATGTACCATATCATTTTATGTCCTTCCAACCAAAGTAGTCAGAACATTACACAACCTATTGGTAGACAGGGTGAAAGGATGTTGTAGAAAGAGCCTCTTGCTTTGCATTAAAAATATTATTTGTTGTTTGAGCTGCTTTATGCTTGGCTGTCGAGTCATTGTTCCGACTAGTTACTTCAGTCATGTTAATAGGGGGAAATCGGGTGTGGTGTCTTAAATGTTGAGGGTCAACATCTTCAGCTAGGGTAGATCAGCATTGCCATCAGTACAGTTTCATGGATTTACTGAAGCTAAGGACTTGTCTCTTATCCTTTGTATTTGGGAGGGCTAAACTGAAGTAATGGCCCTTCAAAAGGGAGGCTCCACACCCCACATCAGAGGAAAGATTATGCTTCATGGAAACACTATCCATCTTCAATGTGATGCTGTGGCTAGTAAAGCAAGCAAAATGCTGGCTTGCATCCATAGATGCTTCTCAAGCAAATCCCAGGACGTCATTCTCCCGTTGTACTTGGCCTTGGTGAGGCCACAGCTGGAGTACTGTGTCCAGTTTTGGGCTCCACAATTCAAAAAGGATGTGGAGAAGTTTGAGAGAGTCCAGAGAAGAGCTATGCGCATGATCAGAGGCCAGAAAAATAGACCTTACAACAACAGACTGAGAGCCATGGGACTCTGCAGCCTGGAAAAGCGCAGGCTCAGGGGTGATCTGGTGGCCACCTATAAATTTATCAGGGATGCTCACCAGGATCTGGGGGAACATCTGTTCACCAGAGCACCCCAAAGGATGACAAGGTTGAACGGTTATAAACTCCTGCAAGACCATTTCAGGCAGGACATAAGGAAGAATTTCTTCACTGTCCGAGCCCCCAAGGTCTGGAATAGCCTGCCATTGGAGGTGGTTCAAGCACCTACATTGAACTCTTTCAAGAGAAATTTGGATACTTATCTTGCTAGGATCCTATGACCCCAGCTGACTTCCTGCCCCTGGGGCAGGGGGCTGGATTCGATGATCTTCCAAGGTCCCTTCCAGCCCTAGATTCATATAGATTCATAGATTCATAGATGTTAGGATCGGAAGGGACCTCAATAGATCATCGAGTCTGACCCCCTGCATAAGCAGGAAAGAATGTTGGGTCTAGATGACCCCAGCTAGATGCTCATCTAACCTCCTCTTGAAGACCCCCAGGGTAGGGGAGAGCACCACCTCCCCTGGGAGCCCGTTCCAGACCTTGGCCACTTGAACTGTGAAGAAGTTCTTCCTAATGTCCAATCTAAATCTGCTCTCTGCTAGCTTGTGGCCATTGTTTCTTGTGACCCCCGGGGGCGCCTTGGTGAATAAAACCTCACCAATTCCCTTCTGTGCCCCTGTGATGAACTTATAGGCAGCCACAAGGTCGCCTCTCAACCTTCTCTTGTGGAGGCTGAAAAGGTCCAGTTTCTCTAGTCTCTCCTCGTAGGGCTTGGACTGCAGGCCCTTGACCATACGAGTTGCCCTTCTCTGGACTCTTTCCAGGTTATCCGCATCCCTCTTGAAGTGTGGCGCCCAGAATTGCACGCAGTACTCAAACTGCGGTCTGACCAGCGCCCGATAGAGGGGAAGTATCACCTCCTTGGACCTATTTGTCATGCATCTGCTGATGCACGATAAAGTGCCATTGGCTTTTTTGATGGCTTTGTCACACTGCCAACTCATGTTCATCTTGGAGTCCACTAGGACTCCAAGATCCCTTTCCACTTCCGTGCCACCCAGCAGGTCATTTCCTAGGCTGTAGGTGTGCTGGACGTTTTTCCTCCCTAGGTGCAGCACTTTGCATTTCTCCTTGTTGAACTGCATTCTGTTGTTTTCTGCCCACTTGTCCAACCTATCCAGGTCTGCCTGCAGCTGTTCCCTGCCCTCCGGCGTGTCCACTTCTCCCCATAGCTTTGTGTCATCTGCAAACTTGGACAGAGTACATTTCACTCCCTCGTCCAAGTCGCTGATGAAGACATTAAAGAATATCGGTCCAAGGACCGAGCCCTGCGGGACCCCACTGCCCACACCCTTCCAGGTCAAAACCGACCCATCCACCACGACTCTCTGGGTGCGACCCTCCAGCCAATCCACCACCCACTGGACTGTGTAGTCATCCAAGTCACAGCCTCTTAACTTGTTCACCAGTATGGGGTGGGATACCGTATCGAAGGCCTTCCCTAATGTCTATGAAATCTATGAAACCTTGATGTCGCTGCAGCATGGTTTCAGCTGAAGTTCCCATGGATTTTTTGGAGTAATATGCACTAGCTTGGTGGAGAGAAGGGATGACACTGTCCACCCAGTCCTCATTGCCCACTGATTTTGGCACTATTTGGCTCTCACTGCTTCTGGAAAACAGAGGGATTTTCACTTTTTAATTAAAACTCAGATAAAAATTTGATCCCAACAAATATATTGGTGACTAAATGAGCTTGGAATTGAGAACCACCAAGCTTCTCTATGTTTTGTGAACTTCTCAAATCTGAAAAAGTTTGCTTGAGATCTCAGCTTTATTGTGTGGTTTATATTAGGGCCAAGGTCACAGTCTGGCCAGAAATAGCATGAGAAAGGCTGGATGTTATCTAGTGCTTCTGTTCCAAGTCCCAGACAGAACTCAGAAGGCCTGAGCAGCACAAAGGTGAACAATAACAGGAAAGATAGCTCACCAGCATCTCAGAGTCTCAGAAAGATTGTGTATGATGATTAAGCAAGAGCTGCGTTCATACAAACAGGAAGGGACATTGTCACTTTATATAGGAACAAGGGCTGTGCAAAGCTTCGGGTGCTGATTCAATTTGGAGGAGATTTGGCTCAATTCAGCGGCCAAATCTCTGAATCTGAACCAAATTGGGAAACCAATAAAAAGGTCCAAATTGATTCGGAAAAGATTCGAAGAAAGATTCAGAGATTCAGCAATTTGGGTAGTTCTTGCTCGCTGCCGCAGGGAGCTGGACCCAGGCTCTGTGCCGGTAAGTAGGGAGCAGCAGGAGTGGGGGGGGTGCCAGGAGGAGGGGAGAGGGGAGCATGGGGGGACCCCCAACAGGCTCCATCCCCTGTCTGCTCCCCCAGCCCCCCCGAGTGCCCCCGACCCACACCCACTTCTCCAGCCCCGTCAGTGATTTCTGCACCTGTCCACAGCTTGCCAGCTCTTTAAAAAAAAAAAATCCCTGCTGTTACTGGCTTCTGCCAGGTGGGGGAGGTGATTCCCATTGCCCTGCACTGTGTTGGGGGCTCTGCCATGAGCCCCCATCCCTAGCCTGCTCTCCCAGCCCTGTCAACGGCTGCCCTGCCTGCACCAGCATCCTGGCTCTTTAAAAAAAAACCTGCACTCACTGGCTGCTGTGGTGGCTGTTGGGGCTTCTGGAGGCTCATGGTAGAGCCCCCCACACAGCATGGGGCAGTGGGGAGCGGTAGAGATTGCCTCCCTCCCCCCAGCCTGGCAGCAGCTGGTGAGTCAGAGCTTTTTTTTCCCCCCCTTAAAGAGCCGGGATGCTGGGGCTGGGCGGGGCAGCCATTGACAAGGCTGGGAGAGCGGGTGGGGGATAGGCCTGTTTGATTCGGCTGAATCGATTCAGAACAGTGATTTGAATCACTGGATTGAATCACTGTCTCCCAAATTGACCAAATCCTAATCTAAAGCGAATACTAGCCGCTTCGCACAGGCCTAATAGGAACCAACTTCTTCATCCGTAGGGACGTGGCAATGAAAGTAGGATTCATTTTCTTGCATGATAGATCCAAACCAAAATGTTGCCCTGACATTTTAGACCCCAAACCAAACATTTTCTCTGACATCTTGAGACACGCAAGGCAATATTAGAAATCAGCATAAGAAATCAATTCAACTTGGAAAACAAGTTGGACCCAATCCACCAAATGCAAACCTTTCTCACCCTCACAAAACCTAACAGAGTTTGTATTCAGGGAAACCTATTCCATACCTGAATGTTGTGATGCAGGCCCCTCACTAGGATTAGCTAGAAATAGGCCTGAGGTGCTAAATTCAGATACAGACCTGGCTTCACAGTCTCACCCTTATGAAAATGCATAAAAACGTATCCCTAACAGGCAGATAACAAGATATCAGTTTGTTTCCTTTAATCAGGGAGGTTTCTGAGTATTTTTGTCATTTACTGGTAATTGGAATCTAACAGATACTGGGTTATTTTAAAAAAATAAGCACACTCCTCTGAGGCTTTGATTGCAATGACTTCTGGTACAATCACACAGAGCTCCCACTTAATTGGCTACTGTTGAGTTAGTTTCTGGGGGGTTTTTCTGTCCTGACCTATTCATTGAATAAATGGAACTGTCTGCCAAAGAAATGGCTCCCAGATTAGACAAATGCACCTTCCCTCTGGGAGTGCAAAGTAGGGCAATGATTCACCCGAGTTCTCCGCAGCAGAAATTATTATTCAGATTTCCGCACCACAGACGCCCAGCATCTGTAGCCAGCTAACGGTCTCTGGCAGGAAATTTAGCTAACTCACGGAAGCACATTGGCAGAGACCCATGGGTGCTCCTGTGGAGAGTGAAAAGAGAATGAAGGGTTCCTGATAAAAATGTGTCCTTGCCTTTTCCCAGCATAGCGCTTCTCTTTGTGCATGGGATGTAGAATTATCACCTTAGGTGGCAATAGGAATTATTTATTTTAGAGCTGCAGAAAGCTCTTAGACGTGGCCTGTAAAGTTCTGCATTGATTGTTGTTTCAACACCAACTGCTCAGGAAATAATTTTCCTTCTAACTTTTTTTATTTTTGGCAAAAGACTGAAAACCAGAAAACTGAAAAATGTTGCTTTTAGCAATCAACATTCCAAAATATTAGGGTTTTTAGGTTCTTGATTTAAAAAAAAAATGACCAAATAAAACTTTCACCTAAAATTTCTCTTTTGCCCAGACTTTTCCATTGAAAAAATGTACACTTACTGTAGTTATAACTTTTGTCTCTACAACACCTAAGGGAAATAAGGCTCAGTCACCAGTGGAGGTCTCTAGGCATTTTTAGTCAAAGTAGGGGGTTGACAGGAGTGTTAACTTAAGTACGGCAGCCAAATTCCAACTCAAGTGACTGTAATAGTTTAACTCCATTTCATCCCTAGCGTTATACCAAGGGTTAATCTGGTCCATTTTGTCTATCAAGCTCTCCCCAGTAGTTCCAGTTAAAAAGAATGTTTTTTAGTTCCTGGCAAAAAAAAAAAATATGGGCCAAAGTTTCACAGAATGATATCCCTCTTTCTGAATGAGCAGATTTCTTGCCCAAAAATTGTGTATTACTTTTTGTGAAAGATCTTGAAGGAAGCCTGGCAAAAAACAACAAGTTTCATCTTCTAGAAAATGGCCCTTTGTAAAATTCAATGGTCAACAGAGCTGCTCATAGACCAGTTCATGTCATGCCCATGTAAACTGTTCAGGATACTGTACCCTCTTGAATTCTTACTGAGGTGATACGTAATATTGCTCATGCTACACCAGAGACTCTCTGAGTCACTCCCCTCTCCAAAATGATCTTTCCAAACCATTGCAGGATGTTGTAAGAGCAACTGGGAATTTGTCCCTCCTCACTTTTGGATTGAATGTCTGCCCACTTGCTGGGGAGGTTGGTGCCCATAACACACATCCAGCCACTTGCATCCTTTATTAGCACTGGCTTTCTCCAAGCCCTGTGAGCAGCTGGGTAAATTCACCTATCATGGAGAGAAACAGGTGGTGCAGCCTTATCAAAGTGCTAGAAAAAGCAAGTACTCATTCTTGGAGCCCCTGACTCAGAAGGGCTTGTTTACACGTACCAGTTGAACTAACAGTCTGATTTAAACCGGTTTAGCGAAATAGTGCAAAAACGGCTGCACCAACGCTATTTACAACTGGGTTGTGTCAGCTTAGGTTAAATGAATAGGAACAGACTTTAATATAAAATTAGCCATGTTTAAACCAAAATAAGGGTGGGGGGGATTTGCACTGATTTAATTAAATTAGGATATAACATCATTTAAATCTTAGTGGTGAAACATGTGCGCGATCAGTAATAGCTAAAGAAGGGCTCAAATTTGGATTGTGTTTTGGATGCTCAGTTCTGTAAGCAACCCAGATCTAAAACCCTGAAGGGCAACTTCCACGTGCAGGGCTTAGAAGCTCCTTGACTAAGCCCACCTACACCCACCTAGTTTTTCCATGAGATTTCTGCCAATTTTATGAAGCAATTGGATCCAAACTCTGTAGGAGTCCCAATGAAAAAAACAAATTTTATTAAAAAAAAAAATTAAGCGGTGCCTTGCAGTAAAGAAGCAAAACAAGACAAGTAGGCTGGGGAGAAAAAAATCCTAAACAGAACAAGGTATGAGTCACCAAAGAAATACAATTATGTATTAACACGAAGTCTTTACCAAGTCCAGCACTCAGGATGCCCTCTCAGTTGCGTAGCTCTGGGTGTTGCTAAGTGAGATACCAAGAGGCAATAAAGCCAATCTTTTAACCAGCAGACTTGAAAGTTTTCACTGACATAAACATTAAAACCAACCTGAACATGAGGAGCTTTTGGCACTGTTGTCCGAGTCAGCCAAGTACTTAACAGTGTAGGGCCCAAGCAAAGTTAGGTATAAGCAATTACTTTCCTTTCCAATGTAATCTGTGTAAAGACATCTAGGAAAATGTCACATCTGGTTGGGAGCATAATAATAAAGTCTGGAAATCTATGTTCTGAGAGTCCAGACAGAAATGAACTGACAAGAATGAGATTATTTTATAAGGGGTTAGTCTGCACTGGAGCAAAAATCAGGTTCAGCAAGCCTTTCTCTTTGGAGGAACATCCCTGTTTTCCTGGTGCAAGTTCACATAAGACTGTATCTTTTCTAAGTCACCTGAGCAAGCACCTATGGAATCAAAGGGAAAGTGCAAGGTGAACATTTGTGTTCAGCCAGAATAGTGGAATTACAGATTCACAGAAGTTTACAGCTGGAAGGGACCTCGTGAGATCATCAGGTCCAGCCCCCCTTGCACTAGGCAGGAAAGACTGCTGGGGTCAAACAACCCCAGCAAGGTGTGTGTCCCACCTCTTTTAGAAGATCTCCAGGGTAGATGCCTGCACCACCCTGCTGGGAGTCTATTCCAGAGTCTGGTCACATGAACCGTAAAGAAATTTTTCCTTATATCCAGTCTGAAACCTCCTTCTAGGAGTTTATGACCATTGCTCCTGGTTTTCCCTTGGGGTGCTTTGGTGAATAGTTGTTTGCCTAGCCCCTGATGCTCTCCCCTGATATATTTGTAAGCTGCCACCAAATCCCCATGAAGTCTTCTCTTTTCTAGGCTGAACAGTCCCATATCTGTCAGCCTTTCCTTGTATGGCTTGCTCTTGAGGTCTCTAATCATACAAGTGGCTCTTCTCTGGACTCTCTCAAGCTTCTCCGTATCCTTCTTGAAGTGTGGCGCCCAGAACTGGATGCAGTACTCGAGCTGCGGCCTCACCAATGCCGAGTAGAGCAGGAGAATAACTTCCTTAGTTTTGTTTGAGATGCATCAGATGATGCATGCCGGCATATTGTTTGCTCTACTAGCTGTAGCACCACACTGGTGGATCATATTCATTTTATGGTCATTTATGACCCCGAGGTCCCTTTCAGATGTGATGCTAGTTAGCGTAGCACCACTGAACCTGTAAGTTTGTTGCAGATTTTTCCTCCCCACATGGATCACTTTACACTTCTCAGTGATGAACAGCATCTGGTTTCGGTCTGCCTATTTAACTAACCTGTCTAGGTCTGCCTGGGTCATCAATCTACCCTGACATGTGGCTGCACTTCCCCAAAGCTTAGTGTCATCGGCAAACTTTGGCAGTGTTCTTTTCACCCCCACTTCCAAATCTTTGATGTAGATATTGAAAAGCACTGGTCCAAGTACCAAACCCTGGGGGACCCCACTGGCTACCTTCTGCCAGGTCAACATAGATCCTTCTATTAGTACTCTCTGGGTCTGACCCCACAGCCAGTTTCCACCCATCTGACCATTAAATTATTGAGTCCATAGTCCCCTAGTTTTACTGTGAGAGCCTTGTGGGATAACCAAGTCAAAGGTCTTCCTAAAGTCCAAGTAGATGAAGCCGACCTCACCTCCCTTATCCAGGTGGTGAGTAACCCGGTCGTAGAAGGAAATGAGGTTAGTCAGACATGACCTACCCATGACAAAGCCATGCTAACCGTTGTTCAGAATTTTGCCTTCTACTAGCTTATCACATATGGACGCCTTGAGACATTTTTCAAGGATTTTTCCTGGGATTGAGGTCAGGCTGATCTACCTGTAGTTCCCAGGGTCCTCTCTCCTCCCCTTCTTGAAGATGGGTACAACATTGTCCCTCTTCCATTCTTCTATGACCTCTCCTGAGCACCATGAATTCTCAAAGAGGTTCACCACCAGTCCTGTGATGACTTTGGCTAGTTCCTTCAACACTCACAGATGGAGTTCATCCAGTCCTGCTGACTTATAGATATCCAGCCTCTCTAGCTGTTCTTTTACCAGCTCTACATTGACTGTTGGTAGGTGTTGGTAGGTGATCATCCCTACTGTGACTATTCTGTGTCATATTTGCATTTGGCAAGCTATCACTCTTAGACTAGTGGAATACAGATGTGAAGTACTTGTTCAGGAGTTCAATTTTCTCATTAGTGTTGATGCTCAGATGCCCAGAAGCATTGAGCAGTGGTCCCACATTTCTTCTGGTTTTCCTCCTGTTACCTACATACCTATAGAAGGACTTCTTATTGTCCTTGATTTTGGTTGCTCACCTGAATTCGGTTACCGCCTTTGCTTTTCTAATCTACCCCTGCAGGTGTGGGCCAATCTTATGTAGTTCTCCTTCGGGCCTATTCCTATCTTCCATCATTGGTAAGCCTCCCTTTTCTTTTCCAGAAGATCTGCGACTTTTCTGTTGAGCCAAGATGGCCTCCGGCCTTTGTGCCACCTTTTTTGCATACAGATATGGACAACTTCTGCGCACTGAGGATCGTATCCTTGAGGAACGGCCACACTTCATCCACACCCTTTCCCTGCAGTCCATGATCCCGTAGGACATTACTCAAAGCCCAGGTAAGAAAACATCTAAAGAACACATTGGGATCAAGTTATTTGACTCATGAAGCAAGTTCTTAAGCACTCACAATTCTCAAGCCAGAAAAGCCTACATTACTGTGACTCGCTCGCTAATATTTCTATGCCGTACAACATGTGCAGGGGTGAGAGCGTCCGGTCTGAGACAGAGAACTGGTCTGGAAATTTATGTGGGTGAATGTGTGGGTATATATATTTGCGTCACATTAATTTTCAAGCATTTCATTTCTTACCAGCTGCCAGTTTATGATCCAGACCTTCTCTGTTTATGCAACCCAAAATGCCAAGCATTGATAGGGGTTTCAGAAGCATGAAGAATGCCCAGACACTGATATGATTAGCACAGTATGAAAGGAGAGAACAAGAAACCCTTCGTCAAAAATATAATGCAGTTGTAGTAAAATGTCTCTCTCTCAATTAAACCCCATCACTCTGGCAGTTTAAAGGGGACTTGAAACAGGTATAAATTACATTTCATTATAACAAGAATGAGGCCTCATGTTTTCGATTATTCTTCAAGCTAAATGGAGAATTACCTAATACTCCATTTCTAATGGGAGAAAACTGAAAAGCAAGGAACTGTCAACTTGGTTTATAGTCTCTTGCCAAAATCTGTTTATTCCTCTGCTATACAAGCTTTTCATTCTAACCATCTCCATGACATGGCAGTTTGTACTGTATCTTCTTTTATATTTGCCTATTACTAATAGGATGATTATCTTACACATTCTTGTTTCTGAGAATTAATAAAAGGTTTGCTTCCTACCCTTCCACCTACTCAGAAGCAGTGTCTTCTCATGTTTTGCTTGCTAAAACACATGTGGTCCTTTCAAACAGTCTTATTTGACATCTAAAATAGATTAGAAGTCACATCAGAGAGCTATCTGTTGAGTGACAACATAAGTACTTATTAGACTGTGTATATTAAATACATATGCATGGCTATACACTGTACACGCAAGGTTTTAAATATATACCCTAGCTAACTGCCATATGGATATGTTGTTGTAGAAAAAAATATTTATAAAATGTTTTTTCCAAATGTTTAATCTACAGCAGATGCGTCTTGCATTCATCTGTTTGGCTTGGCATTCACTACAGGGAGATCTTATTAATCATACAGACCTCCTGTAGTAGAGGAAACAGAGGCTATTATAGGATTCATCTGTTTATGACTAAACAGAAAAAAGGATCTTCATCAAATGAGAGATCCCTCTATGAAAGCTCTGTGAAATGTAGAAGGTTGTGAGTAAGCCACATGTTATTTTTCATCTCACAGCACTGCACACGTTCTCTTCCTTTTTGTATTGCAATATTAAAGCTGGAGGCTGTGTATATCTTCAGGGGGAAATATGTTTAAAAGGTTGTATTGCTGCTTTCCATATTGAGATAGATCTGACTGAAAAAGGTGCATCTGGACTTCATTTACTCCCTTCCAATCCATCGTTTTTGCTTAAAGGCAATCTCTATCACTGAGTAACTTACTCCATTCACCAGAACATGTCCATGGTATTTAGATAACTACATATAAGGGTTTATGACAAGTATTTTAGAGCATGATATCCACTAAAATCTCCACTCAAACCTCCCATGTATAATATTGCTATCAACCCAGCTTCATTTCAGAATATAGTGCCAACATGGGAAAACAACAAAACCTTTACTGCAAAACTAAAAAACCCGAGGTAAAAATATCTCTACTGTTTGGCTGATTCTCAGTAGTGTCTGACAGCACAAATGTACCTGCACCTTTCTACTGAGAACAAAGTTGCAGAGAAATCTAGTAAAAGTCAGACATGGAGTATGGGTAGATATGGTCAACCTTCCTAAACCATTCAACTGCAAAGAAAGCCAAACAGGAAGGCGATGCGCACCCACCTTTGAAGGCTTTTCTTTTAAACAAAGAGGAACTCCGTGCCGCGTGCACACTTCCCATGTGCATTTTGCACAGGTAAATTCCAGCTCCCGCCTTTCAAGGACTAATCATAAAATACCCTTTAAAAAAAAAATCAAAGTAAGTAATTTTGAATTGAATATTAGAGCTGAACAACTAGTGTCTTACAAGTCATCTATGGGACAAACATCACCTCCATTCTTATGGACAACATGCTTACCAGTAGATCTCCATTTTCCAAAATATAACTGTAACCCCCCTTTTCCCACAGCTGAGATGTAAGGAAAGCAATTGGGTAGGAAAGGGGATGACTCAGAATAGAGCAAACTCACTCTTGCAGTTCAGCCTCATTGCTGTGGGGTAGGAGCAGATAGATGAACCATTTCCAATGGATTAGCTGATGTGCTCTCACAAGCAGTCAGATTCCCCTGCCCTTAAAGGTCTCATCTGTCCTCGTCCCTGTTTATGCCCTAATTTCCAATTTAAGGTGTACTGCTCTGTTGCTGTTGTTATGCCATGCGATGTTACCCCTGTTTCCTGACTGGATAAGAGGACTTGTTAAGCCCCAATCCAAAAAAGCATACGGTTAAATCAACTATTATTCAGTGAAGTACTCATATGTGCTTACAACCTATGGAAGTTAAAAAAGGGAAATGCTTGCTTAGTGCTTTGCTGACTATGGGTGTACTTAAGTTATGTGCTAAAAGTTAAGCAGGTGCTTAACTGCTTTGCTGAGTGGGGGGCTGAAGAAACCAATTCTGCCAGGTTCAGGGAGGTGCTGAATACCCTTAACCATTAAAGTCAAATTGAAGATATTCAAATTAAGCACTGAGAACTTTACAGGGTTCCAGATCTAATCAGATGAAAAAAAGAGGGTCATGGATATAACTGAACTGATTTAAAAATCTGAATGAGAGTTTCTCAGTAACAATTTCTGCAGTATTTTCTCACTTCTGGATATTACCTGCAAATATATGTGATTAAAGAACTCACTGACGTAAGCACCTAATGCCACTGCCTGTGCTTCTCATTTAGTACTGACGCGCACAAAGATTTGATCCAGCTTGGCTCCCATCCAGCCCTAAAACTGCATTTCTCATTATTTTAACACATACAGGCTGGTCAGGTAATGGCCTTATTACTGGTATTTTGCATTATAGAGTCTCGGTCACCTTTATGCTCTTAAACCTTCTGAACCTTTTGATGCCTGCGGTTGCCTTTTCATTATTCACCAGCCCTTTCTTCATCAGTTCCTGACTCATCCTCCTCTGTTTTCTTTTCAGCTGTAATTTTCTCAGCCATCTATCAAATATCCATGTTATTTTCGGTCTTCTAAACTTTCAGAACCAAGAAGCTAGATCCTCAGGGGATGTAAATCAGCATATATCCTAGTTATAAGCAGTTTTCCATTAGTTTTTACCTGCTCAGGATCTGGACCAGATGTTGCAAGAGTGATTCTTCATTTCTCTGAGGAAAGATTTTCATTTATATTGATCATCCCTTTCCCAGCTCCTGCTTTGGCCTGTTCAACCAATTCTCTTCTTTTTCTGCAGAGGCAAACGTTGCTGCTGGCACTGCTCTCTCATATTTAATAGAACATACAGACTTGTCTTTCATTTATTTTACACTCAGTCATCCATATTTAATGTTACCCACACTTGACTTTTTGACTCCTTTTAATTCCATATATTGAATGGCGCACATCCCTGTCGGATATTATTGTCTCCATTATCTAAAAACTCAGCACTATCTACATCCGTTGACTGAACTAGCCTTGATGGCCCCCCCCCCTTGGAGCAACTCACAGGTGACTTTAAAAAACTACTGTGTTGCTTCCATCATCCTGGGGAAAGTTGGCAGTCTGGTCTGATCCCTTGGAATCAGTTAAAGAGAGGCATACTTCCCCAAAAAACAGGGAAGCTCCAACCATGACCTCATTTCTGGGCTGCTCCCCATATACTGGCTGAAGAGAAAGAGCTAATGCTGGTGTAACAGGGCCATAGGAAAGTAAGAATGGAAGGGACCTCACGAGGTCATCTAGTCAAGCCCCTGCTCAAGACAAGATCACCCCTGGCTAAACCAGACCAGTCAAATGTCTATTTAACCTGCTCTTGAAAATGTCCACCTCTTCTCTGTTCCAATGCTTGCCTACCTTCAGAAGTCAGAAAGGTCTTCCTAACCTCTACCCTAAATTTCCTCTGCTTCAGTATGAAGCTGTTGCTTTGAGTCCTGCCTTCTATACCCACAAAGAAAAGTCTGTCTCCATCCTCTTAGCAATCATCCTTGTGGTATTTGAAGACAGTTAGCATGTTACCAAGGCTTTATGCAGCCAACGGGGGTAGCCTGCATCATTCCCCACTCCTGACACTCTTAGCATCAGCTACAGATAGTTTTGCTGAATAGCAAAACCCAAGGCAACTGCTAAGCAGCAGGTGGGATAACATGCCAAATTCAGGTAATTTGCCTTTATAAGTATATTGACAGGTAGAAGTCAATTGTGTTATTTCAGTATAAACACAGCTTAGATTTATGTCAGAGTGATTCATGGATTTCCCAGGTCTCCCTTGGATATGAGTGAAAACACTAATGAGGCTCTAAGAACAAGGATTCATGGACAGAAACTGTCATGATATGTTCGTTGTCATTCCTGAGAGGATGCGCGATCTAGGACAGGAATAGGAACTTTCTGTAGTCCTGTTTTGTTTTCCAGATATTCACCTTCACCTTCACCTTGAATTGCAGTTAGACTGTTTTGACAGGGAGGGAGACAGCAGATAACTGTGTGCAATCTTCACCTGTTGCTCTTCACCCCCCGACTCCACACAACCTCACGCTCTCTTGCTCTCTCACTGCCACGCTCTACAATGCAGAGGCAAATTCTTATTTCCTTTGTATTTATGGGGAACTGCAAGCAGAAAAGTTATTAAAACTGTCCTGGGTTACAGAACCAGGATTAGCACTCTGACCCTAGAAATAGAAGTTGCCAAATGAAGCAGATCAGTTGGGCCAGGATCCACTTTGCTGGACAAAACGCGTGTTGCTTGTTGTCCCACCTGTTGATCTTGCAGTTCAACAGGTGACACATTCTCCTGGGGCTTGGGAGACCTGGTCTTGCATCCCCCCTAAATTTTTGTGAAGGATCAGACCTCTCAAACCCCAGGAGGGCCTGACCTGCTTCTCCCTC
This sequence comes from Alligator mississippiensis, assembly GCF_030867095.1. NCBI lineage: Eukaryota > Metazoa > Chordata > Crocodylia > Alligatoridae > Alligator > Alligator mississippiensis. The sequence continues at coordinate 8,812,929 of NC_081832.1, read as the reverse complement.
CTACAGAGATACACCCAGGGAATCTGGGGAGACATCTCTGAAAGTGGGGAACCGGGGTTTCCTCCTTGCAGAGACGTGCCCTGAGATTCCCTAGGTCATGTCTCTGCAAGCTGGAAAGCCGAGGTCTCCCTGCTTACAGAAACGTGCCCCCAGAGATCCCAGAGGATTTTGGTTCTTCTATCCCCACACTATTCCTCCAAGGCATGTTAGCCTCTCTGCAATTAGAGACCAAATAGAGGCCTTTGTTTTGTGGGGGGAGGACAATGGTTGAGAAGCTGATTTCTGAAGTGACCAGCCCAGCCACATGGCAGACCAGTGGAGAGCTGGGGATGGTAATATCCTGGCCCATCTCTATTTTGGAGTCAGGATTTTTCTCCACTCTCCTGACCCTAGTCCAGGGTCTTATCCAATAGACCCCCTTTATCGCTCCTTGGAGAGGCTGGTAGCAGAGGTTTAGTCAAACTGGATCAAGGTGCACTGGCAAAGCCGGATATGACAACTAACCTAGAAAGCTCATTCAACCCTTCATCATTTTTAAATGCAAGTGCTCCACATGAGGCCCAGCAAAATATTGCCCTGTGCTATAAAATAGGAAGTTCAGGAATGATTAAAAATGAGGTCCTGGAAAACATTACTTGAAAGACATTTAAAGCCTTTCTCTAATTATTCCTCTTCATCTGCATGTCCTTTGATCCTCATTTTAAAGAGTGATGAGTCTGCTCCGGATTCCCATTGTTATGGGAGAGTTCCAGAAAGTTGTAAGTAATAAAACAGCCCCTTGTGTCACCGTTCAGCAGCACCAGAGGGAAAGTATTGACTTCCTGACTCCAAAATCTTGATTCAGGTTAAAACCTGTGTATTTTTTTGAGACTAAAATGGAAAGAACTGAGACAACAGTCATGTGAGGGCAATGGACATTAGCTCCCCAAAGCCTTCATTCCCTTTGAAATTATTTCTTGCTGATTAATGCAACTCTTGTCTAAATTCTACTTCCAATCCTCATCTGCATATTTGAATTATTAATAAGGCTTGTTTTCAAACCTAGACTATGGGCCAGATGCTGCGCTAGTAAGAGTCAATGATGTAAAATAACCTTAATAAAGCTACATAAATTTAAATCATCTGAACATCTGGCTCAGTATACAGAGATTCCCAGCCTTACGTTTATTCTCTCTTTTTCAACCATAACATGGATTTTTTCCAATACTCATTTTACATAAACTAAGTTATCCAGATCATAGCAGCAGCTTAATTATCAGGTTACTTGAAACTCTATTTTACCTAACCCATCTGTTCAAGCAGATACAATATTTCATTACCTGGAAAAAAGTGGGGAAAAACTCAGCTTCACAATCTCATGGAAGAAAACGCACACAAAAAAAGTATTCAAGGAAAAATTGTGAATTTGGGTAGAAGCATTGTTCAAAATATGACCACACTAACCTACCGGTCGTTTCCTACTCTTCCCCAAGACAGCTGCCATAGCACAAGTTGGTCAGCAACAAATGGAGCTAAACAGCATTTGAAATTCAGTTCAGGCTTTTACCAAGTAAATGTGTTGCCATTTACAAAGCTCATGAACTATACAGCTGGATTCTCATTTGCAAAATATATGTAAGTACCTTATTTTGTTGATACCCAAATTACTATCCCTCTAATATATCGAATATACTGTATCCACCATGGAATTATGTCTCTGCTCATATGCTTTTTACTCTTGTTGTATGCTACTGAAGAGATACAGGCAAATTCTGGACTTATGTGAAGCCTCTACAAAGTGAGTTCAGGTATATTTTGAGCCATAGGACTACAGGCTAAGCACTTTTAGGTTCATTTCCTGAAATGCTTTAATGCTTCATACATAATATTTTATAATATTTGAGGCACATGTTCCAATGAGAGATGTTTATACTACTTACTAATTATTAAGCCGTGTGACCCATAATTCTTTAATAATTCATCCATTTTTCTATGCAATATCTCGAGATATTATATACAGTCTCTTAATGCTGCATTTTGAACGGTAGAAAGCAAATCATCACACTTCACCTCTGTTTTTCATGGTTCAGACATGTCTGAAATATAATGAGAGCAGGGATTTGTCTGCCCTGATTTAATTACTACAATCCAGATAACTCTGTCAATCAATTTTTCTCCTTGTGACTCCTGGCAGGGTGAAAAATGCCTTCATTATTAGGACTGATCGTTAGTGGATGTGAAGTTGAGAAGATGATGAAGATGAGTTGTTGGCTCTGGCAGAGAATTGACCCATCAGTGTCATTAAGTGAACTCCGGCAAGCCCAGTAACTCCCAGGGGGCAAATCACTGAATTCCTCAGCAGCAAAGGTCTGTGTCTGTCTGCACTAAAGCACTTGAAAATTTACACACATGCAGTCTGCAGTAATTTGATGGATAACTAAACAATTACGCTGGCAGTTACTGATTCATCCTTCCTTTTTTACAAAAGAAACAACTTTTAAGATACCATATTTTACATTCCTTTTTATGTGACAGTTTAAATAACACTCAGTTACATCTATTGCCCTTTCAACTCCACATTATAACAGTCGAGCGTAGAGCTCCCACAAGCTCCCAAAGCCCAAATAATCTTTATTAACAATGTCAAATGCAAATCTAACTCTTTTTTTTTTTTTGTCCTAAACACTAAAGGACACGGCTGAGCCATTTTAAGGAGCGTGTTAGCATTTTTAATTTTTATCTCTGTTTTTTCAACCTGCGGTAAAACACACCCGCGTGCACACACGCACGCCTTGGTTACAAGCAATCTAATGAGATCTCCTTGATAGCTCTTCGTAAATTACGCTTTTAATTGCAAAGTGTAATTTTGTAGCACTGACTAATTAATCTTTTAAAAAAATAATAATAGTGGCAGTGATTACCAAGCTAAAGCACAGCGAAAAGAGCTATTTGAATGGAGAATTCTCTGCTGAAATTAAAGGGTGACTCAAGAGACCTCAGAGAGGTTTTTGTCTGCCTGGGCAGGAGTAAATCAGAGCTGAAGGTTGAACTCGTTGCACAGGTAGTTCAAATGAAAAACCAGACAAAAACAAGCTGAAAGGTGCGTCCTGGTGTAACCCACCACGGGTGTGTGTTGCAGGTGTCTCTCTGCACCAGATATGCAGAAGATATGAGTCTGGCACGCTCCAGCTTTGACCAAGGCGGTTCTCTGGCTATACCCAACGTTGCAGCCATGATGGCAATCACCAGATTGGTTCCTCTCATCTTGCCAACTGGCCTCCCACAATATCCCAGGATGACTTTCCCATTAAAGTACTCCAAACAGAAATGGAGAAGGTTGTTTTCCTTAAGGGCTGAGATTTCTAGAGCAGCCCCCACAGCTGCCATTCACAAGATGACTCAAGTAACTTTATGCACTGGCAGTAGAAAGTTTAATTCTCACTATTTTAGCTACTGCTTTGGCTGCTGAAGCCATTTCTTAACTTTTTTCTATTAGTACTTTACAGTCAGTTTAGTTGTATTTACAAGTGAACAAGATGGGAGGCAGTTACTCGGGCTGGGAGGGTGCTGGGCTTGTGCTAATTGACTCATCTCAGCAGTCGGATCGTTTGGGGTGGCTGATTAATGCTGCGAGTCAGACAAACTCCGGATGTGCTAAATAGCTGAAACTTTTCCTGCACCTTACAAACCTCTGAAGTATTTTCTAGCTTGATGCCTCAAGATCTAGTTAACCACAGAGAAAGCCGTCTCAGGTTGTGTCATGACACAGGCATCTTGACACTCCCCGACTTGCCCATCCTGCAGCCCTTTCAGAGAATACTACTGATGATCGGGGCAGGGTTATGTCCTGGTTGATGAGGGCTTAGAGCATTTCTGCTTTGTTCCACCACAGTGATTCACAGCTACAGTGGGGGTTGAGCCCCAGCAGTTATATGCCAAATGGCACCTGTGCTAATTAATCAAATTATTCAATCAAATTATTTCAATTAAATTAGTTGCCTCAGATACTGCCAATGGGCTGCAGCCAGCAATCAGAGGCCTTGCATGTACAAAATAGTCTCTGCCCCCAAAATCTGTCAATCTAACCAGACAAGTAGCCAAAGCATAGGAGCAGTGACGGAAGCAGGGAAAGGTGATTGTTCATCCTTATTTTTTGATTTCCCTTAAACCTTTGGCCTGGCTGGACCTAGGCTTCCAGCCCAGCGCTGAACAAACGCAGCGAGGTCTGCAGGTCTCCTCTGGTGAATACTTGCATTCTGGTTTATTCCTGACCTCTCTTCCTACATATGAAAAAGCTAGAAAAAGGCTTTAATATGTCAAAATCCTCTTGTTTCCAGCCTCTGAGAACTCAAGTGAGCTCTGAACCAAAGTTGCTTTAAAAACTTTCCAAAACAAAGGACATTTTGGCTGACAATTAGCCTGAGAGGCTTCACCCATAAAAACGTTCTTCTCCGCCTCCCCCCGCCCCCCCAAAGAAAGCTCAATAAAACATGAAAAGGCTCTGTCTGTAACAGATCTTGATCATTTGGCTTCATGGCCTGTACTGCGTCCAGCTTTCTATTCTGCATCATTCTGTAAATGAAGCAAACTCACAAACTGCAGGGATATAAGAAAGGAAACATAAATTTGGAGGGGAGTGAATGACATGGTTTGAGACTAGAACTGCTCTTGACAACTTAACCACGGAGTTGTGCTAGCTGCTGCTGGTTGCAATGCTAAAGAAAGACAGGCCCTGGCACCACTGGCTCATGGCAGGCAGTACGTTACTGCATGAGTAGCTGCAATGAAATCAGCAGGCTTTCCTGTGGGCGAAGGTGCATGCTGGGAGCGAGCAATGGCAGTATCTAGAATTAGTCCATACATTCGAAGCCAAATCCAAACTGATCTTGTAAGCAACTAAGGCACAATTTAGATGCCAAAGGCAGAGACAGCCATCCCATTCAGCTTGAGTGGGTTATTGGACGTCAGACTGAAGCTAATCGGGCTGTCATATATCCTAGTTCAAGTCAGTGCCTCCTCTTTGCCCTGTCTGGACCCCAAAAGGATGGAAGTATGTTCCTTGCAGACCTGAATCAGACCCGGGAGCTCAGACACCCCTGTGCTTGGCATCTCCAACTGGCTAACTCTCAATGCTTCCCTGCAGAATGACAAAGTGCTCTGGTTCACCCTTGGGGGGTAAAAGGAGCCTTGCCCTACATGGATCACCCCCTGGGGAAAGGATGCCTACATTTTAGGCACCGCCATACCTAAACAGACATGCCTATGAGGTCAATGGGATCAGGCTGGAGTGACTGAAATTCAGTGTATGCTTGCAATCACTGAGAGCACTTAGAGAGAGTCAGGACCAGAGAGGCAGCAAGTACTAACATGGCAGAGGTGCCATGTTTTGCAAGATGGCTTAAATAAAACAATTCAGCTGCATCTGGCTGAACTGATGGCTTCCTTGCTTCAGTCAAAAGACACCAGGGGCCTTCCTGAGCCCTGGGTATAGATGGAACGTACATTCCCAAATTGGAGTTTCTGTGGCTGTAATCTGAGAAGGCCGGCTCGGAAAGCTGGCTCCAAAATCATCCCTAAACTGGAGGCAGCGCTAAGAAGGCCTTAAAGCAAACCAATAATTTTTAGTAATCATGAAAAGTAAACATAATTCAATACATTTACGTTAAAGCACTCAGTGCAGATACGGCCGCAGTGCCTCGTAGAGGAGAGTATTATACTTGTTACTTGCAGGAAGCACTTTACAGGTTTCCTTCAATTGTGCTCGTGGTTCAGATGTATCCCTGACTTCAGTGGAATTACACTGGGGGTGAATTTGGCCCATTTCCTGAGGCAGAAAGCCAGGGGTCTGAAGTGGGATTCTGCTAAGTGTTGCCATCTGCAAAATGTTATATCCAATATGGGGCAGAAACAGATGACAAAACCTTTTCCATCTACAGCCCTGATTTAAATAAACAGTTGTAGCTGTTATTCAAATGGACATTAAAGAATAGGCAGAATTAAATGCCTAGAATGATCAAGGCTTTGAGAAAAAAACCCCATCCTTCACAGTGGCCAAAGAAAAGCCTCTCGGGGTCACGTAAACCCTGCTCACTCAGTGACCAAGGAAGTCTCTAGGATTAAACTGGTCCCTCTGTCACAATGGCCACAGAAGATAAAAATATGCAAGTGTGTTCCTTCTAAATTACTTCATATTATATTGTACTGATCAAAGGTTTTCCCCATTTCCATCCCTTGATTTCTTCAGTCCCACCCTTCCAAAGACTGGAGTTGTTACAGCCTGGTGTCCACCAAAGAGCAGCTGAAAATCCTTCCCTCCTGGGCCCATCAATGAACTTGGAGCAGAGGGATGGGTGATGGTTCACAGGGCTGAAGAGCTCCTCTGTCAGTCCGCATAAGGACCTGACTATTCTGCCTCTGTAAAAGTTTCAAAAGATGCTTCTCTGCTTTGGCAGTAATGTATCCTTCGGTCATAAGATGCCACCCTCAACCATGTGAGCCATTTTCAAGTGAGTGCAGACAGCATGATTCCTCCTAAGAAAGCAAGGCTCTGCCTTAAGCCATGATTTTTCTATGGTTCTCTGATTATAGGAAACAGTAAATGTGCATGCATATATACAATTGTAATCTTGTGCATAGACATATGTAAATGGGCATGCATATATACAATTGCATACAGATGTGCATATGTATATATGCAAATGTACATGCAAGTGCATGCATATACATGCTTGTCAACTCTGAGCCCATAAAAGCAAGCAAGCAAAGATACAGTTACCTCATTTTTCCCCAAACAGGCTACAGGCTTGAAGGGCAACCAAGCCTAAATTAAAATGCATTGCTTTGACTATAGACTCAGGATCATTTTGTATGACAGAGCCCGCATGTCTCAGAATGAAAAATAAACTGCTATAGTCAGAATGCTGAAAGGATTGACTTGGAAAACTGCAAATTGAATGAGGAGAATTACTTTGGCTAGACACATACGTCATTAAGAATTATTGGCAAAGGGATTTCAACAACACTGGATGCCCGAATGAGAGAATTTCAAGCTTAAAAGACTGATTTAAAAACCTTTAAAGATAAACTAAATGGGCTGAAGATTGCTTTATTTGGCAACCCTGCGTGCCATGGATACATGTTGTGCGCAGTGAAACATATGTAATTGAAACCTACTTTTATGAAAGCATTTAGGTAGGTAGCTTGGACATGTTTTCAAAGTCCAAGTGAAGAACAGCAGATGTGGGTTTTTTTACTAAGCTACCCTATTCCCAGCATTGAGAAGATAACACATTCATGTATGGCGGTTCAACCAGAAAGTTTTACAAAACTGGTTAAGGAAAGCAGAACTCCAGGAGGTTTTTCCTCTGATCTCTCTCCAGAGAGCCTCTCTCTTCTGCTTTGCATGAGGAGATCTCAGGATCAAATCCTCAGCCAGCATGAATTGGTCCCTCTCCACTGAAGTTAACAGAGCTGTGCTGAGCTGTATCTGCTGAGGATCTGGCTCACAGCGTTCAAAATGCATATTTGTTTTTTTATTGTTACAGCTTTATTTTGTGGCTATCCTGGTGTTGATTTGATATGCTGGCAAGACACGCATGCAGCAGGGAAAAACCTGGATGTCATTGTTAGATGTGTAGACAAGCTGAAAAATACCTTAGAAATGTGACACAGATGGACAGGCAAACCAGATATTTGAGTCCTCCGCTCAAGTGAGTTACATTTGAAGGAAGCAGCAATAACCTACGTGAATATTCCCAGCACCTTAAGTGTTTGTTGTCTTTCACCATGATCAGTGATTAACCTTTTTCCTTCTCTGGAAATTGTGGGCTCAAACCTAAGACAGTGAAAGTAGAAGCAAACGAATGTCACTGTTTGCAGTTACGGGTTTCCCTCGCTTTTCGTGGGTTCTGTATGTGCGAATTCGCTGTTATGTGATGACCCTTTTTATATAAAAAATTCATGATATGCAAGGTAAATTCACTCTACAGTCTTCCACCACACCGCTCACATAAGTCAGCTGCTTTGTGCAGTGCATTGTGGGAGTGACACACACCAAAATAGTCTCCTGCGTGGATCTGCGCTCCTCGCTCGCTGCCCGCGAGACGTGTTTCTGTAGTCGTCATCCCCATGATGACAGTGCCCCGTGCTGGTGTGCACTGTCTGCTACTGGTGAGTACCAACATTGTCATGTAAAAGTGGTAGAAATGGGTCTGGGGGTCAGTACAGTCGAGGTCTTGGAATATATCCCTATTTGTTACATTGTAAAGTGTGTTCCCTTTACGTTACAGGCGTGTAGGTTGTAGCCGTGTTGGTCTAAGGACATAGGCAGACAAGGTTCTTTGGGTGAATCTGATATCTTTTATTAGACCAACTTCCGTTTATGTGAATTTGAGTTATGCGCTGTTTTCCAGCAACACACGTGCAGCATAAAGTGAGGGAAACTTGCACACAAGATCTGAACCTTTAAGACCAATCATGAAAGAAATAAAGGGAAGCACTATGAGAAAAGCATGGGGAAACTCAACAGTCTTGAGTCACTGAGGTTTTTTGGAAATTTCCATCTTAGTCTGTAAGAGTTTTGCATTTGAGTGTTACTCTGAATCAAGGGGTCAACCAACCCAATAACTCAACTGAAACTAAGGTAACACCAAGTACAGGGCCAGGAATTCAGTCTTCCCAAGAACACTTCAGCCTTGCCATAAGCTATACTCTGTGATGTGTTCCTCCTCCATCACCTCCCACTTCGTTATTCCACATATTGGTCTCCACAGATGCTTTGCCTTTCCACCTCCCTCCAAGGCAATCAAAGCTTATAACCAGTCATCTGAAAAGTATCTCCATACAGCTGCACTTTTGATGTCCCATGGTGCATAAGACAGCCATAATAAAGCTGATAGCAGTGCTGGTAATGCTGACAGGATACATCCTAGTGTTGTAATTAGGCAGATGTGGGCCAAATTTTGCCTTCTGTAACACTAATCAATTTAAACCTCCTCCAGATGAGCCCCTCTCCAACTCATCCTTACAGCGCATCTCCCTCTCATCTAGCTGGGATCTAGTGAGTTGTCCTATTTAACAATATAGGAAGGGCAAAATGGTCGGGGCCCCTCTAGCACCTCTCTCATGGTAATAAACCCCCAAATGAAAACAACTGTGTTACAGCAATACAGATGCAGAGTAATTTGTTTATACAGATTTTGCTGGGATCAGAAGTTGGCCCTATGGGTTCATCCCACGCCTAGTTGCTTATAATCGTTCCATAACATTTTCTCCACTAAACACCTGCCTGACTTGATTTAATACATCCACACCTGCAGTTTCTATAGTTGCCTCCAAGAGGCCAGTCAAAATGAATCACCCTCCACATGAAGAAATTTCTCCGAAATGCTTTTTCCGCCTGGCCCCTTTCTTAATCATCTTCGGGCTCCCATTATTTCTAGCAGGCAAATTGTTAAATTGCCATTAGATGATTTTTTCCCCTCCTGACTCTGAGTCAAACAGACTAGCACACCACTCAGTCCTCGCATACCTTTTACAGTCAGGCTTTTGGCCTGCTTCATATTGCCATCCGTCAGAAGACGTCACTGACAGTTTCACTAAACTCCTTATGTGGATAAAATATATTCTGTCAAAAACTGCCCAGGACGAAATGCATTTTGTCAAACCCCTTGATCTATTCAATATAGAATATTAATCCTGCCAAGTAACTTAAAGCATTTTGCTGACAAACTCCCATCTTTCCAGCACTGTAAACCATTATGCAGCCAGATTTTTTGTGTTGAAAATAACTCTTGTTATTAATAATCACTGGGTTGGCAACAAAATTGCTTTCCCTTCCCCATGCCTAGATTTCGCAGATGTCCGGCAATGAACTATTGTCACTGACTGCACATTTAGGCAGAGGAAAGCTTATTCATCTATTCTGATCTTGCTTTACATTTGCCTTTTTCACTGGGCTTCACTTTGACCTGTTCAAACCCAAACCTGCCCATCAAGCTCCAGTAAACCTCAGAGACTAGACAGGTTAATATAGCAAATCATATGGCCAGAACGACTATCTAGTCTGACCTCCTGCTTAACCATAAGGTTTTTTTTAATTAATTTCGGCTTTAGCTGCAGCATCACTTTTAGCAAAAACAGATCATTTGGGTTCCACATTTGCCCGTTACAAACAACCCACCACCACTCTGAGTAAGCAGGTTCCAATGGTGAATGACCCGCCACGTTCAAAAATAGCACCTTATTTTGAGCCTGAATATGTTAAATATACTTTCAGAGTTTTCCCTTCAACCACCTCCCCAGTAACTAACCCATAACCTAATTTCTAATTTTGATTACAAGTGACTAGATCCAATGCCAAGCATCTGGTTATAGGAACACAGGGTGTCAAACAAGGCTGGAAAAGCTCAGGGAAAGTGATTTCACTCGGTACTTTCCTCTCTGGCCTATTAGAGTCATTACAAGCAATGTTACTTTATATGCAAGGAGCTGGGCATGACTTTGAGGAAAAACAGAGAAAAGTGTTTGTTCCCAAAATAAACAAGCAATCAAAAAATATGTAACGCAGGGCTGCCTCCAAACAGTTGCACCCACTTCTCACATATGCGGCATGTTTCCAATAGCAATGCTCAAATTTCAGTAATGCTGAACAGAAACTGTAGACTTTGTTCCCAAGTGAAACTCAGTGCCATATGCATAGGTAATATGGAACAGTCTTCCCCTATTTGCTTTCAGTTGTCCCTGTAAGTAAGTATCCAGAAAAATTTAAGACTCTTAATTTATTTCAAATGCAACTGAAATAATTATTGATAATATGTCTGGTTGAATGGGGAACTCTTTCAAATGGGGAATAACGTGCCAATCAATATGAAAATACCTTGCATTTGTGCAAACTTCTACATCTCTTGTGGTGCAGACTCTAAGCTGAATGTTAATTTGCAGGTTCATTGTAAAAACTGCAGCATATTTTGATTTATAATTCATAGTAACAATGTTTAGCCCTAACAGAAAATTAATTTTGGAAACACTTTGGGTAATTAAATTAAACTGCAAAGACATCCTACCTGCTGGAGGTAGAGAGGATGGATAGTAAACAGATTCATAAAGCAAACTGGGGAAGAAGTGAGCTGTGAAAGCTATCCAAAACATGCACTGAGAAAGAAAGGAGCCTAGGCCGGATCCCGTTCTTTTTACTAAGGCAAAGCTCCTAGTAAAAATATGGGAATTTTATTCTGAGTGACAAAGAAGGGATCAGGCCCTAAATATAATAAATTATATGAGTTCATCAAGAGCTGTGTAGATCACAACATTTAGGTACAGATTTTGGCTTTTCCCACCACACGCTAAAGAATTTCTAAGATTTTGCCATGAAATGTGGACTGCATTTTTTGTCTTCTGAGTGCTGCAGCTCTTGCAAACACAGGTTCATCAAACGGTTTATTGCCCCATGCCATGCATGCCATTTGGGACATCTCTGAAGGTTCACATTAGATGTAGAGTGAACCACAGGACATAGTTACAGTGACATTTCCAAACTCATCCCCTACTTGTCCTACCTTAGGAAGCCTGCACCCACAGGCTGTGTTGCCAACAAGGCTTAACAGCAGAGCTGCCCAAAAAAATCCAGGGAAAGATTTGTTTTCTGACCAAATTAAATTTTTCATAGAAAATGTCTCGATTTCCTCAGAAAATGTCAAGATTTTGTTATAAAAAAAAAAAATTAATGTCTGAAAAGGAAAGAAAGTTTTTAGCTTGTGGCTGAAGGATTTTGTTTTTGCTGGAAACTCAATATTGTCTGCCAAGGAAAGCACAGTTTTTCTCAGCCTTTTCAGCAGGAAAACAATTGCACTTATTTTCCAACAAGCTTCAACGGCAGCATAACTAGGGTAGGGCAAGCAGAGCACCAGCTCCAGGTACTGATGAGGAGGGGGTGCTAGAATTTCCCTCCAGAAGTCTTTGCCATGTTATGGGTACAGGAGCCTCACAGGAGCCAGGCAGACAGCACCACACCAAGCAAAGTATCTGGGGGGTTGGAGGCAAATGCTGCTCCCCTTGGTTAAGTACAGACAGTCAAAAAAGCCCGAAGCTGAGCCGATTCAATCTTTACAGGTTAGTCCAAGCTGCATAGATTGAACTGACAAGCAAGTGAACAGACATTTATTTTTGATTCTGGAAATGCAGTCACATACCTGCAGTGGTCCAGAAGCCAGGGGGCCCTAAAGCATGCCTCCCTGCTTGGTTGAAGCAGACAGGGCTAGCCCACCCACCTTGGGGTGGGGGGGCAAGAGGGGGGCTTGCAGGGAGGTGCAAAGCTCCTTAGAATGCCAGAGGACTGTGAGTTAACTTAAATCTGGAGGGGATCTGGGACAGAAGTTCAATAAACCAATTTAATCTAAATCAGTTAAGTCTGATACTCCATCCACCCAGGTTTATCTTAAACCAGTTTCCGCCATTTTGAAGGTGGTTTATGTGCACTGAACTTCTGTTGTGTTGCTGATTTCAACCAGTTTCTGATCACTTATACCACTTCATGTGCAACATCTGTCCCTACCACTTGTGTCCCCCAGTAGAGAGCCTTAGCCAGAGCAGGCACAGCTCTGCACCCAATATGTATGAATCAGGGGGGTAAGGGAGAGAGCAAATGGGGCACCAGGCTCAGCTCCCAGGGAGCCTGGCCATAGGGCTGCTGCCACCTGAGTGGAGCTAATGCCATTACAGAAGTAGCAGCCATGGTGGCAGCAGCAGGAGCACCCCCTCCCCCCGCCTTCCTGTCTACAATGGTCAATATAACCCTGCATACCCTCTTCCCCTGCCCCGCCCCAAGCACTCACTCAATGAGTTTGCTATGCCTTTGCACTCCAGTGTCCAGTAATGGTTAGTAAGCACAAGCACAGGCCACCAACCAGCCAGCACATCACTATAAACATTTGGGTCAGGATCTGTCTTGTTCTGTAAGTGTGTATGGCACCTAGCTTGGCTGGTGACAGATGCCTGCACACTTGTTCACATACTGCTGTGGGATTTACTTGGGGTTTATATGCTGATCTATATTTCACGCAGATCTGGAAGGGACAGATGGGGTGCTATCCTGGGGCAAGAGATGCAATGATAATGCCTTACCAGTAGTAGTAAAAACGTGTGCATGTAGTAAATCCCTAGTCTAGGACAGAAGCAGAGAGACTAAACGTAAATCGGTGTAAATTACACCAGTAGCATTTCCCCCATGATTCCCTTCAGGGGTAATTTTCCACCTGACTGTGTGAAGTTACTCCAGTTTAGGCTTTACAATATCTACTCACTACTTTTTCACCCTGGTATAACATAGATTACACTGGTATAACCATATCATCTGTCCACATCCTGGTTCTCCTACAACAATAGTAATGATAGCATCTAATTACATCAAAATTAGCAGATTCAATTAAGAAACATGAAGGATGAAATCTTCCTAACCCTATCATCAGCCATTCCCACCAAAACTCATAAAAGCAAGGAGAGTGCAAGTAGCTACAATCTGGTATTATTTAAAGTCTCAAAATCTCTGGATTGTACCAGGTTTAACAATTCTCTTTCAAATCTAAACATCTGAAGCAGGAAATACAAACAGAATCATTCTAGTAAAAATATTTCACATACTTAAAATGATTGCCTTGTGAATTCTCAGGGCTTTTCTTTCCAAATAATTTTTATTAAGTATTTTCTCCTTCCAGCTGAAATAACAGTGCTGGGCCATTCTCACTAGTCCTTTCCTGTACTCTTCCCATAACCAAAACAAATCATCAGAAGAAACAATATGGATGAGACATTGCCAGGCATGGAGACGCTTTGTGTGTTCTCCTCGCTGGAGTCAAGTCTTCACCCGCTGTGAAGAAGAGTCGTTGTCTGGCTGTGCTTCACGGCTCCGGCTGGTGCTATTAGAGGAACAACATGGAGGCCCGGTAGACTTGCAGTATAAGATTCAGAGAGCTGCATGTAAGTTTTTTCCTGCGCTCAGCCTAACATTTTCAAGATGTTATTGCTCTTTCCAAAGAAACCTTCATCAGAGTGCAGTCATGATGGACCATGATATGCCATGTGCTCTACCTTTTATGCTGCATCTACCTTTTAAAGGAGCTTTCATTTCCCATCATGTACAGTTCTGAAAGGGAATCTCTCTTTGCAGAGATGGACCCAAGCCATGACATATGGACCTCGTCTAGACTCTATAGATCTAATCTTCAAAAGTGCCTTCTGCATGGAAAAAAAATATAGGGGCACAACCATCAAAAACAGCTTTTTGAAATATTTGGGCTTGAATTCCCCCCAAACGCAAACAAATCTAGTCTTTTACTTAGGTTTACCTCAAACCCCTTCATGAAGAAGCACATCCAACCACAGATCCAAATTCTCCCAAAGCTCAGTGCCATGAGGAGGAAGCGGCTTTTGCAGGCAGCGTTCCAGTTTAGATTCATTTCTGCTAGGTCGGTTCCAGCGTGATGGTGAAATACAAAATACAAAACCAAAATGCCGCAGAAATGCACAAGTAAAAGCAGTTGATTCTAAAATACAGTATTTTTTACTTCTGGTTTTCTTGGGTCTTGAATGAAACTAGCACTCCAGGAAATGAGGAATTCCTAATGGATAATGAGAAGAGTGTTCTGTCGCTCTTGGAAATCTTGCTGAAATGGTAGAAGACCGTATCTCTGCTCTGAAGTCATCCCAAGGATCACTTCAGAAAAGTTATCCTGGCCCAATGTGCATGATCACCTGCCAAATGTTAGGCACCATCAGCACTAAATCATTTCTTAGTTAGGCCACGTTAAAGGGAACCTGCTGACTCTTCTGCTATGATTTGTGGTGGGACTGACTTTCAAAGGAGCTTAGCATCCCCTACTCCAACGGAAGTCAGTGATTGCTGCAATCAGCACCACTGAACATCAGACCCTGCTGCAATTTCACGATAAGGGCAGATGCCACAATGCTTAATAACAGCAAAGATGAAGCTGCTGAGGTTTCTCGACGCCACTGAAATAAATGGGCTAGGAGAAACTGAGCCATTCATTTCTGGGCAAGCTCTGCCATCCTTATTCCCACGGTGCATCATGACAAAATAAGCTCTTTCTCCAGCCCTTACTGCCTCTTCTTCTGCAAAGGGCTACCCCGTATGACCACGGACCTGTTAAAACTGCACAGAGTCCCTGAGCACTGCTGTGAGCTCAGTCAGCTGGGTGTCCAAAAAGGGAGCAAGAAGAAATCAAACACTGGCTGAAAATACCACCTTCATGGCCAGAGAACAAATAGCTCAGAGGAAGAGATGCATTTCCCTGGCTGCCTCTACCTATGAATCACTGAACTCAAGAGAAGTCCTGGGGCCTGAGTTTCATTTAGACTGAACTCCCGTCGTTTTACTGTGAAGGAGCCCACACCCACCCTTATGACACTGGGCTCACTTTAAGGCCTGCTCGAAGTGTCCAAGCTGTATAACGGAGCCCTTCCTCCAGATGAGTTCCTCTCTGCATCTCTTCATACCTCCGGACCGGACTGCACTTTTCGGCACCGGCATAATAAAAACAGCTTTGCTCATTGTTCGCTTTTGTGGGATTCGTTTCCTTTCCTGCTTTGATGTCACAGGAAAACAGGAACATTAGTCACTGGAGAGAGGAGGAGGAGGAGGACGAGCAAAATGAAATAAAGGAAGAGCTTTAACAAACCCAAAGGAGAGCAAGAGGACAGGGAGGTCGGAAGATACAGATGAAAAACAAATAGCTGAAAAGTAAACAGGAGGCCTCAAAAAGGAAACAGGCAAATAAGAATAACAGGAGGAATCTCAAAAATACAGAAACCAAACAAACCAAATGTAAGATCAGTTGAATCAGAACAATAGTCTCTTCCCTACATATCGAAGGCCCAGTAGGAGCTAGAAGAGAAACCAACCTCCGACATTGTCATCAGAATAGGGGCTGCGGGAACTGGCCCCACATGAAAATTTCAGGTCACGCAGAATGGCTTAGTCCCATTTAAATTAACATAGTAATGACAGTGGATGCTAGCTGTGACTTTAGCCCAGTATGGTTTATTTCTTATCAGTATATTTATGCTTTTATGATAACTTCCTACATTTTCCCAAACACAATTTTCTAACTGCATTACATGTATGTGCCAAATTGCCTGGCCGCAACCAAGATAGAGATGTTGAAAATTTTTCAGTGCAAGTGTAAAACTGAGATGTTTACAGGGACATATTGGTTTCTCAGGGCCAAGATATAGGAGAGTGGACAGAAAGACCCCCAGAACAGCTATTAGTCCAGGGGCTGGCCCCAGAAGAGAAGAGACTCAAATCGAGGCCTCCTACATCCTGGAGGGAGCCCCAACCACCACGCTGTCAGCTCTTCTGGGTCTGAAGAAAGGCCCTTTAGTTTATAGGATGGATAATCAGAATAGTATAATGCTACAGGGCACAGTGACCCTTTCACAGAGAAACGCTTAAAATTTCCCCGAGCCAGTTCTTGACACGAGCTTGTTAGGCGATTCTGAAAACAGCTCCTTCATGCTGCGGGATCATTTTACTTGGTGCTGCACAAAGAAGACACTTGCAGAGGAATACGTAAGTACAATCTCCTGAAGAATATAAACAGCTAGAATAGAAATGGGAAGAAAGCAGCTGGCTCCTGAACACTGACTTTTTTACCTTCCACTCAGTTACACATGCTACTCACTGCCAACAGTGCCCAAGAGAAGGCTTTTCTCTCCTCTTTCTTCCCTGCAACATATCCTTTCACTTTTCTCAGCATACATTTTAATGAGGCTGGACACCGTTTCAGATCCTGATCACTTCCATGCAATTTCCCCTGGTCTTAGATTTTGTCTGTTAGTTTACTGTGGATGAAAAGTGCCAGATGGACAGCCCACAATGCTGCAGTCATCTGCTTATTCAGGGACTAGGTACAGCAGCAGTGCAAACATCCTCCCACACACTGCCCCATCAATGCAGCTCAGCTAAGATCTCGAGTTGCTGAGCCTGAGTCCAACCACATTTGCAAATCCAGTGCAACTCCACTGACTGCAGTCCACAGCTCCCAATTCGACTGTGCCTGGTATCAGGTCCCATCTCTCCAGTTCGAGTGGTGCAAGGGTGATTTGGGCTTCATGGCCATTTAGTCACCTAGCATCTCCTTAATGACTGCTGCCAGAATTGCCAGTTGGAGGCAATGTATTGGATGTTTTTCCCGAGGGCTCCAGTCCAATGCCAAAAATGATGCCAGTGATGCTTTGGAATGGGTCCTACCAGAAGATGGCTGAGCTCAGAAACTTTTGGCAGGCCACTAAATAATTACAGATGAGTCTGAGCTCTCAGAAACCTAGGGACTCAAATCCAAGATTTGCTGCTGGCCTCCAGCCCTGAAGCATACAGTGCTGGTGTCCAGTATAAGACCCTGGATGGATAAGCCAAAACCCTTGCCCTGAACATCATTTACTTTCAGGGATGATCCAAACTGCATGAAGACCAGGACCTGAACTGTAGAGCTCCAGCTTATCTCTGTAATCCAGTGAAGGAGCTATTGGAGATATAAGATGAATAAGACACAGCACACCATGAGATGGATGCTCTGTTCTACTGCACCCCAACACTGGCAGACTGATTCTTTCACCCTCGGTAAGACCTTACTCCACAAGCACCTCACTGATTTCAGTGAGCCAATTTCCATGGCACTTACCAGGAACAGAACTTCTTCTCAAGAATATTCACAATGATTCTTCTCTGATACCTTACTTACTATGGGAGAATTTAGTCAATTGGGGCTACTTATAAAAATGGGTGAATCAGACCCTATCAGATGACTTCTGCATTATGTTTAATGCCTTTTCCTACTTTTTCCTGGGCATGCTACATTGGCCTTCATCTTTAAATCATTTTACTTAAAAGCACAGGCATTCTTCTAATGAGATCCTCATCATTTATTTACCCTATAAATTTTGCTTCAAAGTTTTTTATTGTGTTGCAGCCTGAGAATAAAGCATAGAGCTAAATAAAACGATCCCCAAGTTATAGTTTTGTAATAAAACTGGGGTCAAACTACAGGGGGGTTTTATTATAAAAATATGAAATCTATACAGATGTTAACATAAAACCATACCTCTGCATGATTACAACAATAGTAGTATAACAGCTGTTGTCTGATAAGTTTAACTTAACAAACTAAAGTTTTATGATAATAGTATAGGATTTGCAAGCTTCTGCTCAGGCTTTACCAGTCATTTGTGGTCTTCTATCCATATCTACCTTCATTTGTAGCATACTGCCCCTGCCCCAGCTCCACCCTTGGCAGCTGCTTGCCATAGATCTAACAAAGTCCCTAGTGTGGACATGTGCACTTTCAGCCTGATCTAAGAAGGGGTTGTGGTATTTACCAGTTTCTGTTCACATGCAGTTCCTATGGATATCTTGGTCTTCTGGACCAGGACTGGTGGAGTGATGTGTATACTGGTCTCACCCCTCCAAACCACTTGCCACGGTCACTACCATGTGGAAAGGAGTGGGTGCAAAAACGCTGGGGCAAGGCTTTTCCTCACTGCCCATTTAATTTGGTTAAAGATCCCTTTGATATGCTTAGGCAATGTCCAAGGACCGTTTTTCAGAGAGGAAAATATTACAATTGGCCTAAGCCTGACTGGAAAAGAGCAGCTGCACTGAGTAAAAGATTTTAAGGTTTTGAAATGCATTTTTCTTCTGGTATGGAATGAAAATGAGACCTTTTAGAATTTTTTAAATGATGTGGGGACTGACCCACATCAATATGAATGTAATTAGACATTTATTAGGAATTGCAAACAGTGGGCATTTGTTAGCGGAAATCTACAAAGAATAGATTTTCCAATTTAGTTCTGGACTTTAAATTAGATTCTTTATTTATGAAGTCTGTTAGTCATTATTCCCTGGGTACAGTGTTTGAATTGATGTCTGCATGGGTTTGTGTATGCATGTGTGTCTAAGAAAACACTCAGAACAATAAGATTCCCCAAGGAATGCTGACATAAATAACAGACACAACATATTTTAGCTATTAAAAACACTTTAAGCTCTTAAGCAATGGCAAAAAAATACAATTAAATCAATATTAGACACATAAAAAGAAATGATTCAAGAAAAATGGTACTCCAAAGTACTGCAGAGGTGTGTATTTTGCTTCCTGGAAATAGCACAAATTCATACAATTTTAGTTCTCAGAAATCTTGAAATATTTTTGGGACTAAAGAAGAAAGTACATTGATACAGACCAATTGACACAGTTCTACTAGAATTAAGATCCCCACTTCCAGAAACATTCAGATTTTAAGGGCAGATTTGTAAGAAACTGTTTGCCAAGGCATAGACTACAATGACACGTCATATTTTCTGTGACTTCAAAGAAGACAGGAGAAGAGAAGGGCTTGCAATCAACAGTGGATTCCCAGTTCTCATTTTGTAGAGCCTCCTTCCCATAAGTGACTTGCTGGAGAGGCATGGCACTCTATTTCTGCATACTTAGTGTGATGTGCTCCCTGATCTGCAAATGTCACCGTGAGTTATTGGTTTGCCCTATCTGCAAATAGAAATTTAAGAAAAAGTGTTAAAAAAAACCAACATGGGTGCTTTCCCTCTGCTGGAACTGTTGAAAATACTCCCCAGATCATATCAACATTTCTCTCCTCTAAATCTGGATCCATGTTAAAATATCATAAAACTGGGTATTACTCAAAAAGCGGCACTGAGCAGTCTTTTGTGTCTACATTTACACGTTACATCACCTAATGAAAAATTGTAACCACTTTGGGCTCAATCCTGTCCTGCAGTGCATAGTCATACTCATACAGCCCCACTGCGACCAATGCATGTAATGACATCAAGGGCTGACCCTGCTATTTTTAATGCAGTATCTTCTACCAAGATGGTTGCTTAACTGCCTTTTCCTTATTCATGGTTTCCATGTGGCAAACGTGTCTAAAGCCCTTTTTGCAGCCAGTCTCTCCACTGCTACAATACACCTGCATTCATTCTTTTGCAAGAAGAGTAATTGCCACTGTCTTTTGTACCCATACATAGGAATAATACTATAAGTGGGTTGATTTTTCTGCGCATGCAGTGATACACATACATAGCCAAGAATTTGCTGGGAAAGCTATTTTCTAAATGACACTGACCCTTACAAATCCTAATCGTTGCAGAGAAAGTGTATGGAAGATATTGTTGGGCAACTTGTCACCCGCAAGTGCGCTCAGACCAATTTTCACTGGGCTGCAGTAACTGTCTAAGGCCCCATGGCCACGATTCTGGTACCTGGATGCTGGTAGTCTCACACCACTACTCAGATCCCTGTCCAAGTTGTTCCTCCAACTGGCCTGCTATACAGGCCTCCAGTATGCTGTGACCTATAGCTTAGAAGATCTGTGCAATCCCAATAAACAGTTTCTTTGTTTCAAAAGCATTGCATTTGTATTTTGGGCTCCTATGAACCTCCTACTGCTGGAAGGATTGGTCTCAAAGGTTGCATACCTGCAAGTTACAAACAGAAAACATCACGTGACACCGCTTACTGCCTCGCTTTCCAGGAGACAACCCCAGGACTGAATCCACGTCTTGTTATGGAGCTTGGTTCCACCACCTACCATGAGAACGCATAAGCTTGACTTGACATTCAACATGGAAATTAAACATGTCATGCTTTGACCTCCACAACTGCATTTAATATGCTTTGTTCATTGAGACTGTGTTTGTTTCTTAAGCTGGTTTTAATCAATAATTAGCTTGGAAATGTTTTCACAGAAGACATCTGGCAGAAAGAAAGGCCAAGTCCAGAATTCTGCAAATGTCATGGTGACTGTCTATATACAATTGCAGCAGGATTGGTCCATCATATGAAGCTGTGAAATGATAGTTTATGTTTCATTAAGAAGAGGTGGGAGTAATTAAAAGCAAAGTAGCGTAAGAACAAACAGTGGAGGCAGCTGTTTTTCAGATTTCCCTAGGAAATTAGTGAAATATCTAAACCACTATATTCTCCTCTTCTTCCCATCACAAGATATTTTTATCCTCAAATCATATCACATTCAAACAATGAAAACAGTTCACAAACAGCTTGTTTCCCAAGAATTTTGGAAAAATTGGGTAGGGTCTACAACCGGGGGCTGGGGGGGCAATTACTTGGGCTGGAGGGCCACTTAGAGAGTATCAGTACGCTGTTGCAGATTGGGGGGTGGGAGGAGTGGTTCTGACATGGGCCGGCATGGCAGAAAGGAGGAAGGAGGGGATATTGGTCCTATCTGGCCCCAGGCCATCTGCCCCGCACCCACCACTGAGGGCACTGGACAGAGCGGGTGGGTGGGCAGGGTCTCTACGGAAACCGGCTGGGGACCCCCATGGGCCGGGCGCCCTCAGCCAGGCGGATGGGTGGGACTGTGTCCAGGCAGGGAGCAGCATCCAGGAGTGGGATGGGCAGGCGGTGCTGGGACCAGGATTGCGGGGCAGTCACAGCGCAGGACCTGCGGCAGAGCTGCAATCCACTCTCCACATGCCCCTGCCCACCGTAGGGATGTGCAGGGAACAGACTGCAGCTCCTCCCTGGGCCCCGGCCCCACACTGTCACCACCCCATGATCCTGGCCTCAGTCCTGGCCCCTTCCCACCTGTGGTTATATCCTATCCTACCAGCCACCCACATCCCATACCACCCCCACACCACCATGAATCCAGGTCCAGCTGGACTGGCTGCACACACCACAGCCCATGCCCCTTGTGCGTGAGCCGGGTGGGGCTGAAGAACCTGCCGCAGGCCTGATAAAATACCTTGGCAGGCTGGATCCATCCCGAGGGCTGTATTTTGCCCTCCCCTAGTCTACAAATTCTACAATATAGAAGTGCTATCAAACAGGATAAAATATTTGGAGCTGATATACTTAGTCCCAGGAGACAGAAAGAAGTCAAAACATGACTTAGCAACAGAAATTTAAAAGTGCCTGGCTATATTTGCTTTTAACTCCTGATCCAACAGTCCTTATGGACACAAACTCCAGAGATTTAAAATAGCCATTAGGGACATACTAGAAATAGTTTATCTATTCTAATTAAAATAAACTAGAAAGCAGTCCCTTAATTTCAAGGGCTTTCACATATAAAACAGTCATCTGTCTGTTTCTGCACACCTGAATTTTAAAGGGGTTTGACTCCCTGGTTTTCATGAATCAAGTCAATCTTACATATTCATATACCAATAATACTGTTCTTGTCATTAATTTGGCATCCTTAAAGGAGACACAGACTGGCTTGTCTCAGAAATCTTAAGTGCTCCATTGCTTTAATTTTTAGGATCGGTTTTACAAAGCAAGAAGAGCTTAAGGTAAAAAAAAAATGTGCATAGGGATGCAGGTAAAAATCCCACAAGTGGATCTACTGTGAAAAGTTTTCTGCTGAGACTCTACTAACATCCTAATTCTTCTTTGATTCAGACACATTTCTCAACCCTTTCCTCTTTGCTTTTCCATAAACCTTCAAAAGGAGGTTCATTCATTTAAGGAAGAATCTTTCACTTTTGAGCAAACGTGTGCATGAATGTTGCCCTTGCCAGAAATGTTTCCTGATGCTTATAAATGTAAATTATATATTGTCTGTGTAGATTTGGGAATTAGGGTGCCAGTAGATTAGGAGAAAATAGAGAGTAACAAGCCAAATGATATAAATAAATTGTGAACACTAAGCAAAGCTTCCACAGCCATGATTTCAGCCCATGCTTCACACCAGGCTCTATACCCTTGCTCCTGCCAACAAATGTAGAGCAATAAAGATTACAGTGGGGGAAATCCCAGCCTTCGTCAACTGCTCCCAATTGCCTCTCAGGTCTCATAATTTTGGTGGCATTTAACAATCTATTCCCTCTGCCATGACTGTAATGCATCTGGCTTCCCAAGACAAAAAGTACCTCAAAGTATGTCCAGATGTTGAGATTAAAATATTTCAGATACAAAAACTTTTTCACCTTGCTCTACACCTTTTTTTCCAACAAGACCTTTGGAAAGAGATATTCTAGTTCAACTACAAAGCTGCTAGCTCAGTGCAGGAGTTCATAATCATGGTCTATTAAATAAAATAACATTTTTACTTCCTACAAACATAGGATTTTACTTTGGATGTTGTAAAGAGCTTTTCTTAGGCTAGTGAGTACATCCAACTCAACTACATAGTGCAAATTTATTTCTGAAAATCTTTTCACATGGACAATTCAGGTCATTTCTAATAAAAGAAAGTGATAATTAGTAACCCCATTGCCAGCCAGACAGGCAAACAGAAAGACAAATTAAAATAGCAATTAGAAACAGCTAAGTATATCTTGGCTTAGTGGAAAGGGAAAATGTAATAGTCAACAAATACTGGATTGGGTGCAAACTGAAGGAGAATTATTTTGTAGGATGCAAAACAGGTTTAAATAGAAGAAACAGGCAAAATTTATAAAGCAGAAAAATTTAGGATAAATATGGAGAAAGCTGGCAAGGTGTTATGAAACATGCTATAAGAAACAATCCCTTCAGGGAAGGGTAAAGAACGATGAAGGTGGGGCTTTTTGGTCTCCACTGCTTATCATCCTAAAAGACTTTTCTTTGATATAAACCTAAGGGGATCGTAAGTGAAACTAGGGAGATAGCCCTGCCTTTCCACAGTGCTCAGGTGTGACTGTATGTAGAGTACAGGGCAATTTTAGCCCCCAGAATTTTGGAAGGACACAGAAGAGCAATGAAAACATTACAAAGCCTGAAGGACAAAGATGTACTGAACGATGAAAGGAACTAAACATATAGCCTAGAAAGAGAAGAGGTAGTGTGATCACTTCACCCATTTACTTTCGGTGGAACAGTACGAATTAGAGGAAGCACACACAAATCTCCTCTCAGTCTCGCCGGCATGACCTAATTGGCTTTGATACAGCTGCACCGATCTGAGATAAAATGATAATCTTATGAATCTGTCACAGTCTTGGGATACAAGAGATATTACAAACAGCAACAGGCTGAAATTCAGGCAAAAAAATTGAACCTTCATACAAGGAAAAAATTCTCACCTGAGAAAAAGGTTGTGTAGTAGTCAAGATATCATCACTGCCAAGATTAGAAAAGAAGAGAACCAACACATTAAAACAGGGATAATGGCAGTAACCCCACGAACTTCAAGGTTTCAAACCCATTTTTTTTCCAGCCTTGCTCTTCATAAACCTCCAAATTTACCAGATGCAGTTCATTCTTTGATATTAAATTCTAATCAATCTCAATACCACAGTAAAGAAATCTCACAAAACCAAGAAGAACCATATGGACATATGAGGCTAAGTAACAAGTGAAGGCAAGCTGTGCGTCTCAGAAGGACTGTAGTTAATCTTGGTCTGTGAAATACGATGAGACGATGAAAGGCAGGATGAACAATTAAACCTGATACATAACATATGACAACCATAAATTGTTCCGTATTGTGGCTAATCTAATGCAGCAATGAAAAGGGATGTCACAAAAGATGGACATAAGAAGTGAGAGACATGAAAACCATTCTTAAGTGGAGAGATTACTATCTTTTTATAGATCTAGTTCTAAAGAGCAGAGGAGGGACAGGATAGGCAGAGTTACAGGAATCTAGGGTGTGAGGGTTTTTTGGTGAACAAATTGGGTTGCAAAAAAGATGATTTTATGTGGCTTCTGTTTGGACTGGAATCCAGATACAAATTATATACAGACTAGGGCTTAAAAAATTGCCTTTAAAAGTCAGTTCTCTACAAGATTTCTTTGTGAAGGTTGGAAGTGCACTGACTCCAGCCGTTCTTCTCTTGTTCCCTGACACTCAGAGTGCATTTCCTACAGGAGGCCATAAGAAGCACATTATAAAAAAAAAAACAACTTGGATATACTGGCGGGAAGTGAATCAGTGAGTAACGCATTTTTTGAAAAGCATAACCTGCCATACCTCAGTCCCATATGCTATGCCAAAATCATTCACCATCATCTGAGCAACTAGAGCACATCCGCAGTGTAGCAAAAAATGTATTTCTTTCAGAATGTCCTGCTACAGGCACCAGAAGTATCAAATTATTTCAAGTGTCGTTTTCCAAAATGTTTAGAACCTGAAACATCCTTTGCGTGCATCTCTGTGTGCTGTGGCCTGGATCAGGATGCTCACATGGCCACAAAAAAAGGAAGGAAACTTTGAACCATAAAACTGCATAGCTCTCTTGCAGGGCCTTCATTCTTGGCACTACCACTGATACCACTGGGAGTTCCCGAGAAGACTTGCAGTCCTTTGGTGGAAACACTTGTACAATATATGAACATTAAGTGGAATGAAGCCTGCCTTGGGTCCCCAGTGGGAAGAACTTTAGCAGTATTCTGTTGTTATGGACTTTTTCCCCCTTGGATCCAAGTTGGAAAAATTAAATGAAAACAGCCAATTGCATGCACGTGTTTTTGTCTGCATCTATGCAGGTATGCAAGTAGGAGTGGATTCCTCTAACAAGAGACTTCTTTCACCCCCTTTAAAATGTTCACTCAGTTATAGTGAACTTCAATACAATGTTTCCCATATTAAATATTCTTCATTACAGCCTTTTTAAAAAA
Source organism: Alligator mississippiensis (assembly GCF_030867095.1). NCBI lineage: Eukaryota > Metazoa > Chordata > Crocodylia > Alligatoridae > Alligator > Alligator mississippiensis. The sequence continues at coordinate 8,787,352 of NC_081832.1, read as the reverse complement.
ACAAGCAAACAAGATATTGCAGACTGACCCTTATATGATTTATATAGATCCTTATTTTGCTCTGGAGGGGACCAACTGTGGCAAACCAAAATTTTACTATTTTTCTGTGTGTCATGTTTCAAACCTGGTGGTTGTTGGGTTTTTTTTAGTTTATTGCCTAGTCGTTGTTGCTTTAACTAGCTTAGAAAAGCTCAAGAGATTGCACTTGTCCTTGTTGAACCTCATGGGATTTCTTTTAGTCCAGTCCTTCAATTTGTCTAGGTTTCTCTGAATCCTAACCCTACCCTCCAGTATATCTACTACTCGCCCCAACTTGGTGTCACCTGCAAACTTTCTGAGGGTGCGCTGTATGCCATCTTCCAGGTCATTGATGAAGATATTGAACAAAACCAGCCCCAGGCCCATCCCCTGGGGCACTCCACTTCATACCAGCTACCAGCTAGACATAGAGCCATTGATTATTACCCTCCAAGCCCGATGATCCAGCCAGCTTTCTACCCACCCTACAGTCCATTCTTCTAACCCGCACTTCCTTAGCTTGCCTGCAACAATGTTGTGGGAGACCATATTAAAAGCCTTACTAAAATTCAAGGTACACCACACCCACTTGTTTCCCTGCATCCCAGAGCCAGTCATCTCACCATAGAAGGCAATCAGGCTGGTCAGGCATGACTTGCCCTTGGTGAATCCATGCTGACTGCTCCTAATCACCTTCTTCTCCTCCAAGTGCTTAGAAATGGATTCCTTAAGGACCTGCCCCAGGAAGCTGATGATCTCTGAGGTCCCTTCCAGCCCCTAACTTCTATGAATCTATGATTTTTCCAGGGACTGAGGTGAGGCTGACAGGTCTGTAGTTCCCTGGATCCTCCTTTTTCCATTTCTCAAACATGGGCACCATATTTGCCCTTTTCCAGTTGTCCAGGACCTCTCCCAGTCATCAAGTGTTTTCACAGAAGATGGTCAGTGGCTCTGCAATCACATCAGCCAACTCCCTCAGCACCCTCGGGTGCATCCCCATCCAACCCCATGGATTTGTATAGTTCCAGCTTTTCAAAATAGCCCTCAACCTGTTCTTTCACCACAGTTGGCTGCTTAAACAGATGAGGTCTCTTTAAGAGAAAAGTAAAAGGAGGCACAGGGAGTTTAACAGACTAACTCAAGGTCACAATGGTTTTGAGGTTGTGAATAAAATTCAGACATCCCTGGCTTCTGGGCCACACTTCTTAGTTAAAGCCTCTGGTTCAGTGCTGATTCACAGTCAGGGTTCTTCTGGTTGACAGTTCCCACTATCGGACAACGCAGATATTTGTGCAATTTTCTGGTTATGACTCATGTTATCGTATATTCAGGGCCAGACCCTCAGCTACAGCCAACGTGCCCAGAGTGTAGGCCAGGAGTGGTGGATGGGGTACAGAGAAAGCTGTTCTGTTTTGCTTTGTTTTATTTTCCCTCCACCTTTTACATTTTTGGCTCTGTGTAGAATCCCAGACGGGCTTTGCACAATCAGTGTTCATGCTTGATGTGTGCAAAATCCCACGCAGATGCTACCAACTACTCTTAAGCAATTGCAATGTCTTGTAAAATTATATCACCTTCAGAAACCAGTCCTGAAAACGCATCCACTGAAAAAAATCTACCTTAAAGCAAATGTTGTGTCTTGAGATGGACTCATCATAAGAGAGAAATTCACAGTTAGATATTAAACATCCAAAACTGAGACACAATGCAACTCCGCAGGAAATTTTCAAAGAGCATCCTGTAGTGTCTCAGCTACAAAACATTTCATTCTTACCCAGGGATTGCCTCATTTTATAGGTTTTTCAGCTGTTTTTTCCCACTGCAATGGAAAATTGAGCTGCTCATTAATTTATAGTGTGATACCAATGTCTCTATCACTTACTGTTTCTTTAAATTAAATACTTCCAACTACACGTTCGTTATAATAAACATAACATTGTTTAATGAAATAAGTATTATTAACTAAGTAACCACCAAAATCTTGAGATTAAACCACAGAAACATCAAAATTAAATGAATATGTTTAAAGAGTATACCAGAAAAACTGCGTTAAATTTGCAAATGACTAGATTCACATTGGATGCAAAACTGGAGACACTTTTGAAAAAATTCTTACATTCATGATGTGCTGCAGTCTTTTTTGTTTTAAAAAGTGAACCTCTAATAGTTTGTTTTCTTTTGGATTAACATTTGGGCCAAGGGTTTTTGGACTGTGCTTATCGGTACATGTAACACATCCAGTTACAAATACCGAGATCACATGTGCTATTCTTAGACTAGTGAGTTAAGTCATATAAATTCACTAGTAGTTTTGCTCACCTGCAACTCTGGGCCCACACTGATATTCACTACATTATAGCTACGATTCTCACTCCCACTAATGGAATTTGTGCATCCTCCTCGCTAAGCATTTTACTAGATAACTATCCACAAACATCCTTGAAAAAATTAAAGCGGATCAATAAGTCTTTGGGGTCCTTGATTGAATGCATTATTGTTTATTTAGCACTGTGGTGAAAAATAATCCACCGCAGAAAAGACTGCATTTCTTTCTGAGACGATCTTGTCACTATAGTGCTCAATAAAAGTGCATATTACAACCTCCACTTTACTCTACCAGGTGGGATGCATGGATTTACTGTGTATGCATAAGTGACATAAGTGAGAACATGCGTATTTGTAACTGGTTCCTGGGAAAGGCATTCATGACAAGACAAAGTCCCACCTTCAGCATTTCCACTGACAGTAAAAGCAATTGCAGCAGGCTTTTATTTATTATAACATAACGTTATGCTCAGTCCAAGCCATATCATAAGACCTCAACATTTATTACATTTCAATTTTGGATAAATTCATCCAAATATGCACAAAGAAAAAAAGAAAGAGGTCCACCCACTGCATCCCTCTTCTCTATTGCAGCAAATCTTGCCGCTTGTTTTCATTTTCAGCCTGTGATGCCAGCTCCTATCACCCGCTAATTAAATCTCCAAACAAGTACCTTTATGCTTGCAGAAACAGCAACAACATGGAGGAGACAGAGCCCAGGAAGCCAATTCCCAGAGGGATTTGAGAGCTAAAACAAAGAAGAAAAAGAAATGGAAGAAGAGGGAAAAAAAGGAAGAAACAAAAATCTGGTGGCAACACATTAATTTCCCCTGAGATTAAACTCCAGTAGCCTGTAAAAAATCCAGTTAAACCAATGCAGACCCTTCAATATTCAGAGAGCTAAAGAACGACTTTCTTCACGCCAGGGCCTAGCAAAAAAACCAAACATAATTGCTAGTTTGGAGATACATAGCCTGTAACCAAAGTGAACTATGCTTTAACTTCCCCATAGGGGCAGACTGAACAGATAAGGACAACGTCCATCAAGAGCCATGCTCTTTGCCATGGAGTTTTGTAATAAGGGTGTCCCCTGGACCAAAGCAAATCTAAAGGAACATTTCAAATACTTAAAAAGACAATGAATTTTAGTTAAATACAACTTTTTCACATAGAAAATGCTTGAAGAATGACAGTTCACATACTTGTGTCTTTGATTGCTTATTCATGACATGGTCAGGGAAATAGAGAGTATTCCTAGGAAATCTCTACCTTCTGCCAACCAGTGACAAACAGAAAAAAGCCTCAAAGACAGGGCACCTCTTTAGCTATAAAACCATATTTATTACCTCCACACGTTTACATAGATCCAGGGACGTAGCTTTACAGCTTCAATTTTCCTTTACTAGTTACAAAGATGTAAATATGAGTCGGCTATTTGCATCTTTTATAAAATATTGAAGGAGTCTTTTAATAGCAAATTGCAAATGTACAACAAATTGTAGGTTATGAATCGAGGAAAATCTAGTCCAAAGCACACAGCCAACAAGAGTGTATTCTCCAAGAGAAGGATATTTCTTCCCACCAATACACATGTGATCTGAATATCAAGAAAACAAACTTTTTAATGAAATGTATGGTCTAGAAAGAGATCTGATGGTCTAAACAAATGCAAAACTATTCTTTCAAAATATTCCAGAGGAGGGATGCTTCGGATATATTACCAGCTGTAAACTAAATTACAAAAATGGACACCCTGACCCCTCCTCTTTGCAAAGAAGTAAAACCCTTTTGTTTTAAGCTGGTGGAAAGAATTCTAGAAACAACCTGGATGATTTCATAAGTAAATCTTCTTTTAAGAAAAACATTTTATGGCCTGGAAATATTTTACAGAAAGTAATGGTTAGTTTTAATGCATGTTTCCTCAAAAGGTGAACACTCTTTTTTATCTCTCACGTGATCAAGATAGAATAAGTGTCTTTTGAAATGTTTATTTGCTAACATTTTGTATGTAAAAGCAACTCTCCATATGACTGCTTAATATCATTGTTACATTAATAGCAAGATTTTCTCTGTAAAAACAGATTAAAGTCATTTCATGCTATGATTGATTACCAATATAAAAAGCCATTTAAGTGTAAAATATTCATATTAATTAGGTAATTAGTTATCTTGCAATGCTCAAATAATTCGTTACCAAACTCACAATGACAGGAAGGACTTCTCCAAGGATGGGGAAAAGAGAGGGCAATTTTGTTAATATCTATTTCAGTTTAAGAATTTCTTTCAAAATCATATACACTTAAAAAATATTTTAAGGACCAGGAGATCATATGTAAAGGCAGTGAGCTTTGTATTAGGTGGAGCTCTGAGGAAAAAAAGAGAGGGTGAATTATTAAGCAGGTCACATACAGAGATCAAGAAATACAAAAGCTTAACGTTGACCAAAACATAAAGATCATCTGTAGAAAAGGGGGCTGTGTTTGAACTCATCTGGAACAGAATTTCAACTCCTATTAAATATTGATTGATCTAAAGCGTTAACTCAAAAACGGTGTGAATTTAAAAAGAAAAGAGAATTAAGCTGATTTAAGGTACTCCTTGTTTCCGTGCCACATAAGGCAGCTGAAGAAGAATCACATTTCTGTTCATTAGCAGATATTTATGAGTTGAAGATACTACCAAGACAATCTTTGGAAGATGGTCCATTTCTTTTCCGTATCCTTGTGACAAGGTATTTAGCAGAATTTGCAGATTCGCTGGAATCTGACAGGGCCCGTGCCGTGAGCACTTCTGCCGCGGCCTCGGACTTGTGACCTCTGGGCTGTCAGCCATGCACTTTAGGAAATAAAGTAATATCATTTGAATGCACAGTTCTTTTGATTCATTAATTTCCCTGTCTCAAGCTTTTTCCTTGAATGGCTCATAACAGAGGTAAAACCATTCTTCAATTTCCTAGAACCTAGTTATGATCGTTTCCCTGTGTCCATTTATAATCTCTCTAGGTTTGCCATGATAAGCAATTCAGGATTCACCCACATTTAAAAAAGACTTTAGCTATCTATAAAATACTTTAGTTATCGATGGATACACTAAAGCAGAACTCATTATTATTTGGGGGAAAATGTACTTTGGGCTGATTTTACTCTAAAAGGAGTGTCACCACCGAAAGGCAGCAGGTACCAATAGCAGTGTTAACCAGCACCAGCAGCCAGAGTAGAAGTCTAAATTCCCGGCAGAGTTTGTATTCTGGCTGCTAGTACAAGCTGATACCGATGTTGTCTTCGCTGCTGTTGTTCCTGTGCACAAGCACATCTGCATTTTGCAGGATAGAAATACTCTTACTTGGCCTTACATAGTATCCGACAAAGTAAGCTGTTGCTTACAAAAGCTTATGCATCTCTGAATTAGTATATAAGCTGCAATTCTGCCCTGTCATTTTAAATCCTAAAATTGTATTCTTGTTCAATATTCTTGAGCCTAGAAAACATCCTTTTCTTTCTTCCTTTCTTATCTGTGCCCAATATCAGGAAATCTTAATAAAAAACTTGTGACTGTAGAAATATAGAGGTCCAGCAGATAGACATGCAGTAGTTTGTTGGTCACAAGACGAATACGTCTCCTGCATTTGGTCAGGCAGTTGTATGCCTACTACATCTCCAGATGTGGAATAGGTTCTTTGTGGCCTATTAAAAAACCTTTAGGTAATGAAACGTTCGATTTATGTTCAACACCCTATTTTGCCTGGGTCTAGCACAGCTTGTTTTTCATAATTTTCCCAGTGAAGGTTAGGATGGTGAAGAATATACATGTCAATCAAATGACCTACATTTGTAGAGAAAGAAACTCCTAGGGGTGAAGTGCAAAAACTCCTGTTTAATTAGCAGACATACAAAATTATCTGATGAGGCTCTGGGGGATAAGAAGGAAGGGGGGGTCCATACATCTTGCCACTGTCTAGACGGAAACATGGAATGTTTTCCAAATACCTTGTCTACGGCAGTATTGGAGGTACAAGGATGAGGAATGTGCCATTACCTTGTCAGTATTTCCCTTGAAACACTAAAATTCTTTAAAAAAAGAGAGAAAAAAAAGCACACGAATGAGGTGTTCTTTGAGCCATAGCAATTAGGAAGTCACTCCACAAATTAGCATTATTCTATCCAGCAGTACTTTTCTTCAGTAGCTTGACAAAAAATAGACCCACAATGAGAGATGAAGCTTAAAATGAAGCATTAATCACCTCAGTATGCATTTTTCTATTTACATTATAGTCTGCCACCTTTTAATATTCTTAAGACCATTGGGAAATGTCAAATATTTTCATATGGCTGTCTAAAAGACTCAGGCACTCACCAGTTCTTTTGTCTAAGCAATGTAGACAGCCATATGACACACACGCCCCTAATATAGAGGCTCACCAAGGAACACGATGCTGCTGAATAGTGTCCTAATTATCAGCACTGCAGCTCCTGTCTCCCACGTAGGTGTATTATCACCTAATGTGAAGCTAAATGAACCCTGACTGTTACTAAATGATAAAAGCAGCCATATTTAATGTAATAGAAAGGAACCAAAATTGCACTGATATTTTCAACAATAGTATGCCTAAGCCAAATGCTGGTGCCCCTTCTCTCCCCAAACTCCCAGCTTGTCTCTAAACTTAAATTATATAACTTAGACCTCTCTGCACTTTGGACTTGAGTTTTTCTTTCTAAATCCTGATTCAGAACAGTCAATTAAGCAAGACTCCCACTGACTCTTAACTGATGTTTCACCTGCATGCAGGCTACAGGATTAGGCTCAAAATGTTCATAACCTGTCCATCAAATGTGCCAACTTCTGGGTTGAATTAGTGGTCAGTATTTATCGCTTGTATGTTCGTGCATTTATTTCTTTATGTTTTAATCAGTAAGTCCCACCTGTCAATTGTGCCTTTTGTAAGAAAGTATAAGCTTCTGGTATTTTTAAATGGTTGCCGTTCAGTTTCCTTGATTTTCCCCTGGTATGATAAGGAAGTGGAAGCAGGAGCTCTCACTTGATCATCTCTCTACCATCCATAATTTCACACAACCCTGTCATCTCCTCTATAAATAAAACAAACAACCTTTTCAGTCTGTCTGCACATGAAAATCACTAATATTTTTTCTTTCCTGTCATACTGGAAACCATACTGTCCACTGCTATTTTCTTTCTTAGGTCAGAAATGAAGACTGCACCCAGATGAGAATGGACTCTGCCCAGGAGACAGATTGTTCCACTCTCAGTTCTTCAGTTATACAGTGTTGTGCAGAGCACACAACATTTAGTGTTAATTTTTCTTTGTCCTTCCTGCTGCCAATAGCTGGGCACATCTACACGTGAATATTAATACGATGCAATAACATCTGGTGCTTATCACACCGGAGTTTATTGCTCCCAGGCACACATTTATACATGTGCCTGAGATCACAGTACACCGAGCCTGGTCGGAGTAGCCCCAGCTCACAGGGAGCCCTGGGGGCTCAGCCTGCCAGGCCGGGGTTGCTCCCCACCAGCTCAACATGCTGCAGAGGGGCTGGCTGGGGCACGAGGGAAATTCAATGCAGGGCTAGCCAGCAGGCACCCCCTGCACTGAAGCACCCTTATGCCCCAGCCAGCTGGTGCAACTTCTACATGCGCACTGCTGCAGTTTTTTACTTCTACAGCAAGTACATGTACTAGCCTGCTGTCGAGTTAATTAGTTTACTCCAGCCTAGTAGGGGTGCATGTGTAGATGTGTGACATTTACTGTGCACCTAATTGGTCTACTGCGCAGTAAAGATCTTGTGTAGATGCACCCGCTGGGTGCAACAAATTCTCAATCTGTTTTTTACATGGTACAAGCAGCAACATTCTGGATGTTTAATTCAGTGGTTATCTAGTCTCATAGGGCAGGCATTAGGACTGCCATACTAAATCTTTACCAGTGACACAATTATTCTCTGAAAGTCCCTGCAGGCCTGACCTTTGAAGGAAAATGTTTATAAGCCAAATCAGTTATTGCAATGGCTTTAGAAAATAGTTTTCTGTGCTAATAATTACAAAGAATATTGTATCCGTACCAGAGCAAACAAAAAATCATCAGAACGGGTTCAGAATAGTTATATTAATGTCTGTTTAGTTCCAGTGCACTACAGCAGATGTAAAGCAGCTGTGCCTTTTTGCTAGGATGCCAAGAACATGACAAGAATGTTTTAACCCAAAGAAATCCAGCTTCCCTTCCCCCATTTTTTCTCTTCCTTTTGGCACCTCCTTTTCATTATTCTGCTCAATTGCTCTGTTTTATCCATGAAAGCAGATGAAAAGCTGTGTCATGCACAATTAATTCACATACAACCACAAATATTTTAAAAGTCCCCCTCGCCACAAAGAGTTTGGGCTGAAGTGCCCAGAGCACTGGTCAAGGGACACAGTGCTTTCTGTTGCATTGAACAGATCATGATATTGTAGTTTTATGCCTTCTAAAGGCTGCTCTAACTTACACGGGGCTGCAGAGAGCCCCAGGGGCTATACATACAGCCAAGGATCACCGTGATGATTGCAGGGATGTTCCAGCTTGGCCTACATTTTCTTTGACTTCATCCTCTTTTTTGTTGTGTGCGATAGGTATGCTAGGCCAGAAGGAGTTCATCCAACTCTGACCATACATCAGAGCCGTTCAACCAGAGGGAATGCTGGGATGATTGTGCCCACGACTGGGAAGAGGGACAGCCTACACTAGCCGTACAGTCAAAAGAGAAGAATGACATTAGATACTCTGGATATTTCAAAATTAAAGCAGATGTGGGAGGAAACACCCATGTCTATGTTCTTGAGGAGTAAAGAGAGGAAATAACATTTTTCCCCAAGCAGGGGAACCTCATGTTTCTATTCCCTGCTTAAAATATTGCAAGCTGGTATTTTAAGGTTTACCATATAAACCCAAATCTAATCTCCTTTCTAAAAAAATTTAAAAACACCCTATTTGGGGGGGGCTGAGTCATAATGTGGCAGTTATTAAGATGAAAGTATGCTGAAAGTATTCGTGCTTCTTTTGCCTGATATTTCTTCTCTTTTTTAGGCCCTGCCCTTATCTTACAGAGGTTGATGGCAAAACTCCCTTGGATTTCAGTGGGTACAAGAAAAAAAAAGTATTTGAATCAGCAGAATCTGTCTTCTGGGGAGAAATTTTCTAATTATGACCTTCGACATTGCAAGTCTGCGCCTGCAGAAATGATCAAATTTTCATATACAAATGCTATTTTGGAAGCACAAAACATGCACAATGCTTGCTCAATATGCAAACAGTACTTCTGGATGTACAAACTATAATAAACACAGGACAGTGAGCACAAATGATTGGGCATGTAAAATTATTCCCCCTGAATCAGAAGCCAGGGTGAGGCTATAGTGCAAATGTAGCTCCTTGAAGTCTGCCTGAATGCTGCCACTTCATCTCTAGCACCAGCCATCACAGCCGAGAAATTCTGCCAGTCTAAAGAGGGACATAACTTGAGAATCAGAAGCAAATATAAATATAATTTGCAAAAAATACCCCAGCCACCAAGTATAACTGCTTCTCTGTCCTTTGAAGTTCTCCCAGTGCTATGTTATAAACAGTTGTAAAAATCCCACCATTTGCTTCCTTTCTTGGAAGAAGTATTGGGTGAGGGAACTCTGCGGAGTTTAAAAGAGTTTCAAATGTGAACAAATACAGGAAAAGCAGGAGCGGAGGATATAAACCCCACCAGATACTTCTGTTAGAGACAAGGCTAGAGGCAGTCGCAATGGGATTCCTCCTCTTCTCCAGTCTCTTTTGCTCCGTTATGAATGTGCAGAAGTATAACTGCCTAGTGCCGTACCCAGCAGCAGCACATGGTACAGGGGCAGTGGCCCGAGAGTCACTGCTCCTGCGCTGTGTGCTCCCCCTGCTTTGCCTTCCCTGCTGCCTGAGCCAAAGCCAGAGCCGCTGCAGTGCAGGCAGCCAGGACAGGAAGGCGCTGCGCCCCCTTCCCTGCCTCCTTTCTAGAGCCCCTGGCAGGGCCCAGGCCTCATGCCCCATGCCCCACTCGCTCGCCCATCATGACATTACTACCTAAGTTTGATCTCCAGGACCACTGAAAATCCCACACCATGTCAGGAAGTGACTACTGAACATGGCCCGTGTATTCGTAGCCGATCGAGTCAAAATGTCCAGCAACAACTTTGAGGAAGGTTTAAATCTGCATAAATAATCCTAACTTCGTAGCCTGAGTCAAATTCAATTCTGCAACTGTAACTCCAGAAAAAACATATACCACGAGGCACACTTCAGAATAAAATGGGCCAGCTTCTCAGTGGGTGGAAACGGGCACCGTTCCACCGTCTTCTGACTGATTTACACCAGCTGCGAATTTTGCCCACTGTGTTTAGACTAACCCTCCCCACAAGGAGACTCCTAAATGTCACTTTTCCTTCATAGTCAGTCTTTATGTTGCTTTAATGAATACTCGAATGTCTACTTCATTTTTTTTTTCAGCTGTAGGTACTTTTTACTCGTATCCTTTTGGGTGCAGGGGGATTTTTAAACCGAACACAGTTGCCATTTAAGCACACAAATAAAGGCCAGATTTTTTTGCTCTCCACCCAGTTGCTGCCATTATGGCACTTACACTTGTTTTCATACCTAAAATGGAAGCTGACCTCTTTTGAAAAATCCACCTTTACCTATTTCTTTTTCTCCCAAGGGGTATGACAAGGTTTAGGGAGAACCCAGATTGCCAGAAAGCAAATGAGCTGCTAAATAAAGTGCTTTTTGTTTATGGCACACATTCACAAATTGACAGCATTAACCCACTGCTACCAGTGCTTTCCAGGCTGCCTGAAATATCAGCAGCTGCCTCTGTGCAATGGACTGGCACTGGTGTGCAAAAAGATGATTTGTTATCATCTGCAGGTACCAAAGGGATTTCATTGTCCAGCAAACGGAGAAAGAGGGGTGAGTTTCAGACTTTTATCATCAAAGCCCTCCCTCCTCAGAATAATACGAGCTGCAAAATAATTATAGCAAATTTGGGGTCTCAGTGGGGGAGTGCTTTGTTTTGTACTGCACTGTATTGAAAACTCTCTTTCCTAAACCATAGTCAATTAAGACAAATATTCTTTGCAGGGCAAAAGGAGGTTGCCACTTTCAGTGGCAAGAGAGAATCTGCTTCATGCCTTTGCATCTGCAAACTGCGCTGCAGGTTGTAAACTGTAAGCACAGTGTTGTCAATCATTACGCTAACCCAAAGCCAGCCATTCAGGCCCGATGATATAAACAGAACGAGAGAAAGAGAGAGTTTAGGATTTCCCACTACACAGCTTCACCAGTGCTCTCTCACTTCACTAATATGAGAATAATCAAATCTCTACTTCATGGTGAAACCAACTGCTTGAAGGTCCATCCCCCTGCATGACTAGCTAGATGGGTTATAGACTGGTTTTACCTTTCTCTAAAGCATTAGGTGTCATCCCTGCTAAAAACAGACCACCAGGCTTGGTAAACCAGCAGTTTGACATAATGGATCAAACACTATGGTCTGCAGAACCCCTAGGATTTTATGGGTTTTGCCAGTGATATGTTGTAAAATGCTGGAGTAAATCCTAATTTCTGCCTCAATTTACTCATCTTGAGCATTTGATCAAAGGTATTCAGTCCTAGGGGAGCATGGTTTTGTCCCATCTCTAAGGTTTAGCTGTTGTGCCACAACTAATAGGATTCTAACATCTACCTGCATCACAGAGGTGTTGTGAAGTTTAAATTCACTGTTCGCAAAGCACTTTGAGAGTTTGGATGCAAGAAATAATAGAAGTGCAAAGCATTAAGAAAGAGAAGACAGAGGCTCTAATGCTGAATGCAAAATGCATAGCCGTTAATTCAGTTGCCTTTTCCAACACTGAGTTTAAGTTCTGTAGGAAAAAAAGTTGGCAGGCCCAGCATCACAGGGTCCGGCCTTCCCCCGCTGTCGTGACTTCAGATTCTGTGGGTGCATATTCATGAGATGCTTTGCTGCACAATAAACTAATCTACTGTGCAGTAAAGCATCACTGTCTACACATACGCAGCAATTACTGTGCAGTAGATTAGTCTAACGCACTATTTTCTAGTACCTGTAGATAAGTACTAGAAATCGGCTCATTAAACTAATGCACCAAAGCGTACATATAGAAGCCGACTGAGAGCAAATTGCTCCTGGTCAGCCTGGGCAGCAAGGGCCACGCAGGGCGGCAGGCGCTGTCCTATCTCAGCAGGATACCGCCTTCCATGGAGATCAGGACACGTCCCAATCTCCACGTGGCTGGGTGGCAGCTACCCTGCAGCCAGGACAGCTCTCCCCTACCCTGTAGAGATCCAGACCTGCCCCTGTGCAATATAGAACTTGTTTGCAAGTATTTAATTAAAGCAATATCAATCACAAATCGGATGGGATGACTGAGATCTCAAATGAACACTGGTCAATACTCAAATGTTGGTCTCAGACACGGTAGTGGGCCCTTGGTAACACTGTGCAGCACTGGATGGTGTTGTGTATTATATGCAGTCTTAATATTTTCATCTTTATGGTCTCATCCTGCAGACTTAAGTAACTGAGGTTTTAATACAAATTAAGTCTGTGGGATCAGTCCCTTATATATATATATATATATATATATATTTAGATTTAAAATAAGAAAAGCACCCACATCTCCAGGTCTCCACATATAATGTATGAGTAGACAGAGGTAGTTAGCCATATTGGTCTGAAGTCAGGCAGGAGGCAGGACAGGGTAGCACCTTAAAGACTGAGAAAGGCACAAGCTTTCATAGGCTACATCCTACTTCATCAGATGCTACTTTGTCAGGTACTTTGTCACAGGCATAAGCCTACGTTGTCAGATGCTTTCTGAATAAGCTAGTCTTTAACTGTAACCCAGTCCTCCCAACTGTCATACAACCTTGTTTATGGGCACCATGTGCTGGGGGTGCCTCAACATTTTTAAAAATCTAAACATTTATTTAGGTACCTAAAATTGGACAAAGGAATCTGCTGCTAAACACTAATTTAAAAAAAAACCCTAGACTATAGGAAATAAAGCATGTTTACTGACTTTACTAATCATAATAATGATTGTTGTTCAGATGTTGAAAAATACAGATTAAAAAAAGTAGAGGAAAATGAAAAACAGTTTTGTAGCAGAATATAGAGTACTTTCCATACAGTATTTTAACCGTACTATTTTGTGGAGCCCTATAACAATGTATTTTTTAAAGATAAAAAAAAAAATCCTAAGGATATCTTGATAGCTCATAATTTTATTTTTTTTTTAAACTTACAACTTTAAAGATTAGGAAGGCATCTCTGTATGCTCAGACACCCACTGTAGCATGCAGCAGCACAAAGATTTTTTTCTTTCCTAAAGGAAGTTCAGGGCTTGAGTTAGACTCAAAGTATTTAAAAATGAGACTCCATGGAAACACATTAAGCCCTCTAAGTCACTTTTTAAATGAGTGGGGGGGGGGGGGGGGGGGGGAAGGAATGCTGTTTGAAAGTATTGATTTTACATGTAAGCACTGTAAAAAGAAGGTGGAAAATGTGCTGGGAAAAAAAGATGTGGAATTTAAATGAATCCTATAAATAACTTTTACAGCACACACATCTGTACCAAGGCAGAAGAGAGAGAAATACATCTATTTAATTCATTCTGGTTATCATGATGTTACTAGATATAGCCATCATTCAGCTGAAATGTATAGTCTTGCATTTCAATATCTTTCTTGCCAATAGATCATATATTTTCCAGATGATTATGAGGACATGGAGGCTCAGCTCAAACAAAATCTTGAAAATATCAGAGGAGCACAAAACCTAAACCCTCGTAAGAGTACTCTGCTCAGCTATGTATTTCACGTGGATCTTTATAACCCTACAGAAGAAAAGATTAGCGATCCCTAGGGGAAGAGAATATTATTGGTGATGGTGAGAAACTTCTCCATCAGGAGACTTAAAAAAAAAGAAAAGGGGGGGGGACCATTTAACAGATAACACCAGCTATGCCAATTGAAAACAATATGAACAACAAAAGCAATTGCAAATAGAGATGCTTGGATCTGTTTAGCTCCTTCAGGAGAACACCCTGAGCTAAGTGGAAACAAAACAGACTATCTAGCAAGCACTCTTCTAAACCTAATACCCAAATCCCCTACATTTGCTTTCCCCGGTGTCTTCTTTTTATGTGGTTCAGAGCACCAGGTGACCAAGCTCCAGCTGAAGATCATCTGCCTTCATTAGTAACCACTTGCATTCTCAACTGTTCTATTTGCAAAGGCTTGAAATGTCACCCTAGCCAATTAGTTGGTCCTAACTCATCCCATGCCAGCAGGAAACAAGTGAGAAAACAGCTCAATTCCAGGGAGTTCAACTCTTCACCCACTGAACTTCCAGGCTGCATCTCAGCTAATGAAAGCTACCACTGAGAGAATTGGATTTCTCACGCTCAAATCATACAGACACAAATAAAATAACATATTTTATTGGGGCTGCTGGTCCTTCCTAACAGGTATTTTAAAAAAGCCACATTTTGTTTCAGGGTGAATTCCACAACTTTTCTTTTTCTCTTCTATTTAAATCTATCTCACCTGTCCCAATGTCACATATACCTATAGGGCCAACCTGTCATTAACCTCCACATTCACATAGCCAGAGCAGGGAGAAAATGTGAATAAGGTCCCAGATCTTTAATGGCCACATTAATACAAATCATTTAGCTGAATGGATGAGGGATTTTCCTGGAGCGGGTCAGGTTAGACGGTTGCTTTTTGTGAATGTGCAAGTACTTATCAGAATTGAGAATCAGCAGATTTCATCCAAAATACAAGTTAGCTCTTGTAACAGATGTGCACCCATACCATTTCACAGGCCTCCATTCAAAATGAAAAGAATAAATTCAACTAAAAAAACAAAGAAAAATTCTCTTATTTTACTGCAGGCCAGGTATATAAGCGCTCAGCACTGCAGGTCTATAAAGGTCTTCCTCAATGACACACACAAGATGAGCCAACAGGCAATTGCTTAATTCAACCCCACATTTGCATACACAGACATACATACCAGCATGAATGCAGGCTTAATATATCGAAACGCTGCTGGTACAATGTCAGAGGCTGCCTTTGAGACCCCTTGAATGTTTTGGCTTACAGTAGGAGATACGAACATTTTGCCTTACAGTAGGAGATACAAGCATTTACTCTAAAGAGGGGGACCATTTGGGTTACTTAAGTATATTAGGAGTTTTTCTGAGTGTTGACTGTTTTAATCTTACAATAAAGAGAATCTATCAAATACCTGGGCAAATAATCCAGAACAGGAAAGATAGATTTTGGTGCACCAATGTAATGGTGACGGGCAAAACAGAAAAATAGCAGCCAGGAAGAGGAAGAAAGAGGGAGAGAAATGTTTGGAGTTACTCAGTTTCCACCTGAAAACATTCATTGAGGTTCACGAAACAGGGCCATATCCTAAAATACAGCCTGCCTCCGGTGTATTTTAATCTGCTATTGAGTTTTCATATGGAAAACATGTTCTGTACTTTGCAAAACTTGGGCTTTCAGGGAAGGGAAATTCTGATCCTGCGCTGAAGCATTGTTTTTCCAGTAAGTAGGACATGTCCCTGATGTTCAGAGCCCACTCTGCAAGATGTATTCTCACCTTGCAGATCAGGGGATTTAGCAGCATAGCTGCTCAAGTACCCCTGAAAATGCAAAAGCACCTCCTCCAAAACACATCATTTTCCTGGAGTTATTGCTCTCCTATGAAATCAGGTGCCTCCTTTCTTGTATGTTCATTTGTTCTCTTCGTTTTTAATCTTTTTAGAACTTCCATTATGACCCACATGCAGATCCCACAAATATTACACATAAATAACAGCCATTTGATGTGGCCACATGGGCACTGTTGTTTATAAAATGAATTGGCAAATTCCTTACTTCTCAGTACATTTTCATGTCAGCAAATATGCCTCCTGCTTGGAGTTTTTATTCCTCCCCACTTATTTGTTGCCATGTTGATGACAACAATTTCAGAAGTGCAGTATGTTTATCAGAAAGAAGATGCATATTAAATTAATATTGCTTTAGGCAACTTTTGCTAAAAATCAAGCCTTACAAATTCTTCAACAATTCGCAGAGATAATAAGCCCCTTTGGAAGGATGTATCAGCACTGTTTTTAAACTTGTGCTGCCACAGATAACCTCTCCCTGCAAAAGCCTGCAGCACAACTTCACGATGCTTTTATTTGCCATCAGTATATATTGTGTACATCAGAAATGGAAATTTAAAATGTGAATAAAACCAGCCTGCTTGACCTTCCATTTTACAGTTTTCTAGACATTCATTATCAAGTAACCTGGTGCCAAAAATTGCTCTTAAGACGCGTGCATGCACACACACACACGCACGCATGCACACACACCCCTCACCCAAAATTAGAAAGTTCAGTCTCCCTCCCTTATACATTTTCAATTAGACAACTCTTCAATTCCCTGCCTTTTCAACTTGAGCCCTAAATACTGACATGATGGGTCATGCCAAGAGGGCAAACATAAGCAGTTGTGTAGTCGTCTCTCCCTAGATCCTCACTAATATCACATTTTTCCTGTCCTTATGCAGCATGATAGCTATGCTGGAACCAGATGTCACTAG
Source organism: Alligator mississippiensis (assembly GCF_030867095.1). NCBI lineage: Eukaryota > Metazoa > Chordata > Crocodylia > Alligatoridae > Alligator > Alligator mississippiensis. The sequence goes on along the minus strand of NC_081832.1, from coordinate 8,770,313 downwards.
GTTAATTAAGAGAGAACAAAAATGCCTTTTAAGTGGATTCCTAGTTTTGAAAGCTTCCTGTATCTAGCTGATAAAGTGTCTTCCTCATCCAAACAATTATGCTTTTTGGGTGAATATTGCTGGATATTTGTGTTGCAGTACAAAATAGTTTAAGCATGTCAAAACAATTTTCTTTGATATTTTGAATAAGGGTAAGTGCGTGACACTGCATTAATCAACTGAAGAAGCACAGAAGTCCCACCAGTGACCTACTGGCATTATTTAATAACTTTAGTGAGAAATTAAATTTGCCTGCATGCTTTAGTAGATTTTTTGAGCTGTTAAGACTGGAACACTGCCATTGACTGGTTTTGAATTGTTTCATTGAGAATCAATTAATCTTTCCTATTTGAGTCCAATTTTAAAGTTTCCATTCTCTGAGCCCACCTGTTCATAATAACTGAAATATTTCCCCATTTTTTTACAACTCTAGACTCATTTAAAGGGATAATGCCAGGCAAATCAGGTCAAGGCAATATAGCAGGAAATGTATTTTTACTGCTTCATCACCACAAGCTACGGTTCATAATGCACAACATTTGTAACATTTACAAACCTTGCATTGGAATGTATTGATTTACTAAGTGGGTCAGGGTTTAGGGCTTTTTTGCAATTAATGGATGTTTTAGCTAATGCTTAACATAAAAAATTAATGAGCAAAATAAATATTTTGTTTAGAAACTAAGCAGGGCCTGGTGGGAGGGAAAGACCTCTTAATATAAATGTTCCATGGTGTATCGCAAAGCACTGGACAAATGAGATGTAATTTTATTTTGATATTGATTGCTGAAGACAGATGTCTTTATTATAGGTTACTATGCTCTGGACCTTGATCACATATATGAAAACTGCACCTGCTAGCCAGACTGTAATACTACCATCGCAGACCCAACAATGCAGAATTAAATATCTCTAGGTTTTGGAGGGGCCCTCTTTCTCCGTGTTTCAATTTTTATGCTGAAACAAGGGGTCAGACTGACAGCAGAGATGCACTGCGAATAGAGCCCTGTAAGTGTACTATATGCAGTGATCTCATCAGAGACAAGAGGAGTCTCAGCTGTGAAAGGTTTAAAGAGTCAAGCCTGGATTTTAAAATCCTCTGTTTAGCAACTAAAGAGAATGGGGAACACTAGCTTGGTGGCTTATTCTGGAATCCCAAGCCATTTTTTCTTAGGTCTCTCCTTTGGGTAGACTAGATAGAGGGTTGACAATTAAATACTGCAACATATTTAATAGCCCAGTTATGCCCAGTTCATGTGACTAGAAACAGAGTTGAGAAACATATCATGGATGTGCTTCTGTCAAACTCTGTTTGGCTTTCATCATCACTTACTCTGGGTCTTCATTCCTTCATCTCTAAAAAGGGCATAATAATACTGAGGCACTCCGTTATTGTGAATATAGCCATACAACAGGTAGATTGAGTGTTATATTGAGACCCCAAAGGCATGATAAAGGCCAAGGTCTACTGAGGCACAGGTTCCTTTTGGCACCAGGCAGTCACAAGAGTTTGACAAATGGAGAGGTATCCAGTTAAGAAATTCTTTATTTAAAGGAGTTACTGCAAATAAATGAGCTTAGTTGAGATAAGTTGGTTCCCAGGATCCATTGTGGTGGCCCAGTTAAAGGCTTTCACTTGCACAGGAGACTATAACAAAGTCTCTAGGAAAAAAAATGCAAATTCAGACACATCAAAGGCTTTTATTTTAATTGTGTAAAATGCAGAACAGAACGAGAGCAATTCCACTAAAAAGCCTAAGAGAGAACTGATGCATTTGCAGTAGCTCTGTTTTTTCTGTTGTTACTCTGAAGCCAAACAGTTTTCAGGGCTCAACAATTGCTCAGAACAAGTAGAGCTCTCACAACTGGTTTATAGGACTGTGTGAAATGACTATGGTAAAACCCGAACCTCACAAAATTCTCTTGATTTCAGGCTTTGTTGCAAGTGCGAAGCCTTGTCCAGATTTTATTAAGTTATGACCCCTTTTTGGATCAGGTTCAACTGAATCTGCGACCCGTTCCGAATGAATTTAAGCCCCATTTCAAACAAACCTGGATTGAGTTGTGGCTTGGCACTAAAACCAGTCAGACTTAGTGGTTTTGCATTGAGTTTTGGGGTCCGTTTGAATTGCAGATGAACTCAGGACAAGAAAAACCTCAGCACTGGCCCAGGTCTTGTGGGTGTTTTGGATCCAGCATTGTGGTTCTGGCCCATTTCTACACTAAATCCAAACCACAATTCAAAGCAGAACTGAAGACAATGTATGCACAAGCCCTGCCAACTAAAAGTACCAAATTTTACGCAGCTCTAGTGGTTTGCTGTTTGACTGACCATGAGGGATACACCACTGCATGCTGACTGTGCTAATTTAGGTCTTCATCTTTAGCCATGTACAGGCACAATAGTGTATGATGAATACTGCAGTTCACTGAAGAGCAGAGCTTCCTAAATGAAATACATAATGAAAAAAATCAATATTTTTTCAGGATTCATCTTGTTTGTCTTTCTATTTCTTCACTAGAAGTGTGACCTGGTCAGAGATATAACTAGGAATTAGGGCACCCTGGGAACTGGGGGAGGTAAGGGAAGAAGTTCTGACACCGAAGACCAGGGGGTTGGTGGTATCAAGCAATTGCCTCCTTGCATAGAGACTGCAGCAGTAGTGGCATGAGCTCCCCATGCATGGACCACTTCTGCGACTCTGCTGTGGACCCCAGGAGTTGCCAGTCCGGTGCCTCCTCTCAATTGGCACCCGGGGCTGGTGTCCTGCTTGCCCTGCACCCCTATTCATGCTACTGGACCTGGTCACAATTAGCACTACTTCTGAGCGTACGTTGTATGTTGTGGGTAACAAGTTATAGGCCATTCCACATCTGCAAATAGCCAAATCCTGATGTACAGCAGTGGAAAACGCAAATAACCCAAAAACGCTGATACAGCTTAGCAAGAGACAGATACCTTTAAAGACATTGATAAGGTTTGATGGGACCAGTTATAATGGGGACAAAGCCCTCAGTTGCATTAATGTCTCATACAGACAAATGTGGTCAAATTGGTCAAAACATGAAAGAGAACAAACCTCATGTGACAGATGTTAGTCATGTTGCTTAATGCACTGCTGGATGGTTCTCATTACTATGCTGAGGAGGAAGGTATAAGACTCTATATAGGAGAGAAAATATGTCAAAAATGGGTGTCTGTTACTATAAGCCAGGAAATTAGAAATGCTACTCTCCCACTGCCCGCAGCTTCACTGGTAACTGCTAACCTAGTCACTGAAAGCACAGAATTTAAAAATATGATTATGCAGAAAACCAGCAAGCAATCTGTTTGGTACATTCACATCACTGCATACCTCGGCACTTATATTCTGCTTTATCGCTTTTTTTCCCAACTTCCATTAAGCAAACAAAGTAAAGAGTTTATTGCAATCTGACAAGCCTTCATATTCAGTTATGCTGAACCCTAGAAACATATTTTAATTTAAGGATAATTAATACTTTTGTAAATTTGACAGTGTAATTGCCCAAATGGCAAACAGCTGCAGATACATTTTTACAACTACTAGACTGTACATGGCCATTAACTGGTGCACAAAACCTCATGTTGACTTCAGTGGGAATTCCACATCCAAATCAAGGCAATGTGGGTATAATGTAGGTTATCCGGCTCATAAGCTTTTGCCCTAAAATTCCTCACTCCCTTGGTGATCGTGTTGTCTGAGCGCCAGTGTTGCTTATGGTATTCCCTAGCCATTCCAAATATAATAGCACAACACTGGAAAGGACAGACTTTATTGTTAAAGTCTGCAATTCAGGAGATTTTTGCAAAGGTATTTAGGCCCCTAACTCTTATTTAGATACCAAATTCCCATGGATAGGAGCTAGACTCTTAATGCCCTTCTGGGTTTGAGCCTTTACTCTTTAGTCTCTGTACCTCAGTTCTCTATCTGTAAGTAACACAGAATAATACTTTTTCCTGCCCTTTGGCTGTCTTGATAATTAATACTGAGTAAGCTCTTCAGGACAGGATCTGTGCAACACCTAACACAATAAGATCCCAATCTCAACAGAGCTTCTGGACATTACTGTAATAATATCAGGAATGGTAATGGACTCAAAAGAGTTACCCTGTGAACAAGGTTTTATTTTACTTTTCCTTGCAAGAAAGGCAGGTGACAGCTCTGACTAAACGTGTAGAACAGCTTGACCAAAAAGAAAAACTCAATAGTCTTATAGGACCCTTTCATTCTTGGTTTGAAAGAAAACAAGGTTTTCCTTTCCACAGAAGACCAGACCAAGGCCTTACCATCAGCAAGGTTACTCAGGAATACCGTTTCAGGACGCTGAAATCATTTGTTCACTGAGCTTAGCCTGAACTGCCCTGTTGCTGTATCGTCTCTGTATGCATCTATGTGTAACTGGTCTACAATCAGCCTGAGAGGGAAGGAAGGATTCCAGGGAGCCAAAGACTCTCTTACCTTACCACAGCCTCTCTCGAACCTAATTCTATGCTCCAGTTGCCACAGCATAATATGATACTCAAAAGCTGTCTAAATCTACCCCAACCTCGCAGCTGGTCCAATAAAAAATATCCACAAAAACTCTTGCCTCTTGCATATTTCCTGGACCAACAACATGGCTACAACATCACTTCAACATTGCCATGTACAAGAAACTCATCTCTTCTGAGCAGTTATCTGTGGAAGGAAAACACTAGCTCACAGACTTTTTAAGTTCCTGCATGTGAACTACTTCATTGGTTAACATTTACCGATGAGCTTGGTAAAGAATGTGCTGTGGAAACTTGATTTAAAACAATATGAGGGCCACCAAACGAAGTTTCTCCAGAGCTTAGAAGCCCATCAGCCTACTGTGGTCAAGGCACTCTGGTTTTCAACTACACATGAGGGAGTAATGTGGTCAGCATCACATCCAGATGCCTGTGACTTCCTAGCCCAAATGACTGGGTACCTATGTACAGCTAAGTCAACTGGGAACAGACATTGGCACAAGTCTAGTGTAAGGCTCAAATGTGCACACATGGAGTTGTAGCAAAAAACCGTAGCCCTTCTACAGAATGTATTTATATAACTGCTTATTTCAAAAGATGAAGCGCTAATGGTATTGCCTAAAAAAAGAAAAAACAACAATAAAGGCATGCTTGCTCCCAAAGCATTAGCACATGCTAAGGAACATAGGCACATGTGGGCAAGATGAAAATTCAGCTACTGCATACAGTTTGCTAAAAGGCCAGAGATACCTTTCCACTGCTAATGTAAATGCTTTCACAAGGAACAGGATCAAGCACCAGAAAACTGAAAAAGGCCAGGATCCTAAAACCATTCTGCATAATTAGTACTTCCGGTCCACTTCCAGGTTCACCGCCAAGCACATGAAGGGTCCCCCCACACCCCTGTGGGATGCTCCATGCACCCCAGCATCGCACCGATCATGAGCCGTGCCGCTACCTAGAGGTATGGTGTCTTTGTCCGAATCAGCATTGAATCTTCAGATTCAGATTCGGCCGAATCGAATCAGGGACAGTGATCCAAATCAAGGAATCGAATCACTGTCCCTGATTAGGGCCAAATCTGAATTAAAACAGGGCCTGCTTCACACACCCCTAATAAAAACCAATATCAGGATCAGTTGATTCTGTGCCATTTGTCCTTACAGTGTCTCAGCAATTCATTGTATCAATATTGTTACAGAAAGAAAGAGATTTCAGTATATAAAGAGAAGAACAGGTATGAAAAGAAAGATTCATAAGAATCCCTAATTAAAGCCATATGTAGGAGAACTAGAGCATAGTGTTCTTGTGCTTCTTTTCAATACTGCTTCATAACCCTAAGGATATTATCTCAGTCAGGGATCTGTTGTTCAGGACAAAAGAACATCCACAGCCCAAATCTCTTTAATGTTGATATGTGCCAGGATAAAACAGTGGTGCTCTTCAACACTATTTTGTGCTCTGGGTGTAGGCTTCTGAAGATAAACTTGATGGAATGCCAAGACTAGTGTCTTCATGGTGGAAGAATTCAAACCTGTTAAGAAGGATTCTGCAAAGAAATTAAAAAACAACAGACTACAGCATAATTTAAAGAATTTGGAACTCTTTTCTTAATACCAAGAGACAAAGTCCTGGAATGGTTTACTGTATTTGTAGCTGTTTTAGGGAGTTTGTGGCTTTGGCTGAGTAGTTTAATAGCCATCTGTAAGGCACTTAAACTTCAACTGCACCTGTTCGAATTCCAAGCAGTTACGGTTTTAAAATTTTGGAAAGAAGGTTGACAAATTCAGCATGGTATTTAATACCTGTTATTCTGCAAAGTGCTGCAATACAGATACCAAAGACAACAGAGCAAACACTCTTAAAACACATTATCAATGCACAAAACTTTCTGGCAGGGAATTTTTTTTTTAAGTGTCTACTGGTAAATATTTCAAAATTGCCTAAATCTTACTTTCAAACATAAGTTAAGAACTTAGAAACCTACAACTCTGAAAGTCAAAGGGATTTAGAGACCCAGAGCCTCATTTTTAGGAACTGTTCAACACGTGCCCTTTGATTACCAGGTTAAGGTTTCTCGAGTTGAGCCTTCCAAAACTGAGGCACTCAAAATCATTCATCACTTTTGAAAATCTTGGCCAAAAGGAGTAATATTTTGTGTTTATTTATAGCATTTTTCATTAAAAATATCATAACATTTTACAGGGGGGCAAGAATTATTACCTAATTATGCAAGCAGGAAAATGAGGCAGAAAATGTTAATGGCCTGAGGTTCAGAGGGGCTAAGCATCCACACATGTAGAAAGCAGACTATACTTTGACTTGCCTGACCCTGTATTGAGAATCAGCAGCACAGATGGGAAGTTGCGACTCCTGACTTCCGCTCAGGCTGTCTTACTTACAGGCCTTACCACCCCCCACTTCCCAAAAATTTCTGGCTCCAAATGGAAATGTCTCAACCCTCCATTTTCAAAGATATGCAAATGCCCAGAGGGAGATTTCCAAATCCCAATGAGTTTCAGTAGGACTTGGGTATTTAAGTCCAATAGGTTTCCTTGGAAATCCCATCCATAATCTCTCTTCTGCTATTGAGAGAAATGTATAACAAGAAGGAATAACCTGCACTACAGCTCATCAGAAAAATGTGCAAAGCTATAACTCAGGGTTTTGGGAGAGTTTTTTTAAGTGATTGATATAGCAAGAGTCAGGGAAATAATTCATCTGTGTTCTCATGAGCTCACAAGAACTGTGTTAGGCTGAGGAATAGCACTGCACCAGTTGCAAATGCTTTCTGACATATCAGCAGCTCTGAATCTTGAAATGTATTCTCTCTCATAAGAGACTGCACAGGCAGCTGTTTTGTTTCTCTGTTAATAGTTTTACCAAAGTTAGTGTTTGGCAGAGGTGCCAGATTGACAGCCGTAGGCATTGCAGTCCTTTGTTTGTCTCTTAAACAAGCAGAGCACTGCAGGCAGGCAGTAGCATCTTTGCAAGCTTCCCCACAGTGCCACATCATTGAGTGTGTCTTAATCCAGAGATAAATGGACTACTCCCCAAGGAGAGAAGAGAGCTCACTCTCCTTGTCCCATTCACTCTTCAGCCTCTGCTATTGGAACAGACTGAGATAATACCTTATCCAAAATATACACAAATCTTGAGTTAGCATCCCAATGTGCCCTTTAACTCTTTGGGGGGCTTTGAGGGGCCACCGGGAGCCACCAGAGCCCCCTCTGTCTGGTCTGGATCCACTCACACCTTCCCGGGGTTGCAACCTGTTCATTTGCCTGCCACACCTTGCTGGTAAAGAAAATAGTGAAGACAGGCTGCCTAGCTGCAGGAAGGGGAGCAAATCTTTAAGCCTCTCGCTTTCTCACAACTGTTGGCATTTTTGTCCACAGGCCTCAGGGGTCAGATTCGTGGCCTCCTTCCTTCCATAGAGCCACACCCATACCTTGCAGGTGGTATGAGTTATCATTCAAGTGGGGCCTTTCATCACTCTGCACTCCTTGGCCCTTCTTGGTTCCTTCTGACTAACTTCAGACTAACATGGATAACCACCTCTGAGCAGGGAAAAAATGACCATGTAGGTACAGACAAAAATGAGGGAACTGTACCAGAGAAGCATTTTGAGCTGAAGAAAAGATCATAAAATTGTAGAAAGTTAGAGTTGGAAGGGACCTCAGGAGGTCATCTAATCTGACCCCCTGCTCAAAACAGGACCATCCCCAACTAGATCATCCCAGCAAGGCTTTGTCTAGCCGAGTCTTAAAAACCTCCAAGGATGAAGATTGCACCACCTCTCTAGGTAACCTGTTCCAGTGCTTCACTACCCTCCTAGTGAGAAAATTCTTCCTAATATCTAACCTAAACTTCCCTTGCTGCAACTTGAGCCCATTGCTCCTTGTTCTGTCATCTACCACCACTAAGAACAGCCTAGCTCCATCCTCTTTTGAAACCCCTTTCAGGTAGTCGAAGATGGCTGTTAAATCACCCCTTGGTCTCCTATAAATTCAGTTCCCTCAGCCTGTCCTCATAATCATGCCTCCCAGACTCTGTCACAAGCATAGGCAGCATGTAGGGGCACTACAGGGGGGGCATGTGCCCCCCCCAAGAGTGCTGGTGCCCCGCCTGACAGCGAGTGCTCTGGCCACCGGCTGGCTGCTGAGGGACCCCACCCCCACCTCTGGTCATGCCCTGGTGGTGCCCCCCCAGATTCAGGAGGCCTCCCCCCTTCAGTAAGGGACCCACACTTTCCCTGATTCTGCTCTTGCTACTGACATATTTGTAGAAACCCTTCTTGTTACCGCTGCAACTCCAATTGTGCTTTGGTCTTCCTGACTTCATCCCTGCATGCCCAAGCAATGCTCTTAATGCTCCTCCCTGGTTGTTTGCCCAACTTTCCACTTCTTATAAGCTTTCTTTTTGTGACTTAGTTTACTGAAGAGTTCCCTGCTAAGCCAAGCTGGTCTTCTGCCATAATTGCAGGTCTTCCTGCACATCGGGATGGTTTGTTCCTGTACTCTCAGTAAGGCTTCTTTAAAGTACAGCCGGCTCTCCTGGACTCTTCTCCCCTCAGTCTGGCTTCCCAGGGGATCCTGCCCATGAGTTACCTGAGCGAGCTGAAGTCTGCTTTTCTGAAGTCCAGGGTCCGTACTTTGCTGCTCTCCATCCTTCTTTTCCTCAAGATTCTGAATTCAATCATCTCATGGCTGCTGCTGCCCAAGTTGCCATCCACTACTATAGTCCCCACCAATTCTTCCCTGTCTGTGAGCAGCAAGGGAAGAAGAGCACAGCCCCTAGCCGGCTGCTGTAGCACTTGCACCAAGAAGTTGTCCCCAGCACTCTCCAAAAACTTCCTGGATTGCCTGTGCATGGCTGTATTGCCCTCCCAACAGATGTCAGGGTGATCAAAGTCCCCCATGAGAACCAGGGCCTGTGATCAGGAAACTTCTTCTAGCTGTTTGAAGCAAACCTCATCCACCACTTCCTCCTGGTCTGGTGGTCTATAGCAGACCCCACCACAACATCACCCTTGTTGCTTTCCCTTCTAACCTTAACCCATGCAAAAAGGAGGAAAATATCTCATGCTGCAGTCAGTAAATAATAGGATCCAATAGTGATTCAGTGGAAATACAGCTCCCAGAAGCTAATTAAAAAAAAAACATGTTGCCTGAGTGGGAGAACTGGCCTAAGAAGTGTAAAGCAGTTCAATTCTTCACTGTCCCACAATGGAGACTTCTGACCTGAAGGAGATAGGTAAATCGCTGTGAAATCTGGACTGTTCCAAAAAGCAAGCCCAGTCTTTCTGGGGTTTTTTTGTCTTCTTTCCTTTTCTTCTCTTGTGTTAATTATTTTAATAAACCCCTGCTTTATTATCAGAAATGTTACTGAGATCAAGAGCAGCTCCAAAATCAAGGGCAACTGTAGCAATTTGAATACATTTGGGAAAGTCAGGCAAGGAAGCATCCAGATAAGATACCTTTCTCTCAGGTAGCCTTGTGCATCTTCCCCTGAAGCATACAACAGAATGCTACCAGCGAAGATTCGTAGCCTGCATCGGCTTGCCGGCACAGTCAGGAACGGGCTCACACACCTGTCAAGGGTGCCACCATGTGGACAGTGAAGAATCGCTGCTCTAATTAGCAGAGTAACTTCTCAGCAGGTACTGTGTGCTCAGGTGTGCCAGGCATCCTGCAGAGTGCAGCTTTCTTGTGTTGTGTCACAGCTTTGGGAACTGTACTGCACATTACTCAATAAGCAGGGTCTTCCTTCTTACTTGGCACTGCAAACCGCAATTTCACAATTGCTTACTGGAGTATTGTGTGCAGATGGCCATAGGTACACGTCTAAAACTTAACAGAAGAGGTGGCTATTTTCAGAGAGGAACGATGGTCCATGGGTTCATTATAAAGTATGACTTGAGAGATATAGGTACAGTTCTCTGCTCTGCCAAAGGGGTTCTCGATCAAATCACCCTGATTAACTGAACCCTGTGAATATGGGCATCGGAGCACACGCCGAACTCCTAAATGCAGCGCAAATATAACTACATTACAGGTTCTGAAGTGCTCAGATACTTTGGTGGCAAAGGCTGTAGTAGAGAGAGATAAGAAAACAGCAAATGCACAAATGGAAGAAAACAGTTGATTGCCTACCCCCTGCTCACCTCTTGCTGCAAAGAAATGATGCCAAGGAGAGGAGATAAACAGAAACAAGGGTGCTGCAAAGAAAGAAGGGCTATTGGAAATGGGACCAAGTCGGACTCCAGAGCTTAATGCCTGAAAGGATTCAGATATTCAGATCCATCTGTTGAGATTTAGATACAAATAAATTCAAGACACGAAAAATGATGTTTTCATCTGGGATTCAAAGAGAAAACTGGACTTCATTTCTTTGTTATGCCAAGAGCATCCACAAACCACTGCTGTCTTCTGACAACACAAGCCAAATGCATTCACCACTTTCCTATCCGAACAGGGGTTTTCTGGGGAATGATAAACTTGTGTTCGCACGCCTTGAGAATTTGGTAACAAAAAAAGAGTGAGGACTCTTGAAAGAAAGGATATGAAGGAGCTGGGGAACAAGCAGTTGGTACTCTTGCAGCTGGAAGTGACTGCAAAAAAGTTAGAAGCTGCAAAAGGTCTGTAAGAAAATGAAAGTCAATGATACCCAGAAATTTAATTTGTCCTATTTATGATTTACAATTTAACGGTTCCATGTGCTAGGCACGAGTCAGAATCCAACCCCCAGAACTAACAACCGCAAAGTTACTGGTTTCAGAACATAAGTTGTGACTCTGACCCTTTGTATATTTGTTTGTGGCTAGATTTTCAAAAGAGCTCAGCACCCACTCTATAAAATCCAGTGGTTTATTGTAGTACCTAACTGTGATCTGAGCTCTTTTGAGAACCTAGCCACTTAAGTACCTTATTTATAGGTATCAAATAAATACAATGGGAATGGCATAGCTATCCCTTGCTATTACATTCAAAAAGCACTGCACCTTTTGTTACTTGACACATTAGATGTGTGTTCAAATGAGCACTAGACACCTTATTTGAACCGTGCAATTTCTTTTTCAAAGTGGACCATGTCACCAAAGCGCCTCCATCAAGTCTCTGTGTTATCCCATCTCTTCTTCCATTACCAGGAGAGAGGCGCAGTGAATATTTAACTCCACCAATGTGTTCCACTCCTACCCTTTTCAGATATTTACTGGATATGGACAAAAGATTCTCATTCAGAAATCTGGCAAGCCTGAGAACTTGAACTGCAAACAAAGAGAAATATATTTCTGTACGTTTAAAAAATCAATTGGAAAAATGCCCTGGTTTTCTATTTCTAAAACCCTCTTTGTTTCATTATCTCTGCTCTTTTGCTGTCGGAAGTTCACGACCTATCAATCAACCGAGTATTAAGAGTAACTATTAAAGACATATTTATGTGAGAACCATGTGTAGTTCTTGGCATAGCGTGTACCCTTAGTCTCCCTTTGAACCCACTGATTTCTCTCTGAGTGTTTTATTCTTGAAAGAATAGCCTACTGTCAAGTAAAGCCATTTAACCACTGACAGACTGCCTGCTTCTCTGATTTTAAATTTGTAATCTGGGTAGGAATAATTGTTTGATTCAGACACTCTACGTGGGCAGCAGGCTTTTGCCCAATGAATCATTAATGGGGAGTGCCTTTTAGGCACAAAAGTCAATACAGACAGGCCAGAGCAGTGATCTGGTTCTTTCTCCTGGACAAGGAAAGTTCCTTTGGCTTTCTAGCCGGACCCTCCATAATGGCAGAATGACCTTTTGCTGGTCCCACAGTCCTTCAGCAATGCATCTTATCAAAGGTTGAGATACAACTTTCCATGTCAGAGAGGTAGAGCGAAATCCTGAACTTAGTGATGTTAGTAAAGTGTGGCCATAGATTTAACTGGAGCCAGGCTGTCCCCTTCCGTGTTCAGGGCAGAAGATCAGTGACAAAGAGCGCTCCATGAATGAACCTTGCACTACAGGGAAATCCCCTGTCCTCTGACAACATACATAACTGTTTGCTACCTAGGAATGGAGTGGACATGTAAATCTAAACCAACTCCTCAGGTCTAAACAGAGAGGGAAGATTTGGTGAAGTCACTGGACTCAGAATCAAGTGTCTTTACATGTGCTCCAGGGTGGGGGGGACAGGACACTTTAATTAGAGCAGCTCTGGAGAGTATGCTCAGCAGACTCAAATAACCGAGTCTGCTCCGGTGCATGCTACTTAGCATGCAGCAGAGCATGCATTAGGCACGTGTATAGATATCTAGGTTCAGATTTCTTGTGCAACCCAAGCAGTCACTTCATCTCTTTTCCCCTTTAATCCCTCCACTAGCCATTTGTAAAATAGGGATAAAAATACTTCCTCTTATCCCACCCCTAGCTTTTCTGTCTCCTCCAGTCTAAAATGAATACCTCTGGTCTATAGCATCCTCCAAATCTGGAGTCCTGCAATTCTGACCTATCTCTATCTGAAAAATGGAATGGTTTTGCATACTAGCATGGAAGAGATGGAGGAGAGAAACAATGGAGCTGAAAAAAATAATGGGCAGAAAGACAGAGCAGAGCATGAAGGGCAAACAAAGACTGGGGACAGGAAGGGACAGAAGTATAAGGGCAGAAAATGGAAGAGAGGTAAAGAGATCTGCACAGAAAAAAAGGAAGACACAGAACCAGGAAGGGAAATAGGAAAAGATGCAAAATAGAGAAAAAAAACCCAAGAAAACACCTCACCAGGACACCAGCTAGACGTACTGCTATTTCCTTTGGCGATCACTGATCAGACATGGATGTAAACACAACACCCATCAAGAACCTTATTAAGCGTGCTGAGCGCTAGCACTTCCATTCTGTGGCTTGAGATTTGCATCAAACTTTCCTCCTTTGAGTCCAAACCTAACCTCTGCTTTCATTTGCGTTACAACAAAACGACCTTTCACTCCATGTCTACCTGAGGCGTTTTCTATGGTACCTGTCAGTTTAGCACCAAAATATACTACCCAGGAACTTTCAGGCTCAAGGTAATATTTACTAAAACTTCCTGGCTAAGGAACACTGAATCCTCCATTCTATAGGTGGTCTGTCTATATACATTTGCCTTTCCCGTTTGTCTCTCTTCCCCATTTCACCCTCCTGCATGCTGTGATGTTATAATTCAACCACTCAGGTAATGAGCTGTTTCCAAGTCGTGAGTAAAGGGAGAAGAGAGGATGGGAATGGAGAGCTGGAGAGTAGACATACTCCTGGTCTTGGATGCTTTCACAGGCACCAGCTTTGACTTCTCTCTGATTCTGAGGAGCTGAAGATCAAATATTCACAGGTATGGTACAAACTTGGGCTAAAGGGACCGGTCTCATTCGTCACATCTTGTGTTGAGTGCTCAGTGCACTGATTTGCAGCAACGTATAGAAATTAAACTAAGCAAAAGCTGTTCAACGCTGATAAAAACCACCAGAATGATAATGCATCATGGAAAGCTGTCACAATAAATGAAAGTACTGGAGCAATTAACAGACACAGTACTGAGCACTGTGTCCCTTCCCCCATCCATTTTTAATTGTACTCTGTCTTAGTCAGAAGCTTAAACTCAAACTGAACTCTGTTGGATACAGCAGAATTGACTCATTTAGAAGAACACAATGGTCTAACAGTTAACTTCTACTTTCCTAACAAAATAAGGAGTAGGAGTTTGGGAACAGAAATGTAACGGGGAAAGCTGGGGGTGGTGTCGGTTCTGAAAAATTTGATCAGAAATGTTTCAGCTTTAAGAAAGCAATCCCCATAAAAACTCTGCAGTCACTACTTTGCCCTTCCTTAAATCCCTCCATATAGCTCACCTCCATAAAATCTCACCTGTGGTTAAGCACCTCGTGGGGAGAGACCAGCAACTTTCACTCTGAGCATAATCATTGCCTTGTTACCTTGCGCACTCCTACCTTTATTATAGTCATCTCTTGCCTGTCACCTTATACTTTGATCAGAAGCTCTTTAAACCAGGGGCATCTTTCTGTTGGTGGTTTGTACAGTGCCAAGCACCACGTGGCCAAGACCTCTGCAGTGCAAAGCATAAATAGGAGGCTTCCGTGTTTCTCAACAAGCATAGCACATCTTGGGTGGCAATATAAAGTAGTGAGGCACAGGCAGATGGCCTACAAGAACAATAATCCCTGTAAAATAGATGGCCCGAGCTCTTCTGTCACTGTTAGAAAATTATATTTGCAAATGAAAATATGGGAGCTAGCCAGACCCTACGCACAGACAGTGCATGGATATGGCCTTGCTGGCAGCTGACAATAAATCCCATGGCTCAAAGGGCATTTCATAACACCCACTGGCTGAAATGTTTTGTGATAAGCTGCTGAGTTTTTTCTGAGATTACTATTGTTATGGGAACTGCATCTATTGTCTTTAACCTATCTGCCTCGTGGCTCACCCAGCTCTCCTTTTAGCTCTGGTTGCGCACTGCTTTGGAGGAGCTGACATGAAGTCCTCATTACTGAAGGTCTTAGATCAGTATGGGGGTTTTTTTTGTTTTTTAGCAAACTGCTTTTCAGCAAACTGTTCTTTCTTTAGGGAACCATTTCATGAAGGGAAGGTCTCCATTCAATGCAGCGTAAGATTCACTGAATCCATGTTGAATTCCATCTCTAAGAAGTTCCTTTTATTATCTCCTCTTCTCTCTTTGCTCAGATAGCACAACTAAGAGGCACTTTGCCTAAGAGACACAAATTATCAATTTGCATGAAGTATAAAAATAATGGGTGAGAAAGAGAGAATCTTCTGCGCTGGCTTTCTGATCTGGATGCTCACACACAGTAATATGAAGACATTCACATACCTAGCTTTGGGTACAGCTAACATCATCCCATTTGCAGTCATGGTACATGCACACAGTAATGATTAGTTAAAAATGCAAATACCCTTACCATCAAACATGTGAAGACAGCTCTCAAATGGCAAATTCCAAATGGATTTATTCCAGAATAATTTCCATATTTGATTCTTTTAAAGGGATATACTTTGCTCTACATAGCAAAGTCACATGGTAGGAATTAAGAATTCTATTAATGATTAAACAGAAAATGGTCTTCATTACTACAGTAAAAAGAGCTGCAATTTTCAAAGGCATCTAAGGGAGTTAAGAGCCAAAATCCCATTACATTTCCATGGGAGTTGGCTGCCTGACTTCCTTATGCTGCTTTGAATATCATACTAGATCAGGCCTAGTTGAAAAATTTCCATTCAAAGTCTTTTGCATCAACAAATTATTTTTTCACAGAAAACGTCTGCTTCCTCTAAAATGATGTGATCATCAGAAAACTGAAAAAAGTGAGACCATAATCCCTCAATAGTTTTACCAAAAATGTCCAAATTTCAGCTTTTTCTTTAGGTACAAAGAAAACCTTTGATTTTCTGTTCCCCAGCTAAATGTGAATGTTTTCTATGGTAAGTCTTCACTTCCTCTGCTCTCCAACGTCTATCAAACTCTAATCCACGGTAGATAGATACAGGGCAGAACGATGGACACATTTCCATGACATTAGCGCAAATACAGAACATCTTTAATTACTGTTATGGGGTTACTCTGCCTTTTACTACAGAAAATAAAAATGTCATCATGCCTATTCTTGTTTTGTCTGCAAAACACAGTGAATGCTTATATCACTATATTCATAACAACAGTCAGAATGCCATCTTATGCTGCTCTTTTAATTACTGGGCATGGATTATTCTAAGATTTCACTTATTATTTAGATTTACATAAATAGACCCAAATTATTGATATGTGCAGAATCTACCCATTTCATTGCGTATCACCAGCTATATGAAGCTGAGATTTTCTCATTTATAAAAGGTGGCTACCTCATATGTGGTTAAAAATAAACTTTTATTTATAGGTTGTAACAACTGCTAAAGAAGATCTCAGATGATGTAGTAGTAAAGAATTAAGAGTCAGATCTTCAGAAGATGCACTGGCTTAGCTGCACTGAAGTCAATGGAGCTACACTGATTTATTATACCTGCTGAAGTTATGGCCTTAAGTGTTTAAATCCTTCTGGTTATCTTTCTCCCACCTATTCTTTTGCCTTTGACATGGATCAATGCAGTAGCTAACATTTGGAGAGTACGTGCTGAGTATTTAAAGAAAATAATGCTTTCATCTATGTACATTGTATCTTTAGAAAAAGCATGTCTATGCCATGTCAAAGAATCCAGAGAGTTGACTAAAGGAAGCTAGTAATACTACTGAAAGGCGAAACGTGAAAGTCAGGAGACCTGGGTTCTAGGCCTGCTTCTCTATTGTGTGATCTTGGACAACTCACTTCACTTCTCTATGCTATTTAGACTGTAATCTGTCCAGGCTGGGGACTGTCAATGTAAATTTGCACAACACCCAGTGTAAAATAACATCATACCAGTTTGGGCTCTAGGTGTTTCCATAATAAAAAACATTAATAATACAGCTCTGACACAGGCTTTTTCACCCACAGATCTCATGACAATTTTTATTAAAGGTGAGTATCATTATTCCTAGTTTATGGATACACATTCATTCTCTGCATTGGTGACTCACTGAACTGCTCATAAAAAGCTGTGTTTCTTGGCTCACTGTTGCTCATGGGAAAATCAATTCATATTCACCCCTCCTATAATGTACTTTACAAATGCAGCAAGTGCCTGAACTCCGGCAGGATATTTAGAATTGAAATGCAATGTCTCAGAAGATCCCTTTTCGCCTTGCTCCCCATGCAGCCTGATGAATACTCCTAATAAGTGAGCTGTGCTCTACACTAAGCTAGACTGGGATGAGTTGCCACATGCTGTCTGCCTTCATTAATCATTATTATCCCACTGCTTCAGTCCCTAGGAGGTCTTGTGCGTTTCATAAATAAATTACTTTATGGAACTTTGTCTCTTTAAAAACAAACCTCAACAAATACACCGCAGAAATAATTAAAATGTAAAAGCAACTCTCAGATTAGAGGCCAGCTAGACAGAAGTGCTCCAGACTCTTCCCCATTCTGGTCAGCTCTTGCAACCAAAGTGTTGCTCCAAGTTTATAAGCTCAAGCTTGCAGGCTCTCTCACTTTTCTGCCTACCAAGCCTAGTCATCGCTGCACACCTGGATATATCCATTAGACTGAGTCTAATAGGCTAGGGACAGAAGTTACACATAAACTGGTTTAAGTGAGCAGAAACTGGTTTAAACCTGTAACAGAACAGACATTCAGTGCACATAAACCAGTTTCAAAATGGCTGAAACCAGTTTGAGATAAACCTGGTTGAATGTAGTATCAGACTTAACGGATTGAGAACAAACCAGTTTATGGAACTTCTGTCCCAGATTCCTTCCTGGTTTAAGTTAAACCAGAATCCCCCAACATCCCAGCATGCTCTGCAGCCTGCATGGGATTTTACTCTCTGCTCCAGTGGGCTAACCTGCAATTATTGAATCAATTCAGGCTCCGGTTTTTTGAATGTCTGCCCCTAGCCATAAAGAGTCTAAAATGTAAAATATCTCTAAACCATGTTTGTTCTAAACGTGGTTGTGGAGAATATGGCAAAGTGCTGTTCGTTTGGGGGTTTTTTTAATATATATGAATCTATGTATTGTGCACTGTGATTGACTAGAAGTGAAGGGGTTAATGTCTCCTTAAAGCAGAGCATTATAAAATGGGTGTGAGTCATGAAAGTGTGTCTGGTTTGGTAACAATAAACCATCAAGAAATGTCAATATAGAAGTGGAGGTATCCTGGAAATACCATTGAAGACCAATGACCGGATATTAACTTCTGTCAGCCAAGAGAGTCAGAACAATTGAAAACAGCATGACTAGAGTCTGGAACAAAGAAATGAGGTGTTAGAAAATAGTAAAAAGAATTCTGTTGCCCAATGTTGAGGAAAAGGGCCTTGGAGGCAGAATGAAAGTGCTGCTTTTCCATGTTAAATTAAGAGCCTTAAAACATTCAGTTGACTAATAAACACTATGTGTGTAGATGAAATGGGGCCCCTAAATTGAAGCGGTGGGTTTTAAAAAACACCGCTTCAATTTAGAGCTGATTAAACCCCTCTATCGTGTACACACCTCACTGATTTACCTGCTTCTCTGGCAGGGAGGGAAGGGCGAGCTGCCAGTGGGTGGAGCGGTCCTTGGGCTGCAGAGGGGCTGGTGTTTCCCCCTGGAGCAGCGGTGGCCGCCCCCCCCCCCAGTGGCCCCTGCCTGCAGGCACCCAGCTCAGGCAGTCCCAGCGGGCACTGCAGCCATGGAGGGAAGTGCCAGGCCCCCGCGCACCTGAGGCAGGCAGGCAGGCAAGCTCCATTGGGGGGGGGGAGCGGAAAAAAAGATCAGGCTTGCCGCTTTCCTTGGGCAGAGCTGCTTTCCCAGGCTGCTGCCAGGCTGCCTGCAAGGCTTCCTGCAAAGCTGCGGAGCTGCATGGAGCCTGGCACTTCGCTCCGCAGCTGTAGGGGCAGAAAACTAAAACTCCTTGAAAGAGTTTTAGTTTGCTGTGCCCCAAGTTATTTAAGGTGCATTACGCCATCGAATTTCCTGCAGCAGCTGAAATTAATGCACAATACACTGCCAAGGCATGCAAACACTGACCCATTAAAGCAGTGCAAAAGCATTTAGCCCGCTTTAAAGTGTTGTGCACACATGTCTCTTGTTTCAACTACACACAGCCCTAGTTTGTAAAGGCCATCCCATGTCACTGCAAATATTTGCTGATTACACCACTCCCAAGTCAGGGCATCCCCTGCAAAAAGTGGACAGGGCGCCAAAAAGAACCACTTTCTAGGGTCCACTTTCTGTGTCCACTTAATTCCACCAAAAACAATCTCTTCCCTGGAATGTCTAGTTAAAAAGAAATTTAAGAGACATAGAAAGGTGTCCTGTATTATGAATTAAAAACATACAATGCAAAGGAACACATCTCTACGACTTACACATTTGTTGGTCCAGATGCCAGACATGCCACATGACATCAACTTTCCTGATGATGAGCTAAGAAAAGGAAGCCTGAAATATAGTCAAGAAAGTAATCTACATGGCTCCACAGTTTACAAACAAGTCCGGGTTTCTTAAATTGGTTTCTACTCAGTCTATTCATTGAATACAAGAAGATTTATTTGTGAACAGCTATGTAGAGACTTCAATATCTGCAGTTTTTATCTTTTACCCATGTATTCATAAAATCAATTGTCCTTTGGCTTAAAAAACTAACCAAAATAAATGTCTTTGATAAAAGAAACTTTTTAACAAACTCAAATTTTGCATTTTTGTTAAAATTTTGTAGGTTTTCATAAAAAATAAACATTGAACATTTTTCATTTCTGATGATTTTTTGGGTGTTTGAAACTGTTTCAAAACACAGAAAGAAAATAAAAGATAGCAAAGCGATTGGGAAAAATCCAAAGTTTCCGTAAGAAAGTCAACTGGCATTTTTTACCCTACTAGGATGTGAACCTCTTGGTCTTTGCGCACACTACCTATTCTGCATTGCTACACATTGTAGATTTGATCCACTGTATTTTCACCCCTTTTCTCAGTCTTTGGTGAACCACTTTAAAGTAATTTTACTTCTCAGAGACATGGAGCCAAATTTTCCACCAGACTCCAATATTTTATTCGCACTTGTGCTGGCACTGCTGAATAGCATGCTCAACATTTTATTTGCTTGGAGCAAAATATATGTGTGCATATTTGTGTGCATACAATCTGGTATGTATGTATCAGTTGTGCACACAAACCTGGGTTCACAAAATCAGAAGCCAGAGGCTACCAAAACTGCAAAATGACCTTATGTTGGCCTTGATTTGCTCGTGGATTAGGTTTGTGGTTATAAATTCTATGACTTGCAAATATATGAGTCACTGTGCATTTAAAGTAGCTGATGCACAAATAGAAACCACATAAAACAATGGCCTTTTATATCTCTGACTAGTCAGGATGTTAAAATTAAAAGGGACTGTGAGAACCAAACAGTATTTAAACAATACACTCAAGGGAACTTCTCTGGAAAAACTGGAGACCAAGATAATAAGACAGAGACATTTTTATGATCATAGGATCATATGAAAGTGGGACTGGTAGGAACCTCATGAGGTCATCTGATCCAGCCACCTGCTTAAATCTAGTCATCAAAACTTGGTTATCTAGTCCAGCCCTCGGAACAAAAATTAAACAGTAGGTAACTCTTTGACTAAGTATTTTTCTTCCTTCTTGCTAGGGGTGCGTGAAACGGGCCGTATTCTATTAGGATTTGGATTTGGCCCGAATCAGGGACGGTGATTCGATTTGTTGATTCGGATCACTGTCCCTGATTTGATTCGGACAAATCCGAATCTGAAGATTTGATGCTGATTCAGAGAATCAGCGATTCAGACATAGACACAACTTTAAATGTTTTTTCTACATACCTCGAGGTACCAGCATGGCTCATGAATGCTGCGATGCTGGGGCAGCTGGAGCATCCGCAGAAGCATAGGGGGACTGCCTGCATGCTCAGCAGTGAACCCAGAAGTGGGCTGGAAGTACTGCCGGTCCACTTCTGGGTCCCCCCGGGAGCGCACTTGGGGGCCCCCCGCCCCTCTCGGCCTGGTGATTGGCTGCAGGGGGACCCCAGGTGTCACCCTGACCCAGGAGGCACCAGTCGCCAAGCCAGGGCATGCAGGGGAGGGGGGGGCAGCGCGCTCTCCAGCAGACCCAGAAGTGGACTGGAAATGCTTCTGATCCACTTCTGGGTCTGTTGCTGAGCGTGCTGGGGAGCCCCCCGCACTCCTGTGGGATGCTCCATGTGCCCCAGCATCACAGCATTCACGATCCGCGCTGGTACCTCAAGGTATGTAGAAAAAACTCTTAAAGCTGTGTCTATATCCGAATCGCCTAATCTTTCCAAATCTCTCCGAATCAATTCAGAGAGATTAAAGATTCAATTTGGATTTGGAGATTCAGCCACCAAATTGGGACGAATTTCTGCCGAATCGAATCAGAGACCAAAGCTTCGCACAGCCCTACTTCTTGCTTCTCACATCTTTTGGTCCTTTTAAAATATTTTCTTGATGGTCTGACTAGGTTGGGGTGCATTTCAGAAGCAGAGAGAGAGAACTTGTTACTCTGGTTTCTTCCCAGCTCTAGTAATTACCAAACACTTAGCAGGATGGCAATCTGAGATGAACCTCAGCCTTAGCTCAGGCCAGCACAGAACTGGAGTGTCCCCAGAATCAAACAACCCTAAAAAGGTAGTATGAAATATGACCCAGGAATAGTGGGGGAAGCCAAGGTTGAATGTGCGAAGTACAAACCAGGGCATCCATACAATTTAATGTCTGTAAATCATCATTCCTCCCACCAAGCACCACACAACTGTTCATTGTAAGCCGCAAGGCAAATAGCTTAAAGTGACATTTGCAGTTAGAAAGTGTTTTCTAAAGAATGGGAAACAAGAAAAAAGCAGAGTTCCACAGAAAAGGGAAAAAACAAGGAACAATCTTTCACCCTCCAACTGTGGATGACAAAGCAAAGAGACCCACAAGTGGTAGAAGAGAATGAGAGAGTAGGACAGGAAAAGGTCAGAGAAGGGAGGGGACAGGGAGGAGAGAATACTGGATGAGAGGAACACCATAAAAGAACAGCCTAACTACAATATTTTGAGAGAGATAGTTAGCTATGTTAGTCTGAAGGTAGGCTGATGGCAGGGCCATGGCTTGAGTTTTCTAGGCTACAGCCTACTTTGTCAGATACTCATGCCTCTCTGAATGAGTTTGCCTATAAAATGTCACCCTGCCCTGCCTTCTACCATATTTTGGTCTACCTGAAACTGAGAAACAGAGGATGGAAAAAGAGCATTAGCGACCAAACTGCAGAGGTAAGTTCAAGAACTGCCAAAATCCAAGTAAAGAGGCAGCAATGGATGAATTGCAGCATAACACAGAGATTGTGCCGTGTGCTCAAGGAAGAACTGAGAAAAAACAGAATTCAGGATCTAGGCTGAGATATGTCTTCCCTAGGTAAAAAAATTAAGGTTTAAGAAAAAGGGAATGAAAACCAAATGAACACAGAACAAAGAGCATGAGTGTGAGCAGATGGTACATGAACATAAAGAAAAGTAGCATACTGAGAGTCAAACCCCTTAAGCTAGGTAACTTCACTCAATCAAATGGAAAATTGCCCATGAAGAAATCAAGATTAAAACTTTACTGATTTAAACTCTATTGGTTGCCTATTCATGTCCATTCCAGGCTATCCATTTGCTAAAGCTAAAGAAACTACATCTACGCCCCTAGCATCTGTGCATGCAGCTATCCAGAATAGTTCTTTCTGCATTCTTGAGCCTGGTGTAATGTATATAGGTAGACAAAACTGATATTCATTACATCAGCATATGAGATCATCTGCCTGCATTTTAGGTATTCCCATTGCTGGATGGGTCAGGGATTGGTAACATTTTCTCTCAGTATCATCCTGTGCTTTACTCTGACCTCATTTACACCCTGGGAAACTGGTGAAATCAAAGTAAAGTACAAGTACGTGTAACTACAATCAGGATCTGGTCCATCTCCTTTATTTCTGAACAAGAAGATTTGGGGTTTTATGACCTTACACATATCAAGGGCATGTGAAATGACACTAACTAATTCTCCAAACCTTTGAATGTTCTCCATTAGTCAAGAAACAATTTCCTTTCTTTTACAAGGTTAGATCTTGATTTTGCAAACAACTCTGTATGTACTGAACTTCACGTATATGAGTAATCCCACTGAATTCAATGCAGCTACTTGTGTGGAAAATTACGGATGTAGCTAATAGTTTGCAGGATTAGGGTCTAAATTGCAAAGAAAAGTGATTGAAACAATTAAAAGAGCAAGTTTGCAATCATTTCTCTAATGTGGCGGTATGCTTCCAGGATGCAAAGGCAGGAATTCTTAACAGAGAGCTAGGAATATTAAACATGGTGGGCTTCAAGATAATTAAGAGATTAGGAAGTTAGAGCAAATACTGATCTTTCCTTAAAATTGTTTTAATTTAGTCCTTCTCCCCCTCCCCCAATCACACTGCAAGCTAGCTCAGTGTGAAATAAAGCACAGGGCGCATAGCCCACTGCATCCAGTACTGATTTCAAATCCTATTTATTCAAAACACTTTTAAAACTTGAACAGAGCCATTGCAATTTCTTCCCTCAGATTCCTGTTGTCCAGAAAAATACTGCAAAAGCCACATAGCTCTGCCATTCAAAGGCTTTAATTCATTTAGCATCTAATCATCAAGAACATCATAACAAAGGGGATTTAATTCTTCTTTCTAACTGTTCTGAACCAAATTTGACTGATGCA
The DNA here is from genome assembly GCF_030867095.1 of Alligator mississippiensis. Lineage (NCBI taxonomy): Eukaryota > Metazoa > Chordata > Crocodylia > Alligatoridae > Alligator > Alligator mississippiensis. The sequence continues at coordinate 8,746,402 of NC_081832.1, read as the reverse complement.
ACTTTTTGATTCCTGAATCATACAATTTTTTTTTTATCATTTTCATACCAGCAAAAAATATCAGATATCAAAAAAAAAAGAAACAAAGGAGGAACATTTCCCAGAAGAAAATAAAGAGTTAATCAAAAGAGAGGAAGTCTCCAGGCTGGCATGTGCAGAGAGCCTTGTGGAAGTCCATTTTGTGTTAGTACCATGGACATTTTTAAAAAGGGCTAATTCAAAGTAAAATGTTAGTCGTGTTAATTCCACAGGCCAAATCCTAAGGTCCTGACTCAATTTTTATTCAGACAAAACTCCCTTGAAGCCCAGTAGGAAGCAAAGACTTTGTAGTGAAGGCATTGGACTAAGATTCTGGTGGTCTGGGTCTAACTGATTTCTGTCACCGGGACTCACATGTCATATTGGATGAGTCACTTCTGGGTTTTTTTGCCTCTACAAACAGAGCTAGGAATGTGTTCTCTTTTACCTAGTCTCTATTATCTTGCCATTTTAAACTACAAGCACTTTGTGCACAATAAAGTACAAAGTACTCCTTAAAGTACTCAATCTAGCACAATAAGGACCCAGCCTTCTTTGGGGCCTCTCAATGCTACCATAATACAAACAGCAGTAATATGAATGAAGATGTCATTCAATGGGATATTAGAACTGATATATTGGGTCTTAAAATAATGTTTAGTTTTCTCCTTAAAAAAATTTGACCATTCGTCTTTGACGCAGCAACTCTTGCAAGTGCTGAGTGCACTTACCTGCAAGGGCTCGAATGAGAATGAAAGATTCCCACATCCTCCAGGAGCTGCTCTGGACCTGAGCAGATCAAACTCGAAATGGGCAAAACTCCCAATTGGGATATACAGATTGAGTTCAATAGCTTTGGTGTTAGCATATCCAGGGGGACTTCAGCATCTTCACATCGGGGGGGGGGAAACTGCTGCATTAGAGTAGTCAAATCCTTTGCCCTCAGAAATAAACACTTTATTCAAGACCTCTCCACGGTGCCTCAGCGTTCTTGCTGATTCTCAGAAAAGCCTGGTACATAAATAGGACAGAAAATTCATTCAATTGGAAATGCTCTCCTTGTCCTCAATCAGCAATCGAGCCCAAGACCCTATTTCTGATCTGAACCTACATACAAGCAAAACAGAAGTAACTTCACCAAAGTCAATGGTATAGAACTGGGATAAGACAAGAATGAGGCCCCGCATTATTATGGTGAAGCCTTTCTACACATACCTCCCTAGTACCCCTGATTGTAATCCCAAAGTCAGAACTGAGGTTGCAGAAAGAGCCATCTACACTAAATCCTTCAGATTTTTTCAGATTCCCATGTAAATCATTTTAATTTTGGCTCTGTCACCCTTTCTGTCCTATTTCTGAGCCTGGAGAAGATGAGAAGTATGCACCAGTGCCTGAGGTGCCATCACCTCAAGAAGAAAATCATCAACTCTAGAGTAAAATAACCCCACAATAGTCCCATTCCTGCAAATTCATAAATAGCATTACTTAGGAAAATTATTGCTATTGTGTTTCCCAGAGAGAAATCAAAGTAAGAACCAGCTGTCTAGTTTGTTCTTTTCTGTAAGCTCACATGCAAACCTAACTGAAGCAGCAGATGAATACGGGTAAAGCAGCTTTCTGAGAGCTCTCACGTGGCACATTGTATGGAAACCACTTCCTTTGCCTGTAGGTGTTTGAATTGCTCTCTCACAGGGAACATGGCCAATCATTGTGCCACTGCAAAAAAAAAAAAAAAAAAGGGAAAAAGCATAGAAAAAAACAAAAAATACAGATTTAAAGCTGAAGTAAGAACAGAGTCTACAGAAATGTATTACAGCAGCCACGGATGAAATCAGTCCAGTTTTGCCACTGCTATGCCATTTAAGTTACCACACTAAAACCACCAATACCACAATAACATTAAATATTGAACAGATAGCAACTGTGAAGAGTTTAAATATGATCACAGCACATTTCAATAGTGAATCTATAAAACCGGTGCAACGTTTCATTTTTGTATTTTTCTTTACTGGAGTTTCCTCAATAAATAACTTATGAACATGCAATTATGAATATGGAACTTATTTGCATGAGCTCTTAATGCTTTGCGAAAATTAAATGGCTCCATCTTCAGTGAACTTATTATAAATGTATCTTTTATGAGCCGTATTTTCATAGACTTTATGCTTGTGACACTTGCAATGCCATGCTCAAGCCATGTCATTGGCTTGAGTATGCAAATGGTCCCATGCATGTTCAGCCACCCAGTAAACTGATTTACATGCTTAATTGTAGTGCTCTTGCATGTACACTTTAATCATAAAGTTAATTGCCCACAACCAGTCTTAGTTGTTCACAGCAGAGATATACACACAGCCTACTATTCTCACAGCCTAATCCAGGGGTTTGAGTGCTAAAAGACAAGTCTATACAATAAAAAGCTGGTAATAGGATCCATCTCTTATCTTCCAGATCAACTCACTGGGAAGACATGAAACACAGCCAATATGCTGGATATTCCTGCAGTAGCAAGATGGCCATTAGAAATAGAGTCACAGAAGCACAGAAACCTGCACTGTGCTTGGGGGCTTGCACATGGGCAACTATTGCAACTCAGCAAGGACTTCATCCCAAGCTCAAAGGGGCCAGTGGAAACATTGCAAGATCCAAAGCTAATGCTAGGGCGAAAATTGGTGAGGGCTGGTCACCTAACTAATGAACTGATTCAAATAATCCACCTGAAAAAATTGGACGTCAGAATACAGCACATTTTAAAAAAAATCCCAGTGTATTTGGCTAAAAAGGCCCACTCCCCAGGAAAAAGGATAAAGCCACCCATAGAAGCCAATATTCCAGCCTTTAATTTTTCTGTTTTTGTAGATATTCTAAGTGCTCATGACTAAGAGTTTGTTGTCTCCAGAATTCTTGTTTGTATAGTTGATAAAAAGCATCCAGATGTCACCAAAAATATCTGCCCCATTCTGTAGTCTGTACTGTACGTCACTATTTCATATGTTGCTCGGTTTGACTCTGATTCAACAGCTCAGCAACAGATGGTTGAGTTCTACTCTTCCAGTGTGTTAATTTAATTCCTTTTTTTAGCAGATATTGGGGCAATTCATCTCTATAGTTTATTTAGGCAAGAGGCACTTTTTGTTTCAGAAGCATTGTTTAAAATGTAGAGAACAGGAGAGATCCATAATCTGATGTTTAAAGAGGCAACACATTTGAAGGTCATTTTTCTTTTTATTTTACCGCTCATGATGGCCGCCCCTTTCCAGAGCATGCAATTTAATTCAAGCAGGTAAAACATCCCATATATTAACAGTGCTATATAAATAAGGCAGTATTACTTTTGTTATTCCAACATGTGCTAGTTTCTCAAGTCACACACAGAATATGTAGAGAGGTCCCGTGTACTTGATATAACACCCTAAATTACGGACAGTTTAGGAACTGATGCTGCAGCACAATTTCAATAGAAATTGAGGGCACTAAAGGCTTTCGGAAGGTGCTGCGCAGCTTGCTGGCCTCAGGCCTTTAAAATGACACCGCCTTTCAGTACGCCATAACTGCCTCATTACAGTTCAGACTGATGGTATGGGTTAATTTTTAAAAAAATAAAACTTCACTTCAGTTGTCTGAATTGGCCTTCAGTTGACTTGTATCGTCCATCTCTATGACGTGGGATATTGATGGGCCTTGAATCTTATTTCCTGTGGTAGATCTGCATGGCAGCAGTCTGGTGGTGTTCTCAAAGGACTTCGCAAGTTCTGCATTATGGTTCTCAACAGAGGATACTGCCAAAACTGTGATCTACCCGGCCCTTTTTGTTCCAACTAGAAGGAAGAGACAAATCTGTTGTTGTTTTTTTTTAACCAGATCTTCATCCCACAGAATCTTCTTCATCCTGTTTGCACAATTTAGCCTTTAATCAACTTATTAATTAAATAATTTCTCTTGATATGGGGCCAAATTCCCTGCTGATGTAACTCCAAACAAGTTCAATGGAGTTACGCCAGCAAAGAACTTGGCCTGCCGACTTTTAATTGGAATTCTGCCTAGCTCCCTGTCTTTCTACGCATCTCCATGAGCACCCAGTGCTGGGCTCCTTGAAAATAATAGATAATATCCCTATCAGATATCCTTAACTACCCCTGAACCAAAATTTCAGATAGAAAATATTATTCACATACCTCAGACATGAACATGTGCTAAAGGAAGTGATGTTCATAAAGATATATGAGTTTTTATCAACTCATCTGTGATAAGTAAAATCGGAGGCTAAAAACTGCTGTCATTGCAGATCAATTGAAAAACACTTATAGAAGATTTAATTGTTTCGCTTGAGTCTTCTAGGACAGAAACAGATGAACATCAACTGAAAATAAGAGAAGGGTCAAGGCAAAGTAGGAGTAAGGAAGCCTGAGGCCAGTACTTTTTGCCAGTCTTGTATGTAGGACCCTTACTGACTTTAGGCCCTATCTCTGACTTATACCTGTTTAAGTAAAATCACACTGGAATCATCGGCTCTTTTCCAAACTCTGTGCTCCTGAGGAAGTCATTTAGTTACAATCCTACAGGGATGTAACCCACCGTTTGGGCATCAGTGGATGTATACAGGGTTTAAAAATGTAGTCCTTTTCCTCCGTAACTTCCACCAGTGAAATGGTAATACCCTCTTCACAGGGATGCCGTGAGGCCAAATGAATTGGCATTTGCAAAGTAGGTCCGAATCCTCAAGTGAAAGACACTCTACACCATGAGCAAATTTTTGTCTCGTTCACATCAGAAGTAACTCCAATGGAGTTCCACTGTCATAAAAGGTGCTACTACTATTATTATAAGACTGTTACTTAAGCAACAACTTGAGGAAAAGCGAGTAAGAGATCATTAATTACTGTTAATGACATGGTTGCTTATGGAAAAGTTGCGACAAGACGACTAGAGAAGAGACTGTGTATCATTTTCTTCCTGCTTGAAGCATAAAACAGAGTTTATTCTACTTTCAGGATTCACAGCTGAAGTACCAAGCGGACGTTCTGCTGAGCTGGGAGTTGCTCACAAATTAATTGACTCCTCTGCCATATTCACTGACCAAAATAGAAGTGGTGCTGAGTTTTTACTGGCAGGCATTTTTGTTAAGTACTGTCGGTCCATATTTCTGGGCATGGCTACTATCATAATATGCTTTTCTAAAATGTTTGCCAGTGTTCGACTATAACTCTCTCCAGGGTTTTTAAGCAAAAGAGGAAATATCAGCAATTTTACAACTATAAACATTTGGACTTATCACAAATTCAGGACTGGATTCTGAAAATTGTACCCACATGAATACTTCTACTGGTCTTCAGTGGATATCTTGACCATATGTTAGTATCAAAAAATGGAGAGGGAAGGGATGATCCAGTGATTATAGGATCAGTGTAAGAGCGCGGAGATGTGGATTCAATTCCCTTTTCTGGCACACGCTTCGTTTGTGACCTTGGACTTGTCTTTTAGGTCAGCTCCAAAAAGTTAATGAGGAGCCTGACTCTAATTTATTACTTCAGGCATCTTCCAAGCTGAGATCTACCACTGACATGTGAGTAGGTCCTGATTATAAGGAGGAGTGGCTTTCAATGACATGTCACGTCTGTGGTTGGCATTAGCACCCTCTGCAAATCCATGCCCTTATAAGTGGTTTATCAAGTGGCTAGGAAACTTTTCTATCTGCAGGCAGCTTTAATCCCAGTGGTTTAAAAACAGTTAAAAATATTCATTTTCTTGTAAATTGTTTACTGAAAATATATGAACCAATTATGATAAACACATTTATCTTCTAAAGTAATTGCATTTGCAGTCGCTGTTTAACAGCTTCTGTGCTATAAATTCTATGTAAGCTAAGCACAAAGCATTTCTATTCTAGTGTGTGCTATCATTTGCTTCCTGGCCTATTAATTCCTTAAAAATGAAGAGCAACACTCAATATAAAATATTTAATCTATATTCCAGTAAAGCCCAGTTTTCTAACTTGTAATCAGGACTTTATTAAACTGGGTTCTGTAAAAGCACATGGAGCTGCAGGGACAGCTCCAAAGACTTTATGTACTTAGCAAATAAGTGACACCCAAATGGTGAGGAGAAATAGGGAAATACTTTTAACACACATTTGCAATGTCTTCACCTGCTCCTAGTCCAGCCATGAGAAACTGCCTGATTTCTCATAAATGTCACAACAACGTGGTCCTAGGAACATGGCCCCAGCTTGTTCACGAACTAATCTAGTGCCATGGGAAGAGCTTTGTCACGCCATATTATCCACTCTCTCACACATTTGCAGCACAATTCATACTTTGACCATACCAGATTAGCTACCTGGAGTTGGGTGCTCTTCTGAGCCTTGATTACTGATTGAAGCTTAACAGCCATTGTATTTGATTGACACAAAATCTATCTGAGGTTTATAGGAGGACTTCATTCCTAGCCACTTTTTCAAACAGCTTGGACAAGTCAAAGATCTATGCTTTATTGTGTGGTTAGGACCATACAGTTATCTGCAAGGGGGTTATACCCATCAAAATATGGATAGTCCCTGCACTGAGTTTCACTGACATCCTTCCTCCAAGGGAGGAGCACAGGAAGATCCTCAATTTGCACTGAATCTTTTGGGGCTCCAATGAAGGAGAAGACATATTACACAGATATTCTGTGGCTCCATGCTGCCTTCAAACAGCATCATTGTGCCAATAACAGAGTAGTGTCCCTACCCTCAGACCTGGGATCCCCACAGCCACTATTTCCTCATCGAGGAATGCCGATTCCTTTGTAACATTCACAGAAGAGCATTGACAGAATCTAACGGAGACAGCGAAGATACTATAAGGGCCCCATCCCGGATTTACATTGAAGTTCATCCCTGCAACCAGTGGAGAGGATCTGCTTAATTACCTTCACTCATTTGACTCTAACTTCTACCAGACACGCTCCCCAGAATCCTCTTGGCCCAAAGATGGGACATACCCTGAAGGCCAATCTTGTGTTTCCCATTTTAAGAAATAAATAGTGTAATTATTTTCCAGTCTGCCAGACATGGTAAGATTGCACATGATCTGTAAATCAGAGAGCAACCTGGAATGGGTCGATTACAAACCAAAACCGAAGAAAACACCTTCGCCGTCTTAATACATATAATGGACCTAAAACATCCTAACGAAGTGGAGATGATATAACATTCTGGTTGCCTGGAGACTGGCAGGTAATGCTCTAAATAATTATAATTTCTAGACAGCCCATTTTCAATAGCTCCTGGGCTGCACACATCTGTTTCAGAACCTCCTGTTCTCTGCTTCAGTTTAAAGATCAGACTCCCTGCTTATTCTGTAGTCAATGTTGCTTCTGGCTCAATGTCATACTATCTTATTCAAAAGCACAGTCAAATGTAAAAAACTCCTCAGTAATTAACCAGCAATTTGTAGAGGAGGTAAAATATCTTTATAGTAGAGACATAATTGAAAGCTGTCTGAAAGTGCTGCATGAAAATACAGTGAAAGACATTTGACCTCAACTACACCAATTTCACAAATAAAGCCTTAATAATAGCTTGCAATCACACTTGGCTGGGCATTATTCCCCAGACACGCAAGGTCTGGATTACAGGGCCAGAAGCAGTGACTCATTCTGCCAGCTGCTGTGATGGCACAGGGCAGCTTGTTATTCTGCCATGAGTTGTTTTGTGCATGTTGTAAAAGCTTCCTATACATCCGATTCCTTCAGAAACAACATGGCTCTTATGCAAGTGAGAAGGTACATTTTTTTTTCCTTTCACTTTTTATTTAGTGTACATTTGTGATGGAGGGAAAGAGAAAAAACAATCAAGTTTCCGTTTCTTTCCCCCTAGTCACACAGGGCTAAGTATTATTAAAGGTGATGTGGGACTGGCAACCAGGTTCGGAAGACTTCTCAAGAAGGACCATGGTACGAGGCTCCATCTTTCTCACAATACCAATATTGTGGCAGACACATTACTGAGATCTCTCTGAATTTTCAAAACACGGAGTAAAGACTCTGAGATCAGACAGTAGGGTCTTTCCTTGTAACTTATCCCAGCTGTGGATTTAGCACTGCAATTATGTTATCAAGGATAAACATACAGCCTATATCTTTGTCTCCTCTGTGGGTACAAGACCAAGAGTAAAAATCAGCAGTACAGGATCAAAAGTCAAAACCTGTATGACAATGCTCCCACCCACACTACCATCGCCACTCTCAGGGATTTAATCTTCTCTTGCTCACGCTACTTTAAACTGGCATAACACCATTGATTTCTTCTTTCCGCCACTGGTAGGGGATCATAGAGCTGAAATGTTGGTGGCAGTGTCCAGTGCCAATGCTTCTGTGCCAGTGTGGGCTCCAAAAGGAGTGGCTCTCCAATGGTCTAAAGCTTAGGTTAGGAATGAATAAATAGCCACAATTTGGAGATTGACAAAATCTTTATATTACCTCTCTGAATATCTTGGGTGTTGGCAAATCACCTGGTTGTCTTACTCCAAGACTGTTTTTGAACTTGAACTATGTAGAACAAACACCAAATTCGTGCTTCTTGTGGCATTTTGGCTTTTATGGGCACATCCAGACAAATGCAGACATGAAGTGTATGGTGCCACAAACACATCTGCAGCGCCACACACTGCACACGCTGCACATGCAGGCGTTCCCTATGCTGCTAATCTGCAGTGTGGGGGGGCACGAGGTTGATACCAGGAGACCCTGGTGTCAAAAAATCCTGTACCTTAAAAAAGCAGAACAATACACATGGTGGTAGCATGCGCCACCAGGAACCGGAGCCTGGCCTGTCAGAGCCAAGCTCCAGCTGCCATCCAGGCTATGCGCTGCCGGATGGCCATGGCTGCAGCCCCGGAGGCCCTCAGGATGCCAGGTAAGGCTGCCCCAGCCTTGTCTACCCCCGCAGTGCAAGGTGCTGCACGCCAGAGCAGATGTGCATGAGCATGTTCCACGGACATTGTGCCACTGCTGTTTGTCCCTGAGGAATTGTGTGTTCTCACTCATGGGGATGTGCCCGATGGGTCTGGTCTTCTCTAGGACCCAGAAGTGTAGGGGTGGTACTCTGGGGTGGGGAGTAGTTAAATTATCTTTTCAAAATCTGAAATATTCAGATGCAGACTGACGACTTTCTGTTTCACGAGGGACTGAGAAGAGGCTTTATTTTTTTCTGACATGAATCATCTGTCCCTTATGTGTGTTTGTATACATATATATATACATATATATATGTATATGTATATATATGTATATGTATATATATATACAGACATACACACACCTGAGCTCAAGTGTAAAACATTAAATGAACCAGCAGTCTAAACACATCAGAAAAAAAAGCCACCATTGTGTTTTGCCACTATTGCTATTCACTATTAATAATTTCCCTCTAACGTTCTCTTCACATCATACACTGTCCTCAAACCTCTTCAGTATCCTGGAACAACTGGGTGAATGCAATACAGAAAGGCTAGAAGAATTCAAGTCTAATCTTCCCGATAATAAAATTTCCTGCTTTGGGGCATAAGGCAACCACTGCATGCCCAGGGTTAGGAAGAAAGTTCCTCTATAAGCAAATAATTCCTGAATTAGTGGTAGGGGGTTTTTTAAACCTTCCCCTAAGGAATCTGTGACTTGCTACTGTTGAAAGAAAGTACTGAACTAGATGGACTAGCAGCCAATCCCTGAATGATAATTGCTACATTCCTAGTTTTCGTAGACTCTGCTTAACATTTTAATTAAGTTACTTGTAGTTGAATATTTCTTCTGTCTGCTAAGTAGACCGGGGGCACTCTCTGAAGCTAGTAGCAATGCTAAACTCCTGGGCATAACCTGACATGGATTACTTCCACTGCCAGGGGGGCCAGAGGGCAAAATATTACAGAATGAGAGTCACAATTTGGCTTTCAAGCCTAATTTTCCACTTAACTTCTACAGTAACATCATTGTCGCCAGTGCCCTGGTTCAGATGAATATGAACGCTCTAATCCTCTGAACCCTACAAAGAGAAAGGACATATCACATCACAAACACTCGCTGCCTTCTCTGGTTTTAGTCTTCTACTTAAAAATTACTAAAAACTGAACGTGTAGGGGAGACAAATTGGGGAAGAGACCGTTCTCACATAAAAAGACTGTCGTGCCAGTGCAAAATCATATGTGACCCAATTTAGAACAAGGAGTGGCAGGAAGGCAGCAGAGACGGCTGACACCGCAAACTCCAGATCTGAGCAGTTCTGTGGGTTTCCTGAAGGTAGGAGATAGGATCAAGGAGGGGGTGGGGTAGAGAATGGGAATGACATATTCTAGACTCTTGCCTATGGATGAATCCTAATCTTCATGCACCAGACTCTTCTTTGGGCAAGCCAGGAATACAAGTGGAAAAAAACAGTCTCCATTGTTCACAGTGAGCTCACACCAGCATTTTCACAGAATAAGTTTGCTTTTCTAAATATAATTGAGCTGATGCAACAGCTTTTGTCATTCTTCAATGGTGAAATATGATCTCGTTTGGAGACAACAAAGAACAGTACAGATTCATTCCTAATTACAGTGCAACATAGCCAGAACAGGGAAATCAAGCCAGGATTATTTTGCTAAACCCAGAATAAAATCTATCAAATATTTGGCTTGATCTGGATTCTAAGAGGTGCAGTTTTAGTCTGGACCCAACTTGTATGCTTGCAAAGTTTACTATACTCATCTTAAATTCATAAAAACTCTAAAACGTATATTTTAACTCAAACCCAGAGCCTTGCAGAGGTACCATATTTCCAAATCTTCCCACTTCCTATCTGACTTTCCTCTGCAGGTAGGAAACAGAGGTTTGAGGAGTGAAGGAGGAAGGATCTCCCAGAATGTAAGCCTTCATGAACTTTTATTTTAAACTGAAAGGAACCAAAGTATTTTTAAGGACAGGCAAAAAAAGTTGAGGCGAGTACCATCTCAATCAAGCAACTTTACCTACTTCCCTGAGAATGTATCTAGCTTCTCAGTAAACTTATTGATCTATAACTACTCTACAAACAGATAAAGAAATGGCCGTGATCATATTCCTAATCCAGCTGGGATCTAGCTAGTACATCTAGCTGGGAACTTTCCTTCATTTTTACCATATAAATATATCCAGTGATGGAAACAGTTGGGAAAAGCTATCTGAAACAAGCTCTTTCATGCAAAAGAACAATCAGCATCTGACAAAAAACTGCATCCACAGGTCTTGCATCCACTTGATCATCAACAAGTCACCCTTGCACATTCAAAGGCATATTTGTGCATGTAAAAGGGTAGATGCATATGCCAGTGACCATGGAACAAACCTGAGGTGTATACTTAGTCCTCTGACTACCATGGGAGTTTTGCCTGGGTTAAGGCAAAAGAATTTAAGATGGGGCCCAAGCCCAAATCTTGGGTGTCTGCAGATATCTCTGGACATGCAAGCATGGTTAGCCAAATGGGGATATGGATGTTTCCACAAACGTATAGCATTTTAAAATGGCTTAGAAATTTTGGCCAACTGCACAGTTCGATATTTGCAGTGTCATCTTTAGAAGCAAAAGGTAATGGGGTGGGATATTTTAAGAACAAAAAAAGTACTGAAACTCGTGGTAAATTTTAAAGGAAAGGATCAACACACTGATCTCAGAGACAGACCAATGAAGCAGCCCTTGCAGGATTGCAAGGCTCATTAGGTACTGTACAAACCCGGTGCCTTATTGTAACACGCTACCTTTCCAGCAGATCATCAATGACCTCAGACTGTCAAGAGGCCGAACTAAGACATAAAGAACACCCAGAATCAATGTGTACCAGTGGACCCTAGGTTATCTAACAGAAAACACAGTGGGCTGTATTCAGTCTTCTCTGTAGACCCTGCACAGGGAAGCTACACAGCTCAGGACACTGATGGCCCTTATCTCTGAATGGATGTCAACAACTCCATTCATTCATTTACTCATTCAGATCCCTCTCACATCTCTCACTGGTTGCCAGGCAACTCAAATAGGATTGCTGCATTTGTACCATAGCATGGCTATTTAATTTTTATTTTTTTTTCATTAGAAAGCAACTCCTACTTACAGTGGGATATAATCCTCTCGACAGACAACAGCAATAGATGCGGGTGCAAATCCATCTAGGAGGAGGCAATTCACAACACGTGAGGACATATTCAGACATACCTATGCACCCAAATCTATTTCTACAAAAAGGGCCAGCATTCACATTCTCCCCTCTCTGTCCGGTATGCCTTGCTGCCTGCCCCAGTCTCCCTCGAGCTCTACAAATCAGGCAAAATGCATTCTTTGCACATCTACACAAAGCAATGTAAATCCCAATCCCGCCGACTTTACCTACGCTGTTGTCTCATTTAATACTGTGTTGGGTTCATGAATTTTCTAAAAAAGCCTGCAGCCACAAATCTGTCCCTATCTCCAAATTTTAAAGCAGAATGCAATGATGTAAAAGATTCAAGAAATATTCGGGCACTGTGTAGCGTGGGTTCTAACACTGAGTTTCACTGACAGATCATTTTAGGCCTTCAGACAATCAGATCAGGGTTTCGAATACAGTGTTCCAGTGTCCTTGGGGTTTGGGCTCTTTGCGTTGTGAAGAGACTCAATAACTTCAGCCTCAGATCTAAAATCATGATGCATTTGCTTTCTAGACACAGCATCTTTAGATTTCTAAAGACCCCGCTCTCCGTGCAATGATGGCAACTGTTTTATTCAGAGATGCACTGCAGCCAGTTACAAGGAGATACCCACACTGTCTCCTGTCCCAGAGACATCCTTCTTGCTGCTTTTCTTTAAAAACAATTATCCAAGCCAACCAGAATGACAGGCCGTGTCTGGAGAAACCATACCATATTCCACATTTGACGCTCTTCCCCCAACTCCTTCCCCAACTCAGCCGTGGCCAGATCTTCTCTTTTGTCTTGGGCCCATGGTCCCTTTTATTTTGAACTTTTGCCCCAAACTGCATGTGTAAAAGTTCCCGGGGGTGGAGGGAAGACAGGGAGTGTCTTGGGCAGGAGTGCAGAGGAGGACTGGGAATCCTGCAGGCAGATATGCATAGTTCGGCCTCTCCAGGAGCAGACCAGGGAAGAAAGTGTTTTTTCTGAACAGCCACAATCCTCCTCTGCTTTTCTTTACTCAAGAGAAGGATTAAATTGCTCTGCTATGTCTTCCAGAGCATGTGCGAGAGACTCTAGACAGTGAGTAGGGTTTGGAGCCAGGTCTCATCTGACTTACAGCAGGAAGAATCCCACATGTTTCCTAAATCCCGATGACCCAACATGACAGTAGTGTCACAGCCTAAGCAGGGTTAAGCCAGAGAAAAAGTGGGAGGCCATACTCTTCCTTTCTCCCATGCATGGCTTAGCAGACAGTCAGCCTAACCAGAAGTAAACTGTTTTTATTTAAATCCAATTAAGTCACCCAAGTAAGACCAAATTCTAAACCACGCTGTAAAAGCTCAACAGTACCTGGAGTTGAGGAACATCTGGTAACATTTTAAATTTCAGAAATCAAGTACATGGCTATAAACTCTGTGAATGCACTTTAAAGTAGTAGCTTTCAGCTCATAATTTCATGCCTAATACACATTAACACAATCTGGATTTTATGCAGCCTACTAAAATATCAGTGCTGGAAATGGAAATAGGGACTGGTATATGGACAGTGCCAACATTTATATCCATGTAAAGATCAATACGTAATACCTTTCACAAGATAAGAGGTGCTTTATTCCTCAGCCTTTGTGCTTCTTTCCTGAGATTTATTGCCATACTTGTAAAGTTTTCTAGTTATTGGCTTTACCCTTTTCAAGGACTAAGGAATGAAGGGCAGTTGTGATTACCTATTAACTGTCCACTTCATTTGACTGTAAATCATGGCGAAAGAGTCTAATTTTACATATTTAAAACAGTGGAAAATATATGAGTGATCACAATTTTTTGTCAGAATTGTGCTAATTCTTCAATGAATATGTTACAAGACTGACCATAAATTATTCTGTCTTTGAAAAGAAAAGAGAACTTCAACCAACCATTGCAGTTATGCCAGTCACAGAAAGACTTTAAAGTGGAAAACCATAGGAGGCTGTAAGGATCACTTTTATTTTGGCAAGGATTCACCCTAACTTCAGAGGTGAGCCACTACACCACATAATACAAGAAACTCCAACATATAAGGAGTAGTCAGTGGCCAAAGCGAGGGTACATATTTTTCACCACAGGTTAAATACTTTTTTTTTTCTCATAACCTATTCTCAGTCTGCTTTTACATTCTTAATAGATCCAGTTTGTTTGTACTGCACAGTATGATGCCATACCACAAACCAAACATCTTAATTCCTCCATATTGTCCCAAGAAACCATAAAAATATATGAACTGGAGAGTGAAAAGTCTTTAAGACTTTCTGTTCTGATATTTATGCCAAGTGATTTCTCTCATTTCAGACAGATGCAGTATCTAATTGATATCATTCCCTATGCTGTTCAGTTCCAGAAAACAAAAATAGGGAAAGACCAAAAATAAATTTGATAGACACAGTCAACGCTCACATAGAATGAAGAGGCTCAATGATAAGCAAAATCATGAAAGTCATACAATGTAGAAAATAATGGCAAGACTTTACTCGTTCTCCCACTGTCACAGTTGCCCTGACAGATGGGAATTCAAGAAGACACTTAAGATCGGTCTGCTGTGATCCAGGCCAACAATGCAGGAGAACAGTGGTATTACTGTACCAAAACCTCTAAAGATATTTGCAAACATTTTGCAGGAATTTTCTCTTCTAAACTCTACAAACACCATCTTAGCCTCTTACATGTACTAGCAGGTTTCTAGCACAAATGAAAGAGAGACTTCCCATGAGGACAAGTGGAGGATCTACCAATTTGTCTCTTTAAGTTCCCTGTTTTCCTCTCCATCTGCCTAATCTGCAGGCACCCTCTGCATCTGACAACAGCATGATTGCAAATGCTGCCCTTTTGGGGTTCTTGTTTAGTGGGAAATAGCTCACTGGCACATAGCAGAACCCGATGATTTGGGGCCAGAAAAATGTATCATGAAACAAAGAAATCCCAGAAAATCTGCTAAGAAGTCAAGAAAGGTAGGAGGAAGTTTATGAATGGCAGTGGCAGCAACTTCTGCAGAACATCTGGGCCTTTTTAACATGCCGAAGACATTACAGCACAGAGCAGCTAATTAAAATGACAACAAACCATCCCACTTAAAATAAGGCATAAATATGTAAATGTAAAACATCTAAGTTGCATGGTGCAGTGTTTCACAAAACACTGGACCAGATCCTAAGTTGTCATAAATAGCCATCACTCCCTTGAAGCCAAAGGACTTATGCTGATTAACACTAGCTGAAGTTTTGGTCAAGCATATTTAGCACTCACATTTCTGTTGCCTTTGTAGGAGCCCTTAAGCAGGGACAGCCTATCTGTAAAAACATTTTGTGTGTATGGTAGTTAGAGATGGCATGTTACACTTTCTGGCTCCCTTCCTTGCTCTGTCCTTGATTCCTTGTATGAACTTGGTCAAGACATTTGGATTTACTCTTGTGTGAAAGAAGGCACAGAAAAGAGTGTGCAAAAAATTTTTGCAAATATTTATCAAAGCCATTTGGTTACCTTTGCAGCCCAGTAATCATCCCATTACTTCTGCCACTGATCTTCAACAAATTGTGCACACTCTTGTTTGAAAATGTAGCCCCCAACATCTCTGTAGATCTGCTTAGACATCTGTAAATTGGGATTTCACTTCACAGGGGTATTATATATTAATGTTTGCAAAGCTTCTTTGAGATCTTCGGATGTGAGATGTCATAGTGCTTAGTTAAAGGAGAATCAGAAATGATGAAAATATACTGCACAAGCAAATTGAGAACTGGTCCCTGCTTTATTGATATCCCTCCATCACATATCTATAGCATCTTATTCTGTCCAGTTTGGGCAGTACACTTTAACAAACCTGTGGACAAACTGGACAGAGTCCAGAAGAGAGCAACAAGAATTAGTAATGATTTAGAAAACAGAATTAAAGATAGACATAAGAATTGGGATTGTTTAGTCTACAGAAGAAAGGATTGAAGAGGGATGTAATAATAATCTTCAAGTATGAAAAGGGTTGTTATAAAGGGAGTGACTAATTGTCTTCTGTCCACAGAAGACAGGGCAAGAACTAATAGACTTAAAATGCAACAAGGCAGATTAAGATCAGATATTAGGAAAAGCTTGCTAACTCTGAGGGTAGTTAAAGCACTGGGTCAGATTACCTAGAAACACTGTGAATCTTCCTTCTTTGGACGATTTTTAAGTGCAGGTTAGACAGACATTTGTCTGACATGGTTTAGACAGAGATGATCCTGCTTTGACCAGGAAGCTGGACAAGATAGCTTCCTTAAGTCCTTATTTTTCTATGATCCAGACACTAAATAGGGAGTATACAGAAGCTGACAGATAGAAATGCAAAGTATTTTTGCTATTCTCAAATCTTCAAGTGACCTCTTTCCACACTATAGCTCTGTGGCAAGTCATAACACCCACAGTTTGCTCAAATTGTCCTGGTTATATCCTAGAGAATTGTGATAGTTCTCCCTGTATTTTGATTGCAGAGACTTGAAAATTATTAGGCATTTGCTTCACAGTTCACCACAAATGAAACATTTCTGTGGCTGACTTGCTGCTTGTAGCCTTGATGACGTTCTTTGGTCTTTGTCTCCTTTTCCAATGTACTGTCCTTTGCCACTCTGTTTGTTATTTCATAACTTTAAAATGAATTCATGGAACTGAAATCGCAGTGATTCATAAGGTCCTTGTGAGGTCGCAGCTAAAAATGACACTAAGCAAATGCAAGAAAAGGATGAGCGATACTTTAGGACCCACTTGATAGTTACTGTGTCTCAACAACTCAATTAAGTCAGGGACACTGGGTAATGTCACCTCATACTTCAGAAAAACTCTGAACTTTGCCTTTAAAGTTTCTAACTAAGATTCTCCGCTACAAAGACTGCCAAACATAAGCCTAAAATTGCTAGTGAGAACCAGTTTGTGATATATTAACTCATGCTGAACCGACCATTAGGCCAGAAAAAGAGTCCCATGGGACTCAACAGAGCTATCGTGAAATAAGCTGCTGCCCAATAACGACATCAGAATTTGTCCATCTTATATAAGAAAGAGAGGTGGGTTGAATTTATTTTTTGTCTCATCTCCTTTCAGTATTCCCAAATATTTTCCATTCTGCCACCAACCTACTGGCTGTTCGAGGCTTTTTCTGTTGAAGCTATCTCTACCCTAAAGACAAGTGATTCCTGATTAACATTTCTTTGAAATGGATGTGTACCCATGAAAAGCTTTGGGAAAATCAATTTGTCAGGACATTCTCAACTGTCTCTAATAAGGACCAAGGTTTTCTAGTGTTAACATGATATTGAAAGGCAGGGCTTTTGAGTTCTGTCCATAGTTTTTGGACGTTTTGGGGTCCTTTCTTATCGTCATAAGAATCAGATCTTTAAGTATTTAGATCTCTTGGGGAGCTTGGGCTGT
This sequence comes from Alligator mississippiensis, assembly GCF_030867095.1. Classification (NCBI taxonomy): domain Eukaryota; kingdom Metazoa; phylum Chordata; order Crocodylia; family Alligatoridae; genus Alligator; species Alligator mississippiensis. Next base: position 8,728,804 of record NC_081832.1, on the reverse strand, counting down.
TCTGCTTATAGCGTGGGGGGTTAACAAGTCATTCTAATCCAGGCTGGAAACATTTACTTTTCTGCGAGAAAAGCAACACCGAGAAAATTAAAATTGTGTGCAATTATCTAAGCAGAATTAAACAGAAGGGAAATCAGTCCACTCAAATGCAGACATATTTTCACTTGGATCCAAATACATCTAGACACAGAAGCACACATTGTTCTAGTCAACTTTGAGAGGGTTGAGTATTTGAAAAAAAATAAGACATTTTCAAAACTCCAAACCACAAACAGCGTCCAGTCCAATATACACTACAGCTTAATCTGTGCTCCTGCTGAGAGCTTCTATATAACAGAGGAAAGCCTTTATCCTAAAGATTATCCTCTTGTCTTGCAAACAGTCCTTTACAGGGCATTTTTTCTTCACAAAAACCGTCTGCTCCTAATGATGAAATTCAGTGACAAACCTAAGGGTTCTGCAAAGACAGATTGCACCTTTTTGTGAATTATTGTGTCTGCAAAAATGTGAACACAGCCAGTTTTGTTCAACAATTCAAACAGATGTCAGGAGTATGATAGCTTATGCACACTATTTTTCTGGGTGTGTGTACTGTAGACTTCATCTAACGTGTGGGAAAATGTCTCTTTTAAAAATGGAACGTTTTATTACTTTTCCAAGGTTCATTCAACATGAGACACAAAGCATTAAAACCAAACATGTCATTCCAACAACATACTATTGGCCCTTGAAATTTCTGGACTTCATATACAATTCCCGTATTATGAAAATAATGTCAAGGTTAGGTAGAAAACTTTGACACAAAAGAATGACCACGTCCCACTATTCTGAGACATAAAGAAATGCTTGGGTTTTGTTTCTTTTATATTAAAGTATAATTCTCAGCCTGCAATGAAGCATAGAATGAAACAATACTCTTCACCTCCACAGGTTCTTCACACTGACCTCCTAGCCCATGCTTATCACAAGAAAAACAGAATGGTGGAGCATATACCGTTGGTGACAATGAAAGGAAATTGATTGTAAATACGAAATAGGTCACCTTTCTGTCTGCGTGTCAGCTGCAAGCCGGTGATAGACGGCTACGAGTGATATTTCTTCCCACTGATGCATGAGTGATACATGAAAGTTTTCAGGCAGCAGCTGGTTGCATAAAAGCCAAGGAATACAATCAAAAGCAATAAGCATCTGACCTTTAGAAGGGAGAGAAATGAAGAGGGGTCATGTGGCTGAGTGACAGCTTTGTAACAACAAAAATTAAAAGTTTAAGTTTGGTTGTGCTGGTAATGTGTTCACTTTTTTCTTGCACAGCCTTTTTCTGAATTTGTGACCTTTGAGAAAAAAAAAACAATCACAAAGACGGAAAGAGTTGTGAGTTGTTGGGCTTTCAGTGAAGCCACTGGCAATCCCTTGCTGTGCCACTGACTTACGTGAATTTGGGCACGTCACTTAAACGCCACTTCCTCTGGCTAAAATGGAATTAACAGCTCTTCCTTTTTCTCACCCTTCTGTGTGCATTAGCAAGGGCAAGACTGTCTTTTACAATATACCTACCCAGTATCTGGCATAATGTGCCTCGACTTTAGCTGAGATCTGTACAGCCTTGTCACATTGTTCACCAGGGTATTTAATGGCTGGAGGTACCACCACTTGAGTATACCCTCAACAAGGAAGGTGCCCTTTCTAGAAAAAGACAGCAAGTTAGATCTCCAAGCTCTACCTAGAGAGCTTACCGGGATCAACTGCTGGGGAAACCAATGAATTTGATCCTCCTACAATGAAAAGGCCTGGGAGCAGGGAGAAGCTGCTCAGGACCCTGCAAGTAAAAAGTCTAAGCATCTAGCTGCTTCATCTGTGCACCAGTGCTGGATGAAGCCGGGACAAGGGAAGGAAGAATATATATATGGATTTACAGTCCTCTTCTCAGTATTCAGACCTTTCCTGCTCCATCATCTCCTAACAATACGATAATGGAAGGCACTATGAAATAAAAAAGGCTTTCAGATCAAAAAACTACATGTTGTTAAGACTGGATTTTCAAAGAGTTTAACTGCACAGCTTGGCAATATATGTATGCAATTTTATTGTGACCGCCTGGACTCAATTAGCAATTGTATGACAAGTTTTGAACAGAGTTGCTAAATTTGACTATACAACTAGCTACATGTGGAAATTAGGCAAACAACTGTGTGTGATTTGACAAAGATATTTGTAGACTTAAAAACCCACTTTACTTAGACAGGCTAAGTGAGACTTTGTACATAACTAGCGGTTTTGGGCCCCCCCTTTCTGACTGCCAAGTGAGCTCGTTTTGAGGAAATGTTGGGCTCTCACCTGCTGAAAATCAGGTGTTTGAATTGAGGTACCTAAAATGCCTGATTCATTGTCAAAAACTTGGCCATAGACACTACTTATGGCTAATTCTCTCTGTTGAATTTACCTATTAACCATGAAACCTTCAGAGAATATAAAAGAATTCTTATTCAAACAGAATTTCTAAAATGTTTTGTACTAGATGGTGATCATAACCTCAAAAGAAAAAAAAAGATTGCATTAAATTAAAGATACATGCTAATTATAATCTCTAGACATCAAGACTGCTGAGACATTTAAACACACTCTGCACCAGAATGAAACTTTTTTTTATCTTTTGAGAGACTTTTGTAGATTTTTTTTACATTGTCAAATACAGAACTAACTACATCTGTCACATCAACAGCACAAAGTATCAATGTTTTCTTCTATAAACATCAGGCAGCTTTTTGATCCAGATTATTACTAGTTAAATATTTTTAAATGATTGCCCTGCAGAACCCACTTTGATAGCTGCTGCGAGCAAATTTTATCTTCCAACCCTGCTTCCAAGCTCAACAGTGTGGGAGGAAGATTTTAAACCAATTCAAGAACAAAATTCATTTTCAGTCCATTTAAACATACTCCCCATCCTCCCAAACATATTTAAAAGCAATGCCACTGCACTCTTGGGAGAACAAATAATATAGAAGTAGACAAAGCAGATGTACAAAGGCAGAAAGTTAGGCAGAAATGTTTGGTTACTGCAGTGGGTGCCAGAAAGTATACAGCAATTGCACATACTGGGCAGGATGAATCAGTCATTTTTGCTCAATTACTTTTCTTTGTCATTTCTTTACTGTTATAAGTCATTCTCTTTACTTCCTCCTGAAACGTTTGGCATCTGTATATCCTTCTATACATTATAAGCATATTATGTTTCTTATCTTCCCCAATGATCTCCTTTTTGCCCTGCAGTTTCAGCAGTTTCAAAATAAACATGAATGACCAAAAATGGTTTCATCTACCAGCCTACAAATTACCAAGACAAATGGAGGACCTGGTGAAACTGCTCTTCAGGAATGCAGGGAGATGGCCTAGACATCAGCAAGACCATTTCAGCTCTGCTCTTATACTTAGAGAAGGACTTGAGGAACTTGGTAAAAGGTTAGCGATGCATCTACAGGATGGAGGCATGTCCAAGGAGGACTGAGAATGAGATGGTGAGTCTGCTGGTACCTAGATCATCTGTTTCTTCTACTCCCTGGTGGAGAACATGCAGTAGTATCTAGAAAACAGTAATTGGACCTGGGAGGAGGATTGTCTCCCTGAATTCTTGTTAATCCCCCAGTGCACGGCACGGCATAGCTACTCAGACTGGGCATTAAGATGCAGCATTATGTTTCAAATACATTCATGACTGTAGCACCCTATGAATTTAACACGCAGAAAATCTGCCTGGTTCTGTCTGGCAAGAAACAAGAAGCTGGGGACAACCCAAAGGATAACTTGACAGGGGATCTTCTAGGCTCCATCTTGAAAAAGTAACGGTGCTCATTTGGTGCCTGATTGTGGCATGCCAATACCATGACAGCTACTTACATAGTGACCCAACGTGCTCGCATTCTTGCACTAACTGGTTTTGCAAATTAGAATCAGAAATGAATATCCCAACTCCCATTGTTGCATATGGTTGCATTAGACCAGATATTTAAAGAAAAAAGTGTGCACAGGCAAAGCAGACATTTAATAAGATTGTGCTCACAAATATAGAATTAATCTAGACTTTACACAAAGATAGAGTTAACTGCCTAAAGAACCCATAGCCTAACTAGTTAACTAGCATGCCACCACTACTAATAAGTGATCCAGTACAGGTACAACTATATATGTAATTTTGTATGTGGACCCCCCATGCCTCTTGTTTTCAAAATTGGGCCCTTTCTGTTAACATCACATCAAAAGAAAATGCAATCAACACTAATAGTTACTTAAAATCAATTAAACTAAGTCAATTAGGATGGAAAAATAATGTGTTTGTTTCCACAGGTCTTCTCTAAAAATTGATTTCAATTTCAACTCACCATGTTGTTTCCCTCTAAAAAAAAGAATTGATTTTTGTGTCACTCAGAAGCACACTATCTCATAAGTATAATTCACATAAAACAAATTAAGAGGTTGATCAAATGCTCTGTTAATGTAACTCTTTAATAATAATATCACTTAGATCTCAAACTGCCTAATTAGATTTCAGTCATTGCAATCAACAGCCTCATTGAAACTGTTCATTTATAATTTATGGTCTCTTTGCATTTTACTGTTCTTTGTAAAAAATAGCAAAAAAAAGAAAAAAGAACCAGTATGTGGTAAAAAAAACCTCAACAACAAAAAGCCAACTGACTCACAGAGATGTTGCACATCTCCACACTCCTCTGGAGCTTTGGGGGGAATGCTGGCTCCCTAGAAGTCAATGGAAAAACTTCTTATGTGGCTAGGATTTCACTGTTGAAGAGCGTTTGTAGAACCCAAACCCAAGTATGGATCCAAATTCCACATCTGAACAAAACCTGAAGATAAAGAAAATAATAAATGCAGTATTCAAGACAGGTGAAAGATGAAATAGATCCAGCAGCTGCATTTGTGGCATAACAATTCAATGTATTGACATCCAGACACAAAATAGATTTTTACAGGGAATGCATATTTAAAGAGCAGGTCAGCTTGCATTACATTGTTTGCTTCGCTAAGGCAGATGTTAAAGAAAAAATTGTGAATGTCAATCAGTTAAGAAATATTCTATAAAGAAGACCTTCATACATGTAAGTTTGTGTTTGTGCGCACACATCTGCCTAGTATGTATGCTTCTCTGCACATAAGCCATATATCAGAAACACATGGCACAATCTGACCAACCCTCAGAGCAACACAATACTAGTTTGAGAACGGCATGTATCAATGGAAATATTTTTCAGGGGTGACAATGAAACCTTTGGGACGGGCTTTCAGGAGCTTGCCATTTAAAAGATTTCCCCATATAGAGCAGGTGGAATGTCACGCTCCAGGACAGTAGGTAAGGTTTATGAAGACTTGGGTCCCTCTCAGCACTGAAACCCTATAGGCATGCGAGCCATTTTAGTCTCTTTCCACTGTTCTTGAATGTTTTGTATATAATTATTTTCATCTGAATAGAAATCCTGATCAACTCGCATGCCATAGATCCATAGTCAGGTTTGGATGCTCTTGTTGGTGCTATCATCCAGTAGTCCAGGACTGCACTCTTGCTTACTCTTGCCTCCAGTGTCTACAACAGACCCCTGCAGAAAGCATTTGAATAGCATTGACTCCACAGACTTCTACTGATGTGCTCAAAATATGTGTAAAACAGCAGACAGCTGCTTAATTACCAATGAAGTATCCTGTGTAAAGATCTCAGTAAGTAAATAAATGCATCTGGGTTGCAGCCGCTGAGATTTATAGCACTCTTTCCTGATTTCCTTTTTCACACTACAGTAAATACAGTAATGGTGCTGGCTAATAAACAGTCATAAATCTGCTTTACTTTTTTTATGATGTTTGCTGATTGGAAAGTAATGCTGTGAAGTTGATGAAGTCAGTGACTATGAATGTGAGAAGGGTTTGTGGGTCGTTGGGGTTTTTTTTAATGTTTTGGTATACTTGAAACTTTTCATACTAAAAGACTTTTGTACTTCCACACTGATCTGTGGGGGGTTTCACAATCTCTACCTGCTCTTTTTTCGATATGCTGTAGGCTAAACCAGTGGTTTTTTACCTTTTTTCATTTGCAGACCCCTAAAATATTTAGAATGGAGCTGCAGACCTCTTTTGGAAATTTCGAATAGAGGTACAGACCTCTTTGAATTTAAATGTGGTGGATTCACATACATTTGATTAATCAGAGCCATCTTTCATGGACCCCACATTGAAAACTACTGATCTAGTTGATTTCTTCAGATAAATTTAGCAGATGCAGTGCAGATACCCAACCAGTGGCAAGTTGCAGGGGTCTGACATACCTCTTACCAAGGACTCCATGCAATTTCCTGAGAAGGAAATGGGAAAATACCTGTAAATTTCAATGAGACTTGGATTGGGCCCATGTTGTTTCCTTCCTTCCTTCCATTCATTCATTCTCTCTCTCTCATTAATTCAGTTTTTTCTTCCTTCCTTGAATGAGTAATGTGGCTTTATTTGGAAGCACTGGTTCAAAATATAAATCTGTTCTGGGAGCTGAGCTGATACAGAACAGCACAAGATGTCTAAATACATGGGGCCAGACCATCAGCTAGTATAAGTGAAACCATTTTATGCTAAGGATACCGCAAAAAGATATCAGAAGCCCATTTATGAGTTGGATGTTTCAACTACTTATCCTGGTTCTGCAAACACTATGAATGATGTCATGACTGGTAGCACTGTCCCTTGGAAGTCAGACCTCCTAGAGCAGCAATGCTCAACTTCAGCACAGAAATCTGTTGGAGGACACTGTGAAGGATGAGGCTGAAGCAACCAAAGCAGATGGAGGTGGACTAAATTATCCACATTTGGCTGGTTTGGAACCAACTCCATTTTACAAGTAGTGAGAGAGAAAGGGAGGAATTCCACCATAATGGCTTAAAGTGTATGTCCTGGTCTCTACATTTGCATGCTTATTTTGGAAATGCAACTAATTTTGCCAAATAAAGGAGGTGACTGCCTGTTTTGTTCACATAAGCAGTCGTTTGGTTTCATACATGCTCAAAAGCATATAACTATTTTAGTAGTGCAATTGCACCTATGAAAGTCAATGAGGAAAATGAGAGGCTGGCTTTAAATTGGCTAAAGCATCGTTCAGTGCACAAAGCCAGATAATGTTTGAACTCTTCAAAAGTGTGTGTTATGTCCAGGCACTCAGCACTGTAGAAATAAGTATATAATTAGTAGGGTCCTTAGAAAAGGACAAAATGGAGGGGTGATGTGGTGTTAGTGAGCTGTTACTGTAAATAGTATCTATAATTCATCATTTGCTGCCATTTGAGCCAAAACCTTGGGTCCAAAGGCTATATGTTCATGCACAGAGATAAAGAAGATAAGCTAATAGGAGTCATAGCTATTAGCACTCTCAGTTAGTCTTTCACTAATGAAGTCCAAGTGCCAACTATGCACAGGTATATGTCTCCCACTAACATTAAACCATTGCATCAAATATTTCAATCACTATACAATGGAAAGAAACAAGTCTTTATTGCACACTAGTGTAAAGAAGATAGTCTTTGAGGAAAGGTTCTTGACTGGGCATAAACAGACCTACATGCACATTTCTCCATTACAACCTTCTTGTTTGACATTGGGCAAGTCACTTGAACTCCCCATGTCTTGGTACCTCAAGTGTAAAATGCAAAGACTACTTTCTTATTCTTATTCCAACAGCGGGGATATGAAATCAATCTGGTCAATAATTGATGCTATGGCGATGAGAGAAGTCAATGATTGATACTACAGTGCTGAGTGCCAAATGAAGACATATACAATTATTTCTAAAAAAAAATAATATTGGAAGGGAAAGGGTAAAACAGTTCTGACAAACATCAGTAAAAAGGAAAATGGAGGAGAAAAATGAGACAAAAGTGTAATGGATTTAGATGGGATAATAATGTCAACCTCCCTTCTAGCAGCACAGGTAGAGGACAGCTGAACTAGCAGTCTTACCAGGACTATGGGTAATTTCTTAAACCATCTATTTCTTTTTTTTTTTTAAATACTAGGGTATTTAAAAAAATACTAGTTGGTATTCAACTTGCCATTAAGGTCCACATCATGTGTACAGAATACATGTTGCTGACATAATACATTAGCTGCTGCTGCCAACCATCATGATAAACAGGGAATAAATCAGAGGGTGAGTGCTTACACCTCATTTCTAACCCCAAATAACTTACATTTGAAACTTTGCTCACTTATTAAAATCAAACTGTGACATACACACACTCGCTGGCTTTTAACTAATTGAAGTAATCTGTATGCCAAAGGCTTCAGTCAATGCTCGCAGGGGATCCGATGTGTTTATATTTCTGAAGAGAAAGAGAAACAACTGCTTTGCACCACCAAGAGGGCAGCCTGGGGGCATCAGCACATCCAAGTGCCTTCTCGCCTTCTGATGTTGTCTCTCACGTGTTCAGCAAGAGATGAAACTCGCCCTGCTGTTGTGTCAATCAACCTTAAGCACCATGTCTCTGAGCTACAAGTGGTTTCTTCCAAGAGAGATATGTAAACCAAGTCCTTACGGTGACCTCTGAAAACTCTTGCAAGTCAAAGCTTAAATTCTTTCCAGGAAGAGCAATCTGTAGGCACTTATCCTCAGATGTGTTTCGGTATATACTTGTCTTTGAAATCAGTGAGATTTAGGTGCCTAAATTGAAGTCAGTAAGTCTTAGAGCCTTCTCAGCCACAAAGCTCTCCCTCACTATTAAACAGGCTCTGACACCCAGGGCTCCTATACACGTGCCAGATACACGTGCTCTGACACATGCTAATTAGCACACATCGAAGCACACTCAATTCATCGAGTCTGCTGGAGTGTGCTTAGCATCCTGCACATCATGTGCAAGTATCCACACTTCAAAATGGCAGCAGGGGCGCTTTAACTCCAGCTCGTCAAACAAGCATGAGACACTGAATACACGTGATGTTGCGGGGGCTTTAATTAGAGCGGCTCCTGAGAGCCGCTCTAATTAGAGTGTCCCCCCACCATTCCAGAGCGCATGTAAAAACACCTCCAGGGACCCAATCTCAGACTAAATCTCAGCATGCCTATGTGGTCAGATCCACAGGATCACAAAAGACAGACTCCTTCCTTCTGAACTGCCATAGACCTACCGTTGCTGTACTCAAAACAGATGAGCCACTGGAGCTGACCACCAGTCCCCGTCCAACTGGACTGAAAGAGCCCCGTAAGTTCACAAAGTAAGTAATTCCTTCCAGGCTCTGGCAAGAGGAGAAAAAATCAACTCTCCATAACTCCTGTCTAATAAAGGAAAGTGTTGAAACAGGATATTATGGAAAAGATGTAGCAAATCAATCAATCAATCCTTTGCATGTTGGAACGGGCAATATCTCTGTGCAAAAAAAAAAATGATCAAAAGGTATTTTATTCTTAATATCAGCGTCTTTTGAGATATGTTTTAAATTCCGTGTCAATACCATTACTGATATCATCTATATTTGGCGGGAGGAGAAAAGAGAGATGTGAGAAAGTAAAGCTGTTACTGTGGAGTTGTGCAGTGCTGAAAGGTCACCGCCGGGCTGGCTTTGTTCAAGACATTCCCAGTTCGTTGTTCCTCTGCACTACATAGATCTCAGGTCCCATTTTTATTAGTGCTAAAATAGGCAGTTCCCCTACTGCCACACCATCTGCCTCGCTCCTCTCCGCCCGCCGCTACACAGAGCATCTCGGAGTTGCTCTGAGAGGGGGGGAGAGAAAAAAGAAAGAAAACCGTATTGTTTTGGTCACACACCCTGCTGGCGGCAGCCAGTTTCCAACAGTGACTGTCTTCACAGAGGGGCACATTCAGCCTTTGCCAACCCGTGACACGCATTTTGTTAAAAAAGCAAAACAAAACCCTCATTGGTTTGGAATGAGAAGAAATGTGGTTTCCTTTCTGCTCTCCCACTGTGTGATTTCAGAGCCGAGCGGCTCCTCCCAGCATTGTTGCTGTCTTGTTGACATTTCAAACCCGGACTGGAAATTTCTCCTGACAGATTTCCGATTCAGCCCGAGCTTGAATTAGCAGCAGCGAGACCTGCTCACAGCACACACCAATAATGGGGTTCTCAAAAAGTGACAGACAATACAATGCAGGCGAGTGATGCTTTAAGCACACACACACACACACACACACACTTCAACTTTCAATCTAAAAATGCTTTCCTTGCCTGTTGATTAGAAAACTCAAATTGCATTTTGTCCTACATCATATTTGTCATCAGTGCAAGTGCCAATCCAACAAGAGACTCTCAATCCCAGAACGTATTCCAAATAAAGTGGTCTACAGTACCAGGTGGCATAAATAAGGCAAAAGAATTATCATTTTAAGGGCACCCTTTACATATAACTTCAAGGTACCGGGCAACCAGGATCTTATGAAACAAGCTGGACCATTCACTTTCCATTTGCTTATTAGAAATTGCTGTTGATGTGATTTTTCTAACGAGAACCTATTAATAATAAGACCTGTCAACAGGAAAAGACATTTGGGAACAAGAATGCATCTTTCACAATGGATTACCAGACAAACCACTTCCCCAGCACTGCAATGCCATAGTTTGGGAACAAAATGTAGCTTGAGCAGCATGTGATTTCTGAAGTCACCCGTATGAAATGTCTCTTTCAGTTATCTCTGACACAGAGATGCGGGAATGCCCAGAAAGCACTGCCATTTGTTTTGCTCTGGAATCAACATATATACCAGTGTTATAAAGATAGCTCCATTAACTTCCCTGCTTTGACTCCAAAGTGTAATCCCAGAGGAGTGGGGAAGAACAACTGATGGGTAAACTAGACACAACAACAAATACACAGATGGCAATTCTGACGCCAAGTCCTCTACCTCGGCATCCTCCTTGAAGCCACCCAGTCTTATAGGAGTAACTGAAAGCAGAATATGAAGAGGAGAAGAGAGCATGAAGATATCCTGATTGTAAGGCTGTGTTTGAACATAAGAGAGAAGGGCAGCTATAAGAAGCCAGCGCTAGATTCCTCATTCATATTTTCATTCCCTTCCTAAGGTTAACTATTATATCTGCCGTTAAATGGTCCTTGCAGCATCCTGCATTTTTGCAAGTTCATTTTTGTCCCAAAGATATCTGGCATTTCAAACTTTTAAGATCTTTTAAGGAGAAAAATAGCACTCTCTTGCAGAGAAAATGAACCAGATTTCATTGCAATATATTCCTATTTTCAACTTTGCAGGAAACATTCCCACTTCCAAGGACAGGAATTATACATTCATACATGCACTGACTTGAACTTCTACCTCCCCAAGGTTTACATGCAATGATGCATATAACAGTGCATATAATGATGCATGACGTTCTGTGCTTGTGAGATCTCATGCTATTGGGCCATACTCTCAGCTGCTGTGAATTAACATATCACCATGGAACTAAACCAATTAGCACCATCTGAGGATCTGGCTCAATACAGTCTGACAAGGCTTGGAGCTCCTGCTACCTTAAGAGCAGGCAGGCTGTGGCTGAGGCAGGCTGCAGGCACGGCAATTAGGGACCATGCCTGAGAAGCAGCTTGCAGGTGTGGCCAGGGCAGGTGTGGCATCTTCTGGCCCAGGAGCACAGAAATAAGCCCAGACCCTGAGTTTAACAGGTAGTAAGATCCTGGAGGCTGCTGAGGAAGTATCTAGTAAGCAAGATGACTGCAGCTCTTGAGTGCCAGCACACAAAGAACAGCCTGCAGCAGTTGGGAAGGGACTATGGGAGGAGCTCCCAAGGAGCCCAGTTAGGGGCTGAGTGTGCGACCAGCATGTCCACAAGCCTAGAGAAGGGTTGAGTCTGGGACCAGAAAGGTCCATGAGTCCAAAGAGGGGTTGAGTGTGGGACCAAGGGGTCCAAGAGCCCAGAGAGGGGTTGAGTGAGAGGCCAAGGGGTCTGAGTGTCCAAGGAGGCACTGAGCAAGGGGCCAGGACATTCAGGTGCCTGGAGAGGGGCTGAGAGTGAGCCCAGAGCCCAGAGAGGGGCTGTGTGTGGGATCAGTGAGCCCAGGAGCCCAGAGAGGAGTTGAGTGAGAAACCAAGGGGTCTGAGTGCCCAGAGAGGGCTGAGTGAGGGACCAAGGGATCCAAGAGCCAAGGGGGCTGAATGTGGGACCTGAGGGTCTGATAGCTGGGAACGGCTGAGAGCAGAAAGAAAGAACACCAGAGGGTGATGACACCTGTGAGGCATGGGGCATGGTGTAGGGGCAGGCAGAGCCATGCAATTATCCCGTAAGGCAATGACCACAGACACCTGGTCATCACAAGAATGAGAACAGATTGGGGAAACCCTGGGGCAGCCTCCCTTATATAAAGCAAATACATCAAGGAGTGGTGGGTGAATGAAGGGGTGCCCACAGAGACCAGAGTGGGTAAGGGCTGAAGGGACTCCAGGGAATTCACAGCCACCCCTGGAGACAATCCTGTTACAGGAGCACTCTACAGCTAACAGCTGTAAAGGTTTTGCATTTTAAAACTAACGTAAAAGGTTTTGCATTTTAAAAACTGCCTCATACTTTGCATCGCAACATATTGCAGACTTAAGTCTGCTTCCTTGCTTGCTTCCTTTGGGTCAGAAAAAAAAGGATTTTATTTATTTTGTTTGTATGATTCACACACATCTGTTATAGGGAATGAAAATTTCATCTGAAAGACTTGTTGATTTCCTGAAGGCCTGCCATGGTAAAGTAAACTCACCTGTCACTATAATGAGAAAGTGTTTATATCCAGTACTAACTAATCAACACAAACCATGCCTAGATTCACAGAGCAACTGATAAACAAGGCTTATTCCAGCATTGGTCATTATTCCACAGGTGGTAATACTCAAATATACGGTTCAATCCCCCAGCTGCCTTTTCCAATGTACACCAGCTCAGGATCTTACCAAATGTAGCATTGACCCTGTTTTAGCATTCAGGTTGCCTTTATCATCACTGCCTATCTGGATAGTAGTAGTAGATGTCTGGGGTGTGACAGGGTACCTCCACATTGGAGGAGAAATCAACAGTGTGGGGTATGCTCTCTGTGGGCACATGTACATGAGATGTTACCGTGCAGTAGCTCATTGCTAGCATGCAGTAGCATTGCCAGGCACTAACTATGCGGCGATGGTACTGTGCAGTAACTTGTTGCTACTGTGCGGTACTGTCAGAAAAAAAACAGACATGGCGATGGTACTGCGCAGTAACACCGACTACTGCGCAGTCATTGAGTACTTGCATATGCATAAAGTAAGTTACGTGGAGCCAGCACCACTTCTTTTGGACCTGGAACCAACTTCCAAAAGAAGTGGTGCTGGCTCCTACTCTGGGGGTCTTTAAAAGGAGGCTGGATGAACATCTGGCCAGGGTCGTTTGACCCCAGTACTCTTTCTTGCCACGGCAGGGGGTCGGACTAGATGATCTCCTCAGATCCCTTCCAACCTGACCAACTATGAAACTATGAAACGTGGGCCGTGTCTACACGAGCAGCAGACTGTGCAGTTGTTACTTTTAGTACCTGCTTATACATGCAAGTACTAAATGACTGTGCAGTAACAACTGCACAGTCCGCCACTCAAGTAGATGCAGTCCATGTAACTTGCTTTATTTAAACATATGCCCTGACCTTAAGTAAGATGGTCCAACAGCATGCAGGGAAAGCCCTCCTTCAACCCAATGCTCTTTTCCAGTTCCCAAAGATCACCAGCCCTGAGAATTGACTGAACTCAGAGGCCAAAGGGCTCAGAGTAAACCCTCATGCAACTCCCCCTCTCATTAAGCTGCCTCTACATCAAGACTTTACAGAATGAAAAGCTAATACGATGTCTTCTCAGAGCCTGCCCGCACGCTGGGAGTAAAAACCCCTGAACTGTCATGGATGCTGAAAAGCTTCTGTTTCAACAAATCCAAATTTGCCATCTAAATAAGTTTTCATCAAAAAATTCAAAACCAGCTCACCTGCTGCATCCTACCAACACCAGATAATTTTTCACGTGTGTACACAGCTGACAGTTCCTATAGTTCAAAGGGGATTGTGGTGTGTGATCACTTTGCCTGTAATTACAGTTGTTAGAAGCTAGCATCGTGCACACAAACATTAGTGTTTCAATGAATGCAAATAGGGAAGCGGCAGCATACATTTGCATGTTTGAGGAGTCGTATAATGCATCACTTTATTCAAAGTGCCACCGACTAATCAGGAACATGCTTTGAGCAGTCATGTTAAGTACTGCAAGATACAGGTCTGTTCCAGTGCCATCTTGATAACTCCATTTGATACGAGGTAGCTCATTACATCACAGTCCTGTGCATTATGCATGGAACAGTATCTGTTTCCCTTTCTCCACCAATAAAAGTTGTTTTGATGATAAATAGACTAAACTAAACCTTATAGCCATGACCCCCATGAGTTCAACACTGCTCTACTGCTGCATGAAAGCACTTTATGATCCTGCTGCTTCAAAGGAGATCACAATACTGCAGCTCTAACAGCCTGGCAGTACGTCACATCTTTGATCCTTCCAAACTTCCTGTACAAAACAAACAGAAGAGGTCAGAAAGCAAGATATTTAAAAAGCCATTCAAACAGGGAGCTCCAAGAGGGGGCCTCACAGATGGTTTTGTTGGAAATGTTAACAGAACAGATTCAGTAAGGCTCACGTCAGAAGGTCCTGTGGGTCCCTTCTGCATAGAAAGTATTCTCTGGCAGACAGTTTGAGGAGCCATGACTGGTCAACGTGAGAGTCTCTTTCATCTTTATTCAAACATTTAAAAACAAAAAAACAAAGTTGTTTATCTTTCACTTATGAAAAGAAAACCAATTAGCAAATGAAATCTTCGTGTCTTAGGTGACATCTAGCTGTGCAGACTCATCTATTTAGTACATGGATAGAGTTAGACAAGCTTTCAGATGCAAAGCATCATTTGACCTGTTGAAGAATGCGTTGCATTCAAAAGCTGGTCTAACTCTATCCCAACTACACAATTGGTCAAATAAAAGATATCGTCCTAAGAAATCCAGGCCTCTCCCATCTATTTAATAAGTCATTTGCATCTGCTTGCAAACAGTTCTATAAGTCCAATACAAAAAATCTTTAAAGTGCTGATTGTGGTACTCACTCAGTACTCAGCATTCAGGAAACCTTTCCTGAATTAGTAAGTGTGCATTACTAGTCATTGTAAGAGAATCACAATCTGGCCCAGCATATTCCTGTACTAATAACCCCAAACATCTGCTGCAATTCATTTGCTTCCCTTAAGCTCCTCTACTCCATCCACTTCCATCTCCATATACTACATATTTGAAACTCATCCTCAAGCATCTTAAAGAAATGACAAGATATTGCACACCTAAAGCTAATTAAATCTGATGTGGGCTACCCCATATAAAAATGCTTTTTATATAGGCTACCCTATATAAAAATGCATGAGCTACCGAGGGAACAGACCTGAGCTTTACATATCCAAAGCAAATACTGCATGTACTAGGGAAAGTGTAAGGGGATGTTTGAATTTCTACTGCTCCAAACATGAGAAACATTTCATGAAGTATTTATACAGTTCTTTGTCTGAAATGCCTTTTGATACCCCTTTAAAATGTTATGAAGGACTAATAATGCTTTTGTGAGGAGGAAGAACTGAAACTAAGCAACCTGCACCTGGTAAAAAGGGGCTCCTGGATAACTGAATGCAGCTGAATGGGAAAAGTGGGTGAGGCAGTAAATGTAGGCAAAGAAATCAATCCAGCCTTGAGCCAATTGGAAGCTTTCCATGTAAAGGATATTGGATAAGAGCATTAAAGATCTTGTGCAACCATGAGAGCAAGTTTTTGGCAAGACATTGTTACAGTTCCTGACAGTCCTAAGAAGGATTGATCCCAATGGCTCTGCTAAACTCCTTCTTTTCTGTGGGCTCAGTTCATTCTCCAGACATGCACATGTGGCTCTCATTTAATTTCAGCCATGACCATGCCTGGACAGTGGAAGAAAAAGATAATGGTCTTTTCCATGTGGACAATTAACACACAAAAAGAGAGAAAGAAAGAAATTTAGAAGAGTACAAGCTCCAGGATCTTCTAATTTGAAGAAAAAAGAGAGAGAGAGAAAACATGACATGTATTTGCAAAAATGTGGTAGTGCTAAAAGTCATTTATATGTCCAAAGGAAGGAAGGAATCACCTGGCTGTAGCAGAGAATTGGATATTTGGAGTCCTGGATGCTATCACTGCTCCACTCATGCTGTGCAAGGTTGGAAAAGCCATTTAACTATTCTATTTATTACAGATTTCCTTCGCTTTATGCTGTACATGCGTTCCTGGAAAACGGCACATAACTTGAATTTGCAGAAAGGGAACCCACTTTACAATGTAACAAATAGGGATACTTTCCAAGACTTCAGCTGTACTGACCCCCTCGACTGTACTGATGTGGTGTCGTGCTGCTCCCGGGGCAGCTCTAGCTCCAGAAGCATGGGCACCAGCTGCTCTGAGCAGTGGCCACAGCGCTGCTGCTGGGTGCCTTCCTGGCTCACAGTTCCCGGGGCGCTGCACTGATGGAGCCAGACCAAGTCGGGCTGCAGGGGCCTGGCCCAGGCACCACCACCCGGCTCAACCCCCTAAATAATTTTTTCTTTCTCCACCTACGGCATCGCTCCCACAATGCACCGCACAAAGCAGCTGACTACAGGCTTCCACCACACCGATCGCATAGGAGTCAATTTACCTCGCATATAATTAATTTTTGGTATAAAAAGGAACGAATTTGCACATACAGAACCCGCGCAAAGCGAGGGAAACCTGTATGTTGTAAGTTTCTGTTGTGCAACAGGTCAAGTCCATGACCTTCCGATATGGCCTGTTACTGGTTTTATTGTGTTGGAGTCTTGGTTTAGATTTTGAGAGGAGAAAATGCACGTTCTCCTCCACCTCCTTTCATGCTATACTATGGCATTTGTTGGTTTCAGATATCCAGCTGGCATTTCAGTTAGATTACTAAAGGTTTCCAAATAAGGACATGAGCAGTGTTAGAAAAACTGCATTGATAGGAACAGCAAATCTTCTTTAGGTCTCTGTGTATGTGTATGTCTCATTATTTTTCAGCAATCCAGAGGGCTACTGTTATTTGTCGATAGACCTCTTTCTTCTTCAATTTAATCATCACATTTTTGCTCTAGATTCTGTTACAGTCCTTATTTCTGAGTAACAGTTGGGCTATGACTGAAGACAAATTTAAGACCCTTACTTTTCCTTGCTTAGAGGAAACCCGGATGGTGGCTTACATCAATAGCTGCAGCGCAGTTGCCCAACGTGATAATTCAATAGACGTTCCACTCGAGGTTTAAGTGTTATGTTGGATCAGATATCATATCACCATTAAGGCCACTTTATTTGCCAGGACTTCAGATGAGATGAAAAAGGGTATAGTTGTTATCAGGACACCATTAGTTTATTTCAATGACACAACTGCTGCAAATGATAATAGAAAAACACTGACCCAATGGCACTTCAGACCTACCATAGCCTCTGGGCTTGGGAGCCAGTCATATGGTGAAAATGCTTGTTAGAAAATAATTGAACAAGTCAAAAAAAAAGGCAAAACAGCAGAACTAGAAGGATTGTACTTGACATGTTTTCCTCTGGCTCCCAGCTCCTGCTTCAGTAAGAGACTGCACCAGTGAGTGGAGCCAGGTCTATAATGCAAAGTGAATGGGATTCAAAACTACACCGATCCTCATCGGGGAACTACAAAGTTAGGATCCATTTCACTGCTTAAGGCTAGATATTGTGGCTGTAAAGTCATAACTTTCAGTAAGAGAACTATGGAGCTGTGACACCTCAAAACTAAGATATAGAGGCCCAGGCCAAGATGGCCTCTGCAATAACCACTAAAAGAGTGAACAGTCCTGCAATGCTGTCAGACCAGAAACAGAGGCATCCTGGTCCTTGCATACAAATGGAGATTGTGCCTGGTGTCTGAATCCTGAGCTGGGGCTCAAGAAGTGAGACACAGGAAGATAAAGTCCTCTTCTACGCCCTACCCCCTGGCCCAGATCCGGCTTAGTCTTAGTGTCACCTGGAATGTGATCTTTCTCCATCCGAGAGCATTTTCTGCTGTACCAGACACTATGCACTGTTCAGTACCCATGGCATGCTAGTGAAAAAAGCTTTATAGAATCAGCTCGCACACAGATAATCAAAGAAGACAAAAATTTAAGGTACAGGAAGACTAAGATTAAAGTGACTGGAAGAGAGGAACCAGCTAACTCCAAGACAGCTTCTCTGCCAGGTGGCACTGGCTTTCAGCAAGATCTGGGCACAGGAATGGGATACATGCTGTTCTTGTCAGTGAGGCGGAGGGAGCTTGGATTGAACAATTTCAGAAGCCGATTGAAACAGCACAGTAACAGAGTCTATGATCTGTAGCAGTCTGCTTTCCTCTGATCTGTTCTCATAGTCTAAAGCCCCACCTTTCAAGTGGAGTATGGCAACTCTTTGGCCTCTGCCACTATCTCACATCATCACATGGTAACGGCTTTTGATATTTCTTTTTTCTTTGCATAATACACATATTGAATTAAACTTACCCCTGTGCCAAGGGCCAGCAAAGGGCCCAGATTTTGGTTACAGTCCACTGAAGATTCGATGCTGATTCAAAGAATCAGTAATTTGGCCATAGACACAGCTTTATATGTGTTTTCTACATACCTCGAGGTACCAGGTGCGGCTCATGAATGCTGTGATGCTGGGTCGGATGGAGCGTCCCACGGGAATGCGGGGAGCAGGGGGGTGCATGCTCAGCGGCAAGCCCAGAAGTAGACTGGAAATACTTCCAGTCCAGTTCCGGGTCCACCGGGGCTCAGCGATCGGCCATGAGGGGTCCCCAGGAGGCACCAGTCACTGAGGCACAGGGCCCCCCCCCACACACGCTCCCTGGCAGACCCAGAAGTGGACCAGGAGTGCTTCTGGTCCACTTCTGGGTCTGCTGCCGAGTGTGCCGGGGAGCCCCCCATGCTCCTGTGGGACATTCCATGTGCCCCAGCATCACAGCGTTCATAAGCTACCTGCTACCTAGAGATATGTAGAAAAAACATTTAAAATTGGGTCTATGTCTGAATCTCTGAATCTTTCCAAATCTTTCTGATTCTATTCGGAGAGATTAAAGGGCCCTCTGATTCGATTCAGATTCAGATTCGGAGATTCGGCCACTGAATCGGGCTGAATGAAATCAGGGACCGAAGCTTTGCACAGCCCTAGTAAACAGTCTCTGATGAAGTGACAAAACAACATTAAAAACCTGCCTTTTAGACTAATTCTCAAGCATGTAAGTCACTGGTGCCCCAACATATCAAGACAGCTGAAGCTCTGGAATATAACCTTGTGGCCAGGCTGCCTCAAGATAAATGCAAATAAGTCTTTGCACGTGAAACACCAGCTTTTCAGCATGTTTTAAGACATTTCTGCTGTCTTTACCCCATTCTCTCCACATCACTAACTGCTAGTGAAACATTCTAGATCAGTCCCTCCGCAACTATATGAGTACCACCTAACTTTGAGGCTTAATTTGAAAGTCAAAGTTTGTTTAACTTTCTGGGGTGACCTGGGCACAGATCCAACCGAAATCCAAGCACATGTATGGTTTGATGCTGAAATTCTGCAAACAGAATGAGTTTGCATGCCTTCCGTGCTGACCGGGATGAACTGCCACCTTTCCGACTGAATTTTACTTTCAGCGGGGGTTCATTTGAAACCACAGCTGAAAGCAAATTGCAGTAGGTGGAGGTAGCAAGGGAGAGGGAATAAAACTAAAGGAAAGGTTTGCTCACATGCCTGGGAAGCCAAGTGTCATACAAAACTCCTCAGAATGTGCTGAGAACACAGAATATTAATGGCACCATCACAAAACTTCTATATTTCATCTTAGGAACAGGCCTCCTACTGCTTGTGTTTATATTTGATTCGTAAAAAAGTAAAAGCAGGCATCACAGATGTTGGGATTTCTGTTGTTCTGGTTTAGCTTGAAAAGGCACCAGGCAAACTGATAGATAAACACTTCTGAGAGTGATTGTCCCAGAGAGACACATTTTCATCTTTCAAAACCGATCACTTCATGGCATTGCATCATGTAACATAACAATACGATGTGTCTGAATAACAAATTGCTGGCTCCCTGCTGAACATGTAAAGAAATAATAAATATACTTTGCCTTCCCTTTCCTTTTCTTTTGTACTGATTCTTCTGAACTAAAATTACATGACAGTGTCTTAAGTTGGAGCACTGACAAACAAGGCTACTTTGCCAACATCCAAATTACCAAGCATGCAAATGCTTCATTTATCTTTCTATTCAAATAAGATGGTAAAGAGTTCGCTCTTTATTTTTTAATGAAAGCAGAACTCCTTTATTCTGTGGTTTCTTCTCATGGATCATCAGATGCACTCATGCTTTGCTCCAAAAAATTGTCTTTTACATGCTTAATATTTATGCCTCTCTCACTGTAGCCATTAAAAAAGCAACAGTTTAGCAGCTTAGAAAGTTGAGACACGCAAGGAGTCTTAACATGGGCACGGATGTAACCGGAGTATTGAAAAGGGGTCTTAATACAGCGTGAATATGGTCAACAGCCTAAAATAGGAGAGGAGCCTACTAATAGGCTCCTAATAGGAGAACATTAAAACTAGCCCAGTTGTTCCTATGTGACCACTGATTCATCATCTCCTGCTAATGCCCTTGCTGGTATTCAATTTTCTATGATTTCTGGGATTGTAGAGAGGCAGCAGCAAGGCGCCAGACTTCCATGCGTAGACCCTGAGATGGTGCAGAGTCACTTGGAAGAACTGGATGCCTTTAAGTCGGCAGGCCTGGATGGGCTCCATCCGAGGGTGCTGAAGGCACTGGCCGACATCATTGCAGAGCCACTGGCGGGAATATTTGAACACTCGTGGCGCACGGGCCAAGTCCCGGAGGACTGGAAAACGGCCAGTGTGGTCCCCATTTTCAAGAAGGGGAGAAAGGAGGACCCGGGCAACTACAGGCCAGTCAGTCTCACCTCCATCCTTGGCAAAGTCTTTGAAAAAATTGTCAAGGCTCACATTTGCAAGAGCCCGGCAGGACAAATTATGCCAAGGGGAAACCAGCACGGGTTCATAGCAGGCAGATCATGCCTGACTATTCTAGTCTCTTTTTATGACCAGGTTACGAAACATCTGGACACAGGAGGAGGGGTGGATGTTGTATACTTAGACTTCGGGAAGGCCTTCGATACGGTATCCCACCCCATACTGGTGAACAAGTTAAGAGGCTGTGACTTGGATGACTACACAGTCCAGTGGGTGGCGAATTGGCTAGAGGGTCGCACCCAGAGAGTCGTAGTGGATGGGTCAGTCTCGACCTGGAAGGGTGTGGGCAGTGGGGTCCCGCAGGGCTCGGTCCTTGGACCGATACTCTTTAATGTCTTCATCAGTGACTTGGACGAGGGAGTGAAGTGTACTCTGTCCAAGTTTGCAGATGACACAAAGCTATGGGGAGAAGTGGACACGCCGGAGGGCAGGGAACAGCTGCAAGCAGACCGGGACAGGTTGGACAAGTGGGCAGAAAACAACAGAATGCAATTCAACAAGGAGAAATGCAAAGTGCTGCACCTAGGGAGGAAAAATGTCCAGCACACCTACAGCCTAGGGAATGACCTGCTGGGTGGCACGGAAGTGGAAAGGGATCTTGGAGTCCTAGTGGACTCCAAGATGAACATGAGCCGGCAGTGTGACGAAGCCATCAGAAAAGCCAATGGCACTTTATCGTGCATCAGCAGATGCATGACAAATAGATCCAAAGAGGTGATACTTCCCCTCTATCGGGCGCTGGTCAGACTGCAGTTGGAGTACTGCGTGCAATTCTGGGCACCGCACTTCAAGAGGGATGCGGATAACCTGGAGAGGGTCCAGAGAAGGGCCACTCATATGATTAAGGGCCTGCAGACCAAGCCCTACGAGGAGAGACTAGAGAAACTGGACCTTTTCAGCCTCCGCAAGAGAAGGTTGAGAGGCGACCTTGTGGCTGCCTATAAATTCATCACGGGGGCACAGAAGGGAATTGGTGAGGTTTTATTCACCAAGGCACCCCCGGGGGTTACAAGAAATAATGGCCACAAGCTAGCAGAGAGCAGATTTAGATTGGACATTAGGAAGAACTTCACAGTTAGAGTGGCCAAGGTCTGGAATGGGCTCCCAAGGGAGGTGATGCTCTCCCCTACCCTGGGTGTCTTCAAGAGGAGGTTAGATATGCATCTAGCTGGGGTCATCTAGACCCAGCACTCTTTCCTGCCTATTCAGGGGGTCGGACTCGATGATCTATTGAGGTCCCTTCTGACCCTAACATCTATGAATCTATGAATCTATGATGCAGTAAAAGATGCAGACCTGTGAAGCCAGCCCGGCCCCTGTAGTGGGTAGTCAGTATTTTGCTAGTGATTTCATAGGCCTCCAATTCTACTTCCCTGGCCCAGGTCTTTGACACCAGACAATTTACTCCTGACTGGCTTTCACTTCACAGGCCCTGCCTGGAGCCCATGATGAGGTGCTCTGCTTCTCTCTCCTTGCTAACCTGCTCTGTGCAAGCTATCTGCTGAAGCCAGAGCTGACACTTTCCCCTGTCCCAAAGGTCTTTCAGAAAAATCTTCCCACTCAACAAAGCATCTCAGTGGTTTATACAAAGTCTAGGTGATCTCCAGCCGCTGTCCTTATACTATCAGCTGGAAGGTCATTGATTTGACATACGTGGTACCATATCACCTTTAAAAGGCCAGCGATCTAGTGCTGAAGAATGGGAGACCATCTAGAACAATGGTTCCATGTGAATGATAATTAAAGTTATCTCAAGATCCTTCTATCACTGGTATGTCACCTCATTTAAAATTAAACATATTCATGGTACAGGAGAAGGTCCTGTTGCAGGGTGTGCTGCCAACTGGAAGGATTCTACCGCATATGTCGGGTGGGTCCCAGAAATAAACTGTTCTGGAAAAAGGTTGAAGTAAAAGTAAGGGGAAAAATGGAAGGCCAGCTATCAGATAACCTCTTAGGGTATTTTACATGTGCTTTAGGATGCAACATCAGGAGCTTTAATTAGCGAGCCGCGCTAATTAAAAGCGCCCATGCGTCATGTGTATCAGCGTTCCCGCACATCCCTGCACTGAAAAAATGGTGGCAGGGCACTTTGAACTGAAGTTCATCAAATATGTTTTATTTCAAAGTGCCCCACTGCCATTTTTTCAGCGGGGGGACGCATGGGGACACTGATACACGGGACACAGAAGGCTGCCCGAGCACGTCAAATTCTGTGCTCCAACGGACTCAAACCTGGCTTTTTATTTTCCGTGGCTCTCCTTTCCAAAGCCACGAGCAGCTCTTGCACTAGCAAATCTATCAGTGTCTTTTATGCAGCAGGAAGAAAGGTAAAGGAATTCAGATAGCATTATAAACACAACAGCGAAACAAAAAGCTTTTAAGAAATTATATCACTCTTTACAGACGTTATTAAAGAACTGCTGATCCTCATCATCTGGCACCTTCAGGTCCATTCAGATTCTGCTTTTGTTGCTGTATTTAAGCACATTGTAAAGCTTCTCTTTGAAACAGAAAAAGCTGCTGGTCACAAAGAACATCTTTGGAAATTACCCTAATAGGAAAGAACATGCAAGAATCACAGTGGTGAGCACTTACACTGTCTTCTATGATATTTCCCAGTCTTATGACCTTCATTAAAACTTTCCCTAACGAGTCTGTGATTAAAGTGATGAAAGGTCATTTAGCACTTCCTATTCCTTAAAGGCACAAAGTCACACTTTGTACTGCAAAGAACATTTGTCTTCTCTCAGAATGCTTAAAACTGTATAGGAGGTAGCCAACATTGTCATGTTGAAAGAGTTGTTCATTTATCTTTCTCCAATTATCCTTTATTACAAAGACTTCAGTTGGCTCATTCAATTCTTGATGTGTTGTGCTTGTTGATTACAAATCTCATTCAAATTGCTGACAAGAAACTTAATTATAGATAGGGTCAGGCTGATTGTCTTACATTTCTACTAACATCTTATCTAACCTGTTCTAGAGTCTCTATAATGGTAGTGTCTGTCTTGTTATTGGGTCTCCATATATTTGCCCACAAACCAAGTTCCTTTTGTATGAGTGGCTTCCCAAAAACATTCCCGTAGGCAGTTTCTTCTTTCATTTAATGTAGATTTAAATTCAAAATGAGGCCTCATCCCCTTGCAAGAAAGGAGAACCCATCATCCTATGAGCCAACCAAACAATTGCTTGGACAACAATAATTTTTATAACCCACTATTCAGCTCTAGTGACATAAATCTTCTACTACTCATAGAACAGTTTCAATTCAGATATGGTCAATATTTATCTTCCATCTCAGTCTTTTGCTGAAACTATTCATTAAAAAAAACCACCATACTATCCTTATCTCTATATAGTTAACATGCATGTAAGAAATCTAGTAAATGGCTGAAATGTAACTTATGGTACCCATATAGAAAGACGGACTCATTTAAGCATCCATACTTAAAACAAATGCCAAGTATTATATGAATTAGGAACTGGGTGACTTAAAGGGGTTGGAATTAAATAGAGCAAAGCTTCTCTGGCATTCTGTTTTCATGCAACCCAGGCCTCTTATCTAAAGAGTCTCTCTCTCCTAAACCTCAGATGGAGGCTTGCCATTTTGTCTCTTGTTTGAAGGACATGTGGCAGATCTTATTATTGTAAAGTTATTACTTCAGTGGAGCCATTCTGACTTACTCTAAGCGAGGATCTGGCTGTCTCTCCCACCACTTCCATTAATCAGTAGCAGTAACTGTAGTAACTGGATTGATTGGATCAAGATTTTTTTGAAGTGTAAGTTTCAGATGTATAATATTGAACAGAAAAGGATGGGGAGAGAGGGAGTCAAATTCAGTCCTGATGCAAACTGCTGCAATTCCTACTGACTTCACTGAAGGTTAATCCAAACACTATCAAAGCTGAAACCAGTCCAGGGAAAAGAAAGATTTTTTCCTCCTTTTCATCTCTCTCTCTCTCTCTCTCTCTTTCTAGATATATAGATATAGATATATATAGATATAGATCTCTCTCTCTCTCTCATATATATGGAGAATATAACTCTCTTTTCACAATTAAGAAAAAAATAGAAATGAGGACAGCTCTAATTCCATTAAACATCACTCATTTCACACCAGTCACGAATAACTCAGGCAATGCTCTCCTTTGTGTAAATTCATGAAAGGAAAATCATATGCAGTAGAGGTTGAGGTGATTGTTTGTTATTGGTGGATGTCATGAGATGATGGAGATGCATCTAAGTCAGACAGCAAAATCTGTCAGGTTTTGATTTTTTTTTTCTATTTGAAAAGTGCAGAGAATGTAAACCAGAATAGTAAGGATTAGGGGCCCATTTTCTGCAGAAATCCTTTTGTACTCAATGGGATTTTTTTTTGCTATAATTAGGTACCAAAATTTATGGTGGTGGTTATTTCTATTATAGCAATGCCTAAAGGACCCAGACAGGATTGGGCCTGGTTGTGTTTGTGCTAACACCTTGTACGAGGGTTCCCTGACCAAAAGAACTTGTAATCTAAGCAGAGAAGACAAAAGGTGGTACAAAGGAAGTATTATTCCCATTTCCAACTAGAAAACATAAAATACATCTACACTGTAGTCACTGCAATGACAATAGTTTCTATAGAATTACCTAAGTTGGGTTTAAACTAGCTCATTTGGGTACTGCTAAGAGTAAAAAGCAGCAACACAATCTAACAGTGGCCTCTACTGAGCTGCATTTGCAAGGCAGGCACTGTAACAATAGTTGTTTTTTAACTTAGTTGAGACAAAGACATTTCACATGTAAATGAATAACGTTTATGGTGACAGCAAATACAGTATGGCAGACATCAGGGGAATCAAGGTACAATTTCACTTCCTTTCCTTATGGCCAAGGCGACTTTAGGAATGTGCAAGACAAGGGTCACAGTTTGGGATTTTGTCATCTTAAGAAAAGATAAAGGAATGTAGAGTATTCTTTTAAAATGTCTGCTCTGTTAGCCGAGCCTAATTTGCACAAAATGAACTTTTCCAACCCGATCTTACAACACCTTCAGCTCTCCTGTGAAATATGAATTTTCATATCCACCCAGGAAAAAATTTACAGTCTTTGCATTCTCCTATGCCTGAAGAAGGGTGGGTGTGCCTGAAAGCTTGCAAATATATATTTTTTTTTTGCAACTATCTAGTTGGTCTAATAAAAGTTATCACCAGAGTTCTGATTTCTTTTAAATGCCAGCATTTAGCTTTTTAAAATAGCTGAGTTACAGAGGCCCTGGATCAAAGTTCAACCGCACTGCCTCTGTGTCTGCTTTGGTGTGGAGGGGATGCAAGCAGCTGGGGCATGCTTCTCCAAAGTGCTCTCTGGAGTGCTGCAACAGTGACATGGATTGGACACACCCTCTGAGCGTCCACACAGGGATTAAGCACAGAGTATGCTCTAAACTCACACATTAGTAACTGTGTGCTAGCTGCTAACAATATAGACAAGCCCTTAGAATAGATTCTGTGCCAAACTCTTGAGAAAATATAATCACCATTTGATAAATGTCTAAGCTGGCTGAGCTGCATTCTCTACCACAGACAGTTGAATTGCAGAACACTTCACTGGAGAATTCTGCAGAATATTTCTCCTCTGTTTCTTTTCGGGATCATTAATAGGGAATTCCTATCCTGATTCTCATATGGATGCAAGATTGATAGAGGCCAGTGGGGCATTGGTTGGGGAGGGGGGAGGGAGGACGCACCCAAATTTGATTAATTCAGTCAAAATCTGGATTTAGAGAAGGGAAGGAACCCATCCAATTTATCACCTACTTCTTCATTTTTTCTCTCTCTCAATCTCTTTTTTTTCATTTTCAGTCCTGAGTTCTATGGATTACCTTAAACTGAAAGGCTGATGTGACCTATTAAAAAGAAAATCAATGCAAAAGTTAAACTTGCATGCAAGTATGATTTCAGTCCATTTACCAACTGGCTTTTGCCAAGTCATCACCCTAACATGTTTTGTAAATAGCTGAGGTTGACAAAATAGCAGAAGCTATTCAATTCTTCATTGGCTGATAGCATGTTTGTGCATGGAGTAACCTTTTCCTTCTCTTCTTCTGAACAAACTGTTCTGTTAAAAAAATTCCAATAAACAGATTACTAAAAAAAACCCATGCTCAAGTACAAATAGTCTCTCAACAACAACAACCAACACATGCATTCATGATATTTCAGAAATTCTCTCAATTGCAACCTTACATTGCGCATAGATGTACAAGTAAATATATACAATAATAATTATTATTCCCTGGATAAAACATAAGCTAGATTTTTTTTCTATTTATAGGATATGGCCAACATTAATTTTCCAACATAGATATTCAATTTTCATACAAAAGAGCTCACTTCCTTTTATAAGCTATGTTTACACGTACTGTGTGTGACAATTTAGTTGGAGGTAGAAAATTCAGCCTGAGTTCTACATGTATTTTTAATTCAGTTTTACTCCATCTAGACTCATATGCAAGCTTTTTACCTTTTTATACTAGCTTTAAACAGTTTACATTTTTAATGAAAATGTCCATATATAAAGAGTTTCCACATACATTTTTTCCAGTCTCCGCCTTGTTGTCAATTTTTTTTTAATTCTTATATAATTCTTGCCTAGTAAATGCAGAGCTTGATGGGTGTTTTATGTTAGAGAGCTGAACACTAATAACGACAACTTCTAATGAGCAGGTGTAGGCCTGAACTTGTCAAATGCCCAAGTTTGAAAGAAGTTTCCTTCCAAGGAAAAATAGTTATTTTTGTAAGATTCTCTTTAGGAAAATATCTTTAAGGAAAAAATGGTCATGATCCTTATTTTCACTGTATCTAGTGACTAGTGATTTACCCATTCATACTGACAGCCAGATTTAACTCAGGCTTCCCTTTATTCTATTTGTTGGATCCAATACAAATTGGATGAAATTAAGCTCCACTCCACGTGTTCAGGGAATGGCTGCTTCTCATGTTTTGCTGCAGTCTGGAGAAAGTGGCTGGAGTACAGCAGTTAAATACAGCCAAAACTTATTAGAGGGTTGGTTTAGCCATGGGAACAATCCCATGACCTCCATGGAATGTGCCCATGTCCCCCAAGTACATCCTGTAAGTCCTAATACTGGGCTCATCAAACAGTATGTGTACACCACACTTAATGCCAGGTTAATAATTTAAACCCATTGGAAATTTCACCAAATACAGACAAAGATCCTCATGAAAATCTTCATAACAAGATAGGCCTAGGTAGCTTTTTCAACTTAAGCACACAGGAGACTCATAAATAAACCCAGCTCAAAGGAGAAAACTTGGCTAAATCAGAAGAGAGATGTTTTACAATCTGGACCACCAGTTGCATAGACAGTTGTATAGTTACTCTATAAAATCAAGAGAGCAAAACAACTTCTTACAAGTCAGTTATATCAGCTAGAACATACTGACCTCTTTAATATCAGTGTTGATGTCAAAATACATATGTATTGGGCATGTCTTATAAAAGTGTTATAAACAACAGCCAGAAGTGCAATGTTAATATAAGTGCTGTCTGAGTGGCTTCTGTTAGCTTTGCGGGGGAAAAGTTCTGAATGACCATTATTTGTAACTAAACTAAACCCGCTCCCTGACTCTTGATACTGCCAAAGAAACCAAGGAGGAATGCTATGCCAAGCTTAACCAAGTCTATTCTGATGTTCTAGAGGGACACAAACTTATTCTTCTCAGCAAATTGAATACCAGAGCTGGAAGACACTTGAACCTCTGGAACACCACCATCAGGAAGCAAAGTTCTGCCAAAAAAACCCAGCAGAAGACATCATGGTAACACCCACAATCTAAGCATTGCACTTGATTGATTGTCATTGTACTTGGTATAGCTAAGATGTCTGCATCTGTAATGCTCCCACTTACTCGTCAAGCGTTATACAGAGTACCCAGCCAGGTTGAACTCTCCTCAACTTGCCTGCCACAACTACATCCAACCACCAACAAACTTCCAGTTGGAATGGAGTACTGAATGGAGGGTAATCTGTTTAATCTCAGCCAACTCTGAGCCAAAACCAAGACCACCCCAACCTCACTCATTGAGCTCCAGAATGCAGATGATGCTGCAGTCTGTGCTCACTCGGAAGCAAACCTTCAAGCAATCATCAACATCTTTACTGAGGCATACAAGAAAATGGGACAGATGTTTAACATTCAGAAGACTAAGGTCCTCCATAAACAAGCTCTTAATAGGCGGTCCCCAGCTCCAGTAATTTAGATTCACAGTGAGACACTGGAGAGCGTTTGAGTACTTCCCATACCTTGGAAACCATCTCTCACAGAAGGCTGACATTAATGAAGAAATCCAACACTGCCTCAACGTGAAAATGCAGCCTTTGGATGCCTGAGGAAATGGGTGTTTGAAGACAGGGACATCAAATCCAAAACCAAGCTCGTGCTTTATCAAGCAGTTGTGATCCCCACCTTACAGTACAGAGCTGAGACATGGACAACACACAGGAGACACCTCAAGTTGTTGGAGAAGTACCATCAATGCTGCCTACAGAAGTTCCTTTGAATCTAGTGGGAAGATAGATGCATCAATATTAGCGTTCTCTCACAAGCAAACACCATGAGCATCAAGGCGATGATTATCCAACATCAACTTCACTGGGCCAGCCACATCAACCGAATGTCCAACTCCAGACTCCCAAGGCTAGTTTTATTCTCCCAGCTCAGTCAAGGCGTATGATTAAGAGGAGGGCAGAGAAAGCACTTCAAGGATGACCACAAGGTCAACTTGAAAAAATGCAGCACTGACATCAACTCATGGAATACAATTGTCAAGGATTGCCCCAAATGGAGGATGAGTCTGCTGCAAGAATCACAGTACTTTGAAACCTCACGACAACAAGAGGAGACAGAAAAGCAGGAGTGGCAAAACCGGCATGTCACAGACTGAATCAAAAATCTGGACCCACATGCCCCAAACAGAAACACATGCCTGAGCTGCAACAGAGTCTGTTGATCCCGTATTGGCTTCAACAGCCAACTTCAGACCCACAGATAAGACAATCATGAAGATAATCATTCTCAACTGTAGGGGATTGCCAAAGACAATTTACTAACCAAAAAGCCATAATATATTCCTCCCCTTTCTCTCTCAAATATCAAAGGGTATACACCTGCAGCACCTAGTTATCCAGAGTAAACATGATGGGTCAATCCAGCCTTGAATTTGTAACATACTTATATTTAAAATTTGCAGAAAGAGATGATATCTACATATGCCATCCAGGCGATTCCCCAAAGTGTTCACCACATTAATATAATGAATAATAATCTTAATACTAATTGAAGAGCACTGCCCAATCACTACACGATTCAGTAGTTACAAAGAGAGAGGTTTTGCTTTAAGCAATATATTTCTCCTTGCATTAGGTAAAATAAGTCTGAGCAGTTTGGAATTCTTCGGTTTCTTTGGCATCCTGAAAAGTGAATAATTTCCATTAGTGCATTTCAAGGCTGCTTTTCTTCACCCTTTGTACAGTTCTCACCCGGCGTGAGTGCTTTTAAGACGTTCTTTGTTATTGCTAATTAAAGCGCATACCTGGCATTTTAAAAAGAAAATATACCCCCAAAATACCTGATGCTCAAGAAAAAAAGGCAAATGGCTGAGGAAAAGAAAGGAAAATATACCCCCAAAATACCTGGTGCTTAAGAAAAGGGCCAATGACTGAGAAAAAGAAAGGATTAACAAATGTAATTCAATACATTTTCGTGTTTTCAGAATTTTCCATCCTCTCTTCCTGGTGATTAAACTGACGCACAAATATGAAATCTTTAACAATAAGGAAGGGGAGGGAAATGTCTCCTTTCTCACTATTGCCAGTACTTTGCAAGCTGTTCCCCACAAAGCATTGTGAAAAAAAAATATCACAAGAGTGAGATTATGTCACCAAAATCAGTTACAACATCACGCCACTCTTCATTTAATGGCCAGATGACAGTGGGATAGCTTAGTATCAGAGAAAGCTATATATACAGTATTTTTGTTTTGCTAAATTAAAGGATGTTCCCTTATTTCAGCTAGAACCCCATATGCCACCCATGCCAAGAGACACCAGCAGCACATTTTCCTCTGAAGAAAGAACACAATGAACCAATTAATCAAACCTTTTCTGGTTTTAATAACTGTAAGGAAAATCAATGCAATCATAGTTTCATAGTTTCATAGTAGTTCGGGGTCAGAAGGGACCTAAATCGATCATCTAGTCTGACCCCCCGCCACTGGCCGGAGCACACGCTGGGATCACACGACCCGAGACAAGTGTTCATCCAACCTCTTTTTGAATTTACCCAAGGTAGGAGCAAGGACCACTTCCTTAATCTCCTCCTAATCTCTAACCTGAACCTATTCTCTAACCTCCTAATCTCTAACCTGAACCTATTCTCCAGCAGCTTCTGGCCATTGTTCCTCGTCACCCCAGGTGCTGCTGGGGGGAATACAGCCCTTCCTATTTGCTGCTGATCTCCCCTAACGAGTTTGTAGGCAGCCACCAAATCCTCCCTCAGCCTCCATTTGCTGAGGCTGAACAGGTTCAGGTCCCTCAGCCTCTCCTCATAGGGCCTGCCCTGTTGTCCTCCAACCAAGCAGGTGGCTCTCCTCCTCAAGGCAGGCCACATCCTTCTTGAAGTGCAGTGCCTGGAATCATTTCATAGATTTCAAAAATTTCATAGACATTAGGGGCTGGAAGGGACCTCATGAGATCATTGAGTCCAGCCCCCCTGCCATGGACAGAAAGTCTGGGGATCCCAGCAAGTCAAATGATCCCAGCAAGATAAACATCCAAACACCTTTTGAATGAGTCCAGAGTAGGTGCTTGCACCACCTCCGTCTGTTCCAGACCCTGGACACTTGGACTGTGAAGAAGTTTTTCTTTATGTTCAGTCTAAATCGGTCTTCTAGGAGTTTGTGGCCATTGGACCTTGTTATTCCTTGGGGAGCCCTGCTGAACAACTGTTCTCCCAGATCCTGGTGCACCCCCCTTACATGCTTATAGGCTGCCACCAAGTCACCCCTGAGCCCTCTCTTCTCCAGGCTGAAGAGTCTTATGTCCCTCAGCCTCTCCTCATACGGTTTGCTCTCTTGGCTTTTGATCATACAGGTGGCTCTCCTCTGGACACTCTTGAGCCTATCCACATCCCTCCTGAAGTGGGGGGCCCAAAACTGGATGTAGTACTCCACTTGCAGCCTCACCAAGGCCAAGTAAAGTGGGAGGATGGTTTTCCTAGAGAGGTATTGATGGATGCATGCCACAGTTTGGTTAGCTTTGCCGACCATGGCATTTCATTGGTGGCTCATGTTCATCTTGTGGTCAATCAAGACCCCCAGTCTCTTTCGGTCATGGTGCTGGCGAGCATAGCAGTGCCAAGCCTGTAAGTATGATGCTGGTTTTTCCTCCCAAGGTGGAGCACACTGCACTTCTCTACGTTAAATGGTATCAGATTTTGGTACCTGCCCACCTTGAAAGGGTGTCCAGGTTGGTCTGTATCCCCAGCCTGTCTTCTAGTGTGGCCGCCTTCCCCCATAGTTTGGTGTCATCCATGAACTTTACCAGCCCACATCCAATGCCCGAATCCAGATCACTAATGAAGATGCTGAAGAGTACTGGCCTGAGAACTGAGCTCTGAGAGACTCCACTGGTCACCTCCCGCCACATTGATTCACTCCCATCAACTAGTCCAACCCCGGAGCCAACCCCAGAGCCAATTCCCCAGCCATCAAACTATGAGAGGGTCAAGGTCAAAGTTCCCCAGCTTAACTATGAGGACATCATGGGAGATCAAGTCATGGTCTTTCTTGAAATCCAGGTATATAACATCATCGTTGTCTCCTTTACCAAGGCATACAAAAGGATGTTAACAAACTAGAGATCTAGAGATATTTGCTATGGATAACACAGTCTTTTCAAAGCACTAAGTATGCACAAAACAGGTATCCTTTCTCTTACCTTTTTCACTTCTGATGTGCTAAAGTGTCCTATTGGCTACTGATGTGCTCTTTGGTTTGCTAAAAGTGAACATTTTATACTTATGTAGATTGATGCACATCAGGTACACATGCAGGCTGCAGACCATGGCCCTGCCCTGACTCTGGACCACACTGTTACTACTGCAAGATCCCAACCCAGCTCCGGAGCAACTCCCCGACCTGCTGCACACCCTGCTATAACCCCCCATAGCCACCCTTCCCAGTGGTACCACTGCCGCTGCCCACCCCGCACTGAGCCCACTCCACTCCCACCCACAGCACAGACCCCCTTCAGCTCCCCCCCCACCAGGAAGAAGCTGGCACCGCAGCTGCCTGCCAGTGCTTCTGGGGCCAGTTTCCATGGAAGCCCCCAGCCGCACTATCTCCATGGAAACCGGCCTCAGTTACGTGGGCAGGGGCTGCTGGGAAATGGAGTCCACTGCCAGACAGGTCCAGTCTGCGGGCCAGACTTTGCCTACCTCTATGCTAAGCTATAAGTGGAGAAATGGTGCCCTTTGAGGTAAAAGCTACAGCAAATAGCTAAGTGTCTCATCTTTAATTCAGCAATCTGCTACAAACCACCCAGATATAAATCATCCAACTTCTACAGTACGTATAGGCATCAGTGGTGAAGCATTCTTTACCCTTCGTTCCTCTTTCTACAAGGGGGAGCGGACTTTAACCACGCATGCCCACTCAGTCCTTTTCTGGAGAAGGTAAAAAACAGTGCCAAATGGTGTGATGCTTTTGTAATGTGAATACTTCTTCACTAGGAAATGAAGCACAAAATAGCTGTCAGTAATTAACTATGTTCATTTGCAACCACCATTGTATATAACTGATTAGTACTAAAAAATAGTTAAGTCACTGAGTCCAAACCCCTGCACAGATGCAGGGTTGCTGTTCCTAAACAATCCTAGACAACCTTCTGGGACTTCTGTCCTTCAGCAATTATGAGGAGCGCCCTGTTCCAACAGCTATCCCCATTAGAGCCCAGAGGATAAATTCTCTGCTGGTGTAAGATGGGAAATCTCCACAAAATTCAATGACCTTACACTGACTTTCCAACCCTAATTTTCTATCATTCTATTCTATGACATAACACTAGTTTAACAGAGCAAAATACAGGCATATGTTGTGCACATAGAAATTAGGACAGTTCAGGTGTACAATCATACAGACAAATAACTGGAAACTTCTGTGCATTCAAATGATTTAAACTTTCATTCATAATTGTAGTAGGCAGGCAATTATGCATACATTTTAGAAGTGCAACCATATGATTTGACTTTAGGCTGCAGTGAATGACTCCAGAGTCTTTTAGTGACTGCTGCTGTATTCTTTAGGGGCAAATTTAATTATTATTTTATGCCATACGTAGACAACCCACTTATCATTCATGCCCGCATTTGAAAATGCAGCCTCCATGCCAACCTTTTATAAGAAGCGATACTACCATCAAACTCAGGAATCAGTCTGCATTCAGGCATTTTTTCAGGACTGCAGCCCTAGTATTTTTTATTCATTCATCCACCAACCGCACTTGAGTAGCACAGAGCAACAGGAAGCATTATTGGAGAGAAAACCACTCAGCAGGACCCAAAACTGAGGAAGGAGGTTGAAAGCCAGGGACAAGCATGTTGAGCTGGCATCTGTATCCTGTGAAAAAGCAAGGAACTATTTTGCAAAATGATTTGAGCAACCTGGATGCTCAGACAATCTGGTGTGCTCCTTTGCTCAACATGTAGCAATTAATTAAGCCACTTGGTGCTTTTTTATTTTTTCACCTTTCTTTCTTGCAAAACTAGCACTTAAATAGGGAAATATAGCTGGGTTGATGAAGCACTACAGGGATATACAAAAATGAAAGGCTTACTACGATAATCTTAACAGTATCTGGAAAAAGGCCATTTGACTCAACAGAAGGTATTACAGTGGGCATTGGTGTCCAATAGACTTGTAACGATGAACCAAAAAGATCTACTGGCTCCAAACATTAGTTATGTCTTGAAACAGCTGTTTGGTGGCTAGAGTAAAGCTGACTTCAAC
The DNA here is from genome assembly GCF_030867095.1 of Alligator mississippiensis. Lineage (NCBI taxonomy): Eukaryota > Metazoa > Chordata > Crocodylia > Alligatoridae > Alligator > Alligator mississippiensis. The sequence goes on along the minus strand of NC_081832.1, from coordinate 8,693,582 downwards.
TTCCATTGAAACCTATAATGATAATCACTATTATAATGACCACCTGACTACAACACTCTGTACTCTTTGCTCTATGACAGCACAGGGAAAAAAAGTTAGTGAAATGAGGAACTGATTATTATTATAAAGGAGACTGTGAATTAAAATGTCAGCACCAGCTGATGGGTACAATGTGAAATCACAATACAAAGGCGAGCTGCTGAATCTTAGCATTAACCAAAGGGTTAGAGAGCAATTTCCACCTCTGCCTTGAACCAAGAAAAGCATAGGGTATGATTTGATCTTGCATTGATTCTCTGATGTACTGCGGAGAAATGGACAGCATCACACAGGCTCTGCTGAAAGGAAATATGCAGTATTTTAGCAGGCCCTTTGCAGCATATGAATAAAAGCTGAGGTGCCTGCTTCATGGTAAAACAGTCAAGAACTGGAAATCAAGGGTCAAAAGAAGCAATACATAATGCTCTGCTTTCAGATTAAATACAGGTTTCAAATGAAAAAAGCACAAGCTTCTGCTATGACAAAGTATGATTTTTTGTTCATCACAAATGTAGCTACACAAGCAGAAGATCCCTGTGCAATTACTGGCAGGTAAAACAAGAACAAATAAAAGTGAATTCTTCTGACCAATATATAGACAACTTGAGAATTTGCTACCACCCTAGATCATCACAAAAGTAATAATGAAGCTTGATTTTCAAATGGGCTGGATAATTTTATGACCAATTTGCAGTCATGCAAACTACAATAAAGGCACTCAAATCCTATGCTTCAGGAAGCAAACTGCTTCTGCCTAGGTAAGTGCATATATGGCTCTCATTAGGCCTCTGCAAAGTGGCTAGTATTCACTTCAGATTCGGATTCAGCTGATTCGGGGGACAGTGATTTGGTTCGGTGATTCGCCCCCCCCACCCAGCAGCACCTAGTGAGCACCAGGGCTTTTTTTTTAAATACTGGGAGCTGGGGCTGGCAGCGCAGCCATGGGGGGGCTGGGGTAGTGGGGGGCTCGGGGGGGAGGGGGGGGCTGGCAGGGGTCCACCCATGGTCCCCTCCCCCAGCCCCCCTTCCCATCCCTAGTACTTACCAGTTCTGAGTCAGCTCCAGCTCCCTGCCGCAGCCACCGGGGACTGCCCAAATCATCAAAGCTCTCCAAATCTTTTCCGAAGATTCGGAGAGCTTTGACTCTATTCAGACCTTTTAATTGGTCCCCTGATTCAATTTGGATTCAGAGATTTGGCCACCAAATCAGGCTGAATCGAATCACCACCCAAAGCTTCGCACAGCCCTAGTTCTCATCACTATACTATATAAGCACTTAGGTGTAACAGTGGGAGAGAAAGCCTCGCATCCAGCTAACAATACTGTACATGGGAACAGCTGTATTAAAGAAGTATGTTGCCTCCAGCTGTGGACTGCTCTTTCTGGTACACAGCTGGAGCATGACTGGTGAGCTACCTGTTTGGTGGACTACCAGTTTGACCCTGGACGGTGATTCTGTGTTCCTATGAATACTTCGCAATAATATCAGAAAAGAGGTGAAGGGCAGTTCAAGCGAGGGGAGCTAAGCCAGCAGCCTGTGCACCAAAGCAAGTTCTGCAGGATCCCAGTAACTTCTCTTCACTGGCTCAGTTTTATTTCTTCAAAAATCACACAAATTCAGCCTAGTGATCATTTCTTTTCCCCCTGATCCCAGCTCTTGCAAAAAAAAGACTCCAGCTCTGCTCTACTCATGCATGCTGTACAGGGCTCCTGCCTGGAGTCACAGTGAGCCTCTCCCGCTCCCCACAGGATCCCAGCTGAACTAGGAAGAAACCTGTGAGAGGATGATTTCACCTTGTTTGCTATCACACATGCCTCTTCCATGGGCTTCATATGATTTCTCAGAAGGAAAGGAAATGTTACATTCATGGCAAAGTGAGCTTCCTTCAAACCTCTGGCTAGAAGCAACTGTACAGTACAGATAAAAAAAAACAGGAACAACTTTAGGGGGAAAAACCTGCCTATATACAATGGACATCAATCAGACAGTGTTAAGCAAATACAACCTAAACAATCTCCCAGAAAGACAGCCTTCTCAGGAACATGGAGGGCTCTATTGCTTTAAGCTTCAAAGAAGAAAACCAAAGATAAATCATTCTGGTGCCATCTGCAACCATATCTGAAGATTGAAAAACAGATCTCCTGGTGTAAGCAGGTAGAGGGAAATAGAAATAGAAATAGACCCTGTGAAAGGAACCCACCATTGGGTCGAGCATTTTAAGTGGTGACAAATGAATGACCCTTTCTTCTGAAATGAGCCCATGCACATGTTTACAGGCGGTCTGCTAGGCAGGAGGTGAAAACCTTCCCAGCTACCTCTTGCTGAAATGCACAACCACTGAAAATGAAAGAATCCTCATTAAAGAGCCGTCTCTTCTCCTTTGCGTCTGATATCTCAGTGTCAGAAGTCACCTCTCATTCACTGTTTCTCCAGAGTCTTGGCCCATGCAACCCAGAGGGGAATAGGTAACATGCTACTATGAAAGAAACGCTCAAATGGGGAAAGTTTTCAAAGGCTGACTGGCCCTAAAAATTCACTGGAGAGTGCTAGCTGCTTCCCAATCCCATTGTTTCCCTATTCACCAGCCGTCTCCAAAGACAGTGCCCCAGCCCCAGACAATCCACAAGCTTGCTGAACTACTGCAGTATATTGAAGGTAGCTGCACAGGCCACTTCCAGCCTCTGCAACCCAGACACCTGCCAATTATTTGAGATTGGGCAGCAGCCATACTGGGTGGATCCCTGAAAATAGCTGCCAGGGGTTGTGGCCCCTGAACAGCCTGAAGCCACCCTGGGGTGTGCAAGTCACTAGGCCAGACCTTGAAGAATTATGGGGTAAGGGAAGAGACTTTCTGGGACAAGGTTGGAGTTGCCGCTCCCTAGCAATCACCTAGTCTGTACGTAGAAACACCCACATGCACAGGAAAATGCAGTACATAAGAGGGAAGGAGATGCATCCCCCTGTGAGGGAAAGCCCATTTATGAGATCTTCGATTTGTTTGCTTAAAATATTTTTTACACCAAGAAAAATGCCCTCCAAAGGCTGAAACATGTATGTTGGAAGGCGGTGGCAAGAGAATGAAACACATCATCAGGCTACAACATTCTCATAGTGAAAGACATGTTAAAAGCTTTCACGAGGCATTATTGGCTCTCTGTATAATAAAAGCACTTAATGGCACTTCAGTGAAAGAGCATTCTACAAAAAAAACACTTTGGAACAGCCAAATGACAAGAGACAACCTACAGCTAGGCCTAGAAATCTTGAAAGCAATTATTAATACTTGATCCAAGATTACCAATATATTTCGCAGGCTGAACCTGCTGAAATAGAAAAAGCATTGATTTATTATGTATAGAATTATAATAGAAATGTAGCTCCGTGCATTTCTCTTCCGACTTGGGGAAAAAAATGAATCCCCTACACCAAATAAACCAAAATGTTGGAGCTCTTGTGCAAATTACAGCACTCAGAATTAAAAACGCTGGCTGGTGTTCATAAAGGTAAGTTTAAAAAGCAGTTGAGTAATGTGTTTGTACATGAACCAGTCCGTTGTGGCAATGTCTCAATTGGAAGACGCAAGTGGTTGACTTTCTGTAATAACATCCACCCCCCTCCCTCCACCCCCCATCCCACACATTACACTTTAAACATTTAAAAAATCTCTTGTTCATTAAGAATGGATCCGTCAAAACAAGCAATAAGCAACTAGCAAGATGCAGCCAAATACAACTGCCCATTCACTTTGCTTTTATATTCCTGAGTTTGGGCCTGATCCAAATCCCATTAGTATCACTGGAAAGAGTCCAAAGGATTTGGATCAGCCTTTCTCTCTTTCCCTTCTAAATGCAAGCCTTCCAGGGGAAAGAATTTATCTCCTTGCATGTCTATATCTGAAAGTACATACATTTTGAAAGTATTATAAGGAATGCCAAAATTGAGGTGCCACAGATGCTTACAAAAGTGTTATGGACTAGCTCCGCTTTGAGTATTTGGCCTTAAAGGCCCCTGACAGGGCCTATTTATTATTGTAAGTTTGCAAATTTGAATACATACAAATATTTGTATCAAAGTACTAAGGAAAAAAACAACAAATGACGTTATCTAAAAGGAATTAAAATACTGTCGTAATCATATTATGTTACAGAAGAAAAGTTTAGGAAGAGAGACTGCCATTCACACTTCTGGAGTCATCAGAGACTTAGTATTGGGATGGCAAAGCCTGCAGTCCTTCAAGCATTACACAAGGAAGAACCTCCCTGTAGAGTGGGACTTTATATCAGGGGAAGAAAAAAGGCATGTGAGTTGCAAATGGGTGAGCTAGAATAAGTAAAAGCTTCAGATCAAGTTGATATCCTTAAACTCTACATGCAGTGAGATCTTGTTTAGAGGCATGATAATATGTGGCTAAAACAAGGACCTGAGGGCAAGGAAATGGAGCTTTATCCAGTACTGTGATACATACCTTCACTCTAGTCTAGAGGCAAGTAATGTAAACCACGAGTATCAAACTCATCTGGCCCCACGTGCAGTGCGCCACCTAAACCAGTCCCATATGCTGCATGCCAGCTCCAGCTCCAGACTGGTTCTGTACTCCACATAAAACCCACGGAGCCAGGGCCAGCGTATGATGCATGCAGTACAAGACCCAGGGGCTGGTGCGAGACCCAGAGGCAGGCCAAATCACAGGGCTCTGCAGACTGTCTCTCTGATATCCCTGACTTAGACCAAAACTGGATGCCCAAATATAGGCAATTAAACCTCACTTAGGCACCATATTTAAGTACCAGACTGAATACCTTGATTTTAAAAGGTAGTGATCATCTCCAGTTATTCAGTGGAAAATCCACATATACAGAGATGAAAACTAATGACCCCAGCATTACGTAGTACTTAACGGCTCCATTTCATTGTCAATGCTCCCAGAAGTGAGTACAACAGCACATTTGCACTAACTAGGAATCATCTTTGTTCCTTCGTTTTCATTTTACTGTGTTAGCATAAAAGGTGGTCACAGCGCCACTCTTGCACATCACACTTCAACAGGCACAGCTAAGCTCAATAAAGTAGAGTAAGTCTTAATCACTGTCTAGCCACTTAGAAGAGGAAGAAGGAAGGGCTGGATAAGTAGCTGAACTGATATACAGTGTTGCTGAAATGCTACTGCAGAGGAAAAAAAGGGGTAATCATTGATTCTAGACTATTCAGAAAGCATACCTCGGCGAAGGAGCCAGAGTCTGAATTTCAGAACACAATAACCAACCTGCTAACATCAGCATCTTGACTTAGGATAGAAAAAAGTTGCCAGTAAGAATGTAATGTTATCATGCGTAATTAAATAGCTGAAACTATTAATTTTTATCTCTAGTGCAACTCACTGACTTTTTTATTCAGCTCTCTCATGTACCTCACTTTTTCTTAAGATACACATGCATCCTACTGCATAGGGATATATGAATATTAATGAATTGCTCCAGTTGGCTAGCTTAATTCAGATAGTAACTGCTTCTGACCAGTTCCTCTGCACATGCGAACAATTAAACTTTTCTTTCATTATAGAAATTGCAATGCTGGATGGAGGTAACTATATGGAGAAATTAGGAAAGTTAGAGATTTCAAAAATCAGCAAATCTGTTATCAGCTGAGAGAATTCTTCTTTTCATTACTTTACAAGCGTCTTTTATTAGAAAATCTCCCTTTTTCTTTAATCCTTCTACTATTCTCAGTTGTTCTCTTCAACGCCATTATTTCCCTCCTTTCATGCTACCTGCACAGAAGATAGGACATAGAATCACAACATTTATTTGTCATTTGCCAGAGCCATTTGAAGCTGCTCAATGGAAGACTTGACATTAACTTCAATAGGAACAAATTCAAATGTTTGACTGTAGAATAATATTTGACTAGTAAATCCATTTTCATTCAAAGGCAAAGGCATCAAATTTGATTGAGTACAATCAAATCTATTGTACCTAAACTGTACTAATCCTTTCATGTAACATCATAAACATCAATAGACTACCACTAGCCATAGCTTCTTTCTGCGCTACAGCCATTGCAGCAAAAAGAAAGTGGAAAGCATAAAAATGCAGGTATATCCAAGAACAGGAAAATAAAATATTTCAGATACCAAACTGCAAAGCAATATTGTGCTATAACTTTAACTTGTGGTATATTCTTTTCTCTGAACTGCTATTTTTTTTGTAAAGGATGATCTTATTCCTTTCAAAAAGGAAATATTAGCATTTCTACTATAGCTATTATAGAAAAAAATGTAAAAGGTCCCAAACAAACTTTGCCAAATTTTGTTCTACAGAAGTCTAAACAGTGTCCATAATGGAAGCATTATGTACAATTGGTAATAATAGCCATTTGCAAAAATAATCAAAATGCATACTGACTAGTATATTCAGATCCCTCCCTGAATGAGGGTGTCAGATTTGATTAGGCATGTGTAAATGTATTGCTCCTAGGGGACAGCCTACAGATCAGAGTATAGAAACCATCGTTGGAATTTGCATTCCACATAGGTAAAGGCTTGGGTCTGGGAAGCAGAAGATTTAAAGTTAAATACCTGCCAGTGACTAAATAGTGCAGATAGCCATGTTAAATTATACAGGCAGGGTGTATGAACCTATGGAATCACTGCAACCTTAATTCTAAAACAGACAACTGAAATTTCCCCTACTTATTACAAGATTTTTTAAAGTGCTGTGATTTTTCTTCTAGCAATCAGAGAGCCTTCCAAACCCAAGGAAGTCAATGTTTCAGCAGGCTTTGGACCAGACACATATATCACCATTCCAAAAGACTCCCAAAAGAATACGTTTTACACGAGTGGCAAACTGACGGGAAGGGCAGGAGGAAGCCATGGCCCCCGGGAGCCAGCCTGGGCCCTTCAGAGGTCTTACTGTGTGATGTGACTTTAAGTATTACTACAAGAAGGCCGGGGAGGGGGTGGCACCAATGCAAGCATTGGCCCCCAGGCACCAGAGACCCATGGTACGTCACCGTTACACATACAAATTACATTTAAATAACTAAAATGGCAATACAATGTCCAACCCATACAAATTATTTTGATTCTTTACTATCTACATAGCCCAAAAATATGTACATGGTGTTTACCAAAATAAAACCCAAAATAAACTTAGTCTCTGCCAAGAAGTGCTTACAGTAAGAGTTAATCAGCCACTCTTTTTTCGTTTTATTAGGATGCAGACTGAAGCTTAGGACTAGAGAGCTGACAACCACAGAAAATTGTTGGGCATCTTGAGACTTTGACAGGACAGTTAAGTATAAGTATTCCTTTAAACAGGTTTGAGCCTCTTTCTACATATCCTTAAAAATCAAAACTATTCGTGCCATTCACAAGAAATGTGTATGAACAGGGTATCTGCTTATAATATATAATGATATATGCATAATGGCATATGATACACATTGCTCTGTTTCCTGTGTGTTTCTGCAAGTTCTGTGCTCTGTAAGAGAATATTAATTATTTCTTTTTGTAGGGTCTTATTCTTTACTGTTAAGAAAATTGGACAGAGATCTAATAAGCCACGGATGGGCCAGTCCAAAATCCACCATTTTCTTCAATTGACCCATGAATCAGGCTCTTAGGTTCTCTCTTATTTTACTTGGGCAAACTCTTTTTCATTTCAGTGAAAGAAAAGAGTATACATAAATAAATAAAAGGTAAGGGCCCGTGGGTTTAGTGTTAATAGAAAGCAAACCAACTGCTTCTAACCAGAACTGAGCAAGGAGATGAGAAGGTGGTCTGTTTGACTATTGTAGTCTGCTACTGAAAAGCAAAGCAGCCGAGAGGGTAAGACAGCTGCACTCTGCAGAATCTCTCAGATTCACTGATCCAGACATGCTTGAAAACAGAGATCTTTAAATCTAGAGTCTGAAAACATTTAAACATTTGTCTGAAAAATGAGCTTACAGTGCATTGGATGTCACATGCTGCATCTTGTGCAAAAGGTAAGTCATGGGGTTAAGCACACATCGTGATATTTCTGGAGCCAGTACAAGGGTTAGTTTGATAGGTTTTAATTTATTTTACAGGGAGATGGAGTGTGTGATCCATAGGGGACAGTTTTTCATTGCAGTTTTTCCGTTTTGATGCATCATTGGTATCATCAGCATGTACCAATGCATATGCCCATTGGAAATTAATTCGACTAACATTTTATCACAACAGTTTTATTTAAGAACAAAACGTGGAGCCCTTTCTTGCCCCAGCAAACACTTATTTGTAGTTTTACTGAAACCAGTTCAGCTGCTTAGGTGAGTGGATGTTCACAGTTTGACCTTGCACTGTAAAAACTCCAGTTTTTACAGTGCAAGGTCCTGTAAAGGTCCTACAGACTTTCTTATTCAGTGGTCCAATCTCCAAAGAACAGTAGGCTCCTTATTTCAACTGGGCTTTCTCAGTGCTGTTGGAACACCAGGGATCATTACAATGGCATCTCCCAGAAATCCAGAAACATTTTAAACCCTCAAATTAATAAACCTTTTTATAGTTGAAATTGCCAGTCAACTGACTTCTACTTAGCATAAGCGATGTAAAATGGTAACTTGATAGTCTTAACAGTCAGTTCCTGCAGCCTTTAGCTAGGCAATCCTGCCATTAGTCTCAATACAAAATTTAGCTGAGAAAGGGCAGAAATCCTTTAGGCCTAAAATAATGACATTAAAACTGAGTCCCTGCTCCTGAAAACACTGACTCAGCTGCCTACTTTTACATGTCTGCGTAGTCCTGCTGGTGTGAATGCTACCACGCTCAGGTGTCTAAAGTTTAGCGTGTGTCTCAATCTTTGCAAGATCAGAATCCAAAAAATATAGTACTAAAACTATCATTTGGTACCTGTACCATTTAAAATTGCAGTAGTTTAAAATAGAAAAGCCACAAGGCTGGTTTTTCTTACTCTTCTTATTTAAATGGTGTTTATTTATTTAGAGCAAGTAATTAGCAGAGCTGTGAGATCACGGATAGGACTGCCTGGGTAGAATTTCAGTTCCAATACACATGTACACCCCCCGCCCCCGCCACGCATCAAAGTGAGAGGTTTTAAAGCCTAATGCAGTGAAGACAGAAAATATTAAACTTTTTAAATTCTCATTTCTCTGGCCTTTTCCTCACCCCAGTCTTCTATCACTTTTTCTTAAAAGACATTATGTGTTAGGAGAGCAAAGCAGCCTGGGGAGGTGATATTTTACCATCGTCTGTGCTATTAATGCAGTTAAAAAATCCTCAGACTGGAAAAATCAGACAGATGCATCTTCCAGGTTCACATGTGCCAACTCCATCTGTTAAATCATTAAAACACAAGCTTGGCAGATTCTGCAGAAAAACACATTTGTTTTCACTATAAAGAGGAAGAGTAAACTTTCTTTCTGTTCTTATAAGGTTTTTTTTTCAATTACTTTAATGTGAAAACCTGCCTGAGTGGGTACCATTTAACATGCAACTAAAAAGATAGAGATATTCATTAAATTAGATTATTTATGTGTGTTAAATTACATGTTGTATAACTTAATGGGTTAATAGTAATAAGAGCTATTATAATGTATAAACTACATTAAGATGGTTCATCATTTGCCTTTTTATAATGTATAACTCCACATAGCACACTGTATGACAGATTCTCACAATACTGTAAGGAAAGTAGACTGGCTCTGATTATTTTTAAAGAGGTAATTTATATAAGGAGTAGCAAATCAGCCTGAAATGTGAAAGGAAGGTAACCTTGAGTGCAATAATTGATACCTGTTAACCTTTCCTAAATTTGGAATTGCTTCTTTTAGAGACAGCTAGTTAGAGTAACCATTACTTAACATGCAAGATAAAAGAAAAGAGGCAAAATAATAGCTTAAATCCAATAACAGGAAGGTGCATTTGCAAAATTACTTATGTACTACATTCTTACTACAGGCATTGTGCAATAGTTCTTCATTAAAGCAATTCTTCACTACATCAACACTACATACAGACTACATGTCTAAACGCTGAACCTTCAAATGCATGCATACATGTCTAGGATAACTGGATTTCATAAGCATGACAGGGTAAATCTTTTAACTCCTTATGACCAGCCATAGCTATCATAAAAGCCAGATTGCAGGAGATGGTGTTTCTCCCTTTTTGTATTCCCTTGAGGAACTAAATACCAGTCTCTGGTCACAGGCCTGTCTTAAAAGTCCAAAAAGACATTAATAACAAAAGAATGCACTCATCTTTTCAGTTCATCCTGCTACAGGTTATCATAGACAGGACTAGAGCTTCAACAACATTTAATGCTTTTGTGGCAGTGAACATCTCTAAGCCACCTTGCAGAATGGAGAAACAAGGCAATATTTATTGAATGGTCCATGGCTGTTATATGTAGTTTGAAAGGCACTTTTCATTTCTCTGCTCGGTGTTTTGTGAAAGAGGCATTATCCCTTGTGCACAAAGATCTTCCCCTAAGGTTATACTACTTCTACATTTTCATATTCACAGGTCCTTAAAGTACATGAGAAAGAAAGAAAAAAAATTAAAAATATGTATTTTCCAAGAGGAAAGAGCTTGCTATTCCTGTTATCCCCCCTCGGTAATATTGCCAGTAATGTTTCTGCTTTCTTTCCTGTAACAAACTGTGCAAGCTGTATCCTGCTGCCGGAACTTAAATTTCACAAACCAAAGGGAGGATTTAAGGAGGTTATTTTTCAACTTATGCTTAGTATGGTGTTAACAAGCATCTAGTGTTTCTATTATGTGTATTGTATATTTTTGTTTCACCATGTATATATAGTAAAAGGACGGAAAGAATCCCTGTAATGTATGTGGTTAAAACAAACAAAGGATGAAGACAGAACCATTTCTTCTTGAAAGCAAATCTGCAGTAAGTGTGATGAAGCGATGAGAAAGCCAATACACAGGAGCCTTTCTGCAGAACACAGAGCACAGGTAACAAAGACTCATTTGTGCATGCACGCACTAATTGGCTAGTTTAGCTCCACCGCTCTCATCTCACGTACAGCCCCTATGCAAAAGGCCCGCTTGAGAACGCATTTAAAATCTGGCCAACATTTCAGCACACTTTAATTACACAGGGTGAAAAAATCCTCTCATTGCAAGACCCATACCTAGGGTATTAAACATCATTTAATTTCCCCATGTTTGACATTTGCTTTTGTAGGGAGGGCTAGCTCACAGCTAAATCTCACTTACATGTCCAAAATAGAACGCAACTGGTGAATGGGCCTGAGCCCACTCTGCTCAAGGGCATCCCTTCCTATGGGATGTCTGTGAGAGTTACATGGGCCATATTAGGGTTTTCTCCATTTGGTTAAATTTCACTGGCAAGACCCAAAAAAAGTATAATACCGACTTTATTTGCAGGATGCAGAAAACGCCAGAGTTGCTGGCACCGCTGCCACTGAAGTGTCCCTGCTGAAATCAGTAGAGTCATTCCAGCTTTACAGTGGAGTGAAAATATAGCAAAGATCCTGACATTGTGAGTTTTAAGCAAAGTAAGCTTTTCGTACAAAATAAAATAATCCCAGAAACAATCTGGTTGTCCCTCCACTTGCAGTGCATTGATTTTATCTAAGTACTTTGGATATGTATAGGAAGGGTGTAAAGCAACAAATCATTTATCTCCAGCATTAAGGAAGTTTATAGAATTCATGATGTTTTATCCCTTTTTTCTGGATTTTATATAAAAATATTTCTAATTCTAGTTGCTAATCTGCTCACTCTTTTCCCATTTATAGTTTGCTCATCCTCAACTCCATTCCTACTATGTCCAATATACAGCATGTTTAGCTGATGGTTTTGAAGTTGGTTTCTTAGGAAGAAATCACTTGTTAGAAAATGAGAACATCTTAAAGGTTTTCTGCCTGCACTTTTTTGTTTTTTATTTAATTTTATTGTATCCTTTTTGCTTCTTTATTATGCAGCAATATAAACCTACATTCTCTGTTCCCTTAAAACAGAACTTAATTAGGAAACATGCTTCTGAAAATGTTGGGAGATTTTTTATTTATAAAAGCATAAATAAAATGCATTCAAGAGAATGCATTTTATTTATAAAAGCATTCAAGAAATGTTTTATTTCCTCTCCACACTTACCATTTTTCATGGTGTTCATCAGAGTGGACACAGAGAGATTCTACAACATTACGTATCTTGTTTCTGTTTGGGATCTGTCAGAAGAAAAAAATAAAAAACAAATGTTGTGAGAGGGACTTCTAACAACTTGTAAAACAGGTCACAAAACTCATTAATTTGCTAACCATTATGCCAGTCACAAAGCTGTTGCAATGTAAATGTTAAAATCCTGCAATTCAGTTAAGAAGATTAGGAGATCTTATGACTTAATGTTTGTGAAACACAGCAAATCACCTTTGTCAGATAATAGAAAAAAGTTATGGAAAGCAACTATCCTTTTTATTCAAATACAAGAAGACAAGGGTTTTTTTCCTCCAGTCAGCCTAGGGGAAAAAGTCCCTCATCTTATATTCACATACAAGAAACCTCATTAAATATATTATCATTAAACTGCTGCCAAAAGCAGTATGTGCTCAGTAATGGAAACCAACAACGAAAGCTGATTCAATGAAGCCAATATCGGCCATGACTATAAAATACAAGGCCCATATTGGGCAGACATATGGATGGGAACCTGCTACTTTTTTATATATAATATATTTCATATTCCAGGTCAAATTAGCTAAATCAGTTCCAAAATGTATCAATTGAACAGAACTCAATCGTTCCAAAAACCATCTTGATTGAGCGGGCAGAACTCCATCATTCTAAACCCCATGTATGGAGCTACAACCAGCAAGCATCCTCTGTCCCAGCCTCTCACCCTGGGACTTCAGATACTCCCAAATCCATTGGCAGGCATCCTATGTGCAAGCCCAAGCCCAGAGGTCTTGGGGTTCAGATGCCCCCAGATACTACAGGCAAGCATCCTCTATCCCAGACTCTTTAGTTTGGGACTTCAGATACTCCCTACATTTGATCTTAGCCCACAAGAGGCCAATGGGAAGCTTTTTTTTTGTAAGAATATATGTCTATATAGATGTAGATAGATAGATAGATAGATCAATATCTACCTATCTATCTATATCTATATAGATATATATAAAGGTTGTATATGTATACACCTTCTAGTCACTGTTCATTACCTCTTTAACCCATCACTGGAAAACCCACACACCTGTTACAATATACACACCCATGGAATGGCGCTCCTGTGCATGCGTCTGCAAGGTACCGTCTCCCTCAAACCCCCTGTCCCTTAGTCCTGTCCCCGAATACAGGGTTTAAAACTCAGTTCATTCACTGTCACTTCCTCTGGAGGACCCGCTGCTGCTGTCCTCATCTCTGTCTTCTGATCCCGTTGTCTCAGCATCCTCTTCACTGTCTCTGTCTGTTTCCCCACTGGGGGGGAGGTTTGAAAGATCCTGTGCCAAGTGTCCCTCTGCCAAGTGGAGCGCTCCTGATGCAGGACATGAACTGATCAAAGCAGGCCAACGGACTCCCCTGGTGTTTAGTCAGGTGCCCGTACAATGCCGCCTCTCGACAGCTCTCCGACCCCTGTCACTGCTTCACAGAGCCGTTTTACCACTTTCCACACCTCCTTGGCATACAAGCAGAGCCATAGGAGGTAGTCGATAGTCTGTGGTGCCTTGGCAGATTGCCCTCAGGCAACTCGGTCTCCCTAGTTGCCCCTCTCTATGTCTCTGGGGCCTCACTGAGAGAGCTCAGTGAGCTATCAGCCAAGGATAAGTTAGCGCTGTCCATCTGATAAGATATATGGTAATACCCATTGTATACAGTCCCCCTCAATGCCAACTCTTTTTCCAGTCCTGGTGAGCCACCACGCTGTATACATTTCAACTTCCTCTTCACCTCCACATCTAAGGTGCGCCTTTCTTTCCCATTTGCAATCATTCCTGTTTCTTCATCACCTTCTTCAACAGTCTGACAAATTTCACTAAACAAGGCCCTAAACAGTTTGCCTAGAATCAGCCAGTTGTATACGATTAGTGTGGCCCTGCCCTCCATGACATAGAGCTGGACCATGTGGCTCTGCACCTTAGCTGAATATAAATTTTGGAAGGATCCCAGAACTCATGATAAGAACACACAGTTCCAGTCATGAGTGGGGGGTGCTAATTAGTGCATGGATCCTTTGTGGGGGGGTGGGAGGTATCTAGAGTACACATACATGCTAAGCAATGCTGAGCTGTGTGGTCACTATGGCTTGAAATGCTGTTGCCTCTGCTGGGGCCCAGCCCAGTGACCTATATTGTAAATCATGAGCTTTCTCACTGTAGAGTAATATCATGCATAGTCTGTAGCCTTTTGTGGGCTAAGATCAAGTGGGGGCATCTGCATCCCAAGACCTCTGGGCTTGGGCCTGCTCATAGGATGCCTGCCAATGGATTTGGAAGTATCTGAAGTCCCAAGGCGAGAGTCTGGGATGGAGGATGCTCACCAGTTGTAGTGCCATATGTGGTGTTTAGAATGATTGAGTTCTGCCTGCTCAATCAATATAGTTTTTGGAAGTTCTGCTCGATTGATATGATCTGGAACTGATTTGGCTGATTTGACCTGGAACACAAAAAAGATTAAAAAATAAAGTTTGTATTATACATAAGTAGATATAAAAGTGCTGCTTAAAAGTGTATCTATAGAGTACCTGAGCTAAATATTACAGCAGTTCCAAAACAGAAAAAAATGCATCAATTCTGCATGAACTAAGTCTATGTGTATCTGTAGTAACTTTATGTAAATTACTGCAAGTATCTTTATTTCGGGGGGTTTTCAAATGTACCCCTCACTTCCATGTGCTCAGGGAGAGCAGAGCCAGACAGGAAGGAGAGGAGGGAATGGGCTGCTGGGGAAAGAAGTTGGGGTGGGGGGAAGAGGGCAAGGGGGCTACCTGATCCCTCAGATTTATTTTCTTTGCTATAGCAGTGGGAGGAGCACAAATTCAAGGCAAACCTCCAATAACAGATTCTATACCTGAAAAATTATAACAAAATTTTAAATGTTCTATATATAGAATCTAATTATCATAGAATCATAGAAAATTAGAGTTGGAAGGGACCTCAGGATGTCATCTAGTCCAACCCCCTGCTCAAAGCAGGATCATCGCCAACTATAACATCCCAGCTAAGACTTTGTCTAGCCGGGTCTTAAAAACCTGAGGGCTTGTCCTATATTCAGGGTGTCTTATATGTGAGTAAATACAGTAAAACCTACCATTTTTCTGTAGTTTTCCTCAGAAACAAGCACCTGCAACTGTGATTAGAAATATTCACTATGCCTCCATGAGTCATAGGTATATCATTTATTCTTACTACTTTCAAATCTCTCCAATTACTTGCTTTAAAAAAATCATGTAAACAAAGAGATCAGATGGCATAACCAGTAACAACAAACCTACCAGGCCCTATAATTTGCTGTGCATGAAACATGAGATATGTATCCCAGAGGTCACTAATGAACACTTAAGACAACCTCATACGAAGTGGGAAATTTTTGTCCATGATATGCTTTAAAAATGCAAAATAATGTTTTTATTTCTGTATCTGGAACAAATTTCTTTCAATATTTAAATCTATGTCAAAATATCACATGTACATATTCAAATAATAATAAAAAATTATTAGACGTCTGAAGAATCGTGTGATAGAATTATCTGAAGTATCTTTACATTTGAGTAAAGCAGGATTCTGACTTAATTTTTAAATTAGAAATAAAAAATGCATTCTGTTTCAGATCATCCTTCTTTGGATAATGTTACCTGAGCCTTTTATATGCATTTACTCACATATTTTTTCAACTGTTTTATTCTTATATCCTAAAATGAACAGTAGTTTTGCCTTCTCAGCAGCAAAGAGGGGTAGTCATTTCTCAACAAAATGATTGCCCCAGTAAAATAAATATGCTTCCACAAAGGACAACTAGCTCCCCCACCCAATGAATTCATCACACACTATTAGCTGTATCCGGGCTCATAAAAACTGACTTCAACCATGAAACAAAGATCTTCCCATATACACAATCTAAAATTGGTATATTTGAGAGCTTTTGAAAGCGTCCTGGAATCAGACAAGGGTGTAGATCAGAACAATTTGTGAAGTCTACCAGACACCTAACACTGCTGTTTCAGATTATGACACGGGGTCACATGCTCCAAGTTAAATTAAGCCTCTTCACTGTAGGTCATCATTTGTTAACATGCATATTATCTGAATTAGCAGAGTAACAAAAGCTCCACCAATATTAAGCCTTCAGAAATAATGGAGAACCTGGTCCAGTCTCACAAAGCAAAGTAGCATCCTTATTCCTTTCATAACATCGTTGATTAAACTTAACTATTGCTGATGACACCAGTAAAGTGTCCTGATAATTAAAAATGAGGCTATTTTGAAAACCAATGTGCTAAGAGCAAGAAAAGAATAATGCAGGTGATTTGAGTGGAAAGGACTCACTAATACATAGCAGGTTTAAAACAGGTCTGAAATATATTTTTTCATCCCTTTCAAAAGAAACGCCATTTAATGTGTTACAACAAAAGATGAGTAATTCTCTCTCTCTCTTTTTCACTCCCAAGTATGTGTAATTTAGCTGCTCAGAACATGCACGCTGCGATGTATCTCAGCCAATGATAATTTCATCATGCTACAGTTGCTATTTGTATGTAGGAAAATCTAATGCTAATAACAAATATTCTCTCCAATTAGAATACAATTAGACACTGATGCCTCCGATCCATCTCGAGAGAAACAAAATATCATGAGTCTAAATGAAGATCCCCTGTTTTCAAATTTACAGGAAGCTCACAAAAAGTTTCACACGCATATTACTTCAGAAACAATGTGCTACTTATTCTTCCTAGTAATGATATTTTACATAGCATTCTGGGATCAAAATGTAATTTCAACAATAATATATTTTCTGACATCCTCCAAGGAAAAATTACTAGTTTCTTCCCTCTAAAAGGATTTAGATGGAATAACATCTGTGTTGAGATTATTGTGAATATGTTAAACTGACAGCAAATCTCTAAGGGGCACTGCTCATTAATGTTCTGTGCATAAAATTAAAACTTGAAATATATTTTTCAAGCCATTTTGAATCATTTAAGCAATTCTCATGCAAAGAAACTATTGTGCTGCAATAATATATTTGGAGAGCAGAATATGAAAGCTATTAAAATGTCCTAGACCCCCTGCCTTTCACACAAAAAAATAGCAAAAAGGCGACTCTTTCCTGGTTTGAAACATGTAGCATGTGAGCCATACAAAAATAATACTCTGAAGGAGCACTAAGTCTTTTATTTCAACCCATATAATCCAACACAGTCAACATTATCTCTTCTCACTATATCTTTATTTCATTCATTTACGCCTTGGTACTTAAGTATCTCCAAAGGTAAAATTCTGGTAAGTGTTGTATATAGTCATCTAAAAGTAATTCCCTACCCAAACAAGGCTCCCTCTTTGTAGCAGGGGCTTGTTCAGAGATAGCAGTTATGTATCAAGAGTAACACTGTCACGTGATACACAGTCTAAATTGGCACTAGCCTTATAGGCTGCTGGTTATGCTGCTGGCAGAAATGATGTTCTTTGGGGTGCCAAGCGTGGACATTCTGCCATGCTGCCAGCTAGAATATATGTGCATATTCATTTAGGAAGAAGGACTGGGGTACCTCAGGCAATTGTACAGTTTGGACAGAATCATGGCTGATTCTGGGACCTCTGAAACCTCAAAGGAAATTGGAAAAGTTATTGAAAAATGTCCAAATTCAATTAGCAATTATTCAGTCTTTTGCAGCATGGAAGCAAGGCTGCTGCTGTCAGTGTCATTTTACAGACAGAAAAAGAACAGTAAGTCATTGAGAACGTGTTCGAAAGCCAATGCAATCATTACAATCACATTCAGATGGTGACAGTGCCAAGTGTTAACATCAACGATAATGGTTCCAGCGAGGCAATTGGGGTCCATTGTTAAATGGATAGTCAGGAGTTTTAATTAACGTGTGTTTTACATGATAGACTTCAGCAGCACTTTCTTGGAGTGGCGCCACTGTCTATAGAGTCAAATGGAATTTGTTTACTTAAAAGAAAATCATAGTGATCATAACACAGTATTCTACCACTTATGCTGCCTACATTTGAAACAACAATGTGGAAATATTAATGCAACCAGCTGAAGTTATGCTTACTGGGTCTTCTATTAGGCTCCCACACTGTTGCTGTCATAAATAATATCAGAGTACCAGAGATAGAACTGGCAGTGGTAAATTGCAATTGCAATCATATTCACCCAAAAAGTAGATACTTAAACATGAACTTGGGGGCCGAGATAGGTGGATTGATTTCTCAGAAGTTTTGAGCAACTGCAGTTGATCCTGGCTGACTGATATCTGAAAATAAAGCCGCCTTCTTGGGTGCCTATGCAGACATGAGTTTTAAATATTGCCCTTCAAATATAAAAATGCAGCACCTCTAAATTGTTATTAGCTGTATTCAGAATGAATTATATGTATGTCCCAGCTCTTTGAAGAAAACGCATTTATAGAATAACAGGCTTTCAGATTTCAAAAGTGTGATTTAAATACAAATACACAATTCAAGGTTTTTTCCTACAGACAAATGCTTCCTTTCTTCTGAACCTCCTTGACCAGTGAGGTGCCATATATTTTCATTTTCAGGATTTTGTTCACATCATATATGTGAGGTAGCATAGTGTGTCATGAAACAAATGCAGTTTTGGCATTAATTATCACGGGGGTGGATGGTCTCTAAACCAGCTCTATACCGCTTCAATCCTGCATCTGCCAAGGGTTGAAAGAGTCCTCAGGATGAACATATTGCCTGGCAGCTCCCTTACCTAGTGCTAGGTGAAACAGTTTCATATGACGCATGCAGAAGTTATGTTTTTTGCACTATTGGCCCCCTGAAAGCACTCTACAGCCATGCCATGACACATACGCGTGACAAATTAACCCTCGTCAAATGAGGTATCAGATGATGGCGCTTCACTTCACAACACCTTAGGGAACTTGTGTTCCCTAAAGTTAATTTGTCGTATGATTGAGGCTGGGCTGACGCAGCCCAACCCTGCCCCTGGGCTGTCAGTGGGAAGGGACTGGGGGAGAGAAGGGGAGTGAGCTGCTGGCTGGGGGTTTGCCTGGCCTGAGCTGGAGGGGGCTGTGGCTGGACCCCCCCCTCCAGCTGGACAAACCCTGGATAAAAGCAGGGATTAAACCCAGGTCTCCCCTGGGCTGGGCAAGAGCTCTAACCATGCAGCTACTGGAGTAAAGGAGTGAGCCAGAACTGGCCCCTGTTCCACTCATGTATTTTGTAGGGGTTGACAACACCTAGCAGGCCACACAATGCACACATGGTAGCTAGAGATGATCATGACCGGGTTCAGTCATAAACTTAGTATCTAGCAATTCAATAACACTGCTAGGATTTTGGTGTTTTGGGGCATGCCCAAAAGTATGACGGTAAGCATTTATAGAACTTCATGTTAAAAAGACTGAGGGCCTGTACCTATGGTGAGAGCAGTTTTTGAAGATCTACATTTTGGAGTTGGACAATGGACATGTCTAGATGCTTGCACACATGGGGAAAAAACCTAGCGCTTTAAACATGCACTCCCACGCCAAGCCCAGTGCATGCCCAGAAGAGGCATCGCATTAGTTGGACCTAGTTTGCCCAGCATCTGTATAGATCAAGTGCTTTAGTGGGGCTTTTTTGGCACTTCTATCTAATAGCTGATTGAATCAGTTATTAGATAAAAGCACCAAAAAGCCCCACTGAACCACCCAATCTATAAACGCTGCAAAGCTGGGTTAAAGAAACACACTGCTGCTTCTGGTAAAATACGTTTTGGGTTTTTTCCATGGCTGTCAGTGCCCTTGTGATAAATAACAATTTAAAGCCCATTACTCATTTTTCTATGAAAAAAAAACCTAAGATAAAAACTTCAAAAGCAAGTAAAAACCTTTGGTCATTATTACCCTGAATCACACGTGTGATTTTGTCAATGGGTACATTTTTCAGTGTATCTGTTCATATATTCAAATTCCACTTCATTTCAGCCTCTTTTTCAGCTTGTTTTAGGATGATAAAATAGTATTTCTCACATGTAGCTGTAACAGATAAGTAGTCATGCTTTACTTTGCATCTATATTTTCATATCTGAAAACATGTGACAACGAGTAAACTTTTTTAAGCGTGATTGGAGATTCAGCTGATTTAATTGCTGGTGTAATTGATAATTAGACCCAGTATAGATTAAAGCACCTAAGTGCAAGTGGAATATTCTGTTGTAAACTGTTGTTTGCAGTTAAAAACCCAGAAGAGCAGTATTATTTGGTATTTTAGGAGTACAAAGGGTGTTAGTTTTTTGGGGTTTCTTTTAAACAAATGGGAGACTTTTTGTACATTTAAAATTACTACTGAAAGTGTTTACAGTCTTTTGGCTTTCAAGTATGGCCTTTTGAATCTTAGCCTTAGGAAATGAAAAAAGGCTACGAGCTAAACATTTAAATATGTTGTCCCTTAATGGTAAATTTAATTCAAAACTTCACTGCATTCATTTTATAGCAAGGGCAATAATTGTCTCCTAGTGTGAAAAACCTGCATTAGCTATTAACAGTTCGTTACACAAAACAGTTGTCAGAAAAAAATAGGGAAAAAACTCTTTAAGCCCATAACTGGAAAGAGCTAGTTGGTTTCACTTGTTGTCGAGCTGTTTTATAAAAGCAACTGCAAGAAGAAAAACTACTGAGAAGTTGATGGAGGGCCAAAAATATTAATATACTGGAACACAGTGAACTTTTTACAAGCTGTAAATATTTTTTTGGGTTCCCACATATAACCGTAAAGTATGTTGAGTCCTTTCTTTGTCAAGCCTTCCACTATTAGTGTGCAGTCTGTGATGAATAACATCTACCAAAAAAAAAAAAAATTAGAAAGCCACAGCATGTGTCAGAAGGCCTGCATATTTCCTGTTGAAGCTACCAAAAGGAAAATCATTTTAGTAATACCAGGAGACTCTAGGATGAGCAGAGGGGTAAAATTAAAAATTCAAGAAAACAGGAAGCAGTAAATGGGATGAACTCGGTTTGTGGACCTTGGACACACTAGCAAGTTGATTCCTGCCGGGATGAAAGAAGAGCGTTAGTGGAAGAAATCTGTTCATGCAACAGAATAAAAACTACCATGTCGTTCTTGGAAGGTTCTTCGCCATTGTCCAAGCGCCTTGCTTAGGTTTCAGACATAAGAGCATGGAGAGGTTTCTGCTGTTTGCTTTCTATTAAAAAAGAAGCTGATAAGAGTCAACCCAATGCTGAGTTTGCCGCAGCACTCCTTCCCGGTACGATAAAGCTCATGAAGGCCCCGGGCAAGATGTCCACCTTCCATCCCTTTGATTTGAGCACGTTTTGTTAGGGGAAGATTTTTTTTCCTGCTTTTTCCCTCAGAAATCTCAGCCGTATCACATCAGAGAGGCTCTTCCCTTGCTTGGGAGGCAGCGGAGGGTCAAGGAACGTGGGGGACAATTAGTTGCTTGTCTGAAGGGCGTTGGCTAGCGTGGCCGGAGAGACTAGCTTTCCTAGGGGGGAGAGGAGGGTTGACCAGAAACAAGCAGGTCTGAAGGATGGGGATAAACTCCCTTCCCCTCTCTCAGCTCAAGCGGGGTCTCTTCCTTGGAGCTGGGAGTCGAGGTCTTGCTAACTGGAGGGTGGAGAAGAGACCCAGGGCAGCACAGAAGGGACAGGCCTCTCTCTGACCAGCCTTTGCTGCACCCTTGCCCCGGGCCCTCCTGCATTTGCCTCCACCCCGGGGTTGCAAAGGCAGCGCCAACGAAGGACTATGTAAGGAGGGGACCATGCAACCAGCAAGGGGATGAGGAGAGACTCCAGCCACTGGAGCCGAGGCCACACTGTGTCCACACCTGATGCCCCACAAGGCACCGGAGGCTCCGCCCAGGCCTTTGTCACGCGACCGTTGCCTAGGAACGCCCAGGCGGGGTCCGGCTGGCTCGGACCCGGAGCAGCTGCTGCAGCCCCGGCACGGCCGTGGGGGCCACGGAGGAGGTGGAGGTGGAGGGTGAGGGTGAGGGATGGCACAAATAGGCTCCAGCCCGACCCAGCAGCTCAGCCTCGTGGAGCAGGATCAGATCTGGTAATGGCCCCCAAGAGCCGGCTCCCCTGGGGTGTCCACCGCCCCCCCGCTCCACAGCGGTCCCCGTGCCTGCTCAGACCCCACTTCGGCAGCTGCGAGCTCCCTCAGACACGAAAGGACCCGCCAGGAACAAGGTGGGCATGCAGGAGTGGCATCAGAAACCCTGAGCCGAGGAGAAACGAAGCTGGTCTGTCACCAGGTCCCTTCCTTGCCCGTCCCCTCTCTTCACACCCCCCGGGCACCCTCATTTTTATCGGGGAAGACAAGTGGAGCCTCAAGACTAGAGGAGAATAGCAAGGAAAGCCTCTCTCCTAAGGCGGGAGAAACAGAGGCAAGAAAGAAAGAAAATAGCAAGAAAGGAAATAGTTCATGTAATAAAGCACCGTGTTATGTAATAAAACACGTGAAGAAAAAAAACTTATTCACCACAGTTTTAAATCTTCCAGTCATTTTCACTGGAACATAGTTTTCCCCACACTATTGCTCTTTATATTTCTCTGTCACGTTCGATCATCTGTTCTCAACTTCCGTCAACTCGAGACACCCCTTGGTAGGCTCAAGGCATCCCTTGGGAAATGCCAGCTCTCAGCCTTCCCTTGCTTTTTGACTGCCGAAAAATCCTGGAGCAATTCTTCTCTTGCAAACAGCTCACAACACATCAGATTCCTACTGGAAATCTCTGCGGGTTTGTCGTGCAGATCTTGTTTGCACACCTATCAGTGCTAACATCGCCGGGCACCCTCGACAGGCTCTCAAAGCAGCCCTGGTTGAGAATCACTAACTCCGATTCTCCATGCCAGTATTTTCAGTTAACCTCATCATAAGAAAGCAGGAAGCAGGCCTGTTTTCATTACTGATTACTGACTGCTATTTAACAAAATCAGCCATTTAATTGATTTTGGAGTCTGAAATATTTCTAGAGGTGTGTCATAGCACACGCAACGTCATCCAGTCCTGAATGTTAAACATAAACATAGCTGGGAAGGAGTATATTCCAAATTATTGTTTCATTTCCATCAAAACAGAAAATATTTTCCCCAGCCTCTTCAACCTTAATATACTAATATAGAAATGAGCCTGCTACTTTGAGGGAGAGG
This sequence comes from Alligator mississippiensis, assembly GCF_030867095.1. Lineage (NCBI taxonomy): Eukaryota > Metazoa > Chordata > Crocodylia > Alligatoridae > Alligator > Alligator mississippiensis. Next base: position 8,670,227 of record NC_081832.1, on the reverse strand, counting down.
CCTACCCTTTTGCAGTTTATAATTTTTCCAGCAGACTAGTTCATTTTGTGACTTCAGTTTGTTACTTGAATGCAGGCGCTGAAGGTCTTTTCAGTCATTTTTCTGTTCGTTCCAGGAAAAGCTGTGTTCACAAGGAACTAGAGGCTGCGAGGAAATGGGCCAACAAATGGGGGTTTTTAGCGACATCTCCTGAGGAGGTAACACTGAATTCTATATAGTACCTGTATGAATTTAACTTGCATAGTTTACCCAGAATAGTTAGGTACAGCTTTTGATTAAGCTGTTCCAGTGCAGAGCCATTATTATTGAAAGCTTAGCAATATGTATCCTAGACAGGCAACTTTGGTCATCTCTACCAGGCAAAATGATTGGAGCACAAAAGTGTTGAAGAGTGCTTATAACACTCCTACATGTAGGGCTCCAAGTTAGTAAATGAAGTTCTTCTAAGGTGATTTAACATTTTTTTTCAGAGCTGCTTTCAGAATAAAATGACAAGTTGTAATTTATATGCTCTACATATTAGAATGCATACGACTCCCAGGAGTGTTAGCAAGAATTAGATGCATGTTGACAGAATATTTCCCCTTTGTCTGTCCATATGGTAGTTTAAAAGTGGAGGGAAAAAAAGGTTTTAGCTAATTAAATTTTCAGTATGGAAATTTACAACTTGCTAAAATACTTGGAAAGGCTATCCAGTCTCAGTGATAATTGCATTTTAGATGTGAGACATATAGAGGCCATGCTGTCCTGCTGCTGAACAACAGGACCAATGCTACCACTGATTTCAGTGGTAACCTTACCCTTGATTTCAGTGAGACTTATGCACCTAACCTTTGGGACTTTGGAAAGTTCAAGTAGACAGCCAAGTACTTTGGAAAACTCTGGCCCACTGGACCCAAGTATCCCTGCTTTACAAACAAGGACGAAATTTGCCTACCAACCCTCCTGCCAGGCTCAGAGATCTACTAATTACAAGTACATTATACATTACCATCATTAAGTCTCATGTCATAAAGAAATTACGGTAAATGAATAAGGAATCCAGGTTGTGGCCATACTGGTCTGGAGGCAAAAGATATCAGAACTTATGGTATTTTTTATTAGACCAACTAGATTTTTGCAAAAAAAAAAAAAATCTTTAATTAAATTATTTAATTAATTAAAGAATTTTTTTGGCAAAAATCTAATTGGTCTAATAAAAGATGTCACCTCTACCATAAGTTCTGATTCCTGTAAATTAATAATACAGATATTTGGCACTATTATGATTATTCAGTTTGCTGTCATATAAGTCACATTTCCATGACTTCTGGACTTTTGGGTGAGAGTTGGAGGCACTCAGAAAGATTCAGCCCTTACACCTGAATTCAGAATGAAATGAGACTGAGAAGTCCATTAGAACAGCTTCCAAAGCTATACAATAATTAGTCCTGTATCAGGTTGCCTAGAACAGGGCGCTTAGAAACCACAGGTATAGATATCAGAGGTTAAAACGCATTTCTTTGGCTGAAGTGTCCATTTTTTATAATGTTGATATTCTATTTTAGTTGATCAAAAAAGAAAAGAAAGAACCCTCTAAACCTAAGATTGAGCTTCCAGAACATTTACAGATCCGACCTCTGACACCACTGGAAAAATATATTAAGGTTAGAAAATTAGATTTTAAAATTGCTATACAGTGAAATCTGTCTTAAGCAGCCATCCAAGCACTAAAAGTCAGTTGTCTAGTAGAGGTGGGCCTTTAACTAAAGGTCAGACTAAATTGTACTGGAAACCTTAGGGATACTTTAAAAGGGTTCATTTAAGACAGGGACTTGCCCTTTGGATGTGGTTTTTGGTGAAGGTTTCACTGCACAACAATCAACTTCTACCATAAAGCAGCTCCTTCTTAGATTTGTGCATAACAGATTATTCATCTAATGCTTGCATGTCTGGGCCCATCAGCATTCATAAGGAAGGCTGTGAAAATTGTCCCTTCTCTGACTGGGAAGACAGAGAGATACGCCCCATCTTTCAAGATAGATCATACCCTGCTTTTTAACTTTCATTTTTCAGCTTCCTCACTATAGCTGAATGTTTCTCTATTTTTATTCAAGCAAGTCACTTTTTGCTGCAGTTTGTTTTAAACCCGCTCAATAGCAGAAATTAGACTGGCCTAATCAGTGAAACAAATTCTAGTATATGATTCATAATGGTTGGTTTTATAGCGTACATTTTATACTCATGCTTCAACATCAGCGGGAGTTATGTACACAACCGGATCAGAAGGTAGAAATCTGATGCACTACTTAATTCACAATTGTACTTTGTTGGAACTCCACTGGATACCTTTTCCCCACAGACACTTTACCCCTGGGAAAGATGCATAATCACAAGTGGAAAGTAAAGTGAAGTTCATGTGATTGCCAACAGAAGGGTGAATAGTCCATGAGATAACAGTGACCTTTTCCCACATAGTCAGATTGGAAACTCCTACCTTTTTGTGCGAAATTTCTTTTTGAAAGGACTTTGCAAAAGCCACAGGAGGAAAAGCCATTACTGAGATCATAAGAACTGAAAATTAAAAAGTAAACGCTGGTGCTACATATTGGAACTGAAAAAGTGCTGCAATTTCTGCTGTTAGAGCTTTACATCTTTGTCATAATTCCAGGTTTCCAGCCAGTCATTCGTACCTGTCACGGCCTGATTTGTGCTTGCACACTCACAGTACAGATCAGACAGCTGGTCATCAGTGCCAGATTACCATGTGCAACCCGTTGTGTGTGCACTGAAAAAGAGTCAAAGCTTCAGATTGGATCATTAAAATATACACTGGCCAAGGGAAGCAAGAGTTCGCTGTGGATCTGTCCTACAGTTTGTCTTTTAAAGACCTATAAAAATGTTTTTCAGTCCATAGTTTGAGGTTACAGCATTCACTCTCTCCCATGGGAATGAACCGTAACATCATCTCTCATCCTCTAGGTGGGTTAGATTCCTAATCCCTTGTGCTCACCCCTTCCTCCAGAGTATAGGAGGGGCATGGCTGTCTTCCAGTATCCTGCTCAGTGGGTGGCTCTTGTGGCAAGGAAAGTTATCTCTTCAGAGGAAGTGCTCCACCTAAATATCATAAACATTTTCCCTTGTTGGCTGGGGAACAAAGCGAAACAGCTCTGGCAAAGGAACTGAAACATTGTTCTCCTGCTCTGTATCTCTTTACTGAATAAGTCCCCAGATGCTAAAGTGATACAACAGAGAGCACTTTGAATGTGCCCAGTTGAGATGATTCAGCCAAAGCAAGCACAGCAGTCGGTGCACAGAGGCTGTTGGCTTTTGTTTGGTTTCCTTTTTAGCCTGATTAATGACTGATTAACTTGATGCTTAACCATTTTTTAGTAGAAAGGGACTGGAAAGGATAAATTAGTTTGTACGCAGGAGCCAGCTTGGTCACCAGTATCTTTAGTGCGTGGCCTTAGAGCTATTATTACTTAGCAATGTAACCACCAATTTGGCCAGTGCAGAAGTGCCTTTTTCCTTTGTTTCCAAATGTTAACTAGCCTAGGGATGATTAATATATGAAAAGAGGGAGACAGTTGAAGCTTATATGTGGGCTTATATGCTGTTCCTAATAATGAAATCAAGCAAAGCCCCTAGAGATTTATTAACCAAAGATAAGGATGAGAAGATAGAATTCAAGTTGTATTAAACATCTTAGTCTCTTGCCAAGTTATGTTAATACTAGTTTTCACATTCTTCCTCTTTCCATTACCAGTGGAAAAAAAAACAGCCTTCAAATCTTAATGTATGTTAATAAGTACTAAGGATCTAATGATATCCAGAACACTGCCCTTTTATTTACTAAGTAACAGGGATCCTGGTTTTTCTCTGATTTAAAAAAATTCCCAATTTTTAGTTAAAAAAAAGCAACCCCAAATCCACATTTTTCCATGATTTAAATGAAACACCCCTAATAGATAGATAGATAGATAGATAGATAGATAGATAGATAGATAGATAGTGATGTTTCATTTTAATCATGGAAAAAATGTGGATTTGGGGTTACCTTTTTTTTAACCGAAAATTGGGGATTTTTTTTTTAAATTAGAGAAAACCAGGATCCCTGCTCATTAACCCCTTATTACTACATGGCTTTGTTTTCTTCCACACCTGCTTATTTAGATATAGCAAGGGTTTTAGTTTGTTAGGCAAGACAGATACTTAGACAGATTTGGCGCTGCTATTAAAATGTTCTCATCATAATTTGCCCTAGAAAGAACCAACAACTTTCCTAAATGTATTTTCAGTGATAGCGTTTCTGTACTGTAAGGCTCAGTCTTGCAAGCTACTAGGCAACCTCAGGATGTCCTCAAGCCCCTTCAGTTTCCTCCTACTTCAGTGGAAGTTGAGCGTATTAGAAACCAAGCAGAAGGAGCCCCGAGTAAAGCAGTATCCAATAAATGAAGTACCAAGCTTCAGAAGAACACCAGCACGTAATGAATTACCTTTGAACACTGGTTGTTTAAAACTAAGTTTTAGCTTCTTTCAGTGCTAGAATACATTAGGGCATGTTGCATGGCAGCATCATAGAAATGAAACCCACTCAGTTAATACATTTACTTTATGTCTTCTTATTCCAGGCCAATCCATCTCCTCCAGTCCCTAAAACTACTCAGGGGTTTATTGGCTGGAGATCATCTGTGCCAGGGCTGAAACTTGAACATGGTTATCAAATCCGAAGCTGCAAAGGTGCCTTTCACAAGGATTTGCGGTGGCCAGATGGACCCTGTGATTGACATGAAGAAATAATGAATAAGCTTATTGATCCATTTGTTTTCTCAACCTAAGTTGAATATTCAATAGTACAAACAGCAGACTTTAAGTAGATAGTAAAGCATAAGTATTTACATGATATCAGCAATATACTTGGCAAGATGTGAGAAATTTAGTTTAGCATATCAGTTGTTCATGTTTTGTTGAAACCTGCAGTATACAACCTGTTAGTGCTGCTTAGGTTTTACTGAGAAAAATTGCTCTGTTAAGACCAATGGACAAATACAGCTCCTCTTAAGATTAGCAAGAGCGTGATTTGAATCCCATTCCTGTCCTCATACCCCCGTAAGAAAATATTTTTGTAGAATAGTGAGTGCATGTATCTGTAATATTTTCTCATCTCATGGCTCTCATTTCCTGTGCCTTATTTTGAAAGAATCATCAAGAAATGAAAAAAAGGAAAATCCAGGGAATTATAGACCTATCAGACTGACGTCCATCCCTGGAAAGATCTTGGAGAAAATCATCAAGGGATTCATCAGCAACAGGCTAACAGAAGGTAACCTTCTGAGTGCCAGCCAACATGGCTTTGTTGCTGGAAGGTCTTGCCTGACCAACCTCGTCTTCTTCTATGACCAGATGACACATTGCCTGGACAAAGGAGACGAGGTTGATGTCATATACCTGGATTTCAAGGAAGCCTTTCACTTGGTTCTTCATGATGTCCTCATGGTTAAACTGGGGAACTGTGGCCTCAACCATCTCATGGCCTGATGGCTAAGGAACTGGCTCTGGGGACGGACCCAAGGAGTACTAGTTGATAGGAACAAATCAACACGGCGCGAGGTAACCAGTGGTGTCCCTCAGGGCTTAGTACTCAGGTCAGTACTGTTCAACATCTTCATTAATGACCTGGATTTGGGCATCAGATGCAGACTAGCAAAATTCACAGACGACACTAAACTATGGGGGAAGGCGGTCACACTGGAAGACAGTGGCCCACCTGGACATGGTGGATGGACCAAAACCTCATGGCATTTAATGTGGAGAAGTGCAAGGTGCTCCACCTTGGAAGGAAAAACCAGCATCATACTTATACACTCAGCAGTGCTTCATTCGCTAGCACCATGACCAAAAGAGACTTGGGGGTCTTGATTGACCACAAGATGAACATGAGCCACCAATGTGATGCCGTGGCCAACAAAGCAAACCAAACACTGGCATGTACCCATGGATGCATCTCAAGCAAAACCAAGGATGTCATCCTCCCACTCTATTTGGCCTTAGTGAGGCCACCGATGGAGTACTGTGTCCAGTTTTGGGCCCCCCACTTCAGGAGGGACGTGGATAAGCTTGAGAGAATCCAGAGCAGAGCCACCCATATGATCAAAGGCCAAGAGAGCAAATCTTATGAGGAGAGGCTGTGGGACGTGGGACTCTTCTGCCTGGAGAGAGAAGGCTCGCGGGGGACTTGGTGGCAACCTATAAGTATATAAGGGGGGATGCACCAGGATCTGGGAGATACATCAGGACCTGGGAGAACAGTTGTTCACCAGGGTTCCCCAAGGGATAGCAAGGTCTAGTGGCCACAAACTCCTGGAAGGCTGATTTAGACTGGACATAAGGAAAAACTTTACAGTCTGAGTGTCCAAGGTCTGGAATAGACTCCCACCAGAGGTGATGCAAGCACCTACTCTAGATTAATTCAAAAGGCGTTTGGATGTTTATCTTGCTGGGATCATTTGACCCCAGCAGACTTCCTGCCTATGGCAGGGGGCTGGATTCGATGATTCCACGAAGTCCCTTCCAACCCCTAATGTCTATAAAGTCTATGAAAGAAACTTCCCCTGTCAAAGAACTTAGAAAGAGATATTTAGCAAGGATGCTATTAAAATGGTCTTTGCTACAACTTAGCCAAGGCAAACTGGAAATGTAGACAAGTTAGATATATAACCAAGCAACAGTTTTTAGTCTAGTGGAAGGGTGCTTGGCCCCTACTACTGTGTCATCCAGCCTGCAGGACTCCCCATGGGTCTGTGGGGAGCCCCACAGGCTGTAGCCCTGTAGATCATGTATGCAGGACATGGCAAGGCCCAGTCCCAGCACACAGGACTGGGCAGGGGTGACTTAAGGCTACAGAGTCTAATCCCAGCATGCAGAGCTGGTCAGTTTGTCAGCCATATTTGAATTTGGCCAGCATTCACCCACCTGTGAAGACATCTACCGTTGTACATTATTTACTATATTTTGTATGTAAGTAAACACAGTGCTGTATATAAGTAAACATGGTGCAACATGCTTCATCCAAAGACTTTTCACTAAAAGCAATCTACTTTTTGTTAACATTGTGGGTAAAAGAAAAAAAAATCAAACAGACCCATTAACAATGTCAATGGGTCATTATGTGACACACTAGGCAGCCTTCAGGCTGCAAAGCTACAAACTCTGCTTGAAAACATTTGTCATATGGCATTTAGCAAGCTTGTAATGTGTATACTGTGTCCTATTTATCAGAAGGCACATTGATATCTCAACTACATAGTTCAGTGCAATATAACAGGTGGAGGCTTCAAATTAGAAGTACTTCAAAACTACACATTTACAAGTTTCTTGGCTCATTTATAATTTAGGTGAAAACTTGCATCCTCATGAAGCGTCTGATGCATCTGCATTAAAATCAACTGAAAGATTCCTATGGACTTTGTTAAGTACTGAGTCAGTCCTTCCACTGAGTCTCTGATAAATCTATGGAAAATATGTTGCTCCCACTGATCATACAAAAAGGAAGTATCATTGACCTCCCACAGAAAGATCCCTCCTTGCTATAGGAATAACAGACTTTGTAGCAAGCATACTGCCTGTCGCGTTAGCAAATGAAGATAAAGGGAAGTCACAGGGATAGATGAGCTTCTTTACTGTTTCAGATGCTATGGGTTACACAATACCATGCTGGCTATTATACTGTGATTTTATTTCTGAAGTCAGTATCCTCTGTTCTCTCAAGCACTGAGCAACATACCAGTGCAAGTCTATTTTATACTAAAGCAACATGCATCAAAACTCATGCAGCTATTGTGAGATAGCTACCTAGACATCCCCACCAAGTAGGGTTCAGTCTTCCAGTAGCACTTCAGTACACATCACCCAACTGCAGGTTTGATAAAGGACATTTGGAAGCAGAGGAAGAGCATTGCTTAAATTTAACAGCTATTTGCAGGTTTTTAACTTGTGAAGAGGTTGGAAATAAAAAAAGATTATTTGAAGAGGGAGAAAAAAGAACCTTCCAAGAAGCTGACATAGACATGTCCTCCCTCAGCCTTCCCAAAAAATCCTCTAATTTTAGCACTGCTGTAAGAATTCCACTGTATCTTGTAGCCATTAATACCTGCTTCTTGAGTCAGCAACAAATCCTGAGCAAACATGGCAGTAGGTCAACAGCTAGTGGGTTGTTAGTGGGTTCTTCTTCCCAAGAAGTGACTCACCATGATCAACACCCCACCTTTTCATTTTAAACATCTTACTCCAAAAGCCCGTAAAATAATATTTGACTTTCTCCAATCTTTTTATATAAATAAGGGATAGGTGGCTCACATTCCCTGGAAAGATCACCAGAAGTAAGATTACCTATCAGAGGTTACCCCAGTCACTATTTTTAGGACAAAAATAAAGAACAGCTTAGAACCAGACTCTGAAAGTGAATTTTGGTTTCAAGTTTGCTACTGAATACAGCATTAAAAAAATATGGTACTCAATGAACATGCAGGGGCACACTAGAAGCGAGTGTTTTAAATCAGTGTCCTTTCCTTTCTTGTCATGGTTGAGCTCATGTCACTGTCAAAAATGTAGTCTTTTTTGTTTAATTATTTTTGCATCAATAGTTCTTTAAAATAAGCTAAAATCATATATCAAAATAAGTTTACATTGCCATCTGCTTTAAGAAAAACAGGCATAGTAGAAATGAACCCATAATGAACAGTCAGAACAGCACATTCAAAAAAATCATGCAGTCCATTTTTAAAGGTTAGGCCTTCAACCAAGAGAGACATGAGACTTTACGAGTTCAAAAGAAAATCCATACTGCCAAAACTGGCACCTTGGATCCTCTGCTTTTATATGAAGTGAAATCCAGATCCAAACCACTCCTGCTTTGATTTTGCAAAACCAAAACAGGGCTGATAATACTATATTCTGCAAAACCAAAATAAGTTTCCAGTTCAACAGGCCCCAACTGTAAACTTCTGAAGTTTATTTTTGTTATCTAAAACATTAACTCGGTACCAAAAATAAGTATTATTGTTATGCTACTTTGCTACTTTTAAGAGGCCCTTACTGCAGCAGAAAAATTAATGCAGAGCAACCTGTGATGTTAAAATATTTCTGTCTAGATTTGAGTTGTTTTTTCTTCATCTGAATTAGTGGGGGGTGGGGGTTGATGGTAACTATAGAACATTTGAAAGTCTCACATTGTATCATACTGATTGCATCAAAATTTCCAGGACTCCAATTTTGACCTTTTTATATTTAAGGAATTTCTGTCTCAATTGTGAATTAGTAGTAGAGAGAAGTGACCAGTCAACTGCCCCAGCCGTGAATGCAAATGGATGGCACAGGGTTATTAAATTACCTTGTACTGTTTCAAACCTGACATTTAATCTATGGAAATTAACCTCTTTATTGGAGCCCAACTGGGCACATAAATGTCACTGCACACTGTAAAATATCACACCATTTCCAAGGTCAGGACAATGTTAGTAAACTCCATGTATATGCCAGGGAAATACATCAAAACAATCAATGCCCAGGGTTTTTTCTTCTTTAAATGATTAAGGACAGAAATGCAACCAAAGCTAAGACAGCAGTAATTGTGTATATACCTCTTAGTTATACATTTTTATGAAAGCCAAAGCAAAATGTTATCTGCTTAAATGTGTAGAAACCACCCAGATGGCTAGTTTTTAGCCAAAAATTGAAAATAGGAGTATATAAAAATTTATGCCATTTTTCAATATTTAAATAACATTTAGTAAAGTTTCTTTCAAAGCCCTTGATTTCCTAACACAAATAGACTAAAATACTCATATTAGTCCAGTAATATATGTACTAGGCAACTGTCAATGCTCTGGATCATGGTGTACATGTAAGAGGTCCAGTCAGATGCTTGATGAATCTGATTGTGGCTGACAAACCCAATTCAAGAGTGACGCAGCTTGTTAGAAGTTTTACAGATCCACATGCTGTCTGAGTTGGAGTCCAGGTTTACAGCATACTGCTTTCTTATTTCTCGCTTTGCTTCCATCCTCTGGATCAAACCTACATGATGCTGAGTTGTACCCAGTGCCAGATGTTGCCTCCAGATCAGACAGAATCCTGCATGCTCCTCCCAGCTCTCTACATTGATATTGAATGACTTCAGATCAAGTAATAGATGTATCAATTATTTTTTTAGTTTGCTAACATGACAAACTGAGAGAAAGCAGGTTTAGGCTAGATATCAGGAAAAACTTCTTCATGGTAAGGGTGGCCAAAATTTGGAATGGGCTTCCAAGGGAGGTGGTGCTCTCCCCTACCTTGCGGGTCTTTAAGAGAAGGCTGGATAGGCATCTGGCTGGGGTCATCTGACCCCAGCACTCTTTCCTGCCTGGGTTGGACTTGAAGATCTGTTGAGGTCCCTTCTGACCCTAGCATCTATGAACATTTTCATAAACCACTGAAGCCATCCTGGCCTTTGACCACTGCTTTTTGAGAAGTTAATTCTTTGTTAATAGAAGTATTCTTAAGAGTCATGGATGAAATCCTTGAAAATTTATATGAGGATATTTGCTTTATTTGCATGTGTAATGAACATGGTCAGACATCCAGACAAACTGTGGACATAGCCAACTCTTATCATTTATAGATCTGTTAATTTTAAGTGTATGTACCCAATGGGTGTGTGTCCTCTAGGCTGCAGTAAGACACACTGGGCACATGTACATATGAAATTAATTGGACTGAATGAACTCCAGCACAGTTTGCACTGGAGTTTATTACTCCCAGGTGCTGCATTTATACGTGTGCCCAGGACCACAGCATGTTGAGCTGGGTTGGAGCAGCCCTGGCTGGCAGGGGACCTGGGGGACGGAGGGGTGGGGTCAACCTGCCAACCCGTGGCAACTCCAACCCAGCTCAATGTGTTGTGGAGGGGCTGACTGGGACACAAGGTTTGCTCCAGTGTGTAGCTAGCTGACAAGCAGTCCCCCAGACTGAAGCACCCTTGTGCCCCAGCCAGCCCCAATAGCCTTCTACACATGTGTTGCAGCATACTAAATAATGCCACTGTAAAATAGTACTTGTGTTGATAAGTACTAACCTACAATGGCATGTATTAGTTTATCGCCATATAATAGGGCCACGCGTGTGGACACTGAGACATTACTGTGAAGCTAATTAGGCAACTGCAGAAAACATCTCATGTAGATGCTCCCAGTGGGTATGTGCTTGCTTTTGGCTTAAGAACGGCTACACAGCTTTTTGTTTATTTGGGCCTCTGCTATTATTTGGCTTAAAGAATTTCTATTGACACAAAATAAACTTGCCCACAAGCAATAATAGTTATTCGGTTTATAGGCCAAAAAAAGTAGGTGACAAAAGTGCCTTTTCCATTCACATGGAACAGAATTCATTTCTGTGCTGCTAGAATATGCATGCAAAGTCTACCTTCACACTTGCTACATAGGATTGCACTCACACAAGATGCCTTCTATGGGGCTGAGCCTGGAGGAGATAGTTATTTGTTTAAAAATGCCTTTGGTGTCTGGGGATAAAGATTTTTGATTAGCTGAAAGTCAAGCGACGGCTCTGATTAAGTAACACCGCTGGAATTCCAGTCGCCAGGCGAGTGCTGTGATGCATTTGGAGAGGCAAAATGATAAGCAACTGCAGCATGCGCACAGCCGATTGATTTACTTGCTGTGCAAGGAGGACTCTTAATTAGAGGATAAATCTCACTGCTATCGTGTAACTGGCATTTCACTTTCTGGAAGGTTATACATTGTGGCTATCCTCTCACTGGGCAGCCCCTGCTGCCATGGCAGAGTGCCCTCATCTCTCCTGCCCTCATGGTCTTTCAGCTGCTGTTCCCAGCCTCCAAAACCTTCCAGATGTCAGGACTGAGCCCCCTGGCCAGATCACAGGGGCATTCCACATTCTCATGAAAGTTCAGCATTGGTATAAAGGGAAAAACCCTCAGCTGCCCCTTGTGGACAGTCCTCAGCAGCCCCATCACCCCTCCCCGGCTCAACAGAGTACAGAGAAAGTAAATACTTCTCTGGCAAGCCTAAGAGGATCGCTGGCAGACAGACACGACAAACGTCCCCTGCCAGGCCCGCCCTTCTGAACAGAGGTTGTGATAGAAAGGTATCTTCCTTGGTTCTGGGCCCTCAACCAGGCTACTCTCTCTCCCTCAACAAGCCTCCAAATGAGATGCTCTTTTTCTTGCAGGCTCAGATGGCCCCCAAGCCAGGGCTGATTAGGTCCCTCCTGCAACCATTAACTCTTTCCTGACTCATGTTATTTCTCCTTCCTATGCCATACATATAAATATACATCCAATTACAGTGGGTATTTGACCAACTGAAAGCATGTCAAAACACAGGCCTTGCTGTCATTAAATCCATCGTATTATAAACCCACTCTCAGTTGTGCTTGGGAACCGGGTAGTTTCCAAGTAGGCAAAACAGTCCCCCTTCAAGTCCCTCCTCAAGCTCATTTCTCACTGAGGCCTCCATGTGAGAAAGCAGCAGCAAACAATAAGGGAAATAAATTTAAAGCAAAGTTAGAGATCTTGTGAAAACAAGGAAACTGCCAGGCTCTGTTTCTTGTTACGGCAGCAGTGTAAAATGCTTTGGGAAGGGTTATTATTTTGTTCAGATGGATTGGAGCTCATTTTGACATTAGGGCTTCTGGCCACTCACGCAGGACTGAAGTTGTGCAGAGACAAGCTAAGAAATCAATCTTTCCTCTCTATGGTGCTGCCGGATTCATTTCCATACTGTTTTCTAACGGGAAATTCTCTGGTAAAACCTGAACAGTTAGTGCCGGGTATATTTCCACCTCCCTGCATACCAGTTGACACTACCACCACTATAAAAATGACACCCTCTCCTCATACAGTGCACTGGGCTCTGCAGGCTTCAATGAGCGCGTGGAAATCCCACAGAAAGCAACTCCATGATGGTAGTGGTCCTACAGCCACCCCTTTTCATTTTCCATCACCTCGCACCAACATTACAGACTTGCAACCCCTTTCCCTTCCACAGCACTGGCCCCCAGCACCTGGAGCTTAAGGACGGTCACATCTGAGAGCAGAGGAATCTCAATGCGTGCCCAGGCAGTTGGCCCACCAGCTGTTCAGAGGAGGATGAGATGGGGTCGGACATTAAAATAAATGTGGCAGGTTAATTTTAATGCCTAATCACTTAAGCAAATGCAGCTGTATTTGCTACAAAGTATGTGATGCTCCAGCCTGGCACTTGATTCAGCATGCCCTTCCCTGGCATGCCTCACTACAGAAGGTTGTGAGCAGGTCAGCAGAAAGCAGCATGCTATGCCTGATCTGCAGTCTAAGATTTTCCAGTACTTAACACTGCAATTATTTTAAAATCATGGACTTGATCGCTCAGAAGTAGCCTAATACAACATTACCAAACTGTCCAAATATTCATCTTCTGTGTTTAAAATTACCCAAGTAGTTACAGCCCACAACCTAATATTTGGTTGTGCGTGTGCATTTATAGATAAAAGCATCTGAAAATGTTGCCACCATTATAACCCCTATAACTGTATTTATTACTGAAATATGTCGTATAGGTTACTTTTATGGAAAAATTGTGCTAGATATATTATAAAACAATATATTAAAACCTATTTTAGATGGTACCTCTGTGAATAACAACATGTAATCATTTAAATGTATTACCCCTGACTAATATCATTGGAAACAAGAGGTTAGGCTACAGACAGAAAAAGAGAAATGGTTAGGAAAATCATTTTGTTTCAGGGATAATCGGCAAAAAAAATGTAAATGTCTTGTTTAACTCAACAATTTCCAAAAAAATCCTCCATTTTCAACAAATTATGAAATAGTCATAGAAAATTAGGGTTGGACGGGACTTCAGGAGGTCACATCTAGTCCAACCCCCTGCTCAAAGCAGGACCAGCCCCAACTACATCATCCCAGCAAGGTGTTATCTATCCGGGTCTTGAAAACCTCCAAGGATGGAGCTTCCACAACCTCTGGGTAACCTGTTCCAGTGTTTTACTACCCTCCTAGTGAGAAAGTTTTTTCTAATATCTAACCTAAACTTTCCTTGCTGCAACTTGAGACTGTTGCTCCTTGTTCTGTCATCTGCCACCACTGAGAACAGTCCAGCTCCATCCTCTTTCAACTCCCCTTGAGGTAGTTGAAAGGATGCTATTAAATCCCCTCTTGGTCTTCTCTTCTCCAGGCTAAATAAGCCCAGTTCCCTCAGCCTCTCTTCACAAGTCACGTCCCCCAGCCCCCGAATCATTTTTGTTGCACTCTGTTGGACTCTCTCCAATTTGTCCACATCCTTTCTGTAGTGGGGCCCCAAAACTGGACAGAGTACTTCAGATGTGGCCTCACCAGTGCTGAATAGAGGAGAATAATCACTTCCCTTGATCTGCTGGCAGCACTCCCACCAATGCAGCCCAGGATGCCGTTAGCCTGCTTGGCACACTGCTGGCTCGTACTCAGCTTATTGCCCACTGTAACCCCCAGGTCCTTTTCTGCAGAGCTGCTGCCCAGCCAGTCAGACCCCAGCCTGTACCGGTGCATGGGATTGCTCCATCCTAAGTGCAGGACTTTGCATTTGTCCTTATTGAACCTCATGAGATTTCTTTTGGCCCAATCCTCCAATTTGTCTAGGTCTCTATGGGCATGTCTACACGTTCAGCGGACTGCGCAGCTGTTGCTGTGCAGTCATTTAGCATTTGCTTAAGCAAGTAGCACTTCAGTGAGTTGCATAAGGTCACACAGTAAATCAATGATAAAATGGGGAATACAATCCAGGTATTCTGGCTCACTGCTCAAACTGAAAGACAATGTTTCCTTCTCTTTTGGCTCATTTCCTGGACTCCATACAAAGGCCTGTTGATATAGCTCATTGCTACTGCACAGTAGCTGATAAAAACAGCCATGCGGTATCAGGACTGTGCAGTAACACCAGTTACTGCGCAGTCATTTAGTACTTAAACAAGTACTAAATGACTGCGCAGTAACCAGCGTACTGGGGACTCCCAACGCTGCCCAGCTTGAAAGACCATATTTCCTTCTCTTTTGCTCATTCCCTGGACTCCATAGTTACAGAGGTCTGTTGATATAGCTCGTTGCTCCTGCGCAGTAGTGTCAGCATCACGATTCTTGCCCGGCAACTCTGTATTGCCATAACAACAAGCCACGGCAACGTAGCGTCTTATGTAGATGTGCTGTCTGAATTCGAACCCTACCTTCCAGCGTATCTACTACTGTCCCCAACTTGGTGTCATCTGCAAACTTGCTGAGGGTGCACTGCATCCCATCTTCCTGGTCGTTGATGAAGACATTGAACAAAACCGGCCCTGGGGCTCTCCATTTGATACCAGCTGCCAACTAGACATCAAAGCCATTGACTACTACTCTGAGTCCAATGATGCAGCCAGTTTTGTAACCACCTTACAGTATAGGAATATTTGTGCTTCATTTTGATGGCACTATCCCTGCAATTTCAAAAAGAAAAGATTTGAATTTTCCAATTGTTGCTGAAATCTTTCATGTCAAAACTTCTTAAAAATAATGCATTTCAATGTTTTCCTAACTTTTGCAATCCCTTTCTTAATGGCTTTCAATAGAAACAATGCCAACAGCTGTTTTAGATTGTAGAGTATTAAATGCAATAGGGTACCACACAGAAAAGAACATACCAAATTTCTCTGAAAATTCCCCCAGCATCCTAAGCATTGTGAATAGAGATGGATGTGAATCCAAATCCAGCATCAAGTCCCACCACCAAACTTGGGGTGTTTGGATAACTATTCAACTGTACTCTTCTACTCTATACCTTTATGGGCCGAGTTCAATCCTCTGAACCGTGGATACTAGCCATCATCACCTCTCCTCCCCTCCCCAAGAAAAACACAGCAAACCTTGCATTCAGGCTGAATCTGAGCAGCTTCAAGGCTCACTATGAACATTTGCACTGCTCTGTTTGTGGAGTTAAGTCACTCAAGCTGAACTAACTGCCTGGCCTCTGTGCACACATAGCAAAAGTGAGGAAAGCCACCATTTTAGGTTCTTTTTTTTTTAATTGTTTTGGACTGTAGAGTTAGAAGGGGATTATATCAACGGGCCTTTGTAACTGTGGAGTCCAGGGAATAAGGAAAAGAGAAGGAAATATGGTCTTTCAGTTAGAGCTGTGAGCCAGAACACCTGGTTTCTATTCCCTGCTCTACCACTGATTTACTGTGTGACCTTACTGCAACTCACTTGGGCCCAGGTACACACCTCACTTAGTCATGTAGTGATATGAAAATCTGGGAGAAGTCTAGAGGCAGAGAGTTGGACTTCCGTGTTTGTGTAACTTATACCCTCTAGTCCCTGAACACGTGTATTATTCCCATTCAAACTCACTTCTGAATTGGGCTTTTTGCCTTACTGTTTCCCATCTGCACCCTGTGCACCCCATCAGGTTGTAGCGTGGCTCAACGCAATGGTGGGATATGAGACATAAGCAAAATACGTGCCCTAGAAATGCAATAACGAAAGGAACATGACCAACGGTGTAACCCGTACTCGGATAGGTAGCCCCACGGACGTCAGCCTTACTGAGCAACCTCGCTGGTCTCAGGATCTGTAGGAACTGGAATGTATAGTTACCTCCCGGAGAAATATGTTTAAGAGACCAGCCAGAGAAAAGCACTGTGTTGTTTGCCATTATTATTTAAGGACTAAAAAATGCAACCATCATCTCCCCAGTCAGTTTCTGGGATATTGGCTTTCTTTACAAACCAACCCCAAAGGGTCAGCCTTGCACCAGGACGGAGCATGGCGGCCGTTCCAACCTCCTCTCCCCAGCACTCTCTTCCATCTGTCTCTCTCCTTTTCCGTGCAGTGCCTCCAGGCTGCCGTCTGACATCAAACTAATCTGTCCTGCTGAGAGAGCCGCACAGCCCTGTGCTCCAGCCTGACCTAAACCTGACAATGCCTTCTCACTTCTCCCAGACAGAAAACACCCCCTCCTCCTTCCCTGGTGAAGTGAGAGACGGTTAATGCGTTTCCTCCTCACTGGGGAGCGAGATGAACTCAGCTGCGCTAGTGAATCTTCTTTCCTTGCTGACATGCGTCAGACACAACACTCTCATCCTCAAAAGCTGGAACACAAAAAAAAAACAAAAAAACCCCTACCATCAGCTGAGCTGCAAGGCCCTGCCTGGAGAAATTAAACCGCTATGCTCTATTGCCAAGACACAGTTATGTCCTTTGTTAAAATATAAGCTGCGGCAACTTCACATGTTCCCCACCATGTTCTGTACAGAACATCCATCTAGGCTGTACGTTTTCATAAATCAAAGGAAAAATAATGATGGTGTCTTTTATTAGAAGCATCCTTCTTCAAGAAAATCTTCCGCTCTAATTGACCACTGCGGAGGTCTTGTGCTTTCAAAACTGATATTCTTCATTGTCTGAGTGCGATCTCACAAGTAGATGTCCTGTAACAAGCCATAGATTGAAATCTAGTAGTTTTGTTTGTAGAAAATCAAATTCTGGCTCTCCCCCTCCCTCCCTGGGAGTCAGGGGAGAACATTTCACAGCATGGGCAAACTACTTAGGAACAAATGTGCGACATCACGCCAGCCTCTCTGAGCCAATTGTAAGCAAATGAGCAGAGACTGTGATTTTATTAGTGACAGCCAAAACTTTCTGTCTGTGTAGAGTTTCCTTTAGAGCATTTTTCTGTGTTCTTTCTCTGCTGAGGAAGGAACAGAACTAGGATTTTCACAAGATACTCTCAGGTAGTTCCTTCTTTGGGTCAGAGGAATTGATGCATCTACATGTTTCCTACCCAATTTGTGCAAAATTGTTATTGTCAAGAATTAAGGATCCTCTGGACTACCTTGATCTGAAGGTGCTGACTGGGTTGTCACCACATGAACCTATTGAGGCTATTTCTCCCTTCACTTGCACTAGCATAACATTGGCTTCCATTGAGACCTTCCCGATTACCTGCGTGTAGGGTGGTAAACCTATTCTAGGGTAGACTGTCCTGCACTGCCTGTGTATACCTGATATCCAGATAGCTCTCTTGGACTTAATGATGTGTTGGATTTGCAAGGAATGCAGAGAAATATAAAACTGCACAGATAGGACATCTATGAGATTTTCTCCCTTTGTTCATTTTATGCCTATTTCACATTTATTAGGCCATATTACCTTCGTTAAGAGCCTGAATCTCAGGGTATAGATGTATGGATGAGTTAGCATGAATTAAGCAATGCTGTGAATTTATAGCACATCAGCTATTTGGTGGTAACTGTCCGCATGCACGCTTTTACCCTGCAGCATATGCCAGGTAGCTTGCCCAGCTTTCACTAAGAGATAACCTGCCTCACACTGGATGAGAGTGTGCTTGTGGGCAGCTAGCGAGGAGAAGGTGACATGCTTTTGTAAACCCTCGCTCCAATTTAATCTCACAATGACTTGCTCATGCATCAATAGTTTCAGATTATCAGTAGCTCTGCCACAATTTCAAGCAGGGCTATGTCTGCCCAGAAGTGCTAAAAAAACCATGTCTACCCCCTTTGAGTAATAATTGTACAAGAAGCCCAATTCTCCCAGGAACTGCCTGAACAGAGGAGTGGCAGAGGGCAAAGATGAGAAGGAAGGAGAAAAAGTAAGAGTAAAAGGGGATGCAGACCAGAAGGGGAGACAGGAAAAGACTTTCAGATGCATGTAATAAACAACAGCAAAAGAAAGAGAGGCCTTTCTAATTACAACGAAGCATCATGAAATATTAAAGACATTGCAATTGCTTGTATAAGGCTATAATTCCAATTCACAGCTCTTGTGACAGTTGCAAAGCAGGCAAGGTTCGTTCTCCTTGCATGTGACAACTCCAGAACCTCTCGATAGAATTACAGCTTTATTATGTATAATTGGCTGCATAATATTCCATAAATTGTTTTTTTTTATTATCCCAGATAATTATGCATACATATACCTGTCACTTATCTGAACATGTAAATCATACCCAAAGATCTGTGCACAAGTCATAAGCTTATTTCCAAAAGCAACACAGTTCACAAACATTTTTTTTCCTCCTCAGAGTGCCTGACTGGGGGAGTTTGCATAAACTCTCCCTCAGCCACCTAACTGATTAACACGGATCCTGGTTTTCTCTGTTTAAAACTTGTGAATTCTCTGATAAAAATGCAAAAGCTCTTATTAAAAATTCCCCAAATCCATGCTTTTCCATGATTAAAATGAAATGCCACTTATACATATGTATACATATATACATATACATATGTACATATACATATATATCTATCTATCTATAGATATATACCTATACCTATATCTATATCTCTATACCTATATATAGGTATCAGTTGAATAAAATGTTTTAATGATATATTTACCATTTTAAAGCAATTTGGAAACCTACCAGTGCCTCAGTAACTATAATAAAATACATTCTAAATACCTATAAATGTTGGTGTTTGATTGTGGGTTTTTTATCATGGAAAATCAGAGCTCCCCGAGCCCAGTTTGTTCACCAGGACATGGGTCCAGCTGCAGCGGTGCCCCCCCAGCTGCTTTGTGGCACCGAGCAGCCCTGATATGCTATTACCTCTCCCAACCCACAGCCTTTTCAGCCCCGCTGGTGCCCCCCCCCGCCCCAGCCCTGCTGGAAGGGGCTCCCAGCTGCCAGGGCTATGAGGCCAGGGACTAGGGTCCACAATCCCCCTGCCCCCTCCCAGCAGCACCCGAATGCCGGTTGCCACCAAAGGGAGGTGGCAGCTGCTGTGGCAGAGTGGAGCGTGGAGCCCAGCTCCCCCTCCCCAACAGGAGGCACAGCTGGAGCTAAGCCTGTCCGGTCGGGGTGGGGAGGAGAGGAAATGCAGGCTGCCCACTGTGGTCTTGTGCTCCCTGCCCTGCTGCTCTTCCCCCAGGGCCTCCGAGGCACAGCAGGTGGGACCCGGAGCGTCAGGGCACAATGGGGCAGGAAAGCTTGGTGCTGCCACTGGAAGCCCCACCGCCACGGTGAGGCACCCCCTGCCCATTGGGCAGCAGCGAGGGGCACAACTCCATGCCGCCACCTGCACTGCTGTCAGGCAGGCAGGGGGCACCTCACCAGGGCGGCATGGGGCTCATGGCAGCGACACCAAGCTTCCCCACTCCACTCTGCCCTGCCATGCCAGGTGCTGCCCACTGGGCCATGGAGGG